>NC_136067.1:1028404371-1029636436 GCF_964261635.1 Lissotriton helveticus
CCATTAACCTTAAAAAAATCAAATACTCAGCAGCAACTGATGAAACCATAATAGAAAGGGCAAAACAGCACTTCTGGGCTCGTACTGGATCTAGCGAAATTGCAAAATGGGAACAATTCACAAAAACTATGTCCATCTACGCTACAAGACCTAAGACATATGTCAAACTGGGCCGTGGCCGCATGGAACAGTTTACGCAAGAGTATTAGGAGAAAATTAGGGGCACAAAAAAATCAATTTATCATATGATGAGAGAACTTCGGCAATATAGGGAAGCACGATCACTTATGGAAACTAAAAGCAACGCTCAAAAAACTCAAATGGGAAGCCAATAGATCTGTGGAGGAAAACATGTGGGTAAGACTACACTCTGACATCAAACGGAGCGATGGGGCAAAATTTGGGAAAACCATAAACTCCTTCATAAGACCGATGCATGACGGAGTCTCTTCTAACATCACAGAAGAAGCATGGGCAGGCTATCTTGGGAATCATTTTAATCAGGTCATGGATAACAACTTGGGGTTAAAACCCGATAGTGTGATGGATAATCTCATCGAATACAAAGCACAGCCACCCCAAAACTGCACCAGCATCCCAGATGGTCAGAATCCAATTTTAAATGACGAACTGACAAGTTTACAAAGCATCATCAAGTGCCAATTCAAGAAAGGAAGAAGAGAGGGAGCCCCAGGACCGAATGGAATTCCGCCCATTCTTTACAAACAAGATGCGACCGGTTGGGCAGCAGCGCTCAAACCCCTTTTTTTGGAAATCAGATATTTTAACAGCCTGCCAGGCTCTTGGAAGGGCTCTATCATTTCTCCAATTTTTAAGGCAGGGGACAAGTCTCTCCCACAAAATTACCAATTAGTGGCCCTAATTGACAACGAGGCAAAGTATTTTGCAGGTATACTCTTGGAGGAATTGCAGGCATGGGCCTCAGAGAAATCCTTAATTCCGGTCAACCAGACAGGCTTCGCCAAATCAGTTGGGACAACGACCAATATCCTAACTATGGGTATGTTAATAGACAAGGTTGAATCAAACAAAATGCCCGTCCACTTCTGTTTTATAGACTACAAGGCTGCCTTTGACCATATAAATCGGAACATTTTATGATCCAAACTGAATGGTTGGGGGATACCGAGGCCTCTGCTAGACTTGCTGATTAACCTTCATACTGAGACCTGGGTTCAGATAAAGGTGGGTGACGGATCACTCCTGTCAAGGCGCATACCAACCAACAAAGGTCTCAAACAGGGTTGCGTCTTGGCTCCCACACTATTTAATCTGTTTTTAGGAGATCTTATACCAATCCTAAACAGCTGCAACTCTCATGCCCCCAAGCTGGGAGGGCTCCAATTAGCGTGTTTTCTCTACGCAAACGTAAGAACAAGAAAAAAATGATGTCCTGGTACTGGAACAATGCATGAATTGATGACGCGTCAGTGTACAAATACCTAGCAGTAAAGATTAACAACAGCGGACAGTTTACTGTACAGAAAACGAGCATCAGAGGTAAAGGTCTTGCTCTGTCAATCTCTTTTAAAAAATCTAAACAGCAAACTTTCTGGGCCCTCCCTTCTACCTCTGGTACAAGTAATTTGTGCTAAACTCCTGCCAACAATCACCCATGGGAGTGAAGTACAGAGAGGCAGAGAGGCAAAGACCCTCGACAACACAATTATAGCTGCATACTGAATTATTTTTAGCCTGCCCAAACGAACCTTCCCAGCACAAATTAGCCTAGAGTTCGGTGTCCAACAACAGCTCCTGGCAAGACAGTGGGCCTACATAACTATCTGGGATAAAGTAAGGAAATTCAAACAAGGAACTCTAAATGAGTATCTATGGACGGAGCTAGAGCAACACCCTTCCTCACCAGCAGTCAAGTTTCTTAAAAGTATCCTGGTAAATACGGGCTTAAAGCAGCTTTGGGATACCCCAACAACGCTCAAAACCCTGGTCAAGCAAACAATCAAACATCTTTCGTGGTTTGAAGATAAGACAGCCCTCTCAAAAAGATCACATGGCTGGATGACCCTGAACTCTTACTAAACACAAGCAGCACAGAGTTACTTTGGTTTGAGGTACGCTAAAACCGCTAAAATGAGGTTTTTAAGGTATAGGTTGGGCCTGCTACCCTGCATCCGACACTTCCCACATTGGCTAAAAGACAAAGCAGGCTCCCTTTGCCGGTTATGTGGCTTAGTGGCAGAGGATATGCTGCACTTGTTATGCTCCCGTGACAAATTGTTGGAAGAACGAAAACATCTGCCGAAACATCCCTTTAATCAATGAGGGATACGCTCACGAAGGAAAGCAGTTCTTGCCTGCTTTGCATCTCAGGACCCACAGTTGAACTGCAGTTTTGTGAAATTCATGAAGGCAGTGGAAAGGAAAATGCCAAAACTTAAACCCTAAGTGTTTTTAGACAACACTATAAAACAAAACTGTATCTATCTCCGAAGCCAATTTAACAGGATGCATGAAGGCAGTGGAAAAGAAAATGCCATAACTTGAATCCTAAATGTTTTTAGACAATATTATTAAAAAAAACTATCTATTTCAAAGGACAATTTAATAGGATGCGATTTTAAAACGAATGGAGAAATTGTGATCATGATACGCTGGTTTTATCAAGTATGCAGATTTATTTTTATATTTTGATTTTGTACTGCAATGGTTTTAATTAACTATGCAAATAAAAGATATTCTGTTCTGCCACAGGCCTGAGGCACTTCCTTCACACCAGAGGAATGAAAATTAAATCGATCTTTTCTTTGGCTTGGTTATGTTAGGAAGTGGTCATCTCCAGTACCCTCTTTCATGCATGATTGGTAATAGCGGCCATCTTTGGGGAACTTTTTAACTTTGGATAGGTAATAGGATTCTGTGGAGCAGAGGGACTGCTCACTATGTAAGGACTATGGCAGGAAGACCTTAACTCTAAGTCATGAAGATTACCGTAGGTAACCAGGTCTTTATACTACTGAGTTTGAAATACAGGCACAGCAGGACTAATCTGTATATTTTACAAGTGAGGATAAGTAGTAGTCACTTCTGGTGTTATCAGTATACTTGCATGTAAAATTTTGACCAACACATGTTTTTTTGTCAGAGACATGTCACAATAACACATGTGATGGCTACAACACTAGGGGCCAGATGTAGGAGCCAAAATACCGGTCGGTAACGGCCGATTTCGGCCGTTACCGACCGGTATTTAAGAATTGGCATGTAGGTGCATTCATTTTACAGAATCGGTAAATTTACCGAATCGGTAAATTTACCGATTCTGTAAAATACCGAATCGGTAATTTTACCGATTCGGTTAATCCAAATGTAGGTGGGACTCTTCTGAGTCCCAAAGGCCTTACAGATTCGGTATTTTACCGCCCAATTCAATTGGGTGGTAAAATACCGAATCCAGGTGTGCATGCACATGGGTGCATGCACACCTATGCCATGTGACAGACAGACATGCCCTTAGGGCATGTCTGTGTGCCACATGGCACACATGCCTGTATTCGGGGTGCTAGAGGGTGTCTCAAAGTGACACCCCCTGCACCCTTGCAAAAATCGGTATTTACCGAATCGGTAAATACCGATTCGGTATTGCACATTGATTCCTATGGGCTTTAAGGCCCATAGGAATCAATGGGCTTTACCGAATCGGTATTTACCGATTCGGTAAATACCGATTTTTACAGATTCGGTAATTCAATTACCGAATTTACCTAAATCTCCCCCCTTCTATTTTATCGATTCATAAATACCGAATCGGTAAAATTCGGTATTTATGAATCGGTAAAATAGTATTACCTACATCTGGCCCCTAGTTTCAAACGGCACAACAAATTACAAGGAGGCAGTAATTTTGACCGAACAGTATTGCATAAACAACAGCAGAGATACATATAAAACTGTTAGTTGCTCTTGTTTTAATATCATTATATTTTATATCAAAAGAAATGTATTCAGTATGCTTTAAATGCAATTTCGAGAGTTTATACAATTGCCTATATTTTTTCATCAGTGTAGGTCTTAAATATCGAGTAGGGAATATTGTTATACCTAAATATCATAGTCAAAATATTGAGGACAAAAACATTGACAGATATGTATGTCTAGATTATTTTATACCTAATTCCTCATATAGGCCCCTTGACAAAGTATATCTTCAAGTCACGTAGAGTTAAGAATAGTAATTCTATACTACA
This sequence comes from Lissotriton helveticus, assembly GCF_964261635.1. Classification (NCBI taxonomy): domain Eukaryota; kingdom Metazoa; phylum Chordata; class Amphibia; order Caudata; family Salamandridae; genus Lissotriton; species Lissotriton helveticus. The sequence continues at coordinate 1,028,408,598 of NC_136067.1, forward strand.
CTTATGCACCACTCTTTCAATATTTTTAGCCTCAATATTTTTGATATGGTAATAAGGTATAACGATATTCCCTACTCAATATTCCAGAATACAACCTGTTTTATCATCTCCTTTATGCTTTATTTCAAGTTCGTTCATTTGGTCATTTATGTGGGACCTGTTTTTTTCTTTGATTTTATTATGGGCTGAAACCTGTTTCAACATCTTGACTTGATTCACAGCTTTAGAAGAATCACTAATGATTTTCCACTTAACAACTTTTTGGAAATTGGATTCCAAATATTGCTTAATGAGTGTTTTAATATTGTTTCTTAGGAAGCGGTTTCTCAACAAGGAATTGGTAGAAATTCAGGTTTCTGGTTGGCAGAACATATACCCTGTCTAAGCAGGAGCCACAATCCTAGTCTGGGTAAGTCAGATACATACCCAAATTAACCTGGCCTTGCCTTCTGGTAGCTTGGTATGGGGCAGTCAGACTTAACGTAGGAGGCAATATATTTGTGCCATTCTATTAAAACACCACAAAAAGACTCCACATCAGTTTAGAATAACAGAGAATATTTAGCTGAGTAAAACAAGACCAAGGGCCAGATGTAGGTAGGCATTTACCGGTCGGTAACGGCCGAATTCGGCCGTTACCGACCGGTAAATGGAATTTGAGATGTAGGGGGCATATTTTTACAGAATCGGTAAATTTACCGATCGGTAAATTTACCGATTCTGTAAAATACCGAATCGGTATTTTTACCGATTCGGTAAATTTGATATGTAGGTGGGACTCTTCTGAGTCCCACAAGCCTTACCGAATCGGTATTTTACCATCAAATTCAATTTGATGGTAAAATACCGATTCCGGTGTGCATGCACATGTGTGCATGCACACCTGTGCCATATGACAGGCAGACCTGCCCTTAGGGCAGGTTTGCCTGCCACATGGCACCCAAACCTGTTTTGGGGGTGCGAGAGGGTGTCAAAGTGACACCCCCTGCACCCTTGTGAAATTCTGTATTTACCGATTCGGTAAATACCGAATCGGTAATGCCCATTCATTCCTGTGGGCTTCAAAGCCCATAGGAATGAATGGGCATTACCGGTCGGTATTTACCGAATCGGTAAATACCGACTTTTACAGATTCGGTAAATCCACATCTGGATTTACCTACATCTCCCTCCTTATATTTTACCGATTTATAAATACCGAATCGGTAAAATTCGGTATTTATGAGTCGGTAAAATATATTTACCTACATCTGGCCCTTAAAGACATTACTCAATTAAGTAAAACTTGAGATATTATTTTTTAAAGATTAGATGCAAAAACAGTGCTTAGCAACCACAAGCAGCAAAACATTATTTGAGGTCCCAAGAGACCAGTATAAATCCAAAGATCAAGAAGATCACGATGGAGGTGCAGGCTGGCTACGGAACCAATGCAGGGTCAGCTGAAAAAGTACCTTGTATCGGCCTAGAGGACTCCCTGCAGCTGTTCCAAATCAAACACTCGGGTCGATGCATTGTAGTCAAACCTCACAGTCCTTGTCAAAGGATCGAAGCTGTGTCTAAATCGAGCCACGCAGTGGCATCTTTGGATCGGCATTGCACCATTGTCAAACCTCACAGTCGGGACCCACATCATTGTCGAATCAGTACTGCGTTGACATCGAAGGGTACTGCATCAGTTCCGATCGGCTCAAAGGGGCCACAGCATTGATTTGTGCAAAAAACAGCTGCAGAGGCCTCTTCTGAGGTCCAGGACTGGAAGGAGCACTGCAGGGAAGGGTAGGACTCACAGATGGTAGAGTCCATCATCACCGGCAGAGTTGCAAGAAGTCTTTTGTAACCCAGAGACTTCAGAGAACAGGAGGCAAAGCAACAAGCCCTCGGATAAACTTGGATTCAAGGATGTAGAAAGCAGGTCTAGTATCTCTCACTTCTAGGCAAGTAGCAGCAAGCTGCAGGCTGACATAGCAGAGCAGGTAACAATGTGGCAGTCCCTGCTGCAGCACAGCAATCGGATACAAAAGGGGATGATGGACGAAGCGTTTGAACAAATCAAACACTCACCCCCAGTCAACTGATCTGGGTTTAATCCATCACCATTCCTTAGTTGACTCAGTCACCCCAGTTCAGACATGGCTATATGCAAATCAGTCTGACCCTGTGCCTCATGGGAACAGTCCAGCCCGAAATGCCAAGCCATGTCTTCCCTGGACCGGAAACAAGCATGCTGGGACCGGTTTCGGATTCATAATCCTCATCAGCCAGGCTATCTTGAATCCAGTGGCCAAGTGAACAAGGGACTCACGTCTGAGCATACCCTGCCACACTTATGGCGAACAAAGCGATACAAAAGGGGATGATGGACGGAGCGTTTGAACAAATCAAACACTCACCCCCAGTCAACTGATCTGGGTTTAATCCATCACCATTCTTTAGTTCACTCAGCCACCCCAGTTCAGACATGGCTATATGCAAATCAGTCTGACCCTGTGCCTCATGGGAACAGTCCAGCCCGAACTGCCAAGCCATGTCTTCCCTGGACCGGAAACAAGCATTCTGGGACCGGTTTCGGATTCATAATCCTCATCAACCAGGCTATCTTGAATCCAGTGGCCAAGTGAACAAGGGACTCACGTCTGAGCATACCCTGCCACACTTATGGCGAACATAGCGATACAAAAGGGGATGATGGACGGAGCGTTTGAACAAATCAAACACTCACCCCCAGTCAACTGATCTGGGTTTAATCCATCACCATTCTTTAGTTCACTCAGCCACCCCAGTTCAGACATGGCTATATGCAAATCAGTCTGACCCTGTGCCTCATGGGAACAGTCCAGCCCGAACTGCCAAGCCATGTCTTCCCTGGACCGGAAACAAGCATTCTGGGACCGGTTTCGGATTCATAATCCTCATCAGCCAGGCTATCTTGAATCCAGTGGCCAAGTGAACAAGGGACTCACGTCTGAGCATACCCTGCCACACTTATGGCGAACAAAGCGATACAAAAGGGGATGATGGACAGAGCGTTTGAACAAATCAAACACTCACCCCCAGTCAACTGATCTGGGTTTAATCCATCACCATTCTTTAGTTCACTCAGCCACCCCAGTTCAGACATGGCTATATGCAAATCAGTCTGACCCTGTGCCTCATGGGAAGAGTCCAGCCCGAACTGCCAAGCCATGTCTTCCCTGGACCGGAAACAAGCATTCTGGGATTCAAGCAAGCCGGGCTGAAGAAGGCTGGATTGCCAGAAACCGGTCCTCTGAAGCTTGTTTCCGGTCCAGGGAAGGTATGGCTTGGCAGTTCGGGCTGGACTGTTCCCATGAGGCACAGGGTCAGACTGATTTGCATATAGCCATGTCTGGACTGGTGTGGCAGAGTGGGCTAAAGAACGGTGATGGATCAAACCCAGATCTTTTGACTGGGTGTGAGTGTTTGATTGGTTCAGATGCTCCGTCCATCACCACCCCCTTTTGTACCGCTTTGGCCATCATAAGTGTGGCAGGGTATGCTCAGACGTGAGTCCCTTGCTCACTTTGTTACTGGATTCAAGCAAGCCGGGCTGAAGAAGGCTGGAATGCCAGAAACCGGTCCTCGGAAGCTTGTTTCCGGTCCAGGGAAGGCATGGCTTGGCAGTTCGGGCTGGACTGTTCCCATGAGGCACAGGATCAGACTGATTTGATTATAGCCATGCCTGAACTGGGGTGGCAGAGTGGGCTAAAGAACCGTGATGGATCAAACTCAGATCTTTTGACTGGGTGTGAGTGTTTGATTGGTTCAGATGCTCCGTACATCACCACCCCCTTTTGTACCGCTTTGGCCGCCATAAGTGTGGCAGGGTATGCTCAGACGTGAGTCCCTTGCTCACTTTGCCACTGGATTCAAGCAAGCCGGGCTGAAGAAGGCTGGAATGCCAGAAACCGGTCCTCGGAAGCTTGTTTCCAGTCCAGGGAAGGCATGGCTTGGCAGTTCGGGCTGGACTGTTCCCATGAGGCACAGGGTCAGACTGATTTGAATATAGCCATGTCTGAACTGGGGTGGCAGAGTGGGCTAAAGAACGGTGATGGATCAAACCCAGATCTTTTGACTGGGTGTGAGTGTTTGATTGGTTCAGATGCTCCGTCCATCACCACCCCCTTCTGTACCACTTTGGCAGCCATAAGTGTGGCAGGGTATGCTCAGACGTGAGTCCCTTGCTCACTTTGCCACTGGATTCAAGCAAGCCGGGCTGAAGAAGGCTGGAATGCCAGAAACCGGTCCTCGGAAGCTTGTTTCCGGTCCAGGGAAGGCATGGCTTGGCAGTTCGGGCTGGACTGTTCCCATGAGGCACAGGGTCAGACTGATTTGCATATAGCCATGTCTGAACTGGGGTGGCAGAGTGGGCTAAAGAACGGTGATGGATCAAACCCAGATCTTTTGACTGGGTGTGAGTGTTTGATTGGTTCAGATGCTCCGTCCATCACCACCCCCTTTTGTACCGCTTTGGCCGCCATAAGTGTGGCAGGGTATGCTTAGACGTGAGTCCCTTGCTCACTTTGCCACTGGATTCAAGCAAGCCTGGCTGAAGAAGGCTGGAATGCCAGAAACTGGTCCTCAGAAGCTTGTTTCCGGTCCAGGGAAGGCATGGATTGGCAGTTCGGGCTGGACTGTTCCCATGAGGCACAGGGTCAGACTGATTTGCATATAGCCATGTCTGAACTGGGGTGGCAGAGTGGGCTAAAGAACGGTGATGGATCAAACCCAGATCTTTTGACTGGGTGTGAGTGTTTGATTGGTTCAGATGCTCCGTCCATCACCACCCCCTTTTGTACCGCTTTGGCCGCCATTAGTGTGGCAGGGTATGCTCAGACGTGAGTCCCTTGCTCACTTTGCCACTGGATTCAAGCAAGCCGGGCTGAAGAAGGCTCGAATGCCAGAAACCGGTCTTCGGAAGCTTGTTTCCGGTCCAGGGAAGGCATGGCTTGGCAGTTCGGGCTGGACTGTTCCCATGAGGCACAGGGTCAGACTGATTTGCATATAGCCATGTCTGAACTGGGGTGGCAGAGTGGGCTAAAGAACGGTGATGGATCAAACCCAGATCTTTTGACTGGGTGTGAGTTTTTGATTGGTTCAGATGCTCCGTCCATCACCACCCCCTTTTGTACCGCTTTGGCCGCCATAAGTGTGGCAGGGTATGCTCAGACGTGAGTCCCTTGCTCACTTTGCCACTGGATTCAAGCAAGCTGGGCTGAAGAAGGCTGGAATGCCAGAAACCGGTCCTCGGAAGCTTGTTTCCGGTCCAGGGAAGGCATGGCTTGGCATTTCGCGCTGGACTGTTGTCATGAGGCACAGGGTTAGACTGATTTGCATATAGCCATGTCTGAACTGGGGTGGCAGAGTGGGCTAAAGAACGGTGATGGATCAAACCCCGATCTTTTGACTGGGTGTGAGTGTTTGATTGGTTCAGATGCTCCGTCCATCACCACCCCCTTTTGTACCGCAGCACAGAAATCAGCAGGCAACAGGCCAACATAGCAATGCAGGTATCAAAGTGAAAGTCCCTCCTACAGCACAGCGGATCTTCCTCCAGGCAGAATTTCCCTGGTCCGAGCAAAGTTCTGATTTGGTCATGTCTCAACGTACCATCCCAATCAACTACACATAATCTGCGTACAATATTTGCACTACTGCACCAGTTGAACCCAGAGATGGATGCTGTGGCTGTGTTTTTAGATGCAGCAAAGGCCTTCGACTCCGTAGAATGGACATACCTTTTCACTATCCTTCAGAGGATAGGCCTGCTGCCAAGGCTAATACATTGGATTACACTATTATACATGAAACCCGTTGCCCGCATAAAAGTTAATAAGCATATATCAGATACCATCCCAATCCAAAGAGGAACGAGGCAAGGCTGCCCACTCTTGCCGTTACTATTTGCCATTGCTGTAGAACCCTTGGCCTGTAAAGTAAGGCAGCAATATGCAGCTGCGACCCTGCAGTTTAATTTACGACCTATTGCCATATCATTATATGCAGATGACATGGTACTCTATATCAGAGACCCTGAAACGAACCTCTCACCACTATTACGAGAATACATAAAATTCGGACGACACTCAGGCTTACAAATAACCTGGACAAAGTCAGAGGTGATACCTTTAACAACTAATACCAAAGCTCCACCAATGGATTACCCACTGATTTGGCAAGAAGACCCTATAAAATACTTAGGCATATGGGTACACAGGGAATCTGATTTAGTGATCCGACATAACTGTGGTACAACCATTGCTAAATTAGAAACGCAAATAGATTGCTGGATCACCCTACCTTTGTCATTAGCAGACAGAGTATCCTGAGTTAAAATGGTCCTCCTTCCTAAATTACTGTATTTATTCATTAACATCATATACCCCCACCAGCTCCAGTCTTTCACCAACTGCACTCCCTTGTGAATAAACTGATATGGGCGGGCAAACAAGTCAGAATTAGCTTGCGCACAATAAAACTAGATTATACTGCAGGGGGTTTCGCGGTCCCTGATCTCTATTTATATTATCTATGTGCATAGGCTCAATATGTGTACTTTTGGTACCACCCGGTGAAGTATCTTCCGCACCTTGCGGTGGAGGATGGAGACGCCCACCCTATATCTTTAGCAAATGTAATACCACACTCGAGACCACATTTGACCAAAAAGGAAATTAATACAGTACGCACGACATCTCTAGCATGGAAACGCATTGTCCAACTCACAAGTAAAGTTTCACTATACGCACTATCTTTAGCACAGCATCCTGCCTTATCGGTAACACAAGAAATGAATAGTATGGATCTATTAGAACAGATTGGTATCACTACAATGGGTGACGTATATCCCAATGGACAATTTCTGACACCAACCCACTTGTCCTACGTAACCAACCAGACGCTATTGGTCACATTTGCTTATCATAGACTGCGGGCGGCCATCCAGGTGTTGTATACTATATTCCCGGAAGAACCCCCCTCCCTAGAAACACTGCAATTGTTGATAACTGCCAAAGATAATAAGCATATAGTGGCTCGACTCTATAAAGCATTGCAAAAAGAAATTGGCTCGAATACACAAAAAGCACACGATCGATGGAATACGGTGTTGGAGGTACCACTGACAGCAGAGGAATGGTAGGCATGTTGTGCATTAACTACGCTCTTAACACCGAATGGCAACCTACGCATAATACATTTTAAATATATACATCAAATATACCATACACCATTGCATCTACATAAAAACGGACTGCGCGCTGATGCAAAATGTCAACGATGTAAGGCTGATGCAGCTGTAAATTGGACTGTACGTTACAGCTTTGTATGCTGGGACACTTAACACATTTAAAATCTGCAAAGAACAAATTAGGAGAAATCCTGCTACTCCTGGGAAAACAGAGAGTAGCTATACATTGGGACAGTAGAAAGAACCCTACTATAATGGCAAACGGACTCAATATACTGTAAAGATAATTTTCTGATGTATGCAGAGAAATTACCTACAGCTGCTAAACCAACCAACTTCTGGGAACCACTCGCCACCTACTTACAGGAATGCCCTGAAATGTTAAAGGTGATAGATAAATGATATATATAGTAAACTGATGTAATGACATGCTATACAATGATAGAATATCTGTACTGCAGGAATACAATGCATGTGACAAGCATAAAGTGGAATGACTTGATGATATGTAAGACTATACACTGTTATATTTAATGGAAAATTTATGAATAAAATAAAATTTAAAAAAGATGCCTTGTTTGAGCAAGTTTGGGTGTTTTGGATGTCGATGTTGTTCTACTGATGCTCGATTGAAAGAGAGCCAACCTGCACCTCCGGGAGGGTTCATCAAATTTTGACTTATACTTCAAGCATTGTAATTGTCCCCATTATGTTTAGCACCTTATAGCATAAATATACGAGGGACAATGCTGAACTGCAATGGCCGCTTGCTTGCCCATTTGATGAACAAAAATTGAACTTTTTGCAGGACAAATTATTTGCTAGAAAAAGTAGGCAGTCGATGTTTGATTCTTTGAGAGTGTGGCAGAAGGAAGCGAAGCAATGATGCATGAGAGCGGAGAAGGAGGATAGGAAAAGACAGACACAGACAGTAACGCAGAGACAGGTTCATACGCTGGATCATGCGCTGGAGTTGGGAGGCATGTGGGATGAGATCCGGGCATGGGATAGGGAGCGCAAACCTGGTGACAAGCCGAAGGCGGGGCTGTCAGCCTTACCGGGTTGTATTATAACATACAAGCACTCCCATATTACTCCCAAGAAAGTGGATAGGGGTAGGCGGAATTTGCGTAATCGCGTTACGTAAATCTCCGCGAAATGGTAAAAAATAACCGCAAACATGCAAAAATTCCGCGAACACGCAGAATTACTTGTTCGCGATGCTTTTTTACTGTTTGCAATCGCTGTTTGCGTGCTCGGGGGGAAATATCTTGCAAACACGCATTTGAGAATGCGAACAAGCAAAAAATGTCATGAAGTCACGGAACGCAGAATTTTGGGAAATGTTGCGTTCTCCGCAGAACGCAAAATTACCCAAATTCGGCAAATTCCGCGAGCGGAACGGAATTTACCGCCCAGGCCTAAGTTGACGGCGTGTTGTCAGAAGAAAGATGAAAGTGTGTCAGATTTCTTTACCAGATACAAAGGGGTGCTTTAGGACTTTAGTGGTCAGGATTTGTCACAGGAGGATGGTGTCAGACTGTTCGTGAATCGATTTGTTACTAGCCTGCTTCATGAGATGGCAGCTAGGGTGCAGGCAACGAAGAGTACGTGGACTATGTCTTCCCCATCAGTGATTTTGAGCATGGCACAGTACTATGAGCACATGGAGAATGACAACAAGGAGAAAGGAGAGAAGAAGGTGAAGAATTTGAAGACACAGGTGTTGTTGCAGCAAGTAGCGAGGGGAAGAGGGAGAAGTTCAGGATCAGCCCAGCAGCTGCAGCGGTCTAATAGATGTGCTTCAAGTGCGCACCTTAGTAGTAACCAATGTGCATTTTGTAAAAAAGGGGGGACACTGGCAAAATGAGTGTCCAGGGCGTCCCAAAGGAGAGAGGCTCGGAGGGGTAGAGGGTATGGCAGATGAGGAGGAGGGGGAGGGGAGGAGGCAGAGGAGACATGCAGGCAGAGGACACATCACTTCATAGACATAGCAGGGAATTATTTTGATGGCCCACGCAACCGACAGTACTATCATGAGGATTACGAAATGGACGAGGTGACTGGATTGTCCCACAGCTGGGATAGCCAAGGACAGGGCGAGGGACCAGTTGCAGTGCCTATAGATCAGCACGGACCTTATGTTACGGCTGACTTACAAGGCACCACAGAGAAATTCCTAATTGACACAGGGGCTATGAATAGCTCTGTTTCCTGTTTACTGGCCCAGGGGCAGCTCTGTCTGGCCAATCGAATGTATTGGTGGGATTTTCAGGCGTACCGGCTGTTAGCCCCATTTCACAACCTCTGGCTTTGACAATTGGCCCCTTTACGGTTGATTCACCTTTCTTATTGATGTCTAATTGTGGGGCAACCTTGTTAGGGTTGGATCTGTTGAAAAGATTACATGCCACCATATCATGTTCCCGGGATGGTGTCTATATGACTACAGGACCTCAGGTGACCTCAGGTGACTGGTGTCAATCAATGTCTCGCCAATGATGCCCAGCACCCTGCTAAATTCAAGGATGTTCGCCCTGCTTTATGGGCTACAGGCAACACAGATGTGGGATTACTTCAAATACCCCCAGTCTCAATTTGGATTAAAGATAAAGCCAAATTGTCACATATTCCCCAGTAGAAAATATCCCAAGCAGGAGAACCGCATTTACTGCAAATAATATAGGATTTGATTAAGGCTCATTAAGTCTGGGGTGGTTGAAGAAACAGTGTCACGGCCCTGTTCTTCCTATTCTCAAAAAGGCACCCTCTGATTAATCTGATACTTAGCCTGATGTTTACCGTTTCGTATTTGACCTGAGATAGGTCAATAACATTGTGGTCCCTCAGTATCCTGAGGTTCCCGACATTATCTCGATTCTGACAATGATTCCCACAACTGCCAAATTCTTTTTTGTAATAGATTTTAAAAATGCCTTCTTCAGTATACCCATACACACAGATAGTCGATATCTTTTTGGATTTGCAATAGCCAGCTGGAGCTTTAGATTCTGTTGTGCTCCCCAAGGCTATACAGAAAGCCCTAGTATTTACAGCCAAGCACTAAAAAGTCAATTGGATTGTTTGGAACTACCCACTTGTAATGTGCTGCTCCAATATGTTGACGATCTCCTTGTGGTCTCGGACGCAGAAGATGGCTGCAAAGAAGTCACAATAAAATTACTATTGCATTTAGCCTGTCACAGTCACAAGGTGTCACTTTCCAAATTTCAATATTGTCGACAGGACGTCACCTACTTAGGTCGCCTACTGTCGAAGGAAGAACGCAGATTAACACCAGAATGCATAACTGCCATTACTAACATGTCTGTTCCCAAGACCCAACGTGAGGTACGCAAGTTTATTGGGATAACATCATATTGTCGGCATTGGATGCCTAACTGTTCCCTATTAACAAAACCCCTTCTTTTCCTCACTACAAAAGATGTGCATGAATCCCTGCCTTGGACACCTGCATGCCAACAAGCTTTTGAACATTTAATAGTTGTGCTTTGTTCTGATCCTGTGCATAGTACTGACTACCAGAAGCCTTTTGTGCTCTATGTACATGAGGCGGGCGGTTGCGCGCTTTCTGTTCTAACACAGGGTTTTGGTGGTAAGCAGAGACCCTGCACCTATTTTTTTCTGCTATGCTTGATGACGTCACCAGAGCGCTCTGGAGCTGTCCGAGAGCTGCCGCGGCTGTGGCAGTATCTATCAGACAATCAGCAGTGCTCGTCCAGGATACCGATCTCACAGTAATGGTACCTCATGCTGTGGATACCCTTCTGAACAAGACAAAGACACAGCACCTTACTAGTGCACAACTTACTGGATATGAATTGACTTTGATTGCTCAGCACATTACCACCAAAAGATGTGCCACTTTGAACCCAGCCACGTTACTACCCCTCCCTGCAGATGAAAAGGACAATGATGTCCATGATTGTTTGTTTCGGACGGAAGTAGAAACAAAGGGATAGATAGACCTGACTGATGTTCCCTTATCTGAGCCCCAAGGGGAACTATATGTTGATGGCTCTTGTTTCAAGTTACCAGATTGCACCACCACTGCAGCCTATCCAATCACATTGTTACACACTGTAGTTGAGGCATCCTATATCCCATACCAATCGGCACAAGCAGCAGAGTTGGTGGCCCTCTACAGGGTCTGTGAGTTAGGTGAGGGACTGACTGTGAATGTGTACACCAACAGCCAGTATGCCTTTGAGGTGGCCCATAATTTTGGGCACCTCTGGGTGGAGATAGGGTTCTTAACTTCGCACGGATTGCAGATACAGAATGGCCCACTGCTACACAGATGGTTGTCCGCATTGACACTTCCTGATAAGTTAGCAATTATAAAATGTAGTACTCACAAAGCCATCACAGATGATGTTGGGAGGGGCAACGCATTTGCGGACCCGACAGCTAAGGAGACAGCTACATCAAAGATGACACTGATGTTGGTGGCTGGCCCCATTAGATTGGTACCAGATAATGGGATGTTCAAAACTACAGTGAGAGTGTAAAGTAAATACAAATGGAAGCGACTGTAGATGATCTGGAGATGTGGGAGGAGAGAACTGGATGTCTGGAGGAGGATGGGTTTTGGACTGACTTGTCAGGAAAGCAAATGTGGTTGTTGCCTAATGCCTTTGTTCTTCCCCTGGTTATAATGGCCCATTGCACAGCACATATCAGCGCTAAAGGCATATGTAAGCTATTGGATCCAGTATGGCAGAAGGATAACATCCCTAAGGTTGCTGCACAATTAGTGAAGCAATGTATTATCTGTTTGAAGCACAATCCTGGGAGAGGCACCCTGTTGGTAATTTTACCCCGCCCTCCTTCCTTTTCGAGGTTCTCCAGATGGATTTCATCGAAATAGACTGATTAAACAATCTGAAGTATGTCCTGGTGGTAATTTGAACGTTTAGTAAGTGGATAGAGGCTTACCCTGTCAAAAAGAATATAGCAATGGGCACTGCAAAAGCACTTTTAAAAGAGTTCTTCCCACGCTACAGATTTCCACGCGTGATCTGGAGTGACAATGGGAGCCATTTCAATGCCAAGCTCATTGAATTGGTGTGTAAGGGCTTGCAGAATTACCCAAAAAAGTAATGCAGCGAACCACCCCAATCAGCAGGCCTTGTTGAGAAGTACAATGGTACTCTCAAGCTGAAACTTGCAAAAATACATGAGAGTCCAGGATTAAAATTGGCAGATGCCCTTCCTCTAGCATTATTGTCTACGAGTGTAACAGCACATTCTAGGACAGGATTGTCCCCTTATGAAGTGGTCTTCGGGCGCCCTGCGAAAGTTTTGGGCGTCCCTAGACCCAGAAGCTTATCCAAGATAGAGCACCCTCTTTTGATTGACTATCTGTACCAGCTGTGTAAAGATCTTAGTTTTGTTCTTCAACAGGTTCATGACACACTGCAACCACTACCAGAGTGGCCTGGACATCAACTGCAGCCTGGTGAGTATGTGCTGATCCTGCATTTCCAACGGAAGAATTGCCTGGAGCTGCAGTGGAAGGAGTCTACCTAGCTGCTGTTGACCACCCAAACAGCCATGAAGGTGGAAGGCTGGAAGCACTGGGTCCATGCCTCGCATGTTAAATGGGTGCCTCTAACACTGCCATATGACGCCTGGGTTCAGGACGGGATTGCCGACTAAGAAGGTGAGCTGGTGCCACGCTTCATTTCCTTCTCTGAGGCACATCCGAGAGGTGCCCAGGCGGATGAGAAAGAGACCAGGCTCTGTATGAGGCGATCCCCCTTGAGATAAGGGCTGCCCCAGATACTTCAGCTCTTAGTGCATCAACACTCGAGTCCCCAGGCCAACCTGAATGTGAGTTTCTTCTTCTGTTTATTGACGAGGAAGTGCCTGGATGAACCAGGTACAATCTGAAGCCCTGATGGAAGGACAGTGCACTGGCAGTGCAAGACAGGAGTTAGGGAAGGAATTGAGTTCAGGGTATGGATGCTGTACATCTGGTGCCTATCTTAGATTAGAGTGAAAGAGTACTGGTGCACTGCCCTAGACATTGGACAGGATCAAATTTTGACTTATACTTCAAGCATTGTCATTGTCCCCATTATGTTTAGCACCTTATAGCATAAATATACGAGGGAAAATGCTGAACTGCAATGGCCGCTTGCTTGCCCATTTGATGAACAAAAATTGAACTTTTTGCAGGACAAATTATTTGCTAGAAAAAGTAGGCAGTCGATGTTTGATTCTTTGAGAGTGTGGCAGTAGGAAGCGAAGCAATGATGCATAAGAGCGGAGAAGGAGGATAGGAAAAGACAGACACAGACAGTAACGCAGAGATAGTTCATAAGCTGGATCATGCGCTGGAGTTGGGAGGCATGTGGGATGAGATCAGGGCATGGGATAGGGAGCACAAACCTGGTGACAAGCCGAATGCGGAGCTGTCAGCCTTACCGGGTTGTAGTATAACATACAAGCACTCCCGTATTACTCCCAAGAAAGTGGATAGGGGTGGGCGGAATTTGCGTAATCGCGTAACGTAAATCTCCGCGAAATGGTAAAAAATAACCGCAAACATGCAGAAATTCCGCGAACACGCGGAATTACTTGTTCGCGATGCTTTTTTACTGTTCGCAATCGCTGTTTGCGTGCTCGGGGGGAAATATCTTGCAAACACGCATTTGAGAACGCGAACAAGCAAAAAATTTCATGAAGTCACAGAACGCAGAATTTTGGGAAATGTTGCGTTCTCCGCGGAACGCAAAATTACCCAAATTCGGCAAATTCCGCGAGCGGAACGGAATTTACCGCCCAGGCCTAAGTTGACGGCGTGTTGTCAGAAGAAAGATGAAAGTGTGTCAGATTTCTTTACCAGATACAAAGGGGTGCTTTAGGACTTTAGTGGTCAGGATTTGTCACAGGAGGATGGTGTCAGACTGTTCGTGAATCGATTTGTTACTAGCCTGCTTCATGAGATGGCAGCTAGGGTGCAGGCAACGAAGAGTACGTGGACTATGTCTTCCCCATCAGTGATTTTGAGCATGGCACAGTACTATGAGCACATGGAGAATGACAACAAGGAGAAAGGAGAGAAGAAGGTGAAGAATTTGAAGACACAGGTGTTGTTGCAGCAAGTAGCGAGGGGAAGAGGGAGAAGTTCAGGATCAGCCCAGCAGCTGCAGCGGTCTAATAGATGTGCTTCAAGTGCGCACCTTGGAAGTCACCAATGTGCATTTTGTAAAAAAGGGGGGACACTGGCAAAATGAGTGTCCAGGGCGTCCCAAAGGAGAGAGGCTCGGAGGGGTAGAGGGTATGGCAGATGAGGAGGAGGGGAGGAGGCAGAGGAGACATGCAGGCAGGGGTCACATCACTTCATAGACATAGCAGGGAATTATTTTGATGACCCACGCAACCGACAGTACTATCATGAGGATTACGACATGGACGAGGTGACTGGATTGTCCCACAGCTGGGATATCCAAGGACAGGGCGAGGGACCAGTTGCAGTGCCTATAGATCAGCACGGACCTTATGTTACGGCTGACTTACAAGGCACCACAGAGAAATTCTTAATTGACACAGGGGCTATGAATAGCTCTGTTTCCTGTTCACTGGCCCTGGGGTAGCTCTGTCTGACCAATCAAATGTATTGGTGGGATTTTCAGGCGTACCGGCTGTTAGCCCCATTTCACCACCTCTAGCTTTGACAATTGGCCCCTTTACGGTTGATTCACCTTTTCTATTGACGTCTAATTGTGGGGCAACCTTGTTAGGGTTGGATCTGTTGAAAAGATTACATGCCACCATATCATGTTCCCGAGATGGTGTCTATATGACTACAGGACCTCAGGTGACCTCAGGTGACCTCAGGTGACTGGTGTCAATCAATGTCTCGCCAATAGTGCCCAGCTCCCTGATAAATTCAAGGATGTTCGCCCTGCTTTATGGGCTACAGGCAACACAGATGTGGGATTACTTCAAATACCCCCAGTCTCAATTTGGATTAAAGATAAAGCCAAATTGTCACATATTCCCCAGTATAAAATATCCCAAGCAGGAGAACCGGATTTACTGCAAATAATATAGGATTTGATTAAGGCTCATTAAGTCTGGAGTGGTTGAAGAGACAGTGTCACAGCCCTATTCTTCCTATTCTCAAAAAGGCACCCTCTGATTAATCTGATACTTATCCTGATGTTTACCGTTTCGTATTTGACCTGAGATAGGTCAATAACATTGTGGTCCCTCAGTATCCTGAGGTTCCCGACATTACCTCGATTCTGACAATGATTCCCACAACTGCCAAATTCTTTTCTGTAATAGATTTTAAAAATGCCTTCTTCAGTATACCCATCCACACAGATAGTCGATATCTTTTTGGATTTGCAATAGCCAGCTGTAGCTTTAGATTCTGTTGTGCTCCTCAAGGCTATACAGAAAGCCCTAGTATTTACAGCCAAGCACTAAAAAGTCAATTGGATTGTTTGGAACTACCCACTTGTAATGTGCTGCTCCAATATGTTGACGATCTCCTTGTGGTCTCGGACGCAGAAGATGGCTGCAAAGAAGTCACAATAAAATTACTATTGCATTTAGCCTGTCACGGTCACAAGGTGTCACTTTCCAAATTTCAATATTGTCGACAGGAGGTCACCTACTTAGGTCGCCTACTGTCGAAGGAGGAACGCAGATTAACACCAGAATGCATAACTGCCATTACTAACATGTCTGTTCCCAAGACCCAACGTGAGGTACGCAAGTTTATTGGGATAACATTAACATTAACATTAACATAACATCATATTGTCGGCATTGGATGCCTAACTATTCCCTATTAACAAAACCCCTTCTTTTCCTCACTACAAAAGATGTGCATGAACCCCTGCCTTGGACACCTGCATGCCAACAAGCTTTTGAACATTTAATGGTTGCACTTTGTTCTGCTCCTGTGCATAGTACTGACTACCAGAAGCCTTTTGTGCTCTATGTACACGAGGCGGGCGGTTGCGTGCTTTCTGTTCTAACACAGGGTTTTGGTGGTAAGCAGAGACCCTGCACCTATTTTTTCTGCTATGCTTGATGACGTGAACAGAGCGCTCTGGAGCTGTCCGAGAGCTGCCGCGGCTGTGGCAGTTTCTATCAGACAATCAGCAGTGCTCGTCCAGGATACCGATCTCACAGTAATGGTACCTCATGCTGTGGATACCCTTCTGAACAAGACAAAGACACAGCACCTTACTAGTGCACAACTTACTGGATATGAATTGACTTTGATTGCTCCGCACATTACCACCAAAAGATGTGCCACTTTGAACCCAGCCACGTTACTACCCCCCCCTGCAGATGAAAAGGACAATGATGTCCATGATTGTTTGTTTCGGACAGAAGTAGAAACAAAGGGATAGATAGACCTGACTGATGTTCCCTTATCTGACCCCCAAGGGGAACTATATGTTGATGGCTCTTGTTTCAAGTTACCAGATTGCACCACCACTGCAGCCTATCCAATCACAATGTTACACACTGTAGTTGAGGCATCCTATATCCCATACCAATCGGCACAAGCAGCAGAGTTGGTGGCCCTCTTCAGGGTCTGTGAGTTAGGTGAGGGACTGACTGTGAATGTGTACACCAACAGCCAGTATGCCTTTGAGGTGGCCCATAATTTTGGGCACCTCTGGGTGGAGATAGGGTTCTTAACTTCGCACGGATTGCAGATACAGAATGGCCCACTGCTACACAGATTGTTGTCCGCATTGACACTTCCTGAAAAGTTAGCAATTATAAAATGTAGTACTCACAAAGCCATCACAGATGATGTTGGGAGGGGCAACGCATTTGCGGACCAGACAGCTAAGGAGACAGCTACATCAAAGATGACACTGATGTTGGTGGCAGGCCCCATTAGATTGCTACCAGATAATGGGATGTTCAAAACTACAGTGAGAGTGTAAAGGAAATACAAATGGAAGCGACTGTAGATGATCTGGAGATGTGGGAGGAGAGAACTGGATGTCTGGAGGAGGATGTGTTTTGGACTGACTTGTCAGGAAAGCAGATGTGGTTGTTGCCTAATGCCTTTGTTCTTCCCCTGGTTATAATGGCCCATGGCACAGCACATATCAGCGCTAAAGGCATATGTAAGCTATTGGATCCAGTATGGCAGAAGGATAACATCCCTAAGGTTGCTGCACAATTAGTGAAGCAATGTATTATCTGTTTGAAGCACAATCCTGGGAGAGGCACCCTGTTGGTAATTTTACCCCGCCCTCCTTCCCTTTCGAGGTTCTCCAGATGGATTTCATCGAAATAGACTGATTAAACAATCTGAAGTATGTCCTGGTGGTAACTTGAACGTTTAGTAAGTGGATAGAGGCTTACCCTGTCAAAAAGAATATAGCAATGGGCACTGCAAAAGCACTTTTAAAAGAGTTCTTCCCACGCTACAGATTTCCACGCGTGATCTGGAGTGACAATGGGAGCCATTTCAATGCCAAGCTCATTGAATTGGTGTGTAAGGGCTTGCAGATTACCCAAAAAAGTAATGCAGCGAACCACCCCAATCAGCAGGCCTTGTTGAGAAGTACAATGGTACTCTCAAGCTGAAACTTGCAAAAATACATGAGAGTCCAGGATTAAAATGGCCAGATGCACTTCCTCTAGCATTATTGTCTACGAGTGTAACAGCACATTCTAGGACAGGATTGTCCCCTTATGATTGGTCTTCGGGCGCCCTGCGAAAGTTTGGGGCGTCCCTAGACCCAGAAGCTTTTCCAAGATAGAGCACCCTCTTTTGATTGACTATCTGTACCAGCTGTGTAAAGATCTTAGTTTTGTTCTTCAACAGGTTCATGACACACTGCAACCACTACCAGAGCGGCCTGGACATCAACTGCAGCCTGGTGAGTATGTGCTGATCCTGCATTTCCAACGGAAGAATTGCCTGGAGCTGCAGTGGAAGGAGTCTACCTAGGTGCTGTTGACCACCCAAACAGCCATTAAGGTGGAAGGCTGGAAGCACTGGGTACATGCCTCGCATGTTAAATGGTTGCCTCTAACACTGCCATATGATGCCTGGGTTCAGGACGGGATTGCCGACTAAGAAGGTGAGCTGGTGCCACGCTTCATCTCCTTCTCTGCGGCACATCCGAGAGGTGCCCAGGCGGATTAGGAAAGCGACCAGGCTCTGTATGAGGCAATCCCCCTTGAGATAAGGGCTGCCCCAGATACTTCAGCTCTTAGTGCATCAACACTCGAGTCCCCAGGCCAACCTGAATGTGAGTTTCTTCTTCTGTTTATTGACGAGGAAGTGCCTGGATGAACCAGGTACAATCTGCAGCCCTGATGGAAGGACAGTGCACTGGCAGTGCAAGACAGGAGTTAGGGAAGGAATTGAGTTTAGGGTATGGATGCTGTACATCTGGTGCCTATCTTAGATTAGAGTGAAAGAGTACTGGTGCACTGCCCTAGACATTGGACAGGATCAAATTTTGACTTATACTTCAAGCATTGTAATTGTCCCCATTATGTTTAGCACCTTATAGCATAAATATACGAGGGACAATGCTGAACTGCAATGGCCGCTTGCTTGCCCATTTGATGAACAAAAATTGAACTTTTTGCAGGACAAATTATTTGCTAGAAAAAGTAGGCAGTCGATGTTTAATTCTTTGAGAGTGTGGCAGAAGGAAGCGAAGCAATGATGCATGAGAGCGGAGAAGGAGGATAGGAAAAGACAGACACAGACAGTAACACAGAGACAGGTTCATACGCTGGATCATGCGCTGGAGATGGGAGGCATGTGGGATGAGATCAGGGCATGGGATAGGGAGCGCAAACCTGGTGACAAGCCGAAGGCGGAGCTGTCAGCCATACCGGGTTGTATTACAACATACAAGCACTCCCGTATTACTCCCAAGAAAGTGGACAGGGGTGGGCGGAATTTGCGTAATCGCGTTACGTAAATCTCCGCAAAATGGTAAAAAATAACCGCGAACATTCAGAAATTCCGCGAACACGCGGAATTACTTGTTCGCGATGCTTTTTTACTGTTCGCAATCGCTGTTTGCGTGCTCGGGGGGAAATATCTTGCAAACACGCATTTGAGAACGCGAACAAGCAAAAAATTTCATGAAGTCACAGAAAGCAGAATTTTGGGAAATGTTGCGTTCTCCGCGGAACGCAAAATTACCCAAATTCGGCAAATTCCGCGAGCGGAACGGAATTTACCGCCCAGGCCTAAGTTGACGGCGTGTTGTCAGAAGAAAGATGAAAGTGTGTCAGATTTCTTTACCAGATACAAAGGGGTGCTTTAGGACTTTAGTGGTCAGGATTTGTCACAGGAGGATGGTGTCAGACTGTTCGTGAATCGCTTTGTTACTAGCCTGATTCATGAGATGGCAGCTAGGGTGCAGGCAACGAAGAGTACATGGACTATGTCTTCCCCATCAGTGATTTTGAGCATGGCACAGTACTATGAGCACATGGAGAATGACAACAAGGAGAAAGGAGAGAAGAAGGTGAAGAATTTATTTGAAGACACAGGTGTTGTTGCAGCAAGTAGCGAGGGGAAGAGGGAGAAGTTCAGGATCAGCCCAGCAGCTGCAGCGGTCTAATAGATGTGCTTCAAGTGCGCACCTTGGAAGTAACCAATGTCCATTTTGTAAAAAAGAGGGGACACTGGCAAAACGAGTGTCCAGGGCGTCCCAAAGGAGAGAGGCTCGGAGGGGTAGAGGGTATGGCAGATGAGGAGGAGGGGGAGGGGAGGAGGCAGAGGAGACATGCAGGCAGGGGACACATCACTTCATAAACATAGCAGGGAATTATTTTGATGACCCACGCAACCGACAGTACTATCATGAGGATTACGACATGGACGAGGTGACTGGATTGTCCCACAGCTGGGATAGCCAAGGACAGGGCAAGGGACCAGTTGCAGTGCCTATAGATCAGCACGGACCTTATGTTACGGCTGACTTACAAGGCACCACAGAGAAATTCTTAATTGACACAGGGGCTATGAATAGCTCTGTTTCCTGTTCACTGGCCCAGGGGTAGCTCTGTCCGACCAATCAAATGTATTGGTGGGATTTTCAGGCGTACCGGCTGTTAGCCCCATTTCACAACCTCTGGCTTTCACAATTGGCCCCTTTACGGTTGATTCACCTTTCTTATTGACGTCTAATTGTGGGGCAACCTTGTTAGGGTTGGATCTGTTGAAAAGATTACATGCCACCATGTCATGTTCCCGAGATGGTGTCTATATGACTACAGGACCTCAGGTGACCTCAGGTGACTGGTGCCAATCAATGTCTCGCCAATGATGCCCAGCTCCCTGCTAAATTCAAGGATGTTCGCCCTGCTTTATGGGCTACAGGCAACACAGATGTGGGATTACTTCAAATACCCCCAGTCTCAATTTGGATTAAAGATAAAGCCAAATTGTCACATATTCCCCAGTATAAAATATCCCAAGCAGGAGAACCGGATTTACTGCAAATAATATAGGATTTGATTAAGGCTCATTAAGTCTGGGGTGGTTGAAGAGACAGTGTCACAGCCCTATTCTTCCTATTCTCAAAAAGGCACCCTCTGATTAATCTGATACTTATCCTGATGTTTACCGTTTCGTATTTGACCTGAGATAGGTCAATAACATTGTGGTCCCTCAGTATCCTGAGGTTCCCGACATTACCTCGATTCTGACAATGATTCCCACAACTGCCAAATTCTTTTCTGTAATAGATTTTAAAAATGCCTTCTTCAGTATACCCATCCACACAGATAGTCGATATCTTTTTGGATTTGCAATAGCCAGCTGGAGCTTTAGATTCTGTTGTGCTCCTCAAGGCTATACAGAAAGCCCTAGTATTTACAGCCAAGCACTAAAAAGTCAATTGGATTGTTTGGAACTACCCACTTGTAATGTGCTGCTCCAATATGTTGACGATCTCCTTGCGGTCTCGGACGCAGAAGATGGCTGCAAAGAAGTCACAATAAAATTACTATTGCATTTAGCTTGTCACGGTCACAAGGTGTCACTTTCCAAATTTCAATATTGTCGACAGGAGGTCACCTACTTAGGTCGCCTACTGTTGAAGGAGGAACGCAAATTAACACCAGAATGCATAACTGCCATTACTAACATGTCTGTTCCCAAGACCCAACGTGAGGTACGCAAGTTTATTGGGATAACATCATATTGTCGGCATTGGATGCCTAACTATTCCCTATTAACAAAACCCCTTCTTTTCCTCACTACAAAAGATGTGCATGAACCCCTGCCTTGGACACCTGCATGCCAACAAGCTTTTGAACATTTAATGGTTGCGCTTTGTTCTGCTCCTGTGCATAGTACTGACTACCAGAAGCCTTTTGTGCTCTATGTAAACGAGGCGGGCGGTTGCTCGCTTTCTGTTCTAACACAGGGTTTTGGTGGTAAGCAGAGACCTGCACCTATTTTTTCTGCTATGCTTGATGACGTGACCAGAGCGCTCTGGAGCTGTCTGAGAGCTGCCGCGGCTGTGGCAGTTTCTATCAGACAATCAGCAGTGCTCGTCCAGGATACCGATCTCACAGTAATGGTACCTCATGCTGTGGATACCCTTCTGAACAAGACAAAGACACAGCACCTTACTAGTGCAAAACTTACTGGATATGAATTGACTTTGATTGCTCCGCACATTACCACCAAAAGATGTGCCACTTTGAACCCAGCCAGGTTACTACCCCTCCCTGCAGATGAAAAGGACAATGATGTCCATGATTGTTTGTTTCGGACGGAAGTAGAAACAAAGGGATAGATAGACCTGACTGATGTTCCCTTATCTGACCCCCAAGGGGAACTATATGTTGATGGCTCTTGTTTCAAGTTACCAGATTGCACCACCACTGCAGCCTATCCAATCACAATGTTACACACTGTAGTTGAGGCATCCTATATCCCATACCAATCGGCACAAGCAGCAGAGTTGGTGGCCCTCTTCAGGGTCTGTGAGTTAGGTGAGGGACTGACTGTGAATGTGTACACCAACAGCCAGTATGCCTTTGAGGTGGCCCATAATTTTGGGCACCTCTGGGTGGAGATAGGGTTCTTAACTTTGCACGGATTGCAGATACAGAATGGCCCACTGCTACACAGATTGTTGTCCGCATTGACACTTCCTGATAAGTTAGCAATTATAAAATGTAGTACTCACAAAGCCATCACAGGTGATGTTGGGAGGGGCAACGCATTTGCGGACCAGACAGCTAAGGAGACAGCTACATCAAAGATGACACTGATGTTCGTGGCAGGCCCCATTAGATTGGTACTAGATAATGGGATGTTCAAAACTACAGTGAGAGTGTAAAGGAAATACAAATGGAAGCGACTGTAGATGATCTGGAGATGTGGGAGGAGAGAACTGGATGTCTGGAGGAGGATGTGTTTTGGACTGACTTGTCAGGAAAGCAGATGTGGTTGTTGCCTAATGCCTTTGTTCTTCCCCTGGTTATAATGGCCCATGGCACAGCACATATCAGCGCTAAAGGCATATGTAAGCTATTGGATCCAGTATGGTAGAAGGATAACATCCCTAAGGTTGCTGCACAATTAGTGAAGCAATGTATTATCTGTTTGAAGCACAATCCTGGGAGAGGCACCCTGTTGGTAATTTCACCCCGCCCTCCTTCCCTTTCGAGGTTCTCCAGATGGATTTCATCGAAATAGACTGATTAAACAATCTGAAGTATGTCCTGGTGGTAACTTGAACGTTTAGTAAGTGGATAGAGGCTTACCCTGTCAAAAAGAATATAGCAATGGGCACTGCAAAAGCACTTTTAAAAGAGTTCTTCCCACGCTACAGATTTCCACGCGTGATCTGGAGTGACAATGACAGCCATTTCAATGCCAAGCTCATTGAATTGGTGTGTAAGGGCTTGCAGATTACCCAAAAAAGTAATGCAGCGAACCACCCCAATCAGCAGGCCTTGTTGAGAAGTACAATGGTACTCTCAAGCTGAAACTTGCAAAAATACATGAGAGTCCAGGATTAAAATGGCCAGATGCACTTCCTCTAGCATTATTGTCTACGAGTGTAACAGCACATTCTAGGACAGGATTGTCCCCTTATGAAGTGGTCTTCGGGCGCCCTGCGAAAGTTTGGGGCGTCCCTAGACCCAGAAGCTTTTCCAAGATAGAGCACCCTCTTTTGATTGACTATCTGTACCAGCTGTGTAAAGATCTTAGTTTTGTTCTTCAACAGGTTCATGACACACTGCAACCACTACCAGAGCGGCCTGGACATCAACTGCAGCCTGGTGAGTATGTGCTGATCCTGCATTTCCAACGGAAGAATTGCCTGGAGCTGCAGTGGAAGGAGTCTACCTAGGTGCTGTTGACCACCCAAACAGCCATGAAGGTGGAAGGCTGGAAGCACTGGGTCCATGCCTCGCATGTTAAATGGGTGCCTCTAACACTGCCATATGACGCCTGGGTTCGGGACGGGATTGCCGACTAAGAAGGTGAGCTGGTGCCACGCTTCATCTCCTTCTCTGACGCACATCCGAGAGATGCCCAGGCGGACGAGGAAAGTGACCAGGCTCTGTATGAGGTGATCCCCCTTGAGATTAGGACTGCCCAGATACTTCAGCTCTTAGTGCATCAACACTCGAGTCCCCAGGCCAACCTGAATGTGAGTTTCTTCCTCTGTTTATTGACGAGGAAGTGCCTGGATGAACCAGGTACAATATGCAACCCTGATGGAAGGACAGTGCACTGGCAGTGCAAGACAGGAGTTAGGGACAGAATTGAGTTTAGGGTATGGATGCTGTACATCTGGTGCTATCTTAGATTAGAGTGAAAGAGTACTGGTGCACTGCCCTAGACATTTGACAGGATCGTTGAGGTCATTTGCCCAGGAGGGAGGTTTGCCTATCCTGAAAGAAGACAATTTGCTTTAATAAGGGTCGCAGATTGTTTTTCAGCAAGGGCTGTGATTGTGCAGCTCCACCGCTGGAGTATTGGATGAACAATAGGAGCCTGCCTGTGAGGCTCGGAAAGGAAATAGGAAGGAAGAAAACCCTTCTGTTTAGTTGTATTTGTGGTCGCGGTTCCTAAAAGTACTTTTTAATGCATCTATTTGGTCATTCAAACATGAGAGAGGAGCGTCTTTAGTGGCTCCTCCGATGCAGCAGAATGGTCCTGCATGGTCAAGTTGGTCCATTGAGAATAGAGAGGGGGTAATGGTGCTGATTCTTGTGGTGATGATCACCTTGTTTGGGGTGATCTGGTATTTGGAAGAACAACACCCTGTGCATGTTTTAGTGGGGACTACTCCCGTTCCAGCTGAGCATTCCTTCATCACGTTGGACCCGCATAAAGAAAGGCACAGACAAACGTTCACTCAGAATGTTTTTATCCAAATACTTCATCAGGTGCACAGTACTACTAATGCTACGAAGTGCTCGGTATGCGGTCTACTCCCCTCCGTAATGCACAGGAACGATTTAATTGTCTCAATGCCTTTGCCCTATTTAGGTAGTTGTGAGGCCTGGTTTCAATTATGATCTATGGTTTACATGCACTACTATGCAGATGCAATGAAAATGACTCAAGACGACTATGAAGCAGTTCTAGACTATATAGTGGTGCACCAGGGCTATACACCCGGGGAAGATGAAAAGGAGGGTACCCTCCACCCTGATGCTTGTATAAATGTTTTCACAGTCCATGAGAATGTCACTTGGCTGAAAAACAAAGTACTAGACTTTCAAGGATTCAATGTCACTGAATATATTAGATGCTTTCAAGAACGTAATATTTCTGAAGATAAAGCTATGCCCGTTCCTGTGATAAATGCAACAGCGAGCTCCTGTGTTCAAGGGTCAGGAAATGTTTCTGTGGGACAAAGCCATTGTAATTATACCTATCAACTGAATATGACTAGTAGTCCACCTTTACAGACACCTCCAAATGTTTATTTTATTTGTGGAGAGCACGCTTATACGTGGCTCCCTAGGGGGGGGTCCGGCCAATGTTATCTCTCATTCCTCCTACCTCCTGTTTCTATTTCCCCGTCCACATACCAGAGGGATCATCCGTTGTATTGTAGAGATCTTTCCACACACCAAGTTAAAAGGCTGGTCAATGTAGATGATATTGATCAAACAGATACTTCTCTGCACCAATTCACAGATATAATGACGGGTATTGTACCATTCTGGGGTCCCATGTTTAATAGCCGCAACATATGCGCCTTGCCAAGGTAGTTGAGGGGGTCATTAACACTACTGCGGGTATACTCACTAATATCACTGTCGAGCCCAAAGTTACAAGACTTGTTACACTTCAATATCGGATGATTTTAGACGTCATACTAGCTGACCGGGGTGGAGCATTTTGTGTCATCGGCAGCAGCTGCTGCGTGTACATACCTGATAGCACTCCTACTGTATATTCTGCCATACAAATGTTACACAGATTATCCTCAGAGACACACAAAGACAATGGTTCATGGTCCCTCACAGGGTGGCTCTGGAGCCTGCTGACATGCTGGGGTTGGAAGATATTTCTCGTCCTGATAGCTATTGCAGGGGTTGTTCTTACTTGCTGTTTATGCATTAATTGTCTTCTAGCTTGCTGCACATACTGTGCAAGTAGACTCACTCCCAGTGCTGTGCTACCCATCCCTGATAATAAATATTCCCCTATGATGGTTCAAGAAATTCAGTCAATAATGTTGATCGATGAAGGAATATTTGATTATTAAAGAATTATAGTTTCTGAATGCCCCATTTAGATGCTTTATGTGTGTTTTGCAATATGAATAATTCAGCAATAGGTGTCCTTCCTCAAGAATTGTAAAGACCCTGCCGGATAGCAAGAAAGCTTCTTTTAGCTACTTACGCTAAAAGGTGGGTGTGAAGGGTTTAACAATTCCCCTCCCCATTGCGCTTTTATACATGGTATGTAGGTTAGCATATGTGGCTAAATAGATACCACTTGTATTTACATTGTGCAACCCGCTGAGTTATCCTAGCAACATGTATGTTCCGTTGGCTTATGTGCTTCCATTTTGTGCTTCACAATCATTAGTAGACAACATGGGTTGAACGTGCACTAGGCCTATTTTTTCCTTTCTTGCTTGCTTCAGCTAAATTGTACAATGTTAATATTTCTTTCAAGGTTGGAACCTGACTCACTAATGAATAGATGCCTTTTCTTTGCATTCCTTTCTGTGTATGTATCTCACCCCCCACCCCCCGTTAGGAGACAATGAGACCCAGCACAGTGGCCTTGGAGGTCTGATAGGGCGCCCATCTGGCGCCCATCAAGCTCATCTCTCTGTACCTCCTTTGTTCATGCCCGGCTCAGGCCAGTACTATTCCATAAGAGGTGTGGCCGAGGTCTCTGGAAAGGTTTATCATGTATTATCGCGCCCAGGGGAGGCAGTCCCCTCAGCGTCCATCTAAGGGTGCAGGTCTCAACGAGTGTATATTCTCTACTCTTCATTTGGGAAGGCATAACAGGTGGTTGTGGAAATAACCCGCGGGGCCCTTAGAGGGCCACGTCCTTCAAACTGACAGTTCGCATTGAACACACTGGCTCTGCAGCAGCAGGCCTGAGCCAAGTTTAATGGGCTACTGATGTGGGTAGCAGAATTAGCACTGTAGGCCCCCCGAGTGGCATTTAATTTACAGGCCCTGGGCACATATAGTACACTTTAATAGGGACTTATAGGTAAATGAAATGTGGCAATTGTGGGTAAGACAATATTACCATGTTTTGAGTACAGAGCATATGCCCTTTAGTACTAGTTATCAGTGGTAAAGTGCCCAGAAAGATAATGTCAACAAAAGCGAAGTCAGAAAAAAGAGAGGAGGAAGGCAAAATGTTTTGGGGTGACCTTGCAGAAAAGGCCAGGTCCAACAAGAAGCATTTTTTTTCTATAAGCTTTTAGCTACTGGGATCGATTGTCCAAGGTCCAATCCTAGTAAAATTTGAGAACATGAGAAGACTACTTCAGAAAATAATAAGATCGCTCAAATCACTTAACAGCAAAAACAATGTTTCTAGAGGTTCTTGAAGGCGTACTTGCTTTAATATTCAATCAGTTTTAAGACATTAGCAAATAACACATTCTAAGCAGGAATAACTATCATTATTTTTATCAAACCTTGTATTCACCTAACCACTCTTCTTACCACGTCATTTCTCTATGAGCCAATATCATGCAGATATATTTAGGGTTTCAGCAAATTGCCTTGAACAAATTCCTCTACCTTAAACCACCTGGATCCACAGACTTTGATGGGTTTTCGATGTGTGGACTCAAGCAACAGATCTAAGCTTCCATTAGATCTTTAATTCCAGGATGATGACATGCTATTTGAACAATTGAACACATATTTTAAAAAGGTGTTTTTCGAAAAAATGTATTTGGTCCATAAATTTCAAATAAATATTATTTTACTTATGAATAAGAAATTCTCATATAAAACGTTTTCAATGGAGCACACTACAGGGATTCCATGTATCCCATCTTGTTTTGCTCTGTAGGTCAATACTTTATCTTGGGAACTGAGAAGAAAACAGCTTGCAAGGCACCATGATAGACCATAAACATAAAGTATCCAGGTTTGTAGAATACATAATCAATATTCTGAAAAACCTAACAGGTGCACCTGACCTACAACAATTGCATGATCCACCACACTTCCTTATTATTTATTTTGTATCGTAAATTTGTTATTGAATTGAAAATGCTAAAAAACAAAACTGAAATTAATTTAAAGAGCTCCAAGCAGGATAGCACAAGGAACAAGCAGAAATGGAAGCATGCATAAAATATAGGCATCATAAACTTTAGCTGCCATTAACAGAAAAATCCCATGTGAAACATCTTTCCCAACCAACTATATGCATGTACCCGCTCGGCACACTGCAAGAAATAGAACCTTAAACAAGTTGTTCATGTATTGGCATAATGGCGACAGAGCAAGGACGACCATACACATACTTTCCGAGATTACACTTTCAACTCCCATGCACACAAGGCATATCTTAGATTGGACTACTTTCTGGTTTCGCCCAAGCTCACCTACATTCTTCAGATCGTTGTGATACAACCCCTCTCTCTTTCAGATCACTCTGCCATGATTGTCACCTTGACGGTTCCCCCTTCTAAGCCACCTTCCAGAACTTGGCATCGCTGAGAAGCCCTATTGCAATGCCCCAAAGTTGTAAAACAACTTACCAAGGTGATAGAAGGAGTTTTAGCTATCAATTACACCCCTAAATTCATAATTTTTTGACTTTTAGAAATCAAAAATCCTAAGCAGACTGACACAGGGGGCTGTAGCTGCAGGCAGTTCCAGGGGCTCAGATACTCCTATGGTGAAGGACCGCTGAACAGGATTTGCTGCAGCGGAGAGTGGGAGCAGCCCCAAAGTCAGGCCAACTGGCAATAAAACCTTGGGCCAACAGACAAGCAGGTTGGTCCCGGTCTTCCCTCACTTCTCAAAACAGTTTTTAGCCAAACAATTGTTACGTGCACAGTTTTGGATTTTGGCTATCTGGACACCTTTTGCACTACAACCAAGGGTTCAGGACTGGCTGGTGAGACACCACTTGGGAGTTCAGGACTCACTCAGGCTTTGTCCAGGTGCAGGTTCAAGAGGGTGGAAACCTTTTTATGTCCCTGTGGCTCTGAACAAGAGGCCAGCATACTAGCCTTGGACTCACTTTGCTAGTCCTGAGTTCAGGTGAAGATACAAGGCTCAATCCGCAGGGCTGGCCTCTGAGGGTTCAAGGTCAGCTCCAGGCAGCAATGCAGTTCTTCCAGTACAGCAAAGCAGTCTTGCAAAGTATACAGCAGGTCACAGCAGCAGACAGTCCTCTGAGAATCCTTCCGTAGGTCCAGAAAGTGAACTGAGGAGTTGGTCTGAGGGCCATATTTTTAAGCCCGGTACCTCCTTTAAAGTCGGGAGGGTTTTCTGGAGGTTTCTTCTTTGAAGTGCATGGCATTTTCTGACTCCCCCCTTCCCTGGCGCTAAACTGGCTGCAGTGACAATGTGGAGGTGATAATCCTGCTGGCTGTGAAGGCAGAGCACGGTCTATCTAGTTGCAATTGGCTCCTGCGCCTCCATCCCATAGTGCCAGCAGATAGCCCAATCAGGCACACCTAATCCCTCTACTGTGTGACTGTCTAGGAGGATTTCACAAAGTAATATGTAATATTACCTAGGACAGGATGCAGGCACCAAAAGGCTAGGGGCAGGAGAATGCCAACTTTCTAAAAGTTGTATTTTCAAAATTGTGCCCCTTCCTTACTAAGGTTCAGGAAGGCTTTGAAGACCTGACTCTTAAACAACTAGGGGCCAGATGTAGGTAAATGACATTTACCGATTCTTAAATACCGAATTTTATCGAATCAGTATTCAAGAATCTGTAAATGAGGTGTAGGGAAAAAATCGGTACTTTTTACCGAATCGGTAAAAATCGGTATCTGACTTTCGGAAATTATCGATTCTGTATTTACCGAATCGGTATTTACCGAATCGGTATTTCCCATTCATTCCTATGGGCCAAAAGGCCCATAGGAATGAATGGGACATACTGAATCGGTAAATACCGAATCGGTAAATACCGAATCGGTAAATTCCGAATCAGAAAGCAAGTAAAAGTGAAACTTAAGAAAACAGCCAATCAGGTGCTACCACCCTCCCCCTCCCTACCAGGAAGGGGCTACACAGGCAGCTGCAACTAATTAGAAGGTTCTGGAGAGGCAGTCAGAGCTGAGCAGAGACACAGAGCAGCAGGGAGAGTTCTTTTTGAAACTTTACCAACTGAAAAATGGCAAGCAGCAGTGAAAGCCAGAAGGCAGAAAGAAAGAGGAAAATAAAGTTCAGCAGCATGGAGCTGCAGGTACTTGTGGAGGAGGTTGTGAGAGTGCACAACAAACTTTTTGGCAGGCACTCCCTCACTGTTCCCGAGTCTGCCAAAAGGAAAATCTGGCAGGCAATATTAGAAAAAGTGAATGCTGTGGGAGTCACGACCAGGAATACTGAGGATCTCAAGAAAAGATTCTATGACCTCAGGAGCCTCACCAAAAAAAGATGGCTGAAATCCACTAGCAGGCAGGCCTAACTGGTGGAGGCAGGAACCAAGCGCAAGCGCCCCCCCCTGACTGACCTGGAGGAGATGGTGGCCTCAACCATTGAGGCAGACAGCGTATGCGGACTGGGAGACGTGGACAGCTCAGCCAGAGCTGCACCAAAAAAAGGTAAGACACATGCGCTGCATTACACCCCATACCAACCTGCTTCCCTTTACCCTTTGTGGACAAGCACACCCGAGTCCAGTACTGCTATCACTATCCAGGAGCAATGCATTATGGGAAATGTAGTCAGCAAATGTCAGACCATGTGTAACAGCGCAGACATTAGCAAGTTAGTGAAATGAATGCAGATAAATGAAAGTGAAATGTGTAATGCATTTATTGTAGTGACTGTGACACAGTAGCACTCTGTTGACATACGCTTATTTATACCTAGGGGCCAAAACAGGCAGTGGAGCCACTGACACAGAAGGGACTGCAACAGCGAGGGAGGAGAGTGAGGAAGCAGGTCCCAGCCAAGTGCAAGCCTCGCAGGAGGAAGGTGACGCGACTGGCATCTCACATGAAGATGACACTGTACAGACCCCAGAGTTGCTGCACTCCCCACAGCTTTCCCAATCCCCTCCCTTGGCATTCTCACCAGAAACTTCACCATCACAGCTCCAGTCCACTCCTGCAACCCCACCAGCCGTGCCCTCACTACCATTAATGGAGGCAGCAGAGGGTGAGGGGGAGGCTCAAGTGTCCGTAGAAGTGAGTTCAGCAGCACGGCAGTCCACAGGTGAGACAGTCACTGCTCGAAGAACACAACGCAGACCCAGCAGTGCAGGTGGACGTGGTGAGGGCACTGTGTTCTGTGGGCTGGAGGGGCGCATGGTGCACATACAAAGGATGCAGGGCAAATCCATCCAAGCCTGCCAACGCCAACTCTGCACCCTGAATGTGCAAATGGGAGACATGGGGAAGGGCATGAGAGACATTGTGGAGGCAAATAAAGAGGTTGCAAAAACAAATATGGACATAGCAGCAGGGATGCAGCAGATGAGCAACTCTATAACGCAGCTTGCTCCAAACTTGATAGTATGTCACACACAAGGCACAGGGATGCCCGTGCCCACAATGCAGCCATCAATCGTTTGGCCACCGCCACATCCCTGCTATGCAGGAGGGGCGTAAATATGCAGGAGGCATTGACCCAGAATACAGCTGAGGTCACCAGGGGCATGGACAGAATAACAAGTGCACTAGAGGCTATGCTGATTTCGCAGACAGCACAGAACCTGCGCTGGACGTGGCAGAGGCTGATGACACCAGTAGCCGGAGCAGCATAGCAAGCGCTATTGTGGAGACACGGAGGAGTACCAGGCGCCAAGCTGAGCCTGCAGGGCACACTGAACAAAGCGAACAACATCCTAGTGGCTCAGGGAAGCGCGGGCGCAAGTGAAAATACCGGTCATGGGTGAAGTAACCCGGGACAGACAGTCCCCACGTGTATAATGTTAATTCTGTTGCACTTAAGTGCTTGAACATTGTGGCACCATTAAAATACTTTGGTCCCATACACAACCTGTCTGTGTCTCATTACTTACTCAGAAATAGTTGTGTGTTATCTCCTCACGTCTGTATCTGCCATCACTTGGTGTTGCCACTCCAGCAGGTTGTGTTTCAGGCACCGCAATCTCGTCATCATGATCCTCATAGTCTGACAACTCCACCTCAGTGCCCTTCTTCACAGCAAGGTTGTGCAACATGGCACAGGCAGCAATGATTTTACAGCAGGTGATGGGGGTATACTGCCGTGCACCTCCACTCTTATGCAGGCACCTGAACCTGCTCTTCCAAATACCAAAGGTACGCTCCACAATATTTCTTGTGCTCTTGTGGGCCCTGTTATATCTCCTTTGGCTGGGTGTTGAGGGGTTGAGGTAGGGGGTGAGTATGAAGGAGCGGAGGGCATATGCACTGTCTCCTAAAAGTAAATGGGAATACATTACTCACATGCATACCTGTACTTCTTACTGCAATAGGTGTTAATGGGGTCGCACACTGTGTCTTACCTAGGACGTATCCTTCACCAAATTCACCTGCTGTCAGCCGTGCATAGATACCACTGTTTTGAAATATGAAGGAGTCGTGGGTACTCCCAGGAAATGTTGCTACAAGGTCAGTGATGGCGCACTTGGCATTGCAGATCACCTGCACATTGATGGTGTGGGTGGACTTTTTATTCCTATATATGTATTCGGTGGCAGCCGGGGGACAAATGGGAATGTGGGTGCCAGCCGGGTCTGGTGGCTCAGTGGACTAATGCGTCTACTGCAGGGGCCTGTGTTCGACCTCATGGTCACAGGTTCAAATCCCGGCGGGTCCACTCAGCCTTTCATCCATTTGGGGTCGATAAAATGAGTACCATTGAGTTGGGTAACAACAAACATCTGTTATTTCAGCGCCAAGATGCCCGTAGTGGTGAACGTGCGCTTTACAAATACTCATGTTATGTGTTATGTTGTGTTATCAATGCAGCCAATGATATTGGGGAAATGCGCCATCAGATAAAATTCAGTTTTTGTTTGGAGCAGTTCTGCATGGGTTGTAGGGAAAGTTATATAATGGTCCATCCTCTGTATCATGGCGTCAAGGAATTTGTGGAGAATGCGTGACAGGCTGCTCTGGGTCACACCATCTACCGCAGCAACCACACTCTGGTAGCTCCCAGATGCAAGCAGGTGTAGGCAGCACAGCACCTGCACTTGGGGTGGTATAGCGTGTGCCCTTGGGATAGTGTGCTCCAACAGTGGTTGGAGGTCCCTGATGAGGTCCAAGATGGTGTCTGGGTCCAACCTGTACCTCTGGAGTATCTCAGCCTCTGTAAGCATGAACAAGGTGATCCTCTGTCTGTAGACCTGCTCCTGTCTCTGCCATTCCCTCTCTCCTTCCTCCCGTAGCCATAGCCGTCTCGCAATGACATAGAATGCCGCCATTGTGAAAGAAGATTTGCATTTTGGGTCCTTTTTTATAGGCTGCACCTGTTTACCACCTGAGTTCAATCCATGGTAAATACCGACTCTTAAATACCGAATTTCAAGCAAATTCGGTATTTAAGGGCTTACCTACATCTCAATATACAGTTTTACCACTTCTTATTTTCCGATTCGGTATTTTGCCGATTTGGTAACTTTACCGAATCGGTATATTTACCGATTCGGTAAATTTACCGATTCGCAAACCGTTGCGATTTGGTAAAATTACCGATTCTGTAAATTTTCCGATTCGGTAACTTTACCGAGTCAGTAACTTTACCGATTCGGTAAATTTACCGATTCGGATGATTTTCTATCCCCTACATCCCAACTCACCAACACTGGTCGGTAACGGCCGAAATTCGGTATTTTCGGCCATTACCGACCGGTATTGGCCCACCTACATCTGGCCCTAGGACCTGTCTAACATATCCCCAGCTGATTAACAGCGCTGTCTCTTTGATTCAGATGCTTCCTCCCCATGTCTGTTTAGCACCACAACACCTTTTAAAGTATTCGCTGCACTTTAAAAATCTGGTAACATAACATGATGCCTGATAAGCATGTTGTGCAGAATGCACTGCATAAGCTTAATTCATTTTTTCATGGGAGTAAATAAGTGTACCACTAATGATATGATACCACTGAAATATTAACCTAAGGTACTCAAAGACATGCTCAATAGGGTTCCTTAATGGAGGTGTGGGTTCTGTTATACCCTCCTTTCATTGATGTTGCTGGACGAAGGGTCGGTGTCAACAGCCATAAATTAATGAAGTATCTACGGTCCTCTGAAGGAAGGACACAACATGTTCATTTAGTGCTTGAGAAAAGGTCACTGTGTATCTCAGAAGTCTCGTGTGCGGTGAGACATGTTAAATTGTAGATCAGCTCTCATCATGGCACTTATTGGAATTGTGGTACTTGTGCTACAGGTATATTTGTGTGCCTTGTGTGCCCACTGAACCTGTAATGAAACAAATTGCTGTTATGATAGACTCATCTGTACCTATGTCTACTGTTCATTGTACGTACCCAGGAGCCTGGCTTCTGGCGTCCATGCCAGCTCTTGATAGAAGAAATGTAGCTGAGATGGCAAACCCTGGAGTTCTGAACAATGAAATGGAATCAGTACAATAAACATTACACTATATTTTGGCATTTATTGGCTGGGTCACTTTCGGTTATGGACCGCCTTTTTGATTCTGCAACGTTATAATGGGTGTTTGGGGCATGTAAAAACCCTTTGTTGTAATCACCAGATGTCGGCCTGGAGGAAGTATACTGTGGTGGCCAACTTGACTTAACGGTGCCTGCATTATCTGGTGTTTTATAAGGCAGTATACAGGGTGTGGATCTCACATGATAATTACAAGGTAGTTTGCAGTTCCTGATAATCTCCTACTGCCTGAATGTGCTAGTATCAGAGGTATTTCCTGCAGGGGCGATGATCTGCGATGTTCACCAGAGCACTAATGGTCCATTGTGTGTTTACATTGTTATCACTCCCTCTGAGGTGCTGTAAGTAGTGTTCTGCTTGTTATAAGTCTCCTTTATTTGAAATCCTTCGATACATAACTGATGCATTCATTTCATCAAAGCATTCTTGTTTAATGTGCTCTAAATATAGTTTCTACTCCTCTATGGTATTCGCTTGCCATTTGCACTCTCAGGTACTGCTGTGGGCTACATGTACAACATTGAATCATATTCTTTCTTCCAAACTTCCAATATTATATACTGGAGAATAATTTGTAATGGAGTAATGTGTGTGGGTGGAATATATAAGTCAGCAGTTTTGGCGGTTTGCTTTAATGCATGTATGTATGTGTGCATGTACATATGTATTTAAATCTTAGTAGTGTTGCTCAAACTGAGCCAAAAGGTAGAGGAGTATTGTACAAGGTCAAAGACAAGAATAAGGCCAAAGGTAGATAATTTGTGTAGCATGCATTGGGAATTGTCTCAAGTATGTCTACTGGCATGATTATTCCTATATATTATCAAACAATAGCAATATTATGTTGAACTCTGTGTACATATGCCAAAAAAGGAGAATTCCAGGGATTTATTTTTAGTAAAAAATACTGTGTTAACTAACTTTGAGATGGGGGTCTTAATGGTATGTAGTGGCTCACAAATTATGTCAAAGTCCCAAGACAGTGAAATGAATTTGGATCTTTCGCCAAGTGTTGACATCCATAAGGAAGAATGGCCTTGTGTACAAGAACTTAATTTGGGATTTCGTGGAATTCATCAAGTAGATTGTCTAGCTCAGTGACATGCACTCTGAAGGAATACTGCACCAATGATGGGTTTGTCTGGGGCTGTTTCTGTGTGAGATGCCCTGGCTTTTGACAGTTTTTTAAGAGCCCCAGTGTTGGGATGTCCTGCAGAGATTTTGCTTGTTCTTGGAAAATGTGCTCTCTCAGTTTCATTGAGGTACAGCTCAAGATGGACTGGGCCAACTATCTCCTCTAGGAGGGTGGAGCTTGCCGAGCACACTAAAGATGGCACGTTAGTACCAAGCAATCCTACATTATCCTTAGTCCGGAGCCCACCTCGCACCAAGGGAAAAGCAGCACGAGAGTCCGGGAAGACGGCGGCTGGGTGTTTACCCGCAAAGCGGCAGCAGAGGTGTGAATATTGCACCCCCTCCTGAAGTGCGGCCTGCCTTCGTGCGCGATACGGAAGCTGCAGCGTAAAGCACATTGGAGGCTGCTGACGACTGGAGTGCGACCGGCAATAACAATAGAGGTGCACGCTGGGAGCTGCATGGTACATGAAGGCATGGCCGGGCAGCTCGGTGTAGGGGGTCTAAAATCGGAGTACCCCGCGTGACTGGTGTGGTAGGAGGCAGCGCTTAAGTACCCCTGTGTCGCGTCTGAGATGCCCTAAATGAGACACTGGAGTCGGAGCTCTTAGTTGCACATCCACCTTTATTCTCTGCCAGGATGTGACTGGCTTACAGTCTAACTTGAGTTCCTGTTCCTGTTCCTCACTTCCTCTTCCTGCTTGCCTGCCCTGTCCTCAGCCAGAGGCAGGCATGACGACACAACATCTCCCCCTTTTGTACAAGGTCCTGCTGCTTCTTACATTTCTTCAACGAGTCGTCGGGGTCTTCTCACTTGACGCCTGGGGCGAACTTCTCGTTCTGGCGTGTGGCTGCGTCGACTGGGGCCGTTGATGATTCTAGGAGAGTCGTGACGATCAGAGTCGTTGCTATCACTTTGACTGGCGGGGTCACTCGAGGTTTGACCCGAGGATGTATCTCGCTTGTTTGAAGGAGTGTATTTCTTGAAATGCGATATATTCCTTGTTATTTGTTTGTGGGCAGCTTTTGCTGTAATCATTGTGCCTTTCCTGTTGTGAACTTGCAATGGAATGTCCAGGTATCGGCTGTCTGCTTTTGTTCTCCGGTCACCTCGTACTATGACCCAGTCTCCTTTCTGGATGTCGACGTCTTTGGCATGTCGACGTTGGTCTGCGTATGTCTTCATTTTCTGTTTCTTTTCCTTGTCAATTTCAACTAGCGTGTTGTGATCAATGGTGATGACCCGTGGTTGGAGCGTCGTGCTTAGTGCGGGTAGCCGCGTCCTGGGCGCTCTTCCCAGCATTAGTGTGGCTGGGCATTGGTTTGTGGTGTTATGCGGAGTGGTCCGGTAGGCCCTCAGTACTTCGTTCACGGTCTGTTGAATGTCTCTGTGGGTCAGTTCCGCTTGCTGGATCGCCCTTTTTAGCGTCCCCATAAATCGTCCACCATGCCGTTAGCTTGTGGCCATAGAGGAGTTATTTTCTGGTGTTTGAAGTCGAAGTGTTTCGCGAAGTCTGCGAACTCATGGCCGTTGAACGGGGGTCCATTGTCGGACTTGACTCTTGAAGGCACGCCCCAGGCTGCGAAGATGTCATCTAGTATGGGGATGACTGCTGTTGCTCTGGTGGATGGTATCATGTGTGCAAAAGGAAATCTTGAGTACTCATCCATGACGACCATGATGTGTTGTCCTGATTGCAGTGGTCCAAAGAAATCAACTGCGACTTGTTGCCACACTCCGTCCGGGAGCTCAGACATTTGAAGTGGAGCGGGGGGTTCCTCGCGACTAACCAGTTGGCAAGTCATGTATTCTTTTAGAGTTGATTCTACCATCAAGTCGAGAGACGGGAACCAGACTCGTTCTCTCAAGGTCTTCTTTGTGGCGTTTATGCCTCTGTGGCCTTCGTGAGCCAAGTTGATGATCCCTTTGCGTAATTTGTGTGGTATCACAATTCTCCCCCCTCTTAGGAGAAGTCCATTGTCACTGATGGAGAGTTCATCGTGAATACGTTGGAAGGCTGCGAGGTCACTGAGGTGTGCGGTCGAGTCTTGACGTGTGGATTTGACATGTCGCCAGGAGTTTGCACGGATGTGTGTCATGACTGCTTGAATGAGCGGGTCCGAGGCAGATGCTTCCTGAATAGCTTCTAGGGGAACCGTGGGAGGACACGCTGCATCGATGACAAAGTGGATGTAGTCATCCGCTAGTGATTGGACAGGCGTGGCACTGGGCAAAGGATGCCGAGACATGTAATCATTTAAAACAAGGGGTGGTGATGGACAGAGTCTCTGAATTAAGCAGAGTACTCTCACCCAGTCAAGAGATCAGGGCTCGATCCAACACCGTTTTTTAGCTCATTGCACCATCCCAGTTTCAGAACCTGGCTGTATGCAAATTAGTCTGTCCCTGGCCCAGTGCATCATGGGAACAGGGCAGACCAGACTACAAAAGCCAATTCTTACACTGGGAAGGAAACAAGCTTCCGGGAACCGGTTTCTGGCATTCCAGCCGTCTTCGGCCCGGCTTGCTTGAATCCTGATGGTGCAATGAGCAAGGGACTCACATCTGAGTATACCCTTCCACGCTTAGGGTGGACAAAATTATTTACAACAAGGGGTGGTGATGGACAGAGTCTCTGAATTAAGCAGAGTACTCTCACCCAGTCAAGAGATCAGGGCTAGATCCAACACCGTTTTTTAGCTCATTGCACCATCCCAGTTTCAGAACCTGGCTGTATGCAAATTAGTCTGTCCCTGGCCCAGTGCATCATGGGAACAGGGCAGACCAGACTACAAAAGCCAATTCTTACACTGGGAAGGAAACAAGCTTCCGGGAACCGGTTTCTGGCATTCCAGCCGTCTTCGGCCCGGCTTGCTTGAATCCTGATGGTGCAATGAGCAAGGGACTCACATCTGAGTATACCCTTCCACGCTTAGGGTGGACAAAATTATTTACAACAAGGGGTGGTGATGGACAGAGTCTCTGAATTAAGCAGAGTACTCTCACCCAGTCAAGAGATCAGGGCTAGATCCAACACCGTTTTTTAGCTCATTGCACCATCCCAGTTTCAGAACCTGGCTGTATGCAAATTAGTCTGTCCCTGGCCCAGTGCATCATGGGAACAGGGCAGACCAGACTACAAAAGCCAATTCTTACACTGGGAAGGAATCAAGCTTCCGGGAACCGGTTTCTGGCATTCCAGCCGTCTTCGGCCCGGCTTGCTTGAATCCTGATGGTGCAATGAGCAAGGGACTCACATCTGAGTATACCCTTCCACGCTTAGGGTGGACAAAATTATTTACAACAAGGGGTGGTGATGGACAGAGTCTCTGAATTAAGCAGAGTACTCTCACCCAGTCAAGAGATCAGGGCTAGATCCAACACCGTTTTTTAGCTCATTGCACCATCCCAGTTTCAGAACCTGGCTGTATGCAAATTAGTCTGTCCCTGGCCCAGTGCATCATGGGAACAGGGCAGACCAGACTACAAAAGCCAATTCTTACACTGGGAAGGAAACAAGCTTCCGGGAACCGGTTTCTGGCATTCCAGCCGTCTTCGGCCCGGCTTGCTTGAATCCTGATGGTGCAATGAGCAAGGGACTCACATCTGAGTATACCCTTCCACGCTTAGGGTGGACAAAATTATTTACAACAAGGGGTGGTGATGGACAGAGTCTCTGAATTAAGCAGAGTACTCTCACCCAGTCAAGAGATCAGGGCTAGATCCAACACCGTTTTTTAGCTCATTGCACCATCCCAGTTTCAGAACCTGGCTGTATGCAAATTAGTCTGTCCCTGGCCCAGTGCATCATGGGAACAGGGCAGACCAGACTACAAAAGCCAATTCTTACACTGGGAAGGAAACAAGCTTCCGGGAACCGGTTTCTGGCATTCCAGCCGTCTTCGGCCCGGCTTGCTTGAATCCTGATGGTGCAATGAGCAAGGGACTCACATCTGAGTATACCCTTCCACGCTTAGGGTGGACAAAATTATTTACAACAAGGGGTGGTGATGGACAGAGTCTCTGAATTAAGCAGAGTACTCTCACCCAGTCAAGAGATCAGGGCTAGATCCAACACCGTTTTTTAGCTCATTGCACCATCCCAGTTTCAGAACCTGGCTGTATGCAAATTAGTCTGTCCCTGGCCCAGTGCATCATGGGAACAGGGCAGACCAGACTACAAAAGCCAATTCTTACACTGGGAAGGAAACAAGCTTCCGGGAACCGGTTTCTGGCATTCCAGCCGTCTTCGGCCCGGCTTGCTTGAATCCTGATGGTGCAATGAGCAAGGGACTCACATCTGAGTATACCCTTCCACGCTTAGGGTGGACAAAATTATTTACAACAAGGGGTGGTGATGGACAGAGTCTCTGAATTAAGCAGAGTACTCTCACCCAGTCAAGAGATCAGGGCTAGATCCAACACCGTTTTTTAGCTCATTGCACCATCCCAGTTTCAGAACCTGGCTGTATGCAAATTAGTCTGTCCCTGGCCCAGTGCATCATGGGAACAGGGCAGACCAGACTACAAAAGCCAATTCTTACACTGGGAAGGAAACAAGCTTCCGGGAACCGGTTTCTGGCATTCCAGCCGTCTTCGGCCCGGCTTGCTTGAATCCTGATGGTGCAATGAGCAAGGGACTCACATCTGAGTATACCCTTCCACGCTTAGGGTGGACAAAATTATTTACAACAAGGGGTGGTGATGGACAGAGTCTCTGAATTAAGCAGAGTACTCTCACCCAGTCAAGAGATCAGGGCTAGATCCAACACCGTTTTTTAGCTCATTGCACCATCCCAGTTTCAGAACCTGGCTGTATGCAAATTAGTCTGTCCCTGGCCCAGTGCATCATGGGAACAGGGCAGACCAGACTACAAAAGCCAATTCTTACACTGGGAAGGAAACAAGCTTCCGGGAACCGACATGTAATCGGCAGGATTCTCAGCCAGGCTTGTGGATAATCGTGTAGATGTAGTCTTGGAGACGCAACCCCCACCGCTCAATA
Organism: Lissotriton helveticus; assembly: GCF_964261635.1. NCBI lineage: Eukaryota > Metazoa > Chordata > Amphibia > Caudata > Salamandridae > Lissotriton > Lissotriton helveticus. The sequence goes on from NC_136067.1 coordinate 1,028,449,244, forward strand.
CGCGGCGGCATCTTGGCATTGGGGTTGCCAAAGATGGTTATTAGTGCTTGGTGGTCAGTAATGATGGTGAAGTGTTTACCATACACAAACAGGTGGAAGTGTTCACACGCCCATACGACAGCCAAGCTTTCCTTTTCTGGCTGGGAGTAGGCTTTCTCCGTGTCAGTGAGGCTGCGGCTGGCGTATGCGATGATGTGGCGTTGGTCGGAGTGATCACGATATTGAGCCAGGATGGCGCCTAAACCCACTGGACTGGCGTCAACTGTGATCTCTGTTCTTTTGTTGGTGTCAAAGTAAGCGAGGTTGATGGCTGAGCCAACGGCTTGTTTGATCTCCGTGAAGGCTCGATCACATGCTTGTGACCACTCAAAAGGCTGACCTTGACGCGTTAGTTCTCGGAGTGGGTAACTGATGGTGGCGTAGTCACGAATGTAGCGTGCGCAGTAGCTCGCCATTCCAAGGAAGGAGCGGAGGTCACTCACGTCTCGGGGTGTCGGGGTGTCAGCGAGCGCGGCTACCTTGTCAGGGTCAGGTGTCATTCCTTCGCTGGAGAAGGTGTGTCCGTAGAATTTTAGGGTGTTTTTGTGGAACTCGCACTTGGAGGCGTTCAGTGTCAGGTTTGCTTGCAGTAAGGCGTGGCACACCCTGTCCAGTGCGGTGTCGTGTTCAATCTGATCCTTCCCAAATACCAGTAGATCGTCACTGTAATTGAAAGCGTTTGGAATTCCTTGAATTATTCTCCGGATGGTTTCTTGGAAGATTTCAGCGGCTGATGAAATGCCGAAGTTTAGGCGTTTATAGCGGAATAGGCCTTGGTGAGTGGTAAATGTTGTAATGTACCTTGATTGTTCATGAAGTTCTAATTGGTGATACCCTTTGTTAAGGTCAAGTTTGGAAAATATCGTGGCGCCATTGAGTCTTGTGATCATGTCACTTATGTGTGGTCCCGGGTGGCGTTCTCGCTCGATGGCGGTGTTGGGGGCACGCATGTCCACACATAACCTGACCTTGTTGTCTTGGCCTTTCTTCGGGACTACTACAACTGGGGATACCCAAGGGGTTGGTCCTGATGTGCGTTCAATAATGTCTGTTTGTAGGAGGTCTTGGAGCTTGTCATCAACAGCTTGTTGTAGGTGAAAAGGCACCTTCCTGTGATGCTGGGCAACCGGTGTCACACTTTCGTCGATGTGTAGCTTCACCTTGAAGTGATTTAGTTTTCCCAGGCCCTTGAAGAGTTTTGGGAATTTTGCCACGATGTCAGGGGCATCTTCAGTCATATATAGCAGTTCCACTAGTTTTAGTCTTTCAGCTGTTGGCAAGCTGAGCAGGCAGTCGGCAACATCAGGCCCCTCTACCACATGGACATATGCTTGAATTTTCCTGTTTTTGAATGTGAGTGTGGTGGGAAATCGGCCTAGGCATGGTAAGGGCTTCCGAGACATCCATGTGAATATGCGGACTGCCGCTGGTTCTAGTTTTGGTCGGGTTTTCATGTTGTAGTATTCCAGCACACAGATATAGTTGAGTGACGCTCCTGAGTCCAGGACGAATTTGGCTGGATGGTCCCCGATCAGGATGTCTAGCTTGGGATATCGCTTCAAGCGGTCTGGGTCAGCCACCATGCAAATATACTCATCACTGTTTTGCGACACAGTCGTGTGCGACGATGAGTCGCTGGATGAGGATCTGCGCTCTCGACGTGAGCTTGTTGTATGATGGCGGGAGTAGCGTGTGCTTGTGGAACGGCTTCGTTGTTGGTATGAACTTGTTGATTGGTCGCTGGATCTCGAGGAGCTGGAGGATCGTCTCTCTCTTCTCGTTATGGCACGTGCATGGTGTCGGGTACTGGATCGCGGGGCAGGAGACTGGCGTGTTGATTGTCTAGCTTGGCAGGCTATCTCAAAGTGGTTGTCCTTCCCGCATCGATGACATCGTTGGCCTATTGCCGGGCATTGTCCTGAGTGAGGGTATTCTTGGCCACATCGGTAACACGCAGGTGTGGATCTGGTGGACTTGGCGTGTTGTGATTCTCGTCTGGGTGACGTTCTCCGGGAGTTGTGCTGGTGTTTGCTCGCCCTATGTGTGCTCGTCACGGGCCGAGTGGTCTTGCGTGCTTGTACTCGGAGAGCGTGGTCTTTGTGATCAGGCTTGTGAGTTTCTATTCGCTTGGCATGATCTTCAGCTTGGTCATTAATTCTCGTTAGTTCTTCAATTTGTTCCAGGGTGTATGATTTCTTTAGGAGTCGCCTGCGTAGTGATTCAGATCGACAGCCGTCGATGATACGAAGTCGCAGTGCGTCTTCCGTCTTGAAGTTTTCAAAATCGCAGTGTCGCGTCATTCTTTTGATACGCGTGATGAAATCGCCCATACATTCTCCCTTTTCTTGGGCGGCTAGGTTAAATACATAGCGTTCATAATCAACGTTGCGCTTGTGTAGGAAGCGTCTATCCAGGGCAGCTTTCACTTCATCATATGTGGCAGTTGCTGCGTCGGGCATTTCTTTAATTATTTGTGCTATCTCTTGGCCTGCTAGATTCCGCAGCGCCACCAGTTTGCGTTTGGAGTCTTGTACGAGGGAGCCCTCCATGTAATCTTCAAAATCCTCGCTCCAGATCTTCCACGCAGGTCCCATTGTGTTACCTGGCGTCAGCACCAGCGGTTGAGGTTGTCGCATGAAGGGTGCTCCTACGGACGCTGCTTGATGCATCATGGTTGGGTTGGTTTGCGTTGGTAGACTCCCTCCTGTAGAGGAACTGGGAGGATCGGTATCAGACATGAGTTATTTATGAGGGGTTTCGCTGCTTAGGGCACTCCTTGCTGCAAGTAGTGGTGAGGGTCCGTGTTCCCGCCCTTTTTAGAATGTGAAGTGGTTGTGCCTGACTTCAAGATGGCCGCCGTGGTAGAGACGTGGGATGTGCGAGACCGGCGCCTGACTTAAAAATGGCCGCCCGGTGGGACACTGTCTTCTCCTTTTCTCTCTACACGCTCATGCAGCAGTCACGCACGTGCTTTATTCAGCTTACTTTCGTGTTTGCGTTTCAGCGGGACTCACCCTCACATCTGTTTTCTGCCTTTGCGGGTGAGCGGGATCGTCGCGGCCACCGCAGTGTTACTCGCGCTGGATCTGCGCGTTCACGGCGGCGCTGCTCAGCGGGGCTTCTCCTCGTTCAGCGCTGCGCGAGCGCTTCGCTCGCTTTGTATTTGAAGGGTAGAGGCCAGGTTGGAGCTCATGACAGTCACTGGTGCCGGGTCTACTTTCGCCGGTTTCGTGCCTTTTCTCTGTCATTTCTCTTCTGCTTAGGCGGCCACCAGGAGGACTGCAGACTCGTCGTCGGGCTGCGCGATCTTGTTCGTGGGGTAGACAGATCCCACCATCGTCGCCATTGTCGCGTCTGAGACGCCCTAAATGAGACACTGGAGTCGGAGCTCTTAGTTGCACATCCACCTTTATTCCCTGCCAGGATGTGACTGGCTTACAGTCTAACTTGAGTTCCTGTTCCTGTTCCTCACTTCCTCTTCCTGCTTGCCTGCCCTGTCCTCAGCCAGAGGCAGGCATGACGACACGACACCCTGGTGAGCACAGCCAGCTGCACTCCCCAGAGATGCAACGCGCTGTGTGCGTGCTACAGGTGAGCCGCAGTGGGCAGAGTAAAAGGCTGATTTTGCTGCAAAAAGAGGAACACTGCAGCGGTCATTACAAGGAGTTGCCAAAAAGCTACAGCAGGCACCAGTGACCGTGTGAAGGGAGATTGGGTCCAGGCACAGCTGTGCAGGGCAGGAAGTAACCAGCGTGGGGTCTAGCACACCAGGGGACACAGTAATATAGTAGGAGTGTGCCCTGGAGTCCAGCACTGAGTTAAGCACAGTGGACACTTTCAACATAACCAGGGTGCTACAAATACTGAGGGCCCCAATTATCAGTAGCAGTAAAACACTCCAAGTCGGCAAGTGCGCAAGTCCGATAAACTGCAGTCGAAACTGTACTTTGAACTGCGCAAGACACCACGCACAAGAGATCCCTCCACTCCAGAATCAGAGGACCCACCAGCGGGGGAGGTGACTTACACGCAAGCCAAACCTGACATTAAACAAATATTGCACGCCATGAAGCTGAGCCTCACACAAATAGATAGGAAAATAGATAACATTACCGACAGGATAGATGGAATGTCAGATAAATAAACATGGCAACGGGCTGGACACGGTAGAGAAAAGAGTGTTGAACGTCGAAGACACAATCCTCACGGAGGTGGAGGAACATAAAACAATGGACAAGCTGCTTGAGGCGCTCCAAGCTAAGACAGATGATTTAGAAGCGAGCTAGCGAAGGAACAACATCAGAATCCGAGGAATTGCAGTCAACAAGTATTAATAATATGGAGCAATACGTGGAACGTTTACTTGTGGACCTCCTGGGTAGAAACACTTTTTCTGACCTATTTGTAGTGAAGCGTGCTCATTGCTCGCTAGCACTAATCCCAGCACTAGAAGCAACTCCAAGGCCAATTATAGCAAGACTCCTAATTTTTAGGGATCACGACACAGCCTTGCAAAAATCAAGAGAGTTGGAATCACTTTGAAGCGAAGGGATGGAGATCTTACTGTTCACTGACTTCACGCAGCAAGTTTAAGAAGCCAGCTCCTACCAGTGAAGAAACATTTGTGTAAACTTTACATCATATGCAGCATGCAATACCCGGCAAAGTTGTGTGTACAAGCAGAAGGTAAATCCCAGTTTTTTACAGATCATCAGAAGGCTTTAAAGTTTGCAAGGCAGCTGGAGCGGGATAAAAGCCAATGAAGCCCTACAAAAGCCACTCTGGAAGAGGAGAACGGCGCACAAGCTCTGGAAGAACAGTGAGCCCTAATGTCAAGGTGCACAATAGAATATAGACTGCTAATCCACAGATGCAGCTGACGTCAATTTCTATGTTGGGGTGGGGGGTAAGGAGATCAGAATCATCATCACTACACAGTGCCCCAGTAAGACAGAACATTTATTTGGGGGAGGCACGTGTGCCGGCCGGAACTCGGACAGTGTCAGAAATTACTCAAGATACACATTGGGCAAGGCGGCGTGGGGCAATGCACATTACATTATACTCATTGTGGGCATAGGGATGAGAGGGCCACACTGAAAAACCTGGAACATCCGCCTCCTAGTGTACATCACTAAAACTATATTGTTTTTGTTGTTTTATGATAAGGGAATGTTAATGGGAGGGGGGACTAGAGAAGGCTATGTACGTTGGGGATCTGCATAGCGTGGGAGGGTATGTTGAGGAAGTAATTGATGAAACATTGAAACAGTCAGACAAGCAAAAGGCGAGTCAAGAATTTAGTTGGCCTGATATAATGGCTCTAAATTGAAAGTGTTTGCAAATGTAAACACGACCGCAGTGAACAATAGCGGAAGCAGACAACTGCGTTTGTTCACATGGAACATTAGAGGGTTAAGCAAAAATAGAAAGATCAGGAAGGTTGTAGCATACCTTATGAGACATAAAGTAGATATAGCAGTTCTGCAAGAGACACACCTACACGACAACAGGGAAACGCATATACTCAATAAGTAACAAGGGCAGTGCTTCGCAGCACGCTATACATCGCATGCTAGGGGTGTACTGATCAGGATAGGACGATACTTGGGGGTGATACTGACAGTACTATATATAGACCCAGAGATGAGATACGTAATAAAGCAGTGCAGGAAAGAAGATCTGAAGTTCCTACTAGTTGGAATACATGGCCTGAATTTTGATGATCCTAATTTTCACTAAACGCTAGAATCCAGAGTATAACAATGGGAGGGAGTTCCACAGATATGGAAAGGGGGTTTTGATTGCAATACAATTGATAACTTAATTTCGGTCAATGACCATAAAAGTGTACATAAAATACAAACCAGCACAAATTGTTAAAACAATAAATAATCATTAGATTTTTAAGAAAAGAATTAAACTGGAAGTTATCAATGAAGAGGAACGGTAAAATTTCATAATTACTAACATTTAGGTTAAAAATGTTTGTCTCCTACGCCACATACTGAATAGGTATCGAGATACAGCAAACACAATGGGGGGATGGGTGTCATAAGTCAATATTCTACATGCCTGGATAAAATGCAGAAATTTGAGGTTCTTACAAATTGGAATCAGCAAACATTTTCTAATTGCAGAATAAGCAGGACAAAAAAACAAGACATGTGGTACATTTTCAATTTTGTAATCACAGGCAGGGCAACCTTCAATATTAGTTTTGGACCATTTACTAGTAAATGACCTAATTGGTAAAGTGTCGTGCCTTAACTGAAGATACAGCTTTCTAGCAAGAGGGGGTTCAATTACATCCATGAATTGCTCGATTTTTCATTCCGATTTAACCAAGAGAAACTCAGACGTTAGCCTGCCCATAGGTGTAGAGCTCAGGAGTGTTTGGAAATTCTGCATACGTATCAGAGCATGGAGTTCTCGTTTAGGTATCCCAGGGCAAAAAGTCTCTGGTTTTTCCCACAAGTCCGGGAGACCTAGCCGGATACTGTCTGCCCTAATATGCTCCAACCACGGTATCTTTTTGCATTTAAGAGAAATCCAAATCTCAGATAGTTCTGCTCTGTAGGCGGCCAATTCTGGAACTGACCACAACCTCTTCCAGTACATAATTGGTCTTGCACTCACAATTTCTGCTATTGGCTCCATTCCAAGGTCCATTCTAAGGGGGGTCAAGGGTGTACTAGCCGGTAATCCAACTAGATTCCTCATAAAGGTTTGTTCCACCCTTGATCCTAGTGTAGACTGGTCCAAAGGCCACCCCAGGCAACCCTCAGCAGCAGCGAAGGTAGTATTAGGTATGATTCAGAGAGAGTATCTTACAGATATCTGGAGATGAAGATCCTCAGGCAGGGAAGGATACGAACATTATTCAGCAGCATATGACACGCATACTTGTATTGATTACTGGTTAATATCGAAGGAATTGAGTGTGAGAGTCTCATATTGCGTACACCTCCCCAGAACATACTCAGATCATTCTTCAGGACAGCTCATTTACATATGTGGCAACTAGAATACCAGCATTCACATGGAGGTTTTCATCATATTCATTACTAGATCCAGTTTTTAAGGAGTTGTTGCAGCAAGCCATTGAGGAGTACTTCGAAAAAACATAAAATCAGTTGATAAGTTTACTACAGTATGGGAGGCATTTAAAGTTTATGTAAGGGGCATCGTGATCACCAAACATGCTGGGGTGCTGTGTGATATCAGGAATAGGTTGTAAACACTATAGAAGGAGATAGCTACACTGGAAGGTGAGCAACAGAAAGGAGGGGGCATGCAACAATCCTCTGATATCAAACTTAAGTTAGCAGAATTCCAGGATTTGGCAAACCACAAGATAAAACACATGGGGAAGTATGCGAGGGCTTATGGAGAGAGGGACAGAGTGGGAGCAACAATAGCTAAAATAATGAGACCCTCGAGGACAACAGACCTTATAACTGAGATTGTAGACGATGAAGGGGATACCCTAAATACCCCTGAGGAGATAGTACAGCATTTTCATAAGTATTACAAAAAGTTATATAGCTCTCATATACAATATGATGAGGGTGCTGTAGCGGACTATCTAACTAATCTTAAGATGACATGGCTAGCCACTGATTATAGGAAACATCTCATGGCACCCCTCACGCTCAATGAAATCTGCGTGGTGCTGATGAGTATGCTGGACGAAATGGCGCCAGGCCCGGATGGGCTGAAAGTCACATTTTATGAGGCATACCAGGAGATGCTAGCCTTCTACCTAAAAAAGGTATTGGAGGAGATGACAGAGGACTGGATAATGCCCTCTTTCATGAGGGAGGCTGTAATAGTCACAGTGCTGAAGCCAGGTAAGCCGAGGACGCAGTGTACGGCCTACAGACCGTTATCCCTGCTAAATGTAGACGCAAAAATGTATGCTGCCAAAATATTGGCAAACAGGCTGGCGCTACTTCTGCCGGGCATTGTGGTCTCAGTGCAGGCAGGATTTGTCCTGATTCATAACTTAACTCTGAACCTGCGTACGCTTTGTGGGGTTAGACAGCATCTCAGCCCAGACCTTGAGGCTACTGCAGTGGTCTTAGATGCTGAGAAGGCTTTCGACTCAGTGGAGCGGAAATTCATGTTTGCATTACTTCCGAAGATAGGAGTAGGGGAAATATTTATGAGGCTAATCGCAACACTATATACAGCACTGACAGCCCGAGTGCGCATAGGACAGATAGTCTGGGAATCCATTGGAATATCTAGAGACACAAGACAGGGTTGCCCCCTATCCACTTTACTGTATGCAGTAGTTGCTGAACCACTCGCATGTGCATTACACAAGTGCCACAGCCATAGAGGACTCAGTTTTCCAGACTACAGACTAATTATATCAGCTTATGCTGACGACACTCTTTTATACGTAAATAACCCCACCATCAATCTTACCCTAGTACTTAATGAGGTAGTGCAGTTCGGGGCATTATCAGGCCTAAAATTAAATTGGGCCAAGTCAATCATCTTCCTGCTCACCACTGTTACTGAGGCCCCAGCTCTGGAGTATCCGCTAATGTGGACTACAGAAGAGGTGCGATATTTGGGGATTCGAGTGCATACAGACCCAAAGGTAGTATTACTAGAAAAGTATGGGGCAGCTATAAAAAAGCTAAGCGAAGACTAAGAAAGATGGATCAGGCTCCCGCTATTACTGATAGGCCGCTTAGCTATAATGAAGATGGTGGCCTTGCCTAGATTTGTATTTCTCTTCCAAAACATACCTATATCACTCGTGCAGTCCGTGTTTAAGCGTAAATGTGCTATGACAGTATGGATGGCCTGGGCGGGCAAGCAACAACGGGCCAAATGGGAGTCACTGACTCTGCCGTATGAGTAGGGGGGTCTCAATGCCCCTGATTTGGAAATGTAATATAGGGCTGCCCAGAGTACATTTGCTCACTACTGGATACATGGACCTCACAACACACCCTACTTATACATCGAGAAAGATGCGGCAAGACCATTCCTGTTACAACAGATACTATTTCACAACCCGTTATGGCAGCAAGGTGTTTTTTACTCCCTGACGACCACGACACAAGCATGGCCTGCTCTCCTCAACAGACATCCTGATACAATAGTGCTAATGGTTCCCCATGGGACAGGATGGAGGGGCAAAACAGGCATTACACTCTGTAGGGATTAGTAAGATAGGAGACTTCTTCACTAAGGGGGGCTTGATAGATTGGAGAAAGTACAGGAAAGACATCCCAATAATGCACTATGAGCTAAATACCACTACTATAGAGCTAGACGTACATGGCAGGTACTACTGGGGTAAGAAATGCAGGAGCTGCAAGAGATGGGGATATTCTCCACAATGATCCAGTCAGAAACATCGTGCAGGCTAATTCCGAAATTTTACACAAGTGCGCAAGAGGCGCGTACACCTTAGATGTTAAAGGCGCGAATAAACTGGCAGAGTGATCTTGTGGAACCCATAAGCGATAAAAATTGGCAGTACTGTTGTGCAAAAAACAAATCGATCTTGTTAAATGAGCGACATAGGTTTATGCTTTTTAAATATTTGCACTGTGTGTATTACACTCCGGAGAAGCAGCAAAGATTTGGGTTGCATGAGGATGCGCGCTGCGAGCGTTGTCTGGAGGAGACAGCAGGATTCCTACATCTGGCCTGACAATGCGAAAGGGATAAGCGAGTACTGGCACAAAATATTTCAAGAACTAAGTATCATCACAGGAGAAACCATAGCGGCAGACCCGAAAGTAGCGCTCTTGGGATGTGATTTTAGTATTGCAAAGCCCTTGGATTGCTGTTAGCAAAGAGACGGGGAGCTTTGAGATGGGGGCAAGGTCTGACCCCAAAGATAGATCACTGGCACACAGACCGTCTATACTGAAACACATAGTTGGGAGTATACAACAAGCTATTACCTCCAAAGAGTAGACCTAGGAACTACTTGGGTCCATACCAAACGAACCTGATAGGCAAAGAAACTGGAGCAGAGAACAGTGGATAGATGCAGCAGAACAAAATCAAGACAGCAGCACTATGCAGGGAACACGTTTAAATATATGGGGACCTACCTGCAAATAAGTTTGCAGCACTTGCAAAAAGGTGTATAAGTTGATGTATGTAAATCATAATGCGATATGTGATATAAATCAGATGTATTGGAAAATGGAGTTGTTGGGATATGCTGAGAATGATGAGGTAAGAATAGAAGGGCTTACAGTTAACAACGCAAAGCAGTATTATAACGGACTATTGTAACATATAACGTCAACTGGTAATGATGACTGTATCCTCGTGTATTTCAATAAAAACGAAATAAAATTTAAAAAATCTATCACCCATATCTCAATGTTGAATGTGCATGCAATCATCAGTTCCTGGAGCTAGGCACAGATCTGGTTCCTGTTTTGCCTAGTTGAACCTGAAATGTTCCTAATTAGGGTTAGCGATTGATTGAAAAAGCTTTATTCGAGTTATACACTCATAAAAGCACAAACATATAAATTGCATACATTTCTTAAAAACATCAAACAATCTATAACACTAACAGGCATATGCATCAACGGAAATACCTCCCGGTAAAACAGCGAATCGGAAAAACAGGCCGATACCGACCGCAAAACCATAAATTGCAATGCATCAAACCGAAAATCGGAAAAAAATAAAGAACCGCTAAATGGCCCCGCGGTAAATTACCGAATCGTTAAACAGACATTCGGAAATACCGAACCACAAAGCAATAGTTCGGAAATACCGAATAGGCAATTACGAATGGAAATGGTATGCATGAACAGTCGCTAATACCGGAAATCCCCAAAATCGCTATTTAGCATGAGCAAAATAAGGGGAATCACAATCAGGAGGTAAAGTTAACAGAAGGACAGAAAAAAAAAATTAAACCCCATCAGCAGGTGCTGACAATCAGTTACCCTTCATAAATGCCCTGGGAAACCCCACATGTACACCAAAATGGCTGCCCTGTACGTGCTTGCTAGGAGGTGGAGGATCAACGCCCAGGCCCAGCGCAGGAGGATGATACAGGACAGGATCTTCAGGGTTCGCATCACTTTGCTGGGGCAGACCGAGGAACAGGTGTACGTCAAGTACAGACTGAACCGTGCCATGATAATGCACCTAATAGCAGACCTGACACCCTTACTGCAGCACGAGACCCGTCGGACCAACGCCATACCTGCCCATGTGCAGGTGCTATGCTGCCTGCACCTGCTTGCATCTGGAAGCTTCCAGGGGGTAATAGCTGAGACAGGAGGCGTGTCGCAAAGTGCCTTATCACGCTTTTTCCACCGGTTCCTAGAGGCCATGCTGACATTTCTCAATCGCCACATCACCTTCCCCAGAACCCCCCAGCAGCTAACCCGCACCAAACGGGAATTCTACCAGGTGGCACAATTCCCCCATGTCATCGGGTGTGTCGACTGCACGCATGTCCCCATCTGTCCTCCATCAGCCACCGAATACATTTACCGCAACCGGAAATCGTATCATTCAATAAATGTTCAGGTGGTGTGCAATGCCAAGTTGATCATTACCGACATTGTAGCCCAATTTCCCGGGAGCACACATGACGCCTACATTTTCCGTCACTGTGGCCTCCACAGGCGCCTGATCAACGGAGAATTCGGAGAGGGACACCTACTAGGTACAAATAGCTGCATCATCGTACTCCCCATCCACTCCTTCCCCACATGTATAATTCCATTAATGCTGATTACCATTCTCTCCCCATCCTGCAGGTGACAGCGCATACGCATTGCGTGAATATCTCCTCACGCCCTATCTCAACCCAGCTACCCCGCAAGAGCAGCGCTACAACAGGGCACACATCAGTACTAGGAATGTGGTTGAGCGAACATTCGGCATCCTGAAGAGCCGCTTCCGAATACTGCACAAGACTGGAGGTGCTTTGCAGTACGACCCAGTGACCTGCTGCCAGATAATTGCTGTGTGTGCCATCCAGCACAACATCGCCACGCGCAGGGGGATACACATAGAGGTGGAGGGAGAGGAAGAACTGCGTGCCCAGCAACCCCCCCCACAACACCAACAGGCACATGTGCCCAACACAGCTGAAGGGCAAAGGAGACGGGCATACATCACACGTAATCATTTCTGAGACAGGTAAGAGAGTGACTTGACAACAGGAACAGTTTTGCAAGGGTTTAATGGGCATGGACACCTGACTGGTGCAGAAAAACGTAACACAAACAAGCTGCTGCCGCAGCGAAAAAAACTAGCAATGTCCCTTCTCAGAACAGGTGGCGCGTGAGGCACTTTGGTCTGTCCATGGTTACCTCACCAAGGACAGTGTGACTATGCCACATGTTTACTTCCGTTTGCCGCGTACCCCCAGTCTCTTGTCCTGTGACTCCTCGGGTTGTACACGATGGGAGTCAGTGGCAGTTGCACTGCGGCCACTGCGCCTCCTCACGCTGGTGTCCGGCAGGGAGACGCTGCTGACACTGGAGGCTGCCTCACTCCCCTCTTCCGCCCCCAGACTGCTGACACTGGCTGACCCTGGCTGCAGTTGCTCCACTGCAGTGGTCACCCTCTCAAGGGCCTTTGCCACATCCCCACAAAAATGACCTAGATCCACTTGCAGGGACACGGACCTGCGTGACAGCACAGCCGTGCTGTTGCACAGCTTATTGATGGCCTTGTTTGTGGTATTCACTGCCAGCATGACCTGCCTGTGACGCCGGCGCTCACTCCTTTGGCCTGCGAGTATGGCACGTGTCAGTTCTTGCAGGCACAGCTTGATGTCTTTGTTGCCCGCAGATACGGCAGTGGTGTGCTCACGCACTGCGGCAGTCATGTAGCCTAGTTTGTTGCATAGTTGTGTCATGCTGAGTTTCATGGCACCCATGTGTCTCCCCTGCAGGCGCTGGACACGCAGCATCCGGGCCTCCACTACTCCGTACCCTCCGGACAGATCGACCGGTCTTGCAGCAGCCCGACCCGGGGACACAACCCTCTGCCTGATGCGCTGTCGGCCTGCAGTGTGGCTGGTTGGAGTGACGACAGCCTGGCGTGGAACATTTGGGTGTGATGAAGATTGATCTGACTCCATCACGGACAGGGCGGCAACATCTGCTCTGTGGCTCTGCGGAGTGGGCAGCACTGGTGGTGGTGGTGTCTTGGTCCGCGAGGGTGGTGGTGGTGGTGTCTTGGACTGGGAGGATGGTGGTGGTGGTGGTTGCTTCGGCCGGGAGGACGGTGGCGGTGGTGGTTGCTTCGGCCGGGAGGACGGTGGCGGTGGTGGTTGCTTTGGCCGGGAGGACGGTGGAGGTGTTGTCCGGCGTGGTGGTGAAGGGGAGGACATGACTTCAGCTCCCTCTGAGCACTCCGCTTCTGACAACACTGGCGTCTCTGAGATGACAAGGTGGCCACTGTCGTCTGAATCGATGGGGGATGCATCTGTGTGTGAAACAGTGCATAGTTAATATCATGGTATGGTATGTGACAATAGCTGTGGCATCTCACAATAAATTACTTTTGTTGACTGACATTTGACCCTTGGCAGCTGTATTCATCTCTGGGCTCAGGCATGCACCCATTCATGTATTGACTACATCTCCCATGGTGCAACACAGTGGTGAGGGTGTGTGTGTAGGGCAACGCTACATGTGCACTGGGTCTGGCATGGGGGAGTGGGCAGGGACTACGTACACGCTGCATCGTTACGCTGGCATGCCTCTTACCTTGTCCTCCTTCCGCAGCACCTGAGGTGTCCAGACTTGTGACCCCCACAACAGCTTCACGTTCTATGGTGGCCTCCACTAGATCCTCCAGGTCAGTGTTAGGCGTCACGTTTGATGGTCCCCCTCCTGTGCCAGCAGCATCCCTGACCCTCTGCGCAATCTTCTCCTTGGCCCTCTTACGCAGGTCGTACCATCGTTTTTTTAGGTCGTCGATGCTGCGGTGGGTGACTCCGCAGGCATTCACCTTGTCCATGATGCGCAGCCACATCTTCCTTTTTTCTGCCTCTGGCACCTTAAGCGACAACTTGCCAAATATGCGATCATGGTTGCTGCTCACACTCTGTATGAGGATTTCCAGCTCCTTATCTGAAAACTTTCGTTTTCGCTTTCGGGATGTGTCCTTTCCATGCTGGGGGGCCTCCTTCTCCATCCTGTCCTGCTACCTTTTTCCTGCTTGCTTCTGGTTCAGTGTGGGACCTCAGCTCCTGAGCTCTGCCTCCTCCTCTGTGCAACTCCGGACACTGAATGCAGCGTGGGTGTCCTACTTCCTGGTTGTGATGTCATCAGCCTGCTTCCGAAGCGTCGCGTTATTTTCCCGTTTTCGGTATTACCGAATCCGCTATTACCGGATCCGGTAATACCGACTCGGTATTTCCGAATACGGTTTTTGTTACTCGCGCTGGCGTTTACTCGTTCTTTATTAGCGATTATTACCGACTCGGTATTTTTTACCGATTACTTTGATGCATCGCGGTTTGCATGTTCATATTAGCGATTCGTTATTTTTCGGTATTACCGACTGGTATTTACGAACGTTGATGCATATGCCAGTTAGTTTATAGTTAAAAATACATAATACACAATCATAAAAAATTATTTATCAATTGGGATTAATATAAGCTTTTTCATAATGTGCGGAAACTAAATGCATGTTACAATGTAAAAACCTCCGCGTTACGGACCATTCCCGGGTTTACACAATAAAACTCGTAGCATACATGTTAACCGCATTTTAAAGTTAAAATTCATATATGTCTCCCAGTTGCTATCTGCAAATAGAAATTGTACACAGGAAATTGGGAAGATGTAGAATTCAGAAGACACTGGCAGCTAGAGCCCTCCTCCTTAAGGACCATGCCCACCCCAAATATTTGGCAGTTCCGACTACAATGAACATTTCAGTGGAGGAACAAATAATTCTTAGCCCCTCAACACCACTTTGGACACCGAGATTTCTACAAACTGGGGCCAACCAAGATTTCCTTGGGTTTTACATAAGCCACACATGAAAAAAGAAAATGTGCGATGCTTTCATTGGGGGCCCCACATGACGGACAACACGCGCTACCTCCAGTTTTCCAACTGGACGTCATACACCTCAAGGGGAGAGAGCCTGCCCTTAACTGGAAAAATAATTTCCTATCTGTTGGGACAGTTATAGTGTCCCAATACTTTTCTAAGGATGGCTTGTGTTTAATTTCCATAAATCTACCCCCCAAGGATTCCGAGGTTACGCGTCTCCAAAGTTTTTGATCAATGTGGTTCCAATATAGTTCTTTAATACTGGATTTACTAGGGAATACTTCCCCGAGGGGGTTTTCCCACAGTTTGGAGAGCCCAAGCTCAAAAAGAGCATCCCTTAACATTTTTAGCCATGTGATTTTATGAAAAACATCAAGTTTGGCTAATGCTAAGAACCCCTCGGCGTAGTGTCTTATTTCCACGGTTGTCCATAAACGTCTCCAATAAAGGATAGGCCTCAATCGGGCACGGTCGCCAAGCGATCTTCTACCTAAATCTAAACCAAGCGGTATGAGTGGAGTGCTTTGAGGGAGACTAGTTATCCCTCTCAGAAACCTGTTCTCAGATCTCTGAAGGGTGGTAAGACTCTCAAAGCCCCAGACTTCAGCCCCATAAAGGGCTGCGCCCAGGGCTTTTGCGTCATAAACCATGAGAACAGGTTTTATGGGCCTGGTTTTAGATTTTATTTGCTCAACCCTGAGTGCACCAGAAATCTGCTGGTGTTTCAACACCGCCTTCTCTATGTGTCGTGACCAACCCGGTTTACTTGATATCTCGACCCCAAGATACGTAAAAACATTTACCAACTCAAGATTGATATTGTTCAAAGAAACGTTGGGTCGAGATTGGCACTTTTGCCCAAAGGCCATCAACTTAGTTTTGTTTACATTAACCTCAAGACCACGTTCCTTGCAAAATGAGTCGAAAATGTTCAAAGCTCTCTGGAGGCCCGACGGGGTTTTAGACACGATCAAGGTGTCGTCAGCGAACATCAGAATAGGAACTCTGATGCCCGCTAACGAAGGTGCATCCACCATTGCGTCCAATATCCTATCTACAATGCCATTAATGAACAGGGAGAACAGCAGGGGTGCCATAGCACATCCCTGCCGGACCCCCCGCTCCACTGGGAAGTTAGCGGTGGATTCCCCATTCCTCCCCCACTGAACCTTTGCGTAATTACTTTCATGCAGACGCATTATAAGCGTGAGCAAATCAGGTGGGACCCCTATTTTAGACAGAACCTCCCACAGCGTGCGCCTGGGCACCAGATCAAAGGCGGCCCTGAGATCTACAAATGCTACATAGAGCCTGCCTTTGCCCAGGAGTACAGTCCCCCACCGCAGCATGGTGAAGCGAAAAATTTGGTCGACCGTACTAGTTGCACGTCTGAATCCTGCCTGGAAGGGGGATAACGCCTTGTTATCATCTACCCAGGCCATAAGTTTGTCAACCAACATCTTCCCCACCACTTTTTGCATGGTGGCCAACAAACTTATTGGTCTATAATTTGCCGGGAGTGACCGATCGCCTTTCTTAAAGATCGGTATTATTATTGCCCCCTTCCATACATTTGGGATTTTAGCCCCTTTCGCTAGGCCATTTCCCAACAAGGTCGCGTATTTTGCCCACTGGGCCTTGTCGTGTTTAAAAATATCTGAGGGGATTCCATCTAGCCCAGGGGCTTTCCCCCCCTGCAAACTTGCTATTACGTGTTCCGCGTCCTTGCATGAAAATAAATCAACCTTGCAGAATACCATAGGGATTGGTTCTATGGCCATTAGATCCCTACTCTCAGCATACTGGGGTTTAAAATACTCGACCCACAATGCCTCATCGACATTGTTGTCGGGTTTGTTAGGTGCGCCCCCTCTTCCCCATTTCACAATTTTCCAGAAAAGTCTGGAATCCTTCTGCCCTGAAGCATCGAGTAGCTCCTCCCAATACTTCTCATCCCAATTAGGGTTAGCCATAAGTTCAAAGTAGTTTCTTAGTGCTGTGACAATGGTAACATAGGTGAAGGGGGCCCTTCTTTCAGATGGGTGTGTGGCATTTTATAAAAAGTCCTCTCCTGCCTGGTGCTGCAATAGTAGTCTCTTTGTGATGTCCTCTACTGCGCTGGCAGCGAAATACATCTCTAGCCTATCCTTTTGGGTGCTTGGGCTGACAGGGGCCCCTGAGATAACAAAAGGTTTGATATCTGGGGCGGTGGCCATCCTACTGGCTTGCCCATGTGTGCCCACTATTCTCAGTGCCTACAGTTGACCTAGAACAGATATGTCCTGTCTACCCTTGTGACTTCTGTTCAGTCCCTCTGATGTTGGAAGGATACTGGGAAGACAAACCCTTTTACCAAGCGACTCACAATTACAGCATCCAAACGTTTATTCATTTGTCTTCAGCCAGGCACCCAGAGTTAGGTCAGTACTCTGGGTGGTGAGCCAGTACAATAACTGGCTACTGGGCTCTTTATTGGTTTGTTGGTGTCCCCAGCAAGATAGTGCATAAAATGTCTCAGTGGGTGCAGCTGTCCTTATGTCCACCGACCACTCTTTTGGCCGCCCTACACACATGTTATGATTCAAACTCTTTCGTTCCCCTGGCTGGCTGCCATACACACCACACTCTATCTGAGCCTATGCAGGATGTGGCTCCTTGTTTCTCTACCCTCCCCAGTGGCCAGTCTGGCTTACCCCACCCTTGCCAGGCAGAGCGCAGACAGGTCCATAGCTCCTGCGGCAGGACTGGCAACCTTGTTGCTCTGCCATGACAAATGGTGAGTCCATGATAAAGGCTATCCTCACTGCTCTCTTCTGCAGCATGGGTGCTTTTGTTAGCAGTCCAGCACCTGGGGCCTTCAACTTGCTTCCTCAATGCCTTCCCCCAGACATGCCGGAGAGTCCCTCATGACAAATACCACCCATTGTGCCACTTTCAGTCTAAGGCCATTATTATAGCAATGTTGCGGGACCCAACATCATGAGCATTCCCCACACCTCTCAATAATGATGCTTCTCAAGGTACTAGCTCAATTATGCTGTACACTATGGATGCTCTAATCCCTTTTAAGATATACTTTAAAACATTTGTGTTCATCTCGTACAAGAACCATACTGTGTGTGTTTCTCACTAACCACCATTTCTCCCCACTACTGGCGGTGCATGGTTCACTCATTTCCTCGCTTCCTGATCGAGGAAACGAGTGAACCACACGCCGTTGCGGGTCCGGTTGATGAAAAGAACTGTGACTAAGATGTGGGGGTATTGTGGACGCGTACACCAACCCCTCAAGGTGGCTGCCAGTATGAAATAAGTGGGCAACCACCGGGTATCTATCTGTGACTTTCAGTGTGTCGAGGACTGACCCCTAGCCCTGAAGAAATTGCCCAAAAAATTAAATAGGAAACGAAACATGGTGGCTTCGGTTTCAAAAAATGGAGCACAACTGTAGGTCTTGTTTGTAGCATAAGCAAACGCACAGCAGAAAATAAAGTTGGGAGTAGTGCTAGAGTTGGTTTAGCTCGTTTTATAGTGTAGAAGCGAGAAAAAAGTGTTTTTGATTGCTCTTACAGTAGGGGGTCAGGTTTTTCACAAACATTTTTTGTTTCAATTAATTTGGACACCTTTCTTCACTTATTCTTTGTACAGTGTGGAGGCTGCCGATGATGATAACTGGAGCACACTGATGAGTACCTATCAGTAGCTCCCTGGAGGTTGTTTCCGTGAGGTGCTTCCACACCTTTCACACGTTTTTTCAGTGGTGGTGGGGAGAAAAGGTAGTTAGTGAGAAACACACACAGTATGGTTCTTGTACAAGATGAAACTAAACTGAAGTGAAGCCTGTGTAGACCCCGTTAAGCTGCACAGCCATATCAACAAATAAGTCCAATAAATCAAATTTATATTTTTCTTTTTTCTTCATTTAATCCTTATTTTCTCCATACTTTTATCAATCCTTTTGTCCTTTAATTTCTTCAATTTATTTTACTCATTTCGCTTTCTTCTCAACTCCTTCTTAAACAACACAGGAGAAACGTATTTCCACAAGTCACCATTTATTCCAGAATACCCAATGCATTTTGGGATTTCCCTTCGTCAGGGGTTTATCTGAGAGAAAAAATGTATACTATCAATACAATCCGACTTGTTAACATCAGTGCACAAGCATTAAACTAAATATCATCCATCAACATTGCCTATTAAAACTACTGTTCATTAAACATTGTTTTGTTTACTTAAAATTATTTAAACAGTATTTGACATTTCATTGCTCATTTCTTCCTGATTTTAATGTATCACATAGCGCCTTTTTAGATATGAAAACTGCAACTTTCATATGCTTTTCTTGTTAATTCCCTCCATTAAGACAACTTTAAAGTTAATCCGAACCCCCAGCTTTCACTATCTGCTTTCTATTCCAGTTTGAACTAAACAATTCTGCCCATACCCTGCTTACCGTGACTCGTGTTCGTAAACTGTTTGCCTTCATCATTCTAATCTGCTTTACACATTTTATCGAACCTTATTCCCGCCATCTCACGGTCTGACTGCGGTTACCCTCGCACTCTTGTTACTTGCTCGGCTTTGCTCTGTTTCTACATTTTTTTAACCCTGACATCCCTTCCCCAGGTGTTCTGAATCAGTGCTCCACCTAAGATATGAACCGGAATTCTACCCTCCCGCTCTACGACATGTTCATTAGTACTTAAGTTGGATTCCAAAAAAACATACATTATGTCTTGTTCTCATCGTAAAACTACATCAACCAGAATGCTTTCCTGAGGCAATTGCCCAACATGGATTTACTCTACTCAACATCTCGGTTTCTCTTGTTTTGAGCACTATGTGACATAACACTGAATTCTGTCTGTACCATGAGCAACTCGATACAAATGTCAAAGTGATGTATCATATTAAAAACGCTGTCTGCATAACCACTTGCTTGTGTCCAATTAGTCCACCAGGTCGTATTGTGTGTAATCTGAGTTTTATGTGACGTGAACGCAGCTCTCCTGAATGTACCATGCGGTTCTCAATGATGTTAAATACTCTTCTTCATATATCCGTGTTTCTTGTTCTCTATGGGTGCAATCTCTCCGTTGGACGGTAAGTTAATACATAGCAAAAACAGTTGTGGTGAGATGCACTCCTTTTTCCTTTCAATTGTATATTCTAAGTTCGTCTTTGGCTTTTTCATACTAATTCATTTCCATTTTTAACCTTTTTCGGCGTGCAAACCTTCTCCGCGCTCCGCCCAAATTGCGCTGCAATTATGAAACCAAACTGAAGTGAAGCCTGTGTAGACCCCGTTAAGCTGCACAGCCATATCAACAAATAAGTCCAATAAATCAAATTTATATTTTTCTTTTTTCTTCATTTAATCCTTATTTTCT
This sequence comes from Lissotriton helveticus, assembly GCF_964261635.1. Classification (NCBI taxonomy): domain Eukaryota; kingdom Metazoa; phylum Chordata; class Amphibia; order Caudata; family Salamandridae; genus Lissotriton; species Lissotriton helveticus. The sequence goes on from NC_136067.1 coordinate 1,028,469,717, forward strand.
CTTGTACGAGATGGACACAAATGTTTTAAAGTATATCTTAAAAGGGATTAGAGCACCCATAGGGTACAGCATTATTGAGCTAGTACCTTCAGAAGCATCATTATTGAGAGGTGTGGGGTATTCTCATGATGTTGGGTCCTGCAATATAAAGCAGAATTTTGTGGTATAAAGTTTGTGAGTGGAGGGCAACCTGCATTATTCCCCTCTATGCTCCTGTTTTGTGGTGGGCATCAACATAGGAAACCAACCCATCATGCACTACATGGGACCCTGCCACCACCTCTAATCTTCATCACTACCTTTGGGAGAACAGTAATGGGAAGAAATGCTTGCAAGGGACTCATGGCAAATTCTCATATATGTCAAAGACCCATCCTGCATCTATTATCTAAATGAAGTGATCAGTCATTGCCATCTTCCTATCATCTAATCACTCTTTTAGATACAGAATCCAAGCAGTGCACACACCTGTTACTGAGGGACCTAGAGATGTGGGCCAGTCCAGAAAAGTTAATTCCGCCAGATCAAACAGAATTTTGGCCAGTGTGTGATAACATCAGGACTCAATCATGATCTATAAGGCACTTTGCATTAACAAATCCCTATTTACAAGGGCCTTATTTAAAGTTAGGGGGAAAGGATACTCTGTCACAAATGCAAAAGATGTCCCATCCGCTGTATCACAAGTGCATTATAGCCTATGGCATTTATAATACAGAGGATGGAATATCTTTCATCGTTTAACAGAATCTTCCATTCTCCAAACTCTAAAAAAGGTCCCCAGTCTGTGTATTTGGTCTGTTGATTATAAATAAGCCCTTGATGGTGAGGATTCGAGATTGCTTTCGAATAAACTGAATAATTGAAGGATCTAATCCCATTAAAAGCCATTCAATTCTTCATTCAAACACCTGGCTAAGAAGAAAAGTGGTCAAAAGATATTTTTCTCACATAGGATATATGCTAATAGAAGATTTAGCAGGTCTTCGCCTGGCCTATTTGTATGTAGCCTCTCCAAGTCCGACATGGTAATTGTTGATGCTCTACTTAAATTAGCATTAGGGGAAAGGTAGAATCCTGGTCTCAAATATTGAGGTAAAACCATTTCTGAAAATTGGGCACAATTTGGCTATTTCCAGTTCTCAGTTTATAGATTTATTAAAATGTCAAATTAATCATTATAGAAATTAAAACTCCAGTTAGAACCAGAATTCATTAGTTAATGAAATAATGTAATGTGATTTAAGAAATTAAGTATTCTGACCATATTAGCAAATATACCAATTAATAATATCAAGTCTAAATACTCTCAGTATCTAGCCCTCTGAGTGAATACAAAATAAAACAAAACAGCACTTTTAAAATGTGCAATGCGAAAATGTCTAAAATCTCAAGTCTAAAATGTCTGACTGTCTAAAGCAAAATGACCTAATGACATATTTGTTATAAATAGGGTTTAAGGTTCATAGAAGTATGTATCGTGTCCAGGCAGGAACCACAATCCTAGACAGGGTAAGTCAGATATGCAGCCTAAATTAACCTGTGCTCATCCTCTGTTTGGTAGGTGCAGAGCAGTAAGGCTTAAATTAAGAGGCAATTTGAAAAGTATTTGTGCAACACTTCACAGAGTAAAACAGTGATAACACCACACAAAAAGATACAACACATATTTATACTACTACACATAATGATGATACTTAATTTAATGAACAAAACAAGACTAACATTACATTAATCCAATGTGTAGAACCGGAGTTATGAATATCTGAAAATATAGTGCGTAAAAGCATAAAGTGCAAATTGGGGCCATCTGGTCGCACTAATCTGGGTAAAATCCAAATGTTCAGACTGACCGTGATGCAGCACAGGTCAGATAAAGGCATCACGCTTGGCCCACTGAAAATATTACCTTGGGTCAGGGTTGCGTCGATGTTGAGGATGTGATTGGTGGAACAGCCGACGACGAAGCATCAGCGTTTACCCATAGGATATAGGTGATGTTTCAATTCCAAGCCGAGCTTGTCGGGGATGCGTCACCAACGAACCGTTCTGATGTAGGCAACACATCGTGCTCGAGTCTCACAGCCTCTACGCCATTTCTTCGATCCTGACAGTAGCAGCGATGTCTTGGCATTTAGGGAGATGCCCTGGTTCCAAGCAGTGCAACAACACTGATGCATGAGGTTGCAGCACTTTAGACCCACTTCCAAAGGCCCAGAACATACTGGCACCACTTGATAGGGCATCGCTCTCAGATAGCAGAGTCCAGGTGCTGTTGCTGAGTGGAGTGAAGTTTTTTATGTCCCTAAGACTTCCAGTAGGAGGCAAGCAGACAAACCCTTAGTGTGACTCTGGGTTCCAGTGGCATAGGCCCAGTCCTTTTCACCCAGGCAGCAGGCAAGGCAGCACAGCAGAAAATCAGTTCTTCCAGAGCAGGAGTCCATCAGGGTGGCAGTCCTTCAGCAGCACAGCCATCCTTCTTCCTAGGAGAGTATCCACAGGTCTAGAAGTGTACTGAGATGGTTGTGTCAGAGGTCCAGTACTTATACCCAGTTGTGCCTTTTAAGTTGGGGAGACTTCAAAGAGAGGCCTTTGAAGTGCAGCGAGTCCCTGCCCTTCCTGCCCTGGCTCCAGACACACTACAGCATATGTAGCCCTTTGTATATTTAGTGACAGGAGCCAGAAGGCACTAAATGGCTAAAATTTAGAAAATGCCAAATTTCTAAAAGTATCTTTTTCAGTATTTACATTTTAAATCCGACTTCACCATAAGGTGGGATTTCAAATTGTGATTCCAGAGACACTAAACTTGGGTGTCCCATCTCTTCCCAATTGCAAATTCGTTTTTCAATACCAGGACATGTAAATCCTAAGGTACATGTCCTACTTTTTACGAACACTACACCCTGCCCTTGGGCTGTCCATGTCCTACCTTAGGGGTTACCTATATGCATTAAAAAGGAAGGTTTGGGGCTGGAAAGTGGGTAAACTTGCCAGGTTGACATGGCAGTTTAAAACTGCACACACAAGTTTGCAATGGCAGGCCTGAGACATTTTTAAAGGGATACTTAATTGGGTGGCACAATGACTGCTGAAGGCCCACTCATAGCCTTTAATTTACAGGCCCTCAGCACATGAAGTGCCCTTTACATGGGGGTTAGAAGTAAGTTTAAATATACCAGTTGTGGAGAAGCCAATGTTATCATGTTTAAAGTGGAGAGCACATGCACTGTAGCACTGGTTAGTAAAGTGCCCAGAGTCCTAAAGCCATCCAAAAACAAAGTCAGCAAAACAGGAGGTCAGAAGGCAAAAAGGTCAGGGGCAACCATGGCAAGGATGTCAGGTCTAACAATATTGTTTTCAGATCCTCTATAATGTTGTAAACAGACAGTACACAGTCTGCTGGTGTGACATTACATAGAAAGGGAGCATTAACATGTTACTTGTACAGTAATCCAATAAGACTGTTAATATCCAAAATACTTACTTGCAAACAAATTGAATGAAACAGAATTATTTGAAATGCAGCTTAGTCCAATGGACTTTTCTGCACTACGAACATAGCTGTCGTAGTTTAGCAATAATTAGGTTAAGCATTAGCAGAAGACATTCGGTATTTTGAGACTATCTTGCCCGTTTTAAGGAATCCCTCTTGTATTTCTGTCGGCCATTTTGTATGCCACGTGCTCTGTCCTACCTTTCTGTCAACTGCTCTTGAAATCTGCCTAGAGAGGAGATATGTTTAGTCTCCTCTACTTTGCACATGTTCAGAAGAGCATACAGCTGTCTTCAACTTGTAACTGTCAAGATGTGCCCACCAGAATTAGCTAACTGTCAGCCCATCTTGTTGCTAGCACACTCACTGTATGACCTTATATGTGTCTGAAACCAGTACTCTGTACCTTGTAACGCCTTCATTTCAGCCCCTGTGTGGGTATAAAAGGACCAAGCTCCTTCTAGTCAGTGTGCTACCTCGTACTATACCGAAGGGTGTTGTGTGAATGTAGTTCCACCTCATGAGGTTTAATAAACACTGTTTTTTCTATTCCAGTTTCTGTGCCAACTTCTTACTATTGGTCTACGGACTCTGAACAGAGAAGGGCAAATCCCTTGCACTAGTAGGCCTGGCTGAGGCTTGCTACCACAAATTAGCGCGTCCAACGCAGGGCTCATCGGCGACTCGGATGCCCGAAGGACTGGTCGAGACGAAGGATTGGAATCTCGCTTTGGACATGATCAATGCCGGAAGAGACCCGAGTCTTGGCATCCACAGCGTTTTCCCTTTCTTTCTTTCTGATCTGACCATCCAGGTGGCACCGGTCCTCGACTGAGATCTCTTCTGTTGATTCGCCGTGCAGTGACCGTTTGGTCGATTTGAGAACTCAGCAGTAGGAACCGAGACAACATTTGATTGGTAAAAACCGTTTTGCGGCTCTTGTTCTAAGATTGACGCCTTGGATTGATAAGGTAGTTTTAGAAACACTTACTGTGGCATATGAATATGGAATTGGCCAAATATTTAGTTCTATGATTATGAAAATTATATATGCCTAGGCAGGTAATGAGGAGATTTTTCTATACTTCTAAGAAATTTGAACGGCGCAACGTACGAAGAGTACTTTAAGCGCTACCTTGACTATAATACTGCATATTTTGCACTATTTTCAGCATGCCTGTTTCCAGCACACTTCATAAGATGTGTTGCTTTTGTAGTGGTACCAATTTGAGAATAGATGAAGCATACCGCCCCCCCCGGAGGGGACGCCTAATAGGGATATGTATATTAAATATGGTATTTCGTCCATAATGTACAGCACGTTATGGAACAAATATACGCATAAGGATCCTGAGTTGCGTTGGCCTATGCATAGGTCATTTGATTTGCGAAAGATTCAGTATGTGGAGCAACGGATGTTTAAGTGAAAGGCTAGGCAAGACATGTTTGACTGTGTGCGAAAGTGGGAGAAAGAAGTCCGTGAGCGAATGAAGCGTGAACAGGCCTTGTTTGAAAAAGAACAGCGTAAAAGTGTGCATGCGAAAGCATTAGAAATGAGAAATAAAGAAATTAAAGAAAGGGCAGATAGGGAGCCCCAGTTTCAGGTAAATGGCCAATACGCTATTCTTAGGCCTCTTTATCCTAATCTTAATAAACCCCAATATGATTCTCACTTATTAGATCATTGTCTTCCCCCGTATACTCTTCCCTCTGCTCCTGATGAGTCAGATGAGGACTCTCCTACGGATCAGGATAAAGCTCGAGATACTCGCTCAATGTTATTTTCCGAACGTTCCTCTCAGATTAGATCTGAGGCGCGTAAAGCCGATCGTAGTACTAATTCTGCTTCTGAAATTTTGGATACTATTCAGAATTGGTGGGAAAGGGAACACAAATATTTTACCGAGATATTTGCTGGAGAGGTTCTTGAGCGAATTAGGAAATATTCGGTGGAAGTAAAGCCAGATGATATAGCAGCGGATTGTAAGCAATTACGTGAAGGTTCTTTTGTTTTCTCCCAGGTGCCTGACACAATCAGACGCTTGGTTAACCTACGTGATGACGCAGTCCGTTCGCGGGAGGAGAAAAAGGCAGCAGACGCAGCTGCACAAACATCTTGAATCAACATGGCACAAGCTCCGACACTCGAAACAGATAATAATGTTGTAAATGTGAAACCTATGCGGGAAGCCGCGCCTTTATATGTTTCTCCTAAAGGAACAGGCACAAGTGATGATAAGACTTCTATTGACGTGAAAGGGTATTTTATTTATAGTTGGGTTTACCCTCCTTGGAATAGAGCAGATGTCATGGCTCTTAAAAATGCATTGCCTGATCCACGAAAGAATCCGACAGCTTTTTATGAAGAAATTGAGGGTGCCATTAATTCTTGTACTATGACTTTGTCTGACATTGATTTGTTTTTTGGATTAATATTACCGCCTGATATGTGGAGAACTGTGGGTAAAGTTGACAAGTGTGCGGTATTTGGGGCACTGTGGTCAGATATAGAACAATCAGATAAAGATAGAGAACCTGCACAAAAACCGTGTCAGCTAATTTTAGATCTTCCAGCAACTGTATTGGTTAAATTAAAGATGATTATTCCCCCTAAAAAGATAGATTGGACTATGTTAGAGTCTTGCAAGCAAAAAGTAGATGAATCAGTTTCAGATTTTTTCACACGCTTTGAAGAAGCATTCCACGATTTTAGTGGCAAGTCATTGACAGATGGCATGGGTAGGCATCTGTTTGTCGATAAATATGTCACAAACCTTTTGCCAGAAATAGCTAGTCGCCTAAAGGCCAGTGAAAGTTCATGGACTACCTCCTCTCCAGTTTCTCTCCTAACTATGGCTCAGTATTATGAACGACAAGAATTAGAAGCAAAAAGTAAGGAGGATAAAAAATCTAAAGAGTTAAAAACAAAGGTTATGATGGCTCAAGCTTATGGCCCACCTTCTAGAGGTAATAATAGAGCTGGACGTGGATCTAAATGGTTCGTCTTTCCCTCCCTATCCTCGTGTAGATTTGTCTGTTGATCAGTGTGCATATTGTAGACAATTCGGACATTGGATTTCTAATTGTCCTGTGCTACGTGCTCAGCAGGGTTCACCTGGTCGGGGACAAATAAGAAATTGTTCAGGATATTCAGGACCTAGAGGAAATACGAATGATTGTGCTAGGTTTGATGCTAATACACGTGGACAAGAGGGGCTAATACTTTTGACAGACAGAATCAATATCAAATGTCCGACTATGAGCCGTCTACTTTGCAAGATTCTGCTAATGCATAGGATTGCCTAGGATGGGGTAAGGAATCAGTTGAAGTTCCAGTAGATCAGAAGGGTCCCTATGTTACAGCACATCTTTTGGGTTCTACTGATCAGTTTCTGGTTGATTCAGGAGCTACTCGTAGCGCCTTGTCTAAACACTTGATTCCTAGGGCTCCCCTGTCTGGCTTAACTATTACATCGATAGGTTTTAATGGAACATCCACCCTTAGCCCATTATCACAACCACTTGCACTCCATGTTGATAAGTTTACTGCTCCATGTCCATTTTTGCTTTCTCCAAATACACCAGACAATATTGTGGGTCTTGACATGCTCAAATATTTCAGGGCCACGATACGATGTTCTCCGGAAGGAGTACGGGTTATTTAAAATGACAACCACCCCATGATTGAGAGATCATGTATTGTAGAGGATATTGCACTAGCTTCACTTCCTAGTACTTTGTGGGCTACTTCAGACACTGAAGTAGGGCAAATGATTATTTCACCAGTACATATTAGTGTCAAGGAGGGTGCTATACTGCCGAGATTGCCTCAGTATAAAATTTCTCGAGAAGGAGAAGAAGCACTTACACGTATTGTGCAAGATCTGATTGAAGTGGGGGTGGTGGAAGAAGTTCCTTATAATGTTTGCAATAGTCTGATTCTTCACATTTTGAAAAAAGATGCTGACACTTAGATTTATAGATTTATTATTGATTTGAGAGAGGTCAACAAGATTGTAGTACCACAGTATCCTGTAGTATCTGACATAACGACACTGCTTACCTTGGTCCCTCCAACTGCAACTACATTTTCAGTAGTGGATCTGAACAACGCTTTCTTCTCGATTCCTATTCATTCTGATAGCTGGTATTTGTTCGGTTTCACTTTGAATAACAGATCATATAGATTTTGTAGAGTTCCTCAAGGGTACACTGAGAGTCCAAGTACCTATAGTCAAGCCTTAAAAAGACAATTTGATTCTTTTATTTTGCCTGAAGGAGTGGCTCTCATACAATATTTCGATGACATCTTGTTGGCAGCTTATACACCTGAACAGTGTGAAAAATGTACTTTGTCCTTACTTTCTTTTCTTGCGACACATCACCATAAAGTATCACGAAAGAAATTGCAATATTGTAGACAGAAGGTAACCTATATAGGTCATCTTCTGTCTAAGGAGGGACGTGCACTGACATCAGATCGCATTCAAGCAATTTTAGACACTCCAGTACCTTCCACACAGAAAGATGTTCGTGCATTCATTGGGTTAACTTCATTTTGTAGGCAATGGATATTGGGTTTTTCACACATTGTTAAATCATTGCTAGCACTTTTTACTAAGAACACTCCGATTCCTCTTCCTTGGACAGATGAATGTCAAAATGCTTTTCCCCAGTTGAAACAAGTTCTTTGCTCTGCACCAGTGTTAGGTACACCAGATTATGCGAAGGCCTTTACACTCTATGTACATGAGAAAGATGGATGTGCATTGTCAGTTTTAGTACAGACACACGGTGACAAGCAGCGTCCCTGTGCATATTTTTCTGCAGTTCTTGATCCTGTTGCTCGTGCGTTGCCTGGATGTTTCCGTTCAGTCGCAGTGACAGCCGTGTCTATACGTCAGAGTGAAGGGATAGTTTTGTCACACAAACTGTTGGTGCTAGTACCCCATGCAGTAGATGCCCTTTTGAATCAGACTAAAACTCAGCACTTAACTAGTGCTCGCTTGACAGGATATGAATTGACACTGTTAGCACCCCATATTACATTGAAGAGGTGTGCTACATTAAATCCAGCCACTTTGTTGCCATATCCTGCGACTCAGTCTCAGTCAAAGGAGCCTCACAATTGTATATTCCTTAATGAGGAACAGACAAAGGGTCGCATTGATCTGCAAGATACGCCCCTTCCAGATGTCGATGGGGAGCTGTGGATTGATGGGTCTTGTTTGAAGTTACCAGATGGCACAACCTCAGCCGCATACGCAATCACAACACTTGAAACAGTAGTGGAAACAGCTCGTATACCACAGAAGTCGGCTCAAGCAGCTGAACTAATAGCTTTGACACGAGCGTGTGAGCTTAGTACTGACTTATGTGTGAACATTTACACGGATAGCCGCTATGCTTTTGGAGTGGTTCATGATTTTGGCCTACTTTGGAAGGAAAGAGGCTTTCTTACATCCCATGGGATGCAGATAATGCATGGAGAATTAGTACATAATCTCTTGACTGCACTTACATATCCGAAGAAAGTTGCCATTATGAAGTGTAGTGCACACAAGAAAATCACTGACAAAATAGGACAAGGAAATCCCTTTGCAGATAGTGTAGCTTGCGGAACTGCAATACAGCGAAGCATTACACCTATGTACGTAGTAAAATCACAAGCTGAGCGTTGTCATGATGCTAGAGAGGAAGTATTGGATATATAGAGATCTGCCTCTGTGGAAGAACTTGAACAGTGGTCCAAAGACGTAATGTTGGACGATGAGGGTTGTTGGCGTAACAAAGATATGAACAAGTGGAAATTGCCTGCAGCCTATTTACAATCTATGGTTCAAATGGTACATGGGCTGGCACATGCTGGAGCTCTAGCAATAACTAAATTGCTTACACAAGTCTGGGAGCATCCTGAAATTGCCAGCACAGCTAAAAGAGTGGTACAGCCCTGTTTGATCTGTTGGCAGTACAATCCTGGAAAAGGGACACAAACTCCTACAGGAGGGTTTGCTACACCAACCGCACCTTTTGAATTTTTGCAGATGGATTACATCAAACTTGAACGCTGCAGTAATCTAAAATATGTCCTAGTGGTGGTATGTGCCTTCAGTAGATGGATTGAGGCGTACCCTACAAAGGATAATACTGCTCTTACCACAGCAAATGTGCTTCTGAAGGAATTTCTCCCTAGATATGGTGTTTGTAAAACTTTATGGAGTGACAACGGACCCCATTTTATTGGGCAAGCTGTTGATTATGTCCTGAAAGGATTAGGGATAAAACAGAAATTCCATACAGTCTTCCACCCACAATCAGCAGGATTGGTGGAAAGGTATAATGCTACCTTAAAATTGAAGCTGGCGAAAATACTGGCTTCCACGTCCCTAAAGTGGTCAGATGCATTGCCTTTGGCATTGTTGTCCATAAGATCAGTACCACACTCACGATCAGGTCTCACACTGTATGAGGTGGTATTTGGAAGACCGATGAATATTTGAGGAGTACCTAAGCCACGCCCCATACATGATGTACCTTGTGTTCTGTTGAATAATTATTTGGCACAGTTAACCAACAGTTTGATCTCTATTCATCAACAGGTTTGAGAAGCTCTTCCTGATAGATCTGCAGGTGAGGCCCATGATCTCCATCCTGGTGACCACGTGATGGTCAAGGCATTTGACAGATCGAACAGCTTGGAGCCGAGGTGGCAAGGTCCGGAGCAGGTGCTGTTGGCTAGAAGGACAGCGTTTCGAGTGACGAACAGAAAGAACTGGCTCAATACCACGCACTGCAAGCGTGTATCGCCCGCCTTGGTGGAACCTGCTTTGCTGATCGACCATCGAGAGGTTCTGGAAACGGAGAAGGGTCAAGCTATCTCATCTGACGAGTCTACGGAAGCCTTCCCGGACCACACGATTCCTGGAATAGCGCAAAGCGCAATATAATTTGAGACCGAGAAAAGAAACTGCAGTTTTGAACGAGACTGGTTGAGCTACCACCCTGGGTTTGTGAAACGGAGAGCCAATGAGGCAAGGGGGGGGTCAGCCCTGCATTTGTGTAGTGACACCCGTCTTGGCCCGTGGTGAAGAAATCAGCGGCTACCCAAGGGATAAGAGCTCCAACGATTGTTTTCAACAGGTTCTTAGAAAGATCGAGCACCATTGTCAATTGAAATGAATAAGAAAATGATTTGTGCTATAGGATTTGTTTTTTCCCTGGTGGTTTGGGCAATAACAACTTGGTTCATTGAGAAAGCAGTTCCTGCTCAACAGCTTTTTGTTGCAACTACTCCAGCTCCACTGGAGCATCACTATTACACTCTTCCCTATCATGAGCAGAAACATCGACAGTCCTATCTGAATAACACATTCATTCCGATGTTGCATCGTACCCATAATGCTACAAATACTACCAATTTTTGGGTGTGTGGGATGATACCTGCACACCAGAAGAAAGGAGGAAAGCCTTTTATTCCTCTACCGTTTTCTCATAATGGTTCATGTCGAGCTTGGTATGCCCTTTTGTTTGCTTATGGGAAACCTTCAATAGGTGGAATAATTTTTTGAATGAATAAAGAATGTTACCAAGATCAAGATGGTTATCCTCAAGCTAAAGGGACTAAATGGGAATGGGATGAATACAAACCGGACAATATTTCGACCCCATATGTCTTCACAAATGTAAGGGTGATTAAGAACAATGGACTTTTTGTGATATCAGTAACAAGAGCAAAAGCAGATTTATGTATTAGCAGTGTTGGGAGAATTCACAAAGGACGAAGCAAATGTACTACTGTATTAAACATTGAGGGTGTCAAGAATAGCAGTTTTATATCGTCACATAATACCTATTTTGTGTGTGGTAATAAAGGATATTACCAATTACCTGTTGGATGGTCAGGAGTATGCTACATATCATTTTTGTTACCCCCTGTGTTTTTAGCACCTGCATCATATCATCTTGACCTGAAACTGTATAATGATATTTCAAAGAATAGATATAAACGGACAACAAGTACTGATGAGATTGACCAGACAGACACCGCCCTGCAACAATATGTTGATTTCAATTTGGGTTTGTTTTTCTTTGTGGGTGCTGCATTAAATAGTAGAAAGATCAGATGATTGACTCGTGTAGTGGAAGCTGTCACTAATCAAACAGCTATGGCACTTGGGAACATTACAGAAGAACTGCAAATTGCAAGGATTGTAGCACTCCAGAATCGGATGGTGCTCGATGTGATCTTGGCTGATCGTGGTGGTGCATGCCGCATCATCGGAAGCAGTTGCTGCTCACCTTCAGTTTATGACACAATCTCTAAACTACATAGGATTGCTGCAGACATTCACCCAGAGACTGGTACATGGACATTTTCAAATTGGATATGTGGACACTCTTTGTTACTTGGGGCTGGAAACTACTGACTTTTCTATGTATACTACTGGTGATACTATTTACATGCTGTACTTTTATACAATGTGGCCCCATGATTTGCTCTATGTGCATTACTGCTTGTACACCTGCTAAAACAAATGTTACAAAAGAACAGCAAATGTTAAGCAGCAAAATTACTGATATGATGAATATCAATATACAGGATGCAGATTCAGATTACCCTAGACAGACAAATGTCTTCAGCAAATGCTGAAAGGGTCGTCTGTCGTAGTTTAGCAATAATTGGGTTAAGCATTAGCAGAAGACATTCGGTATTTCGAGACTATCTTGATTGTTTTACAGAATCCATTTTGTATTTCTGTCGGCCATTTTCTATGCCATGTGCTCTGTCCTACCTTTCTGTCAACTGCTCTTGAAATCTGCCTAGAGACAAAATATGTTTAGTCTCCTCTACTTTGCACGTGCTCAGAAGAGCATACAGCTGTCTCCAACTTGTAACTGTCAAGATGTGCCCACCAGAATTAGCTGATTCAGAAAAGGGGGTGGTGATGAACAGAGTGTCTGAATTAAGCAGACCCCTCTTACCCAGTCCAAAGATCAGGGCTTGATCCATCACCGTTATTTAGCTCACTGCCCCATCCCAGCTCAGAACCTGGCTATATGCAAATTAGTCTGTCCCTGGCCCAGTGCATCATGGGAACAGGGCAGACCAAACTACCAAGCCAATTCTTCACCAGAAAGGAGACAAGCTTCCGGGGACCGGTTTCTGCCATTTCAGGCGTCGTCGGCCCGGCTTGCTTGAATCCTGATGGAGCAGTGAGCAAGGGACTCATGTCTGAGTATACCCTTCCACGCTTATGGTGGACAAAATGATTCAGAAAAGGGGGTGGTGATGAACAGCGTGTCTGAATTAAGCAGACCACTCTTACCCAGTCCAAAGATCAAGGCTTGATCCATCACCGTTATTTAGCTCACTGCCCCATCCCAGCTCAGAACCTGGCTATATGCAAATTAGTCTGTCCCTGGCCCAGTGCATCATGGGAACAGGGCAGACCAAACTACCAAGCCAATTCTTCACCAGAAAGGAGACAAGCTTCCGGGGACCGGTTTCTGCCATTTCAGGCGTCGTCGGCCCGGCTTGCTTGAATCCTGATGGAGCAGTGAGCAAGGGACTCATGTCTGAGTATACCCTTCCACGCTTATGGTGGACAAAATGACTCAGAAAAGGGGGTGGTGATGAACAGAGTGTCTGAATTAAGCAGACCACTCTTACCCAGTCCAAAGATCAGGGCTTGATCCATCACCGTTATTTAGCTCACTGCCCCATCCCAGCTCAGAACCTGGCTATATGCAAATTAGTCTGTCCCTGGCCCAGTGCATCATGGGAACAGGGCAGACCAAACTACAAAGCCAATTCTTCACCAGAAAGGAGACAAGCTTCCGGGGACCGGTTTCTGCCATTTCAGGCGTCGTCGGCCCGGCTTGCTTGAATCCTGATGGAGCAGTGAGCAAGGGACTCATGTCTGAGTATACCCTTCCACGCTTATGGTGGACAAAATGATTCAGAAAAGGGGGTGGTGATGAACAGAGTGTCTGAATTAAGCAGACCACTCTTACCCAGTCCAAAGATCAGGGCTTGATCCATCACCGTTATTTAGCTCACTGCCCCATCCCAGCTCAGAACCTGGCTATATGCAAATTAGTCTGTCCCTGGCCCAGTGCATCATGGGAACAGGGCAGACCAAACTACCAAGCCAATTCTTCACCAGAAAGGAGACAAGCTTCCGGGGACCGGTTTCTGCCATTTCAGGCGTCGTCGGCCCGGCTTGCTTGAATCCTGATGGAGCAGTGAGCAAGGGACTCATGTCTGAGTATACCCTTCCACGCTTATGGTGGACAAAATGATTCAGAAAAGGGGGTGGTGATGAACAGAGTGTCTGAATTAAGCAGACCACTCTTACCCAGTCCAAAGATCAGGGCTTGATCCATCACCGTTATTTAGCTCACTGCCCCATCCCAGCTCAGAACCTGGCTATATGCAAATTAGTCTGTCCCTGGCCCAGTGCATCATGGGAACAGGGCAGACCAAACTACCAAGCCAATTCTTCACCAGAAAGGAGACAAGCTTCCGGGGACCGGTTTCTGCCATTTCAGGCGTCGTCGGCCCGGCTTGCTTGAATCCTGATGGAGCAGTGAGCAAGGGACTCATGTCTGAGTATACCCTTCCACGCTTATGGTGGACAAAATGATTCAGAAAAGGGGGTGGTGATGAACAGAGTGTCTGAATTAAGCAGACCTCTCTTACCCAGTCCAAAGATCAGGGCTTGATCCATCACCGTTATTTAGCTCACTGCCCCATCCCAGCTCAGAACCTGGCTATATGCAAATTAGTCTGTCCCTGGCCCAGTGCATCATGGGAACAGGGCAGACCAAACTACCAAGCCAATTCTTCACCAGAAAGGAGACAAGTTCATCACCACCCCCTTTTCTGAATCATTTTGTCCACCATAAGCGTGGAAGGGTTTACTCAGATGTGAGTCCCTTGCTCATTGCACCATCAGGATTCAAGCAAGCCGGGCCGACGACGCCTGAAATGGCAGAAACCGGTCCCCGGAAGCTTGTTTCCTTCCCAGTATAAGAATTGGCTTGGTAGTTTGGTTTGCCCTGTTCCCATCATGCACTGGGACAGGAACAGACTAATTTGCATATAGCCAAGTTCTGAGCTGGGATGGTGCAGTGAGCTAAAAAAAGGTGATGGATCAAGCCCTGATCTTTGGACTGGGTAAGAGTGGTCTGCTTAATTCAGGCACTCTGTTCATCACCACCCCCTTTTCTGAATCATTTTGTCCACCATAAGCGTGGAAGGGTATACTCAGATGTGAGTCCCTTGCTCATTGCACCATCAGGATTCAAGCAAGCCGGGCCGACGACGCCTGAAATGGCAGAAACCGGTCCCCGGAAGCTTGTTTCCTTCCCAGTATAAGAATTGGCTTGGTAGTTTGGTTTGCCCTGTTCCCATGATGCACTGGGCCAGGGACAGACTAATTTGCATATAGCCAGGTTCTGAACTGGGATGGTGCAGTGAGCTAAAAAACGGTGATGGATCAAGCCCTGATCTGTTGACTGGGTAGGAGTGTTCTGATTAACTCAGATACTCTGTCCATCACCACCCCCTTTTTGTAATTATTTTGGCCACCATGAGTGTGGAAGGGTATGCTCAGACATGAGTCCCTTGCTCATTGCACCATCAGGATTCAAGCAAGCCGGGCCGAAGACGGCTGTAATGCCAGAAACCGGTACCCGGAAGCTTGTTTCCTTTCCAGTGAAGAATTGGCTTGGTAGTTTGGTCTGCCCTGTTCCCATGATGCACTGGGCCAGGGACAGACTAATTTGCATATAGCCAGGTTCTGAACTGGGATGGTGCAGTGAGCTAAAAAACGGTGATGGATCAAGCCCTGATCTGTTGACTGGGTAGGAGTGTTCTGATTAACTCAGATACTCTGTCCATCACCACCCCCTTTTTGTAATTATTTTGGCCACCATGAGTGTGGAAGGGTATGCTCAGACATGAGTCCCTTGCTCTTTGCACCATCAGGATTCAAGCAAGCCGGGCCGAAGACGGCTGTAATGCCAGAAACCGGTCCCCGGAAGCTTGTTTCCTTTCCAGTGAAGAATTGGCTTGGTAGTTTTGTCTGCCCTGTTCCCATGATGCACTGGGCCAGGGACAGACTAATTTGCATATAGCCAGGTTCTGAACTGGGATGGTGCAGTGAGCTAAAAAACGGTGATGGATCAAGCCCTGATCTGTTGACTGGGTAGGAGTGTTCTGATTAACTCAGATACACTGTCCATCACCACCCCCTTTTTGTAATTATTTTGGCCACCATGAGTTTGGAAGGGTATGCTCAGACATGAGTCCCTTGCTCATTGCACCATCAGGATTCAAGCAAGCCGGGCCGAAGACGGCTGTAATGCCAGAAACCGGTCCCCGGAAGCTTGTTTCCTTTCCAGTGAAGAATTGGCTTGGTAGTTTGGTCTGCCCTGTTCCCATGATGCACTGGGCCAGGGACAGACTAATTTGCATATAGCCAGGTTTTGAACTGGGATGGTGCAGTGAGCTAAAAAACGGTGATGGATCAAGCCCTGATCTGTTGACTGGGTAGGAGTGTTCTGATTAACTCAGATACTCTGTCCATCACCACCCCCTTTTTGTAATTATTTTGGCCACCATGAGTGTGGAAGGGTATGCTCAGACATGAGTCCCTTGCTCATTGCACCATCAGGATTCAAGCAAGCCGGGCCGAAGATGGCTGTAATGCCAGAAACCGGTCCCCGGAAGCTTGTTTCCTTTCCAGTGAAGAATTGGCTTGGTAGTTTGGTCTGCCCTGTTCCCATGATGCACTGGGCCAGGGACAGACTAATTTGCATATAGCCAGGTTCTGAACTGGGATGGTGCAGCGAGCTAAAAAACGGTGATGGATCAAGCCCTGATCTGTTGACTGGGTAGGAGTGTTCTGATTAACTCAGATACTCTGTCCATCACCACCCCCTTTTTGTAACCATCAGGATTCAAGCAAGCCGGGCCGACGACGCCTGAAAAGGCAGAAACCGGTCCCCGGAAGCTTGTTTCCTTCCCAGTATAAGAATTGGCTTGGTAGTTTGGTTTGCCCTGTTCCCATCATGAACTGGGACAGGAACAGACTAATTTGCATATAGCCAAGTTCTGAGCTGGGATGGTGCAGTGAGCTAAAAAACGGTGATGGATCAAGCCCTGATCTTTGGACTGGGTAAGATTGGTCTGCTTAATTCAGGCACTCTGTTCATCACCACCCCCTTTTCTGAATCATTTTGTCCACCATAAGCGTGGAAGGGTATACTCAGATGTGAGTCCCTTGCTCATTGCACCATCAGGATTCAAGCAAGCCGGGCCGACGACGCCTGAAATGGCAGAAACCGGTCCCTGGAAGATTGTTTCCTTCCCAGTATAAGAATTGGCTTGGTAGTTTGGTTTGCCCTGTTCCCATCATGCACTGGGACAGGAACAGACTAATTTGCATATAGCCAAGTTCTGAGCTGGGATGGTGCAGTGAGCTAAAAAACGGTGATGGATCAAGCCCTGATCTTTGGACTGGGTAAGAGTGGTCTGCTTAATTCAGGCACTCTGTTCATCACCACCCCCTTTTCTGAATCATTTTGTCCACCATAAGCGTGGAAGGGTATACTCAGATGTGAGTCCCTTGCTCATTGCACCATCAGGATTCAAGCAAGCCGGGCCGACGACGCCTGAAATGGCAGAAACCGGTCCCCGGAAGCTTGTTTCCTTCCCAGTATAAGAATTGGCTTTGTAGTTTGGTTTGCCCTGTTCCCATCATGCACTGGGACAGGAACAGACTAATTTGCATATAGCCAAGTTCTGAGCTGGGATGGTGCAGTTAGCTAAAAAACGGTGATGGATCAAGCCCTGATCTTTGGACTGGGTAAGAGTGGTCTGCTTAATTCAGGCACTCTGTTCATCACCACCCCCTTTTCTGAATCAGTTTGTCCACCATAAGCGTAGAAGGGTATACTCAGATGTGAGTCCCTTGCTCATTGCACCATCAGGATTCAAGCAAGCCGGGCCGACGACGCCTGAAATGGCAGAAACCGGTCCCCAGAAGCTTGTTTCCTTCCCAGTATAAGAATTGGCTTGGTAGTTTGGTTTGCCCTGTTCCCATCATGCACTGGGACAGGAACAGACTTATTTGCATATAGCCAAGTTCTGAGCTGGGATGGTGCAGTGAGCTAAAAAACGGTGATGGATCAAGCCCTGATCTTTGGACTGGGTAAGAGTGGTCTGCTTAATTCAGGCACTCTGTTCATCACCACCCCCTTTTCTGAATCATTTTGTCCACCATAAGCGTGGAAGGGTATACTCAGATGTGAGTCCCTTGCTCATTGCACCATCAGGATTCAAGCAAGCCGGGCCGACGACGCCTGAAATGGCAGAAACCGGTCCCCGGAAGCTTGTTTCCTTCCCAGTATAAGAATTGGCTTGGTAGTTTGGTTTGCCCTGTTCCCATCATGCACTGGGACAGGAACAGACTAATTTGCATATAGCCAAGTTCTGAGCTGGGATGGTGCAGTGAGCTAAAAAATGGTGATGGATCAAGCCCTGATCTTTGGACTGGGTAAGAGTGGTCTGCTTAATTCAGGCACTCTGTTCATCACCACCCCCTTTTCTGAATCATTTTGTCCACCATAAGCGTGGAAGGGTATACTCAGATGTGAGTCCCTTGCTCATTGCACCATCAGGATTCAAGCAAGCCGGGCCGACGACGCCTGAAATGGCAGAAACCGGTCCCCGGAAGCTTGTTTCCTTCCCAGTATAAGAATTGGCTTGGTAGTTTGGTTTGCCCTGTTCCCATCATGCACTGGGACAGGAACAGACTAATTTGCATATAGCCAAGTTCTGAGCTGGGATGGTGCAGTGAGCTAAAAAACGATGATGGATCAAGCCCTGATCTTTGGACTGGGTAAGAGTGGTCTGCTTAATTCAGGCACTCTGTTCATCACCACCCCCTTTTCTGAATCATTTTGTCCACCATAAGCGTGGAAGGGTATACTCAGATGTGAGTCTCTTGCTCATTGCACCATCAGGATTCAAGCAAGCCGGGCCGACGACGCCTGAAATGGCAGAAACCGGTCCCCGGAAGCTTGTTTCCTTCCCAGTATAAGAATTGGCTTGGTAGTTTGGTTTGCCCTGTTCCCATCATGCACTGGGACAGGAACAGACTAATTTGCATATAGCCAAGTTCTGAGCTGGGATGGTGCAGTGAGCTAAAAAACGGTGATGGATCAAGCCCTGATCTTTGGACTGGGTAAGAGTGGTCTGCTTAATTCAGGCACTCTGTTTATCACCACCCCCTTTTCTGAATCATTTTGTCCACCATAAGCGTGGAAGGGTATACTCAGATGTGAGTCCCTTGCTCATTGCACCATCAGGATTCAAGAAAGCCGGGCCGACGACGCCTGAAATGACAGAAACCGGTCCCCGGAAGCTTGTTTCCTTCCCAGTATAAGAATTGGCTTGGTAGTTTGGTTTACCCTGTTCCCATCATGCACTGGGACAGGAACAGACTAATTTGCTTATAGCCAAGTTCTGAGCTGGGATGGTGCAGTGAGCTAAAAAACGGTGATGGATCAAGCCCTGATATTTGGACTGGGTAAGAGTGGTCTGCTTAATTCAGGCACTCTGTTCATCACCACCCCCTTTTCTGAATCATTTTGTCCACCATAAGCGTGGAAGGGTATACTCAGATGTGAGTCCCTTGCTCATTGCACCATCAGGATTCAAGCAAGCCGGGCCGACGACGCCTGAAATGGCAGAAACCGGTCCCCGGAAGCTTGTTTCCTTCCCAGTATAAGAATTGGCTTGGTAGTTTGGTTTGCCCTGTTCCCATCATGCACTGGGACAGGAACAGACTAATTTGCATATAGCCAAGTTCTGAGCTGGGATGGTGCAGTGAGCTAAAAAACGGTGATGGATCAAGCCCTGATCTTTGGACTGGGTGAGAGTGGTCTGCTTAATTCAGGCACTCTGTTCATCACCACCCCCTTTTCTGAATCATTTTGTCCACCATAAGCGTGGAAGGGTATACTCAGATGTGAGTCCCATGCTCATTGCACCATCAGGATTCAAGCAAGCCGGGCCGACGACGCCTGAAATGGCAGAAACCGGTCCCCGGAAGCTTGTTTCCTTCCCAGTATAAGAATTGGCTTGGTAGTTTGGTTTGCCCTGTTCCCATCATGCACTGGGACAGGAACAGACTAATTTGCATATAGCCAAGTTCTGAGCTGGGATGGTGCAGTGAGCTAAAAAACGGTGATGGATCAAGCCCTGATCTTTGGACTGGGTAAGAGTGGTTTGCTTAATTCAGGCACTCTGTTTATCACCACCCCCTTTTCTGAATCATTTTGTCCACCATAAGCGTGGAAGGGTATACTCAGATGTGAGTCCCTTGCTCATTGCACCATCAGGATTCAAGAAAGCCGGGCCGACGACGCCTGAAATGGCAGAAACCGGTCCCCGGAAGCTTGTTTCCTTCCCAGTATAAGAATTGGCTTGGTAGTTTGGTTTGCCCTGTTCCCATCATGCACTGGGACAGGAACAGACTAATTTGCTTATAGCCAAGTTCTGAGCTGGGATGGTGCAGTGAGCTAAAAAACGGTGATGGATCAAGCCCTGATCGTTGGACTGGGTAAGAGTGGTCTGCTTAATTCAGGCACTTTGTTCATCACCACCCCCTTTTCTGAATCACCAGAATTAGCTGTCAGCCCTTCTTGTTGCTAGCACACTCTCTGTATGACCTTATATGTGTCTGAAACCAGTACTCTGTACCTTGTACCGCCTTCATTTCAGCCCCTGTGTGGGTATAAAAGGACCAAGCTCCTTCTAGTCAGTGTGCTACCTCATACTATACTGAAGGGTGTTGTGTGAATGTAGTTCCACCTCATGAGGTTTAATAAACTCTGTTTGTTTCTATTCCAGTTTCTGTGCCAACTTCTTACTATTGGTCTAAGGACTCTGAGCAGAGAAGGACGAATCCCTTGCACTAGTAGGCCTGGCTGAGGCTTGCTACCACATAGTAACTGAGGTTAGGCTCATAACCTTTTAATGTTTAAAAACACATCCTTTCAGCAGAGAAAACTACAGAAGAATGTTACCATACACGTACCGAGACAGACCATAACTGCAACATAATTTCAGTGATTTTCTGAAAAGCAAATGTAAACAATGCCTATGCACTACATTTAAACATGCACTTTTTATACTATAGCCTACTGAGATGTGGTTATGCTAACTGTACCAAGCCATTGCTAGCATTATCCTCAATTGTGAAGTGTTAACAGTTGGAATGTTCCCCCCTGAGTTATGCCCATTTATTGTAAATGTGTTGCAGTATGCATACAACACAACAATTGTTTCTCCACCCACAACTACTGGGTTAGAGAGGTGACTCTCAGCACTTTATAAGTTCAATTTAAAAATGGCCTTTTTGTGAATCCAAGAAATTGGCAATAGTGCTGCGGATACAGAGACAGGGTACATAGTGAATTGGTGATTTAGTTATCAAAAGGGGTATTCTTTTTAACCACTTGAGTGTATGGTTATAAGAAAGCGGGGGTAGGAAACTTTTGGCCTTCCTAAAAATAAATAACTTTCCTTTATCCATGGGTGTGGAACATTGATTTCAGATTACACTCCCCAATCTTGAAATCATGTAATCTCACCCAATTGATGGTAGGTCTGATGCATGGTCATATAAATTCTCCTAACCAGAATTTCAATTAGTTGGACGTTGCGCAATGCTAGGTTTTTCCTATCTTTAATATGCCCCAATCCTTTCAGTCTACATTAGGCTAGAATTTAACTTGATCATACAAAAACTATGAATCATAGATGTTTTTTCTTAACGGGTTAATCCCAAATGGGTACTTTGAAACTCCTCATATGGTCACAAGTGAAGAGGTCGTTACCCCAAAACTGTAATCTAAATTTCTACATACAGCAATACGAGAGCTTCACTCAATGAGTATTGAGTAGCATTGTTAGTTCCAATGCCTTTTATATTGATAGTTAAAAAATATAAATGAAACTGCCCTAATGGTGTACAAATTGGGAAGATTCTAATTAAAGGAATTAATATTGTTGTGCTAAAGAATGGTATGAACTAAAATCTTCACCCACTCATATGTTGCATCAAATTTCAGAAAACATTAGGAGATTTTTGCTTTCACCCATTTTTAGGCCTTGCCTACCAAACTGCAAAACGTCTTGTCAGCTTACAGTGGGCTTAGAGTCCACCAATTGCATACCACTAGTTGGCTTTACCGTCACTCTTATTTGGTTGATTTTTACTTGTTAGTATGTGCAGGCTTTGCATCTTCATCCTTTATTTGTCCCTCCCCTGGAGCATGGCCTTATTGATTGTGTCCTTCGAGTGCTTCATTTTCAGGCAACATCTTCTTCTTCTTGGTTAAGTACTCCATGAGAGTGCATCTGTTTTCTAGCTGTCTTTCCTGAACTTCTCTTCCCCCATCCAAACTCTGGGGGTCATTATGATGACGGGCGGACTTAGTCCGCCAGCCATCATACCGGGACCCGGGACCGCCCGCCATAAGGGCGGGAGTTCCGATCAGGACATTAGGATGCGCCCGCCACACAATGTACCATTGCGGCGGGCGGAGCAGAAATCTCCGCCCGCCGCAATGGTATAAGTGCAAGTTGTGCTTTTCTAAGCGCGTCATGACAGGCACCGCGCGGTACCCCCATGTGCACCCCCCAAGCCACGGACTCCCAGGGGGGCCACAAGGGGCCCCCACAGGGAGTCTCCGCATGCCTTTCCGTGGCGGCATGCCCCGGCCGCAAGGTGACCGGGGCGGAAAACAGGTGGGTGGTGTTTCACACCGCCACGGTCCCCTCCGCGATCCTAATGTGGCGGGGGGAATTGGGCAATAGATGTCGGGCGGATTTCCTCCGCCAGGCTGGCGGTGGCCACCGCCAGCCTGGCGGAGGAAATCCGCCCGACATCGTAATGGACCCCTCTGTGTTGCTCTCTCACCCTTGTTACCTCATGCCCCTCTGTGTTGTGCTTGTGCTTGTGTCTCTCCCTCCTACATTGATTTCATGCTTGTTTGTTCTCCGACCACAGAATTAGGTTGATCTATTGTCCCAGCACTTTTCCTTCCCCCACTCTCCAAGTTGCTCTCTCTTGCCTATGTCATGTACTTCTGCCCCATCCTCAGTGTAGCTACCATCCCCACCATCCATGTGGCTTCCACCACACACCCTTTGTGTTGCTTCTGCCCCCCCCCTTCTGTGTTGCATCCCTCATTGTACCCTCAGTGCTGCTACTGCCACTGTCCCCTGAGTTGCTTCCTGCCAACCATGCATTCTGTATTGGATCCCTAACCCACACCATCTATGTTGCATCCCCCACCATCCTTAAAGATATCCAAGCCATGTGCTTTTTTAAAGCTCTCAAAGCTGATTTGAGCCCAAAATGTAGACCACTGAATTCTAGTGGATGAGCTTGTTTCGCATACCTCAGATAACTCTGGTGCATCTACTGATCAAAGTATGCAGCTAACAGCCAGAAAATTCAGAAATGAAAAAAATGTTATCTTTTCAGCAGGGGAATTAAGGGATGAAAAGTCCCCTCATTTTAAATAAAGATAAAGGCCGGAACATGCTTATATACCTCTTTTATGTCAAGTACAAGATGCAATAACACAGTAACTTCCTGAGCTAACAAGTGATCACATAGGACCCAAATCCTCCTCTTGCATGGGAACTGCACAGGTGCCCCTAAATGCCCTATATGTGTGATTCCTTCACATATTAGGACAATCACATTATCACTTTCCTTGTCCAGGGCATAAGATAAAGCACCAGATATCAAAATTCACCAATATGACATATGATACACTAGATTTCCTCAAGCTCTCCTTTGCTTCAGACATCTAGGGGTATATTTACGGGAATTGTGGTGCAGGGCAGAGCAGTAAGTCACCTTGTTGTGCTGCCCTGCATCACAGGGAAAGGGCAGGAATGCATCGCAGTTACTCATATACAGTGCATTCTCTTCTTTTCCCACCTGCACTGGTGCTGTTTCGGCAGCGTAGCACCAATGCAGGCACCCTTGCACAATGGTGCAAGGGTGCCTATGTTGCAGGCAGAATTGTTATTGGGTGTAAAGGGGCCCCTTTGTCCACTAAAACAATTCTTAGAGGTTTTTCCTCTTTCTATGTGTGCTGCAGAATGCAGCACACATTGAAAGAGAAAAATACGAGGAGAAATAAAGATATTTCTCATTATTACATTTCACCTGGGGAGGCATATCTTTTTGGCACGTTCCTCAGTTTACCAGGTTTGGTAATACTGGAAATCCATCAAAAACCATGGGATTTTATGGGAACACCCACTGCAAGCCCATGAAACACCTCCCTTGCACAGAGTAATCCAATGCAGTGGTTTACGCAGTGTTGTAGTACTCCATATTTATGAAGTCATTCAAAAACATTGTGAAGTGGCTTTGCGTGGCTTCATATATATGACTTGGAGCTTTGCATGGTGCAAGCATGACGGAAGGTCCTCGTAAATATGGCCCCTAATGCCTCAAACACTGCCTGCACATCACCCCAGTCCTGAATGTCCAGCGTCTACCTGAGGCTCAACCCAACCAAGAAAGAATTCCTGTTACTACTCAAGAACAACAAGCAAGTAACAGTAGAAACCTGACTCAATGACATAAACCTTTGTAACTTTGAACCCTAAATTTCACCGAATGCCAAGTCATGTGGATTCTCCATCAACACCAATAAAGAGACATTGCCCAAAAAAGACAACTTGGTACTAGCTCTCTCTTCTAAAATATGTGAAACCGTTTCTTCCAGAAAATGACTCCAGAACTGCTGTTCAAATTCTTGATATCTAGCACCGGATTGAACTCCATTGACTCTCCGTTCCGGCCTTGCACCATTTTGAAACTCAGTTGCATCATTTAAAAAGCTATTCTACAAGCACCCCAGTTTATCTTGCAGACAAGCTCACAATCTCTGGTGGTTTTCGGCACATAAAGCCATTCTGACTGAAGATTAAGTGTTACAAGAAAAAACAAGGCTGCAGGGTAGTTTTGTTCTTAGCACTCAGGAGCCAGACAACATCCCCATATCCTTCAGGGCTGCCCCAATGCTGTTCTAATTTCCGAAAGAGTTAAAAACTAACCTCTTTAAAGAACTCCACATCACAATGCATTAAGAGTCCAGCTACCAATCCTATGGCTACTTGACTTTATACTTGTCCTTGGCCATATACAGTGCTCCAGCCCCTTTTGGCTAGGTTCACGCTATAGAAATACTCCATACATACATGCATTTCTGATGCAGTGAGAAGAGGCCACTGAGATGTTCCTCTGTGATGACTTCCACTGAACCAAGATCTGAAATATACTCTTTTCAGATCATGAAAGACCTGATGCCAACTACCTAATGGCCATGAACTGCTGCACTGAGCATATTCGGAAACACTGAAGTTTGGTAGGTGTAGGAGAATGGTCATTCAGTGGAGTATACAAAGAATTAGTGGTGGCACTCAGATATCAAAAGAGCCAACAGGATTACACATTCAGGTTCCTTGGATGAAGCAAACAGAACTTCAAATTTCACAGTGGATGCATGTGAATTCTTCACTTTAAATCAGCGATAGTCGCAAAAGGGGATATTTAGTGCTGCATTTCACTCACCTCGACATGCATGCCAATCAAAAATTGCTTCAGGATATCAGAATGCTATCTTGGAACTTCTGGCCAAGGCTAATGCCCTTAACACATCGAATTCTATATCTGACAGGAAATAGATCTGTCTCTCCACACTCCCCACATATGCTTAACATTCAGACTGACCAGCACAGTCCAAAAGAGAGCCTTGAAGTCTGACAACACTGACTCTATAAAAAGATAGTATATGTGTTCGAAAAAACAGTCAAGAGGGAGCAAACATCCGCATTTTTCATACATCTAAGTTCACCTTTTCTTCTAAGTGTCTTTAGGAATTAACTCTTAGGTCACATGAAATGTCTTCCAGGCAGGTGTGCAAAGAATGAATAGACTTAGATTCATTCTGGCAAAGGATCCAGCAGCAGACCCAAGTTGGGCATAAATTGAGGCAAGAAAACCTACACAGAGCCTTTGCATTCCCTCAAGATAATTTCCTGGATAGACTTGTGGAAATCCAGACCACTCTGAAAAGGCATGCTGTAATAGTGAACCAGAGGACGGTCCTGTGGTACCAGGTTCTGGAATGATCCTAACTGCTGCCAAAAAAATGAGTTTCAGTTCTTTCAAACTATAATTCTCATTGTGCTCAGATTAATCTCCGGCCTAATTCAAAGCAGAAGAATCGAGACCATAGGAAGAAGAAACCACTCACTCAAGCTTCCTCTTTAACTGCCAATCCTTGCAGGCACGTTAGGCTTCCTTAGTCAAGTCCCTTAATATTCAGCACTATTAGAACATTGGAATGTTAGGAGCTCCATTGAAAACAATGGAGTGCTCCGGGCTTATAATGGCTGGTATAAGCCTGGAGCTCCAACATTCAATGTTTCTTTGTTCACAGCTCTGGCTGTGAACAAAGGCTTCAGGGAGCCTGAGGGGATTCCAATCCCCTCACGCTCCCATAAGGCTTTCTTTTTTTTGTTAGACCATTCTGCCCTATAGTGGTGGAATGTTCTAATAGCCTTATAGCCCTTTGTAGCTGGGCTATACCAGCTATTAAAGTCCCTCTCCCTTGTTAACGCTGGAGAGGGCCTTTAATAGCCGGTATAGCCCTCTACGGCAGGCTATAAGGCTATATTAAAGCATATTGTGCCCTTAGAACGCATGCACTGATACTTCTTCGACTGACAACAGATAATCTTGAATCCTGCAGCACTATGCACTGTATGTTAGCTCCCAAAAGCTTAATTTCTAAATTGCAACGTACTCACAATACTCAACATTGGCCTTCTATCTGACAGGGAAGGGGTTAAAATACAGAAAGTGTCCTCGACTAACTGCAAGGTGTGATCCTGGGCCTTGTAGTGTCCTGCTGGACATGTTCTAGCGTCTAAGCAGTCACCCGTTTACGAGCCACTCCTTGAAGGCTGCACCACGTGCTCACCCCTACCCTCATCCAACACAGGCTTCACGCGTGACGTGGGCCTGCTACTAAAAGAGCCTGAGCGCACGGGAACAAGGCGGGTTTACCAGTACCATACTGTTGTGCGTGCGTTCCTTATTTAAAAATGTGTGGTACTAGAGCCCACATACTCTACAGGCTTCACTTTAGAATGGAAAATGTAGAAGTGATATATTACTACTCAATTGTTCACTGAGGAGTCTTTCTTCTATTTTGGGTGACTGGTGCTCCTCTTTGTGGAGGCTCCACGTAATAATGAGAACCAGAAGAAGGAAGAGGAGTGGAGTGATCTTCCAGAATAGGGCTTCCAACATAAATTACCATTAATCAATTTGATCTCTGCTCGCATGCAATCACGTTGAGCAATTTCCCGGGCTTCTCAAGAAATGAAATGTGGATCAAAGAAAATCAATTGCTCTACTTCTTGAAACATTATTTATCTCTATCGGATCCCCAACAAGTAGATATTACCTGACAGAAGAGATTTCATTGTGATAACATGTCCATCTCTCAGATGCCAGGGCTGAAGTTGATGCTAACTTCATCACGGAGCAGCATGGCGCTTGATTTTTCCAAATGTTTACTTTCGTTTATTGTTCCAGTTGAAAAGTCTGACCTAATGGAGACCGTCGCGTACGGAACTTTCCCATTGGTTGCTGAGTAGCAAACCTCGAAACTGCTGATAGAGTAGAAAACATGATTTCAAGCTCACTTGACAGCAGCCTCGTTAATAGTAGTGGGAACACATCACTCTACAGTCGAGAAGTTTTTGAAGGCTGCTGCTGACAGCTCTAAAAATGCTCTTAGATCTGGCACTGGTAAACTAATCTTTCTGTTACTTATTTGCAATATGATTCAGTGCTACAGTTTCAAAAGCAAAAAACACTGTTCAGACATGAGACACGCTGGCTTTTCACCGACCGTGTGCCATCTGACTGTATCACATTCTCTGTTGTGATTTTACATCTCTTTGTTGCCACAAGTGGGTAGGAAACACTGCCAATGGCATTTTGCTTGGACATCACTGCAAACAATTGGGGTTTTGCCTGTCTCTATTCTTTATTCTCATGCTCATGACACCTAGCGCTCGATTGATAAACACTTTTGCGGTCATAAAAGTATATTTATTAATTGAAAGGCCCACATCAACGCCTCCAAAGCATCGAGAAAAGGTGAAATAGCCGGCACAGATCTTAGTGGCGTAGCAAGGATGCCATCCATGGACCCTGGTGCAAGCTTGAAAAATTATCCATTTGACTGCTATTGGGGTAGTAAAATATACCAATTATCAGGGTTCAACGGGTACCTCAAGACTCTGGGACCTGGTGCCACTACACCTACTGCACCAATGGTACTACCCCTGATAGATCCATACACCACACCTAAGCATATCCCATGCAAGAGCAAGAAAGTGGATGTAGTTCAAGGTATGCTGTGAAAGTATGCAAATTCCCACAAGCACGTCCTCTCTGACCACCGGTTTACATCAGCTAAGGGCTGGACTGAATCCTTCAGCAGGGTAGGAAGGGGAAGAGAACACCCCCAAACTTCCTGGGGAGTTCTCTATTGGTAAAAATGTTTAAACAAAGAAAAAAAACAAAAATGTTGAACTGCATTCCCTCAATGCGAAATTGTACTGTACTTACAATTCCTCTCTTGAGAATGGCAATACTGAATACAACATTGCCAACGGGTATAGAATTGTAAGATTTTTTTGTAAATTGGGCAAATGGCCTGATATGTTTACGTTTTACATACATTAACTGCTTTATGATGTAAATGAACATCACTGTGAAAATAATCTGATATATTGGCTGGTGCGTAACACATGCTTAAGGTAAATAATTATATATATTCAACAGGGAATTTGTAGGATTAAACGTGATTGACAATCACCTAAGAGCTACTTGAAGTTTGAAATTCCTCTTAGTAAATTTCCATTGCTGTTCAATTTAGGGTTCCAGGCAGAATAATCCAAATCCTTGCAGACTTTTAAATTCGAAATGTGTAAATGTGCATTATTTCAAAGAATTCAAAAAAGAAAGAATCAGCTGAAAATTATAAAATCATGGATTGTCAAACACGTGTCTATATTCCCTATGTAAAAACAACAGTTGATGGACAGAATGCAGAACAATGTCATACATTCACCCCAGTACAGAGATCTGGGCCTACATCCATCGTTTTTTTGCTCACCACACCAACCCAGGTCAGGCATGGCCATATGCAAATCAGCCTTGACCCTGTGCCTCATGGAAACAGTCCAGCCCAAACTGCCAAGCCATGTCTTCCCTGGACCGGAGTCAAGCATCCTAGTACCGGTTTCTGGCTTTCAGCCGTCATCAGCCAGGATAGCTTGACTCCAGTGGCGTGGAGAGCACGGGACTCATGTCTGAGCATGCCCGTCCCATTCGGGGTGACAAAAGCAAAAACAACAGTTGATGGACATAATGCAGAACAATGTCATACATTCACCCCAGTGCAGAGATCTGAGCCTAAATCCATCGTTTTTTTGCTCACCACACCACCCCAGTTCAGACATGGCCATATGGAAATCAGCCTTGACCCTGTGCCTCATGGGAACAGTCCAACCCGAACTGCCAAGCCATGTCTTCCCTGGACCGGAATCAAGCATCCTAGGACCGATTTCTGGCTATCAGCCATCATCAGCCAGGATAGCTTGACCCCAGTGGCGTGGAGAGCACGGGACTCACGTCTGAGCATACCTGTCCCACTCAGGGTGACAAATGCAAAAACAACAGTTGATGGACAGAATGCAGAACAATGTCATATGCAAATCAGCCTTGACCCTGTGCCTCATGGGAACAGTCTAGCCCAGCCCAGCCCAAACTGCCAAGCCATGTCTTCCATGGACCGGAATCAAGCATCCTAGGACCGGTTTCAGCCATCATCAGCCAGGATAGCTTGACTCCAGTGGTGTGGAGAGCACAGGACTCATGTCTGAGCATACCCGTTCCACTCGGGGTGACAAATGCAAAAACAACATGCAAATCAGCCTTGACCCGATAGCCAGAAACCGGTCCTAGGACGCTTGATTCCGGTGTAGGGAAGGCATGGCTTGGCAGTTTGGGCTGGACTGTTCCCATGAGGCACAGGGTCAAGGCTGATTTGCATATGGCCATGTCTGAACTGGGGTGGTGTGGTAAGCAAAAAAACGATGGATTTAGGCCCAGATCTCTGTACTGGGGTGAATGTATGACATTGTTCTGCATTCTGTCCATCAACTGTTGTTTTGCATTTGTCACCCCGAGTGGGACGGGTATGCTCAGACGTGAGTCTCCTGCTCTCCACGCCACTGGAGTCAAGCTATCCTGGCTGAAGACGGCTGATAGCCAGAAACCGGTCCTAGGATGCTTGATTACGGTCCAGGGAAGACATGGCTTGGCAGTTCGGACTGGACTGTTCCCATGAGGCACAGGGTCAAGGCTGATTTGCATATGGCCATGTCTGAACTGGGGTGGGGTGGCGAGATGAAAAACGATGGATTTAGGCCCAGATCTCTGTACTAGGGTGAATGTATGACATTGTTCTGCATTCTGTCCATCAACTGTTGTTTTTGCATTTGTCACCCCGAGTGGGACGGGTATGCTCAGATGTGAGTCCCGTGCTCCCCACGCACTGGAGTCAAGCTATCCTGGCTGAAGATGGCTGATAGCCAGAAACCGGTCCTAGGATGCTTGATTCCGGTCCACGGAAGACATGGCTTGGCAGTTCGGACTGGACTGTTCCCATGAGGCACAGGGTCAAGGCTGATTTGAATATGGCCATGTCTGAACTGGGGTGGTGTGGTGAGCAAAACATTGATGGATTTCGGCCCAGATCTCTGTACTGGGGTGAATGTATGACATTGTTCTGTATTCTGCCCATCAACTGTTGTTTTTATATTCCCTATGTCATGCCTGAGAGTTGTGTGAAGCGAACCATTCCACCGGTTAGTGAAAGGGGTAATGTACATTGCACATGTTCCTGGTGTGTTTCTTAAGATGAAAACGTCTCCATTTGAATAAATCGTTTCCCATACTGCTCTTGAAAATATACGTGTGTGAGGCACTTTCCCAACCTGAATGTGTTCTCATGACATCTTTTTAGAGTGAATTTAGGCGAACAAAGTCTTTGGGAATGTTTGACAATCTCCGGAAAAATTCTAACTTTGGGAGTACTTCCATAACTTCCAGTAGGCACTCCCCTTCTTTTCTACTCATGACTCCTAAGTTAAATTGACAACTGCAGAATATCTATTCCCCTAAAAGACTGTCAACAAAGTTATATTTTATCTGTGATCACAAACATAAAGGCCCTGATACTAGTAATCCAAATACGTCATTTGTGGGTGAAGATTCTTGGCGTCCACCACCAAATAATTGCAGCTGCCCTAGCAGTTTTCCTAGCTCATTTAGAGGTGGTGGAACTACTTGGTTTCTTCCAGTGGAACCATTCAGCACTGATCTGTGGATCACACTGATGGTTGCGCTATCCATTTCCACTGATGTTCCCTCCCTAGGTCCACTAGAAGTGGAAAATAATCAATGGCCCTGATGAGCAAGGAAACTATTCCTTGTGTGGCAGGGTAACTGGTGTAGCACATCTCAGAAATAAACTCCCTCTTTGGGAGGCAATGCCGCGCAAGACCAAAAAGTATACAGCTCACTTGGTATCTGCATTGCGTTTAGTGAAACCGCCGCAATGTTGGATGTACTCCAGGCATGGAGATGCCCTCCTTGCAGGTAGAATCTCCACTTATGGTGGGTGGTTCTTTGTGTTTCTGTATATATGCTTGTATTAGACTATCTATGCATATTTTTAGCCAGTTCAACAAAAGGTGGGATAATAGAACACTGTAAAACTGTTTTTCAACAATCTATTGAGATATCCATGCATGTTTTTGCTAAGTAAGTCTTTGTTGTCCTAGATTTGCATGTCATTCATTAATGGGATAGCTTTAACTTCAGCGTTTAATTTTCCTGGTACATCAGCTAGCTGTAAACACAGGCACAAATGACAATCCTTTCCTGATGCCACTTCAATTCTCATCATCATTGACAGACTCTATGACAACCTGTCTCCTTCATACTAAATTCTGGATGCAAAGCAGCAAGAATCTAAACACCTCAGAGACTGTGGTGACCACCTTCAGACCCCACATTTAATTAAAAAATATAAAATGAAAAGATTGGCACCTTTCTTTTTGAGACAAAAATGTATGTTGACTCCTAAAGTCAAGATCCTCGGTATATAACTTGAATCTTTGACCATTAGCTCCCCAGTTAAGTTAATGAAAAATGATTTCCTATATATTAGGCTAAAGAATATTATTTTTTTCCTGCCTAGTTACTCACATAAAACGTTTGCCTTTTGAATTGTAAACTCACACCTGAATCGCAGGAACATTCTATATCTAGAATGCCGAAAGAAAATTATCCATAGACTACAGGCAGCATCAAACATAAGGGCACGCCTCTGTAGTGGATTGAGGAGAAATCATGTACCAGAGACCAGATATGAGTTCCATTGGCCGCAGGTAGAAATGAAGGAGATATTTAAAGACACAAATCTTTTAACACAACAGTGCCTAGGTACTGGGAGACAAAAAAAGTCTGGTTTTATCTCACCAGTTGTTCCTTGAAATATCCCAAACTTGCTTTTCACTCATTTTAAAATCACACTGTACATTTTGTTATCTTTAATTTCATTGTTCATGAAAGTCCCCTGACAGAAAGAGTAAATAATAAAAAGAATACCAGGGTTGTTTTGTGTACTTTGCATAATCATTATCATCTCAATAGGTTGTTTGATATGAATTGTATGTTCAGTACCTTGAGATGAGATATGTATGTATTAATATATGTATGTGGTATTCTTATGGTGTGTGCATAACTAAGAGGCAGCAAAGCACTGTACAGATCAAAGATAAGCATAAAGTCGATTAGTGGTAGGAGATGTAACCGGTTTGTGGACTGTTAATCAGTTGTGCTGGTGCATTCTTTAAAGAGGTGTGTGTTCATCTCTTTCCTACGGTGAATACCCAAATGATCGAATTTTAAATATCGACTGTCCAGAATATCAAATTATAAATATAGAGGTCAGAATATCGAATTCCAAAAATATAGTTGTATAGAATATCGAATTTGAGGTAAGAAATATCGATTTCCATAATATCAAATTTAGAAATATAGTTTTCCATAATATCGAATTTACAAATATCATTTTCCATAATATCGAAAAAAATTAGTGGTATGTATGCTATAATATGTGTTAAAATTATATATATTATTTTTATAATGTATGTTTCATTTTTTTACAGTAATTAATGTTATGTTATTTAATTTTTGCGCAATTTATTAGCGTAGCGGATTGTGGGTTTATAGGGGAATAGGGTGAGAAGTAATCTAATTATAGTAAATCAAATATTAATTTTTATGAATTATTAATTATTTTTAATTTGATTTTGTGTTTTAGTTCTGTAGCGGGTTTTGGGTTTATAGGGGTATAGGTGGAAAGTAATTTAATTGTAATTAAGTAAATATTTATTTGTATTTATATGTATTGATAATTATTGATTCTTAATTCATTATTAATTGGTAATTATTTTTTATTACTTGGTAATTAATTTGAATCAATTGTTTAATTGATAATTATGTTAATTCTATTAATTTAGTATTTGGAGTGGGTTGTGGGTTATAGGGGAATGGGGTGGGAAGTAATGTAATTGCAATTAAATAATTGTTTTAATTATTTTGTGTATTGATATATAATTTATTGTAAAATAATAATAATTATTTTTAAATTATTATTTATCACATTTTTGGTATTGAAAATTAATTTGTTGCTAATTAATTTTTAATAAATAATTAATGTTTAATAAATAATATTTACTGGTATTTCTAACTAAATAATTATTAAATATGTAGTGATTGGTAAGTCATTTTAATTCATTTTTAATTGGTATTAATGATTAATGTATTCTTATTTAAATATTAAATCATTACTTTCCCTACTGGAATAGTAAATTTTACCCCTATGCTATCCAACGCTTTCCCTACTGTTGCACTCACTGAAGTGGGAATAGTAATTGTTACCCCTACGCTATCCAGCACTGTTGCACTCATTGGAGTGGGAATAGTAATATTTACCCTCCCGCTATCCAACAAATTCTCTACTTTTGCGCTTGTTGGAGTGTGAATAATAATTTTATTCCCTTAGCTATGCAATATTTTAAATGATGGTATATTTAATGTAGTGTAAATTATTAGTTAACATAAGAAGTATTACTTTAATTATTTAAATTATTATATATTATTTATTTTTATATTTAGATAATAGGTTTATTGATATATATGTAAATATATTTTTCATAATGTTTTAAATATTTTATAATTAGGATTCATATGTAAATATATACATTTAAAAAAATGTTTTTTACATTACAAATATTATTCTTTACATTTTAAGCTTTTTTACATTATTTTAACTGTTTTATATACTTGTGTTTATTATTTAATAACTTTTATATTATTTTTAATACATTAAAAAATATATATATTTTAGTTAACTATATTTTAACTATCTATATTTTGTACTCGATATTTTAGTACTTACCTGTTTGTAGATAGGGATTCTATATTCTGTCCCTCGATATTTTGGAGTCGATATTCTGGGCAGTCAATATTCTGTTCCTCGATATTTAGTCACTGAACCCTTTCCTACATCTGAGCTGTGTTGAGGCCCTTCTGAAGGGTTCAGGTATGTTGTTACAAAGCCTGGGTGCATAGATGTAAAAGTATCATGCCAGCTTGTTTTTGTTTTTTTTTACACTTCTTAGCCTTCAGTCTGATGCTCTCCTGGCTACAGGTGTGCTGTGAACCACCAGAGATGGTGAGCTTGTCTGCAATGAAAGTGTGAATGCTGGTAATTGCTTTGTCAATGATGCTGCTGATTTTGAAGATGGTGCTAGGTGGTAAGGAGAGCCAATTGAGTTCCATCGTCAAGGGGTGATATGATCAAGGGTGGCCCTAGGATTTATGAGGCCCTGGGCAGAATAGGAACATGTGTGTCCCCTATAATTTGCATAAGATTGAACCTCACAGGAAGTGACATCATAGGAAGTCAGATCATTAGGCCACTAATCTTATTGCATTGTTAAAGCTGATTTACAAGAAGCTACTTACCTAGTTTGCACATCAATAAAATGGGCCGATCTGGACTCCCGCAGTCCGACCGAGTGAGTACGATGTGGCCGGATGCTGTCGGACTCGGTTCAGTCGGACTCCCATAGAAGTCAATGGGAGCCGGTTGTACGACACGTACATGGCTCCCATTGACAGAATGGGTACATCGCGGAGAAGTGCGCCCCCTTCAGTGGGTACGCGTCAGTGCCATTCGCACCGTACATGTCTGTGTTGGGGAGACCCATGGGTCTCCCCCTGTGTCCGAGTCGTAAGGCTGCGGGTAACAGGGGGTCCGACGCGGACCCCCAAAGTCCAACTTTGGGAGCTATTGCGAGCCGGACACTCCGAGTCGATCCGGTTGTCCGAATTGAGCATCGTACTAACTTGGTCGTGAAATGTCTCTATTGCGCGCCACGTTTTGCTTGTGACCGAGTCAAATGGAGCGGTTCGGACCCGGAAATTTTGCGCTTGTTCCCATCGTACTTCGACGTCCGGATCCATATATGACTCGGACGGAAATCCAGCCTCTTAATCGGATCCGCTAATGCCGAACCCGATTCGGTGCCCTTCCGACCGAGATCGGAATCGGCCCCTAAGTAGAAATACATTACATTAATTATACTTGGCTGCTGTTCTTTTGAATGAGATGAATAAAAATGATATGCTAACCGGGCATCCTGGCACGGAGAGGTGTCCAAAGTAGAGGTACAGAATTCAATAATGTGGAGAAAGGACAGTTTTAATTGTTTTTCCAAAAGACTGGAGCTACACCATAGCTCAAGGGCTAGACAGTTCCAGTCCTGCACAAATAGAAGGAGAAGGATCTGCCTCCAATCAAGGCCATCTACCTTTTCGGATGGCACAGGAGTTTGGCTGGCACATAGTATGGTGTTCTGGAATGAATGGAAGGAGTGCTGTAGAAGGAGAGAACTTGTTTAATGCAATGCACAGTGAAAAGCAATAGTGCCTTGCAGATAGAGGGTTTCAGACCAAAAACCCAGCAGAAAGGTGAGAAGAAATAGCATGGTGATGCTGCAGTTTCCGATGAGGAGCCCAGCACTGTTCTGAATGATTTGAAGGGTACTGGAATGCAAAAGGGCGGGAAGCCCAAGAGAGAGCACATTTGCATAATCTAGTGAGAAGATAATTGAGGGTACAACAACCTCATGGTAGTGGACGAGGAGAAAAGGGATTACTTTTTGATGCTTATGGATGTAGTAAAATCAAGAATGTAACATAGTTAAGCTGTTCTGAAAAAAGAGAGAAGATGCTGGAAAATGAATCCGAGATTCTTTTGCTGACTCTGCCAATGTGGGCAATTGGCCCAGCTCCAGCAGCCACCAAAAAGAACACCGTATGGAATGAGATCCTTTAAAAATTAGAACCCTTGATATGTCACTATAAGGTTCTAATGATTTTGCTTTCATTGCAAATCACCTGCTAGCATGCAAGTCCAAATATTTTCTTGGGCAGAGACCAGATTGCCACTGAGGGAAATGATGTTTGGTTATCAATATGTGCAAGATATCAGCAAGAATCCAAAGGACTGTATGAGTAAGGCTAACTGGGGAAAATAAAGACTAAACAGTGAAGATCCAAAAACTTCCACAAGTCAGCGCTTTAGTATGTGACAGAAATAGGTGGTGAGTGGATTGTTTCATATAACCCAAATAGGATATAGGTAAGCCACACTAGGAGAATACCCTAAATTCCAGGATGTACTAGTTGATTTATAAGCACTGGCTGGGAAACCGTGTCAGATGTGGCACGGAGTTTTAGTAATATTAAGGCTGCTCTAACTCCATGATCAAGGGGCAGCCATCAATCATCCGACACAGCACAAAATGCTACTTCAAACTCCTGGAGTTGTCAGAAGCTAACCGGCATGATGTCAATTAGTAAATTACTTTTTATGAAAGAAATTTGGAAGTTGACTTCTTTTTTTCTAGAATTTTCAAGAAAAGTGCAACAAAGTGATGACCAAAGATGCCGATAGGTTTTGAGCTAGCTGAAGATTTTTAAAGCATTTTTACCTCCCCTTCAGATTAACCTTTTTGCTTCAACTTTCTCTTGCATGGTTCTGCCTATCTAACTTTCACCTCTCGCTTTATGTGTTGCTCCGTCCAACCTCCTACCATCTTTCCGTGGTTCTGCTTTCTTCCATTCACCTCTCACCACTCCTTCTCTCTCCATTCTGCTTATGTTCCCTTGCTGGTTCTGTCTTTCTTATAACCACAGATCTTGTCCACACACTCCCCTTAAACTCTCATCTCTCCCCCAGCCTCATAACTTCTTTCCTTGTCCTGCTTCATTTACATCTACCTTCCCCTCTCTCTCTAAGGGCCACAAGTAGCAACATTAGGAATAGAAATTACCTAATTGTGATTTTCTGCGAATCGCAATTCGGTAACAGCTATTCCTAACTCCAAGAGTTTCATTTTTTTCTTTTCAATAAAGCAATCTTTTTTTTAAAAGATGCAGACCGTTTTCATTAAAGGAATACTGGTTGCATTTAGAAGAAATCTATTGAGAGCAGGCAGTGGCCCATGGGACCAGTACCTGCGATTAGAAAATGTTTTTGCCACCATTGCCAAAGGGGAATGGGTCCTTTGGGGGCCCCTTCACCTTTGTGGATGGGTTAGCACCATCTTGAAGTTCGGTGGTAAAATGCAAATGTTTTGCGTTCATGTCCCTGCGGACACATGACCAATTGGCACGCGGCGCATGACAAGTTGGTTTGAGGTACGAAGGACACTGGCAACGACTCGGTAACTACACATTTAAAAAATATCATCAATATAAGTATGGAGTGTAGTGGAGAATGGGGGTATTTACTCCTGGCATGTTGTTTGTCTTTTATTGTCATACACCTGCAGATTAAGTAGTAATTCCAAGTGAAGTGAAGACTGGTCATCCCTAGGCCCTGATGAAGTTGCGCAAACTGATAGCAAAGAAACATGTTGGCTCTTTGGATTTAACAATGGTCTGAGTTGAACCATTTTTTAACTGAGGACGCTCACGGCACTGAATAAAGTTAAATCTAGCCAGTGAGTAGTATCTCATTTTTAATGTTGAGAATTGCATTTCATTTCCTTTCTCACGGGGACTAGCAGGGCACTTGAGTGACATTAGCGCTTACAGTGCATATACACCTTTTTGTTCACTTCTTTTCTTTACTTTTGAGAAAATTCACGTTGGAACACACTTTTCTTTCATGGGGAGAAAGCAACCGATGATGATAAGTGGGTGTGCTAGTGAGTACCAACCAGCAAGCCCCCCTTGGTGTTATACACAGTGAGGTGCTTTCTCTCCACTCTCACATTTTTTTATAATCTTTTCTAATTAATTTCTCTTGGGATTTTTTTCTTTTTCTTTTGCTGCAGTGTATTGACATTGGGTTACAAACCAAACATATAGACACTTGGATTAGCGGCAGTAAACCGCAGCGGTTGGGGAGTCTTTACAAAATATTATAGACCCCTCTAGTGTCTAGAAGTAGAGGGTTACTGTTCATTTTGAGTCGGTTCCTTGTTGATAACATTGGAGAATAGTGCCAACACACCACACTGATCCATTGTCCTAGTTTGTTAAATAAACTCAACGTACAATCATGGTTACCACTTATAGAATGCATATTTATTTACACATGCATTAAGGCAATGTTATTTGACACTCAAAAAGCCAACATGCTTTGATAGTCTTCTCAGGAATGTGACACCATATGATCATAGGTGATTCTTGGCTCAAAGATTTGTCACACAGTGTGATCATAGGCTAAGAAAACTGATACAATTTGTGACCACAGCATGCCAAGGCTTTAGTGTGAAAACAAATACCTGGTAGGTGGTGAGCAAAACAGACAGGAGAAACGACAAGAAGTGACCAGTCCAACTTACCCACTGTTGCTGACTGGTTTCTACATACCAGCTCTTCTCTTCTTGTGCACTCAGTCCTCGTGTTTTTGTTTCTGCAAATGAGTTTACTGACAGCCCTATCAGAAGACAGGATAGGAATAGGGGCTGACCCCTCTACAGTCCAAATTTATCATGGCTCCTGACAGGGCTTGGGGTGACACGGCAACAAATGCATTGCCACCCAAGCATGCTCCTATACTTTACAGGTTTGTGTTTCAGGAAGCATGCACTGCTTCACTTTGGCTTGTGAATGTGTGAAGGGTGCGGATGGAGTGTAAAAATGATGAAAGTAAACTCGCTAACCGACTGTTAGTTTGGGTGTTTATACTTTTTCCATTTCAAAACTGTTCAAAGCAGCTTCTTTTTTTACCTGTTGATACTGGGTAGCGGTGCTCTAGCGCCCTCAGGTACCAGCCACCACTGGTAAAAGGAGTGGGGAGAGTGGGACAGTGGAAGTGTAGAGATGGATGTAAAGGAGGAGAACAAACAAAACAAGATAAGAGACTGGGGTGAAGAGTGGTGAAGATCACCACATGGAGGGGAGAGGTAAGTGTATTAGGGTCAGAACCAGAAAGAGAAGGGTTGAGGCAGGAGAGAGATGAAACATGATGAGTAGAACATGGAGGGAAGAGGTAGATCTAAAGAGTGCAGAACCAGCGAAAAATAATTGAGACTGGAGGGTAAAGGAAAAGGTGCAAGATAGTGCATGAATGGGAGCAGTAGATATTGAAGAAGCAGAATCATCAGGAGAACTTAAGTGGCAGGAAGAGGGAGGGAGAGAGGTAGCTGTAAGAGGGCAGAATCACTAAGAGCAGGTAAAAAGCTAGGTAGGGAGGCAGAAGAGAAGTAGCTGTTACAGGGTAAGAACCAATGAGAAAATATTAGAGCCTTGGGAGGGATGAGAGATGAAGTGTGCCATATGGAGGAGGGAGGGGGGTGAAAGAGGATCAGCATCAGTGAGAAAAATTAGAGTCAAGGGGAGGATGAGGTAATGTGTAGGGCATGGAGGAGGCTGAAGTTTAAAGAGGAGAGATGGATTTAAAGGGGAGAGGTGGATTTAAAAGGGATAGATGAGCAAAAAGCTATAAGGCTTGAGGGAGAGATGAGAAGGTGAGAGATGAGATGAGGTGAAGGGTAGCACATGGATGGGAGCTGGTCAGAGAGGCAGTACCAGCAAAGAACTTAAGTGGAGGAGGGAGAGAGAGTGAGTAGTGAGAGGTGGATGTAAGTGGGCAGAATCAATGGGTACTCAAAGAGTCGGCAGAGAGATCAAGTGAAGTGTAAAGCATTGAGAAGAGAGAAAAAGAATACCTTATTGTTTAAAGTTTACATAAACCTATATACAATAATTACTTTACTTAGAAGACATCACAAAATTCTGATTAAAAAGTACTATTAAAAACTGACTCATTAAGACTCACCCAGAGCTTAACCGCCTACCTCACAAGCTTTACAAGGTTACAAGGTTACCCACCACTTTTACAGAACCACTTTTAAAGCTCAATAATACAGCCTCTGGGATTGTTCTCATGCCCTCAGCATTAAACATTGACTTTAAATATTGTTTCTGCATGTCTCTCAGGGCTGGGCACAGGCACATTATATGGACTCGTTGTCCCGATGGATTAAACCCAGAACTGTTGACTGGGTGTGAGTGTTTGATTGGTTCAGATGCTCCGTCCATCACCACCCTCTTTTGTACCACTTTGTGCGCCAGAAGTTGGCAGGGTATGCTCAGACGTGAGTCCCTTGCTCACTTTGTCACTGGATTCTAGCAAGCCTGGCTGAAGACGGCTGTAATCCCAGAAACCAGTCCTAGGAAGCTTGAATCCGGTCCAGGGAAGGCATGGCTTGGCAGTTCGGGCTGGACTGTTCCCATGAGGCACAGGGTCAGACTGATTTGCATATGGCCATGTCTGATCTGGGGTGGCAGAGTGGGCTAAAGAACGGTGATGGATTAAACCCAGATCTGTTGACTGGGTGTGAGTGTTTGATTGGTTCAGATGCTCCGTCCATCACCACCCCCTTTTGTACCGATAATAAATATGTTAACATAATACCACAAAATTATATTCTAGGAGCAGAGTCCATTTCAGAATGCAGAAAACCTACGCAAAAAAAATAACTAAAATTTGCTCCAAACCTGAACAGTGTATTAATAGGTCAGTCCATAACAGTTAGCGGGTAAAGGCATCTCAAAATTCTAAATTATTAAATGCTATGGTGCAAAGTTTTCCTTCTTTTAGAACAAACCCATAAAAAGAAGCTGTTGAACAACATAGAAATGGATCAGAAAGACTCTTTAAAAAATAAACAGCTAGATTCATCAAAGAAAATTCGTCTTGCAAAGGGCCAGATTCTGAGAATCTGGCCCTTTGCGAGTGCAATTTTTGCATTTGGGATTCATCATCCCAAATGCAAAAATCGCTAATTGCGAAATCGCATATTTGCGAGGAATTGCATTTAAGGAATCGCTATTTGAGATTCCTTAAATGCAATTCATCAACCATTTTAAATTTGCGAATTCGCAATTTCTGGGCGCTATTTACCACAAAGTCAGACTTCGTGGTAAATAGCGAAAAATCTGAAAAATGCACTTTAGTGCATTTTTCTGAGTGGTATGTTATACACACACATGTCCTTTGGACATGTGTGTGCGCAACATCTGGCTACATTTGCTTTTCAGGGGTGCTACAGGGTGTCCTTTAGACACCCCTGGCACCCTTGAAATTGCATACTTATTTGCGATTAGCAAATTGCTGATCGCAAATAAGGAATAACTCCCCATTCATTCCTATGGGCCTTGGGCCCATAGGAATGAATGGGGAGTTATTCCTTATTTGCGATTAGCAATTTGCTAATCGCAAATCAGGAAGATGTAGGAATCGCAATATTTTTTGCAATTCCTACATGAATCCCGTTTTGCAAGTCCTTAATAGCGATTCCTTATGAATCGCTATTAAGGATTCGCAAAACTGTTCAATGATGAATCTAGCTGAAAGTGCTACACGAAATTGTTTGAAAT
The DNA here is from genome assembly GCF_964261635.1 of Lissotriton helveticus. Lineage (NCBI taxonomy): Eukaryota > Metazoa > Chordata > Amphibia > Caudata > Salamandridae > Lissotriton > Lissotriton helveticus. Next base: position 1,028,511,450 of record NC_136067.1, read on the forward strand.
TAAAATGTCTTAGAATCAGTAGGATAAGTCTTACACATTCTTTCTTGTAAAAACCACAGAATAAAACTATGTGAAGGTCAGACTGCTTTGAAACCTAATCACAGGGGCAGGGTGACAAATCAGAGTGGCTAAATTTCCTGCAGCAAAGCCTAACATCAAAGGGATCAAATTCATTAGAAATCTCAATAAAATGTGTCTATTCTGTGGTATTTTGGTAATTTCTAAGTAGGAGAACTCCCCCACTGAGATTGCAAGAATATGTTCATAAAATTTCTATACTCCCTTTTTCCTTATCATAGGTGAGCAGTTTCCATTGTGATGTGCCGTCATTCTATCTTTTGTTGTGCGCCCTGCAGGATATCCTGATTTCCACTGATACAGAGGCAGGTCACACTTCTCACACAAGGGTACTTTAAATACCTATCTATTTGCTGCCATCATCACACAGATGCAGTGATAAGGCCCAGAGAGAGGGGCCAGCAGGGGAGATTGATGAAAAAAGAACGAATATAAACTCTTAGGGGCTCCCTGGGCCTCTAAACTCTGGAGTCTTTAAAGTTGCAAGGATTTACGGCTGCAAGCAGATGAGGGCCTGAGCAGCTGCCCATGCCTAGTGCCAGCCCTGGATGTGATTGTATTTCATCGGGCACTGGATGAGACATGTTGTGGCATGTAGGATATCCTTAAAGAGTGCCAGAGAGGATTCTGCAAGGCCATGGAGCAGGGCTTCAACATCACCCAGATGCGAGTACGAGGGCTTGGACAACAGTTCTGAAGTCCCTTTCTGGAAACATTAGGAATATAGCTAATGAACCAATCAACAGTTTATAGATACTCCTCAGGTCTGAATAGGGTTGACTGACTAGTGTCCCGGGATGGGGAGGCCAGTTCCGAACAGGTAACATCCCCGAACCCAAGAGCCGAAAGTGCATCAGCAGCACCAGACAGTGCGGGCACTGCTGGGGGCCACTGTCCTGCTGCAGAATGCCCCCAGGTAGGACAGGGCTCCTCCAACCAGAAGGGCGACTAAACTATCAATAGAACCAATGTAGCAAGCTTGAACATTCTGTCGTGCAATGTAGCGGGTTTAGAGAAGAAACTCAAACTCCCAGAATGGCATAACTTCGTGGATAAATTCGAAGTATGCATATTCCAGGAGATATGGAGCTTAGTCCCACTACATAAATCAGGCTATACATCCTATTGTATCCCCGCTATTAGCTCAGGCAAAGGCCGTCCGTCGGGAGGCCTACAAATTTGGATAGGAACTGCCCTTAATTGGGTGGTCAGCCCACACACTGGCGCTTCTCCCGATTTACTCCACTTGACCATCAAAGGGCAAGGTAAGGACCCGGCAATTGAGCTATTTAATGTCTATGCTAGAGGGTCACCTGGTGCCCAAACCTCTCCGGTCATTTCCACCCTCGAGAAAAGCTTAGAAACCATATTGCCCCCAACAAACATAATCGTAGCTGGGGAATTCAATGTAACCTTCGAACCTTTGAGTTCGGGTGATGAAGCAGGAATCATAGAGGAGGATGGTAAATGGGGCATCCCGTCCCTCAACCTAGACCCAATCAAGAAATGGTCACAGCGTGCGATACAAATTAACGCTCTCAATCTGGAATATGACTTGAGAGCTGTTAATGGTAGATCACGCTCTGACCAAAATGGAGCTTTTACCTTTAATAGACTGGGGTCCCCTTCTAGGATAGAATACATCCTTTTGGACGTTCGGTTATGGCAGGATCTGATCGATATGGAAGTTGTACTCACACTTGATAGCGACCATAACCCACTTTGCCTTCAAATGAATAATATTTTGCAGTGGGGGGGGGGGCAAAGAAACTTAACCGCCCTGACATGGTAAGCAGAGAGGTAATACCATCAAACTGCAAAAGACGCCTCAAGTGGAACACAGTCTCACATCAGGAAGGGCTATTAGCAAGTGTGAGGGAAGAAGTTGAGTCCAAAAGCAGTGAGCTAATGGCATTGTATAATGGCCTGGGGGAATCTAATGATTTTAATTTTAAAAGCTTTTACCAAACGGCAATAGATAAGCTGAGTTCGTTTTTTATCACTGAAGGCAAACCAGCCAGAAAACATGATCATTTAAAGTCTTGTAATCCCTGGTACACTAAGGATTGCAGGGACAAAAGGGCGGCCATCGCACGTAGTATTAGGTCGAAAGATCCAGCTGCTGTCTGTATTGCCAGGAAAGAGTATGCAAGGGTTTTGGTGTTATGTTATGTTAGTTCTGCTTGTATAGCGCATGGCTACCCCAGCAATGGGGCGTCCCAGCGCTGCGGACATACCTGAAAACAAAGCAGCACAACAAAGAAGTGAAGTTAAATGAAAGAGAACAGCCAGGTTTTAATTTGTTTGTGGAACAACAGGTGGTTAGAAGTGGCCCGAGCCTCAAAAGGGATCGAGTTCCACAGCTTCGGCGCCAAATACCTAAAAGCACGACCACCAGCTCTACACCTGCGGATCTTAATCATACGTGCCAGGGAAAGGTCAGCCGATCGCAGGGCACGCTTGGGGACATAGAAGGAACAGAGTCCCTGCAAGGTTTGAGGGCCAGTGCCATACAAGATTTTATGGGTTAGACATAGGCTTTTAAACTGGATGCGTTGTTTTACCGGTAACCAATGTAACCGGTGAAGAATGGGCGAGATATGGCATTTTTTTGGCAGTCCAAATAAAATGCGGGCAGCGGCATTCTGAGCTCTCTGCAGCCTGTTTATCACTGTCAGATTAGAACCCAGCATGAGAACATTGCAGTAATCTAGATGGGATAAGACTAAAGCCTGGATTATAATCTGACGGATACAGGGCTAAAAAAAAACGAGGATAGGTTTCAGAGAGCGTAGGCGGCCATAACAGGTGCCTGCCACTCTCTTAGCATGGCTTTCCATAGAGAGTGAGTTGTCCAACATCACACCCAGGTTTTTGACAACCTCTTTGGGGGCAGGGGGGAGACCCAAGGTTGGAGGCCACCAGTGTTCATCCCATTTTTGAGAGTCCTTACCTACCAGAAGTATCTCCGTCTTAGAAGAATTTAGTTGGAGATAGTTCTGTGACAACCAATTCGATATGGCCAAAATATCTTCCTGGAACTTAGCTTGGTCGGCCCCTGTATTCTTAGAAAAGGTGAAAATGAGTTGTGTGTCATCCGCGTATGACTGTAATTTGATATTGCGATCCCGGGCCAACATGGCCAGGGGGCGGACATACACATTGAACAATGTAGGGCTGAGCGCGGAGCCCTGCGGGACTCCACACTCCAGGGGGTGTGTGCTGGATGAGTACGGCGGGGCATGCACTTGGAAGGAGCGGTCAGATAAAAACGACGCAAACCATTCCAAGGCTCTCTCCCTGACTCCGATCTCCCACAGTCTCGCAAGCAGGATCCTGTGGGAGACCGTGTCGAAGGCCGCACTCAAATCCAGCAGGACCAGGGCCGATGTCACACCCTGGTCCTGCCCCTCCCTCAGATGTTCCGTAACAGCTAGCAGAGCAGACTCAGTGCTATGTTTAGCACGAAATCCGTTCTGAGATTCATCCAGGACTCCATTTGACTCCAAATATGTAGTCAGAATGGAGTTTACATGGACCTCCATCACCTTGGAAAGATAGGGAAGCAAGGAGATCGGTCTATAGCTGTCCGGTCTGGTGGAATCTAATGAAGGTTTTTCTAGAAGGGGGACAACTTTAGCATGTTTCCAAGATGAGGGAATGATAGCCGACTGAAGTGAGTTGTTAATTAGCTTCAGTCCTTCCCGCAAAATGGGGTCTTGGAATAGTCTGAATAATTCCGGCTTGACAGGATCTTCCGGGGAACCTGACTTTATTCTTTTAATCAGGGAGTCCATCTCAGTTTGCTCAATAGGTGGTAAATATTGTAATGCGAAAGGTAAGTCAACAGGACCCACAGGGTTGGAATTTGCAGTGGGTCCCTCTGGCATTAGGGAATTATAGATCCCCTTGACTTTGTTTACGAAGAAACAGGCCAACTCTTCACATTGTACATCAGATACAATAAGATTACCAGGACCCTCCGGTGTCTTGGTCAAATCCTTTACTAAGGCAAAGATGGTTTTGGAGCGATTAGTACTGGAGTTGATCAGATCTGTGTAGTATTTGGCTTTTGACAGTTTTATGAGTTTATAGTAGGCTTTAGTAGCTGTTCTGAAAATAATTTTGGCCAGATGGTCATATGATCTCCTCCACAGATGCTCCAGCTGTTTACATTGTTTTTGCTTTATTGTGAGGGCCTCAGAGTACCATGGGTGAGTTTGGCCCCGTCTGGGCCTAGTGCATTTCATCGGGATGAAATGATCAAGTGATTCCTCTATCCACTCCCTATAGGCTGTATCAGCCTTATCCAGATTGCTCGGCCAAGTGGGGCAGGAAGTATGAAGTCTAGCTTCGAACGCTGTATTATCAAGCTTGTTCCAGGGGCGCCTCCGTAACCAAGGTGGAGGCTTTTCCCTGCATCTAACTGGAATCTGAATTGAGATAAAAACCGGGAAATGATCCGTCCAACTCAGAGGACCGGGAGTGGAAACAGAGGCTTCCTGAATGTTCGTAAACACCGGATCCAATAGATGGCCTGCCTGGTGCGAAGGCCCCTCAACCAACTGGTTGAGCTGGCAGGCCTCCATATCGCCCAGAAACCTCAGTATAGTGGATGATTCCCGACACTCAAGATGGAGGTTGAGGTCCCCCAATACACTGAAGTTTGCTGGCTCTAAAGCCAGCGCAGTGATAGTCGCCACCAGCGAATCGTGAAAGGCACCGGCTGGTCCGGGAGGGCGATAGATCAGCAGCCCCGTAAGGGTAAAAGTGTCAGAGACCCGTACCTTGAAAACCGCACTTTCACAATTTATTATATTTGTAGGGTTGAGGGTACAGGAGTAATTGTCTCTAAAGATCACTGCTATACCACCTCCTCTACCTTTAGATCTATTCTGGAAACATATGAGGTACCCCGGGGGAAGCGCTAAGGTGGAAATGGCCGTGGTGTCCTCGGTTAACCATGTTTCTGTCAGGAAAAGGAGGTCAGGGGAGTGATCTTCGAGGAACTCATGGACGTCCTCATGGTGTTTTACTAACAGTTAAGACTCACCAAGCGTAACTTTGTAGAGGACTTCGCTGCAGGCGTAGCTGATACTAGTAGCTGGTTAATCTCCGTGGCCTTGAAGCCACATTGATTGCATTGCAAGCAAAGAGAGCCTGGGTGCCACAAGTGAGCCGTACAGTTTGCCTGAGTGCCGATAGCAATCAGCTCCTCCCGGGCGTAGGGGGCCATTCGCTAACCTGACATCCAGGGGTCCAGGCGACTAGCGACGGACTAGCGCGGACGGGCGCAGATGGGCGCAGACGGGCGCAGACGGGCTCGCCTTTGGTGAGCCTTCGGCGACCCGCCGGCGGCCTGCCGCGCGCATCCGCTGCGTGTGTGTTTGTGTTGCAACCTAAATATGCACCGGTCCCGCCTATGGCGGAATAATAACGCCCTTAGGGGCTGGGCCAGAGGTCGGAAACACCCTCCATTCAAGCGGCACAAGCCGTGGTGGAACGGGGCGGAGACCCAATGGAGGACGAACAAACTTTACACAGAGGTAAACGCTTTTAGCAAATATTTAGCAGACTCAATAACAACTTTAAAATCAAGTGCACAGTGACATGAGCGTGATTTTTAAAAACCAGATAAGGACAGACGCTGCTGCGGCGCCTAGTATCTCAGGCACGTCCGCTGCGCGTGTGTTTGTGATGCAACCTAAATAGGCACTGGTCCCGCCTATGGCGGAAGAATAACGCCCTTGGGGGCCGGGCCAGAGGTCAGAAACACCCTCCACTCAAGCGGCACAAGCCGTGGTGGAACGGGGCGGAGACCCAATGGAGGACGAACAAACTTTACACAGAGGTAAACGCTTTTAGCAAATATTTAGCAGACTCAATAACAACTTTAAAATCAAGTGTACAGTGACATGAGCGTGATTTTTAAAAACCAGATAAGGACAGACGCTGCTGCGGTGCCTAGTATCTCAGGCGCGTCCGCTGCGTGTGTGTTTGTGATGCAACCTAAATATGCACCGGTCCCGCCTATGGCGGAAGAATAACGCCCTTGGGGGCCGGGCCAGAGGTCGGAAACGCCCTCCACTCAAGCGGCACAAGCCGTGGTGGAACGGGGAGGAGACCCAATGGAGGACGAACAAACTTTACACAGAGGTAAACGCTTTTAGCAAATATTTAGCAGACTCAATAACAACTTTAAAATCAAGTGCACAGTGACATGAGCGTGATTTTTAAAAACCAGATAAGGACAGACGCTGCTGCGGCGCCTAGTATCTCAGGCGCGTCCGCTGCGCGTGTGTTTGTGATGCAACCTAAATAGGCCCCGGTCCCGCCTATGGCGGAAGAATAACGCCCTTGGGGGCCGGGCCAGAGGTCGGAAACGCCCTCCACTCAAGCGGCACAAGCCGTGGTGGAACGGGGCGGACACCCAATGGAGGACGAACAAACTTTACACAGAGGTAAACGCTTTTAGCAAATATTTAGCAGACTCAATAACAACTTTAAAATCAAGTGCACAGTGACATGAGCGTGATTTTTAAAAACCAGATAAGGACAGACGCTGCTGCGGCGCCTAGTATCTCAGGTGGCCAAAAGGTGTTGGGAAGAGGCGCACTGGCAGGAATTGAAGACAGCAGCAGTGCAGGGAGATCCCATTGTATTCTGGGATTTAATTAATCGTAAGGACAGGATATCAACGGACCCCATGCCCAATCACATCACTTGTGCACAGTGGCAGAACCACTTTGCCAATTTATATTCGGGCGAAGCAATATCCGAGCCTCTCCCCACTGAGACCAGCCTGATCACCAGGGAAGCCAATGGAACACCAGACAGGTTTGACCTTCTGGAAGTCGAGCAAGCAATTCATAGCATCTCTCCAGGGAAGGCAGCAGGCCCAGACGGACTGCCTGGAGACCTGCTCCTACATGATCCCATGCCTTGGGCCCAGCTCATTCTCCATATCATGAATTTGATAGTTAGAGGGTTCGCCATCCCGGACTCCTGGAAAGGAGCCGAGGTGGTCCCATTATTCAAAAAAGGGAATAGAGAAGACCCTGCCAACTACCGGCCAATCAGTCTTATAGACGTGATTCAGAAGGTTGTTGGCAGGATTCTTCTCTTTAGGATTAGAACTTGGTTGGAGGAACAACGTCCTATCACACTTCCAAGCAGGGTTCCGGCAAAAGGTGGGAACAATGGACCAGGTCCTCAGATTCTTAATGATCTATTGGAAGTCAGTCCTCTTGGGTAAAGGGAGTTTGTACCTGGCTTTCATAGATCTGAAGACTGCTTTCGACCTGGTCCCCTGGGGTAAGCTCTGGCAGGTACTTGGACATCTAGGCATGCCATCATACATTTTAGATTTCATACAAAGGATGCACATTGATAATTATGCAAGAATCAGGTGTGGGGCCCAATGGGAAGCTGACAGAGAGGATCGCGGTAGGTAGGGGGCACGCCAAGGCTGTGTTGGCCCCCACCCTATTCTCAATATTTATTAACGGGGAGGTGGCCCACCTCAACAAGGAGCCATCTGACGCTCCAGTGTTGGCAGGAGAGAAGACACCCACCCTCCTATTTGCCGACGATACTCTCCTAATCTCCAAGTCCCCATGTGGCCTACAGAAATTATTGAAGAGTTTTGACTCATTTTGCAAAGAACAGGGGCTAATCCTCAACACTAGCAAAACCAAGTTGATGACTATCAACCCCTCAAAACGCTTCAGGAATAACATCACCCTAGACGAAGTCCCACTAGAGATGGTTGAGTCTTTTGACTACCTGGGGATCAGAGTTTCAAAAAACATGAAGTGGTCCTCACACCTTGATAAAATGCTTTTAAATCACAAGCGGGTGCCTGGCACAATTGCCAGAGAACAGTATCTTTCGGGTAGTAGACCGGTTGCGCCAGCACTCTCAATTTACGACGGGAAAGCGCTGCCCTCGGCCCTCTACGGGGCAGAGCTTTGGGGTATGGAGAACATCGCTGAATTAACCAGGTCAGAAAATAGATTTTTAAGAAACCTTGTATCACTTCCCACCTCCACCCCCTGAAGCCCCTTGTTCTATGACACTGGGAGGAGACACATTCAGGACATTGCCTTTGCTTTTCTGGGCCCGGCTCAAGAGGACGGAGGAGCTCTGTATGTATGCTGCGGGGTTTGATGAATTAGTGGCGGCAGACAAGGGAGGCAGGATAAAATGGTTGGCTGACCTGAAGCACCTTTTGGGCCTCATCGGCCTAGGCGAGGCATGGGCGACCCAGATTCCCCCTTCTAAGTTGGACTTGAAGCGGGCATACTGGGATTGGGTGTCAAAAGGCGAGCTATCATGCCAACAGGCAGGGAAACTCACGGAGGGATTCTTTGAATTTAAAAGCATTCGCAGACTAGAGCCCTATCTCGACTTTATACAGGTCCCTAGAGACAGGACCCTGTATATGAAGCTGAGATTTGGCACCCTACAGGTTAATTCAGTGATATCCTCATGGAAGGGGTCGCACTCGGTCCCTGAACCCTGTCCTAGCTGTGGCCATTCCGATGAGTCCATTGCCCACTTTCTCTTGGCGTGCCCTGCCTATACAAAGGCCAGAGAAAAGTGGCTTAAGCCAGTTTGCAAAGCGCTAGGCCTCATGAGCCATGTAGCTGCCCTACGCATCATGAAAACAGATACCTCCTCATTGACACTGATCTGCGGACTAGAAAAATACCTGGGGTGGGCCTGGTTACTCAGACTAAAGGCGGCAGGCAAGAGTTTGGCAGGCCCCCAAATGGAGGTTTTGGGATGAATGACTGACCTGATCTAATAGCACAATGACCGACCTGATAGCACAATGCAGGGGCAATAAGAGGGTGCCGCCCCCTGATCATATGAAATGGTGATTAATACTCATGAATGAAATTATTTTACACTGTATATTTTATACTGATTTTATTGGATTTAATGCACTGTGCTCCTTTTTTAACTGTGGTTATATACTGTATTCTTGCAATGCTTTTATGATCATTTTTTATCGAATAAAGCTTATCAATAATGATACCCCTTGGGGTGACTATGCATTGTACAAATATGCTTGTTATGTAGTAATAAACAATGACTTTTATTAACAATTTCAAAACTGTATTACAGGTCACAGGATTTCACCCTCCCACATATGATTACTGCCCAGGAACATATTGTCATTCTTTACTCATGGTCTAGGCGCTAACTACTTGCAAAATAAAGATAAAACATGGAGCTATCATATAAACAAATTCAAAAGTATATGAACTATCAGTAATGTTCCAGGCACTTTTATGAAGAATGAATTGCCTGAAGTACCTTAATTCTAAAGTCAACACAATCAAAGCATACATATATTTTGACATTCAGAATTGTTCATCTGAAAATAATTATCCAATCTATGCTCCTACTGTAAATAACACGTTCTGAATGCTTGTTTGCACAGTCAAGGAATTGGCAAGACAACACTACAATTGATCTGTTTCTCCTTTTAGCTTCTCTTTTTTTATTTTTTTATCCATCATCCTCTAATTTTTTCAGCAGCATCAGCAAACAGTTTGTTGAGGAATTTACTGCAAATAAGTGAACAGTATATGTTGAATTGAATGCATTCATTTGTTGAACGGAATTTCTGTCAGGTAAAATGGCAACTAATTTCCACTGCAATGTGTGATTATGAAACTATGAACCAGAGAAAGCAGTGCTTTTGAGACATTCCATTTTGTATTCCGAAACTAGGCAGAGAAAGGCTTTAAAACATTGGAGGATACGTACAAGAAAGTGTCGGAGCAAGGTGTACCTTAACATTTACCAACACCGGCCTCCAACATTTCCAAAACGCAGGGATGAGCCGTATTTACAAAAAATACACCACACCGCTGCATTTCCACCGGTGCTACAAAACCTGCCTAGCGCCAGTGCAGGCAACCTTGCGCCATGTTGCATGGGCGCCTGCACTGCAGGGTTAATTGTTTATGTGCAGGAAGGAACATATTACTGCTCATAAACAATCTTTAAAGGCAATTTACTGTTTCTATGTGTGCTGCAGAATGCAGCATACATGGAAAAGCAAAATACTATAAGAAATTAATAATTTCTCCTCGTATCACCATGCTAAGACCAGGTTTTACCTGGCCTTAGTTTTTGGCGCTGCCCCATCCTTGTAAGAATGGGGCAACGTCAAAAAGCAATAGGGGTTGAGATGGAAAACCCACTGCAACACCCATTGCCCGCCCCTTTGCCGCAATGGACTTCTGTGGTAAGGGCCATGTTTACATGTATACCACCTTGTAAATATGCGGTATGGAGCAACGCCACCCAAGCGTCAGAAAAAGTGATGCTCTGGTGGCGTTAGGGGCTGTAAATATTCCCCATAATCTTTAATGTGACTATAGCTCACAGATTCCCGCAAAAGAAATCATTTTTGAACTCATTAAACGATTTGCTCACACATAGGTTTTAGTTTGAGTAAATCTCCTTCTGCGGGTGGGGAATGGCAAATCTAGGATATTCAAGCGCATTATGGAGAGGTAATGCACTGGCACGTTGTGAACACCTTACATGTTTGCGGCCACTCAACAGCCCATAACCACATGAAGAACAGCACGCAAGCTTTGAGTAGTCTTCTCCTAGGAGTGTTCATCACTATGAAGGAGGGTAGTCCAAATTCCCGCCACAGTGTTGTGTAGTACCTATAAACCCTATACAGGACCTGCGCGTTCGGACAACATAAACTGAGGGCTTACATGCACATGCATCAAAGCTTTTTACGATCGCAAACGGTGCGAATCGCAAAAATCGGCTGTTTGTGTCCGCAAAATCAGCTTTTGGGATGCATGAAGGATGAAGGACCTCGCAATTTGAGAATTCACAAATATTAGTGAGTTCTCAAATTGCTATTGCATTTAAGTAATCGCATTTTGCGATTCCTTAAATGCAATGCATGAAAGTTTAAAAAATAGCGATTTCGCAATTAGGGGGAGGAAATTATCATGAGGTTGAACCTCATGGTAATTTGCGAAAACTTTGAAAAATGCATTCATCAAAGTTTCATGTTGTTCACACACATGCCCTTAGGGCATGTGTGTGCACAACATATGTGCACAGATTGATTTCAAGGGTGCAACAGGGTGTCCTTTGGACACCCCTGCACCCTTGAAATCGCATTCTCTATTTGCGATTTGCTAATTGCTAATTGCAAATTGAGAATGTCTTCACATTCATTCCTATGGGCCTTTAGGCCCATAGAAATGAATGGGAAGGTATTCCTTAATTGCACTCGCAATTTGCGAGTTGCAATTAAGGAATGTTTAGAAATCGCAAATTTTTCAGCGATTAGTTCATGCATAGGCTTTTGCGATTACTTAATTGCGATTTCTTAAAAATCGCAATTAAGAAATCGCAAAAGCCAATAATGATGCATGTGCCTGGTAGTGTCCAGACTGATTCCAGACCCCCCCACTGGATATGTTGGCCTGTTATTCCAGCTATCTCACAGTGCCACTAGATTCCCTTCTTACCAAGGAGAGAATAGTTCTTGGCAACTATCGAACATGACAACCCTGATTCCGCAGGATCGTAGAAACAGTGTACTATTTTTTGCTCAGTGACTCGTGCTCACTTAGTCTCAGAGAGTTACACAGAATAAATGGAAGGGACGTTTTTCAATAAGTGTTTGTTGAACGGTTGTTATTCAAGTGTTTAATAGGTGTGCTGAAACAACCATTAGACAGTAACAGATATAAATGATTAGATAGTGGATGGTAGGTTTCCACTATCTTGCTATAATCATAAACACAGGCAAGTATACAAAATATATATCAATAAAATGCATACACCTACGATGCTACCCTAACTAGATGTTCCTAAGGGTACCTAGCATGTATGTAGGTGTTAAGCCAAGAATCCCTCTAGGATAAAGTCAGCTCCATTACCTGAAGTGAGAGACTGTGGGACCCTGTCTTGGACACCCTGCAAGGGATGTTCAGACCTCAGCGAGCTGGAGTATCTGCATGCAGGGACCTGAATGTCTCACGTCAGTGTGTCAGCATGGAAGTTGTGATCTCCTCTGACTATTTCAGCAAGATGTAATGTTTATATACCCAAAGGTATCCCCAGGGATTCTACTTTGCTGTGCCACTGTCGGACTTAGGATGATGTTTGGAATGAACTTTGTACATAGTTATAATGCAGGAGATGGTAGTCCTGCTAAGTTTCCAAGAATCAAGGGATCCTAATGCATAATGTATGAGGCTAGTGTTCAAGGAAAACCCCACATTCTGTAAGCAGTACTGTAACTGGGTGAAGGGTCAGTCCTAGCAGCCCGTTATGTATGTAGTGTAGGGACGAATATAGGTGAAAGGTTGGAATGTCACCCTGGCCTATATTGGGGACCTATATGGAATATAACAATTGTATATCTGTGGAAGCAGTCGCTAGTGAGCGCACCCACCTTCAAGAAAAGTGATTCAGAAGAGGGAGGCAATCTAAAACCAGAAATTGATTTTGCTGATCCTTCTCTCCCACTGCCGTATTGACCTTTGCAATTTTGGTAAAGTGTGGAGCCAATGTTCCCTCACTCTGCCAGGTCAGGTTGTGAGAGGGGATTACTTTGGAAGTGGCACAAGAATTCTCATGAGGGAACGTTCTTGTTCCTTCATCAGTCAAGGGCCGTGCTCTGAAGCAGTGAGGGATTCCATTCCAATACTGGAGGGAACACTGCTACATTCACCTTTATCACTGTGAAAACATTTGTGCTGCACTAAAAACGATTTATACTAGATACGAATGAACCAAATTATGACTGAGTTAGGATTCACTAATGTTTGCATTCATTTAATACATAGTTGCTGGAGGAACACTCATTCCAACTCGACTATCACCAGGATCTTTACATCAATTCTCCCGAAGAAGATTCCTAACCTGATCTTACCTCCTGACATGATAGAGGCCAATGTGTGTGCGCAGAACATGTCAAGTGCAAAGGAGTACAAATTTACTAATCTTTCATGCAAGCAGTGCCGCGACCAAGGTTGCTGTGCTGCATTGTGTGATAGAGAGACTTGAACGTTGTAATATCTTCTAAGATAAATTACTGTTTCTCGCTCCCTCTGCACTGACACTTTTAAGGATGCCTTGCACATACTTACACCATTGCACCACAGTGCGAGAGTACATGTTTGATGTTGAGCACCGGTTTTGTACTGGAAGTGTACTGTTGCAGAACAAAATATTATGCTTAGACAAAGTTTAACACATTTCTCACTTTGTATGTGTGTTTTACAGAACAGAACACTTGAAAATTGAGAAACCATTTGAAAAACGAAAACGTTTTCAAGCTTTGCCGCAAGCAGACATACATTTTGGTACTAATACCTGTTTGTCAGTGATAGTGGATAGGGATATGCATAAAAAACGGTGGGTGATTGTATGGGAATGCTGATGTGCCAACCACAGAATGCCCCCTGATTTGCAGAGTAGTGCAAAGTAGCGGATAATGCCACTTTGTGTTACTTTAGGCTACTTTCCAAAACAAATCTGGATTTGTACTGAAAGATAAATCCCAATACTACTCTTTGTAGCGGATTGTGTAACTTTTAAAATGCAATCTCAGTGCATAGTCTTAGCAAAAGCAAATTCCTCCCTGAAGAGCCCAGGGGGCAAATTTGCAAATAATTCAGGGAACACATCCTGAGCAAACAAAGGGGGATATTCACAAGGAATTATATCCACCTTAATGCATTAATGCATCAAAATTGGAGATAGATTTAACACCCCATTCACAAGCTTGTGCAAACTGCAGACATCGCCAGTATTCCCGCGATAACTGCCCCAAAATGTATCTCCACGGTGGACACCGCCAACTAACCCTAATGAATTCAGAGTAGGCGTTCTAGTGCAAAAACACACAAAAAGAACAACAACACCACTTTCACAATGAACTGCCACATCTGCGATGCGAACCAAAAACAGGCGATAAGCCACGGTAGCAGCAGGGAATTAACACCTGCCTTTTGCTGGTGTTGAGCAAGACGACTCCCTGCAGCATAAAAGGGAGCCCAGCCAAGAGCAACACCTGAAGACCCACAGATGCCATGGAGACAATGCTCATGCAATGCGGATACCCATGAGGGCCACAACACCCACTGCAACCAGCCAAGGCCCGCTACCACCCCCAGGACCCATCCCGCAACCCCCGGGAACACCACAGAGGCAGCATACACAAAGACAGCAGACCCACCTGAAATGCACCTGCCTCCCAGACCCAATGCCAGAGGAGGACAGTGCTTACTACAGGCCCTAAAGGACAACCATCCCCCACATCCTAAGCCACATCCCCCACCTGCTGACGGTCTCAACCCAGCGGACAACCAACATCCCTCTGCGGACAAAGCTGCTGGCTGTGCAGCACATGCCGTCCTCTGGTACCATCCAACCTACAACTGCCAGAGTCAGAGGAGTCACACAGCCAGCCCCATCCGAGGTCATCACCCCTGGATACTAACATCAGCCGGGTACCACAGCACCCCCACGTCACCCACACTGCTCAGGAGCAGCTGGAGATCAATCAATCAATCACTGACACTTATAGAGTGCGCTACCTACCCGTAGGGTCTCAAGGCGCTTAGGGGAAGGGGGGGGGGGTGCCGCTACTGCTCGAACAGCCAGGTCTTCAGCTTCTTCCTGAAGGAGAGGTGGTCTTGGGTCAGGCGCAGGTCGGTCGGGAGGGAGTTCCAGGTCTTGGCGGCCAGGTAGGAGAAGGACCTTCCTCCTGTGGTTGCTCTTCGAATGCGGGGGACGGCGGCGAGGGCGTGGTTGGCTGAGCGGAGGTGGCGTTTGGGAGCGTAGAAGTTGATCCGGCTGTTGAGGTAGTCCGGGCCTTGGTCGTGTAGGGCTTTGTGTGCGTGGGTGAGGAGGCGGAAGGTGATTCTTTTGTTGACGGGGAGCCAGTGAAGGTCTCTCAGATGTCCGGAGATGTGGCTGTGTCGTGGGATGTCGAGGATGAGTCTGGCTGAGGCGTTCTGGATCCGCTGGAGTCTCTTCTGAAGCTTGGCGGTGGTACCGGCGTAGAGGGCGTTGCCGTAGTCCAGTCGGCTAGTGACGAGGGCCTGGGTGACGGTCTTCCTGGTCTCGGTGGGGATCCACCAGAAGATCTTCCGTAGCATGCGTAGGATGTTGAAGCACGCTGAGGAGACGGCGTTGACTTGCCTGGTCATGGAGAGGGAGGAGTCCAGGATGAAGCCCAGGTTGCGTGCATGGTCTGTCGGTTTGGGTGCGGTGCCCAGGGCGGGAGGCCACCAGGAGTCGTTCCAGGCGGAGGGTGAAGAGCCCAGGATGAGGACCTCCGTCTTGTCCGAGTTCAGTTTCAGGCGGCTGGTCGTCATCCACTCGGCTACCTCTTTCATCCCTTCGTGTAGGTTGGCTCTGGCGGTGGCGGGGTCGTTGGTCAGGGAGAGGATCAGCTGGGTGTCGTCGGCGTAGGAGATTATGCTGAGGTTGTGTTGGCGTGCGATGGCCGCGAGGGGGCTCATGTAGACGTTGAAGAGGGTGGGGCTCAGAGAGGATCCTTGAGGGACGCCGCAGATGACTTCGGAGGCCTCTGACTTGTACGGTGGTAGGCGGACTCTCTGTGTTCTTCCGTCGAGGAATGAGATGATCCATTCCAGCGCCTTGTCCCGGATTCCGACGTTGCTGAGGCGCTGTACTAGGGTGCGGTGGCAGACCGTGTCGAATGCCGCGGAGAGGTCTAGGAGGATGAGGGCCGCTGTTTCTCCGTTGTCCATCAGGGCTCGGATGTCATCGGTGGCGGCGATGAGGGCGGTCTCGGTGCTGTGATTGGCTCGGAAGCCGGACTGTGAGGGGTCGAGGGATCCATTCGTCTCGAGGAAGGCGGCCAGCTGTTTGTTGACGGTCTTCTCGATGACTTTGGCTGGGAACGGGAGGAGCGAGATGGGGCGGTAGTTCTTGAGTTCGGTGGGGTCCGCTGTTGGTTTCTTGAGTAGAGCGCTGAGTTCGGCGTGCTTCCAGCTCTCAGGGAAGGTGGCGGTGTTGAAGGATGTGTTGATGATGTCTCGCAGGTGGGGTGCGATGACAGCGTCGGCCTTGTTGAAGACGTGGTGAGGGCAGGGGTCGGTCGGTGATCCGGAGTGGATGGAGTTCATCGTGCGGATGGTGTCTTCGGTGCTGATCGGGGTCCAGGCGTGGAGGGTGGTGGTGGGGGGAGGTTGTTCGGTCATGGTGTGCGTTGGTCCCTACGCCAAAGCTGGATTCCCTTACATGTCAGGGACAATCAACTGCACACAGCGGACACTGCACACAACTACCACAACAGAAAGCACTCACATACCATGAATGTGCAGGCATGAGTGGACCACCTGGGACTCCTCAACAATGTTGTGGCCAGCGACCCTAGGCAAAGTGCATGATACTCACATCTCCCGACAGCCCGTCATCACCCAGCGCTTTCAGGATGGCACACATGGAAATGCAGTGCCCGTTGGTAAGTCCAAAATAAACACACCACACACCTCCAGCCCACTGTCATGCAACTCACGGCACTGCCAATGGGCATGCAGCACAAGTACCTCCAACATGACCCACAACATGCCAACCGACCAGACACAACAACACGACTCCATTGGGAATCCGGCCTTGCCATGCCCACAACCCATATTTAAAGCCAACAAGGGCACAAAGATAAGTCAGCACAGGACCTCGGGGAGCATACTTTTTAAACAACAGTGGTCCCATGCAAAAGAAATTTCAGAGAACAATAAATATAGACACAGTCGATTCTGTATTAATATGACATGCCAGACAGTGGTCTCAATGTTTACTTAAGGAGGAATAGAAAAGGATTTCCTTCAACAATTCAGCGTAGTGGGGCACAAGCCTGTACCCCACAATAACATATACAGATTAGGACATTGGAGAAACAAGGAACAAAGCAGGGCTTTTAGGCAAAAGCTTCAGGGTTCTGTAATATCAAATTGAACAGGTAATTCACAATGCACCTTCACATATACATAACACATGGTATAAGTTTTGTATAAGGTGCACAAAAAAGGTCGACGGCATTTCGATCCCACTAAGTAATCATAGGGATCATCATCAGGACATTGATAAATGCCTAATCGATGCAAGCCTCTATTGCCTAGGGGAACCCTGGAGCGTGCGAGGTAGATGAGGAGATGTAAGGCCGGGCCTCCCAGGATCGGGAGCCAGGAAACACGCGTCAATTATTTTGATCACGTAGATGCTAGTAGATAACCGGTTCAGTCGGTTTGCAGTCCTTCCTGGCAATGCAACTCAAGCCGGTGACACATGGTGCTACTAACTCTGTTCAATGCAAGGGGGCGACACATGGTGCCACTAACCCTGTTCGACGCAAGCCGGTGACAGGTGGATGAGGGCTCAGGCATACCCTGTGGACCAGTAGGTCCCACATCCAGCACTTAGTCACGAATCATGAATGGCAGAGTCCACACCAGTGAACGCACGGAGAAGAGTAAGACGAAGATGCGGCTCAGTCCAGACGAAAGCTGGATCAGAGTCACAGAGGTGATCGAACACTATCAAAAACTGACCTGGTGCCATCAACCCTGTTCACCGCAAGTCTGTGTCCCGTGGTGCCACTGAACTTGAACTATGCAGGCCGGTGGGGCCATCCAACCTAAGCCAGCAACACTCTGTGAATGGCCCGTGCTGACTGCTGCCTCAGGCCCACACTGCAGTCCAGTAAGTCACACATTTGGAACTGTGTTTTGGGTAAGATGTGGAGGAGTCCACACCATTGGACACGCCTCATCGCATGCGGCAACCCCTAACAGCACTGGTGCCACTAACTCTGTGCTGCACAAGTCATGGGGCCTTTATGGTTAAATGGTTGTGTCCTTTACGATGTACACTGTTCTCGATGTCTGACTGCACCAGGCAGCCATTGCCGGCTGGTGTGTACACACCCCACACACATCCAACACAGGTGTCATTCGGTATGTGTGCCTGCTAATAAATGTGGCCGTGCGCACGTGTCTGAAGTCATTCACACCATCTGACCAAGTGTGTCTGTGTGGTCCCTGTGTCAGCATGATGGGCACAGGCCCTGCAACATCACAGTGTGCTGTCTTCAGCGGACGTTACCATGTCACTCAGCATTGGTAGTGACCCTGGACATGTAGCTTTGCACGCACCCCCCTGCAAGCACAAGCAGCATGTGCTGGTCCGGCGTAAGTCAGGTCAGCGCAGGAGTGCGCTGATTTGGCAGGGAGAGCAGGGCGTGGCTCGGACCTGGCCTTGGGCAGGAAGTGCGGTAAGTGTGTCTCTGTGTTGGGGTGTAGTTACCACCAGGGCCACAGAATTCAATGTTGCAATGTAGCATGCACCAGGAGGGCGGGCCCGAATGTACAGGGACATGTAGGAGCCCAAAAACGCTCAGGGTCTTGGCACATGCATGCCAAGTGTTATGTGTATCAGCCCTGCGGATGCATGAGTCAGTTGCCTGGCCTCATTTGCAGCACGATCACAGCCAGCCATGAGCTGCACACCTGTGTCTGCCCTGTCTGGACCATTTGCCTACACTCACGTGGCCGAACACCTTCAAAGGCCAGCGTCACGGTGTTGTGGGCATGCTGCTTCACATGAGCAGACAGGCATTACAATGATGTGCCCTAGTAGTGCACGTGATGCACCCGTGCAACTCACACAATTGTGGGGGCTCGTGGGAGGGAGGAGCAGCTGTGTGGCAATATAACACACAGTGAGGCCGCTCATGTGCCACGGGGTGGGCATATTATCCATGATTCCCATGGTCGTATACATCCCACCACACCCATGATAGGCCTCTGTACATCTCCTGCATGCATGCAAATTGTGGAGATACTATAGGGATGAAAGGTCCTTTGTCTGAACTATCAAGCAGTAGCATATCTGCAGCTCCGAGCAGGAACTTGCATGTGGCCAGCACCCCTGACAGATACAATAGCATTTGCTTGCGACTCCCACACTACACAATGCCTGATTTGAGACGTGTACACATCCCACACGCAGAACTCCTTGGTCGTAGATAGCGTGCATGAAATGGCTTTCACATGTACTCCCACCCTGGCCTGCAACCGTTGCACACAGACACTGCTCATTGCACCGAGCTGTACCATTTCATCCACAGGACTGGCGCAGGGCAAGCCAGTGCCGCTTCAAGCAGAGCCACTGACACAATGGCAGCCCATCCCGGACACATGCTCGACTCTAGTCTCGTGGACCTGTACCATGCACGTCTGCTGCATGTACTGGGGGCACTGCCGTTGGCAATGCTGTGGATCAGTTACTGGCTGACCTTTTGGCTCGCAGACATCACCTGCGTTCAGCCTGTGTTGCTGACCTGGATTTTGATGAGTATGTGCTGCTCCTGTTGGCCCATGACCAGGAGTGTCACCATGATGCCCGTTTATGGCATGCATGGATGGATGTATGGCATGCAGGCTGGAAACTGGACAGGGAAGATTGCACGAGTCCTCGTGTGCAGTGAGCACATCGAGTCACTACCCGACTGGGCTTTGGTGCACATTGGGTGCACATTGGGTCCAGTGGTTGGAGTCAGCACATCTGTCCGGGTCAGCTGATGGATTACGTCGACGACATGTCAGATGTGGTAGACAACAATCGCTCATTGGAGATGTTGGCCTACGCTGCTGCACTCGCGTTCATGGACGAGTGACAAGGTACCTGCAGCTACAACTGGATGTGACCCAATGCACGTATCCTGACGCCTGGTTGCATGTTGGGAATCTGGTCACATGTCCCAAGACGACAGTGGACATGGCTGCCTTGGCCTGGACTCATGATCCAGGTGCTGACAACCAACGCGGGTTGGCACTGACTTGTGTGGGTGATGGACTCCACCGAGGTGGACATGGTTGCTTTCCTATGTTCCTCATTCAGGCATCCTGATGCATTGGTCTGCATATCGTGGCACTTCTCTTGGCCGTACTGACACGCACTTGTTGATTAATTTTCCGCACTTTCACTTGTCACCAACTGTGTTGTGTCTTTATTTGTATGCCAATGTGTGTGTCACAGACTCTCTCACTCACTGCCATACGTGCATTGCTACCCCATCAGGACTGTGGGATTGTACTTGTGCATTATCATGTCCGTGTTTTGTGCTTTGCCAGATGTGCATGGCCGTTTACCGGCCACAGGTGGGTGCACTTGTGTCCTGTGTTTGATTGTGCAAATGTTGGTGTTTGTACCACACTTTGATCGATGTTGGGGTGCTCTGCTTCCTATGTGTGTGTGCTGCATTGTGTGTGAGATGTCCCTTCAGCTCTGATTTGGCTAACTCTTCTCCCTTTCAGGCAGTATGGTTTTCACTTCTGTGCTTATTCAGTGGTGTGATATTGCCAAGTTGTGTGACTTGTGCTCTTGGTTGGTGTTGTTACTCTTGGGCATGGTTTGTCTGCAGTTGTGCTGTGCTTAATTGTGCATGTGTGCCATTGTGCCCCTCTCCCCCGTACCCCCAGTCCCTGCTGGTTCCTCTCCCTGTTGCTGTTGTGTCTGTTGTTTTGGCCAGTTTACCGTCCCCAAGTCCCGCCACCATCTCCAGACTGATGTGGTGGACACCATTTTCTCAATGTCATCCAGCTCCTGGTGTTGCGCTGGACTCCCACCTCCGGTGTGCATTGCTGCCTTCTTTTTGTTGACAGGTTTCTGCTTGTTTGTGCATTTCACATAATTCCGGATGTTCTGGCTTTCTTCCATTATCCTCCTCCACTCTCAGGCTGCATTAGCCTTGTCCAAGATGGCCTGACATGTACAATGTTTTGTTGCCAATGGGGCTTGTGGGGTTGTAAACTGGCTCGGTTTGCCTCCATTGTGCTTGGCTGTTGTTTTCTGTTTGATTTGTCTTTCTTTTTCAGGCTTTTGTTGTGATTATTCCCACCTGCCGCGTGTGTTGCGGGCCTGGCGGTGCTTATCCCTACTTTCCTCATCGTGAATGGGCTCATCGCACTTTTTTTGTGTTGTGGTTTGTGTTTTTATCTCCGTCGTGGTGATTGTATCACGGACATTTGCCACCGTTTCGGCAGACTCTCGCATGGTACCACCTTGTTGTCAATTCCAAGTTGACATGGGGTTATTTTCACGCGATAGGCTGGGATGTGTAAAGTTGTGTTAGTATTTTTGGGTGATGTTTAGCACACGTTCTTGTGAATATACCCCAAAGTTTCAGAGCTGCTTTAAGTGAAAAGGAGCAAGAAGAACAGCCACATATTTTCTAGGAGGTGGCACTATTTTTCTTTCTCTCTCTGCATGGTGCACTTTAGCCTGCGTTGAACAAACACCCAAACCCTTGCACCATATCGAACTTAGAAGTGTGCAGTATTATCACAACTGGTACACATCTGATTTGCTGGAAAGGAAATCGCTTTGCTCCAATTTGCCTCGCTTAGTGGTAAATTTTGCCATGCATTTTGACTTTTGTGGGTTTACCAGCAGTGCGTCTGACATGGACATAGGACATAGGAAAAGTGGACAGTAAATGATAATGCAGGATAGCTAGGTATGATGTTTTAACTGTCTGCAAGCTGTCACATTTTGATTGTATGCTTCATCAACAAGGCAACAAGTTGATTCTTAATAGACACTTATCTTATCTCTCCGCTACTTAGATGGGAACCTTACCATCCCTGTCAGAGGACTAGTGTTCAGAAACTCCAAAATCTAAGACAGGTGATGCTTATAAAAGGGGTATATTCCATAGAGAAACACAAAACATTTCCTTGTAGCACACTGGAGTGGTAGTGACGTGCTGTACAGTATTAAATAGCAGAAGCTACACCAGTAGCGAGCAAACAAGTGGCAATGTGACATTTTTATATCCAAAAAATAATTGCTGTTTTTTAGGACACTGCCCCTATGTCCACTTGTAAATCTGTTCACGTGGTTATATAATCCACTGATCCTCTGAAACAAAAACCACTAGCAAGCCCAACTCAACCACGACTGCTGAAGGATCAACCAGTAGACAAAAGATACAAAAGAAATTGAACAGAAGTCCCATTTGACCTCACCAGGCAAGAGGATCAGGGATTGCGACAGGTACAAATCAGAAAGAAAAAAAAGGTCAGATAAAGTAAATTCGGGTGAGAGCTAATTGAGTTTGTTGCATGGTTAAAAAAAGGTCCACTATTGGCAACTGATAGAGAGTCATGTTAATCTGAATTTTGTAGGGGTGCATCATAATCACCGTTAGTCCGCACCCTTATGTAATCAGGATTGAATTAACACTTAATCATTAGAGAATGTAAATGTAATAATGAATTGTGTATGTGAATTGCTAGAAAATTAGCTTGTGTTAATTGAAAATGGAATAGACATTTAAAATGTAATTGTTTGTTGCTAGTGCTTCATGAATTAATTTGTGTGTAATTTAGTTTAGTCGATTTAAACGTGCACAGTAAAAGTCTGCACGTGTGGGATTGATCATAGTGCCTTAAAAATGAGAAATATAATGCCTAGAAATGTAATATTATTAGTATTGTGTAGGCTCGAATGTCTAAAGGCCTGTATTAAATGAAAACTGTTCGTGGTTCCTTATGTTAGCAGAGTCGAGAAGGCCTGAAACGTATTTTTCCGTGGGAAGGAGTTGTGCATTTTGTATTAGGGACAGGGCCCCCAGGGAGGAGAGGGAGATAAGAGTAGGAGAGGCAGATGAGGCAGAGAGGGTTGACGAGAGTAGAGAGTCATTAGACGGGTAAGAGGAGGGATTGATTCTAGGAATGGAGACTTAGACAGTTTGACTCAATTTCAAAGTGAATGCACTTCTTAGGAAGTCTTCACAAGCTGACACCTTTTCTCAATTTTGCTAGAAGGATGTTATGTAGGGATGTCATCTAAGTGTTAGGGTAGGGACAGAATTAACCAAATTAATTTTCTTTTCTGTAATCTGATGACTACTTTAGATATTGGATCGATTGTCGCTTGTTTGATCTTTTTAGAATTGCTTAATCTTTTTACTTTGCACCGAATTAGGTTAATCAGGAGAATGAACTTTGTATTAGTACCTATGTATTTCTTCAACCTCGTAATGAGGTGCTTGTATGTTCAGTTATTTTTGGCTTTGTAATAAAACCCTCAAAAGAAGATAGAGTCAGTGATTTTTCTGAGTCTACCTTGATGAGCCTTTTGATGAAGGGGACTTTATTGGATTTCTCCCTTTTACACTTCTTAGCTGATAAAAAGATCCAGTCGACCGAGATCCTTGTAAATGGTAAGATCTGATAAAATAGAGATAAAGATCCGGCGTAATCACGTACAACGGATTGTGCCACAGAATATCGAATGGTATCATAACATTGTAGACAAACTTGTTGACCTCTAGCAGGGGTATATTTATTGGTGACCACTAATCCTCTTCGTTTTTAATCCTGTGCTGGGCACCACTTAAGAAAGTCATTAAGTCCCCTGGACACTGTTTTATTATCTTCACAATATATTTTTTCATTTGCACTCTGCCCCTCACTTGCGGAGTCCTTTCGTCCCCTCCACATAAACTGAATCTATGACATAATATCGACAGACAGAATATAGAGATACAAAAATATCGACACAAAAATATCGAAATCAAAAATATCGGAGTTCTATCTACATAAAGGTAAGTACAAAAATATCGAAAAAAAATATAGTAGTACAAAAATATCGAAGTTAAAAATATCGTTTTTTTTAAATGTATTATTAATAATGTAAAAATAATTTAAAAATACATATAATTTAGCAAATTATAATTATAAACATTAAAACATAGTTAAAAAATAATAACTAATACATACACATTTAAAATAAATTAAAAACTACATATAAATTAATATATATACTTACTCTACATATTGCAACTGTAGGGAAAGCGTTGGATAGCGTAGGGGTAAAAATTACTATTCCCACTCCAGAGAGTGCAACAGTAGGGAAAGCGATGGATAGCGTAGGGGTAAAAATTACTATTCCCACTCCAGAGGGTGCAACAGTAGGGAAAGCGTTGGATAGCGTAGGGGTAAAAATTACTATTCCCACCCCAGAGAGTGCAACAGTAGGGAAAGCGTTGGATAGCGTAGGGGTAAAAATTACTATTCCCACTCCAGAGGGTGCAACAGTAGGGAAAGGGTTGGATAGCGTAGGGGTAAAAATTACTATTCCCACTCCAGAGAGTGCAACAGTAGGGAAAGCGTTGGATAGCGTAGGGGTAAAAATTACTATTCCCACTCCAGAGAGTGCAACAGTAGGGAAAGCGTTGGATAGCGTAGGGGTAAAAATTACTATTCCCACTCCAAAGGGTGCAACAGTAGGGAAAACGTTGGATAGCGTAGGGTTAAGAATTACTATTCTAACTCCAGAGGGTGCAACAGTAGGGAAAGCGTTGGGTAGCGTAGGGGTAAAAATTACTATTCCCACTCCAAAGGGTGCAACAGTAGGGAAAGCGTTGGATAGCGTATGGGTAAAAATTACTATTCCCACTCCAGAGGGTGCAACAGTAGGGAAAGCGTTGGATATCGTAGGGGTAAAAATTACTAATCCCACTCCAGAGGGTGCAACAGTAGGGAAAGCGTTGGATAGCAAAATTCCGGTACCCTTCCTGTACAAAAACTTTGCTGGACTCATGCACACACCCTAGCGCTGCGGCACTAAGGTGTGTGCATGGCGCACGGCAGCTGTAATCAGCTCCGGCGCAAGGGAAAGGGGAGGATATAGCCATATCTTCGAAGATTTAGGGGCATATTTACAATAAGTGGCGCATCCCTGCATATCAGCAGGGATGCGCCACTTATTGTGCGCCATGCCTACGCTAACATGGTTGCGCTGCATTTACAATGTGGCGCACCATGGGGAAAAAAACGGCACAGATGCATCCCGCATCTGTGCCGTAAAAGTGTCGCATTGCTGGAGTTGTGTCGCAAGCACGACACACCTCCAGCAATGCTCGGGGGCCCTATTCTTCCAATGCTGCGTCAATCCTTACGCCTGCTTCAAGTAGGCACAGGGTTTTGGCGCAGCATGGGTCCCAAAATGACTGAGTAAAATCTTGTAGATTTCACTCAGCCACTTTCAGGAGGCGTTCCTGCACCAGAACGCCCCCCCCTGCACAGGAACGCCTCCTTCTGGAGCAGAGCTTTACAACGTGACGCATCTCCCAGATGCGTCACGTTGGAAATACCCCGCACCATGGCGCATCTTTTGCACTGCCGCTGCGTCACAAAAGTGACGCAACGGCGGCGCAAAAGCGGTGCAAGGGGCTTGTAAATATGCCCCATGGTGCTCTCCTGCTCCGTCCCTGTCACGCAGCGCAGCGCAGCCGCGCAGGGGGCTGTGCTGCGTTACGCAACTTATTTGTAAATCTTCCCCACACTCTCCTGTGCTAACGTGGTCTTGTGTAGTATTTGAGTTCTAGGGAAGCTCCGGACAGGTGAGGTCATGCAAACAGGGCCCGATCACGAATGCCTTGTTATTTCGTGCTCCATCTTTAAACCCCTGTTTGTGGGGGCATTGTAATTACAACAGGTGCAGATTTTACCGGTAATTTCAGGTAGAAGTAGGTTCAGATCCCCTGGAAAGGCTGCTGCTGATTGAAAAAGACCCAGTAAATAGTAAGACCTACTTTGGTGCAGAAAGCACCACAATCAGAATTGTGGTAGCCCTTGTTAGGGGAAAATCCGCTGACAGCTATGACACAGTACAGGATGTTTTCTGGTGCAATAAGACACCAAGTTCTGGGGCACCCATAATCAGGGCCTTTTTGTATGCTGGGAGTGGGTGGCAATCTGCTAGTAGATTACCTTGTGAGCAATGGCTCAAGCTGGAGTTTTGTGTAAGAATAAACATATGAGAGCCACTGAGCTTGCCTCCTGCACTGCACAGCCAAGGAGTGGCTTCATCCTGTTCTCCAATGGATTCATTACAGTAGCTCGGCTTTTCTCAGCGTGCCTTCGTTTCAATAAATACCTGCAGAAACAATGGAGCGGTGATATAATCATAGTAAGTAAAACACTGTGAGACATACTGAAAGTAAGGTAATGCAACTACAGATAAGGAGGGATGCCGCCGCGTGATGACCCCCGAGAAAGTGGTGTTAACCAAAGCGCAGGTGAGGTGAGCCGTTCTCATTTGTATATGTCCCAAGTCACTGGTGGACGCGCAGCAATAGTTATCTTGCCAACACCGCCATCTAGTGGTGTAGGTTTAGCAAAGGCATCGTTTAAAAGGTAGATATTGCACATTGTTTTCTTTCAGTTTTCGAATTTCCGTTCCAAATGACTCTTCCCTCTTGGATGTGAATGGAGAACTTCTGGGAAGCTTTGTGAACGCCAAAACTTGAAAATCTGCGCCGGCCAAAATCCCGCAGATTTGCCGCTGACCTTGAGAATAGGGTCCACATGGATTGAAGGAAATGGAATGGTCATGGAAACCAATGTTTGTTATATTATATTATGGCCAGAGCTCAGTAAAAGGCAGCTTCTTACCCTGAGCGCTGACAAAACTGTTGGATTAGGCAAAGTCTATCCCCATCTGTGAGAATAGAGCAAAAGTGACAGCACCTGAAGAGAAAAAGAGAGAGAGAGAGAGAGAGAGATTGAGAGAGAGTATAAATCCGCACCACCTCTTTCTTCCTCCCTCATGCGATTACAGAGGCTATACCAAAAGCCCCTTGTTTGGATAACACTGGTTTGTCATTTGCTTAAGAATGAAATTGCAGTCCTTTATTGCATAAAACATGAAGACCAGGCTGTTGATATTACAGCCCCCACACTGAAACAGAGCAGTTTGAATAGTCAGACTCAAACTGACCAGGGTCAGACCAGGACAGGAAATAGGACTGGGCACCAACATAAAAGTGACTGCCATTAGCAAACCAGGCAGCTCAAAAAATTGCTCACATTTGCAAATCGAGGCAGTTTTTATCTTTTAAAAGACTGCTGTATAGGTGTTTTGCACTATATGGGAGACTGCATGCATTTGTGATTGCTGCAGGCAATGCTTGTAGCAATATCTGGGAAATCAACAGTGAAAACCGGCTGACCGGACCATAAAACAGGCCCATAAACAGCAACAAATGACCCACACACTGGCCTTTCAGAGTCGACCTTCTGGCACTTATGCTCTTTTTCCACTGTCAGATTGCCCTATAGGCCAGGCCGATACTATTCACAGCACCCTTCGCTCTGTATGCTCAGAAGGGATGAAACAGAAACGATGCAATAGCAAGGCATGACAATTCTTTTAGACTTGACATGATGTATATTAAGACAAAAGTACACAAAGCAGTAGACAGAAAACGAAGCACATTCCAAGTGTAACAATTTCAAGATTCCAGAAGGAGGCAATCTTGACAGTCTCTGTGTGTGTGGTTGATTCTTTCTTTGGCACACATAGCAGCAGCAAGTTTAACATTTTTCCATCACACTAGTAGATGTCTGCACTGCCGGGATTTTCCCAACCACCTGTTTGAGGAAACTCAAAATGGCATCAGTGGCTTGTCTGACCTGCTGTCACATATAAGAAATAAACCAAGTCTTTCCCCATGGAGACCTGTTGGGCACAAGTATACTATAACCCTGTAAATGCCCGGGGGGGGGAGGGGGTGCTACATATCATCTGGCACACTGCATAAATCTAAAAAGTACAGTGCCCTGAGAGCTAACCCTTATACAACTGTAATTGCCAGAGGTAGTGCTTAATTTGAACTGGTGGTTGCCATTGGGGTCCCCAGCACTTAGTTTTGGGAACCAGCACTTATTTTTTTGCATCAGATATTTACCTAGGGGAAGAACACACAGATTGGAGAGGGAGGAAGAGAAGCAGGAACCTTCAGGAGTGAGATAAAGGAGAAGCAAGTGTCTAGTAGCTAATTGAAGAGGCCTGCAGTGTTTTTAAGAGTACCAGCCACTGGTGGCTCCTCCACTAAGGTGGAGCAGCGTCACCCCACTCCCTTTCACATTGTAAAAAAAGGAAAAATGAAGACGTTATTATCTTTTTATTTGTTCCTGCTGTAGCGTCTTGTAGGGAGAGCCATATCTGCCCTAATCTCAGAGGGGGGAGTGCTGGGCACTCTGAGAGTGCACAATGACTGATTGGCCGGCCCGAAACAGTCATGCGTACTTTCCATGTTCTCCACCCAGGCTGCATTACAACCTGGGTGGACAACATGCCCAAGCTCCCAATCCTTTGCTGAGTGCCAAACAGTGTCACTTAGACCAATCAAAACGCTGCATTGCAATGTAGGGATTGCCTATGGGGAGCCTGGGAGCTCGGGTGCTTCCTGCTTCCTATTCGCACTGAAGAAGCCAGGAAGAGGACGGATGAGAGGCCACAGCTGGCCAGCCGGCCAGTCAGTGAATTTTTTGTATCCCCCACCCTCCCCCTTTCCTGCCCTTCTGCTGCTTCCCAGGAGCTGTCGCCACTGCAACCAGCCTTGGTATTCGGCACACCAAGAGCTTCTGAGAAGAGCTTTGAGCACCAACACTCTATCTTATGTAAAATAAGCACTGACAGGAGGGGTCTGTATATTACCTTGATGCAAGGCAGTACATAAGTGAATATTGTCCTTCCATTCTAAATGAGACTGCTTTTGTTACATGTCATGTGATATTCCGATTCCTCACTCTGCTGGTTCGGTGAGATTCTAGGGTCATGTGATATTCTCATCTTGAAAAACCAAAAAGTGCACCTCTATCTCTCCTCACACTATTTCATCCATCACTTTTCTAAGCAATGTGTCCAATAACGCTCATGACATGGTAACACTACCCACATAGAGTCACAACTAAGGTAACACACTTCCAGCAACACACCCTACATGGTGTAGCATGCTACCCACGTAGACAAGCGCTTCAGCTTCCCACTTAGTGGTAGTAAGCACTATACGTTGCAACACCATGCAATAAATTACAACATTGAATCTAATTTTATTGTGCTCTGAGAGTGCTCCCTCTCGAGTGCCTGCTCTAATCCTTAGTAGCAGGATTTCAGTCTGTCTCGCCTGTTAGCACTTTCTGAACTCAGGGCCAGATGTCCTCCTTGCCTGAAGTGACGCTTGAGTCAGGCAAAAGTCGGGACACTATAAATTTGTAACTGAAGCATTTCTTGCAAAGATGTAAACAGGGCCAGCTTGAGGCATGGGCGAGCTGGTCCTACTCCTGGGGTATCAGCATTAGTGGGGTTCGCTGAAGTCTGTTACAGTGTCCCAAAGCATGTGGAGGGTATTGATAAAATAAGTGGCGGGGTGCATTAAATTTGATTTGGCCTAGAGAGCTATCTAAGCAAGCACTAGCTGTGGCTCAACATACACGTACTGTAGTGCGTTAAGATTTTGCTGCAAAGCAAATCCGATCTGTAGGGCTGAGAAATATAAAGGGCCTCATTTATGGTTTTTTTGTTGTAGGGCAGCGCAGTGGGCCTTGCTGCACAAAAAAATCACAAGAGGCTTTTTTCTCTTCCTATGTGTGCTGCAGAATGCAGCGCACCTAGAAAGAGAAATAAAGATATTTCTCCTCGCTGTGCCTCCCTTATGCTTCCCCTGGGGAGGTGTAAGTTTTTGGCGCTGCCTCAGACTTACGATTTCTCGTAAATCTGGGGCAGTATCAAAAAGACTTGGGCCTCATTTATGAGAAATGACGCATCGCTGCGTGAAAGCAGCGATGCGTCACTTCTCAGTGCGCACTCCTTGCGACATACCTGATGCGTCATATTTAATGTATGACGCATCATGTCACAAGGGGTTACAGATACGTCAGTATTTCTGACGTATCTGTAAGCGCAAAAGTGACGCATTGCTGGAGTGTGCCACAAAAGTGACGCAACTCCTGCAATGCTTCCTTTCACATGGGGCAAGCCCCATGTGAAAGGGCTTGCGTCAGTCTTACGCCTGCTGTGAGGCAGGCGCAAGATCTCATAGATTTCACTGCGTCACTTCTACGACCCTTTCTTGCGTCAATACGCCCCCTTTGCATACATTATACCTGGTGCAGGTATAATGTGGCGCAGGGGTTTACAAAGTGACGCATCTACCTAGATGCGTCACTTTGTAAATATGGCGCAACAAGGCGCATTGTTTACACCACTGGTGCTGACGCACCGGCGGCGTAAAATTGACGCAAGGGCTCATAAATGAGGCCCCTTGGATGTTGCTGAGAACGCCCCCAGCAACACCCATGGAAAGCCCCTTTCATGCAGTTTCCTGCGTGAAAGGGGCACATTTTTCTAAGGCCATGAAAAGCCATGTACGAGTAAAACAAAAATGACATTCCAGCGGCGCAAAAGTTCCGGTGAGACCCAAAGTGTTTTCTCATATTTATGTTGTCTAACCACAGTAGTTCTGTTGGTGTTTCCCTGCAAAAAGGCGACCTTAGAGCATTCATTTTTTAATGTATAAAACCAACACAATGGTCGCACTTAAAATCCTGAGACAGCCAATGTGGTTTTAATTTTTTGGTGTTCCTTTTGCATAAAATAATCCTTACGTTTAACGACACTCTAGATAGGTTTGCTACTTTTGTCTGGGTCCCTAATGACAGTTGGTTCTGCCGAACGGTCCCACTGAACCGCAGGGGCCGCAGGCGCAAGTGTTAATACCGTCCCTGCCTATAACCTGTGGGCCCAGTATTAGCAATGAACATTGTACTGCAAGCTCCACAGAAGAGCACAGAAAAGAGGCCTAACAAATCAGTCATGCTGCGGGGAATTGTTGTACACTGCCGAGGATCATAACCTTAGATCTGATTCAAATTTGCGTTTTCGTATAATTCAGGGGTTAACCAACCTTAAAATGTCCATTTTTGCAGTGTCTCCCTGTAGTCTTTGGTGCAGAATGCTACTACTAGTCAATTAACTTGCGAACAGCGCCATCTACTGTCATTTTTCTCTAATTACGACTAGAAAAGCAGTAGGCTTTCTGTGATAAAAAGAACAAAAGAAGTCATGATTAGGAGCGGAAATGTACAAGGACGTGTAATGTACCGCCTCCCTACTGTGACCCCCCCACTGGTCATGTTTGAAATCAATCTGTATTCAGTTATGTTACTGAGTTTCTGAAAATAATGCACCACTAGACCAATGAGGAGATGCAAAGATAAGGTACTTCTTTTCTCTGGCCGGGAAATTAACCCATCAATGTCACATTTGTAGAATAAATAAATTCGGAAATAGGTACTCCATCGTTTCTTTAGGAGCTCGCCTCTAGCGCTGCCGATTGCTGGAGATGTCGAATACCAAAGGCGCCTAATCTTGATTTCACCTCGTGTCTCTGTCTACTTCTTCAAAGCTACATTGTCTGTGTTTATCCCGCTTGCAGGTTCCTTTTCATCTCTGCTCCTGTTCCCTGTAACAGTTTTGCTATTTTTCCCTTACTTCTTCTTTTTACCTTTACTGCCTTTCTCTCTCTTGTCTGGGTCAATTTATGATGAGAGAAAAATAGGTCCTAGTCCCAAAAAATGAGTGCCGGTGACCAAAGCCTGCAACAATTGGAACAATGAAAAAAGTGGATGGACCCTGTGCACGGGCTGACTGATTTGTTTATTTACAACCTCCTCACGAATCAGGCAATGACAAACCCTGCTAAACAAAGGCAGGACCACAACAGTACTGCACATTTACAACTCGAATGGGCATATGTACAAGAACTTAAAGTCGCCATGGTGTAAATTCTTTAAAGTTACAGCTCTTTTTTCTTGTTATCGCTGTACGTACAAGTTGCCGCTAACTGCAGTTAGCTGCACTTTTCCGGAGTAAACGTGATTTTTTTAAGATCGCCACTTCTGTTAACACGACTTAACGAAAATGAGTTGCAAGGTGGGTGTTCATGTGCGAAAACTGTTGCTAACCCCACTTTGCGATATTTACAATTAAATCCCCCTACGGTGATAACCCCTCAAAACTGCCACTAAGTCCAGTTAGAGGCAGTTTTTAAGACCAGAAAATAGCTGGCCTTAAAATTGGTGCAAACAGTTGGGGCCTTATTTCAGAGGTTTTGGTGCTGGACAGCATTGCAAGGAATGTTGCTGCGCTGCCCTGCGACAAAACAAAAGGACAGGAATGCGCACTATAAATAAGATAGGGCGCATTCCTGGGCCTCATTAATGAAAAGTGTTCCATTGCTGCGACAAAACAGCATTGTGACACTTTTCACTGCGCCCTCCTTGCGACACAATGGATGGGGTATGTTCAATGTACGGTGCGCCATGTCGCAATCAATGACAGATACGTCTGGAATACTGATGTATCTGGCAGCGCTAAAGTCAATCATTGCTACAGTTGCGTTGCAAGCATTATGCAACTCAAGCAATGCCAATCCCAATGGCACTGTATCACCCTTATGACTGCTCTGAGGCAGACATTAGGTTTTGACGCAGTGGTGTTCTAGAATTGTTGCAGTGAAATCTGAGAGACTTCAATGCGCCAATCCTACAAGGCTTTGTTGTAGGAATGCCCACCCTACATACTTTATACCAGACCCTGGTATATGTAATGAATGCAAATTGCTTGCAAGGGATTTTTTCTGATGTCTATTTATTTCAAAATGATTTAGAAACAGGAATTGATCAAGCTTGACTGACTTTGATTTTATGATCAACTTAAATTAATTAAAGAACCTGTTTTTGATCTGATTCCACATGTGTTACTTTAACAAAGGAGTAACAACTCACTATAGAAAATGCTACACGGGGAGTAGTTTTATGAAAAAAAAAATTATATATCAAACTTTAATTCATAGGGTACAGTTTTGTTAAAAAACAATAGTGAATAATCAGCAATGAACAAGTGGATAAGACATTTATAAATTGTTCTTTTAAATCCACTTGCGTTGTAGTCCACTCTTGTTATCAGTTATCACACAACGAAACAATGTCAATGTAACCAAAGATAACGTTGTATAGAACTTAATCCAACATAAAACAAGAAGAAGAAAAGATGTGGACTGATGTGTCGACGTTTCGGCCTTATTGTTGATTAATCCTCAAGGCCATCCTCAGGACTTTCAATCTTTAATAAAGTTAGACCCCCTGAGTCTCTAACTTTCAATCTTTAATAAAGTTAGACCCCCTGAGTCTCTAACTCAGGGGGTCTAACTTTATTAAAGATTGAAAGTCCTGAGGATGGCCTTGAGGATTAATCAACAATAAGGCCGAAACGTCGACACATCAGTCCACATCTTTTCTTCTTCTTGTTTTATGTTGGATTAAGTTCTATACAACCTTATCTTTGGTTACATTGACATTGTTTCGTTGTGTGATAACTGATAACAAGAGTGGACTACAACGCAAGTGGATTTAAAAGAACAATTTATAAATGTCTTATCCACTTGTTCATTGCTGATTATTCACTATTGTTTTTTAACAAAACTGTACCCCATGAATTGAAGTTTGATATATAATTTTTCTTTTCATAAAACTACTCCCCGTGTAGCATTTTCTATAGTGAGTTGTTACTCCTTTGTTAAAGTAACGAATGTGGAATCAGATCAAAAACAGGTTCTTTAATTAATTTAAGTTGATCATAAAATCAAAGTCAGTCAAGCTTGATCAATTTCCTATTTCTAAATCATTTTGAAATAAATAGACATCAGAAAAAATCCCTTGCAAGCAATTTGCATTCATTATATCTTAGCCCAAGCTCGCAAGGGTATATTGGGTCACCCACTTTCATAAACCTGGTATAATGTGGCACATACTTCACAAGATCATACATATGTCTAGATATGTCACTTTGTAAATACGGCGCAACGTGGTGCAAGAATCACGCTGGAATTGCATCAAGAAAATAATGCACCAGCAGTTTTAAACTGCTGGAAGTGGCTCAGCATTAAGCCGTCCTGTGTTTTTCCCCTATAATGGTGCACAATGTCTGCCTTCTGCCAAGGCAGGCACCCTTGCGCCATGGTGCAAAAGTGACTGTGGTCCAGGGTTGATTGATGTTGTGGCTCCATCTCTACTCCAGACGTCTGCTGGTGCGTCTGGACTAGTGGAGGGCGGGAGTGAACCAGTTGGCCTTCTTTGAGTGTTGTTTGCCTGGTATTATCTTGAGGGGTGCCAGGGTGTCGGCGTAGTTGGAGATCCATTAGTGGAGGTTGCGCACTGCAGTGTTGGCGTCTGTAAGAGTTGGCGGAGTGGTGGTGCTGAGGAAGTTCATGAGAAGTTCTTGGGTGGCCTTGATCAAGCCGCATGGGGGCGATGATGGCGGTGGTATATGGTGGGCATGGTGAAGGCTTGCTGTATACAATGATGGTCAGTCCAGGAGAACGCTGTGCTGTGGCTGTAGTTGAATTTCCCGCTGACTGAAAAGATGGGCTTGAGCATTTGACCGGCTATGTGGGATGGTGCAGTGACTAGCTGCTTGAGTCCGATGTTGGTGAGGTTCCCTTGGAGGTGGGTGGTTTTCTGGTCACTAGGGTTGTCCAGGTGGATCCTGAGGTCTCCGAGTAGGATGTAGTCGGTGGATGGGAGAGCCTGGGGTGTGATGAGGTCTACAATGGCACCGGTGAATGGGGGTTCATGGCCCAAGGCAGCTGTAGACGAAAGTGCCGTGGATGGTGGTGTTGGGGTTGGTCCGGTTTTGGAAGTGGGGTGTTCCATGGTCACCGTTGGGTCATTAGAGTGCATGGTCAGTCGGAATGTGCTTTTGTAGATGATGGCAATGCCTCCTCCTGGACAGTTGGGGTGGTCCTTGCAGGTGATTTTGTATCCGTCAGGGTGGAAGATGGCGATGTCTTGTCCGGAGCAGAGGTTGGTCCAGGTTTACGTGAAGAAGGTGATGTCTGAAGAGGTGGCATTGAGGAGGTCCCAGAATTCCGTGGCGTATTTGTAGAGGGACTGCACATTCAGGATGATGCAGTTGAGCCGGTCGGGTGTGCTGTTGGTCGGCAGGACAGAAAGAGGTGCTGGTGTGCTGATGTGGCAAGAGGTGCTTTTGCAGTTTCGGCAGGCACAAGGTGCAAGGGTATTCTTCGGGGATGCTAGATGGCAGGCAGCATGGGGTGTGGTGGTTGAGGGTGTAGTGTAGTTCCTATATTCCCAATAGGTTATGCGCATTGGAATAATATACACTATAGATCTGACATAGGACTGAGGTCAGTATGTCTCTATCGAGTATACTAAACTTAATTGTGTGTGCCAGCTAACTCAGAGGTCACTAGAAACGTTCATGACTAAGCAAGAAGGGATTAGTTTCTGGCAACCGCATAAACATGTCAACTGTGTTTCCCCTAGAATCGAAACATATTTGCAGCATCGTGAAAACAATGGATAACTATTTTACTCAGTCAATCAGGTATGCTTCGTTTCTACAGAGTTGCATAAAAATAGAGAGACAGGCGTTTCAATAAAATAGTTTATTGAACAGTCTCCTTTCTCAGGCAAGAGCGGTGAACTGCTACAATCATTAGACAGAATGCAAAGTATAATGCGTACAGTGTAAACAGTAATATAAAATAATACTGTAATAGCATTGTCTGTTGATATGACATGTAAAAATACATACATAAATAACACAAACTAAAATACTCAACTGGTTCTTCCAAAATACGCCTACCCCAGTGTAGCTAACCTAGGTCTAGTATGAGGGAAGGAGTAGGTGCTGTCTTTAGCAAAGGTTTAGTTTTTGCTAAGAATTGCCAAAGGTTTCTCTAGGTTCTAATCAGCTCCATACCTTAGAATGAGAGAGGTTAATATCTCTTTCACGGACTCAATTTCCCAAGACCCCGCAAGGGGAGTCAGAAACACTGGAGCTGGATTCTCGGCAGGAGGATGACAGCTTCTTGGTCAGTGCGTCAGCTGGAGAGTTGGCTTCCTTCGGCACTTGCTGTGGCGAGATGCGTCGTGCCAGTAGGTAGTCGAACTGCACCGAACCACACCGTGCTTTGCTATAGCAAGTGAAGGATTATTTATACCTTGAAGGTGTTTAAGAATGCCAGCTTTGACGTAAAGTTGGGCATAGAGGAAGAGGAAGTCCCTAACGGCTTAAGAGTCTGGTTTTCCAAGAAATCGTTGAGACGTAGATGAACGGATGGATGTAGCCATGCCTGTATTTGGGCAGCATGGGATATGCCTAAATAAGGGCTGGATTTCTCTGCCTATATATAGGCAATGTGACTTGTACCAATATAAGGGCATGAATCTGGAAATTCATTTGGAATCTAAAATCGAACACAACACCCACTCCACTTTCTTATGTACGACGATACTAAATTCTAATCATTTTTAACAAATCTAAAACAGATCTACACATGAAGTGTTAAAGCACACCCAAACATATAAAAATGTATTTGTATCGGTTGTACACAAAAATAAGCATAGGTGCTGTACGCATTTAAAGCAATGTTTCATTCCAAGCATAGTCGTTGACATTTGAATGCTAACTGAATGAATCACGAAAATATACATTTATGAAATGGCTCGTAAATACAGAATAAAAAGGTGCCGAAACCATTTCATGTCATATTACATAAAACTGTATGTGGACAAGGTCAAATATTGTCTCTGGAAGTACTCAAAGAAATCTTGTTCTCTATGAATAGTTTTACTATAAGCAGATTACTTGTGCCAAAAAATGAAAAATGCAAATTTGGGGGAAAAAATAATCATAGGAAAAAGAGTTCCAAAGATAGTACCTTGTTTTGAAAAAGGATGGTCAAATTCAAAGTCTCTCAGAACACTGTGTGCCAAAATCAAAAGTCAGTGTTAGGGCTTGGAGAAAACACAAAATCTTCTATGTCTGTTGACAAAAAGTTGTCTACCATTGTAAGTGAAAGTTGGATCACCTCCTTTAGAAGATTAACCACACATAGATGTGAATCATCGCCGTCAGCAGTGGTCGCATTAGCAATGTTCGTAATGTATGGTACCTGTGCGCCTGTTTGCTCTCGTACCTCAGCAGTTGCAATTTGCGTCTGTGAGATCTCAATGAATGCCGTCATCAGAATTGGTAGCCTCTGGGATTAACACAGAGCATGGGCCATTACTGGTTCAAGCGAAGTATCAACATCCGTTGGCATGACTGATGGGGGTGTGAGACATGTGTCTAACACGCATTCTTCTCCGCATAGCAGGCAGCGAAAAACAGGTAAGATGCAATCTTGCCAAATTGGTCTGAATGATAGAAACCATGTGGTATTTAATTCTCGTAGACGAGGTAGTCCCAAAATTTGGACAATGCGCTCAAGACACTTCATCGCCAGTAGAGTTGTCTCCATGGAGAACTGGGAGTCGCTGGTGAATTGGCTTGCCATATCGCAGCAGTTGGTGAAAAAATAGTATCCCTGCAATGATTCCCAACAGGAGGGGCAGTCCGCCAAACATAGAGTGCACGAAGTTTGGCAATATTCCTAAAACTGCTTCAAAAGGTGCTACCAGTCCAGAAAATACGGTCTACAATACATGTACAATAATGCTCGTATCAGACATGTTTAAGATACGACTTAACATTTCTGAGAAATGTATAGGGCAGTTTGTAGTTAAGAGGGCATGTATCTTGGCAGAAGTCCTTGCGACTTGTAGATCATAGGTTTCTTTGGCCGAGGTCAGTGGCACAGTTTTTGCAAAAGAATGGCTTTCATTCTGCTTAAAGTATCAAATCATATACAAGAGATGTTCAGAGAAGGCCATAAAGGCAACTCTCTGTCTGTCTTAGTTTTAGGAAACAATACTTTCATACAACAAGTGACCCTGGTTGACACAGTTACTAGATATTGTATGCCTGGCAACATGCCATAGCAGCCGTGATCATTCAACATGAGGTAACTCCCATTTGAGAGCTGTCCAAAAATTGGATCAATCACTGCAGCTGGTGAACCTTGCAGGTGACATGATAAATTGTTCGAGAAACCATCACAGGCCCCATGTATGTTTATACCCTGACAAAGGAGAAAACCGCTCAGTGCGTTTTCACAGTTTTACAGCTAAGAAACACTTCACTTCCTCCACTCCAACATCTGTGTGTGTAGGTAATTCCCAGGATGTCTTGATGTATTCTTTACCCAACCTTTCACATGTGCCTGCTGGTATGTGTTTTAGGCAATACTGAAAATTGAATATTGTAACAGGCAGAGTGATTGTTCCATGTATTATTAATTCAATAGCTGTTTTTTTCAGCTACTGTAAATGGCAATCTTTCCAGTTTTTTAATGCTCAGCACTGTATAGTCTGTTCCACTTTGTGCCAATTTGTTCTGTTTATCAGTGAGATTGAATTCTGAAAACAGTGATGTGGTATTGATTAAACGCCAAGGCACATAGCCTGAACGAAGGTTTTTCAACGTCCAGCCTAATAGGATGCTAGAACGTAGTTGCGACTGACCATGTTGCAGCATGACCAAGTCCTGTTCCATGATATCTATGGCAGAAGACACTATGCTGTCCAATGAATACATCCTGGAACGACAGAGTCATTAACCCATTGTCAACAACAGAGAGAGTTTTCTCTAAATTAATACGATCAATTTCTTGTATTCTTTCTGCAGTCTCTGCTTGCATAATCTTCCATGCTTCATTATAAGCAGCATAGATACCGGCATATATGAAACATTTATGAAGCATTGTTCTTGGTCCTAGCAAGAATTCCCTAAGATCAGCGCCATCATTAAGTAAAGATAAGTGTTGTTTTACATCCT
The DNA here is from genome assembly GCF_964261635.1 of Lissotriton helveticus. Classification (NCBI taxonomy): domain Eukaryota; kingdom Metazoa; phylum Chordata; class Amphibia; order Caudata; family Salamandridae; genus Lissotriton; species Lissotriton helveticus. Next base: position 1,028,550,168 of record NC_136067.1, read on the forward strand.
TAAGTGTAGATCTATATAGCCAATCACGGCACAGGTTCCCTACACTGTATGTTGTTACAATTCGAGGATGCTGTCTTTGAAAATATCTTGGACCTGGCCTATTGAATGTGAAACCCTGTTTTTGTTCAGGATTCTATCTTGACAGTTGTTTGGGTCTGTGGGCCAGATCAACCATTTTTTCCAATCTGGATCTGTTCTGTTGTGAAGCAAAATAGTATGTACGTCGACCTCCCCCTCTAAAGTGTTAATACTATCAGGTGTAGGCGTAGGTATGGACGGGTTGTTCATGTTTTGAATCTTGGCTAACCCAAGGCAAGACGTCTGTTAGACAGTGTCCTTCAAAAACATAATTTGCTCAGGGATGATACAGGCTCTAAACATAGCTTCTACACCCTGTAACTGCCATTCTTTCGCCTCAATGTTGTCTTTCTAAAAGTCGAAACCTAGTTTAGACAGTTGGGCATAAAAGGCTGCAGAATAAATCTGTTTGGTATTTGTCAACATACTTTTCATGCCTGTTTTGTTTACATTTTTAAAGTAAAATGATTCTGAATTGGATACATTGAACCTTAAAAAGTATGGAAATGTCATTGCAAATGTTTTTGAGCTACCCTTTGGTGGCGTAGGACTATTTTCCCATTGGTTATACATTAATACATTTCTGGGATTTGCAGATTTGTGCAAGAAATGATGACCATAATGATTATAACAATACATTTGTTCATAGTATAATGAACCTTCTAAGTATTCATGATTTATAAACACTGCAGACATTTCTAGGTCTGGACATCATATTATTATCGAAGTCCCAATCATCAGAAAAGGTACTAGATGAAACAAAGTCACTTAATGAAATCTTGAACAAGTGTGGAATCTTCAACAGCTCTGACAGGCCAAAATATCATAATCCGTTTTGTCCCAAGCTATGCCACCAGGTATAGGAACGGCTGTGATATTCACTAATGACAAGTCTCTTTGTTCACGATGGGATGATTTGTGTGGCTTGGGTAGTAAGTTGACGTTCTTACTTGCTGTGTCCACTTTGACATATCTTCCATTTATCAGCATTCCCAGAGTTATTACCAGTCAACCAAAGTAGAAGAAAAAATACACCTAACACAATCTAAAGTTCAATCCATGGTGAGATCAGATAAGTCTTTTCCAGATGATGAAAAAGGTCTGTTGCTTGTTCTTTCAAAGCACTGTTCACTGACGTTGTTTCAGGTTTGCTGGGTTCCTCAGAAAACATATCAAAGTTAATGAAATAGGCAGAGGCAGCTCTGTCAATTGTAGGGATTGCATCCGGATTTGTTGAAATAGCTGGAACCACAGGATCACTTGTTACATTTGTGTAAACAGATGCTACTCTGTTGTAGACAGGTGTTTCTTGATGAACTGTTATTTGGATCTCAAGAGGTACAAGTTCCATAGCTTTGTTGCTTAGTCCTTCATTTCGCACTGCAGATTCTTCAAAGGTGATGAGTCTCTCTGTTTGAACATCTTGAATAGTAGCTAGAGCAGGGTGTCTGCTATATTGGCGGAGTCCACTTGGCCTACTGCTTATTATCGGCCACATAATGTGGTTTGACCAGGTCGATAAACAGGAACCTGTTCTCCTTTTTACCAGCAAGGGGTGGCAGTAATACTGTTCTTGATCTGTGGATTGCTAGGACAGGTACTGGTTGTCTGTAAGAAGGCCCAAATTCCTTCTTGTCTGTGATATTTTCTCTGACTAGATCACCAACCTTTAGGATCCAGACAGGCCTTGCTGGGACAGTCGTTTTTTCCTCAGTGGTGGTTGGTTTCAGGAGCATGTTGCTTTGTTTTGTTCTTATTCCTTTTAAGTCCTGTAAAACAGCCAAACGATCTTTGATATCAAAATCTTTTTGGTCCACCACTGATGTCTGACAATCAAGGTCCGCAACCAGCATTCTTGTACCAAAAAGGACCTCATATGGAGTGATACCCCCAGAGAACCTCTTGGCAAGTTGTTAAGACTACGTTGGACACTTATTCGATTTTTGACCCACCCGTCACCCGCACCTAATAGCCTAGCTGTTATAGATTGCTTTATGTCCCGTTTTTTTATCTCCACAGCCGAATTTCCCTCAGGATGGAATAGACTAGAGTACCGCAATGCAACACCCAAATTGGCCATGGCCTCCTTGTATGATCGAGAGCTAAACACAGGACCCTGATCAGAATGTAGCATGCTGACTGTGTATGTGCCGACAAAGACTCGCAAATCTTTTATAACAGTTCGAGCGTCAGCCGAGCACTGAGGCTACATCCAAATGAACCTTGTCTTAATAGTTGTGGGACAGCATTTGTCCACAAGGACATCTGCGTGTAGAAAGTCTAATACTGTCTAACAATGGTGTCTGTACTGGGTTGGCTATGCTAAAGTCAGGTACCTGGTGGCATTCTGTGCTGCAATCTCTATTGCAGTCAATGCAGTCAATGACAAACAAATGAATGTGAGCATTCATTCCTGGCCTCGAGTACATCTCTTTAAGAGTTAATACTGTCTTAGAGATCCCCTGATGTATTAGACGATTTCCCAAATGTGCTTCGTATAGCAAAGCTACTTTGCGTTTCCTGTTTGGAATTACCCTATCCCCCACTCCAGGGATTCAAGCAAAAGGAACGCTGTTTGCATCAATTATATATGAGTATTTTAGTGCAAACTTATTAGGTAACACTGACCCACTGCATTTGCATGTAGCACTGACAGCCAGCATTATTTCACTGTCTATTTTTGTTTTTGAATGAGTGATTGCAGCTACTGAAGCTGTTTGCACAGCTGCCTTCGCGGCTTCATCAGCCAATGAATTCCCTTCAACGTGAACGTCATCACGTTGATGACTCAGCGTGTGTATCACATGAGTGTTTTGTAGTCCTTGTCATAACTGAACTACTTGTTCCTAAAGCATTTTATGCTTGATTGTGCCACCTTTTGCATCTTTGTAACCGTTTTGAAGCCAGTTAAGCAAATATTCATTGCAAGATTGAACACAATAATTCAAACCACACACTACGAGTGTGGGGAATTCGCAGTCCGTATTCTCAAGTGCCATCTTGAATGCTTGTAGTTCAGTTCGCTGAGCTGTTCAATCTCCTAAGGATTGAGTTTTGGTGACCATTGGTCTAAATTTGCCATCGCGCCAACGACCTTTAACGATCGCGCACGCCGCACTATAGGCTTGTTTACCCGCTATAGCGGGTTTCGCTGATCCGTCAGTATAAATTATACATTTACACTGCTCTAGAGGCAGAATTTCAGTAGGCAGAGGACATTCTTGTCCATATTGTAGAAATGCTTGTGTTTTCAAATAAGGGTCAAACACGTCTTCAACATCAGTTGCAGCATGAGAATTAACCCATTGTATCCATCTTGGATGTAAAGCTTTAGCATTTGGAATGCTCACTTTCGACACTGCCTCTAAGGCAGGTACAGGTGTAACAACCATAATGCACTTACCATGTGCAAGGGTTCTCTCTTTTGCTACGGCAGTTTGAACAGCTGTCAGAATTTTTTCTGTAGAAGTGAATTTGATATCTGCTTGTGTGTACAAGTGTGATTTGTAAGCTATAGGTATTTTTTCACCTTCGTTAAAAGTTAAGTACGTGAATCCGCATTGTCCTGGAATAATTTGGATCACTAAGTACGCGGATTCACAAATGTTTAGTTGCTAACATGTCTGTTTGCAATGAACGCAACATTTCTGTGTGTTTTTGTATCCCATTTACTGTTTTAAAATCAAGTTTGATACATTCGTAGAGAGGTTTAACCCTTTCTGCGTAATTTAGAATTTATGTTCTTCCTACGTTCAGGAAACCTAGAACCAACTGTACGTTTTTCAGCGTTTTTGGAGGTTGGAGCAGCTCTCACTTTCAAAAAAGTTGGCTGTAGGCTTTTGCCTTCACTTGATTATTCATATCCTAGGAAAAGGACGTTGAGGTGGGCAATTCTTGATTTCTTAAAATTTAATTTGTACCCTTCAGAGGTGAAACCTAGTATAATGGTGTTCACCCTGTTTAAGTGCCTATCCAAGTCATCGCCTGTCAGATAGATGTCATCGACATATGACAGTGCTTCGTCAACATAAGTTTGTAGTAACTCTGTTACCCTCGCTGAGAATAAGCCAGGACTATTCTTGAATCCCTGAGGGAGACGACAGAAGTGATGCTGTGTCCCCAATATCAAGAAAGTGATCAAATACCTACTTTCTGGTGCAATGTTTTGACAGAAAAAGCCATTTGAAATATCTAATGTGGTTTTATATTTTTTACGCACAATGTTATTCATTAATTCTGTACTGTGTGCATTGTGCACTGCAAATGTTTTGCAACAAGAGATTAAATGTCTGTAATCCTATACTAGACGATATGTATTGTCTGGTTTGGAGACAGGAAACAAAGGATTGTTCATTGACGAGGTGCATGTATCAATCACCCCCTGGTATTCAAGTTGATCTAAGATCTTCCTGACCTGTTTTTTAGCTTCTTGCTTAACTGGATACTGCCTCTGTGCAGTTGGTTGATTTTTTAACTGGATTTTATGGTACGGTGAATCCTCATCCCATTCTACATGACTGTTGTATAATGCTGGAGCTTGAGCCACTGCCAATTTCCTAGCATAGGTATATTTTAAATGAATTGGAACATGATTAGAGAAGGCTGGAATAATGATGTCTTCGCCATGTGGTCACTCCCTGACAAATTCTGGTGGCCAAACTTGTTCAGCTAGAAGAATGTCAAAACCCTTAGAAAGTCGCTCCCAAAAGAGTTCTCTTACTTTTCTTGGTATGTCTCCCTCCATCCGGAGTGTTATTTTGTATAACTTATGGTGAGAACTAACCCTGGTATCTGCAGTTTCAACTTGGATGTATTCATTCAAGTCCGCTGTCTCCAGATGATCCTTCAGGTTCTGATGAGCTATTGTGATCTCTGCTGCGCTGTCCAACATTGTCTGAGCCCATTCTCCATTCTTGAGTTGTGTCCTCAAGATCCTCGGCATGTCTGATTTTTAGACCTGCTACCTTCTTTTTTGTAAATCGAGGTTTCTTGCTTTTCTGAACGTGTTGATCATCTTTGGACTTCACGTGTTCTTCCTTATTTCCTGACCGTCCTCCTCTTTCGGATTTCTGTGACGAAGTCTGAAAGGTTACGAGAGGAACGTGTATCAGTATCTTGATATCTATCAGGTTTTCTCAAATTATCCCTATTCTTGAGGTTATACTTCCTTCCAGAGGGCTCCTTTTCAGGAGACCTACCTCTGGAATGAGAATGCATCTCTTTAGAAGTTTGTTTGCTATTTTCCCACATCTTTTTAGGAGGAGTAAGAGTATTTTTAGTAAAGACCTTTTCAGGACTTTCAGACAGTTGGGGTTTCACTGTGTAATTCTATTAAATTTTGTATATCACTAAGTAATTGTTCTTCCGACATTGCTTCAATGTGAGGGTCAGGTATGTAGCTGGCTAAGGCTGACCATGTTGCTCCTGGCTTAATTAGTGGACCGACCCTGGTAATGTGATTTAAATGTTTTAGGACACCTTTAAACCAGAGCTCATGCTCCTGGTATGTGAGTGGAATTTCAATATCCTTGAACGAAATATATTTCTCTGTTTCATTACTCCATTACTCGAGTAACCACCCGAAGGCGCAGAAAGATAACGTGCCCTTCGGTGAGTTCCTTAGGCGGAGGCGTAATTGCTCAAATTTGGAAGACTTCTATAAACATGCAGAGAACACTAAAAGTAAGTTAAAAGCTAGAGGATATCCCAACAAACTCATAAAACATGCACTTAAACGTGCACGGTTTTATGACAGAGACAGTCTGTTAGACCAGAATAAGAATAGAAATAAACAGGATGCGACCATGGACCGAATTGTCTTTGTGACACAATATTCGCATGTAAGTAATCAAATCAAAAATATAGTCTACAGAAACTGGAAAATTCTTAACTTTAACAGGGACAAACAGTTAAAAAAAGACTCTTCTCCTTCCGTAGAAATAAGACCATCAGAAATAGCCTAGTTCACACCTATAAGTCCACCAAAGATATTCAACTAACTCTTGCGGGGACTGCAGCATCTGATAACTACAAGTGTGGCACATGCTCTATATGTCCCCTATGTATTACTGGTAAAAACTTGGAATATAATGGCAAAAAATTAACGCCTACCAGCTTCAACAACTGTAGAAGTCAAAATGTCGTATACCTGCTCCTATGCTCCTGTAATTTGGGATATGTCAGAGAAACAAGTAGGGAGTTATGTATCCGTTTGCTGGAACACTAATCAGCAATACGGACTAATAAAGTTAATGCTCCACTGACTGAACACTATCAAGCGTTCAATCATACATGTGAAGATATAAGATGGTTCATCTTAGAGAAAATTAGAATTGATAGCAGAGGGGGTGACATAGACAAAAACAGAAAGACAAGAGAACAGTGGTACTTCTGCCATCTTAATACCATACATCAAGGACTAAATAGGAGGGAAGATTGGTCAAAATGCTTATAATGAACCCGTGAGATCACCTAGGTGTGATATTAACTTTATTAACTTCTCCAGTAGTAATCTACACACACCCGCTATGCTTGTTTTAACTATTTATCTATATCCAAAATCAGGACCAACGAAGCTAGAATCACTTTTGGACGTAGATAATAGGCAGAATTACACGGGGCATGGCTCGTTAAGAGGCACCATTCCAATGTAGATACTCCGCCCTGGCGGTCCATAGCCGAAGAGCAGGACTCTACATTTAGCTAGGCGCGCCTCATAGCGAGGAGCCCAGACTTTATGGAGAGGGACCATCAAACAAGGTGTCCCTTGCGCTATCAGGGATTTAATCTCATCTGCCCAATACAACGTATTTCAGGGGGGCGTGCTCAGTTAAATCGGACAATCGGGTGTATTAATCCGGTACTGAATAACCAGTCGCACGTTATTTTAGACTTGAGACGGCAACTCTGTGGCAGACCTGATAGAGAACGGGCTTATACAGGTTGCAAGACAATCGCATACGATTGGATAATTTCATCCAATGAGCATTGAAGTTTCCAAGACGCCATTTAGCATATCCGGATTACATAGGGGCGTTCATGATTGGTGTTAAATATCCTGCATTGACCAACCACGAGCGATCCACCGGTATTTACTACTAGGATTATGGAGTGTTCCGACATACTACGCGGAACCCCATAGACAGCAGATTGATGCAAATCCTATCAGGTGAGAGAGCAATACGGCTTAGCCCAGACCGCATTGGAGCACTTCTCCTGTTCCTTTTGTTAACAAACCGATAGAATTTTCCTGACTTGTATCATGACGCCTGTGTTTCCTTAATTTAGGTAGTCTTCGCAACAGACGATTAAAGAAGTACTGTTGACAGTGGAACTACATACTACCCTTCAGGTGAGCTAGTAACGAGGGCATTTAATTAAGAGGAAAAGAAAATACATGGGAAAGTTACTGATTCCCGGTCTCATTCACTTTAGGATATTCTTCCTCCTGATTTTATAAAGAAAGGGCTGAGGAAGAGGCATCGTTCTTAAACCAAACCAACACATGTCCTAGACTATCGTAAGAAGCAGGGACCACAAGACAACCACTTAAGGTATACCCTCTAATGAAAATATTGCGTGTTTTCTGAAAACATGACTAACCAGCCCCAAAAAAAGGATCATATTTACCAGCCTAGGGTATTTTTCCTTCCCTCTTCCTAGACATGTGGTGCCTAGAAACAGAACAATAACAAGGGTTCTTTCCAAATTGAAGTGGATTACGCATTTCAAGAGGGATAACACAACAAGGCGTATAAAATTAAATAGGTAGGCATTGACCTTTTCTCTATAGAAGGTATCTGTAAGGGCTTACACTATAAGCGTATTAATCTATCAATCCTGATACTGCAGGCAAAACAACTGGCAGCAACAAAACTACCCAAATTCCGACTAGAAACCATCGTTCGGATCACAAACAGAGTATTCACTATAAGAAGTGATCCTCATCAAGAATCCGGGGTAAGCAAGTAAAAAAATGTTTTAATCCCGTAGAACTAGTGTACTATTATGAACTCTGGGTGTTCCATTGCAATTAGAAACTAGATAGGCTTGTTAGCCGATTCTTCCTCATTTCCACATATTGCAATCGTCCCATTCAGTTTGTTCAAACACGAGGTACCCCCAAAAGTGAATAACCGCCATCATTGCACTTGTGGGTTCCATTGTACAATTGAGGTATTAATTCCACTCACGTAAAACTCTATTCAGTTGCAAATCCGAATAGAAATCTTTAGATATGTTTCTCATGTGTATTTTGGATGATAGGATTGATGCTCAAACATTTATAATGAGTTTTATGGTTATTTTGGATAGCATACATCTCAGGTTGTATTGAATAGTAACAAATGCTTTTGCATAGTTTTAATTATTTGTATATAATTCATTTCAGGGCAATCACATATACCCCCTGATTGTGACAGCATATCATTGGTCTTGATAAAGGTGGTAATTATAAGGAAGACCCCACCGAAACGCGTCGACGCACAGATGGGTATAATTCAAGTCTCCAACATCAGAGCTGATATGCTGATGTTATAGCAATACAATATTGGTGTTAGTACAACGGAGCCTGAATATACAAACTGCATTCAACAATTTCATGTTGTACCTGTTCTGTCCTTTTTTTCTCAATTGTGCAGGTCGCAATTGTTGTATTGTTTTAATCATGTTTTAAGATCAGGGACCTAGATTAGTGAAATTTACACTTGTGTTTTTGACTTATTCAAAATAAACGAATTTTTAAATACTTATATGTTTCTACTGTATGTACTTATGACACTGTGAGGCTTGGTATCGTACCTTCACGTAGCATTGTCTCAAGGGAAATTTCTTTTCTTTTGGTTGTATAACCCCATTTCCCTTGGGTTTTCAAGGGGTACCTCTCGACTTCCTTCATCATTTGCACAGCCTTCGGCTGGAGAGACGGTCTGTCTCTATCTTAATCTCTATATTGAGCAGTACACGTGGATCAGGGCACGCTAGTTATTCCATATGGATAAAATAAAAACCTTCGGATTTTCCGATGATCAATTTAACAGGTTGATGAACCTCAATCCAAGAACTAATAGTTCCACAGGGCTCAACAATGCCAGTCATGATCAACTAATTAAAATTCTTAACACCAAAAAGAAGTTAATTAGAACAGAACTCCATGCTGAATTTTTAATCGACTATTTGAAATCTGGAGTATTACCTATAGGACTACAGGTCCGCAATGAGCCAGGACTATTCGTGGAACACCCAAAGTTCATAGAGACCTGGACATTGATAGCAAATCGCTGTAGCCGAGACTGGCTCATACTAATAATAGAAACAGCCCAAGAGAATATAGAAATGGAAAAATTAGAGATAGAAAAACTGGAAATAGCATTTAAACAAGCACCAGCATTAGACGATGCTAAGAAGAAATTAGACGAAATCAACCAGGATGTAGAAGGCTATAGGGAATATTTGTCCAACAAAAAAAGTAAAAAATGTAAAAAAGATGTAGAGAAATATTCTGAAGAATTAGTTTACCCATATACTCATAAAGACTACTTCACTAATAAAAACGAACCACTCTGGGAGAGACCTACTCAACAAAGACCAATCTATTCAAGAGGGAACAATAAACGTATCACGTTTTCAGAAACATCTGGGTCCAGCAGCGAGGAAGAAATAGAGAGACCGATAGAAAATAGAGGGGACCTAATTTTTCCAGGGAACCTTTTTTAGAGAGACGCCCAAATCGGGGTCAACGGAACTTCAGGGGGTACAACCGGTCAGAGCCAGCTCGGAACCATCTACCTCAGAACAGCTCCAGAGAATACATCGCAACGAGGAGCAAACAATACTGGAGATAGATGAGTTCCCAATAGTTAATCTGTCTAATAGAGTCCTGACACAGATAGAACAAGACGTCCTCCAAAAGGGATTTAGTTTTGCCCCAACTAATACCCACTCTCTCTTTAATTTAGAAAGTGATTTAAAAAACTTTTTCAGAAAAGTACGTCTAAATAGATTTTTTGAGGACAAAGTTTATGAACCAGCCCCTAGTGTCACTGGTCTTAAACCGAAGTCAACCTTCTTCTCTAGCCTCCAACAAGTAGACAAAAGTGTTGAGATCTTCGAACGCGTAGTAGAAGTAGAGATCAAAACCTTATTTACCAAACCTGAAAGGAAGAAAGGTAATAATAACCTTTCTCAGGCACAAAGAGCAGCCCTAAACGATCTTCAGATTTGTCATGGGTTAACAATCAAACCCGCCGACAAAGACGGAGGAGTTGTGCTATTTGATACCCCAGCATATGAAGGAAAAATACGTGAACTACTGAATGTACAAGAGCATTACAAGAGATCCAAATTCATGGAACTTAGCCAGTTGAAAACAGAGGTGGCAAACCTTCTAGTCAGGGGTAAAGAGGAAGGTTCTATCAATGACAACAAGTATAAATTCCTCCTCAACACGCACCCAGTGATTCCAGCAATTTATGGTCTGCCTAAGATACACAAAAACTTAGAGAATCCGCCCATGAGACCTATCATTAGTGGGATTGGCTCCATTTTGGAGCCATTGAGCCGATATGTAGACCACTTTTTACAACCTCTTGTTAAGAAACAAAGGTCGTATCTTAAGGATACCTCCCATGCGATTGCCACGTTCGAGGGTAGAGAGTTCAACAGGGCGACCCAGTTTCTGGTCGCCCTTGATATCGAAGCCCTCTATACGAACATTCCGCAAAATGACAACATGGAGGTCATTCGGTCAATACTGGAAACTGAGGATCTGAGAGGGGGTAACAGTAATTTTATAATGTCTTGTATCTACTACATCCTTAAAAGAAATTATTTCTCATTCAAGGATGAACTCTATCACCAAATTAAGGGGACCAGCATAAGGGCCACTTGTGCCCCCAGCTTGGCCTGCCTCTATGTAGGCAACTTCGAGGAACAACATATCTTTAATGAGATAGCTCCCTTTTATGAAAACATCTCCTGCTGGCACCGCTACATAGATGATATCATCTTCATCTGGAGTGGTGCCAGTAGCGATTTAGACTCCTTTTTAATTTGGCTCAATTTGGGTGACCCCAATTTAAAATTTACTGGACATTACAGCAATGATAGAGTTGCATTCTTGGACGTTAACATCAAAGAAGAGGATGGTACTCTTAAGGTGGAACTGTACACTAAACCCACTGACAAAAACTCATTACTCCATTACTCGAGTAACCATCCGAAGGCGCAGAAAGATAACGTGCCCTTCGGTGAGTTCCTTAGGCTGAGGCGTAATTGCTCAAATTTGGAAGACTTCTATGAACATGCAGAGAACACTAAAAGTAAATTAAAAGCTAGAGGATATCCCAACAAACTCATAAAACATGCACTTAAACGTGCACGGTTTTATGACAGAGACAGTCTGTTAGACCAGAATAAGAATAGAAATAAACAGGATGCGACCATGGACTGAATTGTCTTTGTGACACAATATTCGCATGTAAGTAATCAAATCAAAAATATAGTCAACAGAAACTGGAAAATTCTTAACTTTAACAGGGACAAACAGTTAAAAAAAAAACCTCTTCTCCTTCCGTAGAAATAAGACCATCAGAAATAGCCTAGTTCACACCTATAAGTCCACCAAAGATATTCAACTAACTCTTGCAGGGATTGCAGCATCTGGTAACTACAAGTGTGGCACATGCTCTATATGTCTCCTATGTATTACCGGTAAAAACTTGGAATATAATGGCAAAAAACGAACGCCTACCAGCTTCAACAACTGTAGAAGTCAAAATGTCGTATACCTGCTCCTATGCCCCTGTAATTGGGGATATGTTGGAGAAACAAGAAGGGAGTTACGTATCCGTTTGCTGGAACACAAATCAGCAATACGGACTAATTAAGTTAATGCTCCACTGACTGAACACTATCAAGCGTTCAATCATACATGTGAAGATATAAGATGGTTCATCTTAGAGAAAATTAGAATTGATAGGAGAGGGGGTGACATAGACAAAAACAGAAAGACAAGAGAACAGTGGTACTTCTGCCATCTTAATACTATACATCAAGGACTAAATAGGAGGGAAGATTGGTCAAAATGCTTATAATGAACCTGTGAGATCACCTAGGTGTGATATTAACTTTATTAACTTCTCCAGTAGTAATCTACACACACCCCCTATGCTTGTTTTAACTATTTATCTATATCCAAAATCAGGACCAACGAAGCTAGAATCACTTTTGGACGTAGATGATAGGCAAAATTACACGGGGTATGGCCCGTTAAGAGGCACCATTCCAATGTAAATACTCCGCCCTGGCGGTCCATAGCCGAAGAGCAGGACTCTACATTTAGCTAGGCGCGCCTCATAGCGAGGAGCCCAGGCTTTATGGAGAGGGACCATCAAACAAGGTGTCACTTGCTCTATCAGGGATTTATTCTCATCTGCCCAATACAACGTATTTCAGGGGGGCGTGCTCAGTTAAATCGGACAATCGGGTGTATTAATCCGGTACTGCATAACCAGTCGCTTTATGTTAGACTTGAGACGGCAACTCTGTGGCGGACCTGATAGAGAACGGGCTTATACAGGTTGCAAGACAATCGCATACGATTGGATAATTTCATCCAATGAGCATTGAAGTTTCCAAGACGCCATTTAGCATATCCGGATTACATAGGGGTGTTCGTGATTGGTGTTAAATATCCTGCATTGACCAACCATGAGCCATCCACCGGTATTTACTACTAGGATTATGGAGTGTTCCGACATACTACGCGGAACCCCATAGACAGCAGATTGATGCAAATCCTATCAGGTGAGAGAGCAATACGGCTTAGCCCAGACCGCATTGGAGCACTTCTCCTGCTCCTTTTGTTAACAAACCGATAGAATTTTCCTGACCTGTATCATGACGCCTGTGTTTCCTTAATTTAGGTAGTCTTCGCAACAGACGATTAAAGAAGTACTGTTGACAGTGGAACTACATACTACCCTTCAGGTGAGCTAGTAACGAGGGCATTTAATTAAGAGGAAAAGAAAATACATGGGAAACTTACTGATTCCCGGTCTCATTCACTTTAGGATATTCTTCCTCCTGATTTTATAAAGAAAGGGCTGAGGAAGAGGCATCATTCTTAAACCAAACCAACACACATCCTAGACTATCGTAAGAAGCAGGGACCACAAGACAACCACTTAAGGTATACTCTCCAATGAAAATATTGCGTGTTTTCTGAAAACATGACTAACCAGCCCCAAAAATAGGATCATACTTACCAGCCTAGGGTATTTTTCCTTCCCTCTTCCTAGACATGAGGTGCCTAGAAACAGAACAATAACAAGGGTTCTTTCCAAATTGAAGTGGATTACGCATTTCAAGAGGGATAACACAACAAGGCGTATAAAATTAAATAGGTAGGCATTGACCTTTTCTCCATAGAAGGTATCTGTAAGGGCTTACACTATAAGCGTATTAATCTATCAATCCTGATACTGCAGGCAAAACAACTGGCAGCAACAAAACTACCCAAATTCCGACTAGAAACCATCGTTCGGATCACAAATAGAGTATTCACTATAAGAAGTGATCCTCATCAAGAATCCGGGGTAAGCAAGTAAAAAAAATGTTTAATCCCGTAGAACTAGTGTACTATTATGAACTCTGGGTGTTCCATTGCAATTAGAAACTAGATAGGCTTGTTAGCCGATTCTTCCTCATTTCCACCTATTGCAATCGTCCCATTCAGTTTGTTCAAACACGAGGTACCCCCACAAGTGAATAACCGCCATCATTGCACTTATGGGTTCCATTGTACAATTGAGGTATTAATTCCACTAACGTAAAACTCTATTCAGTTGCAAATCCGAATAGAAATCTTTAGATATGTTTCTCATGTGTATTTTGGATGATAGGATTGATGCTCAAACATTTATAATGAGTTTTATGGTTATTTTGGATAGCATACATCTCAGGTTGTATTGAATAGTAACAAATGCTTTTGCATAGTTTTAATTATTTGTATATAATTCATTTCAGGGCAATCACATATACCCTCTGATTGTGACAGCATATCATTGGTCTTGATAAAGGTGGTAATTATAAGGAAGAACCCACCGAAACGTGTCGATGCACAGAGGGGTATAATTCAAGTCTCCAACACCAGAGCTGATATGCTGATGTTATAGCAGTACAATATTGGTGTTAGTACAACAGAGCCTGAATATACAAACTGCATTCAACAATTTCATGTTGTACCTGTTCTGTCCTTTTTTTCTCAATTGTGCAGTTCGCAATTGTTGTATTGTTTTAATCATGTTTTAAGATCAGGGACCTAGATTAGTGAAATTTACACTTGTGTTTTTAACTTATTCAAAATAAAACGAAATTCTTATATGTTTCTACTGTATGTACTTATGACACTGTGAGGCTTGGTATCGTACCTTCACGTAGCATTGTCTCAAGGGAAATTTCTTTTCTTTTGGTTTCCCCTAGAATCAAAACATATCTTCAGCATCTTGGAAACAATAGATAAGTATTTTACTCATTCAATCGTGCATGCTTCGTTTCTACAGAGTTGCATAAAAATAGAGAGACGGGCGTTTTTCCACAAATGTGTTTATTGAACAGTCTTCTTTCTCATGCAAGAGAGGTGAACTGCTACAATCATTAGACAGAATGCAAAGTATAATGTGTACAGCGTAAACAGAAATATAAAATAATACTGTAATAGCATTATCTGTTGCTATGACTTGTAAAAATACATACATAAATAACACAAGCTAAAATACTCAACTGGTGCTTCTAAAATACACCTACCCCAGTGTACCTAACCTAGGTCTAGTACGAGGGAAGCCGTAGGTGCTATCTTTAGCATAGGTTTAGTTTTTGACAAGAATTGCCAAAGTTTCTCTAAGTTCTAATCATCTCCATACCTTAGAATAGGAGAGGTTGGTATCCCTTTCACGGACTCGATTTCCCAACACCCCGCAAGGGGAGTCAGAAACACTGTAGATGGATTCTCATCAGGAGGATGACAGCTTCTTGGTCAGTGCGTCAGCTGGAGAGTTGGCTTCCTTCGGCACTTGCTGTAGCTAGCTGCGTCGTGCAGTAGGTAGTCGAAGTGCACCGAACCACAACATGCTTTGCTATAGCAAGTGAAGGTATATTTATACCTTGAAGGTATTTAGGAATGCCAGCTTTGACGTAAAGTCGGGCAAGTGAACGTCATGAATGAACCCCTAAGGAATAGATGTTCATGCATAATAAATGAGTTCTTGGAGAAATCAATGTTCAATCAAGGGGAAGTCCCTAACGGTTTAAGAGTCTGGTTTTCTAAGAAATCGCTGTGACGTTGATGGAAGTAGCCATGCCTGTATTTGGGCAGCATGGGCTATGCCTAAATAAGGGCTGGATTTCTATGCCTATATATGGGCAATATGGCGTGTACCTATATAAGGGCATGAATCTGGAAATTCATTTGGAATCTAAAATCGAACACAACAAGGGTGAGGAGCGTGCTGTCATCGTAGTGGTGGAGTGTCCAAGAGGCAGGGTCCCTATTGCTGGGCGCGGTACAGGGGCAAATGAATGCAGATGGCCTTGCCCTTAGCTCGTCTTCGGCGCACCAGTGGCATGCCGGCTGCGCATGGCCGTACAACGTCCGCCATTAGGTAGTGCTGCAGGGGGGCTGGACACTGGATGGGGCAGGGACGCAGGGATCACAGTGGCAATGAGGGAGAGGATAGGGAAAAAGGAACTCAAAATAAAGCCCCGGAAAAACAAAGCCAAACAAATCAAAGTAAAAAAAGACAAAGGTAGAAAAGCAATGGAGAAGAGCAGAAAGATGAACAAGAATAGCAGAAAAGAGGAACAGGAGGGCAGTCAAGCTGCAGGATAGTGACGTTCTACCACTGGACCACCAGGCATGAGGTGCAGGCAGGAGCCTACCGATGGAAGAGGGACTCAAACATCTGACCTCCAGGTGAGAAGAACCTGACACAGCATTAACCAGATGGTGCAGCGTTGTGGGAAGAGGGAGTCCCCTAAGGGTTTGCCCCCTGTACAGCCAAAAGCAAACTAACTGGGGTCACGGAAAGGCAGCACCACCTGGTTGCCTCTACCGGTCTCTGAGTGGCAACCAGGTTCCATGTTCCCTGGTGAGTAACTGCAGATCAAATTGCATATCCAAGAGCCTGGGCCAGAACAGGCCTGTGCCCCTGGCACCCACTGTCACCATTGGTTGAGATCAGCGCCTTGAGCCAGTTTGTGGAATCCCCCACCGGTGTTGTGCGGTGCCCATGGTGATGTAGGTCAGGCGCAGTGCAGGGATTGCTCAGGGCATGGTGTGCGTCACCCACAGCACTAGACCATGGCCCCATTCACCCCCCAGTGTCCTCCGCTACGCATCCAAACTTCTCCTCACCTGGACATTAACACCGGGGCTCATTGCGCACCTGGACATTAACACCGGGGCTCATTGCGCTGCACTCTCTCCAAATCAGTGACTCAGCCCACAGGAGCCTCAGCCACGTGGGCTTTCACAATCCTGGATATAGCGTTTGCTGCCAAGTCCGCTCGGGAACCTCTCAATGCAGGTGATGCAACAGGGCCCCATTAGGCGTGAAGTTGCAGCGCTCCAGCCAATCAAGTCTGACTCAGCTCAGGGGCCTCACCCTCAACAAAGTCCAGCCAGCGCAATATCCTCCGGCCTTTGAAGCAGAGAGGTGCGGCCCACCATTGGTAATCTCCTCTGTGCACTCGGGTGTAGTGGTGGTGCCTGGTATGCAATGCATACCTCCCTACGTTAGTGCGCAGGAGCGTCACTACCGTGTACAGCTCCAAGGTGCACCAGGCGGTCTTCTCACACAGGTCATTAACCTGTCTTAATGAGACCTGCCAGACTTCACTACTTGGTAAGGTCAATCGCCAAAACCTCAATGTCTATCACCATGGCCCAGCAACTAACAGCACATCTGCCAACCACTCCAGGTCACAGACACACACCCAGCGAGGCCTCTGGGCCCCGGTAACTGTCCCCACTTTCAAGGTTGTGGATGCCATGGTGTTGCAAGAGGGCGCTATGGTAAGTGATCACTTTTTTCCCCCGCGATACACCTTCTATCATAACTGTAGCCCGGAATCTGGCTGGTCATTCTGGCTGTTGGGGGATTGAGGGGTCGTTGATCTGTGCTGCACTTGGCCCTGGCTATTCTATTTTGGATTCCATTGGTTTTATTTCCTATTTTTGATTGGAGGTGGACTTATAGACTATTTTTTGCCTCTAGAGGCAAAAGAAGTCATGTTGGGCTGACTAACATGAGTTTTTTGTCGCTAATGGGCCTTTCGTCACTTTTATCTTGCTAACATCAAACTTTTTATCGCATTGAAGCTAGTGTTAGCGACAGTTTTCACAGCGGCTAGCTGTTACTATCGCCATGTAGCAACGTAGTGTAAATACATCGCTAACAGTTTTTGGTGATAGGCCACGTTAAGAGAACTGCTGCTAAAGAATGTATGACGTTACATCACATACATTTACAAGGCATGCACTTACAACGTGGTTTTTACATCGCAACATCCGCTACAACACATTCCATACATCGAATGACACTACATCGCATTTTAAAAAAACACCTTTACTATGCATTCCATTACATTGCATACTACCTTTACAATGCATACCATTACAAAGCATACTATTACATTGCATTTAAGGTAAGTATTGGATAGTATAGGGGTAAAAATTACTATTCTAACTCCAGGGGGTGCAACAGTAAGGTAAGTGTTGGATAGTGTAGGGGTAAAATGTTATATTCTAACTCCAGGGGGTGCAACAGTAGGGTAAGTGTTGGATAGTGGAGGGGTTAAAAATTACTATTCTAACTCCAATGGTATGCATTGTAATGGTATTCGTTGTAATGCCTGCATTGTAGTGTAATGCATTATAAAGGATGTTGCAATGTAATACCTGTGTTGTAAGTGTAGTTTGATGTAATGGTTGCGTTGTAAAGATTGTTTCCTGCTGCTAACCAACGCTAACGCTAGTTAGCAGCAGTTCTTGTACATATAACGTTAAATCCCTCTATAAAACAGTAAAAATAAAACATATTGCATACATTGTCGAAAGCCAGGCAGGTAGAGATCTCTACATATGGCGAGATGCAGACTGAAGAATACAGAGTGATTGCAAGCCTGTAGAAAATGCCTTGACATGCCAGATGTCCCACAATCTGGAATGGGTGATTTACTGCAGACGAAATCCTCAACAGCAGCAGTCCCACCTTGTATTGGTATTCACAGCTTTTTAAACTTTAGTTATAAATATAGTTTCACAAAAAAACAAAAGGCTAATGTAACATTAAATAGTTAGATGAATTTTCAGTAACATGTAATGTTTTAAACACCACTGAAATTCACCAATTATAGTTATAGTTATGTCAAGTAACTATAACTTGTGCCCTAAGATAACTATAACTCACACCCCAGCCATGCACAGTTTTCTCATCAATAATTTCACTGCAAATGTCAAAGTGATATAATCAATGATGTCATAGAAGATGTAATGAGTGATGGAATATGTGGGGTAATTAACAGTGCACGGCAATGTGCTTTGTTAGGCTATGTTGACTCTATCCCCAAGGGCTGCTTTCTATTAAATTAAAGGGGTGGGGGCCACGTGGCCCCCTTCCCAAGTCTTGTTAGGCCCTGGGGATCACATCCCCCAGGGCCACCTATTTTATATAAAGGTGAGAGGGCAGCGTGACTTCCCTCCTAGAGCCTTGTTAGGCCAAGAGGACCCCATCCTCCAGGTCCATTACTAAAAAAATAAGGTGATGGGGCCTCTGGGGACCTCATCCCTTGTGGCCTGCATTTCTTAAAGGTGGGTACACTGGTGTCCACTGGGGACACCCAACCTATACTTGGGGGCTGTGGAGGGCATGCAGCAGGAGTCTGCATTGCTCCCACCCGGAGGGAGCAGCTACTAATACCTCCCTCTGGGCGTGAGCAATATTTTGGCCTGTATTCCTACCTGCATCAGTGCAGGCAGGGAAACTGAAAAAAATGATACCGCAGATTTTGTGTCTGCTCCCACATAGCTGTGAAAATGCTCCAGCATGCAGGAGAAAACACAAATTTCCCTGCCAGTGCGGCAGGTGAAACCTCTATGTCCTGGGACGGGCTCCCCGGGACATAGCTAATGTGCCGGCCTGAGGGGTGGGGTCCAAGATGCAATTAATGGCTTAGAGTGGGCCCCACTCCCTTTTCTAAAGTTTAACTGCTCAGGGAATGGGGTCCCTTGGGCCTTTAGAGGTGTGGGGAGTGGGGCCTGTGCAAATGCCCCCCGCGTATTTTAAGTTGGGGGATTAATTCCCCTTTAATCCTGAGGGTCCCTGGGGGCCAACTAGCCCACCAGGTACCTCCAGTAAGCGCCACAGAGCTACATTGCAGAGAAGTGTTCCGAGGTCACTCTCCTTTTTACACCTCTCTCCAATGCAACTCTGTGATGCTTACTGGAGGTACCTGGTGGGATAGTAGGGCCCCAGGGACCCTCAGGATTCAAGGGGACTCAATCCCCCAACTTAAAACGTGCCACTTGTCACATCAGGCCCTTCCCCATCCCTTCACCATTGTTCAAACACGCCAGTGGCACGTTTTAAGTTGAGGGATTAAGTCCACTTGAATCCTGACGGTCCCTGGGGTCCAACTAGCCCACCAGGTACCTCCTGTAAGCACCACAGAGTTACATTGCAGAGAGGTGCAAAAAGAGGGGTGACCTTGGACCACCTCTCTGCAACGCAGCCCTGTGGCGCTCACTGGAGGTACCTGGTGGGCTAGATAGCCCCTAAGGATTCTCAGGATTCAAGGGGAACTAATTCCCCACCTTAAAATGCACCACGGGTGCGTTTGCACAGTGGTGCGGGGAGGAAGTGGGGCAGGGCCTCCAGCGGTTTGCTGGTTCCTTTTATAGCATTTGTTTTGCGTGGCCCCCCTCCCTGGGCCACTTTTGGCCCTGGGGACCCAATCCCCCGGGACCAGGCAGCCTTGTTTTTTTTTAATTATGCGGAGGGGGACCGTGTGGCCCCCCTCCAAAGGCCTGGCCATCCTTTTCATTTTTATTTTTGGGAGGGGGGCCAGGAGGCATTCGTGCAACCAGAGCAAATTCTGCAGTTAAAAAAAATATATATGTTTTTTTGGGCCCTGTGGGTCCCCCTGAGCATTTCTAGTGGGTCAGGGTGTTCCTACTCCACTCCCTTTTCTTGTTTTTTAACCTTTGTGTTAGAACCGAGTCACAAGATGGCTGCCAACACTTCCTGGTTTGGAGTGTTGGCAGCCAATCAGAGTGAAGCTCGTGCCCAGGAGGGTTCGCGCACCCACTGCGGCCACAGATATCCAAATTTTTCTTTTTCTAAGTTCTCAAGAACTACTAAATGGATTTACACCATTTAACAAAAATGACTCTTTCTGAACCAAGGGCTACCTTTTGCCAAATTTGGTGTAATTCCGTTTGGCAGTTCAGGCTGTAGTGTTGTAAGTTTGCTGTGAAAAATAACATGGGGAAAACGCTTTTTGAGACCCCCTTTTTTTCTCGGCACACGGTTGCCAATTGTTCACAAAACTTTCAAGACAGGAGCTGACCGGAGTGCCCCACTAGTTTTGAAAACTTCGTGAAGATTCGTCAACCAGTGCCAAAGTTATATATATATATATATATATATATATATATATATATATATATATATATATATATATATATATATATATATATATATATATATATCACACAGTCACAGGTAAGCCTAAAGCGAAGAGAAGCCACCAGAAGTTCGTAGGCATTTCACATTATTTATTTCACCTTTTGCCAGCAGACAAAAAACCTTTGCTATTTTCAGCAATTGAAAGTCAGCCTGACGCGTTTCAAGAAATCACAATCCTTTCATCAGAGGCATAGTTCAACAGAGGCATTTGGAGCAGTTTCATGGCGCCCGTGTTTATAAATTAACAGCACCTTCCTCAGTGGGCGTGGCATTCAGCTAGGACTTGTGGGCCTCGTAGTGCGCCTTTCATCTTCCCCGAGTGGGGCCGCTTTGCAAATCCTCAAAATTCGAACAAGTTTAGTCCAAGTGGAAGAAGCTTAGCATAGGATGTCGTCTGCCTCGCTTTTTAAAGGTGAAATCATGCCCAAGACAGCACCACCTGCACTGGCGCCGAACTTGCCATTCTGTTTTCAGTATTAGTGGATACAAGATCTTCCCTCACTACCTGTTTTATTTTCTTACTGGCTTTATTTAGAGTCCCTTTCTTAAACCCTCTAAGCAAAAAACGGTCAATAGCCTTTCCACTTTCTACCACAAAATCCTCATCGAGTGAACACTTTTGTCGTAATCTGATCAATTCCCCGTAGGGGACTCTATTGATGACGCTTTTGGGATGAAAACTGTTCGTGTGCAACACACTATTGCCCGCTGCGAGCTTTCTATATAGTGTTGTCTCAATCCTGTTGTTTTTTATGAATACCATTAGATCAAGAGAAGGTACGTCACTTTTACTCATACATTCCGTGAATTTTAAATTGACCTCATTGTGTTTAGCTCTGCTATGTATTGTCTGGCCTCCTCTATTGACCCTCTCCATACAATGAAGAGGTTGTCAATGTATCTTGACCATAGGATCACTTTGTCTAGCCAAATTTCATTTTGTCCTGCCCATGCCACGTGCTTTTCCCACCAGCCAACGAACATGTTTGCGTAGCTGGGGGCGAAGCACATGCCCATTGCAGTCCCCTGCCGCTGCTGAAAAAGTTCTCCTGCAAATAAAAATCTGTTTTTTTCAAGGCAGTATGTGATAAATTCAATAAGCATGATGTTGTGCACAAAATTTTCAGCTCTCTCTTTTTGAGAAAGAATTCCACAGCCTCTAAACCTTTTTGATGTTCTATAATTGTATAGAGACTGGTTATGTCTAAGGTCAAAAGCAAAATAACTGGTTCCCATTCAATGTTTGCTATTATTCTCAAAAAGTCTTTAGTGTCCTTAACATAAGAGCAAAGGTCAACCACTAGTGGCTTTAAAAAACAGTCAATATAAATGGAAGTATTTTCTAGTAAACTGTTCTTGAATGACACAATCGGCCTTCCCGGTGGATTCGTTGCACTCTTGTGGACTTTTGGGAGATGATAAAAGGTCGGTAGTTCTGGGGGCTCACAGTAGATAAACTTGAAATCCTCCTCCCTTAAAATTCCTTTGTTTCTCCATTTTATTGCCAGTTTTTGGAAATCTTGGATGCTCCTTTCATAATTCACCTGTGTGGTTACAGTATAGCATTTAGAATCTGATAATTGCCTCCGTGCTTCTCCCTTATCGGAGGCCTTTATTACTAGATTGTCATCTTCACCCACATTTTTTAAAAGCTTTTTTTGATGAGTTGTCAGATTTTCTTTCATTAAATCTGGGCCTCTTGCCTGCATTTTTTTTAGGTCATCTGTGACCAGGTCATGAACCATATTGATCGCATCATGTGCCGTCTGTGGAATGAAGCGTGAACGTTTCCTTAAGGTACTTGTTGCTCCCTTTTCAGTGATTCCCATTTCTTCTAGGAGGTTATTAGTCACTGTTGGATCACTTTGACTGCTTCTCAGTTCTAATTCTAATTCTCTCATTGCTCGTAGAGCATTTAATTCTGTCACAATTAATGCGCCTTCTTCCATTCTGGGGATTTCATCTCCCTGTTGCACTTTCTTTGGATGCATTGTATATATTTTTAACAGCTTGAGTTTCCGGGTGAACCTGAACAAATCTATTCGGGCCTGTACATAATCAAATTGTGTGGTCGAGCAGAAGGTAAGGCCCAGCTCCAAAACTTTTATTTCTTCCGATGTGATAGGTCTACTTGAAAGGTTAATTACTGTCTTTTTCTTCCTCTCCATTTCTTCTCCTAATTCCGTTTTGCTCCACGTTTGCTCCTTGTCCATTGTCCAACTAGAGACAAATCTTTTCCCCTTTCTTCCCCATCGGGTTTTTCGTTTCTTCTTTCCGGGGGATGTGTCCTTGCCGCTGGTCGTTGCCTCGCCTCTCTCAGCAGTTGATATTCGTGAAAAAAAGTGGTTGTAGTTTTCACCACATGTGTGTCTTTTTCCTTTCTTCTTGTAGTTTGCTCCCCTTTGAATACTTCTACTTCAGATTCTGATGTTTCCCGTGATTATGTATCAGTTGGTTTCTGGAACATCAACTGCTTCCTTTGCACATCATATTTTTCGCAAACTTTAGGATGCGGCCTGATTCATAGTCTTCTTCATCACGTAAAAATGTTATTTGCTTTCTATGTCTTATCACGCCCTCCACCAATCGTTTCTTCATACGTTGATGCAGTTCATCTCTTAGTTTGCTGTCTTTCTCCAACGCTATTAGGGCTTCTATCTCCTTGATTTTCTCTAATAATTTCTGCATATCACTCCAGGCATACTTTATGAGGATTTTAACCATTCCTTTGGCTGACTCCGCTGTTTATTCCGCCCATTCTTGAAGCAGAAGCCGGTCAGGGTGCTCATGGGAAGGTGTGGTATAAATGCGCAAACCTCCAGAAATGTCGTAGTAAGTCAATGTATCTCTGTAGTGAGGTTGCATCCCACCACTTTCTTGTCTCCTTCTCATAAGTTTCTCAAGTTGATTGAGCAGAGTTTTCACATTGTTACTTGTGGATGAACTTCCCGATGCTCCCTTGAGCTCAGAGTGAACATTCCGTTTGTTTCTCACAAAAAGTCCCTCCGCTGCCTCTCTCTCTTCCGATCCTTGTACATCACTATTCAGTTCACTAATTGCATAACCCCTCATTATTTTTACTATGCTTGTCTACGTGCCTGCCGCTTTTTCGCAATCATTGCAAGGATGTTTCCCTAGGGTTGTACTCACCAAAAAAAGAATATATATATATATATATATATATATATATATATATATATATATATATATATATATATATATATATATATATATATATATATATATATATATATATATATATATATATATATATATATAAAACCCAGTTGCCGTGGCCACTCACTGGATAGTTATAGTTAGGATTATGTCACGGACGCCCTGGGTCATTGCAGCAAATATCTTTATTAACTACACAGCAACGCATTTCAGCTTTTGCCTTGATCACGCTAAGGGTCAGGCGTTCTTGCACACACTTTTAAACAATGTAGGTAAACATAGTAAACAGACTGCAAATGTAGTCTACTCGGGCAGCAATGTGACCCAGAAGAAATCTACCAATTTTTTAGCCCAATTCCACATGATGAACCAAGGACGGACAAAACAGCAGCATGCTCAGGGGGCACAGAGGGGGAGAGGGCGAGGCATCGGAGGCAGAGGCGCAGGAACAAACAATCCAAACAGAGGAGGAAAAAAGAGGCAATAACCTCTATGGGAATGGTAACAAGGGGGAAGAAAACACAAGTTATGGTATGTTATGTTAAAGCGGTATTTGTAGCGCGCACTGTTACTCTTGTCAACCTTTCCCAGCGGAAACTCACAGCAGAGGAAATTGAACTCATTGCATTAGGTTTGTCCTTTTGTCCAACTACTAATTTTAATTTTGCACAAACTAGGATTGATTTTTTGTATTTCTCACGCAAATTGAAATTGAAAAAATAGATTGACACAAAACACAAAACAGCCTCCACCATTTCTGAAGTGGCAACGATAAGTAATCTCAATATTGATGACATTGAAGTTTTGAATGTTTTGACATCACAATATGATCAAGGTACAGAAAATGATGATGTCATTTCAAATTACAACAGTTTGATATTGATGTTAATGTCAACCCGGTAGTGGTTTTAAACCTAAGTCAGTGTTTCTACCCCAAATTGAATGTGATGCTATTGATGTGTTCAAGAGAGGGGTCCTGAGTGGCCATAAGAGAATCTGCCACAAAAAATGCCAATTGGGAAGAAGAATCTAACTTATGACCAAATGGTGGCACTTGAAAACCTTAAATCAGACTCTTCTATTGTTATATGACAGTCTGATAAAGGTGGAAATGTTGTGGTGTTAGACAAACTTATCTTATATATCTTAATAATATATCTTAATGAGGGCCGCAGACACCTATCTGATGACACATGTTATTGCATTTCTGACAAGGTAGCTATAACAAGATCTAATGCGAAATATGGAGAGATGCTGGTTGAGTGGCGGGAGCAGGGCCTCGTTGGAATGGGAGGAATATAACTATCTTAAATGCCCCCATCCACGAATCTCTATATTATATCTACTCCCCAAACTCCATAAAGACCCTGTTAACCCACCGGGCAGCGCTATTGCTTTTTCAATGGGCTCTTTACTTCAGAACACATCTCGTTTTATTGACCACTATTTAAGACCTTATGTGGTTAGCTTACCAGCTTATCTAAGGGATACAACTCACTTCCTGACCATTATTGATGGCATATATTTGGAATCCAGTTATACTTTGGTAACTTTGGACGTGTGTAGTTTATATACATGTATTCAACACCAATTTGGATTACAAGCCATAAGACATTATTTGAAAAGTTGTCCATTTCGTTGTTTGGTCACTCTTAGATGATTCTGGCCATGATTGAGTTTTGCTTAACGAACAATTTCTGTTTGATAATGTCATCTATTGTCAGTCACAGGGCATATAAAATCATACTATGGCAAAGATTCATAGATGATTTATTTATCATCTGGAATGGCACCACAGCAGAATTTGAGCAATACTTTGAGAAAATGAATAACAGCGTAACAAAACTCAAATTCACCTTTGAAATTAGCCCAGAGAGAGTTGTGTTTCTCGATACTGAAATATATATCGACAAACACTCCCTACAGTCTACACTGCACAGGAAGGCAACGGCAACAAATGCTACCTTGCATGGGAAAAGCTTCCATAATGAAAAACTGAAGTGGAGCATCCCATATGGGGAGTTCTTACGATCAAAAAGGAATTGCTCCAATGACCAGGATTTCCAAAAACATAGCAATAAAGCTACAAATAGATTCCTCACAAGAAAGTACCCACCAAAAGTGGTTGAGAAATGTCTGAAGAAAGTAGAGGAACAAGATCGCAAAGAAATCCTACACAGAGAAAATAAGATAAAACAAGGGATAATACTATCAGATTAATCATTACATTGAGTGCGGAAACAAACAACTAACAAGAAATATCCGTAAACATTTGGCAATCCTGAAGTCTGATCAAACTTTGACAAACTTGATTGGAAACCATCCAAACATCACTTATCGAAGGGCCAAAAACATAGGAGATCGACTAGTCCACAGTCACTTCAGTGAACCAGTAAACAGAACCTGGTTACAAAGAGAAAGGTTCTGGCCATGTAAGCATTGTAAGGTCTGCAAAATAGCCACACCTACTAAACAACTTGAGATTGACAAAGTAAGAAAATGGACCATACGCCAACATCTATCTTGCAAAAGTACTTTTGTCGTCTACATGATAGAATGTCCCTACCACAAAAGATACATAGGCAGTACGATATTCGAAGTGAAAAAAAGAATTCTCGAACATGCACGAGCCACCACTCACAAAGACCGCACGAATGTGATTGCCAAGCACATGGAAAAATACCATGACAACAACTGGGAAACATTGCGATATTGCGCTATTGATCAAATACCTGCATCAGAAAGAGGTGGTAATTGAATCAAAACCCTCCGACAAAGGGAATCAAAACACATCATCAATTTCAGGACCTTAGACCCGAGGGGTCTTAACCAAAATGAAGAATTATATGTTAATTTATGAAAGACATGAATATCAAAGAGATGGACTAACAACTAATGGAAAGAATCATGATAAATTAAACTCACTGGAGAGAGATAAATATCATTTATAACATTCATCATACTGAAACTGATGAATCCCAAGTCTAATTACGAAAGGTGACACACCAGGAGAGACTCAATACAACATTCTCACTAGAGAGACTATAGTGTAACACACTCATTCATAATGAGAATCTGGGACAATAACCGCAATCCGAAATGTCCTCAATGAAAATATTTATGTTATTTTGAGTTAAGCACACATTATTTGTTTTAACATGGTTTAAAAATGAATGTGATGAAACTACATTTACCATAATGCACCAGCTGTATAGGAATCACTGGGCACTAAAAATAAAAGAAGGCTTAACCAAGCCTCAGGCTGAGGTGAAACGCGTTGGGCTTTGGTCACAAACTTAAAAATAAAGTCACTGTAATTTTGAAAAGAAGACTCGAGTGAGTGCGTTTTTACAATGCCAAGCGAAAGATTGGTTGCTGCCGTATATATATATAACGATGGTACGTATCCTGTCGCAAGACACTTTAAAGCAATCCACCAAAATAATCTAGCGGATTTAAACTATTTTGTTATTGGAGCTGTAAAGGAGAATCCGCGAGGTGGAAACAGAGAAAAGTGTTTGCGGCAGTTGGAATCCAAATTCATTATTGAATTGGACAGCAGACAGCCAAATGGATTCAATAACACAGAGGATTTACATCACTTCCTCTGATGCTCTGTCCATTAGCTATATGTTCCCTATATGTTTCCAAATTCCTGTATCTAAAATCTACCTTGACAATATCACTGCTGCCCCCGTTCCATTCTATTTTTGTCTCAATATTGTTTTTAGTCTTTCACATTATAAGCATAACTTATTATTTTGCTTATAAGTTTTAAAAAAACTTGTCTTGAAAATGTCAAGACTTTGTTCAGTAAGAAGCACAAATTTAGTGGATTTTAGTAATTATCACATCACTACCATGCACTTTACTTAAGGAAATACTCTTATGCTGCTACAAAAGAAGGCAAAGTTTGCACTTAGTTTGTATTTTTTGCACATTGCGTAGTGTTGCACGTCTTTTTGACATTTGACCAACTTTGGTCAACAAGGTTAGCCAAAACGTGGGTTTCGGAATTTATTCCATGATTTCCATGTGTAAATTTGTAGAGTGTCAGTATTTTAAATAGCATATTACTATTTTTATATTGTATTCTGTATATATGAAATATGTATTCATTTGTTGTCTTTTTATCATAAGAAGAATGATAGATATATATTTTGGATAATATATTTTTGTATAGCATATTTTATCAATGTATATATTTATTTATTTATTTATACTCATTGAGAAAATATATAATGAAATTGGCGACCTATTCAAAACAAATTGTTATTTTGAAATAATGTCATGATAATTGTGCTTCACGCATCTATTCTCAAAACTGCATTCATGCGGTAATGTTATGCAAACTCAAAATGCTAGCAATCTAGTAAGGCTTTCTCAACAACTACAAGTCCCAGCATGCACACTTGTGCAGTATTTCCTCTATTTCCACACATCACAGAGGGGAGGTGAAAGCATCACACAAAAAAACAATATAAAAAGTGAAAGTGGACTATTTGTTTGTGAATTGAGAAAGAATACAAGGGTATTCGAAACGCGTCTGACAAACTGAAAATAAAGACCTGCATTTTTCCACAATATTTGGAGTCTGTATTTCGTCCTTTGGTTGTGTCCGGCTGGGCGCCACAGAGAGGTTCGGAGATATCTATATATATATATATATATATATATATATATATATATATATATATATATATATATATATATATATATATATATATATATATATATATATATATATATTACCTACTGGCGGTCGCCAGTAGGTATATATAGTTAGGATTTTTTCTCTATGGGATTTTTGAAAATTCTATGTCTAATAACTTTGGCGTTTGTGGACGGAATTGGCTGAAATTTTCAGGAAAATGGCACATTTTGTTTCTGAGCAGCCCCTAAAAATTGGGGGGGGGTTCGTCCAGGGGGGGTCGAGAAAAAAGGGGGGTCCCAAAACGTGTTTTTAACATTGAGTTTTCCATAGGGCGGTTGGCCTCACTTTTAGCCCGAACGGCTGAATGGATTTGCACGAAACTTGGCAAAATTGTAGGGACTGGTAGCCCGATGTGCCTTTTGTAGGTCTCAATATATGTGCTTCAGTGGATTTTGAGAAATTAACGTTCAAAAAAAGATATATATCTGTAACAGCGGACCGGGAAGCGCTCCGGTTCGCGGACTTTTCGCGCAACGGAGCTTTGTGAAGCGAAGCTGATTGGTTCTCCGGCGTCTGTAAACATTCCAAACAGTCCGTAGCGGCCGCCATCTTGTCTCTCGGTAGGCTCGAGAGACAAGAGGAGGCCAAAGCGAAGGGGCAAATGACCATAAGGGGGCATAGTAGATCCTCGCTGACCCCCTAGGTTTGATGTGGAGGTTTTAAAAGGGCCCCGCGGGGCAAAAAAAAAAAATAATAATAATAATCGAACGGCTGAATGGATTTGCACGAAACTTGGTAAAATATTAGGGACTGGTAGCCCGATGTGCCTTTGCTAGGTCTCAATATATGTGCTCCAGTGGATTTTGAGAAATTAACGTTCAAAAAAAGATATATATCGTAACGGAGGTTTGCGAAGCTGATTGGTCATTCTGTCACTGGGCTATAGTTGGGCTACATCTGGCTGATATTTGGGCTACATTTGTTTTTTTGTCTCTGGCGGCCATCTTTGGGCTACATTGGGCTACATTGGGCTTCATTGGGCTTCATTGGGCTACATTGGGCTACATTTGGGCTCCAACATATATATAGGCCAATGTAGCCCAATATATATTTTTCAAAGTTAATTTTCGTAAAAACCACTGGAGCATATATCTTGAGACATAGCAAAGGCACATCGGGCTACCAGTCCCTACAATTTTGCCAAGTTTCGTGGAAATCCATTCAGCCGTTCGAGCTAAAAGTGAGTCCAACCGCCCTATGGAAATGAAGGAAATGAATGGGTAATTTGTAATTAGCAAATAGCTCATCGCAAACTAGGAATGGTAAAGAATCGCTATTTATTCCTTAAAGTTCGCTATTTAGGAAATGCAAAAAACTTTGATGATACATATGGCGGTTCATCTCGAACAAGATAAGAAGTATAGGGATAGATTTATGATGACTGGCGCATCACCAGGGATGTGTTAGTCATTCTGTGCCGCTGTTCCGTCACCTATGGTGTGCTGCATTTACAATGCGGCGCATCATGGGGCAAAAACAGCACAGATGCGTGATGTATCTGTGCCGTAAAGGTGGCGCATTGCTGGAGTTGTATCGCAAGTGTGATGAAGCTCCAGCAAGGGTCGGGTGTGCCCCTGTCGCAGGGTTTCTGTTCTCACACAGAACTGTGGACAGAGGATTGGAACCTCGGCGAATTAGGGTGCCCCAAAACTCACCTTAGTAATCAAAAACCCCTTAGCAAGCTAGGTACAGTGTCACATTGGATATAACAAACTCTCAATGTTTAGACAATCCAGAATATGAACTTATAGTACCTCAGGATACGTGGAACTCATGAACAGTCGGTCGTTATATATTTCTTAGAAACCAGAACATGGAGTTAAGAAGAACACATGTGTATTTGAAATGTTTATTTACTAATGCCGTCTTCTCAGGCGTAGTATCTTAGATAATACAAGTACACATATTATCAGTAGCAAAATTACCAGCATAGTTACTAGTACATAAAAAGCGAATGGTGACAGTATGTTAACATGCTGTAAATGAATAAGAGTTAGCAACACTTATAAGCAGCCACGGGCCGTGGAGGGAGTTACGGTGGGGCAGGGAGGCGGGGAGGGGGAGGGGCAGGGTGGAGAGGGCTCCACCCTGCCCCTCCCCCTCCCCGCCTCCCTGCCCCACCGTAACTCCCTCCACGGGCCGCGGCTGCTTATATCTCACCCTCCCTAATACACATATTATATTATTTGCTAACAAGGTCTGTTTGTGTTGGTTTAGGGCGTGCCCATACTTTAGTGTGTTAGATTTGAAGGAATCACATCAGCATACACCAGCTCTCTCTTCATGTGAACCGCATCAAGTGTTGTGTATGTGTGTTCGGCAAAGCAATATAAAACCCGCCTCATGCCCAGAATTGGCAGAAGCTGCACTTATGTTATGAGTATGAAGTCGTGCAGATCAGACCTCATAACAATTCTGTATCGTGTTGTTCTTGAAACTTCAGCACTCGCTGTACAGATATAGTTTAACAAGCAAAGCAGATAGTAGAGCAATAACATATTATTCTCATGTAAACCACGATGAACTACTAGGTTGAAAGCTAAAGCAACAACTAAGTGTCATGTGCAGAAGTTGCAAAAAAGGAAAAATGGCGTTTAAACCGGTAATGAGCCCATGCTAACTTAACACGGTGTAAAGATATCCAGGACCTAGATGACACCTCCCCATGATCCGGAAACCAACTGAATAAGATAATAGAAGTGCCATCTCATGAGAGCAGATGGCAACTTTATATGTGGACGGTCCGCAAGGTAAAACATTAAAAACTAGGAAAATTTAATGCTAAAGAAAAATAAAACAGCCAAGTACTTTATCGAGTCTTAAGCCAATAGGCAAGCTAAATAATAAAAACTTGACAAATAAGTCAATGAATTGTCAATGAAATGCTAGTACTCAGCATATCAAACATGAAAAAGGTCTATGACATAACTGTGAATGCAAAATAAGCTGCAACAGCCTCCAATAGGAAGTCACCGTCTTCATCCGAAAAGAGTTCAGCCATCCAATTTAAAAGCGGAAAAGAACATACGTGCTCTCCCAGCACCGGATCCTCTATCACCATCAGAGGACAGCTCGGTGGGTTTTCAAGAAAGCTCTGTTCCAAGAAAGACTGTGTTGCCGCCAGTAAATTCCAGGGACCAATTAGTCCATGCATCAATGCCACAGCCATAATCCTTTCGCGAGGACAAACCAACTCGTGAGTAATGATAGGAGTCATCAGCTGATTAAAGTCGACGTCAGGAGAAACCGGTCCGCAGAGACACAAATCAATGGCCCAATCGAAATCACAGGTCAGGCAGTGAAATACAGGCTGGACACAGGTGAAGTAGGAGAATCGAAAAGATAATCCATATGCCGTGCTTAATATCGCCAACGGCATTGTGCCATAATATTCTAGCATGCGATTGCGGAACAGTGTCAGCAGCTGCAGGGCGGGAGCTTGCACAGGGGGGACATCCATATTTAAAAATGTAAAAAAGCACAAGAGCGTCCGCTGGTAATGCAAGTAAAAATGGCAATCCACGAAGCACAGTGGAGAAAATAGAATGAAAGAAAGCAGGGATGACTCCAAAGATTTTCTCAAATGAAGTCACGAGACCACTGGTAACAACTTTAAAAAAGTGCGCCAGGGCCTTTGTGGAGGACGCGTTAAAGATAGTCCGAACCATCTTGCTGAAATGCAAAGGCGAATCAGTATTGAAAAGGGTCTGCACCTCTGTACGGGTGTTCGCTATGTGAAGCACGAAAGTTTCACGGGCCGAACTCAAGGCCACCTCTCTCTGAGACAAAAGAGCTCTTATTCTTGCCATGCCGTTGAAATCTGCTCCCAAGGTTGGTATTTGTGGCCAGATTGAAAACTCCCTATGTTCATGTGTGGGAGGAAATAGAACATTTTTGCAGCAAATAACCCGTTCACTTACTGTTACGATAAAAGGAATACTTTTAATTAACCCAGAACAATCTTCATTATTGAGCATCAAATAACTACCATTTTCCAACAACTTGAACGTGGGGATGATAGCAGGAACTGGCGTGCCTTGCAACACGCAAGCCATATTTGGTCGGTGTTTGTTGCATGAACCGTGTAACTGTATGTGCCTACACATTAGTGAATGATCTGGCGTCTCAGTGCATTCCTCTCCATTCAGATAAACTTCTTGATCATCTTTGAAACATCTGTATGTGTATGGAAGCGACCAGACCTCATGAAGAAAAGCACTACCTAAAGGTTCATAACGACCTATTGGTATATATTTCATACAATTTGAAAACTTATATAAAGCAAAAGGCAGCGTTATTAAACCGTGGATAAGGCACGTTGCCAAAAAAACCGCAATCCTCTGCTGATGATGTCACTGAGCATGTCATGAATGATGTAATATGTGACATCATCAGCAGTGGATTACGGGTAATAGTATCTCTAGTTTACTCCCCTATAGCTGTCTTTCTTTTAACATAAGTGTCTGTTTCCTTCCCTTATACTTACTGTTTTTGGTTCGCTTCCGGTTCGCGTACCGGCGAGCGAACTGGGAAGCGTACTACGAGAAATAGAGGTTGGCACAGTTCCAAATATTGTACCAATTTTTTAATAACGGGGAGGTAGTTCTGAAAAGAACTTTTTTTTTATTGTTTTTGTTGTTTTATATATTTTTTATTTTTTTTCTGAACATTTTTTTACTTTTTTTGAATTTTTCTGAACAGTTTTATATTTTTTTGGGTTTTTCTTGCAGGGGGCAATGAAAACGATTCATTGTAAAGGGCTCAACAGGAGCAACAAAACAAAAAAAAAGTATTTATTATTTGGGGCGTTTCGTACAAACTTGCATATGATAGTCAATAGCTCTGTTGATCAGAGTGATGCTTCTTTCTCCGTAGCAAATGAATCCACTGCAATGTACGCAGATTTGTTTTACTTCATGAAATCTCGTTTGAATATTTGGCACCATCTCCCTGCCCTCTGGTCCCGTTACTTCCGGTACAACAGATCTTCTGGCCATAATAGGGAGATTATCTAGGTCGTTACGAAACTGTGCAGCACTGTAGTTGTTAGGATGCCACCTAGTCATATGGCGATGCATTGTGTAGTTTCCGAAACTGTATTGTTTGTCGGTCCCTCTGGACAGTCTATCTTGACATATAAGGCAAGTTACGTATCTTGCATTTACTTTTTTCTGACCTTTGGGAATTTTAAAAAATTGCCAAATGAAGTTTTCTTTCCGGTGAGACGTCCTGGGCTCCTCAGGCAAAAAGTGCCTCTCTTTGTGCTCGTCGTCCTGTTCTTCTTCTTCCTCTTCTTGCTGAATTTTAATTGAGCAGGTGGTCCACTCTTCCTTGGAGGTGGTGGAGGTGGTGGGGAAGCACCAGCTGAAGCTACTAAAGAAGCCATTGCTCACTGGTAACAAAGGGTCTTTCTCTCACAATGATGAAAGTCAGAGTGAGGAAAGAAGGAGGGATTTTCATCATTTGGGAAAAACAAGAGTTCTCAACCAATGAAAAGTGTTCATTTTAGATTATATGACCTAGTCTTACATCATTAGGAAACCAAAAGTGAAATGAACCAATGAAAAGTGTTATTACCAAGTCACATGACCTGCTGTGTTTACGTTAAGCGCTTTGCAGGGCCTCCCGCTTTGCTTCCAGAAACCTGTGCTTTGCGACTCGGTAAGCGTACCAGTTCGCTAACGTAGCACGTCATATGACGTATCACGCGACAACGTGAAACGTCATGCGGACGGGAGGCGTCACGATGTTGTTTTCTAACGCGGCAGTTGCGGTAAGGAAACGTTTACCGGCTCGCGGTCTATTTCGCGGCATCAAGGTCAGCTAACGGGAAGCTTCCCGATTCGCGAAGCAGGAACGAAGAAAAAAAAATATTTAAAAAAAAAATTATTAATAAACATATAAAATATATTTTTGGATTTAAAGAAGAATACATTTTACAGCTACAGATATTAGCTGTTAAAAAACCAATGAAATTCACTGAAAAAACCATAGGTTATAGACCATATATAGTTAGGAATTAGCATTTACAAAACCTTGAAAATTCACTGAAAAAACCATAGGTTATAGACCATATATAGTTAGGAATTAGCATTTAGAAAACCTTATTTTACTCACACAAAACCATTGAAATTCCATATATAGTTAGTTGCACTAACTATATATCGCGCACCCGCAATCCACTGCTGATGATGTCACATATTACATCATTCATGACATGGTCAGTGACATCACTGATGACATCACTGATGACATCTCAAATGACATCACTGATGACATCACTGATGACATCTCATTTGACATCAATGACCACATCACTGATGATATCATTCATGTGACAATACAATGCATCTCCTCACATTTTAATATAACCTGTTTCACCCAGTGTTAAATACAGAGTATAATTTTTGAAACCATTGACACACCAATACTAGTTACTACATACGCACTCACTGATTCCTATGTCTACACACACATTCACTCATTCACCCATACAATCATTCATACACACAATCACTCATCTTTACAACACTATCATATGCACTCATACACCTATACAGACACTCACAGTCTGCCACTCATCCATGGAGTTACTCACACACCTAGTCAGTCCTGTAAAGAATCAATGACACTTCCATTTTCTTGTCTATACAGTTAAACATAGAGCACCTTACATTTTCAAACATATACTAACACACACTTACCTTCTTATACAATCATTGATACAAGTACACATTGATCTGCACAGAGTCACACACCTCCCAGCCAGCCACACACACACTCAGTCTCCCATACAAATACTTGGACAATCAATCAGTAACCCATATAGTTAATCATATAGCTACTGATCAACACATGCAGCAGTTTACAGAACAACAGACATAATGATGCACAAATTAAGACAGTTTAGTCACTAACCCATGCACTCAGTGAGACACATTTAATCACTCACTCATACATTCAGTCATGCACCTACTAAATCCTTTGTCCAGACACTTATACTTGCACTCATTCTTCAATATGTAAGACACATTTTAACTTTACAGAAACATACAGTCACTGGATGTTGTCATCAGTGATGTCATCAGTGATGTCATTTGAGATGTCATCAGTGATGTCATCAGTGATGTCACTGACCATGTCATGAATGATGTAATATGTGACATCATCAGCAGTGGATTGCGGGTGCGCGATATATAGTTAGTGCAACTAACTATATATGGAATTTCAATGGTTTTGTGTGAGTAAAATAAGGTTTTCTAAATGCTAATTCCTAACTATATATGGTCTATAACCTATGGTTTTTTCAGTGAATTTTCAAGGTTTTGTAAATGCTAATTCCTAACTATATATGGTCTATAACCTATGGTTTTTTCAGTGAATATATATATATATAGGTCCATCACCAAGGAATAAACATTTATCCTTGAACTTTACCCACGGAGTAAGAGCCTGTGTTTCATTTCTGCACCAGGATTGGCATTAATATATATATATATAGATATATATGTATATATATATATATATATATATATATATATATATATATATATTCACTGAAAAAAACATAGGTTTCAGGAGTTATATAGTTAGGAATTAGCTTTTAAAAAACCTTTGAAATTCACTCAAAAAACTATAAATGTTAGTGGTGTTATAGTTAGCTGGACATTTTACTCATACAAAACCATTGAAATTGCTCCTATATAGTTAGTTGTACTAACTATATTTCGCGCACCCGCAATCCACTGCTGATGATGTCACATATTAGATCATTCATGACATGGTCAGTGACATCACTGATGACATCTCAAATGACATCACTGATGACTTCACTGATGACATCATCCAGTGAATGTGGTTTGCTTCGTTATTTAAATATGCATTATATATATAGCAATTTGCATTGAAGAATAAGTGGATATATATATAAATAAATATTTGGATGGAGGATTTAGTAGCAGTGTAATTGACTGTTTACTTGACCAATTTATAATGTCTCACTAAATATAGTGGATAGTGACTAAACTGTGTGAATATCTGTATCACTTTGTCAGTTGTTGTGTAAACTGATTCTACAGTTGGTTACTAGCTATGTGAAAGTCTATATTAGTTATTGATTAGTTA
The DNA here is from genome assembly GCF_964261635.1 of Lissotriton helveticus. Taxonomy (NCBI): domain Eukaryota; kingdom Metazoa; phylum Chordata; class Amphibia; order Caudata; family Salamandridae; genus Lissotriton; species Lissotriton helveticus. The sequence continues at coordinate 1,028,587,005 of NC_136067.1, forward strand.
ACTGAGTATTTGTAAGGGAGTGTGAAAGTGTGTGTGGTTCGGTGGGGGGGTGTGTGACTGTCCAAAGATGTGTGAATAGTTGATTCAATAGATATATGAAGTTAAAACTACATTTTCTAACAGTTGTTTGGGTGAGTGAATATCTTTATGGGTGTGTTGATGAGCAAATATATTTCTCAATGGTACAGGTCCAACAAACTAGAAAAATAAAAGGAAGTGTATGTGTCAGTTGTTGTATATAAATAAGTATACATAAGACACAATGATTGTGTGAGTGACTGTATGGCTAACTGTATACTTGTAATAATGATTTTATAATTCACTAAGTATGACTTACTATCTAAATGAATAGAAGAAGTGGTGTTTGTATAAGTGTTTTGCTAAGTAAATATGTAAGTATGATCCATTGTTTGCATAAGTGAGTAGGATGACTTCATATGTGAATAGGATGCGTGCTGTTGTTTAATGTCGATATAGATGTATAAGTATTTTTGATAGTGTTCTATTGTTCATTGACAGCATGTATGAGTGAATCCATAGGTAAGTGATTAGATGTGTGTATACATCTATGAATCACCGAGTGGATTTTTAGATACTTGTGACAATGGATTTAAATATGATACTCTGTATTTTACAAAGAGTGATGAAAAATTGTAATAGTGTATGAAAAGGTGTATGTGATTGTCACGTTGATGATGTCATCAGTGATGTCATCAGTGATGTCATTTGAGATGTCATCAATGATGTCACTGACCATGTCATGAATGATCTAATATGTGACATCATCAGCAGTGGATTGCGGGTGCGTGAAATATAGTTAGTACAACTAACTATATAGGAGCAATTTCAATGGTTTTGTATGAGTAAAATGTCCAGCTAACTATAACACCACTAAAACTTAGATTTTTTTCAGTGAATTTCAAAGGTTTTTTAAAAGCTAATTCCTAACTATATAACTCCTGAAACCTATGTTTTTTTCAGTGAATTTCAAAGGTTTTTTAAATGCTAATTGCTAACTATATAAGGCCTGAAACCTATGTTTTTTTCAGTGAATTTGCAAGGTTTTTTAAATGCTAATTCCTAACTATATAAGGCCTGAAACCTATAGTTTTTTCAGTGAATTTCAAAGGTTTTTTAAATGCTAATTCCTAACTATATAAGGCCTGAAACCTATGGTTTTTTCAGTGAATTTGCAAGGTTTTTTTAAATGCTAATTCCTAACTATATAAGGCCTGAAACCTATGGTTTTTTCAGTAAATTTCAAAGGTTTTTTAAATGCTAATTCTATTAGCGGATAACGTTTTTATATATTAAAACGTTTTTTTAAATCTCAAATGCCTGCTTTGCTAACAGAGTTTTTATGCACAGGCTCTTTTGTCTCTGGTGGCCATCTACCTCTCTACCTCTACACCTCTAACTCTCTACCTCTCTCTAAACGCACACATATACACATATATATGCATATATATGCATATGCATTTATATACATGTATGTGTGTATATATATATATATATACATACATATATAAACATATATAATCTGCATATCCATATAAATAAAAATATAAATGCATGCATACATATACATATATGCATACATATGCATGTTATTTACATGAAAGTTTTAAAAACACTAATAAAAGCAAAGCTAAAAAGCCACCTCATTACAAACAGAATGGCTTTAACTTAAATGAGGGCGAGATCTATTGCATTTTCAATGCTTGTTTGGTTCCATCAAGAAGGCTTTCAGATGTGTCACACATTTGCCATTAATTCTGAATGTTAGCACTCTACTTGCTCATTAGATCACTGTAGTAAAGCTACTGCTCACCAGGGAAGTCTGCTGCTGGTATTCAAAGTGCATGTTTCAGTCTGCATGTCAGAATTTCTTTAATGAAATAGAAGAGGATTTGAGAAGTTTCCGCGTAAACACTGGTTGGTCCCACTTCTCCGTCAATTGGGACTGAGAAGATGCAGACCTGCTCTCTTGGCATTACAGTTCTTAGACTCCCAATTTGCTGCTAAGAGTATAGCCTGTTTTTTAAAGGCTTGTCTGAAAATTCGATCCCAATTGGCTGTTTCTGCATTGTAAACCTTTTACGCACAATTTACATTTAATTGTCTACAAAATTTGATGTATCTGTAAATAATGTACTCTTAACCACTTTTCTATAAAACTGATCTAAATGTTCGTAGCATGTACTTTTTATGATTGTAAAAGCAATCGAAATAAAGTTTATTTTGACTTTGACTTTGAGAAGTCACTCAAAATGTGCCCTAATTTTTCTTTCTTCAGCACTAATCATAATTTCTATGGCAAAATGAACCCCCTCATTTTGTTCCTTTGCAAATTAAATGTTTTAAGTGTTAACACTTTATTCCAATCAAGATGACTTCAGGTGTGCCATACTTTTGTCATAAGTAAGACTGTTAGCGCTCTAGTTGTTCTTTAGAACACTCTGGGACATTCCGTCATTGGGCTATAGTTGGGCTACATCTGGCTGATATTTGGGCTACATTTGTTTTTTTGTGTCTCTGGTGGCCATCTTCGGGCTACATTGGGCTGCATTGGGCTACATTGGGCTACATTGGGCTACATTTGGGCTCTAACATATATATAGCCCAATGTAGCCCAATATATATTTTTTCAAAGTTAATTTTCGTAAAAACCACTGGAGCACATATCTTGAGACATAGCAAAGGCACATCGGGCTACCAGTCCCTACAATTTTGCCAAGTTTGGTGGAAAACCATTCAGCCGTTCGGGCTAAAAGTGAGTCCAACCGCCCTATGGAAATTAACATGGGGAAAACACGTTTTGGGACCCCCCTTTTATCTCGGCCCCGCTTGACGAATCCCCCCCAAACTTTCAGGAAAGGACCGGAGCGCCGCGAGGCAAAGTTAAGGAAAATTTCAGGAAGATTCCTCAACGGGCGCCAAAGTTATTCCCAATAGAATGTTGCGATTTCCCTATGGAAAACAATCCTAACTATATATACCTACTGGCTATCGCCAGTAGGTAAGATACATATATATATATATATATATATATATATATATATATATATATATATATTACCTACTGGCAACCGCTATATGAGTAACTATATGGGTTATTGATTGGTTGCCCAAGTATTTGTATGGGAGACTGAGTGTGTGTGGGTGGCTGGGAAGTGTATGACTCTGTGCATAGATGTGTGAGCAGTTGATTCACTAGATGTATGGGTTCAAAAGTGCATGTGGAAACAGCTGTATGGGCGGTTGACTGTGTGCATGAGTGTATTGGTGAGTGAATGGATATCTCAGTGCTACATGTCAAAGTAAGAACATTTGTAAAACACAGTACATGTGAGAGTTGACATATATAAATAACTGTGCATAAGAGCCAGTGAATGTGCAAGTGGCTGTATGGATCATTGTGAACTTGTATCAGGGATTGTATAACAGAGTAAATATGTGTTAGTATATGTTTGAATAAGTAAGGTGTGTATAACTGTATAGTTGAGGAAATGGAGGTGTGATTGATTCTTTGCATGACTGACTAGGTGTGTGAGTAACTCCATGGATGAGTGACAGTCTGTGAGTGTCTGTTTACACTGAGTGTATCTAAGGTTATATTACAGTCTGAAGAGGTTCATCGTATTATCACATGAATGATGTCATCAGTGATGTGATCAGTAATGTCAAATGAGATGTCATCAGTGATGTCATCAGTGATGTCATTTGAGATGTCATCAGTGATGTCATCAGTGATGTCATTTGAGATGTCATCAGTGATGTCATCAGTGATGTCATTTGAGATGTCATCAGTGATGTCATCGGTGATGTCATTTGAGATGTCATCAGTGATGTCACTGACCATGTCATGAATGATGTAATATGTGACATGATCAGCAGTGGATTGCGGGTGCGTGATATATAGTTATAGACTATATATGCGAATTTCAACGGTTTTGTGTGAGTAAAATAAGGTTTTGTAAATGCTAATTCCTAACTATATATGGTCTATAACCTCTGGTTTTTTCAGTGAATTTTCAAGGTTTTGTAAATGCTAATTCCTAACTATATATGGCCTATAACCTATGGTTTTTTCAGTGAATATATATATATATATATATATATATATATAAACATATACATATACATATACATATACATATATATATATTACCTACTGGCGGTCGCCAGTAGGTATATATAGTTAGGATTTTTTCCCTATGGGATTTTTGAAAATTCTATGTCTAATAACTTTGGCGTTTGTGGACGGAATTGGCTGAAATTTTCAGGAAAATGGAACATTTTGTTTCTGAGCAGCCCCTGAAAATTTGGGGGGGGTTCGTCAAGGGGGGGCTGAGAAAAAAGGGGGGTCCCAAAACGTGTTTTTCCAATGTTAATTTCCATAGGGCGGTTGGCCTCACTTTTAGCCCGAACGGCTGAATGGATTTGCACGAAACTTGGCAAAATTGTAGGGACTGTTAGCCCGATGTGCCTTTGCTAGGTCTCAATATATGTGCTCCAGTGGATTTTGAGAAATGAACGTTTAAAAAAAGATATATATCTGTAAGCGCGCTCTGGGCAGCGCTCTGGTTCGCGTACTTTACGCGTAACGGAACTTCGCGAAGCGAAGCTGATTGGCTCTCCGGTGTCTGTCAACATTCTAAACAGTCCGGAGCGGCCGCCATCTTGTCTCTCGGTAGGATCGAGAGACAAGAGGAGGCCAAAACAAAGGGGGAAATGACCATAAGGGGGCCTAGTAGATCCTCCCTGACCCCCTAGGTTTGATGTGGAGGCTTTAAAAGGGCCCCGCAGGGCAAAAAAAATGTTTTGTTTTTTGCGTGGGGAGCGCCCGGTTCGCGAACCGGGAAGCGTACTGGGGAGCGTACTATAAGGAAAAAAGAATGATAGACTTTTCGAATACTGTATGTTAATTGATTGTTGGTTTTGTTGATTATTTTTTAATTTCTTTATTTTTTAAGCAATTATTTATTATTGTGATTGTGTTTCAAAATTTAATAACATTTCTAACATTTCTGCGAATTTCGGCCTTTGCGAATGCTAATTAGACAAATGGTATGTATCAAACAAGTTTGATGCAAAATAAGGAATAGCAAAATTTGCTATTCCTTATTTTGCGATTGCACTGAAGGATTTGCAAATTTTGCGATTTCTTAAATGCAATGTATCAAACAAAAAATATGCAAAAAATGCCATTAAGGATTTGCAAATTACCACCAACTTCTAGTTGGTGGTAATTTGCGAATTCTTTTCAAAAAGCTTTTTTTCCAAAAAACAAAAGGTGCCATATGACGCCCATACATGCCCTTAGGGCATGTATGTGCGCCATATGCCCCCAAATTTCTTTTTCAGGGGGTGCAGCAGGGTGTTCTTGAGACACCCCTGCACCCTTGGAAAAATTCCTAATTTGCGATTAGCTAATTGCTAATCGCAAATTGCACCTTCATTCCTATGGGTCTCCTGGCCCATGGAAATGAATGGGTAATTTGCAATTAGCAATTTTCTCATCGCAAATTAGGAATGGTAAAGAATCGCTATTTAATACCGATTTTCTACATACATACCGTTTTGCATTTCCTAAATAGCGATTCCTTAAAATTCGCTATTTAGGATATGCAAAATAGTTTGATGATACATATGGCGGTTCATCTCCAACAAGATAAGAAGCTTAGGGATAGATTTATGATGACTGGCGCATCACCAGGGATGTGCCAGTCATCCTGCGCCGCTGTTCCGCCACCCATGGTGTGCTGCATTTACAATGCGGCGCACCATGGGGCAAAAACGGCACAGATGCGTGACGCATCTGTGCCGTAAAGGTGGCGCATTGCTGGAGTTGTATCGCAAGTGCGATGCAGCTCCAGCAAGGCTCAGGGGTGCCCCATCTCCACAATGCTGCGTCAAGACCTATGCCTGCTTCAAGCAGGCGCAGGGTTTTGACGCAGCTTTGTCCTATTCGATTGTAAATGCGGCACACCATGGGTGGCAGAGCAGCGGTGCACGTTAACTGGTGCATCCCTGGGGATGTGCCAGTTAACATAAATCTGCCCCTTTACATTTAAGTATGTGCAGGGGACACAGAGTCGGTGAGGCTTATCCAAGGTTAAGAAGAGATGAGTCCTGTTCACTGAAAAATTGGACATAGGCTTCACCTCCTCAGCATCGCTGGACATGGCTAAATAATAGCTGCAAAATGTTACTCTTGTTAAACAATTTTACTATTATAATCTCTGAGATTTGTCTCTTACTCTGCAACATCTCATTGTTGTTATCTTTCTTTAAAGATAAAGACAACATCAACATGAGCGACAATCAGCAATCAGTTGATTTCGACCTCATCATTGAACTCGTAATTGAAACATCAGTGGATGTTGATCCCTTGGATGATTTAAATCCTGAGGATGAAGAAGAACGTGATGAGGATGCAGATTTGTCAGAATTGTATGACATAGGTTGGGAAGCTGACGTGCTTGAGCCTATGGAACTATAAACATTTATTTTGAAAATTTATAATAAATGAAAAGTAAAAATGTAAACCGTTTGATTTATAATTAAAAACACCTTTAAAAACAGGTTATGTCTAGTGTCTTAAATAAAATATTAAAATATGCTCATAAAATTAGATCAGAATCACATATAAAATAGTAGAGGTAAAATGAATATAAATTCCATTTCTTTTCTGCTATTTGTGTATTATATATTTGCCAAGCACTAAAAAATCTTCTATGTAAAAATGTCAAGTAGTGTGTTAAGTTTTTGATGACTGTTATTGATTTACTGTTTGGTAATAGTGGTTAATAACATTTTTTATTATATTTTACCACAGATTCAACTGCAGATCATTTCAAGATTTCAGCATGCCAACCAAAGAAAGACTAAGAAAGGCTGCAAAACGTCAAAGACAGCAGGTCAATGAAAAAAAGCAGCAGTCCTCTAACAAAAAGATTTGTCAAGTCACCAAGAAAGCACCGGGTAAGAGTACAAAAACATTCATAAGAAATATCTGTAGTAAAAAAAATATTACTCCGGAAATTTTTCAGTCCAGAAAAAGAGAAGCAATTCAAACGGAAAGGAAAGGCCAATGAAAAATGTTACTGCTAGAGCAAGAGATAACTCTGTGCATGATAGTAGAAGGAAACAACAGTTTAGGGACATTCGTAAACGAATGTTCCGCAACAGGATAATTGGCAATTTGTTAAAAAATATTAAGAAAGGTCAACAGAAAGTGGTTTTTTATAAGAGAAAAAAAATAGTTGAGAAAGTTATTGATCAGGCATTTGAAATTAAACGTAAGTTATTTATTTTGATAATCAATAGAATTAGGAAGCTAAACAAGGCAATTTATGATTTCAAAAGAAATAGTAGATGGAAGAGAATAGTTAATCGTAGTAATTTTTGTGAAGTTTTTTCTGGAGAATGGATGCATAGTTCAAGCTGTGAGGCATTTTTTAATGAGGAGAGTTATTTCCAGGATAATGATTTGGTGCATGCAGTTGACACCAGTGGTCGAGCTTATGAAGTGAAAGATGGTTGTCCAGTTGAAAAAGAAAAACTTGTGACAACAGAGGCAGAAGAGGTGTTAGGTAATGAGGTTTTAGGAAGACGTCCTAAGGATCCTGTGTATACCTGGAAGTGTAGTACGAATTTGCAGTGTGCGACAGGATTCCATCAATTTGCTTTGTGATTTTGTACGGTCATTTAATAAGAAAAGTTTGAAGCAGAAAATGAAGTTGTTGCAAGAATTAGATCCTTGCAGAGTGAGAGAAGTGACAGGTTTGCATGGTCATTCACTGGCTTGTCTTTCCAGGAGAGTATGCCAGAGTGTTTTTCATCATTTCAGGATGCTAGCAGTGCATCATAATAAAGTGAGGAAATTAGTTAGAATGTTGTATTATGCTAAGAGTCCAGCAATTATGCTTAAACAATTATGCGCTGCTCTTTTGCATGGTTCTGAAATAGATGTGAAGAATATATGTGAAGAAATTGAGTTTTGTTACTTTGGAAGTAAAGAGGAGAATGTTGAAATTGACCAAGAAGAAGCGGGTAATGTGGAAGATAGTGTACAGGTTTCCAGTACAGATAATTTCCAGAGGGAAATTGCGACGTTTGAGGTGAAATCAAGTGAGAGGCCAAATTTCACTTGTGTGTGTTGTCGACGCACTTATTATAAGAATCAGACTAAGTTAGTGGATTTATATTCAAAAAGTGAAAGGGAAAATAATAGTGAATGGGAGGATTTCACAACATACTTGATGGTAGAAAATTGTTTTGATTTGGGATTGGATCAACGTGTGTGTACTTATTGTTGTAACAAATTAAATCAAAACCAGATGCCTGCTAGAGCAGTTCATAATAATCTGGAATTGGTTGAGATTCCTTCTGAATTGAAGGATTTAAATACTTATGAATCTATTTTGATTCAAAGTATCCATCCCTTTCAGGCTATTGTAAGAATGGAGCCAAAGACAGGGAAATTGCCTCCATCAGATTTACAGAGAGGATTAAAGGGAAGAGTTGTTTATTTGCCTCTTGATTTGAAGAAAAACATTAACACAATTGGAGTAGAAAAAGTGGAAGAGGAACCTCTGGTTATCTTAGTTAATGGGGTTCCGACAAAAAATAAGAAAATATGGCAAGATTTAGTGGATGTTAGAAAAGTTAAAAAGGCAACATTGTATTTGAAAAAAAATAATAAATACTATAAGAATGTATATGTTGCAGAAGAGGAAGTAAGTGAGGAAGAGGATAGCGATTTGTGTGCTGGTCAAATTGAGAAAGTAGAACCCTCTACTAGTGAAGAAATATATGAACATTATAGTGTTCATCCTTTGCATTCCAAGGAAGTCATGGGGAATGCTATTGAGTTGTTTCAAATGAAACAAGCCAAAGGGAGTCCCATTAGTGTTTGGGAGGAAAGTTTGGAAGCTCGGTGTTTCCCACAGCTTTTTCCAACAGGTCAGGGAGGAAGATATGATGAGCGACCTCATCAAATTCCTGCTTCTGAATACCGGACTTTGCGATTGTATGCAGGAGATGCTAGGTTTCGACAATGCATTCCCTATTTGTTTCATCTCCTGTTTGAAAGCGATCTGTCTGGACTGTCATATGCAGTGAACCACATCTTGAAAAGTGGTATACACATGCAAAACATCTCGGCAAGTGACTTTATGGATAAAGTCAATGTCCAAGACAGTATTTTGGATTCTCACCTGATTAATCTCATGGCGTGTCAGCGTGGTACTAATGAGTAATGGTACCGTCGTCATGGTGATTTAAAATGTATGCTGAGGAACTTAGGAACTCCCACATGGTTCCTCACTCTGAGCTGTGCCGAGTATGGCTGGGAAGACTTACTTGGATTTCTACGAGAGGCAAATGGAAACATCGAAAACATCGAATTCAAGACACCCGGAGAACTGTGCTCTTTGGATCCAGTCAATGTATGTAGGTACTTCAATCATAGATTTGAAGCTATGATGTCTTTCATCATGAATAAGAAGAATCCACCTCTTGGAGAGGTGTTGGATTTCTTCTGGAGAAAGGAGTACCAAGCAAGAGGTGCTCCTCATATACATATGTTGCTGTGGATCAAGGATGCACCTAAATTTGGAACGGATCCAGAAGACTCAGTGATGAGTTTCATACAACAGTATTCTACGTGTGCTGTTCCAAACGCAAAGGAGAAGAAAAGCCTAAGAGAAAAAGTTCTACGTTTCCAAAGCCATCGATGTGGAAAGTACTGTCGTCGTAAATTCCGAAACAAGGACAAGTTCTACACCAAATGTCGTTTCGGCTTTCCACGACCGATGATTTCTAAAGGAAGAGTAAACAGTTTGATGTCTTCGCTGCGACATAATGTGTTGAAGAAATCACCTAAAAACACATACAATTTGAAGAGGAACAAAGAGTCTAAGTACATCAACGACTACAACCCGGTGATTTTGTCCATGTGGAATGCTAACATGGATATACAGTTTGTGGCTGATAACTGTGTGGCTATGGCTCGGTATGTGACATCTTACATCACCAAAAAAGAGAAGACAGAATTGAAGGATATGTGGGAGGACATTTCCCATGAGAAGAGCCTCAGCAAGAAGTTGTACAGTTTCAGTCTGAAGATGTTGTCGCATCGAGAAATCGGAGCTTACGAATGTTCTGACCGGTTGTCTTCAGCAAGTCTCTATGCCAAGTCCAGGAGTATCGTTTGGGCGAGTCTTGGTCTTGCTGCAACGCGTAATCGAGTTCTCAAACCTGTGCGGGAAATTGAGTATTTGGCGGAAAAGGAGCCAAACAGTACCGACATTTTGAAGACCAACATGTTGGATACATATTATCCAAATCGAAGCAGTCACCTCGAGAATGTTTGTCTGTATGAGGTTCTTCAAAATTACATATTCAAGAGGAACATCAAAGAAGATACTGAGAAAGGAGTGTATGCTGTAATAGGAAGTGAGGGATGTCTGGTCAAGCAAAGAAAATGCCACTTGGTAAACCATCGGAAATTGAGTGGCGAATCTCCTGAAAAAAAGGAGTTTTTCTATTTAGCCCTTTTGCAACTTTTCAAGCCTTGGCATGCAGAAGAGGAACTGCTTGGAGATTTCCTCTGTTACGAAGACTCTTTCAATGCTGCCAAGGAGACCATAGAATGTCCTGCTTTTCCCAAATATGTAGAAATGTTGAATGTGGAAATTGAGCAGGAAGCAACGATTGCAGCCGAGATTGCCAGAGACAGTTCTCAGGACAGTCAGAGTTCTGCTTCATTGAGTCAGGATCCACTAGGAGGACCTGTTATCGAAAATGAAGCTGCCACTGCTATGAATGAAGTGGAAAGAGCCATGGCACATGCTCAGGAGGATGCGGTTAACTTAGAAGAGTTGGAAAGACAACTCAACGTTGAGCAGAGGAAAATATATGACGAAGTTACCATGCAAATTGATCATGGATTAAGTCATGACAAGAAAGAGTGCTCATGTACGTCGTTGAAGCCTGTCCGACTGTACGTGAGTGGAGAAGCGGGAACTGGAAAAAGTTTCCTTATTAAAGCAATTTCATGTTATTTGCAGGAAAGGACAGAGTCATCGCTGTCTTGTGTTGTCACTGCTCCAACTGGACTGGCAGCACATTACATTAAAGGGATTACTTTACATCGTTTACTGATGCTGCCAGTGGAGCATGACAACAAATTACAATATCACAAGCTATCTGGAGATGCTTGTTGTGAAGTTTCAAGAATCTTGAGGAATATGAAACTTCTTATCATTGACGAAGTAAGCATGGTTTCCAATGTCATGCTTGCCTTTGTGCATTTGAGAATGCAAGAAGTTCTCAAAACAGAGTATGATGTGTTATTTGGTGGCAAACACATCATTGTTTTTGGAGATCTTCTGCAGCTTACACCAGTGAAAGGGCAACCTGTGTTCAAAATGCTCATGCATGAAGATACCAGGAAGTGCCTAGGGAGCATTGGCAACGTCAATATATGGTTAAACTTCAATTATGCTGAACTGCATGAAAATATGCGTCAGGCGAAGGATGAAGTTTACAAGACTATTCTACAAGATGTTAGAATTGAAAAAGTGACCGAGCATGGGAAAGAAGCTTTACATGCACGATTACTGTCAAATTTATATCCAGAACAAGATGTTGTGCCTGAGAATATTTTTCAGAAAATTACTGAGAAGAAATCTGGAATATGTTTGATGCCAACTCTTGCAGAATGTGCCAAATTCAACAACAAAATGTTGCATTTAGAAAAGCAACAGATTGTGAAACTGGAAGCTATTGACAGAGTAGAGCATATGGGATCAACAATTATTTTGTCTGGGAATTTGAAAACAAAATTGGATTCATTAGAGAAGACTATATCTAAAACTGCAGGTTTTGAAAAGACTCTGAATGTGTGCTTGAACTGCTGTATAATTTTAAGAAGGAATTTACATGTTGAAAGAGGTCTGGTAAATGGATCAATGGGTAATGTTGTTGATTTTGTAAAATACAGAAATAGAGATGGAATTGAATTTTTAAAAATTAAATTTGATGGCATTGAGGAAGTACAGCTAATTGGTCGTTGTTCTGCTAGATTTTTGCTTGTAAAAGACTTATATGTTCGCCGTAAGCAGTTTCCTGTTTGCTTGGCATATGCGGTGACAATCCATAAATCGCAAGGTTTAAGTGTAGACAGTGCATTGGTGAATATTGGCAGTTCTGTGTTCAAGGAGGGTATGGCATATGTGGCATTGTCACGAGTTAGAACTTTATCGGGATTGTACTTGATTGAGTGTGATGTCACAAACATTTGTGCGGATCTAGATTGTGTTAAGGAATACAATAGGTTAAGAAGAGAGTATGCGCCACATTTGCCTCAATATCCTTTGTTTGAGAAACGTGTGGTAGGCCGGAAACGAAGAAATGTGACCAATACTGGGGAGGTTGTAGCAAAAAGACGAAAAGTCGATGAACCTGAAATTATAAGCAGAAACAAAAAGGATTCTGTTGAAGATGTTGTTGGTTTTCAATTTGAAAACAGTTCTGGTGTCAACTGCTATGCTAATGTAGTGGTTAATGTTTTGTTTTCTCTAGAAAATGTAAAAGAAGAGATTGTGGTCAATTCTGATCAAAGATTTTGCAGTTTGTTAAATTCTGTGTTAGAGAAATGTAGCACTGATAGAACAAAAATAGAAAGTGTGTCTGAAATTCGAAATCTGTTAGACAGATGTTCAGGCCAAACACAATTCTCTCAAACTATTCAGCAAGATTGTCAGGAGTTTTTAATGTATATGCTTGATGTATTGCATGCTGAAGGTGTAGATGTAGATCACCTGTTTGGGCTTTCTTATCAATGGCAGCATGACTGCGAGAACTGTAGGGTATCAAGTACTACTAGTGTAGACTCAGAAAGATTTATATATTTAACTTTGCCAGACAGTAAATCAGTCTCTTTTAATAAACTAGTAAAAGCAGCTGATCACAACACATGGAGTGTAGCCAATGTAAATCTGAAATTAATTATACGAACATATGGCCAGTATGTCATTTTAATGTTCCAACGATGTAGGCCTGATGGAACAAAATTGACAACTTTAATTAAAAATTTTGTGGCTTCACAGTTGTCAATATCAGGAAGGACTTTTGTAACTGCAGCAATTATATATCATGACGGTCCTTCAATAACATCAGGACATTACACAGCTTATTTAAAGTCTAGAAATGGCTGGTCATTCTGCAACGATTCTGTTTTAATTTTCAAAAAAAAATTGCCGTATGACCTTAAAAACTCTTACCTGGTGTTTTTAAAACCAAAATTTTAGGGAAAGAATCTCGGGATGTGCTCTGAGGAATTTCAAGAAGTTCTAATGGCTCCTACACGATTTGGCCTTGAGGATAAGTGTAGTACAGAGACATAACTTCTTACCATAACACTGGACGTCATGGAGAAATAAGTGCACTTTGAATGAGTTCAGAAAAACTGTTTCTTTTTATAAGCTAATTGAAGCAGCCAATCAAAACATGGAGTAGAGGGAATGTAAGTCTGCAATGCTGTCTACTGTTTTACATTGCTTGTGATTAAAAGTGATGTAGAGAATTAAATAATTGTAGTAGTCATAGAGGTAGTGTACGTCTGCTTCATAGTAAGCAGTATCAGTGTCATAGGAAATGTAGAACATGACTGAGCAAGAAGGGGAAGATATTACTAGTCCAGGATTGTGAAAATGATCTTCAATATTTTAATTGTGAAAGTTGCGGAAATACAACATGACGGGATTGGCTTACAAGAATTCTAAGAGTTATAAACGGCTCAGACATGATTTGGCCTTCTGGAAACGTGTGGTAGAGAGCAAGAAGTCATTTATTGTATGTAACATGTTTTTCAAAACGATGGAGGTTTTCTTTCAGAAAGTGGCGGTCTGAAAGTAATAATAGCACAACAGAGTGTAAGCTGTTCATAGGACATCCTTCGACGTCATGGAAAGTAAGTTAACTTTAAGGAGTTCTGAATTCTGATTTGTTATGTTGTATGGGTTTTTTAAACACAATCATTTTGATTGTGTTTTTTTTTCCCCGCTGTTATATGATGAATACCTTCAAGTCACTGTTTTTAGTGAAATTTGATACATTCTGAGAACAGCAAAAATAAACCATTTAACATGTATAATTAATTCTGTACTGTTTGCATTTATGATGTACATTTAGAACTGTGTAGGAGGCATGGAGAAGGAGAGGCTTCTGTAAGTGTCAAAGTTGTTGCATACAGTGCTCATATTCTACGTAGTCTTTCATATGATAGACTACATTTCCACAATGAGATACCTAAGCAAAGGAAACACAGGTGATATGATTGTGGAATGAGCAGAAAAAATTGCACGTTTTTCAATTATATTACCTGTGTTTCCTAACATTACACATCACATTGTGTAAATGAGGTTTAGGCCTGTTCCTGGAGACAGAGGAGGTCTGACATTTGTTCAAGAGTGCAGTGGACATGACACACTTGGTTGGTAGGCCTGCACATGTATTTTCTCCTCAGTATTCTTCAACAAACCTAAATTTCATCTGCAACTCTGAGTAGGACTTACCTGAAACAAATCTGTGGATAGGTTACACCTTATTGGCATCTTAAAACAATCATTTAAAATGTTAGGGTCAGATTTATGGTGGCCGTGCGCCTCTTTTGCTCCATTGTGGGTCACTTTTGTGTAAAAGATGCACCATGTTGCAAGATAGGTTTCAGTTAATCTCCAGCAAGATACCATTAGTTTAAAATGTATATAATTAGCACTGTGTAGGGGGCATGCAGAAGCTGAAGCTTTTGTAAGTGTCAAAGTTGTTCCATGCAGTGCTGCACTTCTGGGTACTGTTTAATATGCTGCACTACATGTGCACTATGAGATACCTAAGCAAAGGCAACACAGGTGATGTGATTGTGAAATGAGGAAAAGAAACTCCACATTTTTCAATTACATCACCTGTGTTTCCTAAGTTTACGAATGACATTGTGCAGATGAAGTTTAGGTCTGTCCATGGACACAGAAGAGGTCTGGCCTTTGTTCAAGAGTGAAGTGGACATGACTTACTTCATTGGTAGGTCTTCACATGTATTATCTCCTCTGTACTCTTCAACAAGCGTAAATTTCATCTAAAACCCTGAGTAGGCCTCACCTTAAACAAACCTCTGGATAGGCCACACCTTATCGTCATCCTGAATCAATCATTTCAAATGTTAGGGACAGATTTATGATAGGTGTATGCCTCTTTTGCGCCACTGTGCGTCACTTTTGTGATGCAGCGGCGGTGCAAAAGATTTGCTATGAGGCGACAAAATTACAAATTGATGCATCTAGGCAGATGTGTCATGCTGTAAAAAACCCGTGCCACATGAAACCGATGCAGCAGTGATGCAAAAGATGCACCATGTTGCAAGACAGGCCTGACTTCATCTCCAACAAGATAAGAAGCTAAGTCTTCTGTAAATGTCAAAATTGTTGTATATTTTGCTCAACTTCTATGTACTCTTTGATATGCTAGACTCCATCTGCACTATGAGATACCTAACCAAAGGCAACACAGGTGATGTGATTGTGAAATGAGGAAAAGAAACTCTGTTTCTCCTTCAATCTTTTCCCTTGTCTTTTCTAATTTTTAAATACATATTTTAATATTTTTCAAATGTTTGTTCTCTCTTTCACAGATTGAAAGTATAAAAACAAAAAGTGAGTAAGTTAACGACAATTATAAGGTAAATGTTTTGTACTCTTTTCGTTACATTTCTATCACATTCACCTACTAGTAGTTCGACAGCTTCATTTCTTTAACCCTCAGTTTCCTGCCTTTGCTACTTCCCTCATTCCTTTCTCTATTACCTACTTACTCTACTCCTTCCACTCCTTTTCTCAGTCCCTCTCTTCTCATAGTTCCTCACTCTTGTTCACTCACTCCGTCTCTATTACTCTTAGTGTCTTTGACTGATCACTCTTTCACTACTTGTTCATTATGCTTTCTCTCTGTAGTTCAAGCACACTAAGGGGCATATTATCAACACAGCCAATAAAATTATTGCTGTTTTTATTGGAAGAAAACTGTTGCAAAAGTGGTTTTAGCGGCAGTTTTCCGCCGCAAAAGCGGCTTTAGCAACACATTTCTGCCGATAAAAGCTGCAAAACTTTTATTGCCTATGTTGATGATATGGTTCTATGTTATTTACATTTCTTTGCTGTTTCAATTAATCTTTTCTGTTATTTTTTCTTTTCTGTTTTCTGTTTTTTGTCTCTGTTATTCCACATGTTTTAATCTTATTTTGAACATTCACTCACATTCTCCAAGAAACTCTTCTTTGTTATTGTTCTACTCTCTTTTTTTTCTTTCACTTCCTTATCTATTTTGTTTTTCACAATTATACCCTCTTCCATCTTTTCTTCGGTAAATAGATCTATTAAACAGTATCTCTGGATTACTCCCTATAGCTGTCTTTCTTTTAACATTACTCTCTGTTTACTTCCCTTATACTTACTCTTCTTTTTTTAAATTTTTTTATTTTTTTGGTTCGCTCCCGGTTCGCGTACCGGGAAGCGAACGGGGAAGCGAACTAAAAGAAATAGAGCTTGCCAGAGTGCTAAACATTCTAGCAATTTTTTTTTGAAAGGGGAGGTAGTTCTGAAAAGAACTTTTTTTTAATGTTTTTGTTGTTTTATATTTTTTTTTATTTTTCTGAACATTTTTTCTTTTTTTTGTATTTTTTGAACATTTTTATGTTTTTTTTTGTTTTTGATGGAGGGGAAACAACAAAAAACAGGCATTGAAAAGGGCTCAACAGGAGCAAAAAAAAAATTACTGTCTGGGGCGGTTAGGGCAATTGTGATTGTTAATAGCTAGGTTGATTAAATTAATGCTCATGTTACCACATGACAGCAATGCACCGCAATACATACAGGTATGTTTGATATGAGCAAAGTTCTCCTGAATGTTTGGCACGGTTTCCCGTGCCTCTGCTGCTGTCAATGATATTAGTGATGTTGACCTGGCCACAGGAGTTGTTGTTGGGTTATCTTGCATGTCACGTATCTCCGCCTGGCTGTAGTTCAGTGGATGCCACCTGGTCATGTGACGATGCATTGTATGATTTCCGTAGCTATATTTTTTATCAGTGCCTCTAGATAACCGGTCTTTACAAATCAGGCAGGTGACATACCTAGCATTTACTTTTTTTTGCCCTCGAGGGAGTGTAAAAAACTGCCAAATAAAGCTGGCTTTCCGACGGGAAACCCGGGGCAACTCCTGTAAGAACTGTGGTCCTCTCTTCCTCTAGTTCATCCTCTTCCTCCTCTGTCTGGCTGATAAACTGGGGAGGTGGTCCTCTCTTCCCATGAGGAGGTGGAGGTGGTGGTGGGGGTGCACCAGCTGAAGCAACTATTGAAGCCATTGCTCAACTCTCAAAAATGGTCTTCCTCTCACAAAGATGAAAGTCAGAGTGAGGAAAGAAGGAGGGGTTTTCATCATTTGGGATAAACAATAGTTCTAAACCAATGAAAAGTGTTATTTTTAGGTCACCTGACCTAGCCTTACATCATTATGAAACCAAAAGTGAAATGAACCAATGAAAAGTTTTATCAACAAGTCACATGACCTCTTACGCTTAAGTTACGCGCTGCGGAACGCGCCCCGGATCGCTTCCGGTTCGCTGCCCTTTGCGCCTCGGTTCGCGCTCCGGAGCGCTTCCGGGTGCGCTAACGCGGCGCGTCATAAGACGCATTACGCGGCAACGCGATACGTCGCGCTTACGCGCCGCGGATCGCTTCCGGGGTGCTGCGCTTCGCGTCTCAGTTCGCGTACCGGAGCACTTCCGGGTGCGCTAACGCAGCGCGTCATAAGACGCATTACGCGGCAACGTGATACGTCGCGCTTCCGCGACGCGTCACGATGTTGATTTCTAACGCGGCAGTTGCGCTAACGGAACGTTTACCGGTTCGCGGACTGGGTCGCGGCATCAAGATGAGCTAACGGGAAGCTTCCCGGTTCGCGAACCGGGAGCGAACAAAAAAAAAGTATTAAAAAAAAAAATTATTAATAAACATATAAAATATCTTTTTGGATTTAAAGAAGAATACATTTTACAGCTACAGATATTAGCTTTTAAAAAACCAATGAAATTCACTGAAAAAACCATAGGTTATAGACCATATATAGTTAGGAATTAGCATTTACAAAACCTTGAAAATTCACTGAAAAAACCATAGGTTATAGACCATATATAGTTAGGACTTAGCATTTAAAAAACCTTATTTTACTCACACAAGACCATTGAAATTCCATATATAGTTAGTTGTACTAACTATATATCGCGCACCCGCAATCCACTGCTGATGATGTCACATATTACATCATTTATGACATGGTCAGTGACATCACTGATGACATCACTGATGACATCTCAAATGACATCACTGATGACATCACTGATGACATCTCAAATGACATCACTGATGACTACATTCAGTGACTGTATAATTCTGTAAAGTTAAAATATGTCTTACATATTGAAGAATGAGTGGATGTATAAGTGTCTTGATGAAGGATTTAGTAGGGGCATGACTGACTGTATGAGTGACTGATTAAATGTGTCTCACTGAGTGCATGGGTTAGTGACTAAACTGTCTTAATTTGTGCATCATTATGTCTGTTGTTCTGTAAACTGCTGCATGTGTTGATCAGTAGCTATATGATTAACTGTATGGGTTATTGATTGGTTGCCCAAGCATTTGTATGGGAGACTGAGTGTGTGTGTGGGTGGCTGGGAGGTGTATGACTCTTTGCATAGATGTGTGAGCAGTTGATTGACTAGATGTATGGGTTCAAAAGTGCATGTGGAAACAGCTGTATGGGCGGTTGACTGTGTGCATGAGTGTATTGGTGAGTGAATGGATATCTCAGTCCTACATGTTAAAGTAAGTACATATGTAAAATACAGTACATGTGAGAGTTGACATATATAAATAACTGTGCATAAGAGCCAGTGAATGTGTGAGTGGCTGTATGGATCATCGTGAACTTGTATCCAGGATTGTATAAGTCAGTAAATATGTTTTAGTATATGTTTGAATAAGTAAGGTGTGTATAACTGTATAGTTGAGGAAATGGAGGTGTGATTGATTCTTTGCATGACTGACTAAGTGTCTGAGTAACTCCATAGATGAGTGACAGTCTATGAGTGTCTGTTTACACTGAGTGTATCTAAGGTTATATTAGAGTCTGAAGAGGTTCATCGTATTATCACATGAATGATGTCATCAGTGATGTGATCAGTAATGTCAAATGAGATGTCATCAGTGATGTCATTTGAGATGTCATCAGTGATGTCATCAGTGATGTCATTTGAGATGTCATCAGTGATGTCATCAGTGATGTCATTTGAGATGTCATCAGTGATGTCATCAGTGATGTCACTGACCATGTCATGAATGATGTAATATGTGACATCATCAGCAGTGGATTGCGGGTGCGCGATATATAGTTAGTACAACTAACTATATATGGAATTTCAATGGTTTTGTGTGAGTAAAATAAGGTTTTTTAAATGCTAATTCCTAACTATATATGGTCTATAACCTATGTTTTTTTCAGTGAATATATATATATATATATATATATATATATATATACATACACCTATATATATATATATGTGTTAAAAAGAATCCGGTAAGGGCAGAGGCTGTCAATCAGGGCGGTCTGTGTTCAGGGTACTGTAACCCTGCACTGTATATCACACAAACTTCAGGGTTCCAGAAAGAGTCACGGACGCCTTGGGTCATTGCAACAAGTAACTTTATTGACTGCACAGCAACGTGTTTCAGCTTTCGCCTTTATCAGGCTAAGGGTCAGGCATTCTTGCACACACTTTTAAACAATGTAAGTAAACATAGTAAACAGACTGTGAATGCACCCAATAGTGAAAATCAAATCAAAAAGGTGGTGGCCATCTTATCATTGTAATTATGGCATACAAGTTCATTCATTACATTAAAAAAAATAAATGAACTTACGAGAAACACAATAATATATTCCGAATATCTTACTAAATAGGCAGTGCAAGACCACAGCTGACTGCTACATGCATCCAATCGCAATCGATTATTAACCAAGAGACAAAATATCTTCTTCAAATATACAAGCGCAAGTGCGCATTTCCTCATGATCATCACTCAAAAATTCAGATAAAATACAGAGTATATCATAGTTCGACCACAGGGTCTAAGCAGTCAGTCAGTCAGTCAAAATACTTTTATTCGATTTTGATAAAAATCATGAAAAGACATTACATACAAAAGTTCATAAGTACATTTACAATTACTTCAAGTACGATCGTGTTAAAAAAGAGATTAAAATACATGACCAAGGCTTTAAAATACAACCTTAAAAAAGCAGTTACATATATAAAAATGTCCACAGCAGTGGCAGTGCAAATAGACAGTTTGATCTACAGTAAAAGAGGATCAATGTATACTGTCGATGGATACATGTTTAGCTTTAATGCGCGCTGCTGCGGCCAAGAAATTTCCCATGCAGAAAATTGTACGAATAGTGCTCATCGACTGTAAATATAGAAGTGCAGGTTTAACTTGTCTAAAGCCCGCCTCTCTTAAAATTGGGAGCAAATATTTCTTTCGGGGCTCTGTAAACAGTATACAGAACAGGACAAAATGCGTGATATCCTGAATTGAATGATTGTCACAAGAGCACAGGGAGGCTGACTCTGGCTTGGCCCAGGATGGGTAATTTCCCAATAGGTGAGTGATCAGCTTTAATCTAAATTTTGTCAAGAGGAACCTATGGAAAGGTCTTGTGACTATTATAAGATAAGGTTCCATGGCAATAGAACATTTTGTTAAGTAATGAGTCCTAACCGAGGGCTTCTGCAGTTCTTTTTCCTCTCAGTTTGATCTTGCCAGGGACAAAAACTGCCTCTTGATCAAAACTACGTCCTTATTTGTTATAGTTTTGGGGGATTCAAAAAGCCTAATCGATGAAATGACCTCCTCAAATAATCCAGCCAAGGAATCTTTTTATAGTGCTCCAATGACATAACATCCTCCATTATAGAGTGGTTCAAGGTTACCTCTTTATTGAGCCACGTCTTTAGCCAATAAATCAGTGGGGCCAGGTTTAGCCTGTCAGTTATATAGTCTATGCCCACCTCCGAATGAATGGAATAAGTTGGGGTAGATGGGGGGACTGACAGTAATGAGCATAAAAACCTATTCTCCGCTCTCTGGATGGGTTCAAGCTGTGCGTAACATCAAATTGGGGCACCATACATGGCTATTGACAGACATTTCGAGGTGTAAACCTTCAGAAGGGCCTCCATTGGCCTAGCACCCAGTCTTTTGGAAAAGGCCATGAGGGTGGCCGATGACCTAGTCACCGATAGGCTTTTTGCTCTAACCTGTGGGCCCCACGACCCCCTCTCGTCGAAGAGCACCCCCAGGTAGGGAAAAACTGCCGTTCTTGAGACCTCCTGGCCCTTGCATCTGAAGGATTTAATCATACTTTTACGTCTGTGTGCTCCTACTATCATTTTATGCGATTTGCCTACGTTAACCTTCATATCCAGGTCATCCATGAAACTACCAAATGCGTCAAGCAAACTCTGCAGGGCGTTACCAGTACAGGCAATAAGGACTGCATCGTCCGCTTATAGGAGTGCGGGGATCTTAGCTTCTCCTACACACGGAACGTCGCCCCCGGTCTTCTCTAGGCACTTCCCCAAACCATTAATGTATATGGTGAACAGGAGGGGGGCTAATATGCATCCCTGCCTTACCCCCCGCCTGGAGTTAAATTGGGCACTACATCTTCCCTCCCTGGTGACCCTGACCTTAGAGGACAGATCCTGATGTAATGAGGCCGTTAATCCAACCAGGGCCTCGTCTATCCCAATCTTCAGTAACATGGCCCAGAGCTTTGTTCTGTTCACCAAGTCGAAAGCCGAGGAGAGGTCCATGAATGCTAGAAATAAGGACCCCTCCTTGGCGACCGTATACTTGGCGAGCAGAAGATGTAAATTTGAGCACTGTTCCACTGTGCCCCTCTATTCCCTGAAGCCGTATTGTATTTCGGCTAGCCCACCGTGTTTCTCTATACTCTCCCTCAGCTTGGTTAACAGGACTCTGCCTAAGATTTTAACAACAGAGTCCAGGAGAGATATGGGCATATAACAACCTGGGTCGTCCCGATTGCCTTTCTTAAAGATTGGAACGATGATGGAAGTTGCCCAGGAAGATGGATAAAAGCTACTGGTAGCCGCATTAAATACATTGGTCAGAACACCTGCCCAGATACCAGGGGAAGATTTATACAAATCGGCCGGCACCCCATCGGGGCCTTGTGCTTTGTTCTTTGAGGTTTCATGGATAGCTTTTTCCACTTCACCTATATTAAAGCTCAGGGCATGAGACTCCGAAACGGCAGGTGGATTGGAGGTACTATCCGTGCTCTCACCACCATATACCGTGCTAAAGTGACTGATCCATTTTTCATCCGGAATCACACAATCCATAACTGAATTAGGTGTGTCCGTGAAAAAGGGCTGATTTATTACATTCCAAAATTCTTTACTGTCCCTTAAGATGTCTACATTCAATAGGTTATCACAGGATATTGACTTGATCGTCTCTTTCCCTAATTTGATGGCCGACTTATACTGCTTCCTAAGGTTCGCTATATTCCTCGTGACCCTTATAGGTTGCTTTAAAGCAAGCATCAGCAATCTATGGGCCTTGGAGCAGCTTGCATCGAACCAGCGATGGGATTTGCTGGTTCCCCGCCTCGTACTGACCGTGAGGTCCGTCACAATTTGGTTACAAATTGCTTCAAAGGCCCCCTTAATTTCATCAGGCGAGGACGAAGTATTTTGGCAGACCTCAAGGCAACAGTTGATTTTGGGTAGGAGCTCTGCGTGAAAATTATTGGGGACTACATTTGCCCACTTGAGCCTTCTCCCCTGGTCGGTTGGGCGTACTAAGATGTGGGCCTCTTGTGTTTGGGGCATAGGGCCCATATACTGTCCCCAGGCTACCTCCGCTACGACCGGGTAGTGGTCGCTATGTACCGACACTAGTGTGTTATATGACATTACCCTATTCAGGATCCCTGGGGTCATAAAAATGTAGTCAATAGTGGACCCTGGGATAGAGCCTTTGTAGGTATGAGATCTAATGGTGCCTTCAGGTGGGTTAGGTTCATAAAGATTATGGTAAGCCCAAGTCTTCTAACTCTGCTCCCTCGGTAGAATGCTCAAAATGTGGCTCTACTAGCCCTGTGGAATCTGCCCCAATCGTTGAACCACAAGGACCATTACATGGGTGAATATTAAAATCTCCTAAAAGAATAATTTCGTGACTAAGACGTGTGTTTTGACTGACAGAAACTAAAAAGGAATCTAGGCTGGCAATACTGTTATTGCTAGTATCCTTGTTCATTGAATTGTAAAAATTGATATAAAAGGAACTCATGGAAGGGAAAACTAACCTTTCAACTATTAGCAGGTTTGGGCAGTCAACTATTAAGCATTGGTAAAACCTAAAGCTGTGCTGCCAAAAAATAAAATTGTATACAGTTGTGTAAAGTCCACCAGTGTACAAGTTCATTAATATTCATGCAGATTGAAGGTCGCAATTCTGCCCAAGTGGGCATACATTCTCATCAATGATTGTAGTGCCCTGAAACCAAACATGTGCCCAAAACCTATAATGTGGAAAAATTAAAAAATTTAAATATATATTTATAACATTTACCAGAAGACACAGCGAATATTCAAATAAATACAAGCCCTCTTATTTATGTAGATGTACAGATAATTCCCCACTTAAATTTAATCCCAAGAGGGTCATAGTTTCCAGGTCAATAATATACCTCGACTCCAATTTACGTAATGTAAGTTGTCTGTTACCTCCTCGCACATTTTCAGAGACAGCATCAATCACAACCATTCTCAAAAGTTTCTCATTTTGAAGGTGTTGCTCAAAGAAATGTCACGCCACAGGGTACTGTCTATTATTATGGCAAATCGCCCTAATGTGTTCCAGCACGCATTTTTTAGCACGATGAATCGTGCTGCCTATATAGGCCTTATTACAGGGACACACAAGTGAGTTTCCTCGTGTTTCTTTTCAGGATATAGTAACTGGGTAGGAGTTACTGCCTCCACTTTCTTGCATGCCTCAGAAATGGTTCTACAGCCGTAGCCCTATCCCTGAAGCATTGCAACATGATTTCCTTTTATGTCTGGGAGCTACTTTCAGAGCTAAGGTTACGTTTGGCGCGTAACAGTTCGCCAAACGGAATACTACGTACCAGTTTACGTGAATGGGAACTAGATGCACTCAAAATACTATTTCTAGAAGTTGATTTTCGAAATAGTTTAGTGTGTATGGTGTGACCTATGATTTCTACTAGGATGTCGAAAAACTCAATTCTAGTTCTACTCATTTGTTCGGTAAACACTACATTATAACTATCTTCATTGAGTTTTGCAACAAATGCCCTAGCTGAATCAATGTCACCATCCCAAATAAAAAAGACGTCATCTATAAAACGCAGCCACAGGACACAATGTTCGTATTCCGCCAATTGGGACGACCCCTGCTCCTTCCACCAGCCCATTACCAAATTGGCATAGCTGGGGGCGAAGCAGGTGCCCATGACCCATAGGAATTAATGGGATTTACCAAATCGGTATTTAACGAATCGGTAAATACCGATTCGGTAAATACCAAATCGGCTATTCAAAAAAAAAAACTGGATTCAGCCAATCAGGTGCAACCACCCCCTCCCAACCAGGAAGTGGCCACACCCATGCAGGGGCAAGCAATTAGAAGCTGCTGGAGAGGCTGTGAGAGCAGAGCAGAGCCCTTGAGCCACACAAAAACGTTACTCTTGGGAAACAGAAAAATGGCAAACAAAGACACTGAGAGGGAAGGTGCAGAGAGGAAGAGGAAGATCAAATTCAGCACCATGGAGCTGCAGGTCCTCGTGGAGGAGTTCGTAAAAGAACACTAGAAATTGATAGGGAAGCAGTCCCTGCAGGTGGCAGACTCTGCCAAAAGGAAGATTTAGCTGGCAATACAGTCAAAGGTAAATGCCATCAGTGTCACCCCACTGGAGACTGACGACCTGAAGAAGAGGTGGTACGACCTCAGGAGCTTAACAAAGCATACGATGGCTTAGCTCCGCAAACTGGCGAATCTGACTGGAGGAGGGAGGAACAGGGCACCTGCCCTGACTGAGCTGGAGGAGCTGGTGGAGTCCACCATTGAACCTGACAGCGTCTGTAGACTGGGAGTTGCGCCCTTGGTGTTGGGTGCTCCAGGAGTGGGTGCAGGTCCCTAATCAAGTCCAGGATGGTGTGGGGGTGTAGCCTGTACCTTTGCAAGATCTCTGCCTCAGTGAGTTGGTAGAGCGTGATCCGCTGACTGTAGACTTACTCCACCCGTCTCCAGATCCTCTCTCCTGCTGCCTGTAACCGTAGCCGCCTTGCTATCACATAGAATGCCGCCATTGTGGTCACACTGTTGCATTTTGGGGCCTTTTTTATAGCCTGCACCTGGTTACCACCTGCTTTCAATCCATGGTATTTACCGACTCTTAATTACCGAATTTCATGAAATTCGGTATTTTAGAAGTTACCTACATCTCTATTCTCATTTTTTACCATTTCTTATTTACCGATTCGGTAAATAAGAATTTGGAATTTTCTGAATCGGTAAATTCCGAATCGGAAATTGCAATTCGGAAATTACTGATTCCTATTTACCGAATCGGTCTTTTTTAGGCTCCTACATCTGAAATGCCCAATACCGGTCGGTAACGGCCGAAATGCGAAAATTTGGGCCATTACCCACCGGTATTGGGCTACCTACATCTGGCCCTTAGTTCTCAATTGATATAGTGCGATCCTGTCCTCTTCCTTTCACACAGCGCAGAGCAGCAAGGTGTCTTGGTACGCTGTGTTGCGTGAAACAATGATAAATATGGCCCATAGCGTGACCGGTATGGTGCAGTGTGCTTTGCTTAATTTCAGCACAGAGCATGCACTATCAGAAAGAGGTCTCAGGTGGGTCTCTTTGATAGCTCAGGCAGTTCACAGACACTAAGTAATGCATCAGGTCCTCCCAGGACAGCATAGCCATTGCTTGCCCCCTATTGCTGCCTCAAATGGAAATCTTTGAACACTGTCAATGTTTAAAAGACAAAGGAAGATGTGGTCAAATCCATCCACGTTACTAGTTCCATATATGGGTGCACCACCATGCAGAATGTTTTACTGCTTTGGTTGTCCATCAAGAAATAGCTGTGTCATACAACAAATCCACGACCACGAGATAGTCTGAGCTGCTCAATTCTTTGCAGCACTGTTTTACCTTAGCAGATCTTTCACTTGGTCATTAATTTACTGTTGTACGGGTTCATAAAAAGCAAAGAGCAACTGATTTACAACATCCAGATATAATAATCAGAAATGAGAGCATAAGAGAGAACATTGTATCGCTGTACAACACACAGCATTCCCTACATTTGATTTGAGGTATGTGTGAGGAGCCAAAATTAACTCTTCACACAGGTGTTCACCTGGGTAACAGCAAACATTTGGAAATATGGGGCCTGATTAACAAATGTCTGTTTGCAAACTAGGAAATTGCACAACCCATTATTGGCAAACTGTCTTGCATATTGCGAATACACTGATGTACTAATGGGGATAAATGAATAAAGGATATTCATATGAGATTAAATATTAATGTGGCAGTAGACTTTTTGTGATCCCCTGCAAATGCCTTCAAACATGAGGAAAGAGGCCTGCAAGGATCAGCAGATGCTGTCCACGTGTTTAGATTTATTCACTGAGAACATTTTTTAAGGTGGCCATGTTCCTGAAAGGATGTTTTCTAAAGATCCTTTTTTAGATTGAAGGAAAGACGTTTTCTGACCACTGCGCGCTGCCCCGAGGCTGCACAACACGATTCCTAAAATCTCACAACTCAGGAAACGTCTCTGGCTCCCAATGCACAAGCACATACACTTCCAACTCCTCACACACACACACACACACACACATGGCACTTCACAACACTGGCCTGTCCTACCTCAACAGAATAGTACACTTCCACTTCCCTGCCAGGCACCTCCGCTCAGCCAGACACTCACTAGCACACATACACTGCATTAACAAAACAAAAGCTGGAGGCCACACCTTCTCGTACACGCCCTAAACCTCGGAAAGACTTCCTGCATCACATCAGAGACTGCTCAAGCCTGGAAACCCTCACGGGCGATTAGTGCTCTTTACAAATCTATTTAACATAACATAACTTAACAAGGGAGGCAGTCCCTCAGGGATTGCTTATGCTTGCAAATCATTTACCACACAGAGGTCCAGATGTACGACCATTCCATTCAATATTCATGTGCCAGGTCGCAATTTGCTGCCCAATGCGAATGGGCTACAATCACAGGGATGGTGGCCTGCTGGGGACAACAGACCACCAAGTCGGTTTTTGCTTTTTAAATAAAGCAACGTTTTGTTTTTCAAATGCAGCCCGTTTTAAAACGCTAAAAGCGGTCGTGCACCTGGCCCTAACTCACAACAATTGTGGTCGCAAACCTTTGTGACTCACAAACAGGAGGGGTATGTCTTTTTCATACCCAGTCCTATTTTTCATTCCTAACGGGTGGGTGCTTTTGCAAAATGTGTGCTTTGTGCACAAAATTCCTTTGAACGCCTGGCCTATGCATAGTAATTAGGGAAAAGAATAGGTATATACATCGCAGGGGAGATGCTAGAGATGAAGGTGTGGACTCTAAAGGCAGACTGTCCGTGGAACATTCTGCCAGGCAGAGTTGCTTTTATATGCCAGTCTAATTAATTTTCCCTCAATTACTTCCTGGCTTGCTGGCAGTTATAACTTATTTCATGGCTTTCTACCACTTTATGTTCTGACCTCACTTGACCCTGTGAAGCCATTAGCTAATGAAAGTGCGCCTGTCATTTGGTAAACCTCTAGCTCTCCTCCTTTCCAGTCACTTTCTCGCAGTGCTGCTGATGCCACAATCCACTGCCAGGGCGCCTCCTCCAATCCATCTGTGTTTATCAAATTTGACTTGTAGCCAAATTTAAAGCTCAATAAGCCACTGGAACGCTCCCAGGCACACAGTTAATCTGTTTAATGGAAAGAACCAACAAAGCTGTCCACTGGGAACATTTTAAAGTGAAATCTTTATTTATTATTGTTATTTATTGATTTCTACATTATGACCAGTACAATACATAAACGGCAGAGCTGGCTCTGGCACTATAAAAGGGACTTACTTTGGCAACCAAATATAGTCACTCAGAGCTGTTTAATTTCACATTCACCCCCGCCCTTAGAATAGTCTCAGGTTATTATTGCTCCACTAAATACTGTAAAGGCAGTCACACACACATACACAAGCAGAAGCATGAACAAGTATACAACGTACATGTACAAACACATTGATGCTCCAACACACAGAGCCATTTACACAGCACCATTTAGACACACATACTCATAGACACAAAATATATATATCAAAGTGCACACAGCTTACAGGTATGTGAAATGTTACACTTAAAAAGAAACACATACCCTTCAAAAACCTCAAGGTTAGCTAATTAGCTCTTTTCTTTGGCCCAGATGTTCTAACATTTTTCACAAGCGTCATTCCAAGCAGCACTTCTCAGTGACAGCAATAGAAATGTCAGCACTAATCAACTTTTGCACACAAACGTTATTTTGTTCTGAAAGTTGATGCTAGCTTTGAGTCTCATGATAATGTAGGAAAGGGGACGTAACAGGGAAGGAATAGAGCAAATATGTCTAGAACTACTTTCGTAGCATGACCAGACTAGGGGTCCGATGTATAACCATTTCTTGTAGTCGCACTGGATGAGGCCTGGGGACACCCAGGTCTGCAGGGCGCTCTACCTAAGTCCCTAAGGTTTCGTAATTTCAAGAGTAATAATTATACATAAAAGTTTGTGTAATCACTGAACACCAACAATATGACAATGTTTGATCCAAATCAAATTGTTTTTTTTTTAAACACATGTTATTAAAGTTACGGTGCACATCTTCTGCATTACACTTTCAAAACAAGTTTGTGGCTCAAACAATCTCGTCAATACAGTACTCTACACAATAAAGGCATTTCGACTGTGTACATTTCTTATTCAACAGTACAGAGAGACATCCGTTTGAGAGAATGAAAAAAAAATTATAATATTAAACATAAACTCAATCCCAACTACCCTCCTCCCCCCGGTTACGGTCTTTGTTCAGCTAACATTCACGCATTCGGTGAATCTAGTGAGTGGGCAGTATCCTATACATACCTAGGCCAAACATCCAGTTACACTTTATGCCGCATCAGTACGCCTCTTCAAACCCAGCGGTCAAGACACTAACACATGTGCACCCACATGCATCAAGCGATTTTGGAGTCGCAAACGGTGCGAATCCGAAAAATCGGCCGTTTGCGGTTCCAAAATCACTTTTTGGGATGCATTAAACAATTTTTTAAAAGCCACAATTTGTGCGATTCCTTAAATGCAATGCATGAATGTTTAAAAAAATGCGAATTCGGAAATAGGAGGAGCAAATTAACACGAGGTTAACCCTCGTGTTAATTTGCGAAATCTTTCAAAAATGCTCAAAAAAGCATTTTTGAAAGTGTCATGTTACACACAGTGAAATTTGCACTTAAAAAAACATTTAAAGGGTGCATGGGGGGGATCCTTTGGACCCCCCTCAGCACCCTTGAATTGCATCAACAAATTGCGATTCGCAAAATAAAAATTGCAAAAAGGCATTGATTCCTATGGGCCTCTAGGCCCATGGGAATCAATGTAATGCCATTCCTTAATTGCTATTCGCAATCAAGAAATCGCAAATACAGAATATTAAGAAATCCCAAAAACTTTTAAGATTTCTTGATGCATAGGATTTTGCAATTCCTAAATTGCGATTCCTTAATTTTCGCAATTTAGGAATCGAAAATCCTACAATGATGCATGTGGCCGGTTATCCCTTTCCTACAGCAGCATATCCAAGTCTTGCATGCGCATCCCTTCCAACATGACCTCCCATTCAAGAGATATCGGGGTCTTACGCATGCCTCTAGTTTCTTCTCTACGTATTACCGCACCTTCCGCTCTACCACATCTTAATAATTCTGTATGCCATACATACACTTCAGGGGATGTCCGGGATTTCCACCGCCTAGTTATATTACGGATCGCCAATCGATATAGTACATTGTGGGATGTGATCCGAGTATGAAGTCCCAAAATGCATTCCAGTGCTGTATCAGTAATTGTAATCTTCGTTGAGGATTCTATCATTTGTCGTACCGTTACCCAATATCTACGGAGTCTTGGGCAGTCCCATACCATGTGTATGAAGCCTGCCCCCACTAGAAAACACTGCGGGCTGCAGTGTTGTGTTTGGGGGAACATCTTGTCTAGCCTGTTCAGTGTTAAATATGCCCGGTGCAGCACCATCAGTTGTATAAATTTGAACCTGGCATTGCGAGGTATTTTCTTGGGGCGCTCCAGCACTATCTGTCATTCCCTGTCTGACAACTCCTTCCCTATATCTTCTTCCCATTGGGTATTCAATGCTTCCAAAGAAATCCTCGTGTGTGCACTAATCCCGGTATATAACCATTTGATCAAATGTCCCGTACATAGGGAGGTTCGTAAAATAGTATACCAAATGGGGCAACACAACCATTTTAGCAGTAGCTGCCCTACCCATTACGGAAAGTGGCAACGCAATCCAAAACGCAACACTAGCTCTCAGTGCCCTAATTGCCTTATTCAGATTACCCTTCAACATGTCTTCATGCTTCCTATAGATTTGTATGCCCAAATAGCGAAACGTTGACGATGTGACCTGTATCATCGTGTTGCCAATATCCAGTTCTACGGTGTCCACCCCGTCTGCAAAGAAAAAAGCATGCGTCTTGGTGGTGTTTAAAGCCAGTCCCGATATGCGTTGGAATGTTTTGAACGTCGCAAATAAATTGACTAGAGGGGTGCGAAGGTCAGATATGTACAAAAGTATATCGTCCGCGTATGCTGAGAATAAATGGGTCGTGTTACCAAGATGTATCCCCAGATCTATAAAGTTCTGTCGTAGTAGTATCGCCAACGGTTCCAGCGCTAAGATAAAAAGAAGGGGGGACAGTGGGCAGCCCTGTCTTGTGCCTTTATGTATGGTGTATTCCCCAGATATGTGTCCTCCCGTTCTAGTACGCGCCGTCGGGACATCGTATAATATTCTTACCCATGTATGTATTCGTCCGGGTATGCCGAATTTCCCAAGTGCTTGGAACATATACTCCCACTGTATGGAATCAAAAGCCTGCCTTAGGCAAGTGAGAGACAGCCGGCGTATGGGTAAAATTTCGGGGCCTCCGTTAGTAAATAATGCAGTTTCCTTATGTTGAGGGAAGTGCTCCTGGCAGGGAAGAAGCCAGTTTGGTCATTTTGCATTAACTGCGATAAATGTGGAACCAGTCTGTTCACGAGTACCTTACTCAGTATTTGATATTCTGTGGACAGAAGCGATAGCGGTCGGTAATGTGCCATGTCTGTGCATTCCCTACCCGGCTTTGGGAGTGCAATGACCAATGCTTGTGCCATCGTACTAGGCAAAGATCCCCTCTCCCATACCTCTTTATATAAATCTACCAACTGGGGCACCAAAGACTCCGCATAAGTATCATAAAATTCGATGGGTAGGCCATCAATACCAGGTGTTTTGTTGCGCGGTAGCCCCTTCATTGCTATTCTGATCTCCTGTGATGTAATCTGTCCCATTAGCCCTTTACGCAGCAGCTCCGGAATTGTTGGGTATGTTAGGTCCAACAAAAAAGCCTCAGTGCATGACCCACTAGAGTCGTCAGGCACCCCATATAGATTGGCATAATAATCACGGTACGCCGTATTAATCTCCCCTTGAGTGGTAAGTATATCCCCAGTGTCTGTGATAAGCCGAGGTATAACCACCGACGGTGGATCATCACGCAGTATACGAGCCAATAAGGTTCCCGCCCTGTCCGCCTCCCTGTGAGCACGCTGTGTAATTGTTGCATAATCCATTACTCTCAGAGATTCTAGCAGTACCGCGTGGCGGATATGCAGTTCCTGCAGAGGTTCCTGTTTCTCCCTGTCCGTGACTGCCTCTTTTTCAAGTATGCCCATTTTCTCCTCAACCTCCACTAGTGATGTATGCAATTCTTGTCTTGCCCCCACGGTCACGCCTATGGCTTTCCCCCGCACCACCACCTTAAATGCGTCCCATTCTATCAATTTATTGGAAGCTGTCTTGCTGTTATCCAGAAAGTAATGTTCACTAGTAGTGGATAGGGTAGCACGGAAGACCTGATCTTCCACGAGTTGCGGCCAGAGTCGCCATATGGGGACCGGTGTGGGAATTCTACCCTATGACATTGTGGTCTCCAGCGGCTTGTGGTCAGAAAAGGTCTTGGGAAGTTAAGTGGAGTCCAGCACCTGCATGGCTATCCTACCCGTACACAGTAGTCTGTTTATTCTCGTGTGTAGGTCATGTACAATGGAGTAATATGAGTATTCTCTATGCAGGGGATGTCGCATCCTCCATACATCCTGCAAATCCCACCCCTCCATCCAGTGTGATAATGCCTCAGCCTGTTTCAACACCGTAGTGCCCTGCAGTGGTGGGTGTGATCTATCCAATGAGGCGTCTAAGACTACATTACAGTCCCAGCCCTGTATCCAGGGGTAGGCCTCCCAACCCACCAAGGCCCCACTTAGTATATTCCAATATTGGTCCTGCTCAGAGGGGCATAAAAAGTTCCCAGTACTACCAATTTTCCGTCTAACAGTCCTTTTACAAACACAAACCTACCCTGCTTATCAATGCGCTGTTCCTAGGTCGCAAAAGGCACCCCATGTCTGCTCCAAACCGTGGCTCTTCTGGCATAATTTGAGAATACAGTGGAAAACACTTGTCCCCTCCATTTTTTCCGGAGCTTCACAACTTCACTCTCTATCATGTGTGACTCCTGTAAGTATACTATTTGCGCTTTGCAGCGTTGTAACTGGGCATGGATTCTGTGTCATTTATGCACCGTGCCCATACACCTTATATTCCACGTTAGAATTTTATATTTCCCCTGTGTATGCATTCGAATATCAAATATATCCTAGAAGACCAGTACCGGTCACAATTGTGCGTTTGAAAAACAATAATGTCAGACAGCTCAAGACCGCAACCCATCCCTATCCCCTTAATACATGGTCCAACTCCAAAGAACCATTGGACCAAAACACCCGTAAACTGATCCAACTTACAAATAAGGATCGCCAATGAGTCAACAAATTGAATAAACACAAAAAAAACAAGAAGAAAGAAGTTGCATTGCGCTTTCGCCATTTGGGGGGTGTCGCATGCACCCTGCGCATGCTCCAACGTATCTAACAACAGCACGGTGGAGCTACTACGGCACTAGAGCTCTGATAACTGGTGCCTTTTGAATAATAGCCATGCCGGCCAGTTAAGAGGTGAGGAAGCAGTGCAGTCGCAGTGCAAAGGAACATTTAAAGTCTACAATACTTGTTTTTGACCATCAACCAAACAGGTTCGTGATCAGCTGCGGCGTTGCCGAGGGAAACAGAGCCACACTGCCCTCAGAGTCCGATGCATGAGTGTCTTCTTCTTCTGAGGAGGTTTAATGGGGCGATCTTGGCACATTCGTAACGGTCACCGTGGTCAGCACTACTTGTTGTTTGGCCTGCTGCATCTGCTGCGACGTGATTCGCACGGTCTCGTTCGTCTTTTTGATCCGCCGGCCTCTGCGTCCAGCCGATTAGGCCACCACTGATGACCTCCTCTCCTCCGCAAGCAGATCTTTCTCCTCCGCGTTTGTAAGTTCCATCACTTCCAACCAGTCCTCTACATACCCAGGACTCTCAAAAAAGTATGATTTTTGGTCGTGGTTTTTCTTGAGGCGTGCCGGGAACAAGAGCGCATATTGGAGCTGTAAGTCGCGAAGCCGCCTCTTCACCGCCATGAAGGAAGCTCTCTGTTTTTGCACCAACATCGTGTAATCCGGAAACAATGATATCTTTACATTCTCAAAATTTATCGGCGCCATCGTTCTAGCTTTTTGGAGCAGGACTTCCCGGTCTCGGTAATTTAAAAACTTTACTATAAGGGGTCTCGGGGGAGCTCCTGGTTTTGGCCGTCCAGTTGGTATTCGATGTCCCCTTCGATGCAGTATTGCACAGATAGGCCCTCTTTTGTGACATTGTCCTTAAACCATTGTTCCATATATCCTACCGCATCTGGCTCCTCGCTTCTTTCCGGCAGGCCAATTATGCGGACATTATTTCTGCGCAGCCTCCCTTCTGCATCCTCCACTCTGTCCATCAATGTAGCCACTTGCGCTTGTAGTTGCTTCACGTCGGATTCTGTTTGTTTCTGCTTGGGCAACAGTTCCGCCAGCGGTAGTCCGTGCTCCTTGACTGTCTCCGCCGTTTTCACCTGGTCCGCCCTAAGTAGGTTTAGACCCGTGGACAGGAGCCGATCTGGAGCTCCAGTGCCTTCCGGGTATCACGCACCTCCCTTAGAATTAGGTCTAGTTTGTCGTCCGAGGAGGGCTCCTTTGCTGGGGGTGTGCCACCAGAGCTCAACATTTCGTCCACACTCCCCAGTCCTTCTCGTTCCTGGTGCATATCCCGTTGCTCCGGCCCCTTTGATTTACCGCGTCCCGGTTTGCCCATTGTCCACGACGCTAATAAGTCCCAGGAACAGCAATGGCCTAGAGGGACACGGTAACAAGCCAAGCACGCACCACGCATGTAAGTCTCTCTTTGCACGTTGTAGTGTGGGACCAATGTCTTCACCATTGCCGATTGATCCCGTCTGGACCCAACACCTAAGCTGAAGGACTAGATACTGCCTTACTCGCCCCTTGGCCTCACAGTAGATCTCTCTGGCTCCCGGGGGTATAGGCAGCAGCACAGCTAAAGACAGACCCACAGATGTCAGCCGGGCTATTCCGTCCCTTCAACTCGCCCCAACACTAGTGGCCTCAATGATCAAAATTACACCAACTGAGAATGTGCCGCCCAACATCCACAACAGGCAGATCCTAGTATTTCACGATCTGGTCATCATCAGACCATTCTGGAAAGCGCGGCCCCCATGCGCTGCTTCCAGGAGCACAGCAGATCCAGTGCCTGAACAGTGGGTAGGGGGGTGGTCTCACCCACACTGCTAAGGTCCGTCGCCCCCCTCCTGGCGCTCGGTCGCATCCAAAGTAAGGTACTCACGGGGCAGGTGTGGAAGCAGGTCTGATAATCTTGGGCTAGCCAACCGGCCAGGGATGTTCACACCGCGATCACAGTGGAGAGTGGGCAGCGCAGTGATCGGATGTAAATGGCTGCCGCCATCTTGGATAATAATCGTCATCACACACCTGTCCCAGTGGGGGGGCCTGGGCTCCGGTCTCTGTCCGCAGTGAGCACAACCCCCGCAGATCGACTATCCGTACTAACTCCCTCGGGAAAGTAGTCTTTTCCAGGAGGTTACCACTGCAGGAGAGTAGGCCTCATCTAATCCCTGGTCTTTCCTGGAGGCATGTCCGACTCCTCATCACCAGGGCGTCATCAGTAGCGGGTGCATCCATAGCCGTTATGTACCTCACCGCACCATCCCGTGCGTTGTATGGCACTTCACCGTCCCTCGCCTCCGCCTCTGCACTCAGTCCGCTTCCCTCCGGTGATTACAGCAGGAGTACGCCACCATTTGCTCCACGGCCTCCGCAGTCGGCAAAATTAGTTATGAAACCTGGCTCTCCGCAGCATCCAGGTCTTCAAAAAACAGCACTGATCGTGTCAGTCTGGCCGCACCGCTCCACACCACAGCCGCTGGCGAGCAGTCAATGCATTATAGGCATATCTTTCAGGATTTTGGAGGCTCGAGTTGGGAGCTCTCCTAGCTCGCGTCCGCCATGCACGGCTGCTGGCCACCCCCCGCCCCAAATCAAATTGTATTCTTAAACTTTTTGTAATCCAAAAATTGTTAACACAACAGGTAAATGAACTAGCAGTTTTCAACCAACTCTAGTTCCTGTAATAGTACTTTTTTTGCATGAAGTACATTTTGTTCACATATTGCATAAAGATTAAAGTAAAAGTTGAAACAAAACAGCCCAATGCATTTCGGGTTTAGAAAAACCCTTCTTCAGGGGTTACATTTTCCACTCTCTATATCTTGAACAGTTGCTGATTTTTCGTCCTACTTGTGGACACTACAATATAAAAACATAACAAGGTACCATTCTTAGTCATGATCATTGCCCATGGCAAGTGCTGACTTACATTTATGTTAGTAGGATTTGCACTTGAAAGAAACAGAGTGTTTTAAGAGTGTTGGTGCCTGAAAACGAAATCAAATGTGTGAAAATGATTGCACTCAGAGAGAAACCAAAACCTCTATACGTGCTTGAATGTTTAAATTCCTGTTTTCACTGTGCATCTCGATTTGGTAACTGTCGGTGCTGTGAGAAAGTATTAGAATGTGCGCATAAGTTATGCCACGTGCTGGAATGTTTATCGATAATGGTGACCGTATTTGGAAAAAGTACTCACAATCATGAGCATCTGCAAATGTATACCTAAACAATTAGACCAGAGTCAGTATAAAAACATATCCATGCTCAAACTAATGTCCGCCTAATCACGGGTTTCTCTTACCAACTTCCGGCTCCAGCAGAGCGTTAAAGTTATGGCTCCAGTGTTGCTAAACAAGAATCCGCCTTCTACTATGTAAAAACCCACTGCTCCTCAACTTCCTGTGTAAGAGCCAAATTGCCTTGTAACGACTCAGTTCTGCAAATACGGAGACAGAAGCCTTCCGTGAGTCACTCTATGTATAACCATAATGCTTCCAAAAGCTCCATAAAGTCGCAGTTCACGCCGACTCACCGAAACGGTCCCCTCAATCTGTCTGTTTCTTCTGTGTAGATCAAACACCGCAATACCGCCCATAGTCACGTGGCTGGTTTAAATGACCCACATATTTATACCCGGCTGAAAGTTCAACAAAACTTTATTAAAACGAAGAGAAACCAACACCTCTACACCAGCAACACCGAGAATCCATATCATAATTATAGACGATCATGCTAGTTACTGTGCACCTCTGTTTCTATGAAGTGATCCGATGTGTAGGTGTACATAAAGAAGCGACAAAAATGGCCTGACACAAAACCAAAACAAGTGAAACGGCACGACAAAGTGTTAAAGGGTGAAGAAAATAAATAAGAAATTAAATAATAATGTGTAATCATGTGCAAGTCCTGTACAGAGAAAAGGAGACAATATTGGCCTTGCTGCTTAAAGGCATACTCAAGGACACACATTATGAATGAAAAGGGTAACTGTGTATATCACTTGTTTACTTAGATACGTGACCTCTAACTGTTCAATGCTATGATCTTGAGAACATATAATTAAAGAAAACACAACATTTCGTACTGATCATTCAAACCCCCTGGACTGATGGTACCCACATTTTTAATAAAAAAAGTCTCTCTGCGAGGCAAATAGGTCTGGTAATCTTTGCCCATAATGTCATCCACCTTTTCTAGAATGGTAAATCTGATTTGCAGGATGTTATGTGATGCCTGTACCCAATGTGTAGCTAAACTAGATGTGAGATTTTTAGTTCGAATTGTGCTTTTGTGTTCTATGATACGAGTCTTCACTTTTCTGGAAGTCTTCCCTACGTAAACCAATCCACATGGACACCGGATGGCGTATATAAAGCCTGCGATGTTACAATCAGAAGATGTTTCAATTTTATATCCCGTCCTGACTTTGGGTGCGCGAATGTGTTGCCTGTATTTACATTACTACACTGACCACAGTTCCAACATTTGCTCATTCCTGTGTATACAGTGGTATAGGTTATATGTTTTCTTTTTAGCAATTCCCGTAAATTTTTGGCAAACAGAGGCATTCCTTCCAAGATGTGATTGAAATCAGGTTCTTGTGTTATTATCTCCCATCTGTTTCTAATAATCTTCTTAATTTGTGTTGCCTGAGATGAATGTTTCAAGACAAATACCATACGTTTATTAGATGATTTTGTTGTTTTTTGAAGTAAGGAAGTGCAATGCTTTTGTTCCACTGTCTGGTTGGCAGTCGCTAATACTCCATTAGGGTAACCTCGAGCCTTGTATCTCTCAATTTGATCCTCAATGAGATTTGTGCTTAATGTCTCGTCCGATGTTATTCTCTTAATGCAGATTAGTTGTGAAACTGGAAGATGATCTTTTAATGATCCCGGGTGTGCACTGGAATAGTGTAGAATACTACAGGGCTACGTACCATCAACCACGTTGGGATTGGGGTAGGTAATCAGAATAAGCAAGCAATATACCAACTGGTCTTACTAAAAGGCAATTAAGCATGTATGCATTAAGCATTACGTGAACAAAGACAAGGAGACTCAATGAGTTTTTTCAAACGTGCTCATGGCATCGTATAATTAAAGAAAATAGAGAGGTACAGTTGTAACAGCACTGTAAGTAAATAAATAACAAAACAACCCGAATTGGACTTAGTGCTCAGCATGTGCAGGTGACACAAAGGTGGCAACGCAAGTGACAATTGTGGTCAGCATATATGGCGCATAGTGACTGGTGCTCGAATATATACAGTGAATAACAAAAACAATGTGGCTCCGGATAAATTACAAAGCAAGACTTTTGAAAGTTTTGCAAGATTTGTTTGGATGAGCCACATTAGGGGCTGCGACATTTATTGCACTGAACGGATGAGAATGGGCGTCCAGAGCCGTGATGTGAGTGGGGGGGGGAGCACTATACAATAAATCGCTTTTGATTCAGGATTATCACGGGTGCCCAGGGGGAGGAAATGGATGAAAAGTGGGCGTCCAGTGCCGAGATGTGAGTGGGGAAGGCCCGGGGGGTTAATCACTGGTGAGTAAGGATTAACCCGATAGCCCGAGGCGAAACAAGTGAAAGTGGCTACGGCGTGAGTGTCATGCGGGCAGGGGCGCATGATCGGTGTGGCCCGCAAATACGATTGAAGCGGCAAGCGGGTGCAGGCAGGGAGAAGTGGCGCAGATCGCTCAGCGCATAGAGGCAAAGCGCGGAATATACCTGGAGCAGTTTTGGATGGGACCGGAGAGCGTAAATTAACCGGGCTGTCGAGGCCGTGTCCAGTGCAAGCCTGAGCGTGGGGGTGAAAAGGGAAGCGGGGGTTAGAGAGTGTGCAGCGATGCGGTAGTGGCGAAGAAGGGCAAGTCTTGATGATTACCTGGCCCGGATGAAGTATCTGCCGGAGGGGTGCCGGTAATCGACTAGTGAAGGTGAGACTGGATAGGTTCAATGGTTCAGCACCATCGAGGATAGACCTTTCAACACCGAAACAGACCTGATGGTCGGACTGGACATAGAATCATTATACACTAACATTCCGCATTCCGAAGGCCTTGAAATCATCAGATCCCTCCTTGAAACAAGACCCCAGCCAACCCTTATCCCTACCGGATTTTATAATGGACCTTTTACGGATCCCCCTTGAGAACAACTACTTTCTCTACCGTGATACCTTCTACTTACAAGTGAAAGGCGTCTCCATGGGCGCCTGCTTTGCCCCAAATTTTGCGATTCTCTTTGTTCACAGTATGGAAAAAACGCACATCCTTACCACTAATAATCCCTTCCTTGACAACATTAACCTCTGGTGTCGCTACATAGATGACATCCTTCTCCTCTGGAATGGAACCACAGAAACCCTCAATTCATTCATTGCTTGGCTTAATCAATCTCAAAACCACCTCAAATTTACTCGTGACTGTGAAAACAATGACCTACCCTTCTTGGATGTCGCCATACATGCCGAAGATGGCAAATTAGGCGCATGCCTGTACCGTACGCCAACAGAGAGAAACACCCTCTTGCAATACTCCAGCTACCACCCACAAGGACTCAAAGATGGCCTCCCTTATGGCCAGTTCTTACACATTCGAAGAAACTGTACATGGCTTAAGGACTACTTTCGAGAATGTGACATTCCCATCAACAAACTAATCAGCAGAGTATACCCTAAACGCCTTGTATCTAGAGTACTGCCACTGAGACCATATCCTGACGCCACAACCTAAAAAAGTTTAGCCCAAGCAGCAACCAAATCTCTAAAATCATAAGGAAAAACTGGACAGTGTTGCGCCCATTCAAATCTTTCAAGGAACCACCGCTATTTTCCTACCAACGTGGTCATAACCTAGTCTCACATCTCGTACATGCAATAACATGGCCAGAAAAAACGGTGGATAGACACACCATCACCGCATCCTGGGGACTTGCACCAATCATTGGACATTACAAATGCCAGAATTGTAGTGTATGCGACCTCACTGTCATCACCAAAGATTTCAAGTTCAATGACAGAACGTACAAACTTAAAAACCACACCAATTGCAGATCACAAAACGTTGTTTATGTTTATTTATTTATTTAAGAAGTTTTATATAGCGCTAACCTGACCGGAAGGTATTGGAGCGCTTTACAACAAGTAGAGAGCAGTGCAAAAGAAAGCAAATATAATACAGTCATCCGCTGCCCCTGCAACTTGATCTATGTAGGACAAACAACACAGATGGTCAAGCAGAGAATCATTCAAAATAAGAGCCGTATCAATTGCAAAGTTCTGACCGCACCCCTGGTCACTCACTACCTAGAGAAGAACCATTCAGACACAGACATCAACTGGCAGGTGATAGAACAACTGATTCT
Source organism: Lissotriton helveticus (assembly GCF_964261635.1). Lineage (NCBI taxonomy): Eukaryota > Metazoa > Chordata > Amphibia > Caudata > Salamandridae > Lissotriton > Lissotriton helveticus. The sequence goes on from NC_136067.1 coordinate 1,028,627,904, forward strand.
GCCAACAAGGGGAGGCAACATCAAAAACCTCCTAAACAGATGTGAATGCAAATGGATGACCATATTCAACTCAGTGAACCAGGGCCTCAATACAATTGATGAGTGGAACAGTACCATCTCCATCTAACCATTCCAGTGCGTTGGCAACACTGCATCCAGACTGTCGTTACGAATCACCAGCCCTCCCAAGCTACCTCTACACTTTGTTCCTCTTCTCCAATGAAAATATTTAGTGGTACATGGGCTTTTCTGTCCCTAACTGTGTACTATGACCTCTATGTGCCTCCATGAAATACTGCCTAACGCTCTCCCTCTCTCAGTACTTCATGAGTCCTCCCTGGCTATCCCTACCCTTTGTTCCTCTTCTCCAATGTAAATTATTTAGTGGTACATAGGCTCTTCTATCCCTAACTGTGTAATATGACCTCTATGTACCTCCTTGAAATACATGCCTAACGCTCTCCCTCTCTATGTACAAACATGTCCTTCTACTTTAATACTAGATTAGACAACCATGCTAGGGAAGTTCACAAATGCAAAATCATAAAGTTCTGACGAGACACCATAGACTATAAGCTGGACGAAGTCCACACATGGGCGGAGGCATACGCCCAAAAAAGATTTTTTAAAAGCACGGAAAACACCTCATCTGAGGAAAGTGTTGATCAGGATTTGTCCATGCAAAGACCTCCAGCACCGGTAAGAAGCCTTCAAGTAGGCACATCCACAGATGAGGGAGCAACCATCTCGACTGATAAACCGTCTTTTTTGGTGGAAGGCCATGCTTCAAATCTACCGCCAGACAAACCGACACAATCAAAAGAAAACTTACCCGTAGGGGAAAAACAACAAAAAAAAACAACCGAGAGTGGCAGGCCACAACGCTATCTAAAACGTGTAACTTAGTAGTAAACATATCAGGGAGGACACCGACTCTGGACGAACAAAACGTTTTAAATAAAGGAACTTCATTTGTCCCGACATACTCGTCTAACACACTAGAAACGGAGATCACACTTTTCAAATTCACTCGGAAATTGCGCTTAAAATGGTTCTTTTCCACCATCAATAATGCAGGAGAGGAAACAACACCTGAAATCTTTTGACCAAAAAGTAAATTCATGTCACCATTATCACATAAAAGTCTGGATAATTTTGAAGCATTGGTCAAGAAGGATCTTGAACACATTAAATATGTCAAACAAAACATTCCAATTTGACAACCAAGGAAGCACGCATTCTGAATGAGTTAAAACAAGAATCGAGAATAACATTCCAACCCGCTGACAAAGGGGGCCCCCTCGTCGTGATGGATACCTCATTTTACGAACATAAAGTAAATCTACATGTTCAGGATCCATACACGTACATAATGTTGGACTCAGACACAACTCACCAGTTTGAACAACTATTGGAGACTATAGTGCACAGGGCGGAAGCAGACGGCTTGATTAACATAAACACCATGAAATATTTGCACATGATGACGTCAAAAAGACCGCATATTTACATGCTTCCTAAGATACATAAGCATGCTACTGACCCTCCTTTTTGCTCTATTGTGGCAGGATGCGGATCGATACATGAGCCTATCGGATGTTTCTTCGACCATCATCTCCATCTGCTAGCACAAAGTTGGGGAACATACGTGAAAGATACCATGGACTGTCTTGCAAAACTTGATAGAGTGAGTCACCTTATTGAAGATGAGACATTGTTTTGTACAATCGACGTAGTGGCACTATATACGTCCATTGTCCATAATGAGGGCATGGAACCTGTGGAATGGAGGCCGTGGATTCAGACATTGACAGGGACTTTGGGGTATTTCTACTGGAGCTACTCCATTTTTCCTTATATCACAGTTACTTTGTTTGGATCGAAAGATACTACCTACAAAAGACGGGAACATCGATGTGGTTTTCAGGAGCCCCATCGTATGCGAATACCTTCATGGCATATTTTGAAAATACACACATTTTACATGACCCCAGATGGCTTATTGTATCTCAGATTTATTGATGACATACTAGTGATCTGGAATGGATGCAGGAAAGCTCTGGAAGAATGTATACAGGACATAAACTTCAAGAACCTGAGAATAAAATTTACTCATAACATTCAAGGAGACAGAATTCAGTTTTTGGACATTGAGATGTATAAAGTGCCTTATGAGCTTTCCACAATAGTATATCGCAAACCGACAGATGGAAATAATGCCTTACACTATTCCAGTGCACACTCAAGGAATGCCTCTGTTTGCCCATAACTGTTTCAAACATTTAAAGGTGATGCTAAAGAGAAAACACACAACCTATACCTCTGTATACAAAGGAATGAGCAAATGTTGGAACTATGTTCAGTGTAGTAATGTAATACCATGCAAAACATTCGCGCACCCAAAGACAGGACAGGATATAAAATTGAAACATACTTCTGATTGTAACACTGCAGGTGTTATATACGCCATCCAGTGTCCATGTGGATTGGTTTACGTGGGGAAGACTTCCAGAAAAGTGAAGACTCGTATTATAGAACACAAAAGCACAATTCAAAATAAAAATCTCACATCTAGTTTAGCTACACATTGGGTACAGGCATCACATAACATCCCACCAATTAGATTTACCATTCTAGAAAAGGTGGATGACATTATGGGCAAAGATTACCAGACCTCGTTGTCTCGCAGAGAGTCTTTTTGGATTAAAATTTGGGTACCATCAGTCCAGGGGGTTTGAATGATCAGTATGAAATGGTGTGTTTTCTTTAATGATATGTTCTCAAGATCATAACATTGAACAGTTAGAGGTCACATATCTAAGTAAACAAGTGATATACACAGTTACCCTTTTCATTCATCATGCGTGTCCTTGAGTATATGCCTTTAAGCATCAAGGCCAATATTGTCTCCTTTTCTCCGTACAGGATTTGCACATGATTACACATTATTATTTTATTTCTTGTTTATTTTCTTCACCCTTTAAAACTTTGTTGTGCCATTTCACTTGTTTTGGTTTTGTGTCAGGCCGTTTTTGTCGTTTCTTTCTATACACCTACACATCAGATCACTTCATAGAAACAGAGGTGCGCGGAAACTAGCGTGATCGTCTATAATTATGACATGGATTCTCGGAGTGGCTGCTGTAGAGGTGTTAGTTTCCCTTCATTTTAATGAAGTTTTGTTGAACTTTCAGCCGGGTATAAATACGTGGGTCGTTTAAACCAGCCACGTGACTATGGGTGGTATCGCGGTGTTTGATCTACACGGAAGAGACAGACAGATTGAGGGGACCGTTTCAGTGAGTCGGCGTGAAATGCGACTTTATGGGGCTTTTGTAAGCATTATGGTTATACGTAGGGTGACTCACGAAGGCTTCTGTCTCTGTATTTGCAGAACCGAGTCGTAACAAGGCAATTTGGCTCTTACACAGGAAGTTGAGGAGCCGCGGCTTTTTACATGGTAGAAGCCAGATTCTTGTTTAGCAACACTGGAGCCATAACTTTAACACACTGCTGGAGCCCTAAGTTGGTAAGAGAAACCCGTGAATAGGCGGACATGAGTTTGAGCATGGATATGTTTAGATTCTTTTTATACTGACTCTGGTCTACTTGTTAGGTATACATTCGCGCTTGTGAGTACTTTTTCCCAATATGGTCACCATTATCGATAAATATTCAGACACGTAGCATAACTTATGCGCACATTCTAATACTTTCTCACGGCACCGACAGTTACCAAATCGAGATGCACAGTGAAAACAGGGATTTAAACATTCAAGCATGTATAGAGGTTTTGGTTTCATTCTCACACATTTGATTTCGTTTTCAGGCACCAATACTCTTAAAACACTCTGTTTCTTTCAAGTGCAAATCCTACTAACATAAATGTAACCCAGCACTTGCCATGTGCAATGATCATGACTAAGAATGGTACCTTGTTATGTTTTTATATTGTAGTGTCCACCAGTAGGACGAAAAATCAGCAACTGTTCAAGATAAAGGGCCAGATGTAGGTAGCCCAATACCGGTCTGTAACGGCCAAAATTACCGAATTTCGGCCATTACCGACCTGTATTGGGCATTTGAGATGTAGGGGCCAAATTTAAGGATTCGGTAATTTACCGAATCGGTAATTTAAGGAATATGTAAATTACCAATTCCTTAAAATACCAATTTGGTAAATTACCGAATCCTTAATGTAGGGAGCACTCAAGTGAGTGCATTTCTGAGTTAAGGATTCAGCATTTAGGGCCAGATGTAGGTAAAACTTATTTACCGATTCTTAATTACCGAATTTTACCGATTCGGTAATTAAGAATCGGTAAATAAGAAGTGGGGGTATGTAGGAACATCCAGATGTTCCATTTACCGAATCGTTAAGAATCGGTATTTACCGATTCGGTAAATACCGACCGGTAATGCTCCATTCATTCCTATGGGCTTTGAAGCCCATAGGAATGAATGGGGCATTACCGGTCGGTATTTACCGAATCGGTAAATACCGATTTTGACAAGGGTGCAGGGGGTGTCACTTTGACACCCTCTAGCACCCCCACAAAAGGTTCGGGGGCCATATGGCAGGCATACCTGCCCTAAGGGCAGGTCTGCCAGTCATATGGCACAGGTGTGCATGCACACATGTGCATGCACACCTGAATCGGTATTTTAACATCAAATACAATTTGATGGTAAAATACCGATTTTGTAGGCCTTGTGGGACTCAGAAGAGTCCCACCTACATATCAATTTTACCGATTCGGTAAATATACCGGTCGGTAAATTTACCGATACCGGTATATTTACCGAATCGGTAAAATTACCGATTTTCCCTGTTTACCTGCCCCTACATATCAAATGCCAAATACCGGTCGGTAACGGCCGAATTCGGCCGTTACCGACCGGTAAAACCCTACCTACATCTGGCCCTTAACACCAACTAAAAGTAGGTGGTAAATATCGAAAACCTTTGAAAAAGTAGATTTGTGCTTTTCCAAAAGTGCCATGTGGCCACATGTGCACCCATGCACTATTCAGGGGTGCAACAGGGTGTCAATGTGACACCCTGCCACCCTTGTAAGTCTTTCCTCTGTTACCGATTCGGTATTTACCGAATCGGTAATTCCCATTCATTCCTATGGGCATCCAGGCCCATAGGCATGAATGGGAATTACCAAATCGGTAATTACCGAATGTTACCGATTCGGTAAAATTTACTGAATCAATACCGACATACCATTTACCGATTCTGAAATACCAAATCGGTAAAATTCGGTATTTTAGAATCGGTAAATAGTATTTACCTACATATGGCCCATAGAGATTGGAAAATTTAACCCCTAAAGAAGGATTTATCTAAACCCAAAATGCATTGGTTTTTTTTGTTTCAACTTTTACTTTAATCTTTATGCAATATGTGAACAAAATGTACTTCATGCAAAAAAGTACTATTGCAGGAACTAGAGTGGGTTGAAAACTGCTAGTTCATTTACAAGTTGTGTTAACAATTTTTGGATTACAAAAAGTTTAACAATACAATTTGATTTGGATCAAACATTGTCCTATTGTCGGTGGTCAGTGATTACGCAAACATGTTTCTATAATTTTTACTCTTGAAATTACGAAGCCTTAGGGACTTAGGTAGAGCGCCCTGCAGACCTGGGTGTCCCCAGGCCTCATCCAGTGCAATTTCCAAGGTGGGGGTTTGGGCCACACCCCGAACAAGGCAGCTCTCCAACTTTTTCATAGTGACCTAAAACAAAAAAATCTTTCAGTTTATTCGAGGTGTGCAGGTCCACATATTTACAGAGCATTTCTTGCAGTTGCCAAGGGTAATCGGTCCATTTGTGACCGCAAAAAAAGGGTGGTGGTATGCACAAATGCTATTTTGCTAGTCATTGACTTGCAAAATAGTGTTTTCAAGTCACTATTCGAAAGGGGCCTAGGGCGTCCCTTCCTAATAGCGAGTCACAATGGTATGTTCCATTGTTTTGCGCCCGCATTTGCAGTCGCAAAACACTCACAGTTTACCATCTACTTCAATGAGATGGTAAGCCACTCGCACATGGGAACAGGTCCCCAAAATGAAAAGGAAAACGGGCAACATTTAAAAAAAAAAAGTTGCTTTATTGAAAAATCAAACACAGACATGGGGGTCTACTGTCCCCCGCAGTCCACCACCCCTGTGCTTTGAGGTTGTTCCCAATGGGAGGCAAATTGTGACCTCCCTCATGAATATTAATGAGGCAGGTCCGTTGCGGCCCATTTTAGAATTGCAAACAGTGTCTAAGACACTGTTGTACATTCCATTACGTGAGCCGCAAATTGTGGGTCGTAAAACGTCACAATTTGCGATTCGCAAAATGGAACGGTCTAACATTTGGCCCTAAGTGTGAAATCCTAGTGACGAATGAAAAAAGGCACACAGAGTATGCACACTGAATATCATGTGATGTTCCCATGTGTTTGTGCAACACACTATTCCATATTTTGAGGCACCTCGTTTAGTAAAACTAGGCCCATGTTGACAAGTCTGTGTGACAGGGAGAGAGAAGGAAAGCGCCATATTTGCTAAGGTATGTCACTATCCTAATTTCTCTCAATCTCTGAGCCACAATTAGGCTGCTGAGCAACATGAACATACCTTTATTCCATAGTGCAAACGTGTCTGTGTGAGTCTAGCATAGGTTTTGTACCCTTCCAGGACAAAATACAATGACTAGACAATTTTTTTCCCACTTTGGTGGTGTGCTGTACAGTGCAGGCTTAGACTATACATAAAAGAAACATTATCCTAGTGAGGGCAGAACATCATAAAAATGCCTTAGATATGAGTTCAACTGTCCTGACATAACAAAGACATCATTAAAATATGAAGAGTGTTAAAAAACTGGGTCAAGCATACAGTATTAGACGATTGATTATAAGAACAATATGCACCAGTCATACATCAAAACAGTTTGTGCTTAGGCTGCACCATTTAAGGCAATTTCACGAAGGCAGTGAAACAACAATAATGGGTTATGAATCTGACTGATCCACTAGTCCACATTAACAGATATGTAAAATGAAATGTATAACAGTGAACTGCATAAACGTACATGTAAAATCAGACCATCCTCATATTAGATATACAAGATATAAAGTAAAAAGTGTTTTCAACTGTGGGATAGGGAATGTCAGGTTAGAAAACCATTGTGCTATGTTAAACCTCTTGGACTTGAGCCAAAGCCATTGATACATTTAAAAAAGCCCATGATCATTTAAATCAGCACAACGGGGCCAGAGATATTCATCTGTAAAGATCTTTAAACTCCTAAAAATATCCCTGGGGTGGGCCAGTGCTCCAGGGTCGACACAAGATTCATTGATTTATTTTTCAAGGGACATGGCATGCGTGGGGTTCCTCCCCAGACTTTCTTATGGCCTGGTGACTGCAAAAACTATAAAGAGTGTTCCAGGAACCCATCACAGGGCCCCAATACGGTGTCCAGGGACCCAATCCCCCGAACCCCGAAAAGGGAAGTTGCTCCCCACCCCGGGAACACAAGGGAAGTGCTCCTGAGCAGGAGGAGCAAGAAAGAAGACAAGCTGAATCTCACACCAGCTGCTAAAGTGGACTGGGCACCTTGGTGCCAGCCAAAGTTGAGGGGGCTTTGGAACACCTCCCAAGCTCCCCAATTTTCCATGAGTCCAATCCCTTCAACATCAACATATTCCCCCTGGCGCAGATACATCAATGACATTCTCACCTTTTGGAAAAGAGAAAGGGCCACATACAATGCATTTTGTGACTGGATTAACACTCTACGTTTCTCGAGCAATATATCTGATGACAAGCTTCCTTTCCTAGATCTCATGGTCTGCCTGATGGGGGGTAAATTGACAACTGCCACATCAACTGACTGCAACAGTCTGCTTTTTTAGTAGTCACCACCCAAAAGCATCCAGGGACAACCCCCCCCCCGTGGACATTTTTTACGATTGTGGCACAACTGTAGCACTATACATGACTACAACACACATGCACAACTATTATCTGATAATCTGATGGTATGGGACTATCCTCCACATTGTGTCAGAACTGCCAGAAAATGGGCTAGGAACAGCAATAGGTCTGCCCTTTTGGAACAACACACAAGGCCACAAGAAGATATACTGACCTGTGTAACTACATTCACACCTGACACAAATAGAGTATGCAAAATCACCAAAACAATATTAGGGAATCCTACAAACAGGCAACCTGACATACCACAACCTCGGTTGGCCTTAAAATTTACCTCCAACATAAAAGACATGCTGATACACACTACACCACGCACGGCCTCCAGAGATGACTAAAGATCTCTTTGTGATCTACCCCCCCAATAAGGGGCTATTTCCCATGTGGTTTATGAGCTGTTTGTGCTTTTACTATCATTACCAAAGAAGTTAAATTGACAAGTACTTTCATCTGGATACAGAAAACACACACAAACTGCAACACCAGGAACTACATATTCATGATCACGTCCCTGTGAGAAAAGATATATAATGAGAACTACCAGATTGGTAAAAACACGCATCATGGAACATCAGAGCTGTATCCGTTGCCAGTGGATAAGTACCAACATGTGGACACATTTTCTACCCCAAGGACATTCTGTTGATGCCATGCAGTGGACTATTTACGAGGCACATTCAGGCATGACCAAAAGTGCCCTTTTCAGAAGGGAACAAAATTGGATCTTCTACCTGTCAACCCATGTGGATTGAACAAAGACATTCCATGGAGTTAAATGAACTGTTAAACTATTTATATGTACCATCAGTGGCTCTCACCCACATACCAGGGAGATGAACGTTAATAACACTTGACTCAGAGGGCCATCTACTCACTGCCCCCCTCTGCCTATGGGTTGGCCAGACATCTTTCCTATGGCATTTTCCTATGAACTGCCTTAACCCCTCTATTAACTATTTAGTGTCATTGCTCCCGCTACTAGGCACAACATAATTCATATTCATTACACCGCTACACTTCTGTTTGGATCACTACCATCCTGTAGTACCATCCACAGTCTCTACAAGCAGAGCGGTTAACCATACCCATAATGTATTCACACTGTACCCTTTACATTTTTTTAAAATTGATATCAATGTTTAGAACCAATCCTTGAAATATTGTTCCATTTTAGAATATCACACTATTTACATTTTTGCCGCCCCAACATGGTGCGTGATGGCGGTTTCGGACCTTTTACTAAGCCATACTGATGCGAACTGTCTCCTCTGACAAATAGGCATTAGGCCTGCCTCCTCCCCTAGCCATCATGGCATGGGGAGTTAGACTTTTTAAGCTCTTAACCACTCATGTGCAATGGATACCAACCTGATCCTTTAAACCAATTCTACTGCTCAGCTAGGCCCCAGGGTTCCTCCAAGGCCAACTCCATGGGATTCCAGACTTTTCCCGGCTTACCCACGAGATCAGGGGAATCAATACACACTTGTGATGACTCATTATTCCGCCAAGATGGTGACCACACTTCCCTATTATGGCCCAGTCTAGTGCTCCTTAACACAATGATAGGGACTACCAGTGAGCAATTGACCACGGAGCATTCTTAAGTCTTCCTTTCACCATCTCCGCCTCTCCCCAGTTGTCAGTGATGGGGTAGGTCATCCTGTGCAGCTGTCACTACGACTCTGTAAGAACCACAAAATGCTTTTTACAGGTCTTCCACGACTTACCACAAGTTTTACTCTGGGATTTTTACATCATGTCTTCATTTTCATTAGCATGCTAAAGTAGCATTTACTTTGATCCTACTTGAGGAGGCTAAAGTGCTACCCTATTTGGGTGAGTTGTTTGACCTCCTGTGTCACAGTGTGTGAAATCTTTCTGCTTGCCAGTACCCCTGAGTGTGTCACTTGTCTGTTATATGCTTTGTTTGTTAATGTGCTAGTTGCACCACCACTGATAGCAGCATGTTGATTAGTTTTTTACATGCTACACCACGATGAGAATATGTCTTTGATGACCTGCATCATGGAGATCATTTGTATTCATGGTTTTATCTTTTTTTCCAGTCGGCTTTTTGAGAAACACTGTATAAAGGTACACCACATTTAGGTTAATTTGTGATCGGATTATCCTTGATACCTACCCAGATTCCAACCACTGTGTAGATTAGAAATTCTTGGTCCTGACGAACTGCCATCTGATCATTATTGACTTCAACTACGGCAAGGAACATATGAAACTCTCGTTCCTGACGAATTGCCATCTGATCATTATTGACTTCAACTAGTGCAAGAAACATGTTGACCCTTTAGAGCTACCAGAGATCATTGCCTCTACTGTTAGTCAACGCATTTTTAATTATAGTATACTCGCTGATTAAAACTTAATTTAGAGAACTACTTAGTCAATTTTAGAAACACATTTCTACACACACACATTTCACTACACCAGTCTACACCAACAGCCCTACACCCACACTTCACATACGGAATTGGATCAAAAGATCTCTGATAAAGAGACCCTTTGCTGGTGCCCGTTCGGTATTGCACCACCTGCCTCAGAAGGAGCACACCCTATGAATAAGTATTACATGCATCTGGGTGTCTGGGGGCTCCTGTTCTTAAAGGAACGGCACCCCCGTCCATTGCATTACACATTGACGACCACATATTCTCCTTTTCTTTCCTCTAAGGAACTGCATTCCTTTCGTTGATAGATTTGATAGGAGCACATATGCTGGACCTACAAGTGCTCCTGGTCCCTCTTTCTTTGCTTTATATATTCAGCTATCCTCTCAGCCTACTTCCCACATTCCTGTGTAAGTCACATCATGTACATGTTTCCCCTGCCCCAAAAAATGGTAGGCATACTTTTCTTTGTAATTTTTTAAGGTGATGGATTTTTGTGTAATGGGGCAAAGATTGTCAAAAAACACAATTAATTACGAATACAGTAATTTTGAAGTTGCCATTTCATGTTAATATGGAAAACTGTCATTATCAATAACACTAGGTATCCCAGCAATTGATGTGAAAAATGTCTCGATCTTTAGTAACTTCAACATACATGTCTCAACATCCAAAGGTATCAATATGGAAAATCTACTAGGAACAATTGGTTCCCTCTGCAATATCAAATCAACTGGTGTCTGGTGACCTTACCACCAAAGTTGTGTAATGAGTCTGATGAATACAGAATTTTATAGAACATGTTGCCTTTTTTTAAACTCTAAATCATATGTTTCCGCTATGTGGTGTTCAATCAATGCTTTGGGAAAACCTTTGCTAAACTGAAATGAGGTAATCAATAAGAAAGTGTTATAAAAATTCCCTAATGTATAGCGAGTGGGCAATTAATGCTATCAACTACGTCTTGGTTGGATTGGAAGACTGCCATTGGTTAAACATTTTCCTATCCTTTAGAAGGTGGACAAACCCCTATTAATTGTGGTAAATGATAATACTGAAAATTGATATTGAGAAGATGAAGGAGTAATGAATTGGAATTATAAAAAAGAGAATATTTGGTAAATGTAGAAGCGTTTCAATACTTTGTTGTCAGACAGTTTGTCAATTCCCAAATCAAAACAAACATGTCCGTAATTTCAAAGGAAGTTCTCTGTGAATACCTCTGCTGAAAAAATTAAGCAGAAGCTTAAAAATAAAGATGGACATTTGCCTTGGTAGATGCTGAGTGGACAGAGAGGCCAGCACAACGCAAAAAATATACTCCTCCCTCTCGATGACCAGACAAGTCAACGCCGTATCGTCATCGTGCTTCAACACCCTGCGCATGCTCCGCAAGATCTTCCGATGGATCCCCACCGAAACCAGGAAGACAATCACACAGGCACTCATCACCAGCCGACTGGACTACGGGAACACCCTCTACGCGGGAACCACCGCCAAACTACAGAAAAGACTCCAGCGCATACAGAACACCTCTGCACGACTCATCCTGGACATCCCTCGCCGCAGCCACATCTCTAGCCACCTGAGAGACCTGCACTGGCTCTCCGTCAACAAGAGGATCACGTTCAGACTCCTTACCCATGCACACAAGGCTCTCCACGACACGGGCCCGAAGTACCTCAACAGCCGCCTCACTTTCTACACACCCACCTGCCAGCTACGATCGTCCAGCCTCGCCCTCGCCGCCGTACCACGCATTCGCAGAGCCACCGCTGGAGGAAGATCCTTCTCCTACCTGGCGGCCAAGACATGGAACTCCCTCCCCATCCACCTACGGCTGACCCAGGACCACCTCTCCTTCAGGAAACAACTCAAGACCTGGCTTTTCGAGCAGTAACGAACCACTCCCCCCAGCGCCTTGAGACCCTACTGGGTGAGTAGCGCGCTATACAAATTGTTGATTGATTGATTGATTGAGTGAACTTGCTAAGAAAGAGAGGATAAGATAAAGGTAAAGTGAAGGCAGAAGGAAGAAGTGTCCTGTAATGCTGGCAAAAGCTAAAACAGGCAGCAGTATGCGAGGACCCAAAGACATTCTGTAAGTGTGGTGCATGATCTTCCGGGTCCAGTGCTTCAAGTCCTCCCACCAATTTCTGCAGTGAACTATACACCCGTTGAAGACTACCAGGTTCCACACCTTCTGGGTAATGGCTCTCCAAATGGTGTTTTTCTGATGAGCGTTGACCCGTATGGAGCAATAGATGTAGAAACAAATTTGCAACTGGAAGTTTTAGGAGATGTGTATGACTGATACACATTTTGTTGACACCTAGTACAAACATTCATCAAGAGTTAACACACTATATGTGCAAATGTCACATGCCAAGCAATACTAAAGCATGAATGCACATGTTTGTGGTCATCTGCTGACTAACACCAACCCTGGCCATGACCTACACTGACTAGCCCAGCCCATTAACATCATGTAGCCCAGAACCATCCTACATAGAATGTTATGAGAGGTACCTTGACATAAAACACACTGTTTTAGCCTTCTGAAGAGTAAACCATTTGTGCATAATCGTACAGACAAATTGACTGCCAGGCCCATTTACTTGATGCAAATGGTGAATTGAGCTGAGTACCATAGTACACACAACATCCTAAGAATAAGGTCACAATGAAAGGGCTGAGTATCTGAGAGCTTTCTCTCAGGGGGATGTGTGTACATGTGGTCTATTTATTGGGATATTATACCTTGTCAGAATACGTTTGTCTGGTATGTACTGCCATCACAGGACACACCTTTTGCCATATGTGGCACTCTAACAGTGTTGACATTCAACATACCATTGTATGTGTTGTGTGATTTGATTTATGTCACAAAGCTGATGAATCACATTGCAAAATCTATTCAGAAGTAACCAACTTTCTACACTGTTCATGTGTCAGATGTGCAATAGGCCTTTATAGTGGAAGCATGACTTATGGAAAAGTGACAACAGACCTGTGTGAGCAAGGGGATTGTCATAAGTGAAAGACACACATTGAAAATGTCGGTCAATGGAAAGAAGTATCAGGTCTGGGTGTTACCTCAGTCACCATTCCAAATATAGTTCATGTTACAGCTACCAAAGCTACTAATGGTAAAGATAACCTCATATTGTGAACTTCAATGGATCTGCAGGTCTACAGAGAGATTACTATGAGCATCAGTTGTCTTGCCATAGCACCGCTGCCCCAGCCTGGGCCATGGCAAGACTGCCCCCAACTCATTGTCAGGCCTTGCTCTCTGCAGGCTGAGCATACTGATCCCACAGGAACCTCACATTTCTAGTAATTCAGCATACAAGTGAATCTTCTGCCCATCTAATATGTGACCATAAGGTTAAGTGGCACTCTGAAGGGATCTGTGAGGTATAGCTCCTGGCCAGGCAACAGTTTTGCTATGCAAACAGTATACAGACACAGCTCATGGTGTAAAGCCTATACAAATCTTTTCACATATACCATAATGGAAATTTATAGGTACAATGAAATGTAAACATGCATATATCTATGCATGCAATACAAGTAGAATATAGAGATTATCCCACCTTACAATGCTGATGTTCACTCCACAAAGTGCAGTGCCTCAATATCTCTTACATGATTGTTCTATGTAGGGACAACTCCATTCAAAGAATCAACACAATATGATTACACTCTGGGACTCAGAGTCACATTTTAGCCTATTGAAATTGAAAGTAACAAGTAAAACCCTGTAGTTGAGATAGTTACCTGTTCCTCTTGTGAGTCATTGAGCTGGCCATACAGGGGAGGAACCTATTCACCCAGGGTCACCAGCTCCTCTGGAGAGAAGGGATGGGTCCTCTTGCCTGCTTGGCCTGGCATGATTGCACCGGAGGTGGCAAACAGCTAAAGTGGAGGAGGTGTTGATAACAGCATTGTCAGGAGGCAAGTGAGTTATTTTTCCGCGGAGTATATGTACACCACAGAGGCGGTCATCAGGGTAGACGCACGCAGCGATTGGACCGCGACCATCAGTGTCACTGAGGTTATCCTCTAGCTGTGTTCACCATGGTGGCAACTGCCCACCATGCAGTCGACGTCTGCCGGCGGCAGTCGCCCCAAATGTCCTATATGCAAGGTCAGGCATCTACCATTTTAGAGGCATGAAATACAGTAATTGTAACTGTTTTGTGTGTCACCACCACTGAACATGTGGCCTAACATGTTAAAATTTGAAAAACTCCCTTCACTTATCATGTCCAGTAAAAAATTTCATGTGTAGTGCACATAGGCAAAATGTGCTCGGTGCACTAGACACTGCTGTTGGAGGAATTTGACATGAAATGTCATGAAAACATTTATATACTGAAAATGTTACTTTCTGAATAAGTAATATGCACAGTTCTGTTACAGACATGTGATGGCCACATTAGGGATTATTAGTGGATCTTTAACAGTAGACAATGATGAAGTGCAATATTTGTAATGCTTCATGAAGCAGTTATGTTTTGTCACATGACTTTTGGCTTAGTCTTCATATATGTTACTCTGGACACTGTGATCCATTCTACAAATGTATTTTCACTACTCACATAGGTACCCTGGGAGAAGGAGGAGACAGCAGCCTCCGGTGTATCGCCCATTTCCAGACCTTCAGACAATGGAAGAAAGACGTTATACAGAAGTATTGTTTGAATCGCCAGACAATACTGGATTTATGTCATCAGTTGGAGCCTGACCTCCTTCCTCACATATATTATCCTACATCTATCACGCCAATTGTGAAATTCATGTCAGTATTGCCTTTTCTTGTGCAGGTTCTTTTCAATTCACTGTGGCTATTTCTGGTGGTATGTCACAACCAATGTTCAGTAGTGTATTCCAAGTGGTGGTTTCAGCAATGATGAGACACATTGACAGCTATATACAGTTCTCCAGATGTGAGGATCTAACCCCTGTGAAGGATGATATCTATAGATTTATTCCCATGCCACATGTTATTGGATCCATTGATGTCACCCATATTGCCTTAGTACCACTGCAAGCCAGGGATCAAGTGTACCGCAATAGGAAGCACTTCCATTCTATCAACGTGCAAGTTGTCTGCTTACCGGATTTGTACATCTCTATCATCTGTTCCACGTTCCAAGGATCTGCACATGATTCCTTAATACCTTGGAACAGCACTATACCCCAGCTGATGTCAGAACTACTACCGGAGAGGGCCTGGCTTGCAGGTAAGTTTCATCTGTCCTAACTTTGTCTCGGTAAAGTCAGGTAGTTTGATCTTAAAGTGGTTAACTCATTTTTGCACTTCTGTCTCTCTTCCATCTATGAGACTCAGCGTTTCCCAACCGGCCATGGTTGTTGGCACGGCTGAGGAATCTTACTATGCTTATGGAAGTCCTCTTCAATGAGGGCCATGGAAGAACATGGCGGACAGCGGAGCAGGCTTTTGGGCTCCTGAAAGCCAGATTCAGATGTCTGGAGAAGACTGAGGGAACCCTACTCTACTCACTTGTGATTGTGTGATTGTATGTCAGATCACCATGGCCTGCTGCATGCTCACCAACAGTAACATGCGACGGAACATCCCTTATATCGCGTAGGATGAAGACCATCAAAAGCCACCGGGTGAGGATCATGAAATGTCAAATGATGATGATAGTGGTGAAGAGGAAGGAGCTGGCTTCCGTCAAGACTCACTGTGAACTTCTTCCCATGAGTGTAAGTATGGTGTGAGATGTCTTGAGTTTGAATATCATAGCAACTCTTGTTGAGATGATGTTAGGAAGATGTTAATGAAATATACAAGGAATATGAAACCCGGCAAAATCTGGTGAAAGGTGTTTGTTTTGTTAGTGTAGCTTTCTTTAACGTTGAACTTTGTCTTGGACTGTGTTCTCTAGGAAGTCGTCTATGAGAACTGCGCCATATGTATGGTTTCATAGCTAATCTCTTTTTGTGGTCTGTTTTATATACATTCACCATGGCATCTTCATTTGGACATGTCAGAGTTGTGACATTAGCAGGTATATGATGCTGTTTAGATATATGAAGTGGACATGAATTGTTCCTGGGAATGTCTGTTGCAGACTTTGGGTGTACCAATCCTGTACCAAGATAGCTTACACAGTAATAGGATGGAAGTTAAGAGGTTTCAATTGGGCCTGTTCCTTGTGGTGTGGGCATCCTCATGCAATATCTGTGCCATCATATGCTCCAACACAATGTTATGTTGGTCCCAAATCATGCTATTCTGCCTTCACATTGACTAAATCCCCATTGTGTATGAACTGTATGTAGCTATTGATGTGTCTCCTCATTGCAGGCCACAGTACCTGTGGCACATCACTGACATGTGTTTATGACATTCCACTAGATGCAGCAACACTGGTTTGGAATGAGCCTGTAATTAGAAGCTGTTGTACTGCCATATGTCTGTTTATTGCTTCATATGATTTGGGATTCCTTTTGTGGGGTAGGTGATATGGCTCCAACTGATGACATAAACCTATTTTAACGTTATCTATTCCTATATGAAATTGTCTGATGTGTCTCCTCCTTCCATGTTGTGTAGATCTGCACCATTAATTTAATTACTGATAATGATCATTGAGTCATGTATGATTTGCTATGTTTCTGACATAATATCAGTCTATGATGTGGAATAAAGATGCTCTAAGACCAGACTCCTGTATGTGTGTGTTTGTGTTAGATGGTTAAGATCCTGAGCTACACATTGGGTACATGCTACATATCCATGCTTACACCAGTAGCTTGTTTTGGCATTGTCAAGTTCACATGTAAGTAAATATACACAGTTAGATGTGAGAGATACTACAGGTGGCAATGTATTTGTGACTACTGCATTTATTGTAATGACTAGGGAGAAAATAAAAAATGTGCAAAACCAAACAGGGAAAACCAAAAGTGACGAAGTCAGTCATGGCGATTTAAACAATAGTTGTACATGGCAAAATGACTGAATTCCTAAATCCAACATAATACTCATATCTCAAATGGAACAGTGTCCAGAAATAGTCCACAAAGTGAATGTGGTACACACACTGGAGGAAATTAGGTGCAAGGTTTCTTACTGGCGGTGGTGGGTGTCTGGCTATCCTGGAACGTTGGGTGGACATCCCATCCTTTTGGGTAGGAGGACATCCACTGCAGCAGAGACAGGGGTGTCTACAAATGTGTTTTCTTACAGGGCCTCCTTTCCTGTGGCTGACACAGATCTTGATGGCCAGGATGTACTTGGACCATAGGAAGAGGTAGGCCAAGTTGGTATTGATGGCAGCCACCTTGGTGTGGATGCCTTCCACCTCCTGGTATGTGTCCCTTTGCAGCTGCTTCATTTCCTGGATTTCCATTAGTACCTGGCCCATCCCGCCTTGGGAGTCCTGATAGACTCCCAAGACTTGGGTGATGGTGGCCTTGCTGTCAGTGACCTTAATGAGCTCACTCAGCAGGCCTACAGTTACCCTCCCATGAAGCCTACCCCCACAGGTCAGTGCCATTGGTCCAGACTGCTCCCTCCTACTGGGATCCTGGTTCTTCAGTGACTGGGTTGGTGTTTGCCTCCTCAGAGCCCAGGACGGGGGTGGGCACAAGATGTTGGTGATTGTGCTAGGAACACAAGTTGGTGGGCCGGATTTGGCTGTGTTGTTGCAGCTGTGTTGGGAGGTGTTATTATGGGCAGAGTGAGCACCAATGTTGCCATCTGCCCAGGCTGACCAGATGGGCCAGGAAGGTCATCCACATCCACATCTCCAGGAGTGTGGCCATCACTGAGGGCTTGATCCTCGAGTGGAGTGGGGGTATGTTCAGTGGGCAAACTCTGCCCAGTTGCTCTGCCAGATCCACCTGTTGATAAATAGAGACCATTGTTATCGGTGGAAGTGTGGCATCTACATCCAAAACGTTTGTGTCACAGTAAGTACAGACCTAGGGTGACACAAGATTGGCAGAAATTACTATTGTGATCTATTTGCGTGTTATTGACGTTGATTACAAGACATTTCGAGACTTACAATACATGTAGATATGTATAATTTTGGATTTAGGGATGAACATGACACCTATAAAACATTTCAGCCAAAACAGTGTAGAAGTGACATGTGTATTTGACCATTCCAGGGCCTGGTTTTGTAGATTACAGGGGAACACACAACTTGGCTGTATGTTTAGCATTTTTCATCATGGGAGCAGTGCAGAGTCAAGGGGTCACCTGCCACTTCCAATTAGCTCAGCTCAGTTACGTTCATGGCTTAAATATATTTGAAGTTCACACTTGATATAGTGTCACTCATGTCACCAATGGTTTCTGTTGAGGAGAACCAAGACACTATCAATTAAATAAGTCAGACATGTCTCCAAGTAGAACTTTGTCTGTACATTGCACAGTCCATGATAAGTGAACATCAGTTGTGACAAGGCAGACAAGTGAGCAGGGGCAAAAGGACTATTGCATCTTGGTTTGAGTCACAGAGCCTCATGGGAGTTGTAGATATTTCTATCTCAAGTTACCAACACTTGGACAAATTGTGACCTGCCTGATGAGTGAATATCAGTTGTAACATGGCAAACAAGTGAGCAGGGGCAAAGGGACTAGTGCATGCATCTTGGTTAGAGTTACAGTCACAGAGCCTAATGGTAGATGTAGACATTTCTATCTTAACGAACCAACACTTGACAAATGGCGACCTGCATGATAAGTGAACATCAGTTGTAACATGGCAGACAATTGAGGTGGGGCAAATAAACTGTTCCATCTTGGTTAGAGCTACCGTTACAGGGCCTCATGGTAGTTGTAGACATTTCTATGTCAGGACCGGATGCTCCGATTATGCTTCTCATTTCTTTACTCTAGAAGCTCAGAAGCCAATGAAAATACAATAACAAAAATCATGTGACCAACCACAGAGTATCCTGGTATATAAGGACCCAGCACACCCATAGTGTCCTCTTTCTTTGCTGCTCCGCAGCCAGCAAGTGCCCTTTACTTTACTTGTACTGTTGATATGTTTATTTGGTGTATGGCGATTTGCTGTCAGATGTTTGCGCTTACGATCACTGTTTTTTAAAGTTATATGACTAATTGTATCTGCATGACTGCATTTAGTCTGTGCTTTTTCTGAATATCGAAATCGCCATTCAGTGCTTGTAGTCATTTATATGAGCTCACCTTTGCTTTTGCGGTGCCTCTTGTTGCTCTGTTCTCAGCAAATTAGCCTCAGTGGTGCGCAGTGCTTCTCCAACTTCAATTGGAGATCGCAGTTCCTTTGTGGAGCGGGAGGTCCCGAGGAGCGAGGACACGCGTCTGGGTGACTCGCGGTCCTCTTTCTATTTTTATAAGCCCCTGCTATCGCGCACGTGCGGCCGCCATTTTGCCCTTAAAATATACTACTGGGCATTTGATGAAACCCAAAGCAGTGTTTTGATGCTTCAGAAGCCTTGTGCTTTCACAAATTAAAGCGGAAAAGGCTGGTTTTTGCTCCCCTGATGCCCTACTTGTTTGCAATTATTGTGGGGCTGCACAATAACGCATAGGCTTTGCCTAGAGTGGGTATTAAGCAAGCTCTTCCTCCCTCCACATCTAAATTTGTATTTCACACATTCTTAGTGGGATTGTTTGGGCTTGCCTGGGGTTATCACTCCCCCTGACCTCTTCTGCATATTATACCAGCCTGTACTTGATTTATTACATTCACAGGCAGTTCTCCTGGGTCGGTGAATCCCCACTTGGTGTGTTAAGATGGCTGAGTATTACGAGGAGGAATATTATTATTATGAGGAGGAACCCTCTGGGTCTATAGAGCAAGAACTCGTGGAGGCACTGGACGCAGGTGTCCTGCAGTCCGTCAATTTGGTACTAGTAAGGGCAATTGCATCCCTCAAACATCATCTTTGCACCTATGCCAAGCAACAAGGCTGGCTTCCCACTTCAGGATCTTGTGCCAGACTTGGGGGTAAAGGAAAGAAGAACCCCATGCTGCAGACTTTGATAGATTGGCCAAATCAATGGCAGATCAAGAATGCACTACTTCTAGCAGAGAAGCCACAATCACTGAGATATCCCAGGACCATGATGACCAGGACACCTGTTCGGACCCCTCCACTGACCAAGAGGAGGCTCCTTGCCCTTCAAAAAAGGCAAGGAAGGAGAAACATTCAGAACCAACCCCGTCCCCTAGAGTCCTAAATTTTGAGCCTGTTGACATCATCCACCCTAATTCCACTGCTTGACTCCCAACCCAAGAGGTGGCGGATTATGTTCAATCCCACCTATGTCAGGTGTTTGATAAAGAAGTACGGGCAAGACTTCGGTCAGAGTGCCCTAGGCCTGATCTGGCGGATAAAGTAGCTGAAACCCCCAAGGTAGACCCCTCGAAGAACCCCAAGAAGGGCCTTGACAGATCTTGTAGGTTATGTCAGGACAAACTATTGGATATAGCTGAGCCCCTGACTAAAATTCTTGAGCTTGGCTTTAGAGCCAAAGAGTCTTCTCTCACCATTGATCCTGACAAGCTGATTGGTTGGGCCTAGAGGACAGTGTGTCACCTTGGCAATGCCAACTGTGCACTTTCGATGGAAGGCCGCCGTTCTATTCTCCTGAAACTAGAGCTCAAAATGGCCGAACTGTCTATTCGAAAGAATTAACCAAATTTGTGGCCTCCTTCAGTGGGCTAGATAAGGCCCAAGGATCGCTCAAACTGGCTTTCTGCCCAGTTTTTGGCAGGGCAGACGCTTTCGAGGGCGCTCGCTTGGCCGGGGTTACAGTCAAGGAACCCACATGGCCAGCAAAGAGGAGGTTATCAAGATAACAATTCCAATACCTCCTCCTTCTACCCCACTCGACGATCCCGGAACAGGTTCCGCAAAGGTAGATTTGGTGGCAACTCCAGTGGTCAACAAGATTCTGGAAACTCGGGTGAGCCCGATTCCCTGCTCCGAAGTGATTTTGGGGGGCAGAGTAGGGTGTTTTCTCAACAACTGCCGCAAGATCTCTCAGGATGCTTGGGTGTTAGAAACAGTGCAGGGGTACAGAATAGATTTCTACGATTCCCCGTCTCAAGATGTAAGTCCCACTCCAATGTCTTTTTCCCAACGAGATCAGAGCTTTATCTCAGCAGAAATTGATTCCCTGGTATGGAAAGGTGCCATACCAATGTCCACTCTCCACCCTCGAGATTTCCTCAGCAACGTCTTCCTTGTGGAGAATAAAGGGGGTGGGTTCAGACTAGTTTTGAACCTAAACGATTTCAATTCCAGGATCGTTTACAGGCACTTCAAGATGGACGGCATCCATCGTCTGTGCAATCTCCTTCAGGAAGGGGACTAGATGGTCCGGCTGGACCTGAAAGATGCGTATTTGTCCATCCCCATTTTTGTCCCTCATCACCGATTCCTACAGTTTCTGTGGAAAGGAATGTGTTACGAGTACAAAGTTCTCCCGTTCGCCCTGGCGTCAGCACCATGGTGCTATACAAAGCTTCTTTGACCAGTGGTAGAATCTCTCAGACCCCGGGGTGTTCACCTCATCGTCTTCCTAGACGACATCATTATCATGGCGACATCCCCCAATTAGTAGACTTGCACCTCAATTGGGCGATCAATCTATTAAAGAATCTGAGATTCATTGTGAATCTGCAGGAGTCAATCCTGATTCCAACTCAATCGATTGAGCTCCTAGGCTTCTTAGTCAATTCCCTAACATGTCAACTCTTACTTTCAATGCAGAAGATCAGAGCTGTCAAACGAGAATTGAGGTCTACTCTTCACAAGCAGACGATATCCCTGAGGTCCTAAGCCCAAATTGTGGTCCTGCTGGCTTCGTCAATTCAGGCTGTTTTTCGTGGCCCCCTTCACTACCGGGCCCTTCAGCAGCTTAAGATCCGTCATCTCCAAAAAGGCCTCAGTTACTCAGAACAAATTCCCCCTTCTGAGGAGGCGAGGCTAGAGATGATATGGTATTTATACCACATGGAGACTCTATTCGGATAAACCCCGGATGTGGTAATCGAATCCGATGCCAGTCGGTGGGGTTGGGGAGCCCGATGCGGCCAGTTGTCCACGGGTGGTCATTGGTTGCCAGAAGAGCTATCTTTACATATCAACTGTCTGGAATTGTTGGCTGGTTCCTTTACGATCCGATGCTTGTCTCCCCAGAAGACAGATTGTTGTATCCTTCTTCGGATGGACCATATTTTGGCAGTACGATATGTCAACAAACTAGGCGGTACGAAGTCCAGACTGTTGGCAGAGATTGCCAAGGACTTCTGGCACTTCTGCCTTCAGAACAGAATCTTGGTAGTGGCGGAAAATCTTCCCTGTTGTAGCCACGCCTCGCCTCGCCGAGCCTTGCTGAGTCCAACAGGATCGTCGGATCGAGTGAGGAGTGGCGTGCGGAGACGTACTCAGCCTATGCAATCGAAGCCGCACACGCCGTACTCGGAGGTCAGAGTCCGGAGGACCGGAGGATCAAACGGCACCAAACAAACGCGCACCAAACCGGCCCAGGAAGGGGCAGTTGAAAGATAAACGCCGCCGCGAAGAACCGTGCGTTCGGCACACGGAGAGTTAATTTACCTCGGACTGCTAAGCCACGAAGTAAAAGCAGCACGGAGAGGCGGTGGTGAGTGGATTCAAACCTCACCCTCACCTCCCGCCTCTCCTATCGGAATAAAGACTGCGTGGCCCGCAAAAGTCCCTGAAGTACCTCAGTTCGTAGCCGGGGAGACCTAGTGGCCAGCGGGGGCAGGGGCTGATGTAATAAGCCCGAAGGAAGCAGTCGAATTTGGGAGAGACGGAAATGGCATCTTTGAGTAAACTGAATGGCTAATACTTAGCCCAACTTACCCGTAGAACATTAGGATACCCCTGACTAGGGGCAGAAGACTGAAAAAGATCGCCAGAGGAGAAAGGAGAATACCACTTAATCCTCGGTAAGGCAGGCTGGCGGACAGTGCAGAACAGAGGTAAGTGAGTGGAGTGTGCAGGAATGTATGTTTAAATTTGGAGTATATTAGTACTAGCTGTCTACTCCTTGCTCTCATTGGAAGTAAGAAGAAACTTGGGAGCCCAGCAGGGATAAAGTTAATAATCGCATTGGTATAACTCCAAAATATGGGCCCTAAACTTAGGCAGAAATCACGGAAAGAGGCTCAAGATAATAGCCTGGAGACGAGTGAGATACCGACAGGATCCAGGTCATGGGAAGAGAGCCAAGAAAGTCAGATTTCCCATGAGGACACTTCCGAGGGGAGACGTAAGAAAGGAAAATGTTTAAAAGGATCTGAAAAGGCCCCGCAAGCGAAAAAGGGGTGCACCACATCATCATCTAAAAAAAAGATCACTGCGCCCTCTAATCCCGTAAAAGACTTTGTAGGTAAACATTACAAAGTCCAAAATCCAACAGAAATTAATGTGGATTCTGAAGAGGAGTCTCGTCCCGAGAGAACAACAAACACAGAAACAGAAGACGTGCCACAAGTGGTCCAAAGTAAGAGGGGAGCGCTAGAAAAAGAACTGGAGGATGAGATAGAGGACACTCTGTTAATGAATCTATCACTTCACAATCATAGCTCAAAATTGATGGCACCACGGCTCTCATCATCCCCAAAACTGTTTTCCCTCTAATCACCGGGGAATGAAGAGCAAGGGAGAAGAGAAAGCCTTGAGACTAGCTTCATTTGGGGGGCATCCTCCAACCAAGAGCTACAAAGCCATGAAAGGAGAAACAACTCAAATCGGCAGAACCCTGGAAGAACCGGAAGCCAAGTAAACCCAGAGAGAAACAACCCACAAGACCCTGATATCTCAGTAGCACCGACTTCTTCAATGATGGATTTATTACTAATGTTACAGAAAACTCTGCAGGGAATTCTCAAAGTATCATTGCTGAACAATGGGGTTCTGAATGCTCAAAAGCAATCCCTAAAGAAGATAGAAGACGAGTTGACTGGAATCAAAGGACAGATGACTACCTTGCTCAGACCAGCAGAAGCTTCCCAAATTATTGATCAAAGTACAGGAAGTGAATTGGTAGAGCCTTTAGATGATGTATATATATCTAGGCGCCCAATGCTGGTAAGAAGAAGGAGGTGTGAACATGTAAGAGCTCGCACCAAAGGCAGGGTAGGCAAAAAGCATGTCCCGCAGGTAGTGACTAAGGAAAAGAAGAAGAAAAAGGAAACTGGAGGTACTCTAAATGTCACGGCCCGGACCTTTGTACCTACCGGATCCTCAGCAATAGAAGCCATAAGAAAGGCACAAAACATACAAAAGAAGAGTCAGAGTAGCAAGGACCCAAAAGAGAGAGTACAGAAAAATAAACCTATAGGGCAGAGAATAATCCCATCACTAAAAAGCCAATACAGACCCCCCCTGAGGCATTGTAATCTGGAGGTAACATCACAGTCACATGAGTTAGAAATGGGTCCAACAGGGAGGAAAGAGCCTAGACAGATAATCATAGTGTCCCCAGAGAAAGGAGATGAGCAGGGGAACAACAAATGGGTCTACCTAGAACCAGCTGAAGAAGGCCAAAGGGGCAAGAAAGCAAGAAAAATAAAGCCCTTAAACAGAACACAAATTCTGGCGATATTCTTCAAATGTATTAGCCTGAGGGGGATTGGCACAAAAGATTTGAGACAGGTGGGCTTCATAGATAGCACACCAGGTAGGGAAATAACAAAAGTATTATTATACTCAGACCTGGTAAAAAGGGCAATTATGAGAGCAGACAGTGAGATACTCCAAGAGGGAGTAAGGGTGATCACCGAAAAAGAGCTAAGGGGCGATGCATTACCAGGAAGGAATTTCCTAAATTGCCATGCAGGTCTGGGGAAGAGACAGGTGAGGTTACATAAGGGTAATGAAGAAGGGGGTAGCCGACTGAAGGTAGTGATAAATAACACTGTAAAAGAGGATCGGTGGGGTAACTGAAGTCAATGCAGTTATCTAGGTCAGTGGTTCCCAAACTTTTGACTCCTGAGGACCCCCATTGAGTCACCACTGGAAGCCGGGGACCCCCAAGCAATTTGTATGAGTTAATTTTCAAATATTAAAACAGTATTTCGAAAAAAATACACACGTGTGCACACAAAACAAATACTCAAAGTACTTAGGGGCAGATTTACAATAAGTGTAATATCAGCAGGGATGCTCCACTTATTGTGCGCCATGCCTCTGCCACCATTGATGCGCCGCATTTACAATGCTGCGCCTCATGGGGCAAAAAAGCACAGATGCATGACGCATCTGTGCCGTAAAGGTGGCGCATTGCTGGAGTTGCGTCGCAAGCGCGACACAGCTCCAGCAATGCTCTGGTGGGCCGAATCTTGTTAATGCTGCGTCAATCCTTACGCCTGTTTCAAGCAGGCACAGGGTTTTGACGCAGCATGGGCCCCAAAGTGACTGAGTGAAATCTTGTAGTTTTACTCAGCCACTTTTAGGAGGCATTCCTGCGCCGGAACGCCTCCTTCTGGCGCAGGGCTTTACAACGTGGCGCATATCCCAGATGCGTCACGTTGTAAATACCCTGCACCATGGCGCATCTTTTGCGTCGCCGCTGCATCACGAAAGTGATGCAACGGTGGCGTAAAAGAGGCGCAAGGGGCTTGTAAATCTGCCCTAAGAATTTTGGGGCCAGATGTAGGACCATTTCATTTAGCGCCTCGCAATTGGCGACACATTGCGACTGGCAAATTGGGAGTCGCTAAATGAAATGTACAACAGTGTGTTTAACACTGTTTCAGATTCCCAATGGGGTCGCGAATTGCGAGGTTCATTAATATTAATGAGCCTCTTGCAATTTGCGAGCCTATTGGGAATGCCAGCCCTCCTAGGTATGGTGCCTGCTGGGCTCTGCAGGCCACCATGTCTGGGACTGCTTTTAAATAAAGCAGTTTAAAAAAAAATGCAGCCCATTTACCATGCATTTTTAAAAAAAAGAAAATGAAACGTTTTCGTTTCATTTTCTAAGGGCATGCCCTTAAAAGATTATTTTGCATGCATTTGCAAAGGGGACCCAAATGGGAAGGGATCCCCTGGGGACCCCTTCCCATTTACAAATGCATTACCATCGACTTGAAGTAAGTGGTAATTGCGAGTGTTTTGCGACCGCAAAACATTTGTACATGGTTTTAACCGCATCGCTGCGGCGGCTATTCCGCCGCAGCGCTAAGGGGGGCGGGGCGGCCGCATGCTGGTGATGGAACCGCTCAGTCATCAGCCGCTGCCGGGCTGTGCTCATGACGGAGCGGTTCCGTTATGGCCCCGTCCGCTCAATAGAATGCGCCGCGCAGGCGCGAAATCAGTGCCGCGCAGGCGTGGCGGCCGGGCCATGACAGAACCGCTCCGTCATCAGCACAGCGCCACCGCAGCTGATGACGGAGCGGTTCCGTCATCAGCATCGAACAGGTTAAGACTCGATATTTGGAAGGGAATGCCCCTTCCAAATAGCAAGTTGCAAAACCTATTTAGCGAGTCGCAAACAAATTGCGACTCGGGAAATAGGCAATGTACATGGCCCCAAATGTGTTTTGCATGTGAAAGCGGGTTCACGAACCCGTTCACGCATATAAAAACGAATCGGATCGTACATCTGGCCCTTAGTATTTTATATTGAAGTAATAGCCCTTCTGTCACATGTATTTCATTTGTTTTATAGCATCTCTCATACCATTGTAGGATGTCAGAGCACTTTACATCACACACATATAGAGACATTGAATCGTACATGTAAATCAGTGTATATAAAATGTTTAAAGAGTGCTTGGTCTGGAAAAGCACAAACTCAGGATTCAGAACATAACACAGTGGCTAGCACTGACTTTAACATTAAAAATGTATTTTCACCCAAAGAAATCTTTTTATCAGCATCGGGATAATGAATAACTGGGAAAGAAACATAAGTTACTAACTGGTACCATGCAGTTTGCAAGCAGCTCTTTGATGACAGTTTATAGGTCCCTCTGCTACATTACGATTGTCACTTATGAAGTGCACAGTAACAAAATAATCTGTGACAAAAGCAGTAACCACAAACCTATGCACATAAAATGCTGCTTTTTAAAATGCATGTTACACGTTCTTTGCAGTAGGCACATTAACCCTCTGTGCTACATTAGTTAAGTCAAAGCTGCCACTAAACAAAACTCTCCTCACGCTCCCGCAGGTACATTAATCACTGGCTTTACCTTGACACTTTTATTGCTGCTGGAAAGCTGCTAATTATACAATTAACTTTTCTGTGCTTTTAAAACTGTTGCCTGCGGACCCCCTGGGAATGTGTCACGGACCCCTGGGGGTCCGCGGACCACAGTTTGGGAAACACTGATCTAGGTGATTCCATTGAGAGCGATTTGGACGGAAGTGGGGTAGCTGGAGGTCTAAGCAAGATAGAATAGGAGAGAGGGGTGCCGCATAGCCTAAGTCTCTTAATGTGGAATGTAAATGGGTTAGGCAATGATTTAAAAAAAGAACATATAATACTGCTAAAAGTAACGTGTAAATGGTTACTGGACTGCAGGAAAAATCATCTGACCCTGGATAAGACATTTGAAAAAATAATTGTCATAAATGTATATATGCAATGGGACAATGTGGGTGACTATGTAATTGAGATGGGAAATTTCAAACAGGATATAGATGATATCTTCTGAACCTTCCTGCTGCTGCCAAGATCCGTTGAACGCTTTTTGAACCTTCCTGCTGCTGCTAAGATCTGGGATACTTCCACGCCTCGCGGAACCCGCTTCGCGGGTCCCGCATCGTCAGAGCTGCCTGCATAATACCAGTGTTGGGGGTCTGCCAGGGCTGCAGGGCTGCGAGCGTAGGGAACCGGGACTCAATCTCCCAGGAGCCCCGGCTACCCGAGGCCGACACAGCTGGCCCGCTCTCCCTGACCGCCCCGCCCCCAACCCTTTCATTTAAATAACTTCGCTTGCTGTCTGGCGTGTGGAACGCTTCTGAACCTTTCTGCTGCTGCCAAGATCCGTGGAACGCTTTTTGAACCTTCCTGCTGCTGCTAAGATCTGGGATACTTCCACGCCTCGCGGAACCCGCTTCGCGGGTCCCGCATCGTCAGAGCTGCCTGCATAATACCAGTGTTGGGGGTCTGCCAGGGCTGCAGGGCTGCGAGCGTAGGGAACCGGGACTCAATCTCCCAGGAGCCCCGGCTACCCGAGGCCGACACAGGTGGCCCGCTCTCCCTGACCGCCCCGCCCCCAACCCTTTCATTTAAATAACTTCGCTTGCTGTCTGGCGTGTGGAACGCTTCTGAACCTTCCTGCTGCTGCCAAGATCTGTGGAATGCTTTTTGAACCTTCCTGCTGCTGCTAAGATCTGGGATACTTCCACACCTCGCGGAACCCGCTTCGCAGGTCCCGCATCGTCAGAGCTGCCTGCATAATACCAGTGTTGGGGGTCTGCCAGGGCTGCAGGGCTGCGAGCGTAGGGAACCGGGACTCAATCTCCCAGGAGCCCCGGCTACCCGAGGCCGACACAGCTGGCCCGCTCTCCCTGACCGCCCCGCCCCCAACCCTTTCATTTAAATAACTTTGCTTGCTGTCTGGCGCGTGGAACGCTTCTGAACCTTCCTGCTGCTGCCAAGATCCGTGGAACGCTTTTTGAACCTTCCTGCTGCTGCTTATATCTGGGATACATCCACGCCTCGCGGATCCTGCTTCGCGGGTCCCGCATCGTCAGAGCTGCCTGCATAATACCAGTGTTGGGGGTCTGCCAGGGCTGCAGGGCTGCGAGCGTAGGGAACCGGGACTCAATCTCCCAGGAGCCCCGGCTACCCGAGGCCGACACAGCTGGCCCGCTCTCCCTGACCGCCCTGCCCCCAACCCCTTTCATTACGTACTTAGGTAACTGTGACCTCCGCTGCGCGGGGCTTTGCCCGGGGCTAAGCCCGGGCAAAGGGCGGGCCCTCTGTGGCCCTCAGAGGCCCGAGGAGACTGGGCTGGGCCCGACCCCCTGCTCGTTTATTACACCACTGATCGCACTGGGGGTAAGTCTACTCTGGACCTTTATTTGGCGACATCCTTACCCATTACTAATGTCATTGCCAGTTCTAAGCATAGATGCTGAAATGTCGGACAGAATTGGGGGGGTGTTCAACGGAACTTTGGACAACTATTTTACTAAGACTGCCATTGATGTCCACAAGGAACATACCCTAGCGGAGCGGCGAGCGGAGCGCCTCTGTTCCATAGAAAGTATGAAGAATATGTCCCTGATTGAGTCACCCTTACTTGCTGCCCCTATAATTGAATTGAGTCACAGTGGCAATAATAGCATAATTATATCGGACAGCGGGCCATCTGTACCCAGAGTTTGTACTCCGACATCTACTATCGGCCCGAAGACAATTATGAATGGCTTGTTGTCCTCCAACCCTACTAGCTCTCTTATTGTAACTAAGGCGCTGATTACCCCTACTCCAAAACCAGGTAAAATTATTAGAAACAGAGCCAAGAAAAACTTGCTACAAAGAAACTTTGGCCCACTCCCTACCAAAAAAAGGAGGAAAAGGGGAGAACCACATAAACAAAAGCTGAGTCATGCGGACTTTGGCATAAAGGTAAAGGTCCCCATAGGGAGTGATAAGGCCCCACTAGTTGGCCCTGATGCAATAGTACCAATGCCAGTATCCCCACCCCTTATACATTTAGGTGAAGAGACTGGCACTGATATTTTCCATGTTGACATAGAGCCACAAGTAATACATAACAAGGCCACTTTGGATAGTATCGAGTATATAATTAGGAGCTTTTCCTTAACAATTATAGAGAGACTAAAGAAGGTGGAAGAAAGATTGGGGAAAATAGAGCAGGAACTGGGTAGAAAGGAGGCCCCTCTTAAGGCTGCTGCAAACATCACCGCGCAACATACCACACTTCCTACCCAAACTACTACTATAGTCCCCCCCCAGTACCAAACTTAACTTCAGCTCCCCAGAAACCCCCCGAAATTAAAATAAAAAGCAATTTAATCTATCGTCCAATCTGCCAACAAATAAACCCGACCTGACTCCTGCTACCTTTGTTAGCAGACCATCAAAGGATATGGGAAATGCATCCTTGGGGATACCAACAAGGGAGGACAGAAATACTAGGCATACACGGGGTTGCAACATAGGGCCCCCCTTCCAGAACTCCCACCAGAAGCAGTGCCTTTCGTGGTGGTTCTTACAGGGGTGCCTGAGCTGGAAGGAAATAAGCTGGAGGGATTTGCCCAGCTGAAGAACAAAATCATGCATTGGCTGAGTTTATACAGACCAATTGCAAGTAACATCAGCGGCGACATTGTACACGTCCGCCGCCTTCAGTGGTTGGGGGGTAGACCCAGGGATATTCTGGGTGATGTGGTGATAGTGAATTTTAGAGACCAAAATGCTGTCCATTATATATTAAATTAGCCCCCAGGGAGCAGTAACAATCGTATCATTCCTAGACCACTGACGTACTTTTACCCAAGATCCTTGGTATTCCCACACCAGCACCAACTCCCACAACTCCCGCAAATACAAGCTTATCCTAATTCTTTCCCCCTAAATACACAGAATGCAAGGAATCCTCCATATATGCCCTATCCTATATCGTTTCCTTATCCCTATGGATGGAATTTTGTACCCCCCAGGTCCAATACAACTACAAATAGGAGAATGGACCATTTAAAACCATTCACCCCTTTGGAGACCACAAATAGGTTTGAGTTATTTAATGGGTTAGACGACTGCGATTGAAGTTTCTGGAGCCCTGGGGCTGAGAGAGGTGGAATTTATACCCCTAGCATGGAGGGTAGTGTTGATGAAACTGATATGATGGGGATCATCCGAGACAAAATGTTAACTACTGTAAATAGTCCAAGTAGTTCGATGGGAAATTCTGAGGCAGAAGCCACGAGAATGATTGTTAATATCCAGAGACCCATGGGGCATGTTAGTCCCCTGGGTTGTCCTACTCTTCTTGAGGAAGTTTATTTGCAACACATTCAGACCCAAATGGAACACCTCAATGACCCTGGGGAGCAGGGATCTTCGGGTTATTGTTGGGATCATGCCAATAGACCTACCAGAGGTTGCTCAGTCAATGGAGAGGAGTGTTTAGGGGTGCCCCTGGAGTCAATCACTGCTCTAAGTGACATTCTACCCCCTATGGTATCTTGGCCATCATCTACCAACACCCCGCCTTCAACTGTATCATTGAATAGGTCTGTGCACCCACCCCATATCGAAACTAACATTGTTGATGAAGATGTTTTTCCAGGAAAAGGATATAAGTTAATGAGTTGGAACATCGCAGGGTGGTGCAATAAGGCCGACCGCCTTGGCTGGTCGGATTTTATAACAAAATTCGATATTCTCTGTCTCCAGGAGACGTGGTGTATTGATGATATCTCCCTGGATGGCTTTGTTGCCTATAATTGTCCGGCCCTGAGCTCAAATATGGGCAGAGCCAAAGGTGGATTGGTGATTCTGCTGTCAGTGAGCCTTCCGGTACGAGTTAAAACCCACATGACAGTCGGATCACACTCACAGATACTATGGCTACAGCACCATGGTGGCCGAAATATCTTAATAATTAACCATTACAATAATATGTTTAATCACTCCAGCTCCCTAGTGGTTGATGAACTGGATGCGGCAGTTGATAACCTGTGTTGGCAAACTTGTGTACCCTTTGATATCCTTTGGGGAGGTGATTTTAACATTCATATGTGCCCTTACTCTTTTTCGAGGGTGTGTGGGTTTGTTGGGGAGGATGAGGGGGACCAGGCTCACTTCCTACACACGACTTATGGCGACTCACTCAATACTCTTCTGCTTAAACTGGATTTATTGATATTGTCGCCTAAGAAAGATAATGAAGGCAATTCGGTACCAACGTTTGTGGGAAGGAATTCCACTACTATTATTGATTATCTTATTGCTTCGGCAAGTATAATCACTATGTGCAGCCCCCCGGAAGTAGTAGACCTGGCTCTTAGTGATCATAATTGCCTTACAACACTCCTGTCGATATGGGGGGAAAAGACTGATGTGTCTTGTGGAACTGTGGCGGATTTAATCCCGCATAGACCGAATGGCCCCAGGATTAAGTGGGGGAGGAAAAATGAGGAAAAGTTGCTGGTTGAAATTGTGTCTGTATGCCTCCAGGAGGTGGAATGTTGCCTTGATCCTAATACAGGCCTGACATGTATATTAGCTGTGTTTGATTCAATTAATGCGATCACGAAAAAGATTCTGACTTCCAGTAAGGTAAAGGGACATGGAGCTCCCAATGGGTGGTTTAATAAGGCATGTACAAAATCTCTGCAAAATCTAAAAAATGCCCTTACTACTAAACCCAGGGATAGGGAAATGGTTAGATCCCTAAGGCACACTTATAAAATGCATCTGAATCTAAGGAAGCAGGAATTAAGGGAGGAAGCTTGGGACAAGATGTCCAAGGCAGTGGAACTTGGGGACACCAAGTTATTTTGGAATACTGTTAATAGTCCATTTTTACATAACGAGGTACACCCCGTACTTTCTGCCCAAGTAAGTGAGGATAACTGGGTATCCCACTTCTCCAGTATATTCAACCCAGAAGGGACATCACTAGTGAGAGATGTGGTTGCTGATTTCTGCCCACCTACACCGCTTAACATCACCATCGATGAGGTGGATATTGCCATCCGGGGTAGCAAGGGAGGGACGGCTCCTGGCCCTGATGGGGTCCCTATTGATCTATACAATGCTGATGTATTGCTTTGGAGCCCCTTGTTGACCAAGGTCTTTAACGCTGTTGTAATGGTCTCGGCACCACAGACTTGGGGAGAGTCGATTATTATTCCCAATTATAAAAAGGGGGATAGAGGCGAGGCCAAGAACTACCGCCCTATCTCTCTCCTCGACTCCTCCATGAAAATAATGAGTAGGGTGTTATTGATCCGCCTGGAGGAATGGGTCGAAGAGAATGGCATCCTTGCGGACTCCCAGTTTGGATTTCGCAAAGGGCTGGGCACCATAGAACAGTGTATAAACCTGGACCTTATTATAGGCAAGTACACGCGTGCCAAGCAGGGTTCGCTGTACCTATGTTTTGCGGATCTTTCAAGTGCATTTGACCTGGTAAACCATGGATTACTATGGACAACCTTATTGAACATGGGGGCCCCACCTGAAATTATTCACTTCTTGGCGCGCCTGTATAGCAACTTGTCCGCTAAGATTCGTTTTGGGCAAATGGGTGAATGTACCTCTAGTGTCCGTGTGGGGTCTGGCATTAGGCAAGGTTGTGTTCTTGCCCCCCTTCTTTTCTCCCTTTTTATTAATGCCATGGAGTCGGAATTGCGTTCATTCAGTGCCGATGCTCCGTCTGCGGATGGTTTATCTATCCCGGTTCTGCTCTACGCAGACGACACAGTACTTTTATCCAGAACCCCTATCGGGCTCCAAAGACTCATGGATAGATTCTTGGATTGTATTAATGGGAGAAAACTCAAGATTAACAATTCGAAAACTTTTATTCTGGCTTGTGGTAAAAAAATCAAAAAATTAAGACCATTTTCATTTAAAGATCAAACTATTCAAGTGGTTGATAAATTTTGCTATTTAGGTATTACCTTTAAGGGGGCGTGGCTAAGCGCCCGATGCGGATGGCGGCTCTAGTGTGAGCGCTCCGTTCTCGCCGAGGGATTCACCCGTT
The DNA here is from genome assembly GCF_964261635.1 of Lissotriton helveticus. Lineage (NCBI taxonomy): Eukaryota > Metazoa > Chordata > Amphibia > Caudata > Salamandridae > Lissotriton > Lissotriton helveticus. Next base: position 1,028,662,043 of record NC_136067.1, read on the forward strand.
CCTACCTGTGCCGGCCGCCTGAAAATCGGCGCGGTCCCCGTCGGAATGTGAGAGGAGCTTCACCAGCCCGGCGGCAGCTTACAATAGCCTCCCGTAAGCTTGTTTTGGCATTTACGAGCGGCCGCGGCTTCCTGTCAGCCATGACCGCCATTTTGTCTCTTCCTCGCGCGTCTGCCGCGCTACTTCCAAAGAACAATGCCTCTACCACATGGTGCTTCGGACCTTTGCAAAGGCTCATGGTGAGCTCATTTTTTCCAGCTTTCAAATGCTGATGCCACTCCTTCGCCTGCTTTATCTTGTTTAAGCAGCATTTGTGTATATTGCGATTCTGGCGGCCATTTTGCTCTTTTTGCCTGCTCTCACCACAATGCTCCTCATTCTTCTTGCTGCTAGTGCCTCCCTTTGATTGAGCACATTCTCCAGTTTGTCCTCACGTGTACGTCGCTGCAATTCTTATGCTGGTTTCCATCTTTTGCTGCTAGTGCCTCACTTCTCAGTTTTGGGACTTTTTGCGCACTAACTTCTCGCAGGAAAGTCTCATCCCTCATATAATAGGTCACTGTTTTGTCTCTTCATCTGCATTTCTACAACTCCAGCATGGCTGTGGGGAGGTGCCTCTGAGCTTCCTTGCATTTCAACGCTTTCTGCTGCTTGGCCCTCCTTCATTTCGCCATTGACTTTAACAGACAAAGACTCTCTCAGCTGTTACCTCTTTATTACATTCTTCTTGTTAGCAGCTTATATTATATGGAGAAAGGCGCAATTGGTCGTATTCCCAAAACTCCAAGACTTGTTTTTATCAAAAACTCCAAAGTCTTTTCAGCATTGGCGCATCTGGAAGCGTCTCAAGAGCTTGTTGCTCAAATGTCGCAGTCTAACACAGAACGTCCTGTCCAAAACCCGGGAAAAGTTACATCGAAACGTCTCAAACAAGACCCTCCATCACCGTCAGGTTCCACTTCAGCTGTCTCTATGGAACTACTGTTGGAGGAGATACGTGCTCTTCGACCTTTCATGGAAGAAACCAACTCTAAGTTGCAGGTCTTAACCGACAATTGGTCACAGCTGGATGCGAGGGTAACGACCGTGGAGCACTCTATATCTTCTCTCCAGGAATCATCTTCCAAGGTGACGTACATGCAGTCGCAGATTTCTTCTCTCCAGAAGCAGGTCGAGGAACTTGAGAATCGAAACCGACGCAACAACCTTTGTATTTACGGCCTGGCGGAGAATTGTGAGGGGACTGACCCCGTCGCTTTTTTCAAATCTTTTCTGCCTAAGCTCCTCCACTTACCTGAGGGAACCACGCTTAACATCCAACGAGCACATAGGCTTGGTCGCATTTCTTCATCTTCCTCTGCCTCTCCTAGGCCACGAGGTGTCATCATGTACTTTTTGGAGTATACTGATCTCCTCAAAGTTTTGTCAGCGGCCCGAGCCTCTCCTCGTCTCACATGGTCAGGTTCTACCCTCTTCTTTGCGCAAGATTACGCTAAAGCCACATCCAACCGTCGTAAAGCCTTCTTGGATATGCGACCGGAGCTTCGATCTATTGGCGCCAGGTATGGCCTTTTCCACCCTTGCCTTTTCAGAGTCACTCACAACAACAAAACGACGACCTACGAGGACCCTGTTCGCCTTCGGAGCTTCCTTAATTCATGCCAAACATCAGAAATGGACTTATCCAGTTCCTCGTCGGCCTTCCCTCCATGACTTTCATGACTTACTGTTGTGGTTCTTCCACTAGTTTGCATAGTTTCTGTTGACTATATATATATTCACTGAAAAATCCATAGGTTATAGACCATATATAGTTAGGAATTAGCATATAAAAAACCTTTTTTTACTCACACAAAACCATTGAAATTCCATATATAGTTAGTTAGTTGCACTAACTATATATCGCGCACCCGCAATCCACTGCTGATCATGTCACATATTACATCATTCATGACATGGTCAGTGACATCACTGATGACATCACTGATGACATCTCAAATGACATCACTGATGACATCACTGATGACAACATCCAGTGACTGTATGTTTCTGTGAAGTTAAAATATGTCTTACATATTGAAGAATGAGTGGAAGTATACGTGTCTGGACAAAGGATTTAGTAGGTGCATGACTGAATGTATGAGTGAGTGATTAAATGTGTCTCACTGAGTGCATGGGTTAGTGACTAAACTGTCTTAATTTGTGCATCATTATGTCTGTTGTTCTGTAAACTGCTGCATGTGTTGATCAGTAGCTATATGATTAACCATATGGGTTATTGATTGATTGTCCAAGTATTTGTAGGGGAGACTGAGTGTGTGTGTGGCTGGCTGGGAGGTGTGTGACTCTGTGCAGATCAATGTGTACTTGTATCAATGATTGTATAAGAGAGTAAGTATGTGTTAGTATATGTTTGAAAATGTAAGGTGCTCTATGTTTAACTGTATAGACAAGAAAATGGAAGTGTGATTGATTCTTTACAGGACTGACTAGGTGTGTGAGTAACTCCATGGATGAGTGGCAGAGTGTGAGTGTCTGTATAGGTGTATGAGTGCATATGATAGTGTTGTAAAGATGAGTGATTGTATGTATGAATGATTGTATGGGTGAATGAGTGAATGTGTGTGTAGACGTAGGAATCAGTGAGTGCGTATGTAGTAACTAGTATTGGTGTGTCAATGGTTTCAAAAATTATACTCTGTATTTAACACTGGGTGTAACAGAGGTTATATTAAAATGTGAGGAGATGCATTGTATTGTCACATGAATGATATCATCAGTAATGTGATCATTGATGTCAAATGAGATGTCATCAGTGATGTCATCAGTGATGTCATTTGAGATGTCATCAGTGATGTCATCAGTGATGTCACTGACCATGTCATGAATGATGTAATATGTGACATGATCAGCAGTGGATTGCGGGTGCGCGATATATAGTTAGTGCAACTAACTAACTATATATGGAATTTCAATGGTTTTGTGTGAGTAAAAAAAGGTTTTTTAAATGCTAATTCCTAACTATATATGGTCTATAACCTATGGTTTTTTCAGTGAATTTTCAAGGTTTTGTAAATGCTAATTCCTAACTATATATGGTCTATAACCTATGGTTTTTTCAGTGAATTTCATTGGTTTTTTAAAAGCTAATATCTATATCTGTAAAATATATTCTTTTTTACGTGACGTATCACGTAGCCACGTGATACGCCTCATGACACGTCGCATAACCGTGACGTATCGGCTCTGCAGCGCAAACAAAACCCATAACGTAAGCGCGCCGGAGCACGCTTACAGATATATATATCTTTTTTAACCTTAATTAGACAAAATCCACACGTGCACATATCTTGAGGCCTTGCAAAGGCACATCAAACAAACAGTCCCTACAATTTTTCAAAGTTTTCTTGATAATCTATTCCATTATTTTTTTTTTTACTGTTTCTCTTGTTACGCTTACCGGGACGCTACCCGGTACGCGAACCGGACGCTCCAAAAACACAAGATGGCGGACTCCCGTTACGCTGCCGGTTAGCTGCCCGGTTCGCGTACCGGGAAGCGCCTCTACCGCGAAAAATCGCAATTTTTTTTTTTTTTGCCCCGCGGGGCACTTTAATATCCCCCTCATCAATCCTAGGGGGTCAGGAGGGGTCTACCTTGCCCCCTTTCCTTCATTCCCCCCTTCGTTTTTCACCACATCTTGTCTCTCGATCCTACCGAGAGACAAGATGGCGGCCGCTCCGGACTGTTTAGAATGTTGACAGACACCGGAGAGCCAATCAGCTTCGCTTCGCGAAGTTCCGTTACGCGTCAGGTACGCGAACCGGGGAGCTGTCCGGAGCGCGCTTACAGATATATATCTTTTTTTTAACGTTAATTTCTCAAAATCCACTGGAGCACATATCTTGAGACCTAGCAAAGGCACATCGGGCTAACAGTCCCTACAATTTTGCCAAGTTTCGTGCAAATCCATTCAGCCGTTCGGGCTAAAAGTGAGGCCAACCGCCCTATGGAAATTAACATGGGAAAAACACGTTTTGGGACCCCCCTTTTTTCTCAGCCCCCCCTTGACAAACCCCCCCCAAATTTTCAGTGGCTGCTCAGAAACAAAATGTTCCATTTTCCTGAAAGTTTCAGCCAATTCCGTCCACAAACGCCAAAGTTATTAGACATAGAATTTTCAAAAATCCCATAGAGAAAAAATCCTAACTATATATACCTACTGGCGACCGCCAGTAGGTAATTTGTTCTTGTCATGTTGTCTCTATCCTTTGCCTTTCTGACATTTCTTCCTTTCTATTTGTTCTCCTCTAGTTCCATAATATATTCGCCTTTTTTCCACTTGCTTTGGTATTTCGCTTGTATCTATACCCCTTCTGCTGTTCTCCTCTCCTCAATTATTCTGTCTTTTGTTCTCTTCCACAGGTTTTGTTGCTTACAGTATGTATTTCCCTTGGTCTGACGGTTCGTTTGCATTGGTTGGACCGCCTCCTCCAGTGGGCGCTCCCCCCTCAGTTCTTCCTCTAGCCTTCTCTCCCCCGTGATCGCCCTACCTCCATTTCACCCTACGTAAGTATGTTTTCCCTTCTTCCCTTGTTTGCCGTTATACCCTTTTTGTCCTTGATCCACTTTTTTCCTCTAGTTTTTCTCAGTTCAAAGGGGTCTCCTCTTTCTCTTTTTCACTCACTTCTTTGTCTTTACCTTTTTCATATTTCTCTGCTGCGCATTTGGGGACTTCTTCCTTATTTCTTCGCTCATTTGACATTCACCACTATTTTCTCACTCTCCACATTTGCTCCTTATTTTCATTTTTCTCTCTCCTTTTTCTCCTTTCTCCTATTTTTTCATTCTTTCATTATGGCTCCTCATTTGCTTCTGATTTTGCTCCTTTTCCTACTTACTTCTCTTCTTTCGTCTTTTCTTCTCCTTTCTTCGTATTCTCTTTCTTTGGTTTTTTTCGTTTTCCTAGCATTCCTTCTGCTTACTTACCTGTATTTCCTCTCTAATATTTTTCAACTTCACATTACCTCATCTCTTTCTGGCTTTCTTATCCTGTTTATTCATCTTATTATTCTGGGCACTTATTACTCTTTTATTTTTATAGATAACATATATCTCATTTTCATGATATGTCACTAAAAATTATCACATGGAATGTTAAGGGCGTTAATTCCCCTATCAAGCGCCAGAGAATTTTGTCACATCTTGCACGTTTAAATGTTGATATTGCTTTTCTGCAAGAAACCCATTTATCTGCTGAAGAGTCTGTTAAGTTGAAGAGAGGTTGGGTGGGTGATGTTTATTTTTCTCCAGGGGATGGTAAGCGCAATGGAGTAGCCATTTTATGCCACAAAAATCTCTCTCACACTTTGCTTAATCAAGAATCAGATGATGTTGGTCGGTGGGCATATGCTAAACTTTCCATTAAGAATGTTCCAATTTCCCTCCTTAATGTCTATGCCCCCACTGCTGGTGATTCCACTTTCTGGTATACTTTTTCACACCACGTTACCAGATTTATTGATGATAACTTTATTTTAGCGGGAGATTGTAACCAGCCCCTTGACCCTTTTTTGGATAGAAATTCCACAGCTCATTTTGTTCCCAATAAGTCGCAGAGACTTTTTTCTCAAGTTATCTCTCAACATAAACTCACCGATGCCTGGCGATTATGTAATCCTGAACTACGGGAATTCACTTTTTACTCTCCCTGTCACCATTCTCAGTCCCGAATTGATTACCTTTTTGTTACCCATAACATTGCCCAAACCATTACACATGCAGAAATTGGTCCTATACTACTTTCAGATCATGCCCTCACCTTAGTCCAACTTGACATTCTCCCTAAATCAGTTGGACCCAAGCGATGGCCCTTTAACAATTCCCTTCTCCTGGATCCCAAATTCACCGCATCTTTCATTGAATTCTCTGATGAATTTTTTCTAATTAATGATACTCCCTCCATTCCCAAGCACACCATCTGGGATGCCTTTAAAGCTTCAGCGCGGGACTTTATTATTAGCTTTGTAGCAAAAAAACGGAGGGCTGCTCGTAACTTTACGGCTACCCTTCTTCTTGACATTAAGAAATTGGAGCATTCTTACTTTACTTCTCATTCGCAGGACAGCTTAACGGCCCTGATTAATGCCAAAATGAAATTTAACAAACAATCCACAGATGATGCATCTTTATATTTGTTAAAATCAAGCGCAAAGTTTTATGGGGGTAAAAATAAGGCTGGGAAGATTCTTGCTAACTATTTGAAGGTAAAGCATAATAAATTAAATATTGACTCAATATATGACACACATTCTATTCTCAAACACAAAGATACAGATATTCTTGATGAATTTTCTGCCTTTTACAATACCTTATATTCTTCCGAAACCCAACCCTCCTCGCATTCTTTAGACCGCTTCTTTTCCAGCATCCAAAAACCAGCTCACTTCCCACTTGATCTCTCTCACTTAGAGTTCGATATTTCCCAACAAGAGTTACTCACAGCACTTCAGAATCTCCGAAAAGATAAAGCTCCTGGGCCCGATGGCTTTACTGTTGAATTCTTTCTTCATTTCTCCAAACTTCTCATCCCTAAACTACACTCCCTCATTGATGCTTTCCTTACTTTGGGCTCTTCTTCAGGCTCTTTCTCAGATGCACATATCTGCCTCATACCCAAGGAAGGAAAGGATGCCCAGTATTGCAAAAATTATAGGCCAATCTCCTTGGTTAACATCGATTATAAAATATTTGCGAAATCTCTTGCAGCACGTCTTGACCTTCTTCTCCCGGATCTTTTGGGGGCAGAACAGTCAGGCTTTGTCAAGGGTCGCTTTATTACTGATAATACTAGATTGCTTTTTAATGTCTTATCTAAATCCCGTCACCTGCCCCACTCCCTTGCAGCCATTGCCCTTGATGCTGAAAAGGCATTTGATAGAGTTGAGTGGACTTATCTTTTTCACACCCTCCATTGGTTCGGTTTTGGTCCCAAATTTATTTCTTTGATTTCCTTACTATACTCCAATCCACGTGCAGCTGTTTGTGCCAATGGACAAGTCTCCTCCTTTTTTGATTTGGGAAGAGGGGTACGTCAAGGATGTCCCTTATCTCCTTTTCTTTTTAATTTAGCTTTAGAACCCTTTCTATCTAGACTTCGTCAAAACCCTACCATCCAAGGATTTCAATTCTCAGATTCTCAAATTAAGCTTGCTGCATATGCGGATGATATCCTTCTTTTTATTTCTAACCCCATTGATTCGATTCCCGCCTTCCTTGCTGAAGTGCATGAATACTCCCAAATATCTGGCTACAAACTCAATAATGATGAATGTGAGATCCTACTTTTAACGAAATTCACATTTAAGCCTGACTTTTCTGCCTCCAACTTCACGTGGAAATCTTCCCATATCAAATACCTTGGTTTGCATATCACTCCTACCATTTCAGATACTGTTTCCCTATGTCTATCAAAATGCACCCAAAAATTAGTGGACTTGACGTCCAAATGGCATCCTCTTTACCTGTCCTGGTGGGGCCGCCTTGACACTATTAAAATGATGCTATCTCCCATAGTCCTTTATACTATTTCCAACATTCCTGTATCCATTCCTTCTAAATTTTTTTAAAAAATCAACTCCATTCTCATGTCCTTTCTTTGGAATAAGAAAAAGCCCAGGATGTCTCTTACCAGACTCACTCGCCCTAAGACGGAGGGGGGAGTTAACTTTCCCAACTTCCCTGTATACCATGAAGCGTTCTTACTACGACAAGCTTCTTTTTGGCTGCAAGATCCCAGTTCCCCTTGCCCACTATGGGCTAAATTTGAACGTCTTCTTCTTTCTCCGTTCTCCTTTGCTGAATATCTTTCCTTTTCCCGTAAACCCCCTTCCATCTCTACCCCATCCACAAATTTACTACTAAATTGCTCCTATCCTCATCCCTTTCACCTCCCAAGACCACTGCTGATTTCCTTTCCTCTACCACCTGGCATAACACCGCCCTACTTATTCGTAATAAAACCTTCTTCTGGAAAACATGGCATCAAAGAGGGCTGGTATGGATTTCTCAACTTTTCTCTTCATCTTCTTTTATGTCTTTCGCTACTCTTCGTTCTCTCTATCACTTACCCGCGTCCTTCACTCGTAAATATCATTTACTTAGGGAGACCGCGCTAGCGACCTACAATCAACTCTCTCAATTACAGTCACCTCCTACCTCTCCCACTCCTATTTCCTCACTTCACTCATTCTTGCGTAAGGTTCCAAAAGCTGCTTCCATTTACAAATACCTTCATACTACTGACTCTCCTAGGCCCAAATCCAAGGTAGAGGAATGTTGGGAACGAGACCTTTCCACGTCCTGGCCAATTTCATTATGGGATAAAATCTGGGTCAAGATACGTAAGTCATCGAGGGCGGCAACCTTAACGCAGTCCTTGTTTTTTATTTATAACAGACTTCTCTACACACCATTTGACCTCCATAAGCGTTTCCCCAACACCTCCCACACATGTTGGTCGTGTTCCTCCCCACAAGCTACTTTGTTTCAAATGCTGTTTTTGTGTACATCTGTTCATGCTTTTTGGCTGCAGGTCTGGGCTCAAATTAACCTGATTTTCCACACCAGTATCCCTTTTTCTCATACAAACATTTTCTTAGGTAGTTTATCCCCCTGTTGGGACAATGTTGATTTAAAGCCTCAGATTATTGACTTGCTACTAGCAGCTGCATTCCAGCAGATAACGGTAAATTGGAAGGACTTCACCAATATCTCCTTTAAGGCGTGGTGGTTTAATGTCTGCCATAATCACAGACTTGATACTGCTTTTGTTTTTCCGGCTCACATGGCGGCAAAGAGTTTAGACCTATGGCTCCCTACCACGCTTTACCTGGACACATGTGCTAAACGTACGTTTCATCCACTGCCTTCACAACAAGAGGTCCTTAAACCTCCTTAAATGCTTATTGCATTCCATTTCTTTTTTCCTCATTGCATTTTTTTTTCTTTTTTTTTTCTTTTCTTTCTTTTAGGTATATTCTTTCTCCGATGATTATTGTTCAAACGCTTTTCCCTTTTTTCATCTTACTGCCCGGTTTTTCCCTCTGATATTACTTACAATTGTATGCTTGTTTTATTTATTATAATTCTCAAATGTTTTGCATTTTCATTGTACTTTGTATTGACACCTTGCCTTTCTCTTTTTGATCTCAAATAAAATTTTCTTGAACTTAAAAAGGTATTACCTTTAACAATGGGGGTATATGGTCTCATGAGATGACTAATGTTAGGGCCAAAATGGGTAAATGTGCATTTGGTATTTTTAAGTTTGCCTCCAAACTGGGCCCAAGGCGCCTATTTGATATGATGTATATTTACCGTCACAGATGTGTAGCTCTGGCCCTTTACAGGTCAGGGGTATGGGGACATTGTAATCATAACATGCTCCAAGTTGAAGAAAACAATTTTATCAAGAAACTCCTCTGTTTACCACCCTCAGCATCTACCAGTTTGATTCATCGGGAGGTGGGTCTGGAGCACTTATCAGATCTTATTAGTCTCAGACCCCTACTGGTATGGAGGTCCATCTGGTATAAAGAACAAACTAGTCTCAAAAGGAAGATTATTAATGACTGCCTCCATTTGGACAAGTATAACCTGATTCCCTGGCTCAAGTATATTGTTTCCTCATTCAATGAAGTTTTTAAGCTGGATGTCCGAAAAAATCCTTTTAGTGCATTAGACATCCCAAAAAAGGAGTTAAAACACGTGTATATGAGGGCCAAGGAAAAAAGGCGTTATGCTGCTACCACCCAGTATTCTACGCACAGTTTTTATAACAAATATAACCTGGCTGAATCTGGTTTTGCCAACTATCTAAAAATGGTAACTTTACGTTCACACTGCTGTATGTTCTTACCAGATTACGGATGGGGTCTGTTTATTTGCTTGTTGCCTACCCACATATCAAGTCGCATACTGTAGCCCCATGCCCATGTGATGGGACCTCAAAGCAGAGTACCGAGCACTTTTTATTGATCTGCCCCCTCTACCTCCAATTTCGTATTACTTACTTGAAACCACTTTTTAAAAAATACAAGGTATCTTCTATGAAATCGGCCATGAGCCTTTTATTTGCTCTTGTTGAACATGATGTGTGCTTTTTTACTGCTGTATATATTTTAAAGTCAATATCTGTCAGGAAAAGTATATCCCTGTAATTTAACATCTGTAAAACCAAATTTTTTAAATGTCATTATGTGATGTACTGTATGTACTTTTATGATTATTTTTTTTAAATGATCAAATAAAGTTTTTGAATTGAATTGAATTGACTCTTATCTCGACGAGAATATTAAGTAACGTAATACTGCTAAAAGTAACGTGTAAATGGTTACTGGCCTGTAGGATAAATCATCTGACCCTGGATAAGACATTTGAAAAAATAATTGTCATAAATGTATATATGCAATGGGACAATGTGGGTGACTATGTAATTGAGATGGGAAATTTCAAACAAGATATAGATGATATCTTTGAAATGTACACATCAGATATATTGTTAAGTTTAGGGGATTTTAACCATAAGTTACATCCAATGAAGGCCGACCGCTGGTACACAGAATTATTGGACACCTACGGAATAAGTAATGCCAGCTTTCCAACATGCGTTCCCTCAAAACTGGATTGGGATTTGGTCAATTACCTAGGGGAAAAGGGCCTTTTCTGCTTAAACGGCAGGTTTAAAACAGACTGCCCAGCAAAAAAGACTTTTAAAAAAGGATCACAAAATTCCTCAATTGACTACGTCTTTATGCCAGCTTGGAACTTCCCCTTAGTGCAGGATTTTAAGGTACTTCACAGCGAGGGTAGTGATCATAACCAGCTCTCTGTGAGGTTAGAAGGGGGAAGGGTGGAACCAAGAGAAAAGGTGATCCCACAAGAAATGGAATACCAAAAACGGGCAACAACAAGACTAACTGATGAGTATTTGGAAAAGTTAAAATCATTCCAACAAAAAATAGAATTGGTAAATCACGAGAGGGAAAACCTGGAATGGTATGAGGAGAAAATAGCCCAACTAGTCCAATGCCTTAGGATAGAATTAAAAAAGGATAAAAGAAAAGGTACAATAAATCGTGTCAATCGCTTGAAATGGTTTTCAATGGACTGCCAAAGTAAAAAAAGGGAGATAAGGGCAGAAGCTAGAAAGCAAAGGAAAGAATTCAATCTCAAGAGAAAAAAAACATCATTACTCTGAAAGCAGAGCTTAAAAAGATGGTTCTCGACGCAAAAAGGTATTATAAAGAGAAATGCTGGGGTAAGCTGTTAGAATCAATTGAAGATAAGAACTTGAGACAATTTTGGAAATTGATAAAATCAGCATCGTCTCCCCCAGCCGGGAACATGATTTGCGTTGTAAGTGAGGCAGCCTGGGATAAATACATAAGGGTACTGTATGAAGCAAGTTTAGTCTTAGGAGCTAGAGTACCCCCAGGTTGGCAGAAAATCTCAGAAGAATTCAAATTAGATTTTACAGAAAACCATGTAGAAGAAACAATCAAGAAGTTGAATCTAACCAGGGCTGCAGGGCCGGATAATCTCCCAGCGATAATTCTAAAGTCCAAAATGGTGGGCAAGATTTCTTTCTCACCTATTCCAACTAATTTTAACAGAGGGAAAAATGCCATTAAATTGGAAAGATGCAATAATTAGGCCCATCCACAAAAAGGGTGGTACTGGGGAACCACAAAACCATAGACTGATAAACCTCCTTGATATAGGGGAAAAGGTTTTCTCAAAACTAGTCCTAAATAGATTAAATGACTGGGTTGAGGAGAATTCAATAATACCTATCGAACAGGGAGGGTTCAGAGCGGGACACTCAACAATAGACCACTGTTTTTCCTTATGGGCAATGGCAAGGAAGTCGACGGAGCAGAATGGAAAACTCTGTTGCTGCTTCGTGGACTTCCGAGCCGCATTTGACTCAGTGGATAGGGAATGTCTCTGGGAAACATTAATTAAGAAAAATATCCCAAGAGACTTGTTGACGGTATTAAAAGAATTTCACCGGAACAATTGGGCTCAAGTGATTAGGGATACTGAGGGGTCATTGACGCCAAAAATACCTATTAAAAACGGTTTGAGACAAAGCTGCGTACTGGCCCCCCAGTTATTTTCCATATTTCTATCAGAATTACCGGAATGTCTTGAAGTGAAGGGTAGTGCCAGCCCAAGAATGAATGGCTATAAGGTGCCGTGTCTGTTATATGCGGACGATCTTGTAATAGTAGATAAAACAGAAATAGGCCTCCAAAGGAAGTTGAACTCTTTTAACGAATATTGTATAAAGACATTTTTAACGGTAAATTTAGACAAGACAAAATTCCTGTGTTTTGGGAAAAAAAGGGATTAAGTTTAATTGGTTTTTAGGGGATCTTAAATTAGAATCTGTAAACGAATACCGATATCTAGGTGTGTGGTTTGATAAAAGATAAAATTTGCAAACACACTTAGAAGCCCAAAAAGCGAAGGCACAAACTTCAATTGCTGGTCTATAAATGTTCAACCGTGACTATGGGGATAAGTCTCATCGACCACTGTTAAAAGCTTTCAATGCAATGATCCCACCACAAGTACTCTATGGAGCAGAAATCCTTTATTTGAGCGGTAAGGGAGTCTGGGACCTGGAGGAAGGAAAATGCTTGAAAAACCTCTTATCCCTTCCCCCATCAGCAATGGTGCAAGCCATAAGAACAGAACTAGGGACAACAGCTTGGGGGGTACAGACACAAAGTGCAGTAATCAGATTTTGGAAACGCTTGGAAAATGAACAAAAAGTTGCACAATGGTGTCGGAAAGAAATACAACAGAGTAGCTTAAAACGGGCAAAAAGGTGTAGGAAGAGATTAATACAGGCCTGCGAAAATATGAAAGTGGATATATGCCGTAATTCCCTAATAATAGACTGTTCAAAATATGAGCTAAAATTGAATGGTCAAGGTGTTACTAGAAGTATGGATAGGGAATATCTTGGTAAGAAAATATCGGTGGAATTTATGATGAACGCATAGGCAAAGGAAAACTGGTTCCCCTACTTGGATTTCCTGCCAAACCAGTGGTTTAGACAAGAGATCCTAAGGTTACGGATTGGGATTAACCCGTGGTTATCAAAGAAAGAACTTTAAAACAAAATGTTGGACCCAAACGGACATTGCAAATGCAGGCTGGGTACAAAAGGGGATACCATGCACTTTCTGTTGGATTGTATAAATATTTTAGATCAGCGTAAACTTTGGCTGCGCCCAATATTTATAAAATACGATATAAGAACTAGGGGACAAGCAATCGAGTTAATCACAGAATTACCAAGTATTGATATTGCGATTGCCCTTGGGAAATTTATAAAGGTAGTACAGAGTTTTATAATAAGTCAGAAATAGATTTTAGCGTTTTTAAATGAAACTTGTCTAGAGATACCCAGTTTTATTAATTTTATTAGGATATAAATTAAATGGAGATTCAATTGTATGCGCACCCAGTTTTAAATGTCATATGTCATGGGGGAAGATCATTTTCATCTTAATCAAAAGGAAGAAGATTTTAACTACAAATTTGTATGAGTTGTTTTTGATGGGAATTAATTTAACTCAATCAAGTGCTATGTATTTGTTTAAAGATTACGAATAAACTTACTTTTGACTTGACTTGGAATATCTTCCAGGCTACAGCAACGAAGTGGCAGACTGGCACTCCCACCATCTGCAAGATTTCAGTGACTGGATGCTGCTTCCCCAAGTATTTCAGAACTTGACACGTCTTTGGGGTCCCTGTCAGACAGACCTATTTGCATTCCGCCTCAACAGACAAGTTCCCAAGCTTTTCAGTTGGAGGCCGGACCCGAAGGCTCTTGGCTCGGAGGCATTCCTTCAGGAGTGGCCGTCGACCCTGTGTTATGCATTTCCCATGTTCATGATGATTTCCAGGGTTCTAGCACGAAGCAGGTCTTATTGGACGGAACCCATGCTGAACACTCCTTTATGGAGAGCGCAATCATGGCTTCCGGTCCTTCTGGGCATGATTTGTGCAGTTCCTATTCTTGTCTCTCAGTTGGGGAACTTGTTGCTGGACCCTCTACAGAATCCTCATCCATTAGTGTTATCGGGTCAATTTCCTCTTGTAGCTTGGCGGGTTTCAGGGACTGATGGAAAGTCCCAGGCCTTTCACGAGAGGCTGCCAGATTTATTAATGAAGCCTGGTCGGTCAACACTCATAAAAGATATGCTTCCTCTTGGAGAATACTGGTGCTCTCAACGGGAGGTGGATCCTTCTAAGGTCCCTGTCTCTCCAGTTGTTGACTTTCTGGCTTCAATAGCGTCTTCAGGTTTAGCTTACAGAACAGTCAACAACTTTCGGTCTGCCATCTCAACTGTTCATGTACCCATGGATGGTAAGCCCATTGAGGAGCGTCCGTTGGTGTGTAAACTACTTAGAGGAATATGGATGGTTAAGCCTCCATGTCCCAAATACTCACAGTTATGGGATGTTTCCATTGTCCTTAAATTTCTGGAGGCTTGGCCTTCTAATAAGTATTTGTTCAGGAAACAGCTTTCAGCTAAACTAACGATGCTACTATGTCTAGTTTCATGTAAACGGGTTTCGGATGTGCACGCATTAGATTTGGCGGGGCGTAGGTTTTCCCCGGAAGGTGTGACCTTCACCTTATCCAGAAGGACGAAATGTGATACTGCCAAGAAGGACACCCGAAGAACAGGATAGAGGGTCTCAAGGTCTGAGCGCATTGTGGCTCAGAAAAGGTCATCTTCTGCACCACTGCAGGTAAGCGCGCAAGGGCGACGGTTCCACCTCATCTCTGCAGGAGGTTCAGAGAAGCACCACAGCAGGCAGCAGATACAGCAGCTTGTCTCTTTAACAATCAGAGAATACTAAGATCCTTGGCCTCAGATTCTGATCCCAGCAGCCACTTCATGATCAGACTCTTTCTTTAACATCAGCCGCTCAATTGACACAGTGACACTCACTCGAGTCTCGCAGCAAGAGCAACCTGATGCGTCCGGTCTGAGATATCGAATGTGCTTTAACACTAACAGCTGCTATTCCCTCTGTCTTTTCTAATGTGCCGCCAGTGCTCCAAGCACTTCACCAAGAAAGTGGCAGTTGTACAACTGTTGTGCGTCATGTCGTTAAGCATGTGGTTTGATGAAAGGGCTCTTGGTGACCTGTGCGCTTTGCAAGCATGTGTGCGCGCTGGTGAAAGGACTATGCGTGCACGCGTGCCCGCGCATGTTGGAGGGACTATGGTTGTAACATGGCAGAAAAGTGAGCAAGGGCAAAGGGACTATTGCATCTTGGTTAGAGTTATAGTCATTATTGCAACATTACCCATTAACACTGACAAACCAACATCTCTCATACTTTGAGAATTGCATGTTAGGAAAGTAGATTGACAACATACTAAGAAAAGCAGACTTGTGAGCCAACAGGAAATTGAGGTATTGTGACAATTATTGAAGTGTAACTTACCAGACTTCACTCCCCCTGGTATTTTTGTCATGCCCAAAGCATGCGGGATGGCCAAGACCTTCTCCTCCTAGGGAAAAAGTTGTAATGGGCCACTGGAAGGCAACGACTGGTCCTCTCGACCTCCAGGTGATGCTTGGAGGCCAGGGTACGTATCTTCAAACTCAGGTTGTGCCCCCTCCTCCTTATTTCCTGCTGTGTGCGCAGGGTAGTATCAATAGCATTCACTCTGTCGAATATCCTGTTTCACAATTCCAATTTCCTACTGTGAGGAGTATGTAGGACTTGGTCTTCAAAACTTTGTAGCTCTACTCTAATGACTTCATCCATCATGACTCACAACCCAGCCTCTGTGATACTTCGATTTTTGGGGTGACTCATGATTATAAAATAAAGTAAGTGACAAATAAAAAAAAAATAAGGGATATAAGTGAATAGGCACAAACTAAAAAAAAGGTTGTGGAGAGTGTTAAATGGGATAGGTAAAAAAGGGCTGCCTTTTCTCAGCAAAAAAAGTGTTCTCTCTGTCTTGCAGTACTGGAGTGGAGAGGCAAAGGATCATGGTGTGGGACGGGGTGTGTTTTATAGTGTCATTTGCAGGCATGTCCACTTGATCAAAGGACTTCAGCTGTGTAGTTTTTGAACCAATCCAATGGTCATTGTTGTGGTGCTTTGCTGTGAGCGTATGGTGGCGGTCTACCACCATTGGGGAACCGCTGCTAGGGGAATACCAGTACAACTGTGTTGTCATAATAGGTTTGGCTGGAAGGTGCGTTCCTGACAGCATCGAAGCAGGCATTGCAAACCGCTGCGGCCAAGGCGGAAACAACGCAGTCAACGTGGTCAGCGTTTCAGGCTGCATGACTGGTGCCATGTTCTACTAGGGACCGTGGCGGTCGGGCAGTCGGACTGCGAGACTCATAATCAAGACCTTACTGCATATTTTTGGAGTTATCTTCTTATGCTTTTTTAATGGCTTGTTCAAAGTCTATGATTATTTTTCGTGGGTAGTCGTTACTTGCTTTATGGTTAATGTGGTTTGAGAGTTCCTGGTAAGAGCTGCTTTTTTATTTGGTAGTAGGGCATATATAAAACTGAGTGAATGGTTCAGGGCACATTTTGAAGGACCCATCCATCACCTGGGTTTGATAATGGCTTCGTTTTAGTAAATTATTTACTGTAGAGAATAATAGGATTTGTTTTATTGTTTAGATTGTCATACGAGAGGAAAGGTTCCTTATTATGTGTCATTGTCAAATGTTCAGGTATTTCTATGTCTCTGTATCTTCTTGGGGCAGGATGAGTATCATTGGTGGCTTTTTCAGTTTGTGCAATTAAACATTTTGAAGTGGGTATAAGTGGCAGTTGCTACGTGGTCGTTGCCCTGTGATGTGCTTGGGGACTTTAGGAAGTGTATTTTTTAGGGTTTTGACTGTGGGTTCTTGGGAGCTAGTGCTTGCCTCTCTTATATCCTACAATACCTCCTCACTTCTATTTCTTTCACATTTGGCAGGTGGTTGTAGTCTCATATAAACTACAACATCATATTTTGTAGCAGCCCTTCCATAGCATGCATTAGATTAATAGTTGGTACAGTACAAAGTCACATTTTCTGTCGATGCACTTTCCTGGTTGTAGATGTAACCAATGTGACTTAGGGCCTAATTACGACTCTTTACCTGAATGAATTGTATGACATAGACACTTTGCATGCATCACAATCCAGAAATTGTTAAATCAACCAGCCTTAATGCTGATTATAAAAACGTAAAAATAAAAAAATAAAAACACAACTCAAAACACAACATACAGCTAAGAATATTTACTATGAAGAAAATGTTTTGGTCAGCAATAAAACCTCATATTTGGTAAACACCATAGAGAAAGGTAAAGAGATGTGTAAGATTATCCCAACATCAGAACAATACTATGTATGAGAAGAAAGTCCAGAAAGACCTGTTCTCTAGCAGGAAGACTTCCCCACAAATGCCCTTGAATTCAATGTAAGATGCAATTCAGCTCTTCTCACATTGATCAGGATTGCCAAGCTGTAGCCAATTCATAAGTTAATATCAAATTCAGATAATCTACTGGAAAAGGTTGGAAAGTACAATTTTAGGTTGTACTCAAAAGAGAGTTCCACATTGAAAAAAAAACTAGAGCTTACCCATGTTACGTACCAATCCTTTATCGCGCTACTTCCTCGTAATATTAGAGTCGTTAAACTTGAGGCACAGGATCAAAGAAGGAAAAGGAGAGTCAATGAACAATATTGTAGAGCTCTCTTTTTTTGGAGATATTTGTTCACTTAAGCCCTTGAAACAACCCTGCAAGACCGTCCTTTCAAAAGCATCAGAAAGATGGCTATTTGCATTGGCAAGAAGGGGCACTTGCTTTGCATAACTGACTATGAGACAGAACATCATTGAAATGCTCTCCGGCTTCTGAGGATAAGGCACTGTTTCTTAGGCTAACCGGTACTCGTTCTAACTTGTTTTTATTTTCTAATTAAGAACCCAGCCTAGTTCAGCTCCTACCTCCATCTGAAGATCAAGGCCCTCTACGACAACTTCAGCGAGCCAATGACGAGCACCACCCCTCTACCCCTGCCACTGATAAGCCAACCATTACGTCCTGGGATGCCACTACCGTCGGACTCAGCATGGCGACCATGAAGAAAACCCACTCAGGAGCCCCAACAGACCCCTGTCCACCACACATCTTCCACAGGGCTGCCACCGTCATCGCACTCGTACTAGGACGCACCATCAACACCTCCCTCAGATCAGATGACTAGAAATGGGTGGAGGTAAACCCCTCCTCAAGAAGGCATCGGCTGACCCAACAGACCTGAAAAACTACCGGCCCATCTCTCTCCTCCCGTTTGCGGCCAAAGTCACCAAGAAACTCATAATTCACAGCTGAACGCCTTCATAGAAGAGAACGCAATCCTGGACACCTCCCAGTTTGGATTCTGCAGCAACCACAGCACTGAGACCACACTCCTTGCCGCCACTGATGATATCCCCATGCTACTCAACCAAGGACACACCACAGCCCTCTCATCCTTCTAGACCTCTCTGCGGCCTTCGATACCGTTTCACATCGCACTCTCACAGCCAACCTGCACGACCCAGGAATACTAGGAGCTGCCCTCGACTGGATCCAATCCTTCCTCTCCGGCAGAACCCAGAGGACCCGACTCCCTCCCTCCCTTCCTCTCCAAACCCACAGAAGTACCCCAGGGATCATCTCTCAGCCCCACGCTCTTTAATATCTACATGGCCCCCCTCGCCGCCATCGTCAGACAGCATGGGCTCAGTATCGAATTCTAGGCCGACGACACCCAACTCATCCTGTCGCTCATGAAGAATCCCGAAGACTCTGCTTCCAGGAAGGCATGAGGAACGTGGCAGCCTGGATGAAGGACAGCTGCCTGAAGCTAAACTCAGAGATGACCAAGGTCCTCATCCTGGGTCCCTGCACCTCTACCTGGGACAACACCTGGTGGCCCTCCGCCCTAGGGAGCCCACCCACCCCTACAGACCACGCTCGGTACCTCAGCTTCATCCTTGACTCCTCTCTCTCCATGAACCACCAGATCAACGCTGTCGCCTCCACTAGTTGCAACTGCCTTTGCATCCTCTGTAAGACCTTCAAATGGATCCCCCCTGACTGCAGAAGGACTGTCACCCACACACTCATTACCAGCAGACTGGACTATGTCAACACCCTCCACGCCGGAATCAACAAAACTCTTTAACACAAACTCCAAACCATCCAGAACACCGCAGCCAGACTCGTCCTTGGGATACCGCGCCTTGAGCAAATTCCTCAACACCTACGAGGCCTTCACTGGCTCCTCGTCTAGAAGAGGGTCACCTTCAAACTCCTCACCCACACCTACAAATCCCTCCAAAACATCGAACCCATATACCTCAACGAGAGAGTATCCTTCCATGTACACAAGAGGAACGTCCTATCCACCGACCTCGCCCTGGCAGAGGTCCCCCACATCCGCAGAAACAGAACCGGTGGGAGAGCTTTCTCCTACATCGCAGCCAAAGACTGGAACGAGCTCCCTGTGAACATCAGATGCTCCCCGACCCTGCACACATTCAGGAAGGACCTCAAGACCTGGCTCTTCGACTGATCCAGAGCCACCCACCGCCCCCAGCGCCTTGAGACCCTCACAGGTGAGTAGCACGCTATATAAACCCCTGAGTGATTGATGCCTCTACTTGGTAGCACCACTATTCATCAAGTGCTAGGATATTTGTCAAGTTTCACATAACCAGTAATGTGATTGTGGTGCTAAGAGGTACAGCTGCATCTGACTACCCATTCCGCAACAAATACATTGATGCAACACTCAATATGACACACTGAGAATAGGCAAATTAAACTGTGGTAAGTCTCAGGAAGCACATACACTGCATTACCTCTATTATGACAATATGGCTGCTGATTACACTTGCAGTACAGGTTAGCCTGTCTGTAGTCCTTTCACTATTTTCATAAACCTTGCACGCTTGATAACGAGGGCACGTCGGGGCCGGATCATCTCTATTTCCTGATATACGAGCTGTAACACTTCGGACACAACATTCAAGATAGAGGTAAGGAACTAAGGGGCTCATTATGATGACAGGCGGACATCAGTCCCCCGCCATTATAACGTTAATGGGACCACCCGCTAGACGTGCAGCTGTCCCACCAGCCCAATTAGGATGCGCCAGCCAAACTGGCAGAAACATCTTGGCCTTTTCACATTGCGGACGGTGCTGCTGGCTGCAGTACCGTCTGCAATGTGAAAATGCCCAGGTGTGTGTATTTCCATGCAGGATATCTGCCGCAAAAAGACGGCGGAGGGGCTCATCCTAATCACTACGGTGGTGCCTGCACGGCACCGCCGCAATGATGCCATGGTTTCGGGTTCCGCAAGGTGGGCGGCAAAGGACCGCCATACGGGACCGCGGCGGACAGACTTTCCAACCGCGGCGAACCAATGTGATTCCCACCGCCATCCTAATTTGACTGTGGTGAATCACATTATGATGGCGATCCTCCCAACATCATAATGACCCCCTAAATTCAGTACGTTCCAAATAACAGGTTAGCTCTCACGGAATGACACAAAATCCTTGTGGGCATTGGCACTCATCGCACCCACAATTGGACATTTTTTACACTAATCTAAATCCTTTGGTTAATCAACGGTGGGTTGATCTTAAACCTTTACTTTTTTTACTTTGAACAGTTCAGAAATCCTTTTTCTTAACCTGGCCTGTTGATAGTGACAAAAGTTGTGTACCATGTAGGTCAGTTCTCTTCCATATAGTGTTTACTTTACCATATCCTCTGGTGGTTAGTGACCTATCTGATCACCTTGTCACATTATCACTTTCTATACCACTTTTCACTAGTCTTTAAAGCAAATTCATATTGCTTTAAATCACTTGTCTTTTAAATACTGTCATCGAGGAACAGCATTCTCTCTAGATTGAATGCACACAGACACAAAACACAATCAAAATGTAAGTACAGGAATTCTCAGGACCTAATACAGAAAGAAAGTCTGACTTTCTAGAATTCACAGACATTCACAGAAGTATGCCTGGAAAGCTTCTCCAGGCATCGGCTTTCAGGCATACTTCTGGGAAGGTCATGTGACATTTTCAGTCGCAATCTATTTCCTACTGTGCTGTCCATTGTGGAGAACATCTTAGAAGGGGAATATCACCCATTGGGTAAACACACCCTTTATTTACTTTGAGGAAAATATTTTTCCACATGGATTAAACTTTTTCGCTACACCCCCTCCAAATATATGGGTGATGCACTTATCTTCCCACCCTGGAAACAGAATTTATGTTAGCTCTGGCTTGAGCTAAAGTCCTACCATTTTCATGGTAGAGAGGAGCATGAGAAGAGTTTGTGAATGCCACACACACGCATGGGTGTTCACTAAGGTCTAGGCTAACCACACCTATGAACACTCATTTACTCACCCTTTAAGTGGGATTTACTGGTGTGGAGAACTCTACACTTATTGTAAAGATCTTGGCACACGTAAGTGCTTTTTTGCCCACCAGGAATCCTTTTTGGGTTTCCTTGCTGGTTTAAAAAAGTTACATTTGGTCATAAATGTATGTTTGTGACAAATTTAACTTTGTGAATATGGCCCACTGTTTAAAACAAAGGCTCTCAATGCCAAAAGACAGAAAAATCAAGCCCAATATTCCCTAACGGTATATGTGCTTAATTTTTAGTTGTTTTAGTATTGAAGCACAAATCACCAATTGACTACCTATTAATTTTAATCATGGATGGATTCAATAAAAATATTTAAATTTTATTTAAGAAATGTATTTCGGGCAAAGACAATAAAAGTGATATATAATGAATAATACAATACATATGCTGAACAGACAGCAGCATAACAGGTATTTAAAGTACATTAAAGCACAATGTATAGAACTGTGCATGGATTGGCACAGCAAACATTTTAAAAATCATTACAACCACATTGCATGTATAGTATAAAATTACAGTAGATATTAAAATAAATGTGCAACAATGTAATGCTTATCATATACATGCAATCTGTGAGAATAAGACTGTGGATGAAAGGCTGAAAGTTCTGTATTTTCCAAGGGGCGTTAACCTTCAGTTCTGGACATGCTTGAAAGATGATCACCTCTTTGGGTATTGCTTCTTCCTTCCAACTTGACCTACAATTCCTCTGAAGTAGAGCATATGAGACCATATTATAGTATGTCAGTTGATTGAATCTGATCTGATTCTATGGGGGCAGAATGGGAGATGATCTTACATCAAATTGGTCAGATACTCTCTAAATATTTAGCAATTGAAAAACCAATGAAAGGAGTAATATCTGTCCTACAGATCCTTAAAGCTGCCCTATATTGCCACATTCCTATGGTTTGGCATAGGATTACAATCCAGGGCTTGCGCTGCCTAGGGTATCCTTGACAAAAGGCAGTAAAGGGTCATCTGTTTCATCAATTCCTCTACAAGCTGGGCAAGGTTTACTATCCCCCAGGGGGGCCTTCCAATTGGCAGTATAAGTAGCAAGTAACTGAACCTAATATAAAGGGCTATAGTAAAAAGGGAATCAATCTCGCCCATTTACGACTCAAAAATGGAAAATGGCTTTATCTCTAGAAGCCTTTTGGTTAGAGGTCCCTGGATTAATTGTTGGTTCAGCTTCAACTCCTCACGCTCTCAATAAAGGGACTTCAAGTTTTTTAAAAAGGAGGATGAAATCACAGTTGGGTCTGTCCAGTCCAGTAATCTGACCGGCCCAGTGAATCTAGACTGTCCTTCATATATTTTAGCTGGAGTAAAGTCAATGTTCCTTTTGTCTATCCAAGTTATCAATGAGACCCACCCTGTAATGTTTCAACTTTGCTGTTGACCAGATCCTCATCCGGTACATTATTGGTTTGTAAAGCACTTCAGGGATAATCAACTGAATACCTAAATCTTGTTTGAATACTAAGGGGGTACTAAGGGGACAGTGCCTTCTCTATTCTTAATTAAGATTGATGAATTCTTGCCTCCATTTTTAGAACACACATTAGGACTAGGCTATGCATGTGTGCATGCTAAGAAAAGGCAACATTTTGGTACACCGGCAAGGACATTGTTAATGGTCTAATTGCCAACTTTTAACACCAGAATGCTTACATATGGAGGATTGTGGGAGAGCTATGGCATCCTGCTACATCAAGAAAGTATACCCAAGAGGGAATGACCAGAAGGTAAGATAAACATCTGACGGTGTCAGGAAATCAAATAGTCACAGATTACGATAAAAAAAAATGACAACAGTAGCTATACGATTTGATTTAGCATGCATTATGGAGCCAGGGCCAGAGACAGGAGTTTCTTTTTTCTTTAATCTAAAAGGACTAAAGTATAGAACATGGGACATAATTCAATAACTGAAGATGGAAGGAAAAGTATTACTTTTTTTAACAGTAGCAACACCATTCATAAGTAGGGTTATGCCCCAAGCACTTTGTGTAGGAACGATTTAGCCTCTAAAGTAGGTGATATTCCTGCCCAAAAGTCTTCAAAGCAAGGTCTAATCACAGGTGACTGAATATTATGCTGCCATGATGGCAGTTGAGTGGAGGCCAAATGCAGGTTTGAATATGGGGCTGATCATCTCTAGTCTTTGTCTGTCACTGAGTGGGATTGGAATACCAGGCATCCAGGATTTCATCCTTCATCACTAGGCCCAGCCTGATCAACAGAGGACAAAGAACCAAGAGTGAATCTGATGACTGCAGAAGATTTTCTTCACAGCACATCCATAGTTATTCAAGACATGTAAGCATAAACAAAAGAAAGACATCTGAGGGAGATGAAAAGAATCATTCACAAAGCAGCATAGTATATGCATCATGAGAAACAGGCAAGCTGGGCTTCCAGGTGAGAGGTGAGATCTGTATGCCATTAGGACTAGGGTGGGCCTAACGATGTTTGCTAGAATTTAAGGTATCGCATAGGTTTTTACTGGATATGACTCATCCTTATAATCTAAAGACTTGACAAGAAAAAGGGTTCAAGTGGCAATGCCCTGTTTGTGGATGACAAGAGCTGAACTCAAAGAGTGTGGACTCTTCACTGAGCACTTGTTAATATGAATGAGCACATTAGCTAAAATGGCATTTCCTATGGGACTAAACCGACAAGCAATATATCCACATCAGGAGCTTCATTCATCTCACAGGCAGCTAAGACAGTTATAATTAATGGTGAGATTAATATTTAATCATTTTAGGTAACCAATATTGATGCTAGGAGCTGCATTGTAACTTCTCACACAATTAAACCAGATTCCAGTTGATGTAGACGCTATGTAATTCAATTTTTAATAAAACATTTAGATTTCCCTGCATTAGTCTGAATTCAACTTTAAATAAATCCACTGGTCAACTGCCATGTCATTAATCATGTACAAATTATTCTAGCATAATAAATTATTTCATTGAGACATGAAGCTCTCTTAAAATAGCTCCTCATTTGTATTTGCTTTGCAGTTGTAGTCTTTTTGGAATGTGCATTATTTCTCAGTTTTCACCCGCTGTCTCTTATTTTTCTGTTGCTTCGATGTAAGTGTGCTAAGCTAAACCACCATTTTGTCTGTATGCAGATTACAAACCTTGAAGGATCGTGTGTCTGTGTGTGGGTGTGTATGGTAAGTGCACATGAGCTGCTTGTATGTCTGTCAAATGTGTCTATCTAGTCGCTAGGGAACCTGACGTTGATGTATGTGAAAGAGAGAGCAAGTGTGTGTATCTGCACACCCATGTTTACTTTTGATGTATAAGTTTAAAGTGTGTCCTGTGTGGGATGGTGAGGGGGTGGTCTTTTTAATATTAGGTGACTGTGATAGTTGAGCAAACACCTGTGGTAATTGCATGACTGTGATTTCGAGTGAGATGGTAAGGCATATATTGGGTGTTGATGTTTAAACAGGGAGTGTAAAGTGTGCATTGTGTGTTCTGTGGTTTTAGGATGGGGTATGTGTATGTGTATGTCGTTGCCTTTGTGTGTGTGTTGCGGTGAGAGAGAGTCTGTGTGGTGTCTGATTTATATATTTTGGCATGTGTATTGACTGTGTTTTAGGTGTGTTTGTGTGTGGGCTTGGATGGTGTATTTAGGATGAGTTATTTGCAGGGGTGAAGTGTGAGAAGGTTACACAATGGTATATTGCAGTCAATTGTGGAGTGGATATTCATTTAGCAAATATTGATTATAAAGCTTGAAACACTTCATATTTACAAATAGACGCATGCAGCCAAATGCGTTCGTTTTTCTGGGCCTGCGTTGGGCTATACCTGTGCCAGAACCAGCTGTGCAATGTAGAAAATAATATATGCAAAATAAGTGTTCCCACCTAAACTCGACCACAAAACTGACACTGATATTTATGAGGTTTCCCAAAAGTGACGCATAGTTGGCGAGTGGTGTACTGACCCTGAAATGTGTCAAAATTCCTGCCCCAGGGTAATTCAGACATAGAAAATTAAATATTGTATGTGGGATATGAAGACAAGGCATACAAAACAGTTTGTCAAGCCCAACTACAGCATGGATGTGCTATCTTTACAAGTGGGAGTTGGAAGAAGGCGACCCCCCAATTCCCTCTACCCACCATGCAGGAGTAAAGAACTTCGAGAGTGCAGTGTCTTCATAAGGCAGGAGCTGTGATATTATAATTGACCCACCGCCATTTTTTCCTGCACCCAACACCAAGAGTGCTAAGCACCAAACTGGTGGAACTTGAACTGAGTATACAATAAAGGTGAAGGCACCTCCACATTGGAATTCTGGGTACCAGCGTCGACAAAGTCGCCGGGCATACAGACTGGTGGAGAATCGGATATTGGCCGACCCCTGCGATGTGTCACTGTGGAACCAAGTGGCTTGCCGAGGAGGTTTCTTCAGCGGCTATTCCCATAGCGATAGAAGGTACCTTGGCACTCGAATGGCTGCAGCGAAAGAAAACAGTGAAAACAACTGTGTGTTCCTTCGGGATGGCCCATGTTGCGGAGCAATGTGTAAATATTTACATCATGTATTGAGACTATCTAATGGTTATTAAGAAATCCCGGAGCACACTAAAACAACAATTAAGGGGATACAATTGTGAAATAACTGTGAAATAGAACTAACCAATCCCCTCTTGCCTTTCGTCTGAAAGCATCCAATGAGAATCTATCTATGTATTCAAAGGACCGACACGCATGGCTGCTTGTTTATAAAGTGCGAGCTGAAAGAAGGCAGATACGCCAAAACGCGTCCTCACAATAAAGTTTTTCAAATGAACTCCAAGCGTGCTGTGTCTTCATAAGACAGGAGCTGTGATATATATAAATATATATATATTTAAATTTATATATATATATATATATATATATATATATATATATATATATATATATATATATATATATATAATACTAAAGATTACATAATAAAATTAATTATATATATATATATATATATATATATATATATATATATATATATATATATATATATATATATATATATATATATATATATATATATATATATATATATATATATATATATATATATATATATATATATATATATATATATATATATATATATATATATATTACCTACTGGCGGTTGCCAGTAGGTATATATAGTTAGGATTTTTTCTCTATGGGATTTTTGAAAATTCTATGTCTAATAACTTTGGCGTTTGTGGACGGAATTGGCTGAAATTTTCAGGAAAATGGAACATTTTGTTTCTGAGCAGCCCCTGAAAATTTGGGGGGGTTCGTCAAGGGGGGGCCGAGAAAAAAGGGGGGTCCCAAAACGTGTTTTTAACATTGAGTTTTCCATAGGGCGGTTGGCCTCACTTTTAGCCCGAACGGCTGAATGGATTTCCACAAAAGTTGGCAAAATTGTAGGGACTGGTAGCCCGATGTGCCTTTGCTAGGTCTCAATATATGTGCTTCAGTGGATTTTGAGAAATTAACGTTCAAAAAAAGATATATATCTGTAACAGCGGACCGGGCAGCGCTCCGGTTCGCGGACTTTTCGCGGTACGGAGCTTTGTGAAGCGAAGCTGATTGGTTCTCCGGCATCTGTGAACATTCCAAACAGTCCGTAGCGGCCGCCATCTTGTCTCTCGGTAGGATCGAGAGACAAGAGGAGGCCAAAGCGAAGGGTCAAATGACCATAAGGGGGCATAGTAGATCCTCGCTGACCCCTAGGTTTGATGTGGAGGTTTTAAAAGGGCCCCGCGGGGCAAAAAAAACAATAATAATAATAATCGAACGGCTGAATGGATTTGCACGAAACTTGGCAAAATATTAGGGACTGGTAGCCCGATGTGCCTTTGCTAGGTCTCAATATATGTGCTCCAGTGGATTTTGAGAAATTAACGTTCAAAAAAAGATATATATCTGTAACAGCGCTCCGCTTCGCGTACTTTTCGCGTTACGGAGCTTTGCGAAGCTGATTGGTTCTCCGGCGTCTGTAAACATTGCAAACAGTCCGTAGCGGCCGCCATCTTGTCTCTCGGTAGGATCGAGAGACAAGAGGAGGCCAAAGCGAAGGGGCAAATGACCATAAAGGGGCATAGTAGATCCTCCCTGACCCCCTAGGTTTGATGTGGAGGTTTTAAAAGGGCCCCGCGGGGCAAAAAAAAAAATAATAATAATAATCGAACGGCTGAATGGATTTGCACGAAACTTGGCAAAATTGTAGGGACTGGTAGCTCGATGTGCCTTTCCTAGGTCTCAATATATGTGCTTCAGTAGATTTTGAGAAATTAACGTTCAAAAAAAGATATATATCTGTAACAGCGCTCCGCTTCGCGGAGATAAAATTATCTCTGTATTACCTAGCTGTTGCTAACACCAGTTAGCAACCGCTAGTAGGAGATAGCGACCATCTTGGGCCCCACTTTGCATGTCAGTGATATTTATCACTAATGACATCCAAAGTGGGCATGCCAAGATGTTAGCGACTTGAAACAGTCGCTAACATCGCTATCTCCTATTACCAACTTTTGGAGATATTCGTGCTAAGCGCGAATATCTCCAAAAGCTACCACCTGCCCTGAGCAGTTCTTAGCCATGTTATCCAATGGGAGGTGGATAACATGGCTAAGAGCATTAGCTCGGTAATGCATGAATATCGCTGAGTTTTCAGCAATATTAATGCATTGCGGTTGTTTTTTATGGCATTTGCGATAAACCTTGATAATAGCAAGGTTTATCTGCGATAATTTCTGACGATGCTTAGCGGTAAAAAATTCGTTGCTAAGCATCGTTAGGGATAAATATCGCTTAACTTTGGTAATATGCCCCAACGTCTGTTAACGTTCGATTCGAAGGAAATCAGGAAGTGTTGAAAAACATTGTCTGCGCCATCTTGCCTTTTTTCAAATGCCACACTTTTGTCGTGCACGGCAGCCATTTTAGATGACTTGACCAGACCCACTCTCTGCACGCTGTCGATCCTTAGCATGGCTCCCCACCCTCGCAAGCATCTCCCCCAGGCACTGGTCACCCTCGCTCTCTGTCTTATGCATGGGTAATAAACCTCCCCCCATCTGCGCTGTTCTTCCCTGAGAATCACACCCTGTGCCCGCCCGACACCTCCCTTTCGCCCTATTCACTACCGCACCCTCTGACACTCCTTTTCCTCTGTGTCCGATTGTCCAGGCCGGTCCTAGGCTATCAGCTAGCCCTGCAGATGTAGTTTATGGCCCCAGCTGTAAAGAATCACCCCTCTTCAAAGGAGTTATAGTAGATCAAGGCCCACACTCGATGAGATCCGTCACAGCACACGCGTTCCTACTATCTGAAAACCATCCTGTATTGTGATTGGGGAGGGGACCGAGCCTGAAGCGGAAGATTCCAGGGATGACTCTTTGTACATCAAAGTTTTTACAATTATGTGTCACATTAAAAATATATAGCACTCCAACAAAGTAGTAAGATTATAAAACTTTAATAACTTATAAATATATACAACAAAACAAAAACAGTAAAAACATATAAACATTTTTAGGGAAAAACAACGAAGTAGCGGTCGGCTGTGCGAATAGTCCCAACGCAGCACAACGTCCAGATTTCTGGACGGCACCCAGGTGATGTTGCCTGGGTGCCGCACTGATTTCGGCATCCGGCGTGGGGCGTCGCGGGGGGTGGGTCATCAGTAGCAAACTGTTGTGCGAATAGTTCCAAGGCAGCAGAACGATGGCACCAAGGTGATGTCCAGTAAGTTGCCGCACTGGTTTTGGTATCCTACAATGCTGCTCCGAATAACGGCGTGGGGCGCCCCGGGGGGGGGGGAGGCGGCATGAACGGGCCTCTCCAGGTGGAGTCTCGTCTGTTGTAGTGGGGCGCCACTTTACCGTTTCAGTTGCCATTCCGTCCGCTTTTGGTCCACTGTGTCAAAATCCGCAATTCAGCTGAGTTGCGCCCACTCTTGCGGTGCAGCGATAGGCGGCTGCCACAGGACTCTCAAAATGGCGGCAGGCTCTTTTCTTTTTGGGCCTGGTCCACTGAAATGGCCCTGGGACACCTTGGAAATCGGACGACTGTCTGCTAGGTCTTGGACCCCATTCTCGAAAGCGTCCCCTCCACCTTGAGGATTCAACAAAAGTTTTGGGGGCCCCCGACTCCTGCAGGCTTCTGGTGGGGAGCGGCTGCCATGATTGCTCGCGGAATGACCACGACGGAGCCACGAGATGGTGGTGCTTTCATGCTGACGCCAGCTTCAGTCTGAAACATCCAGAAACAAGGTGGGGCTTTCATCGTTTGGGAAAAAAAAAAGTTTTCATCCAATGAAAAGTGTTATTTTTAGGTCATATGATCAAGCCTTCCATCATTAGGAAACCAAAAGTAAAATGAACCAATGAAAAGTTTTATAAACAAGTCACATGACCTGTTATGCGGCATAGGGTATAAAATGCGGAGAAAATACGTTGGCACGTGAGGCGGCGTCAGTAGCGGACCGATGTGCGAATAGGCCGAAGGCAACACAACGCGCCAAGATCCGGATGGCACCGAGGTGGTGTCCAGCAAGTTGCAGCACTGGTGTGGCCATCCTACAATGCTGAAAGTCGGCGTGGGGCGCCCCGTTGGCCTGTGAGTTCGCGTCAGTAGCGGACCGATGTGCGAATAGGCCGAAGGCAGCACAACGCGCCAAGATCCGGATGGCACCGAGGTGGTGTCTAGTAAGTTGCCGCACTGGTGTGGCCATCCTACAATGTTGAAAGTCGGCGTGGGGCGCCCCGTTTTGGCACGTGAGGCGGCGTCAGTAGCGGACCGATGTGCGAATAGGCCGAAGGCAACACAACGCGCCAAGATCCGGATGGCACCGAGGTGGTGTCCAGCAAGTTGCAGCACTGGTGTGGCCATCCTACAATGCTGAAAGTCGGCGTGGGGCGCCCCGTTGGCCTGTGAGTTCGCGTCAGTAGCGGACCGATGTGCGAATAGGCCGAAGGCAGCACAACGCGCCAAGATCCGGATGGCACCGAGGTGGTGTCTAGTAAGTTGCCGCACTGGTGTGGCCATCCTACAATGTTGAATGTCGGCGTGGGGCGCCCCGTTGGCCGGCCTGTGAGATGGCGTCAGTAGCGGACCGATGTGCGAATGGGGCCAAAGGCAGCGCAACAATATTTTCGGAATAGAAGACACCACAAGGCGCTGAGATGCCAACATCCGGATGGCACCGAGGTGGTGTCTAGCAAGTTGTGGCACTGGTGTGGCCATCCTACAATGGTAAAAGTCGGCGTGGGTCACCCTGTTGGCCTGTGAGATGGTGTCAGTAGCGGACCGATGTGCGAATGGGGCCAAAGGCAGCGCAACAATATTTTCTGAGTAGAAGACACCACAAGGCGCTGAGATGCCAAGATCCGGATGGCACTGAGGTGATGTCTAGCAAGTTGCTGTACTGGTGTGGCCATCCTACAATGCTGAAACTCGGCGTGGGGCGCCCCATTAGCCTGTGAGATGGCGTCAGTAGCGGACCGATGTGCGAATGGGGCCAAAGGCAGCGCAACAATATTTTCTGAATAGAAGACACCACAAGGCGCTGAGATGCCAAGATCCGGATGGCACCGAGGTGGTGTCTAGTAAGGTGCACTGGTTTGGCCATCCTACAATGCTGAAAGTCGGCGTGGGGCGCCCCGTTGGCCTGTGAGATGGCGGCAGTAGCGGACCGATGTGCGAATGGGGCCAAAGGCAGCGCAACAATATTTTTGGAATAGAAGACACCAGAAGGCGCTGAGATTCGGTTAGCACCGAGGTGGTGTCTAGCAAGCTATGCAGCTGAGTTGCGTGTGCACTTGCGGCGAATAGGTCGAAGGCAGCACAACAATGTTTTCTGAATAGAAGACACCACAAGACGCTGAGATTCGGTTACCACCGAGGTGGTGTCTAGCAAGTTGCTGCACTGGTGTGGCCATCCTACAATACTGCTCCGAATAACGGCGTTGGGTGCCGGAAGGGGGGGGGGGAGGCGGCGTGAACGGGCCTTCCTAGGTGGAGGCTCGTCTGCTGTAGTGGGGCGCCCCTTAACCGTTTCAGTTGCCATTCAGCTGAGTTTTGGCCGCTCTTGATGCTACAGCGACAGGCGGCTGCAACAGGACTCTCAAAATGGCGGCCTGTTCTTTGGATTTGGGCCTGGTCCACTAAAATGGCCCTGGGACACCTTAGAACTCGGACGCTCGATTTTTTTTTCCTTTCCTCTACATGCAAAAAAAGGTAAATGCCCGGTACGTTATACGCTTCATCTGCCACGATGTACTCTCCAGAGGAACCGAAAAAAAATATAGTTATGGTAACTATACCATGCATTGTCATATGGAGAGGTGGCACCAATTAATTATAGTGCTGCATAAAAGAGAGATTTGGAGGAGAACCCCCGACCTGCCAGTACATTCACCAAAGAAGTGGCACTGACAGCATCAGAGGCAAGGGAAACGGTCCCAAATATTTAGAAGAACTTTGCAAAGATTAAAATGACATGTTTAGATTGTGGCAAATTAATTTCATGTGGACAGATGAGTGTTACTCTATAAATACAGCATATGAACATCATCATAGTCGATGGTTGGTAGAGACATTTTGACTATATCCTGGACCTGCCCGTCCTCGCCCAAAATGGCGCCGGAATAAATGTGACTCGTAACTCCTTGTTGTGTACTGGTTGCAGAACCTTGAAATCACGAGATACGTATGCAGTTTTGAAGCACATGGCGGGCGGGGACGAGAATTGATTGAGTATTTCGACATCCCTATTGATATTAAGTTCTGATGTGTTATTGATTACTGTACTATTGAAAGTTCGAATTAACGTCACGCATGGTACTTGCCCGCAAATGTATATCTAGATAATTTTATTGTAACTGGCCCTGTCGTATTTTAATTATAAAATGTACGTCCACCGATTCCGCAACTGTTAGACACCTTAGTTCTTGCAACCTAATGGCCCGCCCGTTACGTTCCTCTACAGTGTAAATGTCTACTCATCATATACGATTACAGTTTGCTCCGTGGCCGGCCCACGTGGTTATAGGCTCGTATTTGTATAATGAAATTTTCACAATAAAGGTTTTTAAAAGAAAACATGGTAGTAGTATATACATTGGTAAAGTTTTTAATAATAGTCACTGTTTTAGAATCATTAAAAGGCAAGTGAAATAAAGCAGACCAATCACATGAAGGGTAAAAGGTATAATACGCAGGAACGCAGTAAAGATAAATGGTCAAGGGCTGTTGTGTTTTCTACTCCTGCAACATAAAGTGATCGATAAGAATCTCATATTCAGGCGTATCGGCGACTAAGACAGCAGGTCGACCCTCTTTTGCTCAACGGCTCCGTCATGGGACGAAGAAACGCCCTTTTTCTCGAAAAAAGAATATATTTTACTTGCAGGACAGTTGTAAATTTTCCGGGAAAGTACATTAGCCTGGAACATTATAACATATATTTAAGAAAAAATAATGTTCGCAAGTAATAAAAAGCGTAATTTTTAGGTCATATGACCAAGCCTTTCATCATTAGAATAAGAAAAGTAAAATGAACCAATGAAAAGTTTTATTAACAAGTCACATGACCTGTTATGCTTACGTTACGCGCTGCGCGTCGCGCCCCGGATGACTTCCGGATGCGCTAACGTGGCGCGTCATATGACGCATTACGCGACAACGCAGGTCCAGAATATAGTCAAAATGTCTCCACCAACCAGCGGTCGGAACACAACCCCTTTCAGCAGGCTAAATAGTTCTGTTAAATGACAACAGAAGGGACAGGCAACAAGAACCATCAGTCAAAGAGGGGAGGGCTAGTTCTTTTCTACCGGGTTACATTGGGGCGCTACCGGAACTGATCGAATTGGTAGTCTACAGTGTTTCTGGATGTTTCAGACTGAAGCTGGCGTTAGCATGAGAGCACCACCATTTCGTAGCTCCGTCGTGGCCATTCCGCGAGCAATCATGGCAGCCGCTCTTTATCGTTATTTTGGGCGGGGTGGGTGGCGGAGCCGAGCTGTATTGCAGCCATCATGTTGTGGAGTTCAGTTCATCTCACTAGTTTCGTATTTGTCATGAGGGGTTGTTCTTAATGTTTCTATTTTAGCGAGGTCAAAAAGAGATCCCATTAGTGGCCTACTGATTTTGCTCGATTCCTTTTGTTTTTTTACACGATTTTTCGTTATCTGCAAAGACTAAACAGAGTATTGCGACTCTGTGTTTGTTTGTAAATAGAGAATGAACCAAAGAGAACCAATTCTAAAACAGTAAATGCTTGGATAACAATCAATCAAATGGAGAGAGAAGCAGGCACGACGTATTACAACGGGGGCAAAGGCCTGCGTTAACTACCTTTCACTATCTGCAAAGAGAGAGTACTCCTAATAGAAATGAGGGGGGGGGCAGCATTCAAAGCAGATCAGTGTGCATAAACACGAAAATGTTTTTACTTACCACGTACTTGACATTCGACAGCTTATGATATTTGCTATTAAAAAACCATTGAAATTCACTGAAAAAACCATAGGTTATAGACCATATATAGTTAGGAATTAGCATTTACAAAACCTTGAAAATTCACTGAAAAAACCATAGGTTATAGACCATATATAGTTAGGAATTAGCATTTACAAAACCTTGAAAATTCACTGAAAAAACCATAGGTTATAGACCATATATCGTTAGGAATTAGCATTTAAAAAACCTTATTTTACCCACACAAAACCATTGAAATTCCATATATAGTTAGTTGCACTAACTATATATCGCGCACCCGCAATCCACTGCTGATGATGTCACATATTACATCATTCATGACATGGTCAGTGACATCACTGATGACATCATTGATGACATCTCAAATGACATCACTGATGACATCACTGATGACATCTCATTTGACATCAATGACCACATCACTGATGATATCATTCATGTGACAATACAATGCATCTCCTCACATTTTATTATAACCTCTGTTTCACCCAGTGTTAAATACAGAGTATAATTTTTGAAACCATTGACACACCAATACTAGTTACTACATACGCACTCACTGATTCCTACGTCTACACACACCTTCACTCATTCACCCATACAATCATTCATACATACAATCACTCATCTTTACAACACTATCATATGCACTCATACACCTATACAGACACTCACAGTCTGCCACTCATCCATGGAGTTACTCACTCACGTAGTCCGTCATGTAAAGAATCAATGACACTTCCATTTTCTTGTCTATACAGTTAAACATAGAGCACCTTACATTTTCAAACATATACTAACACATACTTACCTTCTTATACAATCATTGATACAAGTACACATTGATCTGCACAGAGTCACACACCTCCCAGCCAGCCACACACACACTCAGTCTCCCATACAAATACTTGGGCAATCAATCAATAACCCATATAGTTACTCATACAGCTACTGATCAACACATGCAGCAGTTTACAGAACAACAGACATAATGATGCACAAATTAAGACAGTTTAGTCACTAACCCATGCACTCAGTGAGACACATTTAATCACTCACTCATACAGTTAGTCATGCACCTACTAAATCCTTCGTCCAGACACTTATACATCCACTCATTCTTCAATATGTAAGACATATTTAAACTTTACAGAAGCAAAAAATCACTGGATGTTGTTATCAGTCATGTCATCAGTGATGTCATTTGAGATGTCATCAGTGATGTCATCAGTGATGTCACTGACCATGTCATGAATGATGTAATATGTGACATCATCAGCAGTGGATTGCGGGTGCGCGATATATAGTTAGTGCAACTAACTATATATGGAATTTCAATGGTTTTGTGTGGGTAAAATAAGGTTTTTTAAATGCTAATTCCTAACGATATATGGTCTATAACCTATGGTTTTTTCAGTGAATTTTCAAGGTTTTGTAAATGCTAATTCCTAACTATATATGGTCTATAACCTATGGTTTTTTCAGTGAATTTTCAAGGTTTTGTAAATGCTAATTCCTAACTATATATGGTCTATAACCTATGGTTTTTTCAGTGAATATATATATATATATATAATACTAAATTTTAAATATTAAAATTAATTAAAAAAACAGTTAGATTTAATATACATTTTAACAAATATAACAAATAAATGTAATTTAAAAAGTTAAACACACATATTTAATAATTACTATATATGTGTATTTTTACTTTAAAACCATTAAGAAACTACTAATTTGAATTTATTTTATAATTTTAAAATTATACAAAATTTAACAACAAAAAAATATAGATATACCAATAACATAAAATCTATTAAAACATTCTATTATAAATTAAAACAAACTATTTAAAAATCTTCAAACTTAAATTTCCCACTTAAGTTAATGCAACAGTAGGGAATGTGTTGCAATTACTATTCCTACTCTAATGATTGCAATAGTAGGGAAAGTGTTGGCTAACGGAGGGGTAAAAATTACTATTTCCACTCCAGTGAGTGCAACAGTAGGGAAAGTGTTGGATAGCCGAGGGATAAAAATTACTATTCCAACTCCAATGACTGCAACAGTAGGGAAAGTGTTGGATAGTGGAGGGGTAAAAATTACTATTCCCACTCCAGTGAGTGCAACAGTCGGGAAAGTGTTGGATAGTGTCAAAATATCAACAACAACAAAAATATTTAAAAAATGAAATAAATGAAACAATATAAATATGTTAAAAATTAAAATGCAAATATATTTAATATTAAAACAAATAAAAATTAAAAACATATTATAATGTTAAATACATATGACAAATACCTACAAATACTATATTAAATAAAAGAAAAAATATTTTTCAAATAAATATATATTTTTAATTAGAAAATATTTAGAGACAAAAACATTAATTATTATATCAATTTAAGGGGGATATTCACAAGGACTTATCTCCGATTTATCTCCACCTTAACGCATCAAAAGTGGAGATAGATTTAACACCCCATTCACAAGCTGGTGCAAACTGGAGACATCGCCAGTATTCCCGTGAAAACTGCCCCAAAATTTATCTCCACGGTGGACACCACCAACTAACCCTAATGAGATGCGGAGTTGGCGTTCCCGTGTAAAACCCGTGTAAAAATACACAAAAGAACCACAACACTACTTTCACCACGAACTGCCAGATCTGCGATGCAAACCAAAAACAGGCGATAAGCCGCTGTAGCACCAGGGAATTAACACCTGCCTTTTGCTGGTGTTAAGCAAGACTACTACCTGCGATACAAAAGGGGATGATGGACGGAGCGCTTGACTACTACCTGTGGCATAAAAGGGAGCCCAGCCAAGAGTCACACCGGATTACCCACAGATGCCATGGAGACAATGATCATGCAACGCAAATACCCATGAGGGCCATAACATGCACCGCAACCACCCTAGGCCTGCCACCATCCCCCGGGACTCGTCCCGCCCCTCCCCCGGTAACACCACAGAGGCAGCATACATAAAGACAGTGGAACCACCTGATACACATCTGCCTCCCAGACCCAACGCCAGAGGATGACTTTGCCCACTACAGGCCCAAAAGAACAAGCATACCCCACATCCTGACCCACATCCCCCACCTGCTGACGGTCCCAACCCAGCGGACAACCAACATCCATCCGCAGACAAAGCTGCCGGTTGCGCAGCACATGCCGGCCTCTGATATCATCCAACCCACAACTGCCAGAGTCGGAGGAGTCACACAGCCAGCCCCATCCAAGGTCATCACACCTGTCCTGGATGCCAACATCAGCCTGGTACCCCAGCATCGCCAAATCACCCACACTGTGCAGGAGCAGCTGGAGATCAAGCAATGCCCCTACACCATAGCTGGATTCCCTCACGTGTCAGGGTCAATCAACTGCACACATGTACCCCTTGTGCACCCTGCCCACACTGCATACAACTGCCACAAAAGAAAGCACACGCATACCATGAATGTGCTGGCAATAGTGTACCGCCCAGGACTCCACAACAATGTCATGGCCAACTCCCCAGGCAGAGTGCATGAAACTCACATCTCCCGACACTCCATCATCACCCAGTGCTCCCAGGATGGCACACATGGAAATGCAGTACCCGTTGGTAAGTCCAAAATAAACACACCACACACCTCCAGCCCACAGTCATGCAACTCACGACACTGCCAATGGGCACGCAGCACAACTACATTCAACATAACACACAATATGTCAACCGACCAGACATGACAACACAACTCCATCGGCCATGCCCACAACCCAGCCACGGTACAAAAGGGGGTGGTGATGGACGGAGCATCTGAACCAATCAAACACTCACACCCAGTCAAAAGATCTGGGTTTAATCCATCACCGTTCTTTAGCCCACTCTGCCACCCCAGTTCAGACATGGCATGGCACCACAGACACACAAAAGCAAGATGTGAGGAGAGGCATGGAGCAGGCATTTGCGAGAGCGGCAAGTGACTAAAGAATGTGGACCTACCCAATGCCAGTTGTGGCGTGAAGGTGCCGGACAGACCACAGAGTGCAAACCACGGAAATGGCCATGTGGAGATCACCTGCTGGTACATGGAGTGTAGTGGCCAGTGGATGCGAACAAGTCCCCAGAGGCTGTGGGCAGAACGCGGAAATGTCGCAGGTTACGTCTGCCCCTGCATGCACGTGCGTAGTGGATTGAACCTGCGCACACCAGGCCTGGGTAGGGGTGTGATCAAAAAGCCTGTCCCTCTTGTTGTGGTTCTCATTCAGAATGGACAACACGTCTGCCAGGGTGGCGCCTCTCAGCCTGCCATGAGTCCTGCAACGAGCACGGCGGGCCTGCATACCTGTGCGCCTGCTGCACCCCAGGCCGCTGGTCCCCAGACCCATCATGGCTGCCCCAGCACACCAACGAGGCTCCGCTCACCTGCCTACACCGGCGTGTGTCAAAGAGGGCCCACCACTTGCCGGTGCAAGCTCCAAGCACCAGTCCCGCAACCTCTGCAGCGTCCACAGACCATCGCTGCCCCCCCCGACGCTGGCCCACATTACTCCTTTCTCATTGACATACTCCACTGGCATCCCCTGTGGCCCAGTATGTCCCACATGTTCAACTGTGTTCTGAGTCCTGAATGGCAGTGACCCCCAAGTCGGTCGCAGCGGCCACAGCACCAGACTCCCTTTGATCAGTGAGGCATAATTCCATATCGCAGGCTTGCGACACGTGGTGCCATTAACCCTGTCCAATGCAAGCCAGCGACACATGGTGCCACTAACCCTGTTCAATGCAAGCCTGCGACAAGTAGTGTCACTAACCCTGTTCAAAGCAAGCCTGCGACACGTGATGCCACTAACCCTGTTCAACACAAACCAGCGCCACGTGGATGAGGGACCAGGCCTACCCTGCGTACCAGTAGGTCCCACATCCAGAACAAAGTCGCGAATCCAGAATGGCAGAGTCCACACCAGTAAACGCACGGAGAGAAGTAAGAGGAAGATGCGGCGCAGTCCGGACGAAAGCCGGATCAGGGTCACGGAGGTGATCAAACACTATCAACAACTGACCGGGTGCCATCAACCCTGTTCACCGGAAGTCCGCGTCCTGTGGCGGTAGCCCCATGCAGGACGTTGTGCATCCGGAGCCACTAACTCTGTGCAGCACAAGTCATGGGGCCTTTATGGTTGAGTGGTTGTGTCCTTTGCAATGTACACTGTTGTCGATTTCTGACTGCACCAGGCAACCCTTGCCGGCTGGTGTGCACACACCCCACACACATCCAACACAGGTGTCACTCGGTATGTGTGCCTGCTAATACATGTTACCGTGCGTATGTGCCCGTAGCCATTCACACCATCTGAGCAAGTGTGTCTGTGTGGTCATTGTGTCAGCATGATGGGCATGGGCCCTGCAACATCACAGTTTGCTGTCTTCAGCAGACGTTTCCATATCACCTCAGCGTTGGCAGTGACCCTGGACATATAGCTTCACACGCACCCCCCTGCATGCACAAGTGGCGTGTGCTGGTCCGTCATACGTCAGGTCAGCACAGGGGTGTGCTGATTTGGCTGGGGGAGCAGGGCATGGCTCGGA
Organism: Lissotriton helveticus; assembly: GCF_964261635.1. Lineage (NCBI taxonomy): Eukaryota > Metazoa > Chordata > Amphibia > Caudata > Salamandridae > Lissotriton > Lissotriton helveticus. Next base: position 1,028,701,732 of record NC_136067.1, read on the forward strand.
CCTGGCCTTGGGCAGGAAGTGCAGTAAGTGTCTCTGTGTTGGGGCGTAGTTGCCACCCAGGGCCACAGAAGTCGATGTTGCAATGTAGAATGCACCAGGAGAGCGGGCTCGCATGTATGGGGACATGTAGGAGTGCAAGACTGCTCGGGGTCTTGGCGCATGCATGCCCAGTGTTATGTGTATAAGTCCTGTGGATGCATGAGTCAGTTGCCTAGCCTTATACGCAGCGCGATCACAGCCAGCCATGGGCTGTACACCTGTGTCCGCTCTGTCCGGGCCATTGGCCTACACTCACATGACCGCACAGCTTCAAAGGCCAGCGTCACAGTGTTCCCAGGGTCACAAACATCCCACCACATCCACGCCAGGCCTCTGTACATCTCCTGTATGCATGCAGATGGTGAAGTTACTGTAGGGATGAAAGGTCCTTTGTCTGAACTATCAGGCGGTAGCACATCGGCAGCTCTGAGCAGGAACTGGCATGTGGCAAGCAACACCTGCCAGATATGATAGCATTTGCTTGCGACTCCCACACTACGCACTGCCTGACGTGAGACCAACGTGTACACATCCCACACGCAGATGTCCTAGGTTTTAGTTATCGTGCGTGAAATGGCCTTCACACGTACTCCCGCCCCACCCCAGGCCTGCACCCATTGCACACAGACACTGCTCATTGTAATGAGCTGTGCCACTTCATCCACAGGACTGGCGCAGGGCAAGCCAGTGGCGCCTCAAGCAGAGCCACTGAAGCAATGGCACACCATCCCGGACACATGCTCGACTCCAGCGTTGTGGACCTGTACCGTGCACATCTGCTGCATGCACTGGGGGCAGTGCTGAGGATCAGTTACCGGCTGAGCTTCCGCCTTGTGGACGTCACCTGCATTCAGCCTGTGCTGCATTGTTGCTCGTGCATATTCGAGTGGTCCTTGGATGTCTGCCTCTCCAACGTAACGGTAGCTGACCTGGATTTCAATGTGTATGTGCGCCCCTTGTTGGCCCACGACCAGGAGTGTCACCATGAGGCCCGTTTATGGCATGCATGGATGTTTGCCATGCAGGCTGGAAACTGGACCGGGGAGATTGCACGAGTCTTGGTGTGCAGTGAGCATATTGAGCCACTACCCGATTGGGCTTTGGAGCACATTGGGTCCAGTGATTGGAGTCAGCACATCTGTCCGGGTCAGCTGATGGATTAGGTCGACGACATGTCCGATGTGGTGGACAACGATCGCTCATTGGAGATGTTGGTCTACGCTGCTGCACTCGTGTTCATGGACGAGTGACAAGGTAACTGCACCCACAACTGGATGTGACCCATTGCACTTGTCCCGATGCCTGGTTGCAAGTTGGGAATCTGGTAACATGTCCCAAGACGACAGTGGATACGGCTGCATTGGCCTGGACTCATGATCCAGGGGCGGACAACCAACGTGGGTTGGCACTTGACGTGTGATGGTGATGGACTCTCCAGAGGTGGATATCGGTGGTTTCCTACGTTCCTCATCCAGGCATGCTGCTGCATTCGTCTGCATATCGTGGCACTTCTCTTGGCCGTACTGACACGCACTTGTTGATAAAGTGTGTTGTGTTTTGATTTGTGTGCCAATGTGTGTGTCACGAACTCTCTGGCTCCCTGCCATACGTGCATTGCTACCTCATCAGGACTGTGGGTTTGTACTTGTGCATTATCATTTTTTTTTTTTTTTTTTTAATATGTTTTTATTGGTTCAAAAGGCAGTTATCAAGTCAGTAGACAGTACATATACAGTGACCAGGGAACACAATCGAACATGTGTCATGTCTGTTCCTTTGGACATGCATATTGTAAAAGAAACAACAGTCACACCTGACTCAATAATAGATCAAAGTAGTCCACTGGGCAATAGTTACAAATACTGTCCATATATCAACAGATAGTAGGAGCAACTGCGGTTGCTAATCCACAGGGACTGCCGACTGCTTCTACATATCTCTCCTCCGGGATGGCATAGTGAGGGCACTCGATACACTATACAGATAATCGCAACTGTTCACATATATACTCTTGGCATTATACATATCCAAATCTTACTTTAAACTCAAGAAAACAATGAGTGACAATAATCAACAAAACATAGAGACTTAGAAACAGGAGACCCAATACCTACAGATGATACTTGTGCATTATCATGTCCCTGTTTCATATTTAGACATATGCAATTGGCCGTTTACCGGCAACAGGCGGGTGCACTTGTGTCCTGTGTTTGGTTGTGGACATGTTGCTGTTTGTACCACATTGGGTTCGGTATTGGGGTGCTCTCCTTCCTATGTGTGTGTGATGCCTTGTGTGTCAGATGTCCCTTCATCTCTGATTTGGCTCACCCTCCTCCCTTTCAGGCAGTGTGGTTTTCACTTCAGTGCTTGTTCAGTGGTGTGATATTGCTGGGTTGTGTGACTTGTGCACTTGGTTAGTGTTGTTACTCTTGGGCATGGTTTGTCAGCAGTTGTGCTGTGCTTAATTGTGCATGTGTGACATTGTGCCCATCTCCCCCGTCCCCCCAGTCCCTGCTGGTTCCTCTCCCTGTTGCTGATGTGTCTGTTGTTTTTGGGCAGTTTCTGGTCCCCGAGTCCAGCCACCATCTCCAGACTGATGTGGTGCATGCCATTTCCTCCAAAACATCCAGCTCCTGGTGTGACGCTGGACTCAAACCTCCGGTGTGCATTGCTACCTTCTTGTTGTCGGTGTGTTTCTGCTTGTTTGTGCATTTCGCATCATTCTGTATGTTCTGGTTTTCTGCCATTATCCTCCTCCGCTCTCAGTCTGTATTCACCATGTCCGAGATTGCCTGCCATGTACAATGTTTTGTACCAATGGGGGTTGTGGAGTTGTATACTGGCTCGGGTTGCCTCCATTGTGCTTGGCTGTTGTTTTTTGTTTGGTTTGTCTTTCTTTTTCAGGCTTTTGTTTTGCTTATTCCTGCCTGCCGTGTGTGTCGCGGGCCTGGCGGTACTTATCCCTGCTTTCCTCATCGCAAATGGGCTCATCGCACGTTTTTTTGTGTTGTGGTTTGTGTTTTTATCTCTGTCGAGGTGGTTGTATCGCGGACATTGGCCGCGGTTTCTGCAGACTATCGCATGGTACCGCCTTGTTGTGAATTTCACGTTGACACAGGCTTATTTTCCCGTGATAGGCTACAATGTGAAAAGTTGCTTTAGCATATTTTGGTGATGTTTAGCACACGTTCTTGTGAATATACCCCTAAATGTTTTATTTCCTATCCTATAACACCACACAAATCACAACCCACATCTAAATTAAAAAAATGTACTTCCATAATTAACAAAATTAATTATCAATTAAAGAAATATTATTAATTAAAAAACAAATTACCATTTATCCCTATAATCCCGAAAAACCACAGCTAAATTAAACTGTAAAAAACATAATGACACAATTAACATGTATTTTCAATTTAATTTTTTTTAGTATTTAACAACACATTTTTAAGTAAGTAAATTTAATTTACTCCCCACCATTCACCCCTAAAAAACCAAAACCCCCACAAAAAATATGATCATCTAATTATCAGTTAAACATGAATTACACTCACCCTTTACCCCTATAAACCCCACAACCCACACCTAAAATTAATTACACAATGTCCATATTTAGTTTTTAATTAATTAATTAATTAATTAATATTAATCAACAACTTATTGTTAATTATGTAAACATAAATTACTTCTCACAATTAACACTATAAAATCTCAATTAACTAAATAAAACGTTGTCATTAATTTATAATAATTAAATTACTTCCCACCCTATTCCCCTATAAACCCACAACTTGCTACGGAACTAAAAAACGTAAAATTTAATTTAATTAAAATTGATAACTACTATGAATGTAACGGATATATTAAAAAAATATAAACAATGCTCATACCAAAAAAAGACATCACATATATTTAAAATGTATACTAAAATACATAACACTAATTAAAACATCAATATTTAAAACAACAATATTTTTGCAAACGATAATAAAGACTTCTATATTTTTTTAAACCATATTTCCAACCTTAAAATTGATATTGACATTTCGCAAACATGGAGTTGGCGACCTACATGCGCATCTACAAGAAGGGAGACATAGTGGAGTTCAAAGTATTTCTGCAGAATTAATCATCTAGCATTGAGAGCTCTAAAATGCCAGCTCCTATACTTCTCTCAATATATCTTCTAGCCCAACTTTCTGACTAATCTCAAACCTCTTTCTACTACTCTTTCCAATGCATTACCCTATCTCTCACCCTATACATCTATCATTATATCCTCTACTCTCACTCTCTCATGTATCCCATACCGCTACTATGTTCCCCAAAATAACCCTTTTTTGACTCTCTCCTACGCTACCCCTCTTTGCATCATCTGACAACTCTTTTAATACACCGATCCCCCGAAACAAACCTTTCTAAACTCTTCCCTCTGACCCTCTCGAGGGCCGAGTCACTCCCCTACCGCCAAACAGTGCCACCTGCTGCGGTCTCTCCCCGCTGCTGTCGCCCGTGTGAGTTCGATCCTCCGGTGTGCAGGATCCCTGACCAGTCTGTGTTTTTTGTGACTTATTTTCTTCTTAGCACTCCCCGCTCCTGCCTACTGATATTTGTATTGCTTGCTCTTGTTGTTGACCGTTCTCTGTCCCCTCCGCTTCCCCCACCCCCCCTTCTTTAACTTGTGTGACCCGTTGTTCCCGCCGCTTCCCCGTGGCCAAGCCCCTTCGCCACCCCGCTCCCGCCTCCCAGCTGCTCCTCCCTCCCTCCCCGACTTAAATGCCGGTCGCTGCCCGGATGCGCAGCGGGCGCGCCGCTGGCGCACCGAAGGCGTGCCAAAAACCCTGGGTCCCACGTACTCCACACCGCCAGACAGCGATATGACGCCAGCACCCTCCTCGCACTCAACACCGGCCCAGAGCACCGCTGCTTCCAGGCTGCCCCGAAACGCACCCATGGACCCTTCTCCTGCCAAACCTGCAACTTCACATGCGACAGAACCACCAATCCTCCAATGACCGGAACTAACCACCTCCGCTGCATACTCATCAACACCCGCTCCGCACGCAAACACACCGTCGAGCTCTGGGACCTGCTCGACACCTCCGCCCCAGACGTTGCCTTCCTGACCGAGACTTGGTGGAACGACTCCTCGGGTCCCGACACCGCCTTAGCCATCCCGGATGGCTACAAGATCTCCCACAGAGACCGCACCAACGGGATGAGAGGAGGAATCGCCATGATCCACAAGTCCGCCCTCCAGGTCCACACCCTCGCAGACGACTCACTCAACTTCGCCGAACACCTTCACTTCCGGATCCACACCGACCTCAACACCAGCCTCAGAGGAACACTCATCTACAGACCCCCCAGACCCCGGACCCTCTTCAGCGACTCCGTCGCTGACCTCGCCACCTCCCACGCACTCACCTCCACGACCTACATCCTCCTCGGAGACCTGAACTTCCACCTCGAGAACAACAACAATACCAACTCCAGCACCCTGATCGACAACCTCACCAACATCGGCCTCCGACAACTCGTCACCAAACCCACCCACGCCACCAGCCACACGCTCGTTCCCGTCTTCTCCACAATCACCCACATCGCCTTCAACCACACCACTGAACTCCACTGGACCGACCACCGATGCATCCACTTCACCTTCAAGAAACCAACCACACACCATCGCACCCAACAGCTGCCCCGCCGCTGCTTGGGCAAAGTCACCGAGGACCAGCTGACCTCCACCCTCGCCCAGAACCCACCCACCGACCCCTCCGACACAGACACCACTGCCGGCAACTTCAGACAGTGGATCAACCACTGCGCCAACACCCTCGCCCCAATCAAGAAATCTTCCATCAACCACCCCAGCAAGAAAGCCGCCTGGTTCACCGAAGATCTCCTGATCTCCAAACGAACATGCCGAAAGCTGGAGAAGAAATGGCTCCACTACCGCACACTAGAAAGTCACGCAGCCCACAAGGACGCCATCCGCAGACATCACCACCTCATCAGAACAGCCAAGAGATCATCCTTCAATGCCCGACTGGAAAACAACGCACATGACAACAAAGAACTTTTCAACATAGTGAAGGAACTCTCCAACCCCAGCGCCAACACCAACGACATCCCACCCTCGCAAGAACTGTGCGACTCACTGGCCACCTTCTTCCATCGCAAGATCGCCGACATTCACGACAGCTTCAACTCCTCACCCATCCCCGACCGCAACAGATCACCCCCCGAACGCCACCTGCACCAATCAACTGACTTTCTGGTCACACGTCAACGACAAAAAGGCTCGCAAGGTCATGAACTCCATCTACTCAGGATCTCCATCAGAGCCCTGCCCACACCATGTTTTCAACAAAGCCGATGCAACCATCACACCCCAGCTACGAAAGATCATCAACATCTCCTTCGAATCAGCTACATTTCCGGAATGCTGGAAGCACGCCGAAATCAACGCCCTCCTCAAGAAGCCCAAGGTGCACCCCAAAGACCTCAAGAACTTCCGGCCCATCTCCCTGCTCCCCTTCCTGGCGAAGGTCACCGAGAAAATCGCCAACATGCAGCTCACCCGCCACCTCGAGGACAACAACATCCTAGACCCATCCCAGTCTGGATTCAGACGCAACCACAGCACTGAGACTGCCCTTATCGCCGCCACAGATGACATCAGGCACCAGCTAGACAACGGCGAAACCTCAGCCCTCATCCTCCTGGACCTGTCAGCCGCTTTCGACACGGTCTGCCACCGCACACTAAGAACACGCCTCCAAGAAGCCAGAATCCAGAAGAAGGCCCTGGACTGGACCACATCCTTCCTCTCCGGCAGAACACAGAGTCCGCCTCCCGCCCTTCCGATCCGAATCCACTGACATCATCTGCAGCATACCCCAGGGCTCATCCCTCAGCCCGACCCTGTTCAACGTCTACATGGCCCACCTCACACAAGTGGCCCGCCAGCACGACCTGAACATCATCTCCTACACCGACGACACCCAGCTCATCCTCTCCCTCACCAAGAACCCACACACCAACAAAACCAACCTCCACGAGGGAATGAAGGCAGTCGGCGAGTGGATGAGGAGCAGCCGTCTGAAACTGAACTCAGACAAAATGGAGGTCCTCATCCTAGGTCCCACCCCCTCTGCATGGGACGACTCCTGGTGGCCGACCACACTGGGAGCAGCCCCAGCACCCATGGACCACGCACGCAACCTGGGATTCATTCTCTGATTGATTGATTGATTGACTCTTCTCCTCCAAAAACCCTTTTTACTCATCCAAAAGCCTCCTTCTCCTGCTATGACCTAAAAAAAGAAATCCTTCACTCTTCTTTCCCTCCAATATCATTTTCAAACTAACATGTTCACTTCTCTAATTCCATATTCCACTATACTAATTTCACCACTAATCCTTTATGAGTTCCAGAGTAGTGTGCTACTCGCCAACAAAGCATTTCAACACCTCATCAGGGTTAAAAACGCTATATAAATGCAAACCGTTTTCCCATTTTAACCCCTCCCAAACCCTTCTCAATCTAAAAACCTGACTAGCATATCCACCACTCAAACTACTTCATATTTCAGTATACTAGTTTTCAACACTAATCCTTTATGGGTTCCGGAGTAGCCTGCTACTCGCAAGAAAAGCGCTCCAACATCCCATCAGGGGTAACGGGCGCTATATGAATGCAAACCTTTCTTTCCCTTCTATCCCTACGCTATCCTTCTCACTTCAAATAACTGACTAATATCCACCACTCAAATCACTTTCATATTTCACCATACTAATTCACCACTAATCTTTTACGGGTTTCCGGAGTATCCTGCTGCTCACCAAAACAAGCGCTTCAACCCCCCATCAGGGGTAAGAAGCGCTATATAATAACAAACCTTTTTTCCTCTTCTATCCTTCTGCTATCCTTCCAAATCCAAATAACTGACTAACATATCCACCACGTAAAATTTACTTGCATGTTTCACTATACTAATTCAACACTAATCCTCTATGTGTCCCGGAGTAGCGTGCTACTTGCCGAAAAGAGCTTCAACGCCTCGTCTGGGGTAGTAAGCGCTTTACAAATGAAATTACAATACAATGCAATGACAAGATTGTTGACCACGATATTCTTGCTGTCGATATTTCTATCAAGATTTTTCAACACGATATTTGTGTAAGTCGACATTTCGACCTCAATATTTTGTCTAAATACCTAAGAACGTATATTATATATTAGGGTGTGGTACTATCTACATGCACTGGTCCACCATCCCTATATTAGTACATAAGGATTATTGGTCCTGATGAAATGTCATGATCTTTTAGACAATAACAGGCATGAAACATGTTGACCTGTCCATTTCCTCATAAACACTATCTAGTGCTGGAGTAGACCATTGCATCCGTTTCTTGCCTAAACCCACGTTTTTAAACATAACAAAGGAATCCACTGATTAAATAGTGTTTTTGGCTCTTTTACTATTTTATTGCAAATTCTTTTTAATCTACTCACACTCATTCACACATTTTACCACCACACATCACTCTTCAGCAAAAAGAAAAGAACTTTGGCAAAGAGCCCCTTTGCAGACATTGCAGCCCGACCTGAGGAGCTGCCTGATGAAGAAGCATGACACCCCTTGGGGTGTGTGAGGGCCCTTGCTCCTACGGAAGCATTACCTCACATTGCCTCCTGGTAGACCTTAACTCCTATACAGGAACTGTATACCTCTTTTGACAAATACAGACAACAACTGCTATGTCTATCAACAATCCTCCGTTGTTCAAGCTCATGGCTGTCCTCCGCAAGCATGCATCTGGATCATTCCAGACTCAGCAAGCTAGATTTGCATAATTCTCTCTACCCTCTTTCTTGGCCTTCCTACCCTCTGTCCTGGATACCAGCATCCACCTAACGGCCCAGTACCGCCTTTTCCCCAACACACAACAACTGCAGCTGGAGACCAAGCAAGGTGCTAGGTGCCATGGGCTGCACACATGTGCAAATGGTTCCCTCTGCAGCAACATTCCATCTCTACAGGAACTGGAAGCAAATGTACTCCATCAATGTCCAGGTCATCGTCGTCCATCAGGAGATGTTCACCAACGTGTGGCGAAATACTCAGAGAGTGTGCATGACGCACTCATCTTCAGGCAGTCCATCATCAATGAAGGCTCCTTCATCAACGAGCACTTCCAGAATGGCAGATATGGGAATTGCCTAATTGTATGTAAGCCAAACTCAAGTACCTAACAGGACTAGTAACAGTTAGAAATATATGACATAATACCCATTTCTATGTCTATTGATGCAGCTAGTGCTAAAAATGTATGAGGTGTGTGCCTCATACGTGCACCATGCATCATGGTACATGTGTAATCCAAATCACACATGTTCAGACATGCAAGGCCACTTTGCCTGTGAATGGTGTAAAGCTGCAGAGCAATGCATGGCTGGCCAAAATAGAGTGTAGCATCACTGTGTCACAGGAGATGTTACATGGGCATTGTGGGGGTGTCTCCATGTTACTCCCTTGGGTCATGAGGCATGTCATGTATCCCACCCCCAGAAAAATCAATCGATCAATCATTACAATAATAAAGCGTGCTACCTACCCGTGAGGGTCTCAAGGCACGGGGGGGGTACTACTGATCGAAGAGCCAGGTCTTGAGGAGTCTTTTGAAGGCCAGCAGGTCTTGAGTCTGTCGTAGGTTGGTTGAGAGAGTGCTCCAGGTCTTGGCGGTGAGGTAGGAGAAGGATCTTCCGCCGGCTGTGGTTTTCTGGATACGAGGGACTGTGGCGAGGGCGAGGTTGGCTGAGCGGAGGCTTCGGGTGGGGTGTGGAAGCTGAGTCGGTTGTTGAGGTAAGTAGGTCCGGTGTTGTGTGTGCTTTGTGTGCGTGGATGAGGAGTTTGAAGGTGATCCTCTTGTTGACGGGGAGGCAGTGCAAGCCTCTCAGGTGGGGTGTGATGTGGCTGCGGCGGGGGACGTCGAGGATCAGTCAAACCGAGGCGTTCTGGATTCGTTGTAGTCGTCTCAGGAGCTTGTTTTTGGTTCCTGAGTAGAGGGCGTTCCCGTAGTCGAGTCTGCTGGTGATGAGGGCCTGGGTGACGGTTTTTCTAGTGTCGATAGGGATCCATTTGAAGATTCTGCGGAGCATTCAGAGGGTGTAGAAGCAGGACGCGGAGACGGCGTTGACTTGCCTGGTCATGGAGAGGGTGGAGTCGAGGATGACCCCCAGGTTGCGTGCGTGGTCCGTGGGTTCCGGGGCTGTGCCTAGCGATATGGGCCACCAGGAGTCGTCCCAGGCGGATGGGGCAGGTCCGAGAATGAGGACCTCCGTCTTGTCTGAGTTCAGCTTTAGTCTGCTGTCCTTCATCCAGTCGGCTATGGCCCTAATTCCTCTGTGGAGGTTGGCTTTGGCGGTGTGGGGGTCTTCGGTGAGGGATATGATCAGCTGGGTGTCGTCGGCATAGGAGATGATGTTGAGGTTATGTTGTCGTGCGACGTGGGCGAGAGGGGCCACGTAGATATTGAACAGCGTCGGGCTGAGGGAGGATCCCTGTGGGACACGCAGATGATCTCGGTGGTTCTTGAGCGGAAGGGTGGGAGGCAGACGCTCTGGGTTCTGCCGAAGAGGAAGGATGTGGTCCAGGCCAGGGCCTTCTCTTGAATACCGGCGTCATGGAGGCATGCTGATAGGGTGCGGTGGCAGACTGTGTCAAAGACTGCTGATAGGTCCAGGAGAATTTATTTATTTATTTATTATTGCAATTTATAAAGCGCAACGTATGCCCGTAGGCGTCTTGGCGCTGTAACTTCAGTTATATTTTAAGAAGGCTAGCAAGCTGTCATTTATAAGAGGGAGCGAACGCGTTACTGGTCAAACAACCATGTCTTCAACAGTTTCCTGAACTGGAGAAGAGAGTGACTTAATCTAATCGTTAATGGAAGAGAGTTCCAATGTTTGGCTGCTGTAACCGTAAAACGTCTGTCTCCCCAAGTGACAGTCCTTGTGTGCGGTACCGTAAGTTGATGCTGCGTCATAGATCTTAGCTGTCTAGTCGGACGGTAAGCAGAGAGCTGCTCTTTGAGAAACTTTGGTCCTTGTTTGTGAAGCGCTTTAAATGTCAGGCATAGCGTTTTAAATTTGATCCGATTTTTATTTGTCAGCCAGTGGTAGCTTCTGATTATTTGGCTAATCGGTTTAAATTTAGGGGTCCTAGAAAGCAGTCTTGCCGCCGCATTCTGAATCGTTTGTAATTTGAAGACCACCCTGACTTGGGCATTGGCAAATAAGTAATTGCAATAATCCAATGGGGAGAGCACAAGTGAACTTACCACAGTTTTACCAGCGCTTTCCGGAAGAAAAGGGATTATCTTTTTTATGAGCCTGAGTTTATGAAATGCATTAGATGCTGTTTGGTTTGCATGAGTGACAAAGTTGAGCTTCTCATCAAAGGTGATTTTCCGAATTCCTGACCCGTGGGACTAGATTTGGGAGAGCTCCAAGAGATGGAGGCCACCAAACTGACGACCATGACGGGGAAATCTTCCCAATAATGACCACCTCCGTCTTCTCAGAATTAAGCCTGAGGCAGTTAGCGTTCATCCAATCTTTAATCGCCAGCATGCCTTCTTGGAAGCATGCGGCTACCTCTTCTCCATCGTTATTAATGGCGAGCACAAGCTGAGTATCATCAGCATAGGAGGTAAGGCTCATCTGGTAGGTTTTGATAACCCTTGCTAAGTCTGACACATAGATGTTAAAAAGTGTCGGACTTAGAGATGAGCCTTGGGGAACCCCACATGGTAGCGCCAGTTCCGCCGATTTAAATGGTCCTAGCATTACGGCCTGTGTTCTACCAGATAGAAAAGAGGCAAGCAGGTCGAGGGCGGCTGTTTCTCCCTTGTCCATAAGGGTCCTGATGTCGTCAGTGGCGGCGATGAGGGCGGTCTCGGTGCTGTGGTTGCTGCTAAAGACGGATTGGGAAGGGTCCAGGATATTGTTGTCTTCGAGGTAGCGAGTTAGTTTTTTGTTGACAATCTTCTCTGTCACTTTTGCCAGGAACGGGAGCAGGGAGATGGGCCAGAAGTTCTTGAGGTCCTTGGGGTCCGCCTTAGGGCTTCATCAGAAGGGCGTTGATCTCGGTGTGCTTCCAGCTTTCCGGGAAGGTGTCTGTCTCAAAGGAGCAGTGGATAGTTTTCCGGAGGTGGGGCGCGATGGTTGTGATGGCCTTGTTGAAGACGTGGTGAGGGCAGGGGTCTGATGGGGATCCGGAGTGGATCGAGTTCATGGTTTTGATGGTGTCTTTGTCGCTGACGCTGGACCAGGTGGTCAGGCGGCTGATGCGGGTGGTAGTCGCAGGGGTGGTGGACTTGGTGGTGGGTGCAGGGGAGTTGAAGCTGTTGTGGATGTCGGTGATCTTGCGGTGAAAGACGGCAGCCAGGGAGTCGCACAGGTCTTGAGATGGTGGGATGTCGTTGGTGTTGGAGCTGGGGTTGGAGAGTTCTTTCACGATGCTGAAGACCTCTTTGGTGTTGTGTGCGTTGTTGTCTAGGCGGTCCTTGAAGGCGGTCTTCTTGGCGGTCCTCATGAGTTGGTGGTGTCTGCGGGTGGCGCTCTTGAGGGCTGTGTGGCTGTCTGGTGTTCGGTCGTGGAGCCATTTCTTCTCCAGCTTCCGACAGGTGTGCTTCGAGATCCGGAGGTCTTCGGTGAACCAGGTGGCTTTCTTGTTGCAGTGGTTGGTTGTGGAGGTCTTGAGAGGGGCTAGGGTGATGGCGCAGTCGTTGTTCCACTGTGTGAGGTTGGTTGCGGTGGTGTCTGGGTCGGTGGGGTCAGTGGGTGGTGTCCGGGCGAGGGTGGTCGTCAGTTGGTCCTCGGTGACCTTGCCCCAGCAGCGGCGCGGCAGCTGTTGGGTGCGGTGGAGTGGACGCATCTGTGGTCGGTCCAGTGGGGTTCGGTGGTGTGGTTGAAGGAGACGTGGGGGCTTGCGGAGAAGATGGGGTTAAGTGTGTGTCCAGCGGCGTGGGTGGGTGTCGTCATGAGCTGTTTGAGTCCGAGGTTGGCGAGGTTGTCGATCAGGGCGGTGGAGTTGGCGTCGTTGTTGTTCTTGAGGTGGAAGTTCAGGTCCCCGAGGAGGATGTAGTCCGTGGAGGCGAGGGCATGGGTGCTGATGAGGTCGGTGATGGTGTCGCTGAACTGTGGTCGGGGTCCGGGAGGTCTGTAGATAAGTGTTCCTCTGAGGGTCGTGTTGGGGTCGGTGTGAATCTGGAAGTGCATGTGCTTGGCGGTAGTGAGGGTGTCGTCGGTGTTAGTTGAGATTCTGATGGAGTCTTTGTGGACGATGGCGATTCCGCCTCCCACTCCGTTGGCGCGGTCTCTGCGGGAGATCTTGTAGCCCTGTGGGATGGCTATGGCGATGTCTGGTGCTGAGGTGGCGTTCAGCCAGGTCTCTGTCAGGAAGGCGACGTTGGGGGTGGTGGAGTCTAGGAGGTCCCAGAGTTCGATGGCGTGCTTGCGAGCGGAGCGGGTGTTGAGGAGGATGCAGCGGAGGTGGTTGGGTTCTTTGGCTGGTGTTTTGGTGGGCTGGATGCTGGTGTAGCTGCAGTTGCGGCAGGTGAAGGGTCCTTGGGTGCGCTTCGGGGTGGCCCGGTAGCAGGGGTGGGCTCGTCCGGTGTTGAGTGCGAGGAGGGTGCTGGAGTCGTAGTGCAGTCTGGCGTAGCGTGGGGCACGGGGTCCAGGGTTTCTAGCGCTGGGCACGGTCCGGGCACGGACGGGCGCAGACGGGCTTGCCTTTGGCTCGCCCGCTGCACGCATCCGCTGCACTTCCGTGCGGCGTCCTCCATAAATGGCAAAGGGGGAAGGAGGAGCAGCTGGGAGGCGGGGTGGCCAATGGGCGACAGAGGGAGAGTGGCACAGAAGGAAAAGGGGCGGGCCGCAGGGGAGCAGCGGCGGGAAGCGGGGGGCACAGAAGCGGGAAACAGTCACAGAGATCACAAAATAAACAAAATAAACTGGCAACAGGCACTAAACAGGGCACAATGGAGGAGAAAAACACTGGGGGCAGTCAGCAACAATACTTCAGGAGTGCGGGTGCAGTGGCGAACTCGCGGCAGCAGCGGTGAGGGCAGTTGTCCTGGTCACACACGGGGGGGGGGAGCCGTGCGGTGTGTGGAGCGACCGACCCTGCGAGCCCTGCAAAATGTGACAAAATAAATTGTTCTCCACAGGTGATCTGTTCCAATCAAAAGGAACTGAAGTCATTTAAGTCACTACCACTTCCATACGTGCAGCAGTCTGTGGCACACATACATAGAGGATTACATCTCTGAGGTTGCACCCTGTGTGTGAAGGTAGGCCCTCATGCACGAACAGAATCTTGCATGTAATGCATGCCCCAACCATCCATGGTGCAAGTGCCGATGTGTTCCTGCAATGCAGAACAATGTGAGTGAGTTTAAGCTGGATTTTACAGAAAGTGATGTTCTGTGCACTTCTGCCCTTACTCAGCAACATAGTGCGGTGCAGAAAGGTGGCTTGATGCACTGAACAGAGCCACACTCCAAAATATCTGTGTTCATGTGTCATGTGCACATAGTGGGAACAATTCACTGCAACTATTATACAATGATGTGCCACATTGACATGCACTAACTTATCTGTCAATGGCAATAGACGCACAACGTCACTGAGTTGCAATGTGTCCGTTCACTCTGTGTGGATGAATTGAACCACTTCAACTGCATTGGCTAAAAAATGTAAACTTTAATCATGTGGAATGACAGACAAGTCACTTATGAGCATTAACGCAACACAACAGAAAAGTCGGGCTGAGTGTCTCTTCAATAGTGTACCAACTCTTCATATCAATCACAGGTCAACAAGCTCAGTGGGGGGAAAACATGTGCTGTGTAAATCAGCACACATTACACATGGCAGTGTACTTGTATGTTGACCAAAGTTACAGAAAGAAGTATGTTCAAATGGAAGGTGTGGCATGCCATTTCAGTGTAGAGTCTAGATAAGTCTCTATCTCGATCATGTTAAAAATTGTGACACCAATAGTACCAAACACACACATCTCCCAGCAAAATGGATGTGTTTGTCCCCAAATACATGTAAGCAGACTGAGAAATTGATGGATGTCAGCAATGTGATGGTTCACCTGATCTGCATAGGCAGTAGCCCCAATGAGAAAAATATAAATTCCAACAACATGCAACTCATAAAGTCTAACACAATGCTGACAAACATGTCATACATCAGGCCTCAACATAGAATATTATCCAACCTGGGCAAGGTACCACAGTGTAGTCAGGATGCCAATATTAGGAATCCTTGTGCACGGCAATGATGATAAAATCAAGGCATACAAGTACACAATCCCCTACAAGTTACACTCCTACAGATACATGTGAATAAGGAAATATTGTGTCTACTTATGTAGTGTACAGCTCCTTGTAATAACATCAGTGTGCCCCATATGAACAGGGCTCACATTGCAATACATATGTGTAAAGCAAAGTGCACCATGACAACTTCTCTGCACAAAACAATTTTGGAAGGCTGCCAATGAATAGCATTACAATCCATGTGACATGTGTGAACTGTGAGGGATAAAAATCCAATTCCCCCTATATTAGCAGTATTAGCCATATCTATATATTGTGTTAGCATTATGTATCTTTGCCGTTTATATGCCTAATGCCTAACCTATATCTGTTCTAGCTAGTTGATAAGGGTATATGCTGTTCGTGTGTTCTGTTTACATCGAGTAAGCAGAGAACCATACAGATGCCATCTTTTCTCTGCCTGTGCCAGGCCCGAGCAGTGATCGCATGTTACTCTCCAATAGTTGTCAGGCCCCAATTTAGTTGAGTTACTGAGAGCAGCTGAATGCACACCATTGTTCCACTGTCCTGGGACTCAAGGTCGCATCTGGCTTTGGGTGTGATAAGCGCATTACTGAAGGCGCCGTGAGTACACTCCCGGGCACCGGGACGAAAGGGAATCACCCCTCTTGACCTCCCCAATAATAACTAAGCAGAGCTTTGAACTAATCATATGTGCCATATATGGTCCTTCCTCGAGACCCAAGAGCCAAGTAGTGTTTTTCCATTTACGGTGACTTCATGTATTGTGCTGAAAGTATATATGTGCTATTTTGAATGTAAGCCAGCGGTCTTCTCCGCACACCTGATGGGTGAGGATTGGAGAGGCTCCTCTATAGAGTATTTTGCATAATAAAAGATTGAACTCTCTTCACTGCCAACTGACTGGTCATTTGGTAATTGGTATTGGGGCAATTGGTAGGTATAGCTCCTTTGTTAGTTTTTTATGGTGTGCACCTTTAGTAAATGGGTGGAGGCCTACTGACCAAAGAAAATACTGCTCTGGCAACAGCAAAAGCTTTGATAAAGGAGTTCTTCCCACGTTATGGATTACCTCGGGTGATCTAGACAGATAACAGGGGACAATTTAATGCAGATCTTATCAGTCATGCTTGTAATGGGTTGCAAATTAAGCAGAAGTTTCATGCTGCACGACACCCCCAGGCTGCTGGACTGGTTGAGAAGTATAATGGAATACTGAAATTGAAACTGGCCAAAATTCAAGAGGGTACTGGGCTGAAGTGGCCCGATGCCCTACCATTAGCATTGATGTCTTTACGAATTACCCCACATTCCCGATCTGGCTTGTCACCGTATGAGGTCATCTTTGGACGACCAGCCAATGTTTGGGGTGTCCCGAGACCCAGAATGTTTCGTGATATTGTTTATCCTATGATGAAAGATTATCTGTATGCTTTGACTAAAGATCTCCGTTCCATTCATCAACAGGTATCAGCAGTGTTGCAGCCCCTGCCGGAGGGTCCCGCACATCGTTTGGAGCCAGGACAGTGGGTCCTGGTTCGCAACTATCAGCTTGGACCACACTTGGACCCTCGGTGGTCCAAGCCTCACCAGATTCTTTTGGCCGCACGGACAGCGGTGAAGGTGGAAGGCAAGAGACATTGGATCCATGTCTCCCACATTAAAAAGTTGCCTCTCCCGCTTCCTTATGATCAGAGGAACCAGGAAGGAATTTTTACCCAGGAAAGCAAACGAGTCCCTCGCTTTGTCCCTTTTTCCTATGCCCTGGAAGTTGGAGATGGGCAAGGAGAAGGAGCAGTGGGCTCGGAAGGGGCTTTGTCATCTGCACTAGTAATTGCCCCAGATTCTGTTGCTCCTACAGTGGAACGAAAGGTTCATGATATTCCTATTGCAACAGATGTACCTTCCTCTGTTTTGTTCTCTGAACAGGAAACGCTTGGCCATGTTCGATACAATCTGCGGCCCAGAAAACAGCACAGTACCCAGAGGAAGATGGAAGGAGATAGGGAAAGACTTGAGTAATAGGGTTTGTCAAGAACCTTCCTGGGGTACTGAACTAGACACTGGACCAAACAAGTTGAGAACCTGGAACATTTGTATGCTCTGTTCAGAAAGAAAGACTGAATTTCATGAACAAGGCGCCAAGGTTGTGACTGCTTCAAGAGTTGTGTGAAAACCTAACTCCAACGCGAGGATCTGTTTTGGTGTTCTTTGTGATGAACAATAATAGCCTGCCTGTGAGGCTCTAGATGGACACAGGAAAGAAGAGCCCTCTGGCAGGTTGGACTGCATTGCCCGAGTTTAGTTTTGGACGTTTAGCTAGCATGTACTCTTTTGCCCGTTTTGTTCCCAAAGAGGAACGCCCTCTTGCACCCGTTATTACCCTACATATATGCCTATTTTTTCTAGTTGGACCATGCATGTCAAAGTAGCCTTTGTGGTCACAATAACGATTTTGGTAATAATATTAATGAGCATGTTTGTATATTTGGAATTTTGTCATCCTATGCATACTGTCTTGGGAACAACTACCCGGCCTCCAGAACATCTATTTTATACTTTAGCCCCGCATAAAGAAAGGCACAGTCAGACTTATACTAAAAATGTATTTGTTGAAATGCTTCATCAAACGCATAGTGCTATGAATACAACAAACTGTTGGGTTTTCGGCCTTCTGCCCTGTGTAATGCACAAACATGATCTATTTATCTCTCTGCCATTATCATATTTAGGAAGTTGTGAAGCTTGGTTTAAGTTGTTATCTATGATGTACATGCATTATACTGTATATACCAAACGATATTCAGAAAAAGACTATGAGATGATCCTAGCATACATAGAAGTACATCAAGGTTATGACCCGCAGGGAAATGAAGGGGAAGGGTCATTAGATCCAAATGCCTGTATGAATTTATATACCGAACACGAAAATGTTACCTGGTTGAAATATGACATTTCTCGACTTTGAGGAGTTTAATTTTACCCAGTATTTTCAGCAATTCCAGGAAAGAAATGTTACAGATGACAAAGCAATCCCAGTGCCCATATTAAACAGTACTTCAGCATTCAGCGTTCAGGGAGCAGGATACATTTCAGTAGGAGAAAGTCGATGTAATCATACCTATTAGCTGCGTACCTTAAGTAGTCCTTCATTGTTGACTCCCCCTAATGTCTATTTTGTCTGTGGAGAAAATGCATATACGTGGCTTCCCCGTGGTTGGGCTGGCCGTTGTTATTTGTCCTTTTTGTATCCTCCAGTATACATAGCCCCCTCTAATTATCATAAGGATCATCGATTAGATAAGCGGAGTCTACCACTTGTCAGAGATAAGAGAGAGATTGATACCACCGACATAGATCAGACAGATACTCCTGGGCAACATTTTATTGACATTGCGAAGGAGGTGTTTCCTATTTGGGGTCCCATCATTACCAGTAAGGAAGTGAGGCATCTGTCTAGAGTAGTTGAAAGGGTGAATAATACCACTGCAGGTATATTGACCAATCTGACCGTAGAACTTCAAGCGATAAGACTCATCTCGCTTCAGAATCGAATAGTTTTAGATGTTATCCTGGCCGACCGAGGAAGAGCATGCCGCGTGATCAGCAGCTCCTGTTGTGTATATATCACTGACTCTTCCCCTTCTGTTCATCTGGCCATTCAAAAATTACACCGTTTGGCCTCTCAAGTGCATGCAGGTACTGGTACCTGGTCCTTATCTGGTTGGTTTTGGGGTCTGTTGTCCACCTGGGGATGGAAAGTTATAGCGGGTTTCATATTCACCTGTTGTCTCTGTATACATTGCAAGCCTGCTTGTTTCTCTTACTGTGCTGCAAAGCTCGCCTCTTCTGTGATAAAGTCCTTCTCCAGCAGCAGTAAATGCTCAATTAGTTCAGCAGGAAATAAAGGATATCATGCAGATTGATGAAGGGATTTTTGAAGACTGACTTCCCATTTAATTAGCTGAATCATGCTAAAAGGGCGGTTCGGAGGGATAAAAATCCAATTCCCCCTATATTAGCAGTATTAGCCATATCTATATATTGTGTTAGCATGATGTATCTATATACTCTTTGTGGTTTATATGCCTAATGCCTAACCTATATCTGTTTTAGCTAGTTGATAAGGGTGTATGCTGTTCGTGTGTTCTGTTTACATCGAGTAGGCCGAGAACCATACAGACGCCATCTTTTCACTGCCTGTGCCAGGCCCGAGCAGTGATCACGTGTTTCTCTCCAATAGTTGTCAGGCCCCAAATTAGTTGAGTTATTGAGAGCAGCTGAATGCACACCATTCTTCCTCTGTCCTGGGACTCAAGGTCGCATCTGGCTTTGGGTGTGATAAGCGCATTCCTGAAGGCGTCGTGCCTGCACTCCCGGGCTCCGGGACGAAAGGGAGTCACCCCTCCTGACCTCCCCAATAATAACTAAGCAGAGCTTTGAACTAATCATGTGTGCCATATATGGTCCTTCCTCGAGGCCCAGGAGCCAAGTAGTGTTTTTCCATTTACGGTGACTTCATGTACTGTGCTGAAAGTATATATGTGCTGCTTTGAATGTAAGCCAACAGTCTTCTCCGTGCACCTGATGGGTGAGGGTTGGAGAGGCTCCTCTATAGAGTATTTTGCATGATAAACGATTGAACTTTCTTCACTGCCAACTGACTGGTTATTTGGTAATTGGTATTGGGGCTATTGGTCGGTATAGCTCCTTTGTTATTTTTTATGGTACGACAACTGCACCACATGTATCAGACCAATTCACATGGTCAAGTCAGTGTACTATGAAACGGCTGTGCCTATGCCATGTAGCCCACCAACGACATCTGTGTTTTACCATGGACATATGCATGTTTTTAGTGTAATACATGTCGGCTATGTCGCAACCTACCTCGGGAAGAGGAACTAGCCAAATATCTGATCACCAATCTGCCGGTTCACACATGTAGTGAGAACACATTTAAAGCTGCTGGATCAACATTGAAGTCAGGCTGTAGAAGTGTACAAATTATCAGGCCATGCTCAGTATTTGCCATTACACAGACTACTGGATGAGACATGTGTAAACCAATTACCAACTGTATGAGTACCACATATTGTGATATTTACCGTAAGAAATGTGCATAACTAATTCACTGCGCATTACACACATGTACAGGACTTTAATCTGTATCAGTGAGCATAAGACTTTCCTTGTCTATTTTTTACTTTCAGCTGACCGAGGATATGGTCTCCAGTTGTGGGTCAATACCCCATATGCACATCCCCACACTGAGCTGGAAAGAAACTGCAATCATGAACTCTGCAAGACCAGCAATATTGTCGAGATAACCTTAAGTTTGCTCAAGGCCAGGTTCAAATATTTGGACATATTAGAGGTTAGATTGCTCTACTCGCCTCCTATGGTGTGCAAGATGATACTTGGCTGTGCCATCCTACACAATATCTGTGTCCGGACTAATGTTCTATGGGATGGGAACCATCAAAAGCAGGACCCACAGGAGGAGGAGGACGATGAGGATGGTGGGGACATCCAGTATACAGTGGCTGGTACTATGCAACATACATACATTACCCAACATTTCTTTTCCTGACACATATGTACTGTGATGGAGCATGGACTAACGTAATATGAAGGTTCGACATGCAAATAAAAGTTTGAATCCATCATTTGACTTTAGGTTTATGTCACAGTCCTAGTAAACATTAACTCACCCACATCTTGCTAACTAGAAGTAGGCTCCAAAATGTAACAATCATTTCATCAGGCCAATGAGCAAAATGGGGCCGTGGCTGACATCTAGTAATTGCACATATGCAAAATGCTATTTGAAGATGTGCAACACATTTAAGGGACAGGCCAGCTATGCAACAAGACAATATCCATTTTTCTCACTCTCACCTTCTACAAGAGCTGTGCAGAACTGAACAACTAGCAGTCTTGCCATGTTGTGCAGCAGCAAAGTTTACAACAGACGGCACTCAGTGAAATGTGCAACTCAACACAACAACTGCCAGACCTAAGAATAAGCACACAATATAGTGTGTCTCACAAACGAGGGAGAATTGTGAATCACAGCATGTTGCTGGAACTAAATTTAGTGCTGATACCGTCTGTGATAATGAGTGAGAGTTGTCATGGTCAAAGGCATAGTGTCATGCACACATGTTAAAGCTGTCACTTGTACTGAACGCTTACATGTATGGGTGGATTTCCACAAAACACACCGTATGTAACAACTTATCTGGCTACATACTCACATATCCCACATAATGCAACAGTAGATAAAGGACACATTTCTCTTGCATAGCACAGCAATGCAATGAGGCCCAAAGGCATGTTAAATCCCATTTGGTGCAAATGACATTGTACAGCCAAGAACTTGGCGGAGTGGTATGTGTGTACATTGTACAATTGCCAGCATATGTGGATACACTCACACTCAATGCATGTGAGGGATCTCTGGCAGATGAACACATTGACACTACTTATACTGGTGTGCTTTTCTACACCATTTGTCAGTTCACACAGGAATAAAATCACTTTATCATTGCAGCTCATCCTTACTGACATTCAAGGTGTAGCACTGAACTTCTACATCCTTCAGTGACAGAGATATGATGAGTCTGGGCATTAATAATGGCCTTTCTCAGTGGATGCCTTATGATGGCACTCATATGTAAATTTCTATTTGAGGCGTTCTTATGTGCATGATGACATTGTCTTGATATCTGAGCAAGGTATCTGCAGATGTGTGAGCATGTGTTGGAGGCTCACATGTGCCACAGGCACAATTCTTACAGTTCAGCTATTGCCTGATTAGTTGGCCCATTTTGTAGTGTGGCACTCAAGGTGCCTATGCTTAGTGTCACATCATGGTGGTCAATAGTTGAAGGGATAACCCATATATTGCCATGGCGGGAAGGTGCATAATGCTTGCACCTGTCAGACCTGAGCATGTGATAAGGAGAGTAGCACAGTTACAGAGAGATGCTGAAAAATGTATTTGATATCTCCACATCCACCATGGTCTAGTTCATCCTATCTTCAACAGACATACAACACGCAGGTTCCAGGTAGTGTTTTCATTCATAAGTGTTACTAGGAGCAATGAGCATGCCGCAGTCCTTACAGCAACACTCCCATCTTTGTTAGAGAGCAATAGGATGTCCAGAGACAGAGTCAATTAGGGATACACGTCATGGGACATGTTGAGGAGAGGAATCTTCCATTGAGGAGGAAGTTCATATTGCCATTAGGGAACGTAGGCCACATTGACAGTTCACAAATGGGCAAGATCCACAGGTGGAAAAGCCAATAGGGCACAGTACCAGTTGACTAGTGCACTGGCATGATCATATGGCAGGTCCGATGAGAAACTGGCCAAGTGGCACAGACAAATGTTATTGGGTAGCTCTTTGGTGGAAAATGTAGTCCACATATTTGTCCTCTGATGTGTGTGATGTCTCCCCTGAGGGGTGTATTGTTGGTGCAGGAGGTGACGGAGGCACACACACACATCAGTGGCAGAATATGAGGATCTCCTGTCCCCAGCAGCATCATCTGTGCAAACAAGGAAGGCAGCACAGCACTGAGAAGGGCCTGATATAATGCCAGCAGGGTAACATTTTTGCGGTGTAAGGCAACCATTGTTGCTATGTAGGAGTCCTACTTCCGCTCCATTGATTTGAGGATGTTGTGGATCATCCCGACTGGTTGACCACCTCACTGATGCTGCTTTGGCAGGGCAGTTGTTAATGCCTCTGCCTCATGACACCAGTGATGTCAGCCAGAGATTTCAAATCCATGGAGCAGAGGGTAGTTGCCTCTTATTGCCTCAAATGTGTCCTTATTAGGGCTGAGGAACCTACAGACTTTCTCTAGGGTGCCAGCCATGGTCTCCATCCATGCCCACCCCCTATCTAACAGCTGCCTCTGGACTCCTGCCACATGCTGTTGGAATTCAACCTGGGGGTTCTCGCAGTCCGGCATGGACTTGTGCTGGCAGATAGGGTATGTCTGGTGGTAGAAGGATCCTCTAGAGACCCTGCAATGCTGTTGTGCCCTTCCCACAATGTAGAGGGTGAATCCAAGGAGGCCAGGATTTCCCTGAGGGTGTCTTGGTCCAGGTTTGGTAGGCTGTCATCCGTAGCAGGTTTCTCATCTGGGACAGGCAGCTGGTCAGGAGGGGTTGTTTCTCCCTCTGCAATGAAATAGAGATGTGTTAATGGGGATCATTGTTAGATGTTGACATGAGTTATCTGACCGACACACAGAATTTATTCTGATTCACTTTCAGTTCTATATTGATGCATAGTACATATATTACTCATAGTCATTGAGGCCTAATTCCACTGCTGTTGCCTTTCGGATGACAGTATCTCAACATTGTTCACACGACTACTGTGTGAAAAAGATGACTTTTCTTCTCATGACACACCTTGCAACACATTTACACAGCTGGCTGGGCCGCCGTGCCTGTGCAGGTAAGTTGAGGTAAAATCCACATCTTCCTTTGTGATTTCCTAATTCTTACATGATGGCTACACTGATTTTTGTTTCCTGTATTCTCACCACTACTGTGCACATTGGCCAAGGTCCCCAGCATGCCTGTATAAACTGTGGCCACCCCTCAGCCCACAGCTCCTGGGAAGGTGATGTGGATTTGGTCATGTATTTGATTTGATCTAGCAGTTTGTATTTCACATAGTACACCATAGCACTCTGTCATGTTGTGCTGTCTTGCATGCACAATGTGCTTTCATGTGTCCAAGGGTTCATTTTTCACACACATCTACATGCCTCTACACAGCTGACAACCTTGCTGCACTGCAGGTGTGTGAGGGTATGTACTCACCATGGGTTTCCTATTTGTGCATACTCGTGTGATTTCATTTCACATACCGTTGGCTCCATAGTTATTGACAGTTAGAGCTGTGTACTAACTCTCAGGGGAGGGCCACTGTCAAACTAAGTTGATTCATGGAGTAGGTGCCTCTTATTGCCTCAAATGTGTCCTTATAAGGACTGAGACACCTACAGACTAGTGCTGATGCTTCCCCTTTTCATTATTGACAGAGCTGGTTACCTGCAGAGCATCACAAATTGTTTTACTCAGGGCCACTCATTTATATGTTTACATGTCTTCTCTAGCAATCCTCATTTAGGCCCAGGTACTCAACTTACTGTCACACACTGGCAGGACCTAATACAATCATTGATTCTCTGGTGATTAAGACACTAACAATATGTATGTTCATATTCAATTGACTGACATGGCTTTTTGTATTTGAGGACTATGGGCCAAGCTGTGCCGCACATGCTAGTAGCGCTGGAAGTGGGGACATGTACATACCCATGCACCTCACCCACAAACTATCCCTGAATCCTGCCCGTTGTAGTGGCAATGGGGTTCATCCTGCCACTTCACAAAGCCCTGTTTCACATCACCTACTTTGACATATGTGGCATGGTAAGACTTTTCTTTTTACTGACTGCCTCCTGCCACATGCTACACCTTCACCCAGGTCAACATCATAAGTAGGATGTAGTACACCAATGGACTCTTCGCTGTCATCGCTTTCCACCTGTGACACAAGTGTGATACTCAGAGACAGCAGTACATGTATACTGGTTAGGCTACCTTGCAGTACAGATGTTCCTACTCTCCTCATTGCTATGCAATGTCTCCCCATTCAGACACAGTGCAAGTTCAAGTGCTCAGGCATACTTACAATGCACTGCAGTACCAGGGGCTGTCCGGCCTCACACGCCATGGGTCTTTTTTATGAGAGGGTTGCGCCACCAGACCATCCCTTTTATTGATGCTCTGGTGGTGCAAGCTTCTCAATCATATATATGAGGCCACACAAAGTTCAGCCCCATGCTAATTCTCCATAAATGAGGGCCCATATTTTTTTCCAACACACATGGACCTCTGGTGTGCATCACTTGCTTGCAACCCGATCCCAAGTTGGAACTGGTACATGACAAAAAAGTGGGTGGTCCCTGCCGTGGCAGGTGACAACTGTGTGCTTTCATCCCACACATTGTGACAGCTGTGTGCAATGTAGTATCATGCAATCAAGTATACACATGGGGGTTTGCATTTTCCTATGTGTTGATACTTCACATGCGGCACACCTGAGCCCCCTCTCAGGTGAGGAGTTTATCTTTTGACAAGCCCATTCCATTCCATTGGTTTGTAGTCCTCATTTGGGTTCATGGGCCCATGTTAGACACAATAGCCTCATGATGCAAGGTGGCCTGCACTGTCTCAGTCAGGTTGGGCAAGCTTCAAGATGTGTTGTTTCAGTCCATGTTTTGTGCTTTGTATTGTGGCACTTGTAGTTCTGGTGACTCATCTTATGCATTCCACTAAAAGTCCCAGTATACAAAGGTGATCCTGGCCTCATGCAGCACTTCGCAGATGGAATGGACACACTTGTTGGAGCTGGACTGAGCTGTGCAGCATGTTGCTGGGCAGTGTGACTTACATTTATGTGATGTTTAACTGTACATGAGAAAAGAAAAGGTCCTACCCTTTCCCTTGCACACAGTGCAGTGGTTCGCAGTGACCTAGTTTGCTGCGCTGCACAACATGACCCTATTGTCCCTTGTTCTCACTTACCCTGTAGGTCTTCATGGCCATCACTGACCTGTTCGGGGACTCCTGCCACCAACTCCCCTGGAATGACAGCTGCCACCTGCTCCTTCAAGGAGGCTAGCTCCTCCCAGTCCTCATGTCCTCCTTCTCCGGTCTGAACTGCTGTCTTCAGGTTATTGGCCAGTTTCTCCTTCATCCTGCTCTTATAATTATGCCAGTGCTTATTGCAGTTGGTCACTGTCCTCTTAGCTTGTCCAACACTGTTGCTCTTGGAAACTATGGACTGCCACATGGCCTCTTTCTTTCCTGATGGCAATTTGGCGGTGACAAGGAGCTGATGCTCATGATTTGTCACCTCTGTGATCAAGATGTCATTTTATTACGCACTGAAGTTACTCTTCCCCTGGGACTCTGTCTGGATATCCTGGCTGGTGCTGGGGATGTTGGGGTTGTTCCCCTGGGTGCTATTCTCTGCTCCCTCTCTGCCTTCTCTAAGTTGTTTTATTTTTTCTCTTCAAAAGCATAATTATTATTTTTTTTTTACACTTGACATACTCAAAAGTGATGCGAAATTGGCTTGCGTGGTTTTACGTGCAGTCCGTTTTGAATACATCAGCGGTCCCACAGAAGCATAAATTTTTTGATGCTCCATCTGACATGCGCCATGGTGCATTGTCCCATAAATATGATGCATCCATGGTGTTTAAAAATGATGTAACATAATGCAAATATTTCTGACACATCGCCACCTTAACACAGAGATGTGTTAGTTCTTGAAATTATACAAATGGGGGTGGTGATGGACGGAGCATCCGAACCAATCAAACACTCACACCCAGTCAAAAGATCTGGGTTGAATCCATCACCGTTCTTTAGCCCACTCTGCCACCCCAGTTCAGACATGGCTATATGCAAATCAGTCTGACCCTGTGCCTTATGGGAACAGTCCAGCCCCAACTGCCAAGCCATGCCTTCCCTGGACCAGAAACAAGCTTCCGAAGACCGGTTTCTGGCATTACAGCCGTCTTCAGCCCTGCTTGCTTGAATCCAGTGGCAAAGTGAGCAAGGACTCACGTCTGAGCATACCCTGCCACACTTATGACGGCCCAAAGCGGTACAAAAGGGGTGGTGATGGACGGAGCATCCGAACCAATCAAACACTCACACCCAGTCAAAAGATCTGGGTTGAATCCATCACTGTTCTTTAGCCCACTCTGCCACCCCAGTTCAGACATGGCTATATGCAAATCAGTCTGACCCTGTGCCTCATGGGAACAGTCCAGCCCGAACTGCCAAGCCATGCCTTCCCTGGACCGGAAACAAGCTTTCGAGGACCGGTTTCTGGCATTACAGCCGTCTTCAGCCCTGCTTGCTTGAATCCAGTGGCAAAGTGAGCAAGGGACTCACGTTTGAGCATACCCTGCCACACTTATGGCGGCCAAAAGCGGTACAAAAGGGGGTGGTGATGGACGGAGCATCCGAACCAATCAAACACTCACACCCAGTCAAAAGATCTGGGTTGAATCCATCACCGTTCTTTAGCCCACTCTGCCACCCCAGTTCAGACATGGCTATATGCAAATCAGTCTGACCCTGTGCCTCATGGGAACAGTCCAGCCCAAACTGCCAAGCCATGCCTTCCCTGGACCGGAAACAAGCTTCCGAGGACCGGTTTCTGGCATTACAGCCGTCTTCAGCCCTGCTTGCTTGAATCCAGTGGCAAAGTGAGCAAGGGACTCACGTCTGAGCATACCCTGCCACACTTATGGCGGCCAAAAGCGGTACAAAAGGGGGTGGTGATGGACGGAGCATCCGAACCAATCAAACACTCACACCCAGTCAAAAGATCTGGGTTGAATCCATCACCGTTCTTTAGCCCACTCTGCCACCCCAGTTCAGACATGGCTATATGCTAATCAGTCTGACCCTGTGCCTCATGGGAACAGTCCAGCCCGAACTGCCAAGCCATGCCTTCCCTCGACCGGAAACAAGCTTCCGAGGACCGGTTTCTGGCATTACAGCCGTCTTCAGCCCTGCTTGCTTGAATCCAGTGGCAAAGTGAGCAAGGGACTCAGATGCTCCGTCCATCACCACCCCCTTTTGTACAGTTCTTGTAAATGAGGGCCCTCATTTGCAAACAATTAGCGTTTGGCAGCGCCACTAGTGTTTTGCTGCCCTGCTCAACGCCAATTCAAAAGGGCAGGAATGCACCATATTTACGAGATACGGTGCATTCCTGTCCTTTCAGCCGGTGCACAATTTGGTGCCTAGCACAAACACAGGCACCCTTGTACCATGCTGAAAGGGTGTCTACCTTGTTGGCAGAATTGTTTTTGTGCAGGAAGAAGCAGCTTCCTGTATAAAACAATCCCATTCTATGTATGCTGCAGAATGCAGCACATATGGAAAGAGGAAAAAATGAGAAGAAATGAAAACATTTCTCCTCGTTACGCCTGCTCTGGGGAGGCGTAAAGTTTTGGTGCTGACCCAGGTTTATGTGATTTTGTAAATCTGGGACAGGGTCAGAATTCATGGATGTTGTGTGTGAACACCCACCGCAATGCCCAGGTACATCTCCTTGGTTCACAGTAAGGTAACGCAACGCTTTGCGCTGCCTTGCCTTACTCCATATCTAGGAGGCCATGCAAAGCCACGCAGGGTGGCTTTACATCGCCTCATAGAAATGACTGAGAGGCCTGCGCCACCGGGGCGTCAAAAAAGTGACGCTCCGGTGCGCAGGCCTCTTGTAAATAAGCCCCTAGATACATTTGAATGATTGCTCTTTGGTCAATAGATGTAGTGATATGGATCTCAAGCTTTGTGATGAGCAGTGCTGGTTACATGGGCTTGAGGGATAATAAAAAGCTTATAGGATTCATCTGATATACATTATAACTCATTCAATATTGGGACCTCAGCTACCTTGTATCCTTTAACTCAGTGGATTAAAATCTGTCTGTTTGTTGGGCTAGTGCCTGTAATAAGAGCGGGAATGCACAGCATTGGGAGTTTGACATATTATGGTTTATCGAGGGTCCTTGAATTAGCTTGCAGTTCACACGTTTTGTTCGGCTGAGCGATTTAATTGTATTTGCTCTCATCTTCCGTTGTTTGCCAGTCTCTCCTGTTTAAATAGTCACATGCCTGTTGTTTTTAACAAACTTTTGAACTATTCACAAATGTGTTTGAGTAGAAACCCGAAGATTTCCTAATTATCATGTCTAACATTTCATTCAGAAATTAACAATTTATTTGCTGCTTGTAAAGTGCCAAATGGAATTATGTTTCGTCTGAGCATGCATGGGAGTGTGACATGGTTCGATGCACACAGCATCGGTGGGGTCTGAGATGGATCTAAATCGCCTCTGAAGTATATTGGGTGTTGAGTGGTGCAAATTTGTTAACACACTTTGCCACTTTTATTTTGTCCACATTTTCTCTAGTTCATCAAACTGCTGTAATGCTTAGCACCAGAACATTGGTAACCATTTGCTGTTAAGAAAAAGGTAGCAATAGGAACACCTCAAGCCTCAGACTTAAATCATCTAATTAAACAAAATCCTTAAATCTCGAGCACGTTTGTTGTTCCCAAGCTGGGTCAGACTTCTGATCTAAAAATGCCAAAAGGCTAAATTATCCCAGAATCTGAAAATAAATTTAGTACACTGTAACAATTCCATCATTCCTATAACTTCTATGTTACTAGGTTCCCCAGTAAAACTAGTTGCCTAATTTAGAGTTTGGCGGACGGATTACTCTGTCACAAATGTGACCAGTCCGCCCTATTGTAAGTGATAAAATAAATAATGCACTTGTAATGAGGTGGTTAGGATATGCGTCTAGTTCTAACAAAGTAACCTGCCAGCGAAGTTTTAAATCAAAATCTAGGATCTAAATCTGAGCAGCCCATTTTTGGGGGGAGGGGATATGGCATCCTGCAAACACCAATACCAGGGCTAGGATATTTACAGGAAGCTTATTAAATTCCCCATTTAGAGTAAAACTCTCCCTTGAAATAGTTGATTACACTGTAATACTGCATGTTTCCCCCATTCCAGGATACACAACTTGGAATGTGGTGGTGTTTCCATGTTCCAACTCCATCAGGTGGAATATTTTTGCACTACGTAATCATGATTTGGTCACTGTTAGAAATGGGGTTTCTGGTTGGCTAGGGTACGCACCTAAGCCAGCAAGAATGTACCACTCTAGTCAGGGTAAGGGAGTGACACACAGAAGATAACCCCACTCACCCCCTGGGGTAGCTTAGCAGAGCAATCAGGCTTATTCCAGAGGCACTGTGTAAAGCGTTTGTGCAACACACACACACACACACACACACCAGTGACACACTAGGTGTACCACAAAAATAGACTGTACTCAAGGTTGTATAAAAATCTTTTTTGTATTGTACTTAAAACACATTAGACCACAATCACATAAATCACTTCGCCAACCAGGCATTCGTCATGACATCACTTGGATCATAAATTACTTTTCCCTAAGACAATGGTCATAAAAGCATAGGTAGTGCAATAGGATAAATTCTCCTAGATTGCACACGCCACCAAAAACACCTTCACTGGGCACATAAAGGCAACTTCCTGAAATACTAATCGGTATCCTGATACTGTAAGGCATAAAGCAGGACATAACACATCAGGCAGGAATATGAAGTGGTTAGATTGAAGCATAACATTTTAGAATTACCTTACCAGCATATCACCATAATCACCAGGAGAGCATAGGGTGTAGCACACCTGCAGTCCTATTACATTTTTTATGGTTGTTGAAGCTCCCCACGCAGGGCACAGAAGTGCTTGTGTTTCTCCTAGGGGTATTATGGTATTCTTGGGCCAACTGTAGGGCATGCAAGCTTCTGCGCGCCCATGACAGCTAGTCCAGTAACTCGCGTGGTCACCAGACACATGAAATAACACAGCGGGGGTCCTCTGTTGAGGATTCACCTGAACGTCTAACCAACAAGTACCCCTACAGCGATGTGAAGACCTTGCTGGGTCCCCGACCTCCGAACAACACCAGGCGGCTGCCCGCGTTGATGCAGGGCAGCAGCCGTGCTCTTTTGGTGGGCCGGTCTGTCGGCTTCACAGGAATGCCCTAACTGGTGGCGTTCTCTAGTGCAACCACCAGCAGCACTCTGCTGACGTGCTGTCCTTGTCCGTCTGGGGGCGCTGAGCAGGTCTCCACTCTGGGGCTTGTGCTTTCAGCCTCGGAATTGCCTCAGGCAGTGATCCTCTCACCTGCCCTCTGCAGCCTCAAGTGCAGACTCAGGGAACACTCCTGGCTTCAGTAAGGGGGGCGGGGCTGATTGCGCTGGCTGCAGTGTGGAGTGTGGCCTTCCAGGCGCTCACCTTCCAATGCCATAGGGTCAGCATACACTGTGCCAGCCCTTTTAGACTGGAGGGAGAGGCAAACTGCACTAAGCCCATGCTGACTCCTCACTTGGGTGCAGTGCTGCTGCAGCCTCAGGCCAGAGAGTCGGGAATCAGCAGCAGTGCAACACCACACGCTCATTACATTTTGAAGCCTTTCTTCAGCCTGAAATCCAGTGCTCTTCATGCGCTAACTTGGGGCTAGGGCACATAGGCCATTATCCCCACGCTGGGTTGCAGCAACTTAGCTAAGAGCACCCCATCCCCATCTCAGAGCACGCTGCTCATGGAGACAGGAGTCCCACGGCAGGGAAGCTCGAGGTGACACATTTGAAGGCCTCCCTGGGAGCACTGGGGTCACATTTACAGGCAGTTAGGAAGAACAGCACAGATAGTCAGCTTGAAGAGGGGGAGTCCCTCCAGAACAACAAGCAGATGGTTCAAATGGTGGTTCCTCCTGTCAGCACATTAGTTCCTTCTGGGTGGTGCAGTCTACAGAGTCAGCAGTGTCTGGTTACAAGTCCCACACAGTCTCACCAGTCATCGGGTCACAGACCCTGTACTTATAGTCCAAAAGTCTTTGTTCTTGGTACACGTCAAACAACTTTCAAAAGTGCACAACACCCCCATTCAATCCCAAGCCCTGGCTCCAAACACTCTACAAGGGGCCATAGACAGCATTTTGAAATGAAGGCACAGCCCTATTCAGGTGCGATTGCAACTCCTCTCACCACTCTAAATGCTGACTAGGCCTATTCAGGCGCAAGGGAATCTCCTCCGCTACTCTTAATGCAGCCATGATCTGTTCAGTGCAGTGCTGAGTCACCCAGGAAAGGCAGGACACACATTTCAACCCCCCTTGTGAATTTCCAGTGTGAAGGCGCATCCCCTCCTCCCAGATGTTGAATACACAGCCATGCAGGGCACAAAGGGGGATATGTACAAGGAAGTGGAGGAGAGAGACGTTAGCCTTCCTAGCTTAACGCCTCTCTCCTCCACTTCTGAAACCCAAGGCTGCACCATATGTACAAGAATGTGGTGCAGCCCTGCGTTTCCCTCTCCTTTAGCACTATCTTTAGCAACTTAGCGCCAACACAGGCACCCTTGCACTAGAGTGCAAGGGTGTCTACTTGCAGGGGAGGATTGTTTATGTGTAGGAAGGTGTCCCTTCCTGCACATAAACAATCCTAGAAATGCCATTCTGTCACTTTCAAGTGTGCTGCTTCATGCAGCACACATGAAAGTGTTATAATGGCATTTTTTTTCCAAGTTTGTTTATGTACATAAACAAACAATGGCAGTTTGCTTTTTCTATGTGTGCTGCTCGTTTCGCTATCTTAAGACCAGTTTTTAGCTGGTGTAGACCAGTCTTACAAAGTTTACAAGAGAGAGCACATGCACTTTAGCACTAATCAGCAGTGGTAAAGTGCCCAGAGTCATAAAACCAACAAAAACAGGTTAGACAAAATACAGGAGGAAGGCAAAAAAACTTGTGGATAACCCTGCAAAAAGGGCCAATTCCAACAGGCACAAACTCCTGTTTATGACTAAATGGACTCGATGAAGGAATAACAGTATGTTTTATGATTTCCTTAGTTGCAGGTCAGATTAACTCAATTTTTGGAATATGTATAGATTTTATAAAAAAACAAGCGGGGCACTTGATGAAAAGGACATAGATTTGTAAATTGAGCTCTCTGGTCATACCTTACAATTATTTAGCATATCTGGTAAAAAATCTCTTCCACAGGAAGAGCATCCCTACGTCATTTTGGAAATGCTAGAAACTATGGTATGTGAGCATGGCAGTCCCATGCTCTGATAGTCAAGTTTTTTGTAAGGTTCCCCATGTCTAGTCCAAAAGATAATCCTTGCCATCACTGTTAGCATCTTTAAGCTAACATTTGCAAGTTTGCTTTCGACACACATCTGTATTTGCAGTCATGCACCTATATGCAATTAGTAGACCAGCTCCACACGGAGACAATGTAAGGAGCTTCACAATGGGGTAGATTAATACACTGGAGTGCTGTGTACTTTGTTTCATGTCTTGCACATTTCTTGTGGGTTACAGGTATTCCTGAACTTCAGTGTCATGGGACTTCACTAGCAAGCAAAGCAGGACAAGTTTCTTGGGTGTTTAGGGCATATTTGTAGCCCCAGCCATGACACTGCTTACCAAGCTAGCTCTCCAACCTGCATTACTGTTTTAGAGGGCATCTTTGTCCTTCTCTCTTTGTAGTTCCTGTAGGCTATCTTGCCCTGTTGGCCTCCTTTTGTGCTGCTGTCACATACAGCACTCTTCTGATCCTGCTGGCGTGAAGGATCTCCACAACAGATAGGTAATCTCCAAAAGCTGCAGGTATGCATTCACGTTTAGGAATACCCTTTTTTTTCACAGTATGTTGTCCTGCCCCATGGACTTGATGGATGTTACATAGGCCTAGATGTATCAAGCCTTTTGCGAATCGCAAAGGCCGAAATTCGGAAACGGTCTTTTTGCATGTTTTGGCATGCATCAAAAATTCGCAAATTAAGGAATCGCAAAGATTTGCGATTCTTTATTTTGCCATAGCTTTTAAGGAATCGCAATTTTGCGATTCCTTAAATGCTATGTATGTAGCATTTTTAAATTGCGAATTCTGGTTAAGAAATCGCAAATTACCACCAACTTGCAGTTGATGGTAATTTGCGAATTCTTTCAAAAAAAGCACAATTTGGCATTTTT
Source organism: Lissotriton helveticus (assembly GCF_964261635.1). Lineage (NCBI taxonomy): Eukaryota > Metazoa > Chordata > Amphibia > Caudata > Salamandridae > Lissotriton > Lissotriton helveticus. The sequence goes on from NC_136067.1 coordinate 1,028,735,888, forward strand.
TAAAGTGGCATATGACGCACACATATGCCCATAGTGCATGTATGTGCGCCATATGCACACACATGTACATTTCAGGGGTGCAGCAGGGTGTCTTTGAGACACCCCTGCACCCTTGAAATAATTCTCAAATTGCGATTAGCAAATTGCGAATTCGCAATTTGAGAATTACTTCACAATCATTCCTATGGGCCTCCTGGCCCATAGGAATGCATGGGAAATTATTCCTTTATTGCGAATTCGCAAAATGCGAATTCGCAAATAAAGAACATTAAGGAATCGCTAAAAAATAGCGATTTCTTACATACATACCATTTTGCGATTTCTAAATAGCGATTCCTTAAAATTCGCTATTTAGAAATCGCAAAGGGGTATGTTGATACATCTACCCCATAGATCTTATAGTCAATTTTGCATTTTTGACATTTGGACCTTGCAACATTACAGGATCTCATTAAGGCTAATTTACCAAGATCTTATGTTGCTGCAAAGTCGGTCAAAGTGATGCAAAACAGCTCAAAGTCTTGGGAGAGGATTACCTTTCGAGTGCTAAAGGTATTTTGCATTAGAAAGGTGCCATTTTCTCAGCAAAAATTGCTCTTTGCGCTGCTTTGCTCGACACCTATGTCAAGGTGGTGTTACATGGATGGTACTTCGAAGGATCAGCACAGTATCCATAGTAAATGCCCTATCCACTAAGGTAGTCAGACTGACCTTTCCGACAAAAGATAGTCGCTCCTTGATGCTGGCACAAAGATAGAGAAATGTTTTAATTTCTCCAAACATTCCACACATTCCATGTATTCCGCACTGTGCAGCACGCATCCATTAAAAGTGTGAGATATAGAAATGATCTAGGAATAGGACTTTGTACTAGATGGCTGCACTTCCGGACAAAACCAATGCTAGACATCACATAATCACTTTTGTACTGCTGCAGAAAGCTTCTGCAGGGCGCTACACACCCTGTCTTTGTACCAGGCAGAGGATAAGAGCAGATACAAGCACATTTTAGTAAAGATGGATCTATGCTACTTTCTCCCAATTGTGCAATGTAGGGCAGCTAAATCTGTCCCCCAGAGTCTTTTACTAGACTGGTGGTGCAGTGATCTACCTACAGCACCAGGCATCAATCAGAAGGGATTGCTGTTGCTCCTAGACTCCAAAACTATCTGTACAGCCTGACAAGGATAGTGGTATCTTGTTCTTTAACCCATGGCAAACCCTTGTTAAACAGGGTTTGTTTCGGACACCTTTTTTTAATTCTTTTTTTACTTCGCCTTATGTTTTAGTCACTGTCTTGGTTTCTAAGCTACTGGGGTAACGTGTAAGTGACTGCATTACATTTGCTCTACTAGGTCTTTCAAGCTCCTCCCATTGGACAGCTGTAGATAACCTATGAGGGTAAGTGTCTCATCTTTATATAGGATGATGACCTCTCTCAACATCACCACAGACACCGTTTCTTTAAGTATTTATTTATTTTTGAGTAACAGCTTAATGCATTCTTGGGAGGTAACGGCCACATGCATCAATGTTCCGGTTTGCGAATTCTTAATTGCGAAAATTAAGGAATCGCAATTAAGAATTCGCAAACGGCTATGCATCAAGAAATTGCAATTTTTTTTGCGATTTCTTAATTTTCCTTAATTGCGATTCACAATTTGCGAATCGCAATTAAGGAATCCCTTTCCATTGATTCCTATGGGCCTCTAGGCCCATAGGAATCAATGGAAAGGGATTCCTTAATTGCGAAGGCATTCTCATTTTGCGATTCGCAATTAAGGAATCGCAAAATGAGAATGCAATTTCAAGGGTGCAGGGGGGTCCAAAGGACCCCCCCATGCACCCCTGAAATGTACCTTTAAGTACATTTTTCACACACACATGCCCCAAGGGCATGTGTGTGTGTAAAATGAAACTTTCAAAAATGCACTTTTGTGCACTTTTTGAAAGTTTTCGCAAATTACCATGAAGGTTAACTTCATGGTAATTTACCACTACCTATTTGCGATTTCACAATTTAAAAAAAAATCATGCATTGCATTTAAGAAATCGCAAAATTGCGATTTCTTAAATGCAATTGCAATTTAAGAAATCGCAAATGAATTGCGATTTCTTAAAATGCGAAAAAAGCAAAAAGCTTAATGCATCCCAAGAAAGGTATTTGCATTCACAAACGGCCAAATTTTTCGATTCGCGCCGTTTGCGAATGCAAAAACCCTTGATGCATGTACCCCTATATTCTTTATTTGATTCCATTGAACTAAAGGATTTGTATGCAAAAGTTCATGTCTGGAGACAATGACCTGGACTGAGATGATCACCCTATATCTGTGTAAAAGAAAGATGCATTTTGTTCACAGGTAGGAGCCATCTCCTTTTTCAAAATTATGTGAGATTCATAAACATGGTCTCAATCAGCGCATTGCTAAGCTTTCTAGACAATAATCTCCTGTCTTCTAGGATCTACTTCTTCCTACTCCATTCTTATCCACTTATCAATCTACAGACTCGTGCAGAATCAAGGTGCCTTCTATCACTACAGTACATCTGATCTTGACAGGTTTGCAAATTCCACATTGCTGAAAGTGATGTAGATTATGTTAAGAAACAGTAGAACTGGCGAATTAAAGGAATTAAAGAGACATTAAGAGAATTAGGGATTTATGTTGTAACCAAAATATTATGCTATGTCCACACACCTTGTGGTGGTTCCGTAGCAGGTAGAATTTCTATCTCCCTTGCTGAAGTAAATGAGTTTCGTCATTTGCACATATTCCTAAAAGTAATACCCAATTTCACTAAGTGTCAGCGTCCACATTATCTGCGCTGTCTTGCCAAAGGGGATAACACAAAGCAGAGCCATATTTAATAAGATCTTCTTCCTGCTGCTGTTACACTCTACATCAGTTCACAAACCGACTGCCTTGATTCAAGCACTACACAAAGAAATGATGGATGGAATGCTGAATAAATCATACATTCACCCCCAGTCAAGAGATCTCAGTTAAATCTATTATTCTTTTACTCACCATGCCACCCCAGTTTAGACCCAGCCATATGCAAATCAGTCTTGACCCTGTGCCTCATGGGAGCAGTCCAGACTGAACTGCCAAGCCAGGTCCTCCCTGGACCGGAAACAAGCATCCTGGGACCAGTTTCTGGGTATTATCCTGGCTAGCTTGAATCCAGTGGCACACTGAGCAAGGGACCCACAGTTCAGGCTGGACCGTTCCCATTGGGCGCAGGGTCAAGACTGATTTGCATATGGCTGGGTCCAAACTGGAATGGCATGGTGAGCAAAAAAACAAAAGATAGTCCCAGATCTCTGTACTGGGGTGGCTGTATGACATTGTTCTGCATTCTGTCCATCAATTGTTCTTTTTGCATTTGTCACCCCGAGTAGGACGGGTATGCCCAGACGTGGGTCCCATGCTCTCTATGTCACTGGAGTCAAGCTATCCTGACTGATGAGGGCCAAAAGCCCGAATCCGGCCCTAGGATGCCTGTTTCCAATCCAGGGAGGACCTGCCTGGCAGTTCGGGCTGGACTGTTCGCATTGGGCACAGGGTCAAAACTGATTTGCATATGGCTGGGACCAAACTGGAATGGCATGGTGAGCAAAAAAACGATGGATTTCGGCCCAGATCTCTGTACTGGGTGAATGTATGACATTGTTCTGCGTTCTGTGCATCAATTTTTCTCTTTGCATTGATTCAAGCACAGCATCTCACTGCGGCGCAGAAGTAAGTATGCATGGTCCAACCTATGATTTGTAATTGAAGCATATCCTTCCAATACAAATTCTTATGCAAAGACCTCAATAAAAATGGATCAATTAATGTGTTGGTTATTTGAAGAAATGAAGGGATTTCAATGACAATCTTCATCAAAAATAGCCAACAAAAAGAAAAATTCAGAAATATGAGTCGAGATTTGATTTAAAAATAGACAGAGATGCTTCTAAGTGCAGGTGTCGGAGGATCAGATTCCATACATTGGTTTCAGAGCTACACAATAATACAGCTATATGGGTTTGTTTCTGAGAATTTGATTTTTGGCAAAAAATCCTGACAAAGACAACAGAGGAGTGGCCACTGCCACCCAATTTGCTTGGCAGCCCCACACCAAAGGCTAAATTATCCTTAAGATTTTATTAGGGATGGCAATGAACCAATTAAGAAGACATTTGTAACAGTCTCAAAAAGATATGTAGAAAGCTATAATGCCTATGTGAGTCTAGTTCAGGGTGATGCAAATCATTTTCAGAAATTAAACGTTTATTTAACAAATAAAAGATTTTATTCAATGATGATTTACAAAAATATCAAGAATAAAAAATAAGGACCCCCTAATTTCCTTGTCAGGGTGTGTTTTAATGGACTTGTTAGTTTTCCATATCTCCAGATTTCCTTAACCACTGTTATACAGTGACCAATCTAAAGTTTTGTTTAAAATTTGCATTTTAGATGAGAATCAATCATTCTGGGTCATGCATTGTTTTTATGAGATTTCTCTTAAACATTTCTACAAACATTAATGCATACAAATTCCTGTACCACTCCTTACAAATCCAGACAAAGGTGCATTTCAACACATCAGTTCCTGTAATGCCCAAGTGGATTGGGTATAAAGGCCAGTCAGCAGTATGTATCAAATCTTCTCAAATGTACTACCCCTTTTGCATCTACAATAGGTAAGTCTCCCCAACAAGGAGGTACATTCGCCATTCTGTTCATTCTGTTTGATAAGGCTAGATGCCCGCTTCCATCTTGACTCCAATGCTAATCCTGCTAGTAACAAGGCAGGTCACCATCAAAGACGAGTTAGGGTCTACAGGCCTTTAGTAGACAATCAGAATAAGTGATCACCGGGCAGCAGAGGTAGTTCATTGTCTCCTTTATTCAACTCCTCACTTCTAAACATTTGAGCTTAAGGACCACTAGACGTGTACAAAAGCTACCTGCTTTAGCCGGCATACATCTTTGAAAACTGTTGAGATCTCAGATGCCAGTGGTACAAGGTCTTAAACATGTATTCCAAAAACTGATTAGAAACATATGACAAAACAACTCAAGGGAGAACAGAGACACAAAGTCCTCCCACTTCCCTCTAAGATTCCCCCCAAAAGATTCCATTTGAGAGAAAACAAACACAGATAAATACAGCCTTGCTGTCAGTCCTCAAACTCTCTTGTCCTTCGAGAAAAGCTCAATAAATCATGTCAGCTTTCTAACCATAACGCCCTTCCATTTTATAGGAAAAGGAGGTAGTTCAGTACTAATAGAAAACTTGTGGGATAGCTTTGAGCTGGCACCTGAAAGTCTATAATTTCACTCTCTCTGTATCTCTGTAACACAAATCCACATCCAGACTATCTCCATTCCCTAAACCTATTGGGCTACTTGCATTTGAAAGGAAGAGAATACAGCCAACAGGGGGCAGTGGAAAGGGTCAAGAAAGGCTGCAGCATGTCTTCCATGTCACATACTTAACTTACACCAAGCTGGAGGAAATAGAGGGCACATCAAGTTATTTTCATACAACCTTGTGCTTTTAAGGGTTGAAGATTCAGTGTTTTATTGTAATTCTCAGCAGGTCAGTGGTATAATGAAATCTGATATAATATAAGTGTAATTTTCATCTGCCTCATACTATAAAATATTCCCCCTGGTAGTTGTAGCCTTCTTCAACTCCACTCATTGTAATACACAGTCAGATGCATGACTTTGAAGAAGGTGGCAGAATCTGAGATTGGAAGCAACCTATCTCAAACAGAGGAAAGGCAAGATATTGTTTTAGCAGATGACATTCTGTTAAACCATTAAAATATCAAGTTTCTCCAACAGTTAAGGTTCTATTTAATCAATACATGTAGGGAATAAAGTTCAGGGCATATAAGAGGGTTAGGTCTGAAGATATAAGAACTTGCAGGTATCTCATCCCTTAATTTGTACACTAGAATGGGAAGGAATGTGACAAATCAGATACCCATTTCTCTATCAGGTCAAAAACTTTATTGCGGTTATTTATAACCATAAAAGCACATTCACATCCAAAGATTACAAATTCATTATGACTTAAGATAGGATTTCGCTACGTACATCGGAATTTCGGGCCTAATACTATGATAGAATTAAGAAACTTTTAGATATAAAATAAGATCAGTGCACAAAAACACTTTAAAAGTTTAAATTATATGTACAATTCTAGAAATATAGACAACATCTCAGTAATCTCCCGACCCATAATAAGTAAGACCACTAAAACCATCAGACTAAACTCCCGTCCCCTGCTAGGTACAACCAATACACCTTCTGGGTGGAATCAACATTTCATGCTCATTAAAACCATTACAACATGGGATGTACATGCTCCAGTGGGGAACTATAGGGATCTAAGCCGACTTTAGCAGGTTTCTGCGAATTATCCACATAGAAAACAGAAACTTTGCTACTGAACCCACATAAACTGGGCTAGAATCCGTTCTTAGGATCCTAAAAAAAACTGCATGGTTCCTAATACCCAGATTCCAACACAGTTGTATTATCCATTTTTCCCTAGGTTTTTTATATGCCGCACAGAAGAGTACTACATGGACTGATGTTTCCTCCTCTGTAAGGCATCCAGGGCAGGGACTATTTGGAACTCCCGCCCATTTACTTGTAACAGCAAATAGCGGTAAAGTGCCATATCTAAACTGTAGGAAAAGCTTTTTCGCTATAGTCGGCTGAATAATATCTAGCACCTGCTCAAATTGGTAATGGCACTTAAAATCCAAAAAACGTGTGTCAAGCTTGATGGTTTCGGGTATTGGAAGATTTCCGTCAATTTCAGCTCTTTGAGTGCATTTTTCAATGGTTTTTTTTATGTCTCCGGGCAGACGACCTCAGGTTTTGTCCAGAGGTTTTCCATACCAATTGCACTAAAAGAGCACCTTATAAAGGCTAACCATGGTATGCTTCCGGCCCCTAATGTTGTCATTACCACTCTAAATTCTTCCCTGTAACTAGCCAACTCAGGAGTGCATCACAACCGCCGCCAGTAAAGCAGCGGGCGCGATGCAATGACATCCATAATTGGAAGAATATTTAAGTCCATCCTAAGCGGTTCTAGTGGAGTATTTTTCGGTAACATCAGGACTTGCCTAATAAAGTTATTGTCTGTTAACGTGAGGGTGTTAGTAGGTTTATGCCCCCACAGTTTCGCCCCATATAGGGATGCTGCCCTGGCTTGTACTTTATATATTTCCAGAGGTGGGCCAATGGTTTTTAAAATGCAATTCTTTAGTACTTTTAGGATTCCCCCCATAACCTGCGTTAGTCTCAGGTTAGCCTTGTCCATCTGTGGGCCCCACCCCATTTTGTCATTCAATGTGAGGCCCAGGTAATCAAAGACGGATACCCTTTCCAGGGGTCTATCCTCCATCATTGGATGAGGGCAATTGGTCGAGTTGGCATTAAAAAACATATATTTGGTTTTATTAATGTTAATCACAAGATTCCTTTTTTGGCAAAATTGGGAAAACGCATTTAACACACGTTGCATGCCCATAGATGACTTTGATAGCAGCAGCGTGTCATCCGTAAACATAAGAGCGGGAAAACTGCGTGACGCCAGTTTTGGGCAGTCTATATCCTTGATGGTGAGGAGGTCTTCTATCAACCCGTTTAGGAAAAGAGAGAAGAGGGTCGGGGCGAGTACACAGCCCTGCCTGACTCCCTTATCCACAGGGAATGGGGCCGTCAGACACCCGTCCCTACCAAATCTCACCTTCGCAAACGCACCTTCGTGGAGAAGTTTAAACTGGTGGCATAGATATGGGGAAGCCCCCATAGCCAGCAAAATACTCCAAAGCTGGTTACGGTCCACCATATCAAAGGCTGACTTCAAGTCTACAAAGGTTAGGTATAGACTACCGCCTCCCAACACAACATGCTTCCAGTAAATTAGCTGGAGCCTAAATAGTTGATCTATTGTGGATGTTTTAGCCCTAAAACCTGCTTGTAGAGGTGTCAGGATATCTTGGTCACTCATCCATTCTTGGAGACGTTGGAGCAAGACCCTAGCGTAAATTTTTTGAGATACATCAATCAGGCTAATTGGCCTATAGTTTACCGGTTCCATAGGCGAGCCCTTTTTCGAAATGGTGATAATCTCCACCCCCAGCCAAGTGCAGGGGGCTGGGAGGCCACCTAGAATTGCATTAAATATTAATTGTAAGTATGGGCCCACACTGTCTGTTCCTCTCTGTATAAGTCTCCCGGAATCCTATCCCAGCCAGGTGCTTTATTCCTTTGGAGCTTGGCTAAGGCCACTTGTACCTCGGACAATGTGCAAGGTGGAATGTACCATTTGGGATCGGGATTTAGAAGACAAGCAGGCAGCTCACTTGTTTCAACTGAGTGATTTGAATATAATTCTTTAAAATGCAAGCGCCATGCTTCTTCACATATCTTTGGGTCAATGGAGGACTTGCCCTCTGCCTTCCCGGTATACACCAGATTCCAGAAGGCCTTCACGTCTTTTAAATCTAAAGCAGACTTTATATTCTGCCATCTTTCCACCTCCCATTCTATTTTTGCGTTAAAAATGTTTTTATTAAAAACTGCCCTAGCTTCCTTAATACGTAAACGGTTTCCCTCCTTAAGAGAGGATAGGAGAGTTAGCTTTGCTGCCCTACATCCCTTGGTAAACCATGGATTCTTATTACCTTGTTGTTTGCTCTTGTTGGGCCAGGTGTTAAAGAAGAATTCCGACAGGGTTACAACCATTTCCTGATGGATTTCTCCCATATCTTCAGAACAAGGAGTGCTACGGGGATTTTCTGATGAGGAGCATGCCTTTTCTAACAATGGAATTATGCTTTTATACATTCTAGCCATTGTTTCAATAGATTGGGTGATTTTTGCCCAGCGTATTCGTCTCCCTCCAACCTCAACTCTATAGTCACTTCTAGATGGAATTCTAAAATCTTGATCTGGATTGTTGGAACAAATATCTAAAGAGGTGACCAATGGATTATGGTCACTTTCAGTACGCTGCACAATACTGAAATCTAAAACCTTTTGCCATAGATCTATGCTGATTAAAAAATAGTCAATCACAGATGTTTGACCTGCTCTTTCAAACGTGGGTTGGCCTGGGTTGTCTTTCGGGAAGGGCCCATTGCAAGCCCTTATGGAGAAAGTTAAAGTAAGGGAAAGCATTTGGAGAACGGCTGGAGTCCACCCCTTAGCCGGATATATATTGGGTGGTGGAACTGCCCAAGTTGCATCTTCGTCTGCAGTTATCGGTTGCGAAATACCCTTAAGGGGTTCATAATGGCAATTAAAATCCCCTCCAATTGCAAGGTGCGTGTCACCTGGGAGAGATTTCAAAAAGCTATTCAGGGAATCCAGAGTAGCGGAAGTACCTCCATACTGAACTGGACGAGAGTAAATATTAATGAGTGCCAGCTTTTCTGTATTCGTGGTTGTCAGGAGGATACAAATTATGTCAGGGGAGTGGGTGTCAACTCTCCTTACGACTAATCCAAGGTGGATTGCCACCCATATACACAATCCCCCCGATGGTCTACCCTTAGGTCCCTTAACAGCTGGTTCTTGGTATGTGACAAACCCCACTCTATGAATCGGGGTTACGGTCCAAGTTTCCTGTAATAAGCAAATCTCATGTAGATCAATGAAGTCCCCCCAGTCTGGCAAAACAAGTTCGGATGCAAGACCCGCAATGTTCCAGGAAAGCACTTTTATTCCACTTTTTACCCCCACTAGGGCACTCCTTGCATTAACATCGAGCCCTAAATTTTCTTGTACACCTAAATCAGCAAGTCGGGGAGGGTCATGGTGAGAAGCTTCTGGGTGCAAGATAGCTACTCTAGCATTGTTGGTTGTACCCCTGTTTTGTCCCTCACTGCAACCCTCAGGGCATTTGTCCACCAACAATTGGCCTTCAATATGGCTAATCCCTATTTCTCTGGGGCTTCGGGATTTATGCTCCAACCCCCCTGTGGGCCTTCATTGATCAATGACCTCCACCCAGGGAAACTCACAACCTGGTCTGTGCCAGCTGGAATCAGTCAATCCACTGAATCCAGCGGCACAAACCTATTGTACAGAGGGATTGAAAATTGTTGACCCCCATTTGAGTTATTTATCAACCTGGCACGATGCCCTCTCCCACCTCTCAGGAATTTATAGAAATAACTCCAGTCCCTAGGCTGTATATTGGTGTTTGAATTTGCCCGTGCTCCCCTACAGACGTATTCGACAACCCTCGGATCATCAAAATTAATCACACTGCAATCACCAATGGTATTTTTCTTCATCGGTCCTACCCAGTCCACCCTTCTTACAAATAGGATTTTTGGCTGCATGTCGCGGGGGAGTGGTCTATTGGCATTTAGCCAGTGCATTGACTTGTTCTTCAGCTGCTCATAGGTTTCTAATTGCCCTGATTTAAGTCTTGGAACACCAGTCAGAACAATAACATAGGGCAAACAGTCAGGGGGGAGGTTTAAGTGTTGATAGTCACTTCCTATCTAAAACCCTTTCCGGTTTCCCTCAGGGACTATGCCCGATGGTTGGGGTTCACGCAATCCCAGGGGTTCTCTATTACCTTTACAAGTGGTACCCTGAGACTCTGTAATTGTTCCTGACATAAGTGATTTTTTAACAGATGGACGGTGTCCCACGCCCACAATTGAAGTGACATTTAAATCTGCCAGGCCTGCAGATACTGCATACCCATCTCCAATCCCAGCCCTCGTGTCGTCTCTATCATGGCTATTGCTCACTGGAGTAGTATTCGTAGCTTTTACAGCATTGGTTATTGATAGTTCAAGACCAGCGAGCCTATTTTCAATTTGCACAAGTCTCGATAGAATGGGTTCTAAATGCAGATTCATTATGGCGCCCATTTTGGACAAATATTCATCTATCAACACTGGCTATCCAGTTCCTCTTCCATCTGGGTTCTCATTATTTGCGAGATCAGTCCCTTGCGGTGAATCCTCAATGATTGCTGGGCTGGCAATTTTGTTTTCATTCCTTTTGCCTAATTTGGGTATTTTGGGATTCCTTCCCTTCTACTGGGCTCCCTCTCTCTTCCTTTTAGGCATTGCCCCTTGTACACAGTCATTCGGAACATTTGACTGATTGTGAACCATAACGTTACATGATACAATATTATTCGACATGTGTTGTAAGGCTCCACCCCCTGGCTCCACCTTGTCTGTTTCTAGGCAATCATCTTGTTGAGTACCTCTACTCAACCTCTGCCGAATAGGGGAGTTGAGGGGATGGGAAGCTCTTTGTGGTGAAGGAGCATTCATGATCCCCTCCAGGGACGACCTCTTGGCAAACAAAGGATCCAAAGATAGTCTACGCTCTGTAAGTTCTATCTCGTAAGCTAAGACAGAAGTTGCTCTGGTGATAAATTGGTCTAAAGTCCCTGCGACATAGCCTGCTCCTGCCGCTATTCTACCTCGGCCCTCCCGTGTTGTCATGTCTTAGTTTATTATTTTTTACTTTCTCCTTGACCAAAACACAAAAAATAAATGAGGGTCCACTTACTGATGGGGCGTGATGGCTGGTATTTTCGATAGCTGGGGCACAGAGACGGGGCCCAGCCCAGCCTCGAATGGGCTAAAACGGGCCTGCCCTTTGGCCCGGGCTTCGCCCTGCACGCTCACGCGCGCGTTCTGCGAAGCGGAGTTGGCGAATACCTAAGTAGGCTCCTCCTCTGGCAAAATCTAGAAAATGGGAATTGAGGAGCACTCATCTGGCAGCAACACAGGTGCGGGTTATCCACTTTCCCCCTGGGACTTTTAGTCCCTCTTCCAGCAGGTACGGGAAAGAACCAAAGAAGCCCAGCGGGAGCAGCAAGATGTAGCGCTGGCGCTGGGTCGTGGGCTCCTCCTCTGGCAGCAACACAGGTGCGGGTGATCCGCTTTCCCCCTGGGACTTGCAGTCCCTCTTCCAGCAGGTACCGGAAAGAACCAAAGAAGCGCAGCAGCTCCCACGAAGCGGGAGCGGCAAGATGTAGCGCTGGCGCTGGGTCGTGGGCTCCTCCTCCGGCAGCAACACAGGTGCGGGTGATCCGCTTTCCCCTGGGGACTTGTAGTCCCTCTCCCAGCAGGTCTGGGAAAGAACCAAAGAAGCGCATATTTAATTTGTTGACATCACAAATCAATATGCTGCGTAGGCTTTCATGCTTTTCATCACAAAGTTATTCATTCAAGAAACCCACCCAATGCATTTCAGGCCCCATTGGCCCTTCTTCAGGGGCTAATCTTCATAAATTCTCCTGAACCGTTAAACTTCCACTTCGACCGTACACTGACCTCAATCTTAGTGGTAGGAGATGTATCAAACAACAATATGCACCAATGATTTAATCAGGTTGGCCTTGAACCTGATTGGGATCGATATTCGGCCACTTCAGCTGTTTAAATCCTCAAGGAAATATTGGGGCCACAAGATAGAGAAGAACATCATTAGAATACAGGGAACTACTGTAAATGTAAAGGTGGCCTAAAATGTATCAAACTGATCTGTTGCTACAATTTGTATGTAAATTACAGCCTTGAAAAAGCCAGCGGAGGGCGAAACGCGCGTCGGCTGTGACGATGTGGCAAGAAAGGAATCAATAATAAAGAATATTGAATACAAATGGACATTGTACTTATTTAATATTTCTGTGGACTACAAGAACATTGGAATTATTGGATTGTCGTGGCTGAATGCCAATTGGATAAAAGCAACGAGTAGGGATGTGCACTGGTATTCTTTCTATATCATTAGAATACATGGCCCTCTACGGGGTGGGGCGTGCCCTGAACCCCCCACCTTGGCCAGTTTATCTATTTGACAGATTTTGCCCTTCTGGATCAGCAGTCCGCAAACAATTGCTTAAAAGGCGCCGGACATCTTTGGCAAAGAAAAATAGTATATAACAGACATTTTGAAGAATGCAGTTGGGATGAATTTTTAAGAGGAAGGTTGTCAGGTCATCATTTTTTATCAAATATCAAAAACTAATAGGGATGGGAAAGTTTGTACATTCAGTCATGCAGATGAAGAAACCAGCTTATGTCAGATAGAATTACTCCTGACATTAGGGCTTCAAATCAGCTTGCCCTAGATCAAAGTGAGGAGCTACAAAAATTGTGAGAGTATAATCTATCATGGGAACATTCAAAACCACATTAAACAACCCTAACTTCAATGTGGCCTTCGGAAAAATGCACTTGCACCAGCAGAGAATGTTGGAGAAATACATTTAGTACTCAGGACAGGCAAGGAAGTAACAGTGACCAACAAGTGTAGCCTAACGTTACCCTTTATAAAATGTGTCCTCTTTTCATCTGTATCTCGCAGTGGAAGAAAAATCAAGATGGATTTCATCTTTAGTCATTTATTTTAGGGGGCACCTTGGGCTAGATGTAGGTAAATCAGATTTACCGCTTCATAAATACCGAATTTTACCGATTCGGTATTCATGAATCGGTAAATCTGATGTAGGTATTCATTCGGTAAGAAATACCAGTAATTACAGAATCGGTATTTGCCATTGATTCCTATGGGCCTTGAAGCCCATAGGAATCAATGGCAAATACTTATTCGGTAATTACAGAATCGGTAAAAATACCGAATTGCCAAGGGGGACAGGGTGTCACTTTGACACCCTGTAGCACCCCAGTTTTTGCCTTGCATGCAATGTGACACACATACATGCCCTTAGGGCATGTATGTGTGCCACATTGCACAGGTGTACATGCACAGATGTGCATGTGCACAGAAATTAATAATTTACCATGCAACAGTATTACATGGTAAATAACAAATTTCTAAGGGCCTGTGGCACTGTAAGCTGTGCCACCTACATTTGGAATTACAGAATCGGTATATTTACCGATTTGGTAATTTACCGAATCGGTAATTTTACCGAATCGGTAAATATACCGATTCTGTAATTTTCAGCCCCCTACATAGCAAAACCCAAATACCGGTTGGTAACGGCCAAAATCGGCCGTTACCGACCGGTAATTGGCGACCTACATCGGGCCCCTTGTCTTCTAAATCCTTTATCATGGCAAATGCATCAATCCAAAATACCCTGAACGTCTGCCTTATGCAGGGGGAGTATGTCAGAATATCATAGTCGGAAATATCAGCTGATATACTTATATGCATTATGCCTTAAATATAGTTTAGAAAGACATTGTCCCATTGTATTATGAACTCCAGTAATGCAATAGTTTTGTAAACAATATTTATGGCACAAAATGTATGTCAGATTATGTATTTATTTATTCATTTGCAGTTTTATAAAGCACAAACTAGAGAACGAGTTGCAGTATGCTGGCATCCAAATCTTCACTAGGTGGGAACCACCCATCAATGAAGAACCACCATTTGTTCTGGCCAAGTTCCTCTGTCGTCCGAGTTGTTGGGAGCAAAATCCATCCAGGCTGGGCTCAACAGGGTCAAGTCCTACATGCCGACAATTTGTAGCAGGCTGCTGCCATGTTTTTAGAATGATGAAAGGTTTCTTAGAGAGTCAGAGTTAGAAGGTAACTTATGTTAAGCGGCGTTCAGTGATTTAGCAGTGGAGTTCAGCTTAGTTGCAGTATGAAAGTGACACTCCTTTAAAGAACTTGACAGAGCAGATATAATTGTTGGAATAGGTGAGCAGCTTTTTCACTTCCATTATGGCCACCAATCTCTATTGTCCAGGGTAGCTATTTATTTGTTTCCCGTATCACCAATTTGAACATGGAACCTCCAAGAGGTCCATGCAGTACCACTTTGGATCATCTGAGGAAACTGTCCCTACTACTCCGAAGATAAACAGTTTGACTGTGATATTTTGGTATCACCTGAGGGAGACAATAGCAACCCAGGTTGCCAGTTCATCTTCTAGCAGTATAATTGAAGCCTCAGGGTCTGACATGATGTGAGCAACCAAAGGCAGGTAAATCACCTTGAAAAAATAGGTGGAGGATATGAGATGTTCGGGTAAATGCAAAGCTTATCAACTTCTCTTGAAGGTCTGGACACCAATGAAAAGTAGGACCATGCAAAAGGGGAGCACAATCAAATACAATCGTGTCTACAGTCAAAAAGGGCTCTTTAGAAGCCGGGGAAGGGGGGCGTGGTTTCGGCGCCGAAGGAAATGACTGCCGGTCCGGGAAGCTCCGCGGAAACGTAGTCGCGACGGGAAGCTTTCGAGTGCTCCCAACGAATACGGGCTCTCAAGACCCGCATTTCTCGCAACCGGAACACCTGTGGCATGCATTGGTGTACTTTCCGACGACTGAGGTGAGCGGCGATACGCTTTTCTTTGTTCCTGCGCTGGAGCCGCGACCGCCATTTTGCCGCCTCTGCAGCTATCATAAACGCTGCCTGCCTGCTGCCTGCTGTCTCCTCACGCTAATGGCTTACAGATTCCCATGACGCTATGTTTTGCCATCAGTAAAGTATGGGCACAATAATCCCTTATTGTTAACTACATATTTTTCATTTTTACTGTCCATTTTCCTGTGAGCTTTTACCTCACCATCCAGGGGTGTAGCTAGAGCTTGTGGCGCCCGGGGCTATCCCTCAGATTGCCGCCCCTGGGGGGCGGGAGGGAGGGGTGCTGGGGTAAAAGGATGGCGAGCACTTGAAAGAGGTCCGAGAGACACGTAATATCGCCGCTAATCGTTCTTCGTCATACGCGCTGTCGGGCTCTTATCACACCATTGATCAGTGAAATCTCAGGCTGTGCAACTCCTTTAAACCTATCAGCCACTCATGTCTTTAGGCACAGCAGCTCCTAAAACTGACTTTGCAATGGATCACTAATGGGCAGTATAATCAGCTCCTTAAATTGCAAGGCAAAAGCATGGATCAATATCTAAATAATGCTCAAAGTGAAAACGAAAATATATACACCTTTCTCAATAATGGCCATAAAAAAAACCCTAAAGATAATCCATGTCAGAAATGCAGTTCCTGTTTACAGCACAGAACACTGCGTCAACGACGCAGATGTTTACAGTTCATCTTTCATTACATGAGACTATTTTCTATTTTTCAATTATTGAGTTATATCAGTCCTAGACAACAAATGAACTTCTTTTCAAATAAGGCATCCTGTACCTTTCTTTTGACTAATAGAATTGAGTCTACACACAATTATTATAAAATAAGATTTAAGTAGAACATAAATAAGTCCCACAGGACTATTGATGGAATATAATACAATTACCCTGCTTCTGGTTGGCATATAAGGTTCTCCATTTCCTGTTCACACAGAAACAGAATTGGGGCACCTCTGGGGAGTATAAAGTTGTATACTGTTTATGGTGCATGTTTTACATGAGATCTCTATCATTGTGTATATGTGGAAGAATACTACTGGATAAGCTCAGAGACACCCCCGCCTGCTATTGTACTGGGGGAAAGATAGGGCAAACAGACTGGGGTCAGCACTAGGGAGTACTGTGTGTGCATGCTACTTATGGAGCATGTTCTACATGAGATCTCTCAAAACAAGGGTACCATTTAGTGTGTATGGAAAAATGCTACTGGCTAAGCTCTGAGTCACTCCTGCCTGCTGCTGCCCTTGGAGAAAGAAGGAAGGTTCACACAGAATGGAAGTATGCCTCTACATAAGAGTGTCAAGGTAGAAGTACCATGTAGTAGGTATGGGTTAATGATAATGGCAAGGATGAGAGACATCCCTAACTATCACTACCTTGATACAAAGAAGATGGAAAAAGAATTGGACACTGTAGGGGAGTCATGTGTGTGTGTGTACAGTATATGGTGCACCCCTCTACATGAGTTCTCTCACAGCAGAGGTACCATCTAGTATGTATGGAATCTCATACATTATTTTGCTTTATGCATCGTCATGCATTCATTGGAAATGCATGATAATTAACTTTATCCAGTGCATTTTCAACACCCTACCCTTTGTCAGACACAGTCCCACCTTATTTGCATGTGCTGCTCCACCACACTTAGTCTCAGCAAACATGGTTCCTCGAAAGCAGATCAGAATTGAAGGCGGTATGACATAGTGTGCCTAATAGAGAATCTTGTGTGAAACATACCTCATGAGTAACAAACAACTTATCTAACAGTCAGAATGCCCAAAGGCTTGAATGCTTGCTTTACAACTGCAGATGTTACAGTCCACATTTAAAAAGGACTCCATTAATCCCTGCTCCTAAAGCAAAACCTTTCCACATTTTCAAAATCACACATCCAGACACAATGAATCATACGTTTGTGAATTAGTGCATAGAAAATGTTACATAAGGCAAAGACCACCAAACGTTGTAAGATTCATATGCCACCCATGCTGGTAGGCACTTTTTAAGAGTGCTGGGTCTGGAGAAGAACAGACTCAGAACATAACACAGTGTTTAGGATCGACTTTAATAAAAATTTATTTCTTACCCAAACAAACCTTTTTTAGCAACATCAAAATAGAAAGACTGAGAAAAAACACATTATTTTCTAAATGTACCATGCAGCTCTTAGATAGCAGTTCAATAGCTCACTGTTCTAAATTACGAATGTAACTTCTGAACTACACAGTAACAACAGAATCGCTGTGACAAAAGCAGTAACCCACAGAGCTGTGCCCATAAAATATTATTCTTTGATATGCATGGCACAGGTCCTTTGCAGCAAGCGTATTACAGTATTGCCAAGTACCACGCATCAGGGGTTGGACTAAGGCATTTTAGTACTGATGTCCACATCACCGCACTAAAATGTGTTAGTCACGCATACTATAGCTCCTGGAAGAATTACAACACGTCACTTCATATTATGATAAAAGCAGCCACTGCCAGCACCTGCTGCGCTACTGGTTGTCCTGCGCCGCAATTAGGAGCTTATAACCGACTACGCTTTGGCTGTTAGAGAGTAGCAGTGTACAGTGTCAAAACATCTCTAAAAACACACATATACTTCTGTTCTGCAGCTTAAATACATTTGCACCAGGCCCGGCCCTCCACCTGGTTGTCTGGTGTCACTGCAGAACATAAACACAGCCAGGATCCGGCACTTGTACCATCAACAGAAAGCCTGCAACGATAATCCCAAGCAGTGGCTGAATTTTGGTTTGTTTTCCTGTTACCATGCTCACCACGCAAACAGCATTGTGAGACTCTCACAGCGTACTCTCTATGATTGTGCTGCTGGTAGGCAGCTTGCACTGGAACAGTGTGGGGGAATTTTTCTGCTGTGAACAGCCCCGATTCTGCCCTATGGACAGTTTGCCTAAAGATAGCAAGCAACTTAGCCATCACCAGCGCCTGGCCTTCAAACACGAAGGGGTCCCTGTAGACCGTCCAGTGGGCAGTGGCGGGAGCAGTTTAAAGTGGGCACTGCTAACTAGTACTTAGGAGCACCTAGAGTAACAGCAAGGGACAGTGACTAAGAAGGTCAAAGAGTAGCCTTGTCTGGCAGGCCTTGGGCCTGTAGGTAACCTCAGCAATGTCTGCAGACCGGTCCACCACACTGGGTTTCACCACGCACTCTGCAGGCTTTGCCCGGCAGCACCTTCAGGATACTACAGGTGATTTCAGCGCACCTGATCACTAGACTAACTTGAGTGCTGCAGCTGGGGCAGTACCAGGCCGGACGAGGGGGAAGAGGGTTGGAGGACAAATAGGTTTATTCAGTCACTAGTTTTGATTGTCTTCACCCTCAGGTTATAGCATTCAAAATAAAGGCACACTGTATGTTTCAAGATAAATCCAAGTTAAAGTAATCAGTAGGAAATGCATTTTTTTGCATTATGACATTTTATAGATTAATTCCATCACTGCAGATTAATGTAACCATACAGTAAAGGAACAGATTTTTGGCTGGTAAGGAGTGGTGGTTAACGACTTCTGTATTTATAGTGGTACGATGTCAGAGCTTATGACTTAAAGCACAAAGAATATACAACTCATTATTTTAACAGAGTATAAAGTGTTTTTGAAATGTTATGTTTTGCTGTGGAATGTCACTCATAAGTCACTGCAAACATGGAACATCAGCAATGCGAATACGTAGAAGCTACGATATTAACCCTCTGGGCTACCTTACACAAGTGAAAACTGCCACTAGACGAAACTCCCATCTCTCCCCAGCAGGTAAATTAATCACCAGAAGTTAACTAGGCACTTTGTGTGTTGCCCAAAACTGCTCAATATACAAGGAACTTTCTATTGCTTTAAACACAACGACACTGCTACAAAACTGAAAAATAATGCTCCATTACCGAAGAGAAGAATATTTACATGTGCAGGCCCATTTAAAACACTTTCCCTGTTACTGTGAAGGTTTGTCTCCGTGTCCAAGGGCAAGGCCAGAGCCTGCAACACACTCTCTTTCGCTATGCAGCCTGACCTTTGACACCCCTATGAATGGTGCTTCTCTTGGCGTTAGTCTTGATATTCGATAGGGTCCACGTGTCTTTGCTCTTTGTCAAAGGAAAGTGCAGTGGGTTTTCGAGCCTGTGTGTAAATGCTCCTGGTCACTCTGCTCCCTGTTGTGACCCTCGTGCAAATGGTATTGATTGAAAGCAAGTGCTTATGTGCCTTCTTCTCTGCATTGCCGAGAAATGATGAAGTGTGTGTAGAGATGTCGCCCTACAACGACTGATGCACCATCTGTATGCCAGTGCCCGTCCCTCCATGTGCATACAGCGGAGGTCAAGTGCCCCTCTCTGCGATCCCTGCTCCTTGGCCTCCATCTGAAGGCCCGCTTACCCTCATTTTATCAAATTATCCAAGGGTTAAGCACACTAACTTACATTTTTTGCAAGTGGAGCAGCAATTCGATTTTGTCCGCCTCGTGGCCGCAACAACTCCCGCATTCAAAGCCGCCGCCCGGGGATGATTCAGAGCGAGTCTCAGGTTGCTGGATGCATTCATGCACGTCACCACGTGCGTTGGTGCGCGCATTGCGTTACAGTACAGTACAAGTATGCCATAGGCGGGCTCTGCTGCATGATAAATGTTTGCAGGGCCGTCATTGGTAGCGCTTTCACGCGCTACCAGATTGACGGCCCGGGACCCAAACTTGAAGGTGCACTTTTAAAATAATATTAGGTGGTGCGTGCAATGCAGTAAGTAGCGTTTACACACACTGGCCCATCAAGGCTTATTTATGCTGCGCAACGCACTTTGGCTGCCAATGATGATTACTGTTGTGTTCATTTCATTATGATACTGCTGAGGCGCCGCCCGGCCACCCCCAAAATAGTGCCGCCTGGGGCGGACCGCCCCCCTCGCCCCCCCCTAGCTACGCGGCTGTCACCATCATATTTCTCTGTCTCTGCTACAAGAATTTATTTTCGGCAAACGTGCTGCGCAATTTATGCTCCATGAATGCTCCTAAGGTTAAAAGACTGTTTTAAAGGAATTTTTTGCGCTTCGCTATCTTTTATTACAGTTATTCCTTTGCCAGTCTGGCCACTTTAAGGACCTGTGATGATGTCACTGTAGTTTTGGTGCAGTCCTTCTTCTGTACTGCTTTAGTTGATATCTTTTTGATGAGCAAGACCCATTTTTCATAAAGTTTATTACTACGCCATCATCTTGCGTACTCAGGTTCCTTATTTTGTTTATTGAACCTTGCTAGTTCTCGTCTTTACCTTTTTGATGGCGATACCACGTCAGAACAAAAGCTCCTCTCAACAAGTTACTGCCACCAGTATGTCTTTAGAGGATGTTAACCCCTTTAGTGTGTTACAAGAGAATTTGGAGGACGCAACTACTGACTCTCCTTCTATGAAGAATTCTTCTCCTCATTCTTCTCGCTCAAGTACAAAGATTACTTCTAAATTACCCTTTGCGTCTGCCTCTAACATTGGAAAACGAGTTAAAACAAACCCTCCTTCTCCAACTAACACGTCCTCTTCTATCTCTATGGAGCTCCTACTAGAAGAAATCCGACCTCTTAAACCCTACATGGAGGAAATTCGTTCACTCAAGCCATTCATGGCCGACACAAACGCTCGCCTTCAGAGTCTTGAAGTCAATTGGTCACATATGGAGCAAAAAGTTGATCACCTTGAAAAGACTGTTTCCTCAGTACAGGTTCTCACTGATCAGGTTCCTGGCATGCACAGAGAGATTCAAAACCTCAAACAACACGTAGAAAATTTAGAAAATGGAAACAGACGCAATAATCTACGCATTTATGGTCTTGCAGAGGGACTTGAGGGGTCAAATCCCATATCTTTTTTTCAAACATTGCTACCTCCGCTCCTTGGTCTCCTGAATTCTCCAACTGTAAACATCCAACGTGCTCATCGCCTAGGTCCACCCTCTTGCATCTCTACTTCCTTATCTTCTACAGTTAAACCCAGAGGTGTTATGTTATACTTTTTGGAGTATACTGATCTACTCAAAGTCCTCCAGGCCGCCAAGCAGAAAGGGAAAATGACTTGGAAGGGTTCCAACCTCTTCTTTGCACAGGACTATTCCAAAAGAACTGCAGCTCGTCGCAAGAAGTTCCTGGATATGAGGCCTGCTCTTCGAATGCTAGATACGGATTATTCCATCCATGCCTCTTTCGAGTGACCTATAACAACAAAACGACGAACTACGAAGACCCGGTTCTGCTTCAGCAATTTCTGGACTCATGTTCAAGTGTTTCAATGGAAATCCCTCAACCATAAATACTTTGTATACGTTCTTCACATGTTAGAGTGATGATGCGTCTTGATGTCCTTTCTATATTTCTCTCCCTTTCGTATTTTGTATCTTGTATTTATACTTTGTATTCCGTATGTTCTTTTGTGCATTGTTTCTCTCTCATGTTGTAATATTAGTTTGGTAACATCATTTCTTTTGATTTCTTCCAGATGCGGTTTTGTGACCCCTTATATTATATGCTCTTTGTGTTCACTCGGGAGTCCTTCTCCCTGTGCGCGTTCCTGTGGTTTCTTCTCTGATCCGGTGTGCTACTTTCCTCATGTGGTTCCACCACTCCCAGTCTTATTGTTTTAGTGTGGTACGTCTCTTTAATGTTTCTCTTCATTATCAAATGTTCTTATTATTTTCCATTTTTGTTCTCTGTTTCCTTCTTTCACAGTGGTCCTTTTTCTTATGCCTTCTCTTCCTCTTTCACTTTCTCTTTATTTCTTCCGTCTGCAATATTCTTTTTACTTTTCCATTGCTTCACCGTTTCTTGTTTCTCGACTTATTCCAGAATCAATATCTTTTTCTCCTCTTTTCTGTCCTCTCTCCTTCTGGTAATATGATTCTGCACTATTATACTGTTTGCATATTAGTTGTCAACAACCTCATTGATTGTTTCTCTTCTTTTGTTTTTATAAGAAGTTTTCATGTTCTTATCCATATTATATACGCCTGGATTCCTATAAAGTTTACATTCTTGTGTTTGGTTTATATATTCTATTTCATGGATGTTATCTTACTAGTTATTTTGATAATATATGTGCATGTTTCATTTTTTATGATTCTCGTTTAGAGTCTTAACTTGGAATGTTAAGGGAGTTCATAATCCTATAAAGAGACAACGAGTTTTAACCCATTTAGCTAGATTAAATGTAGATATTGCCTTTATTCAAGAAACTCATTTTTCAGATACTGAAGCAGCCAAACTAAAAAGGGGTTGGGTTGGTCATGTTTTCTCCTCTCCAGCCGTTGGAAAGAAAAATGGTCTATCTATATTGTGTCATAAAAAACATCAAGTTACAATAGTCCATCAAGAGAATGATCTTGAAGGTCGCTGGGTAATTGTTAAATTACTTATTGATCAAATAACCTTGGTATTGTTTAACGTTTATGCGCCTGTTAGTGTGGATAATATGTTCTGGAATCAGATTTCTGACAAACTCCTTATGTTTGCTGATGATTACATTATCTTTGGAGGTGATTGTAACCAGGTTCTTCACCCTATTCTAGATAGACACTCCTCTGTAAGATTCACAAACACTAGGAAGCATTCTCAGTTCACTTCTGCTATTCGCCGCAAAGCTTTAACTGACATTTGGAGGCTCTGCAACCCAGATCTACAGGAGTATACTTTTCATACCCCTCCTCACAACTCACAGTCCAGAATAGATTACCTTTTCTTTAGTTAACCCCTATCCCAACTTGTTACTCGTGCTGAAATTGGGTCCATATTAAATATCAGATCATGCCCCAGTTTTTGTAGACTTTGATCTTCTACCTTTCACTCCTCATAAGGGTAAATGGCGTTTCAATAATTCATTACTTTCAGATCCTAATTTCACAGGCCAATTCACTTCTTTTGCATCTGAATTCTTCTCTATTAATTCTACTCCAGAGTCTCCTCCAGTAATAATTTGGGACTCCTTTAAAGCAGCGGCTGGAGGATTTATCATAAGTTTTGTCTCACGGAAGAAGTTTTTTAGCCAAAAACGCTCAGTTGTTAGCCAAAATTAAAAACCTTGAATATTCCTATTATCGTTCTAATTCTGAAACCTCATTAAAAAGTCTCATTGACGTAAAAATCTCTTTTAATAAATCATCTACGGAAGCTGCATCTTCCTATCTTTTAAAAAGTAGTGCCCGGTATTATGGAGGCCAGAATAAGATGGGCAAACTACTTGCAAAATATTTAAAGATTCGTCGTGAACGTACTAAAATTGAATCCATACGTAACAATGCCGGTGTTTCGTTATTTAAAAATAGTGATATTTCAAATGAATTTGTTTCCTTTTATAAAAATTAGTACACGCCAGAAAATTGTCCGTCCTCTGCTGCTCTTTCTTCTTTCTTTCACTCGTTACACCCTCCCCCCACAGATGACATAGACTTTGCCTCACTAGAGTCGGATATCACTTTATCTGAAATTACTCATGCTGTTTCTAAACTAAAAAGAGGTAAAGCGCCTGGTCCTGATGGCTTCACTACTGAATTCTATTATCATTTTGCCTCTTTATTACTCCCCCATCTTTTATCGCTTTATCAACACTTTGTAAAAGAAGGTTCTTCTTCAGGTTCTTTTCAAGAAGCTGTGATCTGCTTAATTCCCAAGGCAATAAAGACCCCTCACTCTGTAAAAACTACCGCCCGATCTCCTTAGTTAATCTAGATCATAAGACCTTTGCAAAACTCCTAGCTCTCCGTCTTGATCCCATTCTCCCAAACATTATTGGTCCAGAACAATCCGGTTTTGTCAAGGGTAGTCTATCATCTGACAATTCTAGGGTTTTCTTTAATATTCTGAGTAAGGCCTCTTCTCTTGACTATCCCATTGCTGCTATAGCGTTAGATGCTGAAAAAGCATTTGATAGGATTAGATGGGACTTCATGTTCCAAGCACTTAAATGGATTGGTTTTCCTGCTAAATTAATCTCTCTCATTTCTTTACTATATTCCGACCCAAAAGCCTCTATTTTTGTTAATGGTGTATCCTCTGACTATTTCTCTCTTACTAGAGGAGTCCGTCAAGGTTGTCCTTTATCTCCCCTTTTATTTATCATTGCCTTAGAACCTTTTTTAACGAAAATTCGGCTTGAGGACAGAATTTCTGGTTTTAAACTTGATACTTCCCATGTCGAAATGTCTGTCTATGCTGATGACATCCTTTTATATTGTTCTAATCCTTCTATTTCTCTTCCAGCTTTTCTCTCCCAAGTTGATACTTTCTCCCAGTTGTCCGGCTATCGCCTTAACTCGGATAAGTGTGACGTTCTCCCTTTAAATTTTCTCTGTCTCAAACAAGATTTTTTGTTTCTCTGCTTTCTCTTGGAAA
Organism: Lissotriton helveticus; assembly: GCF_964261635.1. Lineage (NCBI taxonomy): Eukaryota > Metazoa > Chordata > Amphibia > Caudata > Salamandridae > Lissotriton > Lissotriton helveticus. The sequence goes on from NC_136067.1 coordinate 1,028,760,643, forward strand.
ACTTCTAAAATCAAGTATTTAGGTTTATCGTTTACTCCCACTATCCCAGAAACTTTGAAAGAAAATTTTGATACTCTTTCTAAGTCTATATCTACATCCATTGATCGATGGCACCCACTTTTTCTTTCCTGGTGGGGTCGATTAGATTCAATTAAAATGATGCTTTCTCCGCTTATCCTTTATCTCCTATCCATGGTTCCAGTTCACATCCCTGACTTCTATTTTAAATAAATTCCTCTGGAAAAATAAGTCTCCTCGAATAGCTCTGGCGGCCTCAAATTCCCTGACTTCAAATCATACCATCATGCTTTTTCTCTAAAGCAATCTTCTCGTTGGCTGGATCAAGATCAATGCATTCATCCTCCTCTTTGGTTGAAAATAGAGTGACACTTTATATCTCCCTTCCACTTTCGTGAATCTCTAGCTTTTACTAACAATATTTCCTCATTTAGACCTCAAGTGATTTATCATACTTGTAAATTATTAATACCTATCCTTCCATCCTCCTATCCTGCCTTTTCTTCGTTAGATACTCAACCTATTTGGCATAATGATTTATTACGTGTCAAAGGTCGTATCATTTATTGGAAAAAATGGAGACTTAAAGGTTTACTTTGGATTTCACCATTGGTGTCTAATTCCCTTCCCCTCTCTTTCTCAGACCTCCAATTAAAGTTTTCTTTACCCTCTTCTTGTAAATCTCAATATGATGCTCTTCTTCCTTCTCTTCTTCAATACCTTCACTCTTTATCCCCTAGCCCCAACATGCTAAATCTTCTACTCTTTTTCCTCTACTATCTTCTCACACATCGGCCTCTTCTCTATACAAACACTTGTTTTTCGCTCTTGATAGACCTAAGGGAAAAGCTGAATTGGCCTGGGAAAAAGATCTTGGGGAATGTTGGTCTATCCCTTTTTGGGACTCATTATGGTTAAAAATTCATAAAACATCAAGAGCAGCTAACACGTCCCAGACCTTGTATTTTATTTATAAACGCCTTCTTTTCACTCCAATGAAGCTGGCCACTTTTTCTGTAGACCTATCCTCAACATGTTGGTCCTGTAATCATACCTCAGCAGATTTTAAACATATGCTCTTTGATTGTCCCTCCCTCTCTCATTTTTGGCTTTCAGTTTGGTCCCAAATCAATAAAATTGTCAATACCCACATCCCCTTTTCCACTTCCAATATCTTTTTAGGATCATTATCACCCTCTTGTTCACACCCAACTCACACTCCCTCATTAGTTGACTTGTTATTAGCAATAGCCCTCCATTTAATTACTTCTAATTGGAAACAAGCAGATAAAGTTACTTTCAGAGCCTGGTGGAATGCTGTTTGTTTTCACCATAGATTAGACACATGCAATATTACCCCTCTCTCTCTACGCATTAAGAGAGATCTTTTATGGCTTCCTCTATCCTCTTACCTTTCAGCCTCTTCTATTAAAATTACTACTCCAGATGAAGTTAAGCAACCTCCATGAATTTCCTGTTGTCTCCTTACCTTCAACTCCAGATGAATGCTTTAAGATACTGCTCCCTTATTCTGTATCGGATATTTTATTGTAAGATTTATGTTTTATAATATTCTTGTCATTGCCATTATTCTTGTTGCAATTTAAAGGTGAGATTCAGGTGTTGCTTTCACTGTTATTATCATACATGTTATTCCCCTTCTTTCTCTTTCCTTCCCTCTCCTCCCCCTGCTTTTTTCTTCTTTTATTACACATAAGACTGTAATATGTTGCATTTTTGTAATATGTTTTTCATTCTCAATAAACCTTAAACTTAAGAAGCCGAGGAAGTCAGCAAGATGGTCACTGTTCAAGAGCAACTCGATCATTCATGGGTTTTCTTTCTTATAGGTGTATTAAAAATTAAATATCAATTTTGCACTTGAATATATATTGTCCCTTGGTCTGGCTCGTCCCATCCCTGGTACTCCCATTCAATAAAGCAAGGGTACTCATAAACTACTACAGTGAAAATATTTAAAGCACAGGTTCCACTCAAATAGTGTACTGCTTTTCACCGTCAATCTCTGCTGTAACAGTCCACCGTTAATACCAGGGCTCTACATGGAGATCAAGAAGATGAGAACACAGTTACTATGGTGCATGGTGTGCATCACTGACATTGGCTCTTATGGCTAAAGTGTGATTCTCCTCCAAGATGATTCCTATCGCCAGACACAGCCTTCACAGAAATAAACTTCTCTGACTCCTTGCAAGACAGAACATAGCACTTTTTATCCTGGGCCTCCTGAGGGTCATCCAGCACCACAGAGACAATCCCCAGGAGCCTCATTGAAAGGCTCAATACCATCTTCATTGTCCATAAATTAGCTGACCATCTCATAACAGATTAATCAGACATCCACAACTGGCACCACTTCATTTTGTATTCAACCTAAATATGGACCCAAGGACATTGTCTAACTGCTAAGACTTTGTGACTACAAAAATATCAAGGACCACAATATCAAAGGTAAATATATTGGTATTGAATTGTCTTTTATATCAGTTTGAAATATTGTTTACTTTAATATTGTTTTTGTTATAGTGTATTATTTTATTTTTTCTACATCATTTTATTTCATATTATCATATAATTATTATTTTTCAAATATATTATTGGAATGCTTTTTTTCTTGGGTTTTGGGGTTTATTGTGAGATTGAGTGGGTAGTGTTTCCTTTAATAATTAAATGTTCATTAATGTTAATTGAGTAATTTCTTTTGCTTTGGATTTTAATTGTTATTTTTATGTAATTTGTATGTTATTACTAATCAAACTGCATTTGACTGAGGGGCAGATGTGTCAGGATACCATTTTGCGATTCTCAAATAGAGATTCATAAGGAATCGCTATTTGAGAAGTGCAAAATGGTATGTATGTAGAAATTCGCTATTTTTTAGCGATTTCTTAACATTCCTTAATTGCGATTAGCAAATTGCTAATCGCAATTAAGAAATAATTTCCCATTCATTTCTATGGGCCAGGAGGCACATAGGAATGAATGTGAAATTATTCTCAATTTGCGATTAGCAATTTGCTAATCGCAAATTGAGAATAATTTCAAGGGTGCAAGGGTGTCTTAAGGACACCCTGCTGCACCCCTGAATGTGACATGTGTGCGCATATGGCGCACATACATGCCCTAAGGGCATGTATGAGCATCATATGGCACCTTTAGAATTTTAAAAAAGTGCATTTTGAAAAGAATTCGCCAATTACCACCAACTACAAGTTGGTGGTAATTTGCGAATTCTTAGTCAAAAATCGCAACACTGAAATGCTTCATACATTTCAAATAAGAAATCGCAATTTGCCATTTCTTAAAAGCCTCGCAATATTAAGGAATCGCAAAATTTGCGATTCCTTAATATTGCGAGGCTTTTTTGCATGATACATTCCAAATCCCGTTTTATTGTCGCAAACGCTGCTATTTTGCGAATCGCAGCGTTTGCGACAAAAAAACGGATGATACATCTGCCCCAAAATGTTTTATTGTGTTACATTTTAAGCTCAGGTTGTAAGGCTTAGTGTTATTTTAAATAAATATTAGTTAATGTTAATGGAGTGATATGTTACATTTATACATTTCTAACTTGTTTTTTATTTGGCAAAAATGTTCAATGCTTATTGAGTTATGTATTAAATATCAACATTTGGAGTTTGGTGTATATTGTGGATTGGGTGGGTAGTTTAATTTTTTTTAACATTTAGAAAAACTGATTATTGTATTCATTTTGGTAGCTTTTAAATTTGCTATTAGTTAATTTTCAAATTGATAAATATTATCTTATATATTTTTTTATGTATGTTGTTATTCTTTAAGGGTTGTGTAGCATGTTGTTGGTATGACCGTATTTACAAAAAAAAGTTGTCATGTTTTGAATATTTATAGTTTTCAATATTGAAAAGGTTTGTAAATAATATTTTTCAGTCATCAAGGAGATTTAAAAAAATTGTTTTATGGGTGACTTTGACATACACTTTATTTTAAGTAATAGTTTTAACATTATTTTTTATAAAATAGTTTTTAATATGTATATAGTCTGTTTTTGACATTGTTCCAGGAAAATGAATAGATGGCACATCATTATAGGCATGACATTCTTAATGACTTATCAAGGTCTTTAATATTCTGAGGACTGAGTACTTTATGCATCTATTTCTGTTATATAGAATTTGGCAGCCATTACCTTGAACTGGTGTTTACATGGGTTAGATTGCGAAGGGAACCAAATAGACTTTTATACATGCTATTGGAAAGTAACAGCATATATGCATCTATTGGCTCAGCTGTTTTAGCTCCTTGGAATTTTCTAAGCTTGAGTGACGGTTGTGATCCTGTTGTCATATAAGAACACTACAATTTTTATTCACACCATTCCACTTTTCAAATTTTATTTTGATCTAGCCTTGAAAAAGTCTCAAGTTGGGACAAAACACATTTTGGCTGAAACCATCTATGAAGCACTTCTATCAACATATCTGTAGTTACTGTTGAAAAATTCTAATTATAGTCCTGTCATTGCTTGCTTTGTCATGGTATCCGGATCAAATAAAAATAACATTCACATTAATACTTGGAGATTTGATGGTTTTTTGGAGGAGTGATTGATTACATTGCCCAATGGAAAAATGTTCTGCACATTTGAAAAATATGAATAATCACAGCTATTGAACTAGACCTTTATAACGAATATTTCATAAACATTAAAAGTGCTCCCCTGTTTCTTGCTCTGTTCATGTCTGGGCTGGGAACTTGCTTCTCTGATCTAGGTACACGCATTGTGACAACAGCTGTGTTACAGTGTTTAGAGCACCATTGTTGGTTCATTTATTCTGTACTGCTCTCAAGAAAGAGACATGTGACTGCTGCACCAGTGATACCTCTTGTTATTAGGATACATTTCACCAATGTTAGTTTGGTTTAAATTAGAATAGTAATAATAAAACATCCAATGTATACACTTTCCATAATGCTTTTTAGACTGGAGTTATAATAGTAAATCTGACTCTCCAATGTATGCACTTTCCCTAGTATGTGTTAACCTGGACTTAGAATGGTATATTTGACCCCAACATCTTTATTTTGGACTAGTGTATCCTCATTGTTGGGGGAATCAGAACTTGTGCTTCTTAGCGTGGATCAGAACTAGTGCTTCCCTGTCCTTGCATGGAGCGGACCGGGCGTATTGCCTTTGGAACCAATACATTGTTGTCAATCAAATTGACACATCCTCTGCTAACAGAAGCAAAACTGCCACATCATATTTTAGACCTGCACATCGCCCTTGGAACCTATGCATCGCCAACTTGCATGGAGAAAACTGACGTATTTCCTTCAGTTGTTGGATAGGAACTGACGCACCGCGTAGACTGCACTCAGATTTCCCTTGACATCGACGCAAACCAGGATCAAGGTATTTTTGTTCAGTGAACCAAATCAGGTCCCTGTATCTGACCTGCCCTTCATCACGATTGGCATACATTTTTGACTTTGCCCCAGTCCAGTGCAACCAGATATCCCAAATAGCCACCTATTGTTTCTAAGCACTATTTTACAGTTTATTCTTCAAAATTCCTATATCAACTTCTACTTATTGGATTTTTTGTTGTTTGGTCTTGTTTTATTTATAAAATTAAGCTCTATTTTTCTAACCTGGTATGGAGTCTTTTTGTGGTGTTTTCACTGTGCTACTGTCTGAAGTGTTGCATAACTACTTTACACATTGCATTTAAGTTAAGCCCGATTTCTCTGTGCCAAGTTACCAGAGGGTGAGCATATGATAATTTAGGGTACGCTGTGACTTACCCTGACTAGGATTGTGCTTCCGGCTTGGACAGGTTGCATACCTTTACCAACCAGAAACCCAGTTCCTAACAGGGTATTTTAGCTGTCATAGGGTGGTAGTCAGTCCTGATCTACCCCTCGATTGCATACTAGGCAATTACTTCTCAGAGGTTGGTCGGAGCCCAGGACACTGCCCAAACCAAAGATCCTGGAGATACTGTCCATAAAGTTACGTTAGGAAAGGAAGGCCACCCTTAGCAACAGACCCAGGAAGTCAAGGGCATTCTTCCCCAGCAAGGGAGAAATCCAAAGTTGGCACTGGCAAGGCCTCTCCTGACCCCAAAGAAGTCCTGGAAAGTCAGACAACTGTTCCGACTCAGGGTATCACCCCTGAACTAACATAAGAAAGAGTGGAGGACGGATGTCTGCCCCATGAGTTGGTAGCCCCCAATGTGAACAGGTAGGGAGGGTCCATGAAATCACATTTGCCCCTAAGGTAGCTCATCCACCTGTCAGTGGAGAGCTCAGTATGTAGTTCTGGACACTGACCAAAAAACAAAAGGCGGTACCCCTAAATCCAATTGGGACAGGGTGCAGTTTGTCTAACCAATAGTAGTTCCTATTATAACTATACAAAAGTACTCTAACAACTTATGTGGATAAAACAACAGAAAAGAATATTTATGTATATCGAAGCACAAATACAATTTAAGCTGAACACAAATGCAGAAGACGTCAGTGGAGCACTGCACTAAATAACACAAGAAAACTTTTTATAAAAAATATCAACATTTTTATTATAAAAAAGAGTGATTACCCTCCACAATTCTTGTTAAAAAAAATAACACATTTCATGTTTTTTTACCCATAAAATCTATAATGGTTTTTTAACAAGAATTGTGGAGGGTAATCTCTCTTTTTTATAATAAAATGTTGATATTTTTTATAAAAGGTTTTTTGTGTTATTTAGTGCAGTGCTCCACTGACGTCTTTTAAATTGCATTTGTGTTCGGCTTAAATTGTATTTGTGCTTCGATATACATATATATTCTTTTCTGTTGTTTTATCCACATAAGTTGTTAGAGTACTATTGTATAGGTATAATAGGTTCTGGACACTGACAACTGTCAGTAGCCTCTGTGGGGTGCTAACCTTCATGGCAGTAATGTACTTGGCATGGGATGCAAAACCCATGACAAGGGGTAAATTAGACCCCTCACCCTGTTGGTCAGAGTGAGATTGCTCAAGTGTTCGGTGGCCTCTTTGGGTTAGCTAGCTGTGGTTCTCTTGCTATGGTAGGGTTAGAAGAGGTGGGCTTCTCACTACCCAAGGCAAAAGAGAAAGGTTTAAATACAGCTTCAACAAAGGTCCTGTTTAAATTGGGTCCTGTCAAAGTTGAGGTGGGTCCAAGAGGGAGGGACCCTGACAGAAAGATGTGAGGCAGAGACAGTCCTGCAATAGGCCAGCCAGTTTCCCAGCACCCTTCCTCACTGGACAAGTCAGGAAAACTCACCAACAGTGGAGTTGAGTCTCCTGGTGGCGCTAGCTGGGGGGCTTGCATAAGGAAACTGGCTTTTTGCAGCCCCCCACACTTTTTGCCCCATTTTGACTACTGGCTGCTGGTTTATGATTCTGAAAGAGGACTGGAGCCTTCTAACTGGGTGCCAGTGCTCTTTCCCTAAAATATGATGCATGTGAATTGGTAACCCCAATTGGCAAGGAATGTAACATCCTTATAAGTCCCTGGTAAGGGGTACCTGTAGTACCCAGGGCATGGGAGTTAAATGGGTTGCCAGGGCCTGAAGCACTGATTGTGCCACCCTGAGTGATCAAATAAACAGATGAGAGCAGTCCTGCCATGGCAGACTGCATGAGCAGTGCAAACTACTCAAACTCAACCATGAGTTGCAACGTCAAAAGCACTGTTTTTAATATTTGCCTCTCACCTCTAAGGTAGGCCTCCTGAGCCCAGAAGGAATGGGGCATTATATTAAAGGTGTGGATATATAAGTGCAAGCGTATATGTCCCTATAGTAGCCTTCTTCCATTAGGGGCTCCCTAAGGTTGCCAGCTCCATCACAGACCCACTGAAAAATGTCATGTTTGGTATCAAAAGACTTGTTTAATCAAACCTGACTTGTTTCCCATGTCAGATTTGGCATGCACCCAGGTTGCTAACTTAGAGGTTGTCCTCCTGGCTGCCACAGCCTTTCATGTGCCCTGGCCGACAGCCTGCAGCTGCTGCCACTTTTATCACACCCCTGCCAGGAGCTGTGAACACTCCCAGAAGTCAGAAACAAAGGCCTGCCTGGGTGGGAGATACTAGTGCTAGTGACGTGGCACATCAAGGCGGTGAGCTTCATCTTCCACTGCATCTGAAATGCATGTTGGCATCCTCCCAGAGGAAGAAACCCTCTGCACCCAAAGACATTTGTACCCAGGCAGGTGGGAACATTTGGTCGTCTGGAGGCGCATACCCCCAGAAGGTTTGCCGTACCCCTAAGGTGGGCTACCTGGTCTGTACAGCCAAGGATGAGGTCTGCTATTCTTAAAAGTTGCAGAACAGAGGGTTCTGGGTAAAAAACATGGCACACACACCCCCCTCCCCCAGATGTGGATTAGTCGCTGGGGCTAATAGCTCATTGGCTACTTGCTGCCAGACCACTAATGCCCCTAAATCTAGGATTTAAGGGACACTCCTAACAACAGAATCTCAGACCTGCTCGAATTGCAACCAAGGCCAAAGGAGATGCCCGCGACTGTGACTTCAGGACCTGCACAAAGCAAAGGCATGATAATCCGCACCTGTGGCACCCACTCTGCAACTGCACAACCACGACTTGCCCTGGACCAGAGATCAGCTCCAAAGGAAAGGCAACTACAAAACTTCCTTGGACTAGAGGTTCTAGTCTACTGCAGCCCGCCGGCAAATCACAAAAGAACCAAAGAATCACTGCCCATCAGGTCCATCTAGGGATCGTCCAAAAGTAAGTGGTGTAGTGCATAGTTGGAATGTACCCCTGACCTACAACAAGTATTAGATGGCTACAGTTTTTCCCTGGAATCCAGTACAATGAAGTAGACAACTGTGTTTGTTAATATCAAGGCTTGTTGGTGGCCTGTCAGATCACCACCTCGTTTGTTCGATGCTGTGCCTTGAGGGAATTCAACAGCTTATTTAACCAGCCACCTCAGTGGCCCAGTTGTTGAGATCTGCATCCCTTTCTTCACCAGCACAATCCAAGCAGCAAAACCAGAAACTGCGGCTCCCGCGTTCAGCACCATGTACTGCCAGGACAACTCTTCACCTTGGCCCTACGAGCCAAGTAAAATTCAACTGTCTGTCTGAGCCTGGTCCTGGGACCCGCATCACCTTATCCCCCAGTGGTTTCCACTGGACTAAACCTTCAAGTGACCAAGGGCCTGATTACGATGACAGCTCGTCAAAATATACAAGATATTGGTATTGCGACCGCAGTGGTGGCAGTCGCATCCTAATGCCTTGCAGTCCCACCTCTGATAGGATGGCAGTCGGATGAAAGTCCGACCGGCATTATATTCAGGCCCCAAGTGTCACTAGTAAGTTTTGTCATTGACCGCAAAATTATCGTTTTGCAAGAGTGAAATGCACTGATTTATTTTTCCTTTCATAACCTATAACTCTGGTTGTACTCATCCGAGTGTCTTCATTTTAGTGTATAAAATTATATAAAAAGCTGCTTTGTTTTTATAAATTGGTGCCGGATTTCTTTTGAGTCATGTCAATAACTTTTATCCATGTTGGTGCTCTGAAATGCTTAACATGTGCTCCTCTTGTAAAGCCTGACTGCTCTGTGCGACTTTGCCAGAACTGAGCCAGGGATTTTCTAGTGTGAATCCAAAGGACCAATATGGAGTAAAGTTAAGGCATTATAAAGTGAAGCTTAACCAGCCTCACTGCAAAATACCCCACTTTTACACAGATTGTAATCATAGTAGCACTTTTGAAAAGTTTTAAAATGTTTTTGGATTGGAGTTTGGTCACTATTATTGACTTATTTCAGTATTTTTTTATGAAATATTTTGAAGATATCTCATTTTAAATTATATATGTTTTATAACATATTACATTTTAATGTAATGTGTTTTAATTTGACAAATATTAGTTTTAGTCACTTTTTAAAATTAATTTTGATAATTTAATATGTAATAATTACATTTATTCATTCTATGTTTTTACTTTTTTCAAATTATCAAATAATTATGCATGGTGATAATTGCTTTTAGTTTTTTAATACAAATTGTCCATGTTACATTTTGTAATTTAGAATTGTACTTATTTATTTGGTAAATGTATTTTAATGAGTAATTTCATATGAGTTGTTTTTTATCGTTGTAAATTTATTTTGAAACTACATGTATTAATTCACATTTAAGGACTTACAGGCAAAATATTTTTATTAATTTTTGTCATCTACGTATATTAAACAACATTTAAGGGGAGATCTAAATCCTTCTACCAGAAGATATGGCAATGAGAGAAAATCGTAACAGTAACCCTCCAAATGTTCAAATAATTCAAATAATTGTAATCTATGTATAATGAGGTACTATGGCGCACGTAAATTGAACTGTAATGTGATATTGTACTGATGACTGTGCTTTAATTCTAATAAAAATGTAAAAACGTTATTAAAAAAGCTACATGTATTTGTGAGAATTACATAAAAAAATGTAATTATTGTTCACGTTTCTTTAAACATGTTTTCATTTTTTTGTATTATATTTTTTACTGTTACAATTATGTTAAGTACACTTAAATATATATACTTACCTATCTAATGACAATATTTTCTCAGCAACATTTTTTTTGTCAATATTACAAGTATGTAAAGCTGTAATTTTTTCCTGAATATCTTTTCCACAATATTTTTGTATCAAATGTTTTTGTGGCCGATAGATTCTGTCGTTCAACCCTCCACAACGATCTCCAATGAGGCAACCCAGTCAGAGAAGGAAAGCAACCACACCTTCTGCTAGGCACACTTCAACCCTGTCTGACCGCCTCTCTGCCTCCTCATTCAGTTCTACAAGTCCTGCACCTCACGAGATAAGGTGCGGTGATATATAGCAGGCAATGCCATAGCTCAGGTGGCGGGTAGGTCAAAGGATGGGTATGTATGTCAAGACAAATCACATTATTTTCAGCACAAAAAGACAGTGGGTAGTGCCTCTTTCTAATCCCATATTACAGGCATTCAGATTGCAAGGATGGATAAGGCAACTCTATGTGTCACAAATGGTGTAGGGACAAGATTCACTCCATATATCATATCAGGTAGAGAGATGGAGCCAGGCAGAAGTCTAGTACAAGTGGACCTCAAAAATTATATTGGCCTTGCTGCGGTCCAGTACCACAGGCCGTGGATTCTCAAATCCTAGAAAGCCTTAATTAAATAACTTAAAGCAAAAAATCAATGTCAGTACAAGGAATTCAAGGGCCTTGATTAAAAGTACCTCATTAAATTATGACTCTTATGCAAACCCCTGCTAATTTTCCCAAGAGGGCCAACTCCAGTGCCCCAGCGATACCTCTACTGGTCTGCTTGCCTGTGCTGGCTGCTTTAGCCTTGAGGACTTTAACCTCTGGCACAATTCCGACCTAATGACGGTAGGAGAACTTTTCAAGGACAACCAGTTGCTCTCTTTTGAGGAACTCATTGATAAACATGACCCTCACCAATGTCAATTCCTACTTTACAATGCTATCCAGCACACCTTACACAAACCTTGTTCAAGCGCTTTAAACAATGGGGCATGGGTGCAGACAAATTTCTTGGCTTTACAAATCAATCATTCTTCATGCTGCACCAACGCTGACCCAAAAGAGGGATAGGTGAGAAAATTAAGCTATAGAGCCTTTCATGATAAGGAATGGTGGCAAGCGTTCAAAATGTCCTTGATATCACATTAAGCGAAATTCAAAAAATTACAATATTTCATATTACACAGAGCCTACCTTTCCCCAGCAATCCTTCAAAAATATTTCCCACAAGTTGTGGCCAATTGCCCTCGATGTTTGGCCTAGGTAGCTGACTCTATACACCCCCCCCGTTCCTTAGGTCCATCTGGGCTTACACTTCAAGTCTGCTGTCAACCATTTTGACGAGCCAATCCCTCAAGATTGGCACTCTATATCACTCGACATAAGCAAGTGCCTCTAAAAAAGATTGTGTGCCATGAATCTCTCCAGCCTAGCCCTTCTCCTGGCTAAAAAAATGATTATCTCTTCATGAAAGACAAAATCCCCACCCATGATGTCGGCATGGACTCGAGTCCTCATGAAATTGTCATTCGCAGAGGGCTTCCTGAGGCATCCCCTTGCAGTGCCATGGGAGATGGTACTAAAGCACCTATAAACGTCATTGACTTAGAATGCCCTCCCCCCAAAATCACTAAATTATCATAAGCAATTTACAATCCTATGGACCTAACACAAAGCAACTGGGACTGACGCACAGCAATTTCTGGGAATTCAAACCCTATCATTATCTACACTACAATCTAATGCTTCATCTTCAACAACATCCATCTCTACACACCCGCCAATTTCTTCTTAAATAAATGCTATCCATGCTCCATTTAAATACTTTGCCACTTCCTCTCCCCGGCCACACGCCCGTTCCCCATAGTTCTTTCCCAAGTTTCGTACTGAGGATTAATTTATCAGTGTTTAATTTCTTTATGTTATGATTGCTAACACAGTGTAATGTAATTCATGTTTGAAGGCATTTATTAGCTGATATGCAAAGGAAACAATTTCACTTATCATGCATTGTAGTTTATTTGCAGCTATGTATCACGATTTCTACCCACAACTGCTGCTTATGTAACCAGGAATGCAAGGTGGCTTTTTGTGGCTTGGTAAATCTCATTTAGGTTTTGCGTTGTCCTTGGGTATCCTTGCATAGCACAAGCGAGATGCAAAATTATAAGAAATATGGGCCCTTGCCCATGAGAAAAGTGAAGGGCCTTATTATGAGTTTGGCAGTAGGGGAGTGGGACCGCTAAGCTCCCGCACCTCAAAAACCCCATGTTTGAACCACCCGTCACATTAGGAGTTTTCTTTGGCGCTCCCAGGGCGTTCCTATGAAATAGGCACCGCAATGGGAATATCAAAATCAGTATCTGCACAACATGGACTGCTGCAGTCGATACCATGCAGATACCGGTGTGCATGCACACATGGGTGGCACATGTTGTGCCCTCCTTTGTGCAAACACATGGCATGAGGCACCAGGGGATCCTGTAGTCCCCCCCCTATGTTTCTTCACCATCACACTTTTCATGACAGTCGCACTACCATAAAAAGTGTGGAGGTGAGGAAACTCGTAATATGCTTGACTAGACAGCAGTGGCCCTGCCAAGCAGATTGCGGTGTCAAGACCGCTGTGCCACTGCCTGCGATCTCTGATCCCTGGCGGTTGCTGTGATCCTAGGGCAGCCTGACTGAGATGGTCATAATGAGGTGGTTGGAAGGCCGCCACCGTTGCTCACCCACAACTCTGGTGGTCAGTGAACTGCCTGGCTCATAATAAAGCCCTTAAGACTTCAAAAATGAATTGATGGACTTTGCAAGCGCGCCTTCTTCTCTAGAAAAACAGACATTTTCTTTTCTATCAAGGGACAGTTGGCGCAATCCTTAAAAGAGTCTGACATTCAGTGTTGCAATAGGCATGCCTTACATCAAAGGTGTGGAACTGGCCCAGTTTTTATTTTGTTCTGCTTGGTTACCTTGCCATACAACCTATATATACGATTACACCTTTTGTTACTAAGCATTTTCCTGTGCAATGTTCTTGCTTCTGATTACTATAACTATATAGCCGGTGCCCCACCAGGGTGACAGAGTACATCACTATGTTGCCCTGACGGAGCTGCCACCCGGTAAATTATGCAATAGCCCCTGGCCCAGCGGACATTTCACAGTGGTTCTGGCAAATGAATGGTAACTTTGGCAGATGGCTACGTCAAACATGATGGAGCACATCAAAGTTACATCTTTTTTTAATGAAAAGAAAATCCCAAAGTAGGTTTTACTTTTTAAAAATATAAAAGCAAATGGCAAGAAGGGGCACTAAGTGATTTTCAGTGCCCTAACCACCAGGTTTTTCCTGGCAGTGACGGACATTGCAAAACTGCTGTAGGTCTGCCCATCTTAATTGGGCAGGTGGACATTTATTTTTTTTATTTTTTTTATTGAAGTTTTGTATAGCGCTAGCTAGTCCCGAGGGTATCAGAGCGCTTCACAGTATGTACAGTTATGAACAGGCGGCAAACACGAACATGAAAACAGTAAGAGAAATAAAAGTCTGCAGATTGTCCACTTGAGGGCAACGCGGGGCATAGTTCGAGAGCTCCCGGTTTCGGGAGAGGTGGGTATCTGACCTGCCCCTAGATAGAAGTGCGAATGGCGTTAAGCCAGAGAACGTTCTAGGAAGAGGGCTTTGAGTAATGTCTAAAATTTCAGGAAGGAGGTGGTCATTCTGATATGAGGGGGGATGGCGTTCCAGATCTTGGGAGCATTTCCCGAAAAGGAATTGTTTGCGGTTTTGTCTGGTCTGGTCGGCCCTCTTGAGTTTCGCGGCCAGGTATTCTGGTTTGCCTGTGTGCAGGGCTTTGTGCGCGAGGCACGCTGTACGGAAGTTGGCTCGCTGGTGGATAGGGAGCCATTTCAGTTCCTTGAGTGCCGGAGAGATGTGCTTGTATCTCTTCGTTCCTGTGACCATTCTTGCTGCGGCATTGAGGGTAGTGAAGAGAGGACCTAGGTTGATGTTACTGACCCGGTCAGTGCTGCGATGCCGTAGTCAATTCTAGAGAGCACCAGTGCCTGAGTGGCCTGTTTAAGATCTTTCGGGGGCAGGAAGGGTTTTATTTTGTAGAGTAGTTTCAGGTTTAGGAACGCACTTTTGGCGGTCATTGAGATGTGTTTTTTCAAGTCCAGTTTGGGGTCCAGGGTAATCCCTAAGGATTTCACTGAGTCAGATGTCGTAAGGGTGCCGTTGAGGGCTTTTAGCGCTTTAAGCCATTCGACGATTTGTGGGTTTTCATCCCTATTGGAGATGAGGAGCACTTCGGTTTTCTCTTGGTTAAGTTTGAGGTGGTTGGTTGAGAGCCAATGTTGGACCTCGATGAGCATGACATTAAGTCTGTGAATGTCTGCAATCGAGGAGATTTCCAGATAGAGTTGTGTGTTATCCGCGTAGAGGTAGAAGGGGATGTTGGAGTTTCTTAGCAGTGTGCTCAGGGGTTCCATGTAAATATTGAAAAGTTGTGGGGAGAGAACTGACCGTTGGGGAACTCCTCGGCTAACTGGAAGGGGGTCTGATTCAAAGTTGTTAATTTTTATTCTTTGTGTACGGTTATGGAAAAAGGAGGAGAACCATTTTAGAACCGTCTTTTCAATGCCCGCTCTCTCCTGGAGGACTTTGAGGAGAAGGGTGTGGTCAACAGTATCAAACGCGAACGATAGATCTAGGAGGATGAGAAGGCTACATTGGTCAGAGTCGAGTGACATGTGGAGATCGTCTAAGATATTTAAGATTGCTGTTTCAGTGCTGCAGCCCTTTCTGCATCCTGATTGGTGTGGGTCCAGTAGTTTGATGTTCTCCAGGTGTTGGGTTAGCTGTGGAAGAACACATCTTTCTAGAATTTTGAAAAGGAGAGGAAGATTCTAGACCGGTCTAAAGTTGTTCATGTCCTTTGGGTCGAGGCCAGGTTTTTGGAGTAGCGGCGTGACTTGTCCAATTTTGAGGCAGTCTGGAATGCAACCCTCGTTCAGTGAGCTGTTGATGATCTTGCACCAGTTTGGGGCTCGTGTAAGCTTCAAGTATTTAGTCAGTCTCAGGGGTAGCTGATCAAGGGCGTGGGAATATGGTTTGGTGGTGGCAATCTGATTGCTTACCACTTCTTCCTGGACGGGACAGAAGGAGAGCCAGCGGGTAGACGTGGTCATTGGGGTATTGCTATTGGATGCTGGTGTCTGGATGTCCAGTCGGGTGGCGGGCTTGATGTTGAACGATCGGTCGATTTTGGCGATTTTTTCGTTGAAAAAGCTGGCAAAGTTGTCACAATAGATTTTGGATGCCTCCATGTTGGCTGTCACTGGTTTAGATGTTTGGGCCTTGATGATGTTAAAGAGTTCTTTGGGGCGGTTTTTGGCGTTGTCTAAGGCGGAGCAGAAGAAAGTTGTCTTTTTGCTCTTGATGAGATCATTGTATTTTTTGCGTGCTGCCTTGAGTTGATCCCAGTGGAGGGAGGAGGGGTTGTTCCTCCAGGTTCTTTCTAGGGTTCTGAGGTGTCTTCTTTCTTCATTGATGTCTGTGGTGAACCAGGACCTGGAGGGGGTGCTTCTGGGTTTTTTTTGTTTCAGGGGAGCCAGCCGGTTTAAGGTAAGCTCCAAGTTGGAATGGTAGAGCGAAGTGAGTTCAGTGGTTGGGAGGTGATCCGCCATGTTAGGGAGGAGCTTGCTTAGACCTTCTTCCAGTTTTTCTCGGGGGACTCGGGAAGTGTTCTGACCCACATAGGAGCGGCCTGCGTGGGAGATTGGGAAAGGGTCGGTTGATTGATATGAAAGAGTATGAGGTGGTGGTCGGACCAGTCCACGGGGATGATGAAGTCAATAATGATTGTATTTTTTTCCGTGATGATTGCGTCCAGGATGGCACCTCTATGATGTGTTTCCTCTGAACAGTGTTGGATCAGGTCGTTGTCTCGTAGGAGGGTGCTGAGGGATTGGATGAGCGGGTTTTTTTGGTTTTATTCCATCTTACGTTGAGGTCACCTAGGATAATGTAGTTATTGTTGGTGAGTGCGGAATGGGTGATCAGATCGATAGCTGGGCACCAAATTCGGTAGAGTTGCCTGGAGGGTGGTATAGGAGGTGGCATTGGAGTGAACTGTTCGAGGTCAATTTGATGCTAACAGAAAGGCATTCAAACGAGTTGTAGAGGCAGGCCGGACTTTCTAGGATGGACAGGTTACTTTTGTGAATAATTGCTATGCCGCCCCCTTTGTGCTTGGGTCTATCTTTGTGGATAATTGCGAAACCGGGCGGTACCAATTGGTCCATGTTGGGATAAGACAGGGAGTTCAGCCAGGTTTCCGTGATGAAAGCTATATCCAGGTCGTGGGAGACGATGGTTTTTGCTATTTCCGTTGCGTGTTTAAGTAAAGTCTTGTTTGTTTGACCGCAGACCTGCTGTTGATAAGCATACAGTTGATGGAAGGTTCATCGTTTTTTTTCGGGGTGTCCGCCTTGGCTTTGGGGATATAGGAAAGGTAGACAGGGGGTCTGGGGGATCTTTGGTGGGGAGGGCCCTACCCAGTCCCGTAATGACTTGGATCAGGGAGGTGAGAGTAGGGTTTAACGGCGAGGCCCGTGCTAGCTGGATCTTGGGATGATCATATGATGCGGCAAGTGCAGTCGCTTCCTGGAGGAGAGGATGGGCCTGGTTCTGCTGGGTCTGTCTGCTCGTGACTCTATCCAGGGTTTGGGGAGAGATGGCGAAGGCCCTGGGTGAGTCGGGGACTGGTTGGGGGGGGTGAGTCATTCCTGTTGGGAGGTGGTGAAATGTGGGGTGATGCGGGGTGAGGGGTGGGCAGGGGGATTGTCCCTAGGGAGGATAAGTTTTCCTTCAGGCCATGGATCAGGGTCCCGAGCTGCACTTCCAGAAGATCAAGACATTGCGACAGCTTGTCTGAGGGAGTGAGGAGGAGAGCCTGGGCGGAGGAGAGACTTCTGGGTGAGGGGCCGCAAGTTAAATCATATCTGGTGGGGTTGGGAGGAGGAGGGGTGTTGTTTCTGGCTCAGAGTTTGCTCTGGAAAGGTATAAGGGGGAGGGGGGGTGTGGCCTACTTGGGGATGGGGGTGGGGTTCCTTTCTGGGGAGATGGCTGAGTATTTGTAGGGAAGGGGATAGCCAAGGAGGGGTTGTGAATCGGATTTGCTAGGGAGATGGAATTCTCCTTGGACAGGTGACTGAGGACTGGGAGTGATGCGGATGATATAAGGTGGGGGGATGAGGCTCGGTTGGGGTTGCGAGGGGGGCTGGCTTTTAGGAGGTTAGGAGAGATGGGAGGTGTAGGGGGTTGGGTGAAAGGTGGTGCTGTGGCTGAGGGAGGCGCGGGCTGGTGGATTGACGAGGCGCGGGGGGATGGGATCTTTGTGTTGCCATAAGCAGGGACAGATGGCTAGAAGGAGGGATGGCAAGGTGTGAGTTGTGGGAAGATGCTGACTTTAATGCTGGGAAAAGAGAGTCGAAGAACTCGAGGTTCTCTTCTTTGGCCTGGATTAGGGTGGTACCGTTACCGAAAATGGTAATGGAAATGTCTCCGGTCAGGGACTGATGTTTCAGGGGCCATTACTCCATCTAGCAGTTAGAGGAGTTTGACCATGGCAGAGACAGAGTAGTCTCTGCGATCATCAAACTATGGTTCGCCCAAATTTTAATTGTGTGGGCAGACCATAGTTTCGGTGTTGCAGAAAATCCCTCTCTGCCATAGCATACATCAGACCCTTATTCTCTTCTTCAGAATTTGCAAGGCATCAGGCTGCACCCGAAGAGGTCGAATACCTTCTTGGTGAGACCCCGCTAAATAAGATTTGCTGCTGCGGAAAAGCTCCAGGCCAGGAAACCTATTTCTTCAGCCCAAATAGCAAGGTGCTTTGGGTGGATTGGCTTGGCAGGTTTGTCCTGGTTCTCTGAGGTTCTTCAACTCCAGAAATTCACAGGTTTTCCAGAATTTTAGGCATATTCCAGTTAGACGCAGCCAAAAGCCACTGGAACAGACCTCATCACAGGTTTCAAAAAGCAGGTGCAGTCCTCCTTCTGTTCCTCCATAGATCAAATTATATTCCAGAGAGTGCTGAGAGATGCCAAATTTATGCCTGCCAAAGCTCGCCGGTGGGATGACTTGTGGTCCCTCCCTACCCAATAGTGAAAATATTCCAAGGGGTAACATACCCTCTTTTGCAGCTGTATCAATGTGTCCCTTACTGCAAAAAAACGAAACCGTTCTCCTCTTGTATACAGCGTATGTGGCCAGCCAGAGGTGTGAAGAAGTCTAATATAAAAATGTTGATTAAATGTATTTAATTGGATTATTGTGCCCCAACACTTTTGGGATTTGTTATATTTTGCTTTTTTGGGGGCTTTCTGGAAAATCTTTTCCCCGTTTTGGATGGATTATTATTATTATTATTATTTTTCACCAAATGGATAAAGATGAAAACTGCAGCTACAGAACAGTAAGTCATATTTATTTGTTTTTGTTTTGGGTGGGAAATGTTATTTTGTATTGTTTGTATAAATATAAAGTGATTGGTATTTTGAAATGTGTTGTCAATGTGTTGTATACATTTTATATGATGTATTTAGTCCATTCTTTGAGAATTTTTTGGTTATGAGTCTTGAATATTTCTTGTAACTAATTTATATCTTATTTATTTAACTCAGTCTTATTTAACGTTAGAGTTATATTTAATGTTTAGACTGATGTAATAAAACATTATGTTTATTATTTATTGAAAAAACGTTTTGTAATGTTGGTTAAGATTATGGCCCATTTTTTGGGAGGTTCATGGGTTAGTATTTATTTATTTTATTTTTTGGGCTAATGTTTCTAAGTAATCTATTACTTTGCTAGAGTTTTGTTTTAAATTGTAGCATGTCATACATTCTTTTGGTCTGTTTGCTAAGTTTAGGTGCAATTTTGGTCACAGATTGTTCCATTCATTGTTGTTGGTAGCTTTGTCTTTTTTTGTTTCTCCAAATTAAGGTGCTCATCACAATGTCAGTCGGAGTTCTCTCCTCCCAAAACCAACTGAGAATCGGGACTGACCGACTTGCGGTCGGTGGTTCCTCTTGACCAATTACGATGTGACTGAACACTATTCAGTCGGATTCCCATTGACTCCTATGGGAGCCCTTGTTCTGCAAGAACACAGGCGCCTATGGGGAAATGGAGGGTGGGAGAAGAAACTCTACATCCTGTCGCAGGCACCCCATGGTGCCTGCCACACAGTGCAGGGTTTTACAGAGGGGTCCCTTAGGTACCTCCTTTGCTCCCAATCGGAGGACGCAGGATAAAGGTGGCCCTACTAGGGACCTCAAAAGTCACTTTCCGACAGCCTTTTTGTGTTAGACAGGCCGACTGGGAAAGGCTGTTGGAAACCGACATTGTAATCGCTCGGTCTGCAACACAGTCCGTAGAGCTATACAAAGTGGGTCCAACCAACATGAATTCTCGAGAGCCGGTCGAAACCGATTCTGAAAGACCGTGCCGTTTATAAACCGACAGCGAACATCATAATCTGTTGGTCGGATTGTAAACCGACCAAGTCGGTTGGAAGAGTTCCAGCTTTCTGCCAGACATCGCAATTGGCCTCTTAGTGTAGGTTGGGTTCTACCTAGTGTGGATTCCAAGGCATTGTGCCATCCTTCCACTGCATTGTTTATTTTGGCTTCTTGCGCCAAGGGGCTGTCATAAACATTCCACCATAATATTTAGAATTTGTGTTGGCTTCTTTGTCCTGAGCGATGCAGTCTGCAAACCCAAGTGTTCTCTAAAAAATCCATTAGAGGACTTATATTGTCTTCCTGTTGGTGGTAGAAAGGGCTTGTTATAGGTAAATTCTAGTGGTTAGTTACCTCTTTGATAGGGACATAGGCTAGTGCTATCATTTTTTTGTTTTAAAGGTGAATTGGCTGCTTGTATTATATTCTACACTTAGTGCATATTGTCTATGTTTTTCTTTGTTGTCCTCATATACCACTATACACAACCACCACAGAATATGTAATATTAGTATGCATGCATTTACAACGCATACCTTTACAACATAAGTCAGAACAACGACTTGCTGTAGGGGGCGCTGAATGTTGGAATAGTATAGTTTACTATTCCAACTCCAGTCTGTGCAACAGTAGAGAAGGTGTTGGATTTTAAATCAAACACCTTCTGCCTCCTAACGCAAGTCGTTGTTCTGACTAGTGTTGTAAAGGTATGCGATGTAACAACACAGTTGTTGGAACGACTGCGTTGTAATGGCATGTGTTGTCTCGCATGCTTGGTAAACGCTGTTTACCCTGCAACACCTTCAGGTGATCATTGACCGTCTGCTGATTCAATTCCCACAAATTTGAGATAGATGGCCTCAGAGGTGCTCCAAGTGGAGGAAAAAGAAATAAGCCTCATATCAGCAAATCTCATATTGGCCTATTCGGCTTAATCACAGGAATAGAAAATGTAAGGGTTACATTCTCTCCAGCTAATATACAGTGTCCAACATTCAGCAGCCTTCCGACTTCTTTTGTAGTCCCAATCCAGTCTGTAGACTCTATCTACCAATGTCAGCCAGGCAGAAAGAGCTGGCGGAGTGGGGTTGAGCCAATTCAAGAAAATCTGACTCCTTGCCAGCAGGATCAAGAAGAAAAGTAATGACTTCTGCCTAGGTAATACTCCCTGGATTGGCTGATCCCTCATTCCGATCGGATCTGGGGAGGGGCTAACCATTATTTGACTTCCAGTAACTCTCGAAAGCATACTATGCACCCTCTCCCAAAAGCCCTTCAGACTGTGGCATCGAGCAAATGTTTGGATTTCATCTGCCTTTTCCTCGCCACAGCCGTTGCAGCAGGGTGAGGGACATGCTAAGAACTTTTCTCACCTTCTGGGAGTTGAATATATTCTGTGCCAGGTGATTTTTCCTAAGTAGGGCTGATTTCACTGTGGAATATAGGAGGCATAAGAACGAGTAACAAATATCCTGTGTTCCTCTACTGGCTAGTATCACACCAATGATAAATAGGGACACTGCACCGCTCTGCGTCATTTCTCACCAGCTCCCAATACCAAATGGAAATCTCCTTTTTCAGTGGCTTGGGACATAGTGACCTTTCCTCCAACCTTCAACTCCCATCATTGCCCGGAACTCCATGAGGCCAATTGCATATACTTATACCATGACAGAGTGCCCTCAGTTCCTGCCCTTCATTGCTCCGACGAAATGAGCCCTATGCCATCCCATAACTGGCCCCATTGATTCATACCTGCTTTAATTCGTGGAATATTCAGCTTATCCAACAAAAATAATGGGGTACCTAGGGAATTCCAAACTGGGGAAATGCTAATTAATAGTCAACTGAAAGGATTTTCCTCATGAGGTACCATAACTCCAGAAATGCCTTCAAAACCTTTAGCTGAACCTTCTTGAAGTACTTTTGGTCTGCAAATTTGGACATAAAGCCTTCCTGCCCAATCAATATCAGAAAGTCTGCACACATTCTACCTCTGCTAGAATTGTGAGGGGACCCCAATAACATTCTGCAATTCCTGAATTGAAAGGAGAGCAAATAGAGGTAGACATCAAGGAGTGCTAAGCTACCCTTTACCAACTTCCTTCTCAACTTCTTCCAAGTCAATCTCGAACACTAATGGGCCAATTACGAGTTTTGGTTCTGCAGGAGTGGGCGGTACGCCACTGCCATGCCACCGCACTCACCGCCGCCCACCCACCAGATTATGACTTCAAAGTGGTCATGCAGGCAGGCAGCGTTGCAGTCCTGCGGTGGTGCCTCTTTTAAAGGCGGTGCATGGATAGCGGAGACCCACAGGATACGGGGGCCCTGATAGGGACTCCCACAGTCCTTTTCCGTCTGCCTTTACATGGCGGTCGGACTGCCATGTAGGGCAGGGGGAAAAGGGACATCATAATCCCTATGGTGGTGCCTCCCCAGGCACTGCCCTCATTGAGGGATTACGCGCTGACTAATGCTTGAACGAGTTCCTTGAGCCTGTCAGAGGCATTGGTTGCTCCCTCTGCCAGCTTCGTTCCAACAGACCGCTTCATTATGTGGCAGTCGAACCACGGCTTCCGATGTCTGACGGACCACCACCCAAGGCCTGTCGGTGGCAATCCACTCTACATCATAATCGGGCCCTATGTGATATTGTTAAATGTTCAGGTATTTCTATATCTTTGTATCTGCTAGGGACAATAGGAGTATAACTGGTGTTTTTATTTTTTAGTTCATGCAATTAAATATTTTATAGTGGGTGTAGAAGGTACCTAGCCTGGGATGTGTTTGGGGGCTTTAGGGAGTATATCTTTTAAGATTTTGCTTGCGGGTTTCAGAGAGCAATTGTTTGCCTCTCTTTTATCCTGCAACACCTCTCTTACTTCTATTTCTGTCACATTTGGGGATGTGGTTGTGTTTCTTTACATAAATTGCAGAATCATCTTTTGTAGTGGGTCTCCCATAACATGCATTAGAATAATATTTGGTACATTTCAAAGTCACATTTTCTGTCAATGTACTTTCCTGGTTGTAGGAGTAGTCCATGTGACTTAGAGCTAGATTACGAGTTTGGCGGTCCATAGGACCACCAAACTCACTGTGGTGCGGCAGTCACTGCCACACCAGAGATCTGACAACCGAATTACAAATTTGGCAGTCGGACATCAATGGGACAGCCGCAACCGCTAAGGATCCACAATCCCTGGCCGTGGTGTGGCACTGTGAGGCAACAATCTCCTTGGTGGGGCCACTGTGGTCCAGCCAAGCATATTACAAGTTTCCTCGCTGTAAGTGGTCTCATGGCAGTATTCACGCCATGAAACTGCTGGTGGTGATAAAAATAAGGGGGGCCCTCAGGCCATGGGGATGCATACAGGGGAGCACATTAGTGCCCCCCCTGTCTGCATGCAATACCAGTCCCAAGAAAATTACTACCATGTGTTCTATTGGGTCCACTAATAGCTTAGTGTTAAGAAAAACTAATCACGATTAAACATTTAAAGCTCATAAATACCATGGACCAGTCGGCTTCAGAGATAGACATAACATCTCCAAACCTTTGCTACAAACACATTGTAATTAAAATATGTGTATTTGTCTATTCCAATGTCTATTTGTGTATAATACAGGCAAACGTGCAGTTTGGTTAGGTATTTAGTATTGTTTAGTATTGTTCATCATGTGACAAGTGCAGAGTCAAGGGGTCACCTGTCACTGCAAATCAGCTGAGTTTCCTTCAGATCTTCAAAGTGGACCTCAAATCTCTATTATTCCAAAGACAGTTTCAGAACTAAGTCCCTCCTTCTCAGACCCCGCCAGGAAGTTCTTTAGTGATTGTAAATTTGTCACATATATTTTTATTTTTGTTTGTACATCCTGTGCTTGCTGCGTTTGAAATTGTGTTCTTTTTGCCTGTGTTGTTTTGATTCTACGGCCTGCTATTGGTTGATAGGAAGTTCTTTAGGCATTGTAAAATTTGCCATATTTATTCTTACTTTTGCTTGTGTAGTCTGTTCATACTGTGCTTGAGATTGTGCGCCTTTTGCCTGCGTTACTTCGACTCGATGGCATGCTATTTTTGTTTGTTCTATTCCTGCAACAGTTCTCTCATGTAACGTAACTGTTTCTATTGTACAGTGCTCTGACACCTTCGGGTAAAGTCAGCGCTTTATAAAAATGCATTAAATAAATACAATATATTGGGGGTATGCTGTTGTCATGGTGTCACTCATGCTACCAATAGTTTCAGTTGATGAGACCAGGACACCATCAAGCAAAGTATTCAGACGTATATATGAGTGGAGCATTGTCTGTATATTACATAGCTCATGATGAGTGAAGCTCAGTAGTAACATGGCAGACAAGTGAGAAGGGGCGAAAGGGTTCTAGCATCTTGGTTAGAGTTGAAGTGACAGGGCCTCATTGTAGTTTAAGCCACTTCAATCTCACTATTCCAACACTGGCAAATGGTTATTGTATCATACCTGTTGGCAAAATGCATTTGGAATAGGTCATACTTTTAAATATTCAGACATATAATGGGTGCTGAATTGATATTATGATGGGAATTCACTTCTAGGCAGCATTGCAACATGTGGCATGCTATAGAGTTAGCTACATGTGTTCTTATTTGCAACAATACACATTGACACAGACAAACCAACAGCTCAGATACTTTGAGTATAGCATGTTAAGACAGTAAACAATAGCAAAAGCAGAGTAGAAAACCAACAGGATATTCTGGTATTCTGAAATTGAAGTGTAACTTACCAGAATCCCTCCCCCATCTATTCCTGTCAAGCCTTCAGAATGCAGGATGGCCAAGACCTTCTCCTCCCAGGGACAAAATAGTAACTGGGTGTTGGGAGGGCCACTCCCAGTCCTCTGAGCTTCCAGGTGGTGGTTGTTGTATCCTCAACCTGAGGTCAGTCCACCTCCTCATATTGTCTGCCTGTGTGCACAGGGTGGTACCAACAGCATTCACTCTGTTGACTATCCTGTTCCACATTTCTGTTTTCCCACTGAGAGTAGTATGTTGGATTTGGGAACCAAAGAGTCGGTGCTCTACTCTAATGATTTCAACAACCATAAGTGTCAACTCTTGCTCAGTGATGCGTGTTTTTATTTTGACAGGCATGGCGAGAAAAATAATTGGGAGTGAGTATATGAAAGGAAAAACAAACAAGTGATACATGGGAAAAGGTGCAAGTGGTGGAGAGTGCTAAATGGGAAGCAGAAAATGGTTGGCTGAGAAAATGGCTGTATATCTTGTGGGTTGCAGTTGGAAAGTAAAGGATGCTGGTCAGGGATGGGGTGTGATTTATTGTGTGATTTGCAGGCATTACCACTTACCAAAGCACCTCAGCTATGTATTTTTTACATCCATCATTGGTCACTGTTGTGTTTTTTTTGCACGTACAGCAGTTAGGTAATCGCCGTTTGTTGACTTCAGCTGGGAGAATAAGAGTATGACTGTGTACTCGCAATACACTCGGTGGATGAACCACGGACCTGTGGGGGAAACTGGCACAAAGGGGATATCACAGCCCACCCTAAACTCGCTGAAGCTACTACACACAAACCTGGGTGCAAGTGAAACTAGGAGGAGGCACCCACGTGTACACCAAAATTCCTACAACAAAAGGCTTGAAACAGGGTTGTGTGCTTGCACCAACCCTGTTTAATTTGTACATGGCCGACCTGCCAAAGGCATTGGACGCTTGCAACTCACACTCACCAAGGATAGGTGGAAAAACACTGACCAACCTCATGTACGCCAACGACATAGTTCTGCTAAGTCATATATATGTCGGCCTACAGCACCTACTGACGGCAATGCAGAACTACGCCATAGAAAACAATTTAGAAATAAATCTGCAAAAGACACGGACGATGTCAATATATAACAATAAAAAGAAACGCCAGAGAAACTGGTTCCTCGGTGATACAAAAGTTGAGTCCGCTGATGAATACAAGTACCTAGGAGTCACATTCAACAACGGAGGGTTGTTCAAGTCCCAGATGGAGGAAGCAAGAAGAAAGGGTCTGTTAATGGCTCTAACAATGAAAAACTTTGCTAACACACTGACCGGGCCGACTTTGACTCCTTTACTAAAGGTAGCCCAGGCCAAACTACTACCTTCAATTGCATACAGCAGCGAAGCTATGCGGGGCAGAGATGCAAAGGAACTGGACAATATACAGGTCAAAGCCTACAGACAATGCTCTGCCTTCCGAATTACACCTCCCCAGCCCAATTAAGGCTGGAGTTTGGACTCCTACGACAAGATCTTGCAAGGCACAGGGTATATATCATCTGCTGGTTCAAGATTAAAAGCGCCCCCACTCACTTGCTTAACCATCTGCTGTGGCATGACTTACAGCAAAGGGAGACTTCCCAGGCCAGAGACTATCTCCAGTTAGCACTGGAACGCACCAAACTCAAGGGGCTATGGGATGCCCAAATTGGCTACCATAACTTCAAAAAATTGGTTTGGAAGACCATTAAACAAATCTCATTGGTGGAAGACAAGGCAACTTTTTCAAACAGAGCTCATGCATAGTTGACCCTCAACACATACAAAGCATCTGGTCCCCAAACATACTTCAATAAGGGGTACCCCAAGGCAACAAAAATGAGTTTTATGATGCATAGACTGGGAATTCTGCCTTGTGCTCAGCAGCTT
Source organism: Lissotriton helveticus (assembly GCF_964261635.1). Classification (NCBI taxonomy): domain Eukaryota; kingdom Metazoa; phylum Chordata; class Amphibia; order Caudata; family Salamandridae; genus Lissotriton; species Lissotriton helveticus. The sequence continues at coordinate 1,028,787,475 of NC_136067.1, forward strand.
CCACCATGGCAAAGGCCATCAGCACAAGGCCCCTGTAGACTGCGCAATGCTAAACAAGGCAACATACCACACCTAATCTGCCTATGCAAAGAAATGCTTCAAGCACGGTGGAATCTCCTAAAAAAACGTTTAATCTAAAAGGCATTCGCACTAGGAGGCAAGCTGTGTTAGCCTGTCTAAATCCAGAAAATACCCAGCTAAATTGCCGACTAGTAAAATTCTTAATGATAGCCGAACAAAAACTGCTTAAGAATGCATAAGACAAATAAGGATCTGCCTCCTTATTCCACCTATCTCTGGGAACATGTTCCAACAAAGACCATCCTTTCGGACTCATTTTCCAACTGCATTGGAACTATGCCTGCAGTATGTAAACACATTTCGAACTAAACCTCGATTAAGACCTGGGTTGTGGCCGATCTGCTATGATGCTAAGCCACTAAGTGCCACCCCTAAGAACACTAGTTTGACTGCACAGAACCTTTTGTATAAGGACCTTTTAATCGTAGGATCTTTTGCACAAACTTAGAACACTCTGTTTATCGTTAAAAATATTAATGGTTTTTAGAGCCGGTCTGAGACGTTTATATTTTTACATTTTTACGTTTTTTTATCTTGTAGTATTTGATTTGGTTTTACTGTATGCAATGGTTTTAATTAACTATGCAAATAAACTTGAATCTGATTCTGATGGCGTCGGTTGATGAAACTCCAACATTGTGGACAACCGTGGTCCCAGCAGGAAGAACACCTTGGCCGCAGTCGGCCTTTCATACAGCATAACTCCAATACAGCTGCCATTAGATCACCGACCAGCGGTGTTGTAGAGGACGCAGTGTTCCAGCGGTCGGACCACCATACTTGTAATGAGGCCATTAATGTGGAATTCCTTGCATTATTTAAGTATCTCAGTGGACCTTGGTAATATTGTGGTCTGCTCCCCTAATGAGAATTTCGCCACAAACAGTTGGGGCCTAGCAAGTGAAACTCCAAAGCCTATACTGGTCAATAAAGGTATCAACAAGGTTGTTTTGTGCTCCTTGTATATAAACCAAGCACAAATAGGTTAGGCAGGAAGAAGTCTAACACTTTTTTTTTTGCTGCTGCCCCCCTTTTGGTCTCTAAGACACCGAAGCCCTAGCAAATAACACAAAAGAAACAAAGCTAATGATGTTTTGATCGCATAAAGATGTTGACAATTATTTTTTATTCCACCTTTGAACAGGAAAAATAATTTACACATCTAGGGATCACTTTCATCGAGGATCAGGTGGATGTTCCATGTGCATAATACAAAGAAAGAGCCCACTTTACAATGGAAAATTGGTGACAACTTTGTGTCTCTTGTTCTCCAAGGCACCAAGGTAAGTTCCAGTGTCAAAATACCTCTCTGTATGTAGCAGAACTATGGGGTTACTCAAATGTTATGCAACTGTTAATCTATAAAAGAGGTTTCCTTAACTCGTTGTTGGCCAACGCAGCCCCGCCCACTCTTTAGAACTCCCACACCGCGGCGGAATTTACGCTGTGGTTAAGTAGTTAAAAGATTATTGAAACTTCCACCAGGTACCTCCTTCTGTGCCTGGACCCTTGGATCACAGACATTGCTTCTCTTGCTAATCTTTGGCCGTTGCTGCATTAGAATAGAGTATGGGGAACGCCTGAGCTTAGCCACTTCAGGTTAACATTTTGTGATCCTCTGGGGCACACTGCTAATGAATGACTCAGCTTTTTTTGGTTTCTATTGTTTATTCTGGGACATACCTTTTCTAGCAGATCTTTGGGCTTCCCTGAATTCAATCTTCTCTGATACAACAACAGAGGCAAAACTCTACAAAGACATTAATTACAGGAGGAGAAATTCTTTAAAGCTGTGCATGCTAATTTGAGCAAAGCATTCTGGATCCATAAGTGTGAGTTCCAATTTAAGCAAATTCTGGGTGAGGGAGCTCTAGTGTGCTCCACTTGACTCTTTTACTCTTAATTGAAGCACATTATCTCTCAATATTGACAGGGACTGCCATGATACCCGTTCCTGCCAGAGTTTACAGTTGCCCGTGGATCAGATGACAACCCTGTCTTTGTGGCAAAGGATGTCCGCCAGGGCGACAAAGTAAATGACCCCATTGCCCTGAGGGACATTGATCTGTTTGCCCAAAAATAAATGAATCCCAAAGATTGCACTCCACAGATAGGTGATAGCAACAAGCAAGCATTGACAAAGACAGTAGGCCTGGGTTTGATTTGGTAAAACATAAAGCATCCGAACATTAAAGCTAGCTAGAGCAGACAGAGATGGCTACGACTGTAAAGTAGTCCATCATGCAGTGCAATGCAAGCACTCGAGTAGAGGCAGACTGATATACCCAAACAACCAATAGCATTAAGTGATGAATGAATTCTCCATTCTTTTGAACCAAGAAGTGTATGACAAAGTCTCAAGTCAAAAGATGAAAGAGGGTGCTTGCAGAAAGTCAATGGTTGGATGGGGCAACCCGAAAGCCCACCCTATCTAAATTGGAAGCAATTGATCTGTATGACAGTTGCATTGTTGAAACCCAGACTTAAAAATGATCATTTAAATAATGGCATCTTCTCAGAGATGAAATTTCCACGTATTAGGCAACAAAATAAGCCAGACATGGATTTTCAGCCAAAAGCTTGTGCATTCTGAGTGTTAAGAACATAATCTTAAAAATTACAGCATGTTGAATGCAGCTTTTGAAGGGCATTTGAATCTGAATGCAACTGCTTCTATAAAAATAGTGTGACCTATTGGCTTTGCCACTGGTTGCTTTTGGAGATAATACTTTTTTAGAGTTAATGGTTTTGTCTCTTAGATTGCGGGGTGGCTCACTAATAATATTGTCTCTTCATAACATGTTATTTGAGAAACTAACACCCTGGCAATAAAATAGTCCTATTGTGATGAAATGGTTTCCTCCAATGAAAGGATTTTACTAGCCCGTATCTCCTGGTGTTCCAGGAAGATTACTAAGTGTGCCAGGTTGCAAGGCGGGCTCTGATGATTAGAAGCTGGGGTACAATTGTGGGTTCATTTTCAAAAATCAGAATGCTTTCTTTGAAGGCAGTAACTACCTTGTAAATGGTCCTACTTATTTCTCTGCGTGGCTCCAGTCTCTCCAGAGCTACAGGGTAATCATCAGCCCATAGTTGTCTGCAATACGTTTAATTATGGTAATATCAGGGACTTTTAGAGGAGCAGATGCCTTACACTAAATTGTGACCTGTCCGATTAATACAAGCATGTATGTATGTATGAATTTATTTATACATTTATTTTTGAACTAAGGTGTTGGGATTTATGGACCGGGTCCAACAGCCATCACAATACTTCAAACAAGAAGCGTGATTAAAAATGTACAAAAGACAAATACTCTGTAACGAATGTGGGTTTAAAGACATAACTTGAGCCCTAAAAAAATGAAACACTAGCTGTATTTTGCAGCGCCACGCAAAGATTGTACATTGGCACAAAAAAGGTCTCTAGACTAGCCTGCAGCTTATGAATGTGCAGGACACAGAACAAGAGTCACGACTTGCTATTTACAGTTCGTATAAATTAGACTATATTAAAAAATAAACATTTAAGAGCACTACTGTTTAAAATATTTCTGAAACGTTATAAGGAAAATCCAAACTTTTGCATAAATGTAAGAATATTTGATATGACATGAGGAGTGCAAGCATCCATGTCATAAAACACGGCTCAGCGTCTTACAGAGACCTTGGAAACCATTTAAACTGAATGTATTGTTGATCGTGCGGAGTAAATAGAAGCGAGCGATTTCCCCCCATAATAAACAAGAATTCCAGCCCTCTAAATATAATATGTAATGACAAGTAGGGAATGGTCCTATATTCACTATATTTATTTCTCACTAAACTGTTGTCACATTGGATAGCTTATTTGATTGTTCAAATATGGGCCTGCTTAAAAGGCCCGATAAATTGCGATGCCCGTAGCGGATACCATCTGAGGGGGGTCGGGGGAGGGGGGGTCGACGACACAGGGAAAATAACCATGTTACGCAATAAATAATTATAAATGATTATACAACCCAGTGTATTTTTTTTACTTAACATAAAGTATGTTATTATTAACAGCGAAATATTACACACTATACAATGTAATCTATAGTTTGAGAATCTAAAAGTGTGATTGTCGATGTTAATTTGCAAAGGAAACTTTCGACTCCCGTACAACAAAAAAACCAGCTGAACCAAATTACGCTAAATTTGACAAATGTGTAATTTAGTGATAGCAGAAACCAAGCATGGTCAGTACTTGTTGTTTCACTCTGCAAAGACACATTCTTTCACCCATGCACTCCCTCGTAGTATATCGTGCGGCCCATGCGTCCTCCCGCAAGTGGTATGACGTTTTACAGAAAATGCTATTACAATTCTATAATGCTAGTTAAATACCACCAGGAACTCACAAGTAAAATAAAAAAAGTTTGGTTCAGGCAAGTTTCCCGAAAGCGAACGTATGAGCGCATTAAAGATCCCATTCACATCGTTTTTAGAGGCACAGTAATTTGGCGCCAAATAGACAATTTCCTTTTCAGTTTTATATCTTGCAATCAAAGACGATCATGACCTGCACAATCTTGGCTTCTGAATCTCATTTCCTAAATCATTGTTATTACCTTCCTTGATGTCCCCTTCCAGGTAATCCCAAAGGAAAATTAATTTTCTGCGTCTATAATCGAAGACCTTTCTCAACCAATCAAAACACGCCATTCCTAAAAGGCACTGAGTCCTTTTGACGAATTATCTCCTTGACTTCCTCTTTATTGACCCCTGCTTCTTTATTGACCATTACCATACGCCGTGATTTACAGCAATCTCTGACATTAAGTGCTTGCTTTTGGGAGCGATAGAACAGAGTTGCCTATTAGCAAACTCGAATGTCTTAAAATATGGAATGAAGTCAATTTGAAATCATTAACTCAACATAAATTAGCTTTTTCTTCCTTAATTTTAGTCTTTATTTCCAGCAAACATAATCATCATCCCCAGGCCTTAGAACATTAACTTTTCTGACTCGCATTTTTATGTACCGCTTCACTGGATGATAAAGGATGAGAGCTATGAAAAACTGAAGACTTTTAATCATGTTTGCTCCCAGGTCATTGGCAAGGGTAGGCAAGGGCATCCTGGCACTAGTCTTCCAAAGTGAAAATACTTTCCACACGAACTTTCTGCAACACATCAAAAGAGCACTAAGCATAGTATTATATAGATATATATATATATATATATATATATATTCACTGAAAAAACCATAGGTTATAGACCATATATAGTTAGGAATTAGCATTTAGAAAACCTTATTTTACTCACACAAAACCATTGAAATTCCATATATAGTTAGTTGCACTAACTATATATCGCGCACCCGCAATCCACTGCTGATGATGTCACATATTACATCATTCATGACATGGTCAGTGACATCACTGATGACATCACTGATGACATCTCAAATGACATCACTGATGACATCACTGATAACAACATCCAGTGATTTTTTGTTTCTATAAAGTTTAAATATGTCTTACATATTGAAGAATGAGTGGATGTGTAAGTGTCTGGACGAAGGATTTAGTAGGTGCATGACTGACTGTATGAGTGAGTGATTAAATGTGTCTCACTGACTGCATGGGTTAGTGACTAAACTGTCTTAATTTGTGCATCATTATGTCTGTTGTTCTGTAAACTGCTGCATGTGTTGATCAGTAGCTATATGAGTAACTATATGGGTTATTGATTGATTGCCCAAGTATTTGTATGGGAGACTGAGTGTGTGTGTGGCTAGCTGGGAGGTGTGTGACTCTGTGCAGATCAATCTGTACTTGTATCAATGATTGTATAAGAAGGTAAGTATGTGTTAGTATATGTTTGAAAATGTAAGGTGCTCTATGTTTAACTGTATAGACAAGAAAATGGAAGTGTCATTGATTCTTTACAGGACTGACTAGGTGTGTGAGTAACTCCATGGATGAGTGGCAGACTGTGAGTGTCTGTATAGGTGTATGAGTGCATATGATAGTGTTGTAAAGATGAGTGATTGTATGTATGAATGATTGTATGGGTGAATGAGTGAAGGTGTGTGTAGACGTAGCAATCAGTGAGTGCGTATGTAGTAACTAGTATTGGTGTGTCAATGGTTTCAAAAATTATACTCTCTTTTTAACACTGGGTGAAACAGAGGTTATATTAAAATGTGAGGAGATGCATTGTATTGTCACATGAATGATATCATCAGTGATGTGGTCATTGATGTCAAATGAGATGTCATCAGTGATGTCATCAGTGATGTCATTTGAGATGTCATCAGTGATGTCATCAGTGATGTCACTGACCATGTCATGAATGATGTAATATGTGACATCATCAGCAGTGGATTGCGGGTGCGCGATATATAGTTAGTGCAACTAACTATATATGGAATTTCAATGGTTTTGTGTGAGTAAAATAAGGTTTTCTAAATGCTAATTCCTAACTATATATGGTCTATAACTTATGGTTTTTTCAGTGAATTTTCAAGGTTTTGTAAATGCTAATTCCTAACTATATATGGTCTATAACCTATGGTTTTTTCTGTGAATTTCATTGGTTTTTTAACAGCTAATATCTGTAGCTGTAAAATGTATTCTTCTTTAAATCCAAAAATATATTTTATATGTTTATGAATAATTTTTTTTTTAAATATTTTTTTTTCTTCGTTCCCGCTTCGCGAATCGGGAAGCTTCCCGTTAGCTGACCTTGATGCCGCGAAATAGACCGCGAGCCGGTAAACGTTTCTTTACCGCAAGTGCCGCGTTAGAAAACAACATCGTGACGCCTCCCGTCCGCATGACGTTTCACGTTGTCGCGTGATACGTCATATGACGTGCTACGTTAGCGAACTGGTACGCGAAGCGAGTCGCAAAGCGCAGGTTTCTGGAAGCAAACCGGGAGGCCCTGCAAAGCGCTTAACGTAAACACAGCAAGTCATGTGACTTGGTAATAACACTTTTCATTGGTTCATTTCACTTTTGGTTTCCTAATGATGTAAGACTAGGTCATATAATCTAAAATGAACACTTTTGATTGGTTGAGAACTCTTGTTTTTCCTAAATGATGAAAATCCCTCCTTCTTTCCTCACTCTGACTTTCATCATTGTGAGAGAAAGACCCTTTGTGATCACTGAGCAATGGCTTCTTTAGTAGCTTCAGCTGGTGCTTCCCCACCACCTCCACCACATCCAAGGAAGAGTGGACCACCTGCTCAAGTTATAATTCAACAAGAAGAAGAAGAAGAGGAACAGGACGACGAGCACGAAGATAGGCAGTTTTTGCCTGAGCAGCCCAGGACGTCTCACCGGAAAGAAAACTTCATTTGGCAATTTTTTAAAATTCCCAAAGGTCAGAAAAAAGTAAATGCAAGATACGTAACTTGCCTTATATGTCAAGATAGACTGTCCAGAGGAACCGAGAAAAAATACAGTTTCGGAAACTACACAATGCATCGCCATATGACTAGGTGGCATCCTAACAACTACAGTGCTGCACAGTTTCGGAACAACCTAGATAATCTCCCTATTATGGCCAGAAGATCTGTTGTACCGGAAGTAACGGGACCAGAGGGCAGGAAGATGGTGCCAAATATACAAATGAAATTTGGTGAAGTAAAACACATCTGCGTATTTTGCGATGGATTCATTTCCTACGGAGAAAAAAGCATCACTCTGATCAACAGAGCTATTGACTATCATATGCAAGTTTGTACGAAACGCCCAAAATAATAAATACTTCTTTTTTTGTTTTGTTGCTCCTGTTGAGCCCTTTACAATGAATCGTTTTCATTGCCCCCTCCAAGAAAAACCCCAAAAAATATAAAACTGTTCAGAAAAATTCAAAAAAAGTAAAAAAATGTTCCGAAAAATAATAAAAAAAATATAATATATATATATATAAAATATAAAACAACAAAACAACAAAAACAATAAAAAAAAGTTCTTTTCAGAACTACCTCCCCGTTATTAAAAAATTGGTACAATATTTGGAACTGTGCCAACCTCTATTTCTCTTAGTTCGCTTCCCAGTTCGCTCGCCGGTACGCGAACCAGAAGCGAACCAAAAACAGTAAGTATAAGGGAAGGAAACAGACACTTATGTTAAAAGAAAGACAGCTATAGGGGAGTAAACTAGAGATACTATTACCCGTAATCCACTGCTGATGATGTCACATATTACATCATTCATGACATGCTCAGTGACATCATCAGCAGAGGATTGCGGGTTTTTTGGCAACGTGCCTTATCCACGGTTTAATAACGCTGCCTTTTGCTTTATATAAGTTTTCAAATTGTATGAAATATATACCAATAGGTCGTTATGAACCTTTAGGTAGTGCTTTTCTTCATGAGGTCTGGTCGCTTCCATACACATACAGATGTTTCAAAGATGATCAAGAAGTTTATCTGAATGGAGAGGAATGCACTGAGACGCCAGATCATTCACTAATGTGTAGGCACATACAGTTACACGGTTCATGCAACAAACACCGACCAAATATGGCTTGCGTGTTGCAAGGCACGCCAGTTCCTGCTATCATCCCCACGTTCAAGTTGTTGGAAAATGGTAGTTATTTGATGCTCAATAATGAAGATTGTTCTGAGTTAATTAAAAGTATTCCTTTTATCGTAACAGTAAGTGAACGGGTTATTTGCTGCAGAAATGTTCTATTTCCTCCCACACATGAACATAGGGAGTTTTCAATCTGGCCACAAATACCAACCTTGGGACAGATTTCAACGGCATGGCAAGAATAAGAGCTCTTTTGTCTCAGAGAGAGGTGGCCTTGAGTTCGGCCCGTGAAACTTTCGTGCTTCACATAGCGAACACCCGTACAGAGGTGCAGACCCTTTTCAATTCAGATTTGCCTTTCAATTTCAGCAAGATGGTTCTGACTTTAACGCATCCTCCACAAAGACCCTGGCGCACTTTTTTAAAGTTGTTACCAGTGGTCTCGTGACTTCATTTGAGAAAATCTTTGGAGTCATCCCTGCTTCCTTTCATTCTATTTTCTCCACTCTGGTTCGTGGATTGGCATTTTTACTTGCATTACCAGCGGACGCTCTTGTGCTTTTTTACATTTTTAAATATGGATGTCCCTCCTATGCAACCTCCCACCCTGCAGCTGCTGACACTGTTCCGCAATCGCATGCTAGAATATTATGGCACAATGCCGTTGGCGATATTAAGCACGGCATATGGATTATCTTTTCGATTCTCCTACTTCACCTGTGTCCAGCCTGTATTTCACTGCCTGACCTGTGATTTCGATTGGGCCATTGATTTGTGTCTCTGCGGACCGGTTTCTCCTGACGTCGACTTTAATCAGCTGATGACTCCTATCATTACTCACGAGTTGGTTTGTCCTGGCGAAAGGATTATGGCTGTGGCATTGATGCATGGACTACTTGGTCCCTGGAATTTACTGGCGGCAGCACAGTCTTTCTTGGAACAGAGCTTTCTTGAAAACCCACCGAGCTGTCCTCTGATGGTGATAGAGGATCCGGTGCTGGGAGAGCACGTATGTTCTTTTCCGCTTTTAAATTGGATGGCTGAACTGTTTTCGGATGAAGACGGTGACTTCCTATTGGAGGCTGTTGCAGCTTATTTTGCATACACAGTTATGTCATAGACCTTTTTCATGTTTGATATGCTGAGTACTAGCATTTCATTGACAATTCATTGACTTATTTGTCAAGTTTTTATTATTTACCTTGCCTATTGGCTTAAGACTCGATAAAGTACTTGGCTGTTTTATTTTTCTTTAGCATTAAATTTTCCTAGTTTTTAATGCTTTACCTTGCGGACCGTCCACATATAAACTTGCAATCTGCTCTCATGAGATGGCACTTCTATTATCTTATTCAGTTCGTTTCCGGATCATGGGGAGGTGTCATCTAGGTCCTGGATATCTTTACACCGTGTTAAGTTAGCATGGGCTCATTACCGGTTTAAACGCCATTTTTCCTTTTTTGCAACTTCTGCACACGACACTATGGGGCCGATTAGGATGGCGGACGGAAATGGGTACTGTCCGCCATGGTGGGGGAAATTTTACTCCCGGCAGCGCCGCGGAGAAACCGCGGTTGGGATTAGGATATTCATGTCACGAAACTCCGACCGCGGCGGACGGAACACAACCAACACCGTCCGCGGTGGACGGAACACAACCAAGTCCGTCCGCGGCGGACGGAGTCCAATGAACAACCACTGCCGCGGACGGAAATGACCGCGGAAAATAAAACATGTACCGCCATCCCTGAGAATACTCCGTGGCCGCAATTAGGATAAATCCGCCCGTACAACGGAACTCACAGCCATCCACGTCCGCGGCGGAAACAATGCAACGAGAACCACAGCATCAGGGCGGAAGGCCAACACGCACAACATCCCTAGCGCCTAACAAATGTATGAAAGTGCACCGCAAGTCCTAAGCAAACATACGAACATTGACAAGGCCCCCCCCCCAGCACAAGCCACCATGACACGTCCCAATTATCCAATAATGCACACAAGTCAACACGCCCACCTACCACCTGACTGCCAACAACCATCGAGACACGACTATAAAAAGACACCCCCACACAACCACAATCCCTTGCACCACAGCATTGCTGCCAGCAAGAGGGCCATTCGAGACACTGCTAACTCACATAAAATCACATAGAAGACACCCACCCACCACCCTACCACACAAACACCCACCACACAAATCCTACACATCACACACCACACACCTGCACCTCCCAACTCACTCAACTCACACACTGAGCACCACACACCATGGCACCCAAAAAAAACCCCAAATTCACGGAGACAGAGTTGCGGGTAATGGTAGATGAAATTATCCGTGTGGAGCCCAACATCTTCGGGGCCCAAGTCCAGCAGACGACCGTGGCGCAAAAGAACCACATGTGGGACAGGATCGTCACTCGTGTGAATGCGTCGGGGACTGTGCCGAGGACCAAGCACGACATTCAGAGGCGGTGGCATGACCTTAAGACCAGGGTCAAGGGCATCCGAGCGAAAAACCACGCCAGAGCCAATCTTACTGGCGGTGGCACACCCCCGGAGCCCATACCCTACACCGATTGGGAGGAGAAGGTGCTGGTGATACTACACCCAGAGAGCCTAGACGGCCTTGACGAAGGAGAAGAGACTGGTGAGTACAAACCAAGCACCACGATCAGCACGACATGGTCAGGCTCACACAACTGAGAAGAAACATCCCCCACGCCCCAACCCATGCACGTCGGACACCAACACACTAACATGTCCATGGCTCCCAACAGGCCCCCATGTTCACGGGGAGGGTGGCGGTGGTGGTGGAGGGTGGGGTGTGTGAGAGGCCCAAACTACAACTCCCAACAGGCCCCCATGTGCACGGGGAGGGTGGCGGTGGTGGTGGAGGGTGGGGTGTGTGAGAGGCCCAAACTACAACTCCCAACAGGCCCCCATGTGCACGGGGAGGGTGGCGGTGGTGGAGGGTGGGGTGTGTGAGAGGCCCAAACTACAACTCCCAACAGGCCCCCATGTGCACGGGGAGGGTGGCGGTGGTGGAGGGTGGGGTGTGTGAGAGGCCCAAACTACAACTCCCAACAGGCCCCCATGTGCACGGGGAGGGTGGCGGTGGTGGAGGGTGGGGTGTGTGAGAGGCCCAAACTACAACTCCCAACAGGCCCCCATGTGCACGGGGAGGGTGGCGGTGGTGGTGGAGGGTGGGGTGTGTGAGAGGCCCAAACTACAACTCCCAACAGGCCCCCATGTGCACGGGGAGGGTGGCGGTGGTGGAGGGTGGGGTGTGTGAGAGGCCCAAACTACAACTCCCAACAGGCCCCCATGTGCACGGGGAGGGTGGCGGTGGTGGTGGAGGGTGGGGTGTGTGCGACAGGAAACAGAAATGTCTACAAATCAATGTAACCATGTACTGTCCACATTACTGACCTGCTCGATCTTGTCCCTCAGGTGATCGTCAACTGACTGGGGAAAGCAGTACCCGGCCGCCAGCCTCGCCTCCCACACCTACAGGACTCTCTGCCGACGACGACACAGGCAGCTCCGGGGCGGAGGATGGAGCGGGACCAAGCACGCAGCCAGGGCCATCTGGCTCACAGGGACTCCCGGGACCGACCAACGTCGCATGTGTGACTCCCGCGGCACCCGTCTCTGTGATCTGCACAGTCCCCACCACCACCAGTACCACCAGTACCACCAGTACCACCACTACCACCACTACCACGAGCACCACGACTCCTGCCGGTGCCACCCAGCATGACCCAGCGCGCAACGCTGGTCCAACGGCCCCACACACAAGCAGGGTGAGTGGGCCACAAACACAGGCAACGGGACAACTGCCAATCAGGCGACCCACACACCGCCGGTCAGAGGAGGGACAGCTACCCGAGCCAGTGGCACAGTCCCTACAAGCTCTTGCCAGGTGCCAGGCCTCATACGACCGGTCCCAGGCAAACGCTGATCGTGTTCACGAGGACTCAGTGGACAACACCAACAGCCTGCGCGAGATCTCTGGCATCCTTGGCCAGATGTTGGTGATCATGGGCCAGCAGGCAACGATGTGGAGGGAATGGGTTGCCCGGAACAACCCCCCCCCTCCTCCACCATGTGTGTCAGCGCCACCGCCACCGTCACCTCCGCCTCCCCCGTCGCCTCCGCCTCCGCCTCCACCGCCGCCACCACCACCTGAGCCCCTGGCGACGGATGTGGCCCATCACCAACCTGCCCTCCCAGCTGCCTCTGTACCACCTCCGAGACGGAGGGGGCGTCCGAGGCAGGAAGTTGCTGAGAGCAGTGTTGGAGCGCCAGGCACACGCTCCAAGAGGGGACGACCTTGACAATGCCACTGCCTGTGCCAGACATTCACCCTGCAAACCATCCTGTCCCACATAGACAATCATTGCCACTGGTCTGCTGGACTAGCCTGACACCCCCCAATGTGGTGTCAGCACGGACATTTCATCTGCCATTACCTACAACTCCAACTCCCTCCCTCCCACTTACTTGTATATATTCACCAGCACAAAAGCACAACCTGTCAATAAATTGCATTTACTCACACAATGATGTTTTGCCTCCATGTTTATTCACATGATTGCCATCAGATACAGACGTAAACAGGTACAGGGATCATAGTCGCACATGATCATGGCGCTGCGGGAGTGACCTAGAGAAAACCAGAGACAGCAAACACACGTCAGTAAAGAGATTCACACACATCACAACACAATGCACAGCAACATTACACAAACGACAACCATCACACAAGCATGGGATGGGAGCACACACATCATGGACACTCCTATGTCCAAAGACATGAAGACACACATGTGCAACCATCACAAACCACACCCAGCTGAATAACCCCATATCCACACAACACCAGATAACATACATGAGGCATTGTCAACCGCCACTAGAGGTAGATACTCACATTCAAGGGAAGTAGCGATCAATGAGCTGGCGCCTCTGGTCCACACCTTCCTCCTCACCACTATCCTCATCAGTCGACATGGGTGGGATGGGAGGCCGAGGAACTCCTTCGTCTTCAGGGTCCAACAGCAGTTCAATGTCATTGCGTACTGCCAGGTTGTGGAGCATGCAGCAGGCAATCACGATCTTGCATACTTTTCCTGGTGAGTAAGGCAGTGCCCCTCCGGTCTTATCGAGGCACCGAAACCTAGACTTCAGCAGTCCAAAGGTACGTTCGATGACTCTCCGTGTCCTTCCATGTGCCTCATTGTACCGCATTTCACCCGCCGTCCTCGGATTACGTAGGGGACTGAGGAGCCAGGGCCGGTTTGGGTAAGCCGAGTCGCCTATGTAGGGGGATGACAGAGACAAACATCAGAACAAGATATGGTGGGTACCCCATGCAACACAGAGATCACAAGAGTCCCCACTGCACACTCACCAACAAGCCACGCTTGACCGGGTGGCAGATTTGCCATGAGTCGTGGGACATTGCTGGTTCGCATGATGTGGGCGTCATGTGCGGATCCAGGAAATCTTGCACACACATGGGAGATGATGTTGCTCGCCAGGCACACCACCTGCACGTTCAGCGAATGAAAGTGTTTCCGATTCCTGAACACTTGTTCGCGTGCCCGTGGTGGAATGAGCGCGATGTGCGTGCCATCAATTGAGCCCACAACGTGAGGTATGTGGCCCAGTGCATAGAAACCAGCTTTGACAGCTGGCAACTCTTCCGGACGTGGGAAATGTATGTACTCATCCTTGTACAGCATCATAGCTGTTAACACATCCCGAAGAACCGTGCTGAACATTGCCTGTGACATACCCCCGGCACCTCCAACTGTATACTGAAATGTGCCAGTAGCGAAGAAATGTAGTACCGCCATGACCTTTGCAGTGGGTGTAAACGAGCCAGGATACGTTCTACGTGGCTGCAGATGAGGAGCCAATTGAGCCACAAGCTCCAGCAACCGACGTCGATCCAGCCTGAATTTCCGAATCACCTCCTCGTCTACCATATCCTCCAGCTGAGTGTATGGGCGATGCACATTTGGAGCCCTCCTGTGTGGGAGAGAGATGTAACTTAGGTCAACGTACAAACGACGCATACGTGTACAACTCCATCACATGTGTACCTTACTGACATAACTCCAGTCGTCACCCTAATGTATCGTAGACACATCACAGACACTCATGCAACTGCATGCACACAAACGATAAGTTTACACACGCCATGTCATCAAGCACAAATGCCACCACCAATGATGATGTGCATACGGTAATGACATGCATGGTGACAGAACGTATAAATCACATACACGGAATGCATGTGTACCACCACCACTGTAGTCACCTCGACACAACAATAAACCGACAACAGATGCATGAATTGGCCACACAGCCGTGATGTACTGTGTAGTTGTGAAGATGTAACAACGTCTGTAGGGTCAAACCCGACGTCAACACGTACGAATGCACATCTGTTGGCCATTGTGTGCCGACCGATGTCCATTGTATGGACACACATGCTATATTGTATGACATATGACCTTTCACAATCACGCTCACATCCCTCATGACGCAACTGCACACAACACATCACGGTGCAGCGTCTGACAAGATCACATATTTGGCGCCGCCATGGCGGTGCTCAACTTCCGCTACTTCCCAAAGGCAGAATGCGGCCTGCGTCCCTCTTCCCATTGGCTGCATGTGCAGGGACCGTGACGGGCACACATCGGCAACCGCACGTGCAAGCTTCAGGCACGGATGCTTCAGTTGCAACAATGTACTATCACTGGCGCCTCCATGGCGGGGCACGTACACAGCGGGGGAGGTGCAGGCCTATACACCCTGCAGATGTACTCAATGGACATGCCAGTTCATGACCCCCCTTACAGTCACCTTGCATCATCCACCGTACACCGGCCGGAGCGGCCGGCCCATGAACAACCGCCGTGCCCGGCCATGAACACAACCGCCATGGCCGTGCCCGGCCATGAACAACCGCCGTGCCCGGCCATGAACACAACCGCCATGGCCGTGCCCGGCCATGAACAACCGCCGTGCCCGGCCATGAACACAACCGCCATGGCCGTGCCCGGCCATGAACAACCGCCGTGCCCGGCCATGAACACAACCGCCATGGCCGTGCCCGGCCATGAACAACCGCCGGTCCCGGCCATGGCGGTTGTGTTCATGGCCGGGCACGGCGGATGTTCATGGGCCGGCCGCTCCGGCCGGTGTACGGTGGATGATGCAAGGTGACTGTAAGGGGGGTCATGAACTGGCATGTCCATTGAGTACATCTGCAGGGTGTATAGGCCTGCACCTCCCCCGCTGTGTACGTGCCCCGCCATGGAGGCGCCAGTGATAGTACATTGTTGCAACTGAAGCATCCGTGCCTGAAGCTTGCACGTGCGGTTGCCGATGTGTGCCCGTCACGGTCCCTGCACATGCAGCCAATGGGAAGAGGGACGCTGGCCGCATACGGCCAATCGCAAGTAGCGGAAGCTGTGCACCGCAACAACAGGGCCAGTCATTGGCCCATTTCACGATCACGCTCCCAGGGCTGACCAATTGCTGGCGACGTATGCCACTGACACGTGCTGAGGGCCCTATATATGTGTCTTGGCCAACATGAAACTTCCTACCCTGGGGACCAGTGCTGCCTGTGACCATCACCTCGACCTGCTGCTGCTGCTGAGCTGACCACCGACTGCTGCCTGTGACCATCACCTCGACCTGCTGCTGCTGCTGAGCTGACCACCGACTGCTGCTCTAGTGCCATACTCCGTGATCTTGCCATGTCGAGAGGCAAAGAGATCCGGTCTCGACCCTTCACCGCCGCGGAGCTTGATGTCCTCGTGGACGGTGTACTCCGCAACTATGGACGCCTCTACGGCGCACCGGGACGGGTGGTAAGTGCAGTGTGGGACATGTTGGTGTGCATGAGGGGGCCAAATGATCAGGCCTATTTATATCTTAGCTGTGTAGTGTGGGCTAGACATATGTTCCTGATTGTGCATGGCTGCTGACAGTAACGTCTTGCCCCTATGTGTGTGACAGGCCACCTGTCCACTGACTTAAACCCTTTTGTCTCCCATCATGGTAGGTCAAGCTGCACCTTCGCAAGGACCTGTGGAGGACCATAGCACGGGAAGTACGGGCATTGGGGGTGTGCAACAGACGACATACACACTGCCACAAACGCTGGGACGACATTTCCAGGCTGAGCAAGAATGTAGCGGAAGTAACACTGGGCCTGATTCCAAGGACGCCCCGTCTGGCCCGACGCTCCATGACCCCTCTCATGCACCGTATCATTGCAGTGACGCATCCTGAACTGGCCGAACGTCTGAGTGCCGATCAACAGCAAACTAGCGGTGAGCATACTGTCTGTGTAGGAAACTTGTGAGTGCTATGCATGTATTGGTGCACAGACACACCATTGAGTTCCGTGTTGCGTATGTATGCCTGTGATGGCATTTTGGTCCCATTGGGTGGTACTCATTTGACATCCAGGTCCGCCATGTTGACACGCCACTTGCTTAGTAGTTGAGTGTTAAAGCACATCCCCTAGTGGTCCATGTCCCCATGGCAGAAAATGTGAGGATGACTGGTAGGGGTGGGCCATGTGCAGGCTGAGGGCTCATGAACCTTTGTCTGCTATGTGATTTGGCTATCCTGTTCCTTCTGTACGTGAGTGTGCCCATGACTCACACATCTTTTCTGTGCATTTCAGCTTTGACAGAGGACACTCAGCCACAGACGGTGGAGAGTAGCCGAGGAAATGAGTCCGGCTCAGACTTCGCACACACGCAGACTGACACGGAGGAGGCCAGCGCCGGAGAGGGGGACAGGACCGTCCCTGAGGACTCGCATGTGGAGACACCATCGTCCTCCTCGTCGGACACTCTTGGTGAGCCTGCACTGTTGTCACAGACTGGGAGTGGGCACTCATCACCTTCTGTCGGAAGACAGCACACAGGGCCCACACTTCCGCCAACTGCACCATGTATTGTTCGTGGCCGAAGGAGTAGGGGGAGCAGAGTGGCGTTCGGTGCAGGCACCGCTGCCCCTGCCACGGTGAGCCAAAATGCACTGTGTGCTGAGGCCGTTGATCTGCTGCGACAGCTGTGTGTGGGTCAGACCAATATGACAAATGCTTTCCAGGATCATGATAGGAAGTTGGGGCAGGTGGTGGCATTCATGGAAGGGATGCATGGCGATCTTGCAGGTCTACACAGGACAGTGCAGTCATTGGCAAGCAGTGTGTCGTCTGCAATAGTACAGTCGAATGAACAGGGTGCTACTTCTGTTTCCCCATCTACACCGCTGGATGTCTCAGGGGGTAGTGATTATTCAGAGCAGGACTCAAATACAGGTTATTGCACTAGAAGCAGCGTCAGACAGCACGTCAGGGCACGCAGGGCACAGACCCCATCCCCTAGATCAGCTAAATCTGTTCACGTAGACGACGTCAGATGCACTGGAGTACACACACAGGATCCACAAGTGTTGTTGGGGGACATGCCTTCCGGAGCTACACAGGCATTCAACACGAAAGGTACTCCGAAGGCAAGGGATACTCACATGTCCATGGACTGTTCCTTGGACAAGGCCAGTCAGAAGACAAAGGCACCTACTGAGAGCAGGGAGACTCCCAAGAGCAGGCCCACAGCAGTGGATAGGAACACTCCCAAGGACAGTGAGAAGACTAAGGCACCTACTAAGAGCAGGGAGACCCCCAAGAGCAGGCCCACAGCAGTGGATAGGAACACTCCCAAGGACAGTGAGAAGACTAAGGCACCTACTAAGAGCAGGGAGACTCCCAAGAGCAGGCCCACATCAGTGGATAGGAACACTCCCAAGGACAGTGAGAAGACTAAGGCACCTACTGAGAGCAGGGAGACCCCCAAGAGCAGGCCCACAGCAGTGGATAGGAACACTCCCAAGGACAGTGAGAAGACTAAGGCACCTACTGAGAGCAGGGAGACCCCCAAGAGCAGGCCCACAGCAGTGGATAGGAACACTCCCAAGGACAGTGAGAAGACTAAGGCACCTACTAAGAGCAGGGAGACTCCCAAGAGCAGGCCCACAGCAGTGGATAGGAACACTCCCAAGGGCAGCGACACACACAGGGAGCAGGTGTCTGCTGGAGGCAGGTGCACCACAGACGACAAGTCTGCTGGCAGGAACAGGGCGGCGAGCAGGGCACAGGCTACATCCAGAGACAACACTCCACCTAAGGATAAGGCACATCCTACGGACAAGGCATCTAGCATGGACAATGGCGCAATCAAGGACAGGCATACTTCACCCCTGGCTGCACTGAGGCTGATGTTTTCTACTAAACGCCAAACTGATGTCTCCGCGGCGGAGTCCCCCCATACCTCCACTCCCATCCAGGCCAGTCAGAAGCAGAGGAGGGTGTCCCCTGTTGTTGCATCCCCCATTACACATCATTCCGAGTCCAGGCGGCAGGCACAGAGCAAACGACAAGCAGGCTCCAGCACGTCCCCCGAAACCAGATCCCCGGCAGCAGTTGCTCCACCTATACTGGGTGGTGATTCTTTGGAGTCCCCACCACTTGGCAGTCCTGTCCTGTCCAGGGTGCACTCACACCTCCCTAAGAAACGCAGACACACACCATTGACACCTGCAAACCCCGATTTGGCTCTAGGTGAGCTATCCCCAGCTCCCAGGCCCACCCTGCCTCCTGGCCCATACAGCCCTGTGGCTCATCATTTCAGTTGTCCCAGTGGCGCCGGTGCAGTTGACTCTCATGTATCAGATGGTGGCACAGTGTCAGTTGTGCCCTCTCCTGTTGCAGGTCCTGGCAGTGTATCTGGGTCTATGGCTCACGTGTCAGTTAGAAGATCTGTGGCTGTGTTGCACACTCCTGTTTCTGGTGCTGGCAGTCTGTCTGGGTCAGTGGCTCACGTGTCAGTGACTACATCTGTGGCTGTGTCTCACACTCCTGTTGCTGGTGCTGCCAGTGTGTCTGGGTCCGTGGCCCATGTGTGTGTCACTCGGGCTGTGGCTGTGTCTCACACTCCTGTTGCTGGTGCTGCCAGTGTGTCTGGGTCCGTGGCCCATGTGTGTGTCACTCGGGCTGTGGCTGTGTCTCACACTCCTGTTGCTGGTGCTGCCAGTGTGTCTGGGTCCGTGGCCCATGTGTGTGTCACTCGGGCTGTGGCTGTGTCTCACACTCCTGTTGCTGGTGCTGCCAGTGTGTCTGGGTCCGTGGCCCATGTGTGTGTCACTCGGGCTGTGGCTGTGTCTCACACTCCTGTTGCTGGTGCTGCCAGTGTGTCCGAGGCAGGTAGTTCACGCAGTCCCCCCTGATTCTGTGATGTGACGTGCTGTACACTTCACTCAAATGTTAATTCACATGGTGTGTCCATTGAGAACTGCGTGGCACTCTTGTGGTCCCTGTGACGGGTTGGTAGGGACACGTAGTTGTGCTGCCTCTGATGTACCTGCTCTGTAATGCACAATGCCCTGTTGATGCTCTGATACTGCATACTGGCCTCTCGTTACCTGCCTCTGATGTACCTGCTCTGTAATGCACAATGCCCTGTTGATGCTCTGATACTGGCCTCTCGTTACCTGCCTCTGATGTACCTGCTCTGTAATGCACAATGCCCTGTTGATGCTCTGATACTGGCCTCTCGTTACCTGCCTCTGATGTACCTGCTCTGTAATGCACAATGCCCTGTTGATGCTCTGATACTGCATGCTGCCCTCTCGTTACCTGCCTCTGATGTACCTGCTCTGTTGGCCACACTGCCCTGTTGCTGTTCTGATACTGCATTCTGCCCTCTCATGTGCTGCCAGTGATGTGACTGTTCTGTGCAATGGACTGTTGATGCACTTGGCCCCTCTCACGTGCTGCCTCTGATGGAGCTGTTCTGTGCAATGGACTGTTGATGCACTTGGCCCCTCTCACGTGCTGCCTCTGATGGAGCTGTTCTGTGCAATGGACTGTTGATGCACTTGGCCCCTCTCACGTGCTGCCTCTGATGGAGCTGTTCTGTGCAATGGACTGTTGATGCACTTGGCCCCTCTCACGTGCTGCCTCTGATGGAGCTGTTCTGTGCAATGGACTGTTGATGCACTTGGCCCCTCTCACGTGCTGCCTCTGATGGAGCTGTTCTGTGCAATGGACTGTTGATGCACTTAGCCCCTCTCACGTGCTGCCTCTGATGTACCTGCTCTGTTGGCCACACTGCCCTGTTGCTGTTCTGATACTGCATTCTGCCCTCTCATGTGCTGCCAGTGATGTGACTGTTCTGTGCAATGGACTGTTGATGCACTTGGCCCCTCTCACGTGCTGCCTCTGATGGAGCTGTTCTGTGCAATGGACTGTTGATGCACTTGGCCCCTCTCACGTGCTGCCTCTGATGGAGCTGTTCTGTGCAATGGACTGTTGATGCACTTAGCCCCTCTCACGTGCTGCCTCTGATGTACCTGCTCTGTTGGCCACACTGCCCTGTTGCTGTTCTGATACTGCATTCTGCCCTCTCATGTGCTGCCAGTGATGTGACTGTTCTGTGCAATGGACTGTTGATGCACTTGGCCCCTCTCACGTGCTGCCTCTGATGGAGCTGTTCTGTGCAATGGACTGTTGATGCACTTGGCCCCTCTCACGTGCTGCCTCTGATGGAGCTGTTCTGTGCAATGGACTGTTGATGCACTTGGCCCCTCTCACGTGCTGCCTCTGATGGAGCTGTTCTGTGCAATGGACTGTTGATGCACTTGGCCCCTCTCACGTGCTGCCTCTGATGGAGCTGTTCTGTGCAATGGACTGTTGATGCACTTGGCCCCTCTCACGTGCTGCCTCTGATGGAGCTGTTCTGTGCAATGGACTGTTGATGCACTTGGCCCCTCTCACGTGCTGCCAGTGATGTGACTGTTCTGTGCAATGGACTGTTGATGCACTTGGCCCCTCTCACGTGCTGCCTCTGATGGAGCTGTTCTGTGCAATGGACTGTTGATGCACTTGGCCCCTCTCACGTGCTGCCTCTGATGGAGCTGTTCTGTGCAATGGACTGTTGATGCACTTGGCCCCTCTCACGTGCTGCCTCTGATGGAGCTGTTCTGTGCAATGGACTGTTGATGCACTTGGCCCCTCTCACGTGCTGCCTCTGATGGAGCTGTTCTGTGCAATGGACTGTTGATGCACTTGGCCCCTCTCACGTGCTGCCTCTGATGTACCTGCTCTGTACTCTACAATGCCCTGTTGATGCTCTGATACTGCATGCTGCCCTCTCGTTACCTGCTATGTTGTACCTGCTCTGGTGCCCACTTTGCCCATGTTCACGCATACACTGTGATTTGACCCCTATTATTTGACAATAAAGGTAGTCTATCAAGTCTCGTGGTCTGTCGTTGTCATTCCTGCTTGCGTCCTGCTAATGTGTATTCGTATATGCTTCTCATCAGTGGTTTCGGTAACATGACACTCCCCCTCCCTACGTCACGTCCCTTGCTGGTATTCCCCTCCAGACAGCCAATGGTTTGTACCTTACCTGCGTCGTCGTCCATAGTAGGCCATGACTAGGACGTGGTGGATCGCGAAGAGCATCGGGAAAGCGTGTAGCGCCGGGTCCATGGTGGTGGTCAGCTTGCGGTGGGTATCTCGGCTGTGTCACCTATGTTCGCTGTGGGGATTCCGCCGTGTTAAGACAGGTTGTTTTTCCGCAGCGGTTTTATGTGTGTTTTCCGCCATCTTGATTTGGGGGACGGTCTTCGACGTCAGTGCGTACGGCGGAGCGTTTGGATGTGTTCCGTCCGCCGCGTGGTCGTGTGTAGTTGGCCGGCGGAGCGTGTTTTTCCGTCGCGGACGGAAATTTGACACGTTTTCCTATCCTGATATGGCGGACGGAGTATCCGCGGCAGGCGGACACGGAAAAGGCTTTTTCCGCCTACTCCAGGGCCGCGGTGGCTCTTCCGTCCGCCATCCTGATCGACCCCTAAGTTGTTGCTTTAGCTTTCCACCTAGTAGTTCATCGTGGTTTACATGAGAATAATATGTTATTGCTCTACTATCTGCTTTGCTTGTTAAACTATATCTGTACAGCGAGTGCTAAAGTTTCAAGAACAACACGATACAGAATTGTTATGAGGTCTGATCTCCACGACTTCATACTCATAACATAAGTGCAACTTCTGCCAATTCTGGGCATGAGGCGGGTTTTATATTGCTTTGCCGAACACACATACACAACAGTTGATGCGGTTCACATGAAGAGAGAGCTGGTGTATGCTGATGTGATTCCTTCAAATCTAAGACACTAAAGTATGGGCACGCCCTAAACCAACACAAAGAGACCTTCTTAGCAAATAATATAATATGTGTATTAGGGAGGGTGAGATATAAGCAGCCGCGGGCCGTGGAGGGAGTTACGGTGAGGCAGGGAGGCGGGGAGGGGGAGAAGCAGGGTGGAGCCCTCTCTACCTTGCCCCTCCCCCTCCCCGCCTCCCTGCCCCACCGTAACTCCCTCCACGGCCCGCGGCTGCTTATAAGTGTTGCTAACTCTTATTCATTTACAGCATGTTAACATACTGTCACCATTCGCTTTTTATGTACTAGTAACTATGCTGGTAATTTTGCTACTGATAATATGTGTACTTGTATTCTCCACCCTGCTTCTCCCCCTCCCCGCCTCCCTGCCTCACCGTAACTCCCTCCACGGCCCGCGGCTGCTTATAAGTGTTGCTAACTCTTATTCATTTACAGCATGTTAACATACTATCACCATTCGCTTTTTATGTACTAGTAACTATGCTGGTAATTTTGCTACTGATAATATGTGTACTTGTATTATCTAAGATACTACGCCTGAGAAGACGGCATTAGTAAATAAACATTTCAAATACACATGTGTTCTTCTTAACTCCATGTTCTGGTTTCTAAGAAATATATAACGACCGACTGTTCATGAGTTCCACGTATCCTGAGGTACTATAAGTTCATATTCTGGATTGTCTAAACATTGAGAGTTTGTTATATCCAATGTGACACTGTACCTAGCTTGCTAAGGAGTTTTTGATTACTAACGTGAGTTTTGGGACACCCTAATTCGCCGAGGTTCCAATCCTCTGTCCACAGTTCTGTGTGAGAACAGAAACCCTGCGACAGGGGCACCCCCGACCCTTGCTGGAGCTTCATCACACTTGCGATACAACTCCAGCAATGCGCCACCTTTACGGCACAGATACATCACGCATCTGTGCTGTTTTTGCCCCATGATGCGCCGCATTGTAAATGCAGCACACCATAGGTGACGGAACAGCGGCACAGAATGACTAACACATCCCTGGTGATGCGCCAGTCATCATAAATGTATACCTATGCTTCTTATCTTGTTAGAGATGAACCGCCATATGTATCATCAAAGTTTTTTGCATTTCCTAAATAGCGAACTTTAAGGAATAAATAGCGATTCTTTACCATTCCTAGTTTGCTATTAGCTATTTGCTAATTACAAATGACCCATTCATTTCCTTCATTTCCATAGGGCGGTTGGACTCACTTTTAGCTCGAACGGCTGAATGGATTTCCACGAAACTTGGAAAAATTGTAGGGACTGGTAGCCCGATGTGCCTTTGCTATGTCTCAAGATATATGCTCCAGTGGTTTTTACGAAAATTAACTTTGAAAAATATATATTGGGCTACATTGGCCTATATATATGTTGGAGCCCAAATGTAGCCCAATGTAGCCCAATGAAGCCCAATGTAGCCCAATGTAGCCCGAAGATGGCCGCCAGACACACAAAAAAACAAATGTAGCCCAAATATCAGCCAGATGTAGCCCAACTATAGCCCAGTGACAGAATGACCAATCAGCTTCGCAAACCTCCGTTACGCGAAGCGGAGCGCTGTTACAGATATATATCTTTTTTTGAACGTTAATTTCTCAAAATCCACTGGAGCACATATATTGAGACCTAGCAAAGGCACATCGGGCTACCAGTCCCTAATATTTTGCCAAGTTTCGTGCAAATCCATTCAGCCGTTCGATTATTATTATTATTTTTTTTTTTTTGCCCCGCGGGGCCCTTTTAAAACCTCCACATCAAACCTAGGGGGTCAGCGAGGATCTACTATGCCCCTTTATAGTTATTTCCCCCTTTGTTTTGACCTCCTCTTGTCTCTCGATCCTACCGAGAGACAAGATGGCGGCCGCTACGGACTTTTTGGAATGTTGACAGACGCCGGAGAACCAATCAGCTTCGCTTCACAAAGCTCCGTTGCGCGTAAAGTACGCGTCCTGGGACGCTGCCAGGTCCGCTGTTACAGATATATATCTTTTTTTAAACGTTAATTTCTCAAAATCCACTGGAGCACATATATTGAGACCTACAAAAGGCACATCGGGCTACCAGTCCCTACAATTTTGCCAAGTTTCGTGCAAATCCATTCAGCCGTTCGGGCTAAAAGTGAGGCCAACCGCCCTATGGAAAACTCAATGTTAAAAACACGTTTTGGGACCCCCCTTTTTTCTCGGCCCCCCCTTGACGAACCCCCCCCAAATTTTCAAGGGCTGCTCAGAAACAAAATGTGCCATTTTCCTGAAAATTTCAGCCAATTCCGTCCACAAACGCCAAAGTTATTAGACATAGAATTTTCAAAAATCCCATAGAGAAAAAATCCTAACTATATATACCTACTGGCGACCGCCAGTAGGTAATATATATATATATATATATATTCACTGAAAAAACCATAGGTTATAGACCATATATAGTTAGGAATTAGCATTTACAAAACCTTGAAAATTCACTGAAAAAAACATAGGTTATACACCATATATAGTTAGGAATTAGCATTTAAAAAACCTTATTTTACTCACACAAAACCATTGAAATTCCATATATAGTTAGTTGCACTAACTATATATCGCGCACCCGCAATCCACTGCTGATCATGTCACATATTACATCATTCATGACATGGTCAGTGACATCACTGATGACATCACTGATGACATCTCAAATGACATCACTGATGAGATCACTGATGACATCTCATTTGACATCAATGACCACATCACTGATGATATCATTCATGTGACAATACAATGCATCTCCTCACGTTTTAATATAACCTCTGTTTCACCCAGTGTTAAATACAGAGTATAATTTTTGAAACCATTGACACACCAATACTAGTTACTACATACGTACTCACTGATTCCTACGTCTACACACACATTCACTCATTCACCCATACAATCATTCATACATACAATCACTCATCTTTACAACACTATCATATGCACTCATACACCTATACAGACACTTACACTCTGCCACTCATCCATGGAGTTACTCACACACCTAGTCAGTCCTGTAAAGAATCAATCACACTACCATTTTCTTGTCTATACAGTTAAACATAGAGCACCTTACATTTTCAAACATATACTAACACATACTTACTTTCTTATACAATCATTGATACAAGTACACATTGATCTGCACAGAGTCACACACCTCCCAGCCAGCCACACACACACTCAGTCTCCTATACAAATACTTGGACAATCAATCAATAACCCATATAGTTAATCATATAGCTACTGATCAACACATGCAGCAGTTTACAGAACAACAGACATAATGATGCACAAATTAAGACAGTTTAGTCACTAACCCATGCACTCAGTGAGACACATTTAATCACTCACTCATACATTCAGTCATGCACCTACTAAATCCTTCGTCCAGACACTTATACATCTACTCATTCTTCAATATGTAAAACATATTTAAACTTTACAGAAACACACAGTCACTGGATGATGTCATCAGTGATCTCATCAGTGATGTCATTTGAGATGTCATCAGTGATGTCATCAGTGATGTCACTGACCATGTCATGAATG
The DNA here is from genome assembly GCF_964261635.1 of Lissotriton helveticus. Lineage (NCBI taxonomy): Eukaryota > Metazoa > Chordata > Amphibia > Caudata > Salamandridae > Lissotriton > Lissotriton helveticus. Next base: position 1,028,813,954 of record NC_136067.1, read on the forward strand.
ATGTAATATGTGACATGATCAGCAGTGGATTGCGGGTGCGCGATATATAGTTAGTGCAACTAACTATATATGGAATTTCAATGGTTTTGTGTGAGTAAAATAAGGTTTTTTAAATGCTAATTCCTAACTATATATGGTGTATAACCTATGGTTTTTTCAGTGAATTTTCAAGGTTTTGTAAATGCTAATTCCTAACTATATATGGTCTATAACCTATGGTTTTTTCAGTGAATTTCAATGGTTTTTTAATAGCAAATATCATAAGCTGTCGAATGTCAAGTACGTGGTAAGTAAAAACATTTTCGTGTTTATGCACACTGATCTGCTTTGAATGCTGGCACCCACCCCTCATTTCTATTAGGAGTACTCTCTCTTTGCAGATAGTGAAGGGTAGTTAACGCAGCCCTTTGCCCCCTTTGTAATCCGTCGTGCCTGCTTCTCTCTCCATTTGATTGATTGTTCTCTTTGGTTCATTCTCTATTTACAAACAAGCACAGAGTCGCAATACTCTGTTTAGTCTTTGCAGATAGCGAAAAATCGTGTAAAAAAACAAAAGGAATCGAGCAAAATCAGTAGGCCACTAATGGGATCTCTTTTTGACCTTGCTAAAATAGAAACATTAGGAACAACCTGTTGAAAATAGCAATGCGTATGTACATAAGCGGCGTTCATTTGTGTTCACAGTACCCCTTGTTGATTGTTTCAATCGAGCATTGAATTGTTCGAAGTTAATTCTCTTAAGGATCTTCTCTACCTGCAAACGAGGAAGAATAGGAATATTCTCTCTCCCTTTGCAGATAGTGAAGGGTAGGTAACGCAAGCCTTTAACACGTCGTACCTATTTCATTCCTCATTGATTGATTGATTGTCCGAACATTGACTGTTTGGGAATTAGTTCTTTTTGGAGGTATTCCCTGTTTGCAAATAAACGTAGGAAAATCTTTGCAAGTAGTGAAAGGGTACGTAATGCGGACCTTTCTCCCTCGTTGTAATCTGTCATGCCTATCTACTCCCCACTGATTGATGCACCTTTTTCACCCGGACCATTTACTAGAGATACGTCATCTGGCCCGACCAGAGAGCACCCCTAGTGAAAAGGACATATGCAATAATAACGAAGTGATCACTGTATCCTGTTAACAGAAACTTTACCATGAAACAACCTGGAAAGAAAAAAATAGGAAAACGAAAATCAGTAGGCCACTGATGAACATGAACTTTTATTAAACAACGAACAAAGAAACGATAACATAACGTAATGATAAAACCTATTAATGTCCTAGAAACAAGAAAACGTTAAAATATGCCAGTGGTGAGAGACCAGAAAAACAGTAAGAGAAACCAAATCACCCCTCGCTGTCCCACCGCCTGCCACGCCAAAAAAATCGATAGACTAGGGAAAATGCAAGTCAGTAGAACATCCGCCCCCACTCTGGAAACTTCCAAGGTGGGGCAGGGTTCCGGCTACGCCCAGCCGGGAGCAGCCCATATAAGGCAGGTCCTGCTGCCACGCCTCGGCCAGGAGATCCTAACGTAGGGTGTAGCCGGAGGAGAGGCCGAGGCCAGCGGGACCCGGCCAGGGGATTGCCTTTACAACGCTGAACAGTTGCAGGGGGGGGGAATGTCTCCTCGACCCTCCCCTCTCTCTCCCAGTCCGGCCGCGGTGGCCCTTGAGAGTTGCAGGTAGTCCCGCCACATGCTCTTCCGGTCCGGCCACCAACGGTCGGGGGGCCGAGGCCGACGGGATCCGGCTGCAGCCGATAAACCAAGAAACCCGTTCATGGGGCCAGAGCCAGGGGCGTCCGGCCGACATCCACCGGAAGCCCGGCCCGAAGACGGACGGGACACTTCTTTCTTTTATAATGGCTGCGACAACACTGGGGGGGGATGTCTTGCACATGCCTCCGACCCCCCCCCCTCGTCCTCATCGCCTGGTCCGGCCATAACAAATCTCAAGCGAGACGCCGTGGGGTGCACTGGGAGGGAGAGACGGTGCGAACAGGCCTCTCCCGCCTCCCCAGGTGGAGGCTTCCCAGCTGCACCCTCAGCGCTCCAGGCGCCCGGAAAAGGGTTCTTCCACTGTGGCCATGCTGCAACGTCTCGCCCGGCAGGGTGGAGCCCGTCCGCTCATGTGACCCCGCGATCGCCGGTAGCTGCCGAACTCTCAAAATGGCGGTCGACCTGGCAAGAGCGGGCCCAGCATAAAGAAATGGCCCGGTCACTGGTTGACTCCACCACCGTAGTCCTCCACGACCTTGAAGATTCTAGAGGAGCCGCGGGAGTCTCCGACCCCCGATGGGGAATGACTGCCATGATCGCCCGTGGAGTGACGAAACTGTATCCGCGGGACGTCGGCGCTCCCATGCTGGCGCCAGCCTCACTTTGAATTACTAGAATCCTGCAGACCTCACTTCCGGTGAAAGCACAGTGTGACCCGGTAGGAAAAATTATTGCACCCCCTCCCCTTTTTGACTGATAGTTCAAACCACCGATCCTTTCCTTTGCCCTTTTAACGGAACTTTGGACTGCCTCCCCCTCTTTTACATTTTCTAGAGAAAACAAAACATTAACCACTACATTAGCATAGCAGTTGACACCAGAACTGTTTTCAAATTGAAAACCAACAACATCTTCAACAGAATCCTTTTTGTTTCTGCTGTGACCCTGCTACAGCACAGGCATTGTCCCCAGCAGTAATTCTGCAATGCCGGTAAGAATAGCTGTGGTGCCTACTGGACTCACTCACCCCCGCGGCGCCCCACGCCGTTTTTTGCTGGGCGGCAACTTACTAGACATCACTTTCGTGCCATCTAGATTTCAGCGCGTTCTGCTGCCTTGGAACTATTCGCACAACAGACCGCTACTGACAAGAATATTTCATTATTGGTGCTGTCAATTTCAATAAATCTATTGGATAATTCAAAAGAAATTGCCACGGTCTCTTCGTTGTTTAAATGTTTTTACTGTTTTTGTTTTCTTGTATATATTTATATGTTATTAAAGTTTTATATTCCTACTACTTTGTTGGAGTGCTATATATTTTTAATGTGACACATAATTGTAAAAACTTTGATGTACAAAGAGTCATTCCTGGAATCTTCCGCTTCAGGCTCGGTCCCCTCCCCAATCACAATACAGGATGGTTTTCAGATAGTAGGAACACGTGTGGTGTGACGGATCTCATCGGGTGTGGGCCTTGATCTACTATAACTCCTTTGAAGAGGGGTGATTCTTTACAGCTGGGGCCATAAACTACATCTGCAGGGCTAGCTGATAGCCTGGACAATCGGACACAGAGAAAGAGGAGTGTCAGAGGGTGCGGTAGTGAATAGGGCGAAAGGGAGGTGTCGGGCGGGCACAGAGTGTGATTCTCAGGGAAGAGCAGCGCAGATGGGGGGAGGTTTATTGCCCATGCATAAGACAGAGAGCGGTGGTGACCAGTGCCTAGGGAAGATGCTTGCGTGGGTGAGGAGCCATGCTACGAATCGACAGCGTGCAGAGAGTGGGTCTGGTCAAGACATCTAAAATGGCTGCCGTGCACGACAAAAGTGTGGCATTTCAAAAAAGGCAAGATGGCGCAGACAATGTTTTTCAACACTTCCTCATTTCCTTCGAATCGAACGTTAACAGACGTTGGGGCATATTACCAAAGTTAAGCGATATTTATCGCTAACGATGCTTACCAACCAATTTTTTACCACTAAGCATCGTCAGAAATTATCGAAGATAAACCTTGCTATTATCAAGGTTTATCGCAAATGCGATAATAAACGGCCGCAATGCATGAATATCGCTAAAAACTCAGCGATATTCATGCATTACCGAGCTAATGCTCTTAGCCATGTTATCCACCTCCCATTGGATAACATGGCTAAGAACTGCTCAGGGCAGGTGTTACTTTTTGGAGATATTCGCGCTTAGCGCGAATATCTCCAAAAGTTGGTAATAGGAGATAGATATCTTGCATGTTGTAATGCAAGTTATTGTGGTATATGGAACTCATACCATAATCTCTCAGGAAAGCAGAAACTGATCCTTTTGGGACCGCCTAAAAAGGCCTAGGGGGTGAGGAGTACTCTACTTTGCCCCCTTTTCACGTTCCGAACTATTTTATTTTACTCTCTTCTGTAATTACACAAAATAGCAGCGATAAGATGCATCGGAGACACACAGTGAGAGAAAGGAGGCCGGAGATGAAGAAGAGATGTCAAATACACATTGGAGATAATATAGTGGCAGAAGGGAAGTAAATATGAGTAAACTTACCATGTAACATAAAAATGTTGCACTCTATACTATAAGTCTCATTTTATACTACAATCACTTCGCTACAACCTCATAAATTAAAAATAAAAATGAATAATGTCTCAAACAATTTTTGATTTCTAAATATAAATTTATTCTTCAGAATTTTCTAAATTTGAAAGAACTAGTAACATGTCCTCATCAGCAATGTCCTCATTAAAAGTCTCCAATGATGATTCTTGTAACTCTATGGTCTCCAAACACTCGATAAATTCGCCATCAAGAGATTGATCAAAAAAATCATTCAAGTCATCTCCTCCTTGTGACAATATTTCATTATTGGTGCTGTCAATTTCAATCAATGTAGTGGAATCATTCAAGTCATCTCCTCGTGACAATATTTCATTATTGGTGCTCTCAATTTCAATCAATGTAGTGGAATCATTCAAGTCATCTCCTCCTTGTGACAATATTTCATTATTGGTGCTGTCCATTTCAATCAATCTAATGGAATCATTCAAGTCATCTCCTCCTTGTGACAATATTTCATTATTGGTGCTCTCAATTTCAATCAATGTAGTGGAATCATTCAAGTCATCTCCTTGTGACAATATTTCATTCTTGGTGCTGTCCATTTCAATCAATCTAATGGAATCATACAAGTCATGTCCTCCTTGTGACAATATTTCATTATTGGTGCTCTCAATTTCAATCAATGTAGTGGACAATTCAAAAGAAATTGCCACGGTCTCTTCATTGTGAGCCATTTTATTTTGAAATTGCTTGCTGTAAATTGCAGAAAAAAATAATCACTTTCATTTATCGTTTTTAGTAATACATAATATAAAACTAACTTTATCAAGTATTTAGTATAACAGAAGGACTGCAAATAAATAACAGAAAACATTTTTCAAATTATCTTCAAGTGTACAACATAGTTCCCCTTACAAATTAACAACTCACCTTTTTAAAAGTAGCAGAAGTGTTAGTACTGTGTAAATCAAACACCAGAAATTCACCACCAAAAACTCCTCACAAATGTACCTCAGACAGTAGTATCACAAAATGGCTGTGGTTTCCTCTCATTTGACATATATACATAACCAATTAACTTTCATCACACACAAATACAAAACCAAAGTAACATTTTAATTGGTTCTAAATTTCAACACTTTCAAATGTGTTTTCCCCATGCAATTTTCCATAGGACATTTACATACGTCTACAGCCTGAATGGCTGAACGGAATTACACCAAACTTGACAAAATGGTACATCAAACCTAAGAGGTCAGGAAGGATCTACTATGCCCCTTATGGTCATTTCCCCCTTCGCTTTGGCCTCCTCTTGTCTCTCAATCCTACCGAGAGACAAGATGGCGGCCGCTACGGACTGTTTGGAATGTTGACAGACGCCGGAGAACCAATCAGCTTCGCAAAGCTCCGTAACGCGAAAAGTACGCGAAGCGGAGCGCTGTTACAGATATATATCTTTTTTTGAACGTTAATTTCTCAAAATCCACTGGAGCACATATATTGAGACCTAGCAAAGGCACATCGGGCTACCAGTCCCTAATATTTTGCCAAGTTTCGTGCAAATCCATTCAGCCGTTCGATTATTATTATTATTTTTTTTTTTTGCCCCGCGGAGCCCCTTTAAAACCTCCACATCAAACGTAGGGGGTCAGCGAGGATCTACTATTCCCCCTTATGGTCATTTGCCCCTTCGCTTTGGCCTCCTCTTGTCTCTCGATCCTACCGAGAGACAAGATGGCGGCAGCTACGGACTGTTTGGAATGTTGACAGACGCCGGAGAACCAATCAGCTTCGCTTCACAAAGCTCCGTTGCGCGAAAAGTACGCGTCCTGGAGCGCTGCCCGGTCCGCTGTTACAGATATATATCTTTTTTTAAACGTTAATTTCTCAAAATCCACTGGAGCACATATATTGAGACCTACAAAAGGCACATCGGGCTACCAGTCCCTACAATTTTGCCAAGTTTCGTGCAAATCCATTCAGCCGTTCGGGCTAAAAGTGAGGCCAACCGCCCTATGGAAAACTCAATGTTAAAAACACGTTTTGGGACCCCCCTTTTTTCTCGGCCCCCCCTTGACGAACCCCCCCAAAATTTTCAGGGGCTGCTCAGAAACAAAATGTTCCATTTTCCTGAAAATTTCAGCCAATTCCGTCCACAAACGCCAAAGTTATTAGACATAGAATTTTCAAAAATCCCATAGAGAAAAAATCCTAACTATATATACCTACTGGCGACCGCCAGTAGGTAATATATATATATATATATATATATATATATATATATATATATATATATTCACTGAAAAAACCATAGGTTATAGACCATATATAGTTAGGAATTAGCATTTACAAAACCTTGAAAATTCACTGAAAAAACCATAGGTTATAGACCATATATAGTTAGGAATTAGCATTTAAAAAACCTTATTTTACTCACACAAAACCATTGAAATTCCATATATAGTTAGTTGCACTAACTATATATCGCGCACCCGCAATCCACTGCTGATGATGTCACATATTACATCATTCATGACATGGTCAGTGACATCACTGATGACATCACTGATGACAACATCCAGTGACTGTATGTTTCTGTAAAGTTAAAATATGTCTTACATATTGAAGAATGAGTGGATGTATAAGTGTCTGGATGAAGGATTTAGTAGGTGCATGACTGACTGTATAAGTGAGTGATTAAATGTGTCTCACTGAGTGCATGGGTTAGTGACTAAACTGTTTTAAATTGTGCATCATTGTGTCTGTTGTTCTGTAATCTGATGCATGTGTTGATCATTAGCTATATGACTAACTATATGGGTTATTGATTGATTGTCCAAGTATTTGTATGGGAGACTGAGTGTATGTGTGGCTGGCTGGGAGATGTGTGACTCTGTGCAGATCAATGTGTTCTTGTATCAATGATTGTATAAGAGAGTAAGTATGTGTTAGTATATGTTTGAAAATGTAAGGTACTCTATGTTTAACTGTATAGATTAGAAAATGGAAGTGTGATTGATTCTTTACAGGACTGACTAGGTGTGTGAGTAACTCCATGGATGAGTGGCAGAGTGTGAGTGTCTGTATAGGTGTATGAGTGCATATGATAGTGTTGTAAAGATGAGTGATTGTATGTATAAATGATTGTATGGGTGAATGAGTGAATGTGTGTGTAGACGTAGGAATCAGTGAGGGCGTATGTAGTAACTAGTATTGGTGTGTCAATGGTTTAAAAAATTATATTCTGTATTTAACACTGGGTGTAACAGAGATTATATTAAAGTGTGAGGAGATGCATTGTATTGTCACATGAATGATATCATCAGTGATGTGACCATTGATGTCAAATGAGATGTCATCAGTGATGTCATCAGTGATGTAATTTGAGATGTCATCAGTGATGTCATCAGTGATGTCATTTGAGATGTTATCAGTGATGTCATTTGAGATGTCATCAGTGATGTCATCAGTGATGTCATTTGAGATGTCATCAGTGATGTCATCAGTGATGTCACTGACCATGTCATGAATGATGTAATATGTGACATCATCAGCAGTGGATTGCGGGTGCGCGATATATAGTTAGTGCAACTAACTATATATGGAATTTCAATGGTTTTGTGTGAGTAAAATAAGGTTTTTTAAATGCTAATTCCTAACTATATATGGTCTATAACCTATGGTTTTTTCAGTGAATTTTCAAGGTTTTGTAAATGCTAATTCCTAACTATATATGGTCTATAACCTATGGTTTTTTCAGTGAATTTCATTGGTTTTTTAAAAGCTAATATCTGTAGCTGTAAAATGTATTCTTCTTTACATCCCAAAATATATTTTATATGTTTATTAATAATTTTTTTTTTTTATATTTTTTTTTCTTCGCTCCCGCTTCGCGAATCGGGAAGTTTCCCGTTAGGTGACCTTGATGCCGCGAAATAGTCTGCGAACCGGTAAACGTTCCTTTAGCGCAACTGCCGCGTTAGAAAACAACATCGTGACGCCTCGCGTCCGCATGACGTTTCGCGTTGTCGCGTGATACGTCATATGACGTGCTACGTTAGCGTACCCGAAAGCGAACCGAGGCGCGAAGCGCAGGTTCACGGAAGCAAACCGGGAGGCGGCGCAAAGCGCGTAACGTAAACACAGCAGGTCATGTGACTTGGTAATAACACTTTTCATTGGTTCATTTCACTTTTGGTTTCCTAATGATGTAAGACTAGGTCATGTAATCTAAAATTAACACTTTTCATTGGTTGAGAACTATTGTTTTTCCCAAATGATGAAAACCCCTCCTTCTTTCCTCACTCTGACTTTCATCTTTGTGAGAGAAAGACCCTTTGTTACCAGTGACTAATGGCTTCTTTAGTAGCTTCAGCTGGTGCTTCCCCACCACATCCAAGGAAGAGAGGACCACCTGCTGAAGTTATAATTCAGCAAGAAGAGGAAGAAGAGGAAGAGGAGGAAGAGCAGGAAGAGAGGCAGTTTTTGCCTGAAGAGCCCAGGAGGTCTCACCGGAAAGAAAACTTCATTTGGCAATTTTTTAAAATTCCCAAAGGCCAGAAAAAAGTAAATGCAAGATACGTAACTTGCCTTATATGTCAAGATAGACTGTCCAGAGGGACCGAGAAGAAATACAGTTACGGAAACTACACAATGCATCGCCATATGACTAGGTGGCATCCTAACAACTACAGTGCTGCACAGTTTCGTAACGATCTAGATAATCCCCCTATTATGGCCAGAAGATCTGTTGTACCGGAAGTGACGGGACCAGAGGGCAGGGAGATGGTGCCAAATATACAAATGAGATTTGGGGAAGTAAAACAAATCTGCGTACATTGCAATGGATTCATTTGCTACAGAGAAAGTAGCATCACTCTGATCAACAGAGCTATTGACAATCATCTTCCAGTTTGTCCGAAACGCCCCAAATAATAAATTCTTTTTTTTTTGTTGCTCCTGTTGAGCCCTTTACAATGAATCGTTTTCGTTTCCCCCCCCCAAAAAAACCCAAAAAAATATAAAACCGTTCAGAAAAATTCAAAAAAAGTAAAAAAATGTTCAGAAAAATAATAAAAAAAATATAAAACAACAAAAACAATAAAAAAAAGTTCTTTTCAGAACTACCTCCCCGTTATTAAAAAATTGGTAGAATATTTGGAACTCTGCCAACCTCTATTTCTCTTGGTTCGCTTCCCAGTTCGCTCGCCGGTACGCGAACCGGGAGCGAACCAAAAATTTTTTTTTTTTAAAAAGAACAGTAAGTATAAGGGAAGGAAACAGACAGTTATGTTAAAAGAAAGACAGCTATAGGGGAGTAAACTAGAGATACTATTACCCGTAATCCACTGCTGATGATGTCACATATTACATCATTCATGACATGGTCAGTGACATTTGATATTTGATATTTGATATTTATTGTCATTTATAAAGCGCTAACTTTCGCTCCGGAGGGAGCATTTTGGCGCTGAGCACAACAGGAGGTCGTCTAGGGGGGCATGGATCAAATAGCTGCGAGAACAAAGGAGTCGGACTGAGAGTAAATCCAAGTTTTCAGGGATTTCCTAAATAGGCTTTCTGAAGGAGCGTGCCTAAGGTTGGGGGGGAGACGGTTCCATGCCTTAGCCGCCAGAAAAGAGAAGGTCTTTCCACCCTTGGATTTTAGTTTTATATGCGGTTCAGAAATGAAATTAGCGCCAGATGACCTCAAACAGCGGGTTGGAGTGTAACGCTGGAAGCGCTTAGTGAAGTAGAATGGACCCAAGCCCCTGTTAGCTTTAAATACAGTGACTAAGAGCTTGAATAAGATTCTCTTATGGAGGGGCAGCCAATGGAGAGTGTTAAGGGCTGCAGAGGCTGAGGACCTACGGGGGAGTTTCAGAACAAGCCTAGCTGCCGCATGTTGGACACTCTGCAGCTTTTTCAAAGAGGACTTCTTAATGCCTGCTAGGAGGCCGTTGCAATAATCCAGCCGGGAGAGGATGAGGGCCACCGCGACTGCTTTCCTGGCTGTGATAGGCAGAAAATTAAAAAATGTCTTTAGTTGCCTGATCAGACTGAAACAGCGCCCTGCGGTAATACGCACATGTTCATCGAAGCTGAGGGACGTGTCAAATTGAACGCCCAAGTTGCGGGCTGAGGCGACCGCGCTTGGTGGTGCTTCGGAGTTATGAGGCCACCAGTCTTTGGGGGAAAAGAGTGTGCCTTTGCCAAGGGGAATTATTTCTGTTTTGGCGCTGTTGCATTTTAAATGGTGCAGGTTAAGCCAAGAAAAAACTTCTGACAGACAGTTTTGGAATCTGATGGCAGCATCCGGAAGTCTTTTATCGATAGTGACGACAAGCTGGGTGTCGTCAGCGTAGGATGTCACGAGAATCCCATGTGACTCGATCAACGTGAGAAGGGGGGCCATATAAACATTGAAAAAGAGGGGGCTCAGGATGGAACCCTGAGGGACCCCTGAGATGACGGATCGTTCACCGGAGAGGAAGGGGCCCAGGGAGACCGTTTGAGAGCGATTGGACAGGAATGAGGTTATCCAAGCAAGCGCGGGGCCCGAGACACCAATCTCACGCATCCTATTGATTAGAATAGCATGTGAGATGGTGTCGAAGGCCGCGGTTAAGTCGAGCAGGATGAGGACGGCCTGCCTGCCCTCATCCTGCAAGAACTTGATGGTGTCTGACAACTCAATCAAAGCGGTCTCCGTGGAGTGGCCGGAGCGAAAGCCGGATTGCTGTGGGTGCAGGATACAGTGATTTTCCACAAAGTTCTTTAGTTCCTCATGAACTAGTTGCTCAGTGATTTTGCCTAGCGCAGGGAGGAGTGAGATTGGGCGCATATTAGACAAATCAGTAGGGGATTTATTTTGTTTTTTCATGAGGGGCTTGACTGTGGCCTTCTTCCACTCGGAGGGGACAATGCCGGAGTCAAGGGATTCGTTTACGATCGCATTAATTAGAGGGTTAACGGCCTCAATAAGATGGTGCAAGATGACTGGGGGGCAGGAATCCGTGGGCGCACCTGATTTGCAGGCTAGTATGGCTTTATGCGTTTGCAATAAGGAGACTGCTTTAAATTGGTTTAGTGAGGGAATAATTGTGTCAGGCTCTTGGGTAGGAATAGGTGCAGGGGGGAAATCCTTGTGGATATTATTAATTTTGTCCTCGAAGAAATCAGCAATTTGATCACAGAGGACTTGCGAGGGGGGGATTTCAAGTGCCAGTGCTTTAGGGTGAGTAAAAGATTTTACGATATTAAAAATCGTTTGTTGTTTCTGTTTAGCAGAGTCTATTGCTTGAGTGAAGAATGCCTTTTTTGCTTTTTTTATATTAGAGAGATATTGCTTTCTCTGGAGAATGTATGTGGATCTGGACGATGGATCGTAGGTTTTTCTCCATTCTCTCTCTAAAAGCCTACACTTAAGGTGGCATTCAGCGAGGACCGGAGTATACCAGGGAGCATTGGGTTTCTTTTTTCCTCGGACAGGTTTTTGGATGACGGGTTTTGCATTGGCAGAGATTACTCTCTCAATTACTCTCTCAATCCACAGGTGGAAATTTGTGGAGTCTGATGAAGCGTCACCCGTGATGGAAGGGGGGGGTACAGCTGGTTGTGGGTTGAGTTTGATGTATTCCACTACCTTTTTCCAATTAATGGGGAAAGGGATGTGAGGAAGTTTCATGGGGGGAGAGGGCAAGGTTTTGTTTTTGATGGAGAAGGGAATGAGGCAGTGGTCTGACCATATTTGTGGCACGGGGGTAGAAGCATCTAGGGAGGTCAAGTTTGTGCAAATGCCGTCTAAGGTGTGCCCGGCACAATGGGTAGGAAAGGAGACTAATTGGGAAAGACCAAAAATCTCAAGAGAGTGGCGGAAATTGAGAGTGTGGGGGTCAGTGTCGGATTCCAAATGGAGATTAAAGTCTCCAAGAAGGGTAAAGGTAGGGTAATGGGTGAGACAAGCTGCAAGAGTTTCGTCAAGGGAGTCCAGGAAAGTAGTGGCATTTCCGGGGGGACGATAGACGAGTGCTCCAGAAAAGGCGGAGGAGGAACTAGTTTGAATTACAAATCCCAGGGATTCACAGTCCTTAAGGGAAGCTAGATCAAATGTGTGACACTTGAGTGCTTTTTTTACAATGATGGCCAATCCGCCTCCCCGACCAATGGGCCTGTCTCGCCTGAAGATGGTGTAATCAGGGGGGAGAGCGGTGGCAAGATCGGGATTTGAAGCATCATGCAACCAAGATTCAGTAATGAACATGGCATCAAAATTGGCTGTTATGATAAGGTCATGGATGTCTTGTCCATGTCGCGCTAAGGATCTGGCATTGATAAGGCCACTGTTAAAGGAGGTTGTCTTATGCCGAGGGCGATGGGGGGGGGGGTAATGGGGCTGGCGGGGCTGGAGGATGACCATCCACACGGTCGGCAGGTGTAAGGGCCACCGAGGTGGTCAGAAAAGGAATGCACACAACAGGAAAGACTAGGTAAGGAGGGGCGCATAGATAGCAACTCAGAAGAGGCGTACCTAAGAGCAGGGGAAATAGAAGCAGCGTGTCCAGCGCCTGGCGCGGTCTTGGCGCGGACGGGCGCAGACGGGCTTGGCTTAGGCGCGGCTTCGGCGCGTATCCGGCGCGCCCGCTGCGCCAGCCCGCTGCGCCGTCTGGTTGCTATGCACATTATATAGAGAGATAGGAGGGTGGGAGTAGGGCGCGACTAGAGCGCTCTCCCCGACTGCCTCACTCAAGATGGCGCCCACCGCTGCCGAGTGTCGGCTGAGGAGCGGTAGGGCGAATTTCAAAGAGGAAGATAGGTGTTTAGGGTGTCAGAGTGCCTAGGTTAACAGTTCCCCTTAATGTTAGAGCCCCCAGAATAGTTTTCAAACAATTTTAAAAACGAGTAAAAAGCGCTCAAAATGCGCTAATCACGAAGCTATTAACATTAAAATTCCAGATTACACGTTTGTGTGGACAACAGTCGCTCGCAGCCCCAGTTCCCTCACTAGGGAGAGCTTCTGAAGGGCGAAGAGCTCTGCACAAGTTCGATTCAAATACACCAGGAGGGCGGGAGTAGGGCGCGACTAGAGTGCTCTCCCCGACTGCCTCACTCAAGATGGCGCCCACCGCTGCCGAGTGTCGGCTGAGGAGCGGTAGGGCGAATTTCAAAGAGGAAGATAGGTGTTTAGGGTGTCAGAGTGCCTAGGTTAACAGTTCCCCTTAATGTTAGAGCCCCCAGAATAGTTTTCAAACAATTTTAAAAATGAGTAAAAAGCGCTCAAAATGCGCTAATCACGAAGCTATTAACATTAAAATTCCAGATTACACATTTGTGTGGACAACAGTCGCTCGCAGCCCCAGTTCCCTCACTAGGGAGAGCTTCTGAAGGGCGAAGAGCTCTGCACAAGTTCGATTCAAATACACCAGGAGGGCGGGAGTAGGGCGCGACTAGAGCGCTCTCCCCGACTGCCTCACTCAAGATGGCGCCCACCGCTGCCGAGTGTCGGCTGAGGAGCGGTAGGGCGAATTTCAAAGAGGAAGATAGGTGTTTAGGGTGTCAGAGTGCCTAGGTTAACAGTTCCCCTTAATGTTAGAGCCCCCAGAATAGTTTTCAAACAATTTTAAAAACGAGTAAAAAGCGCTCAAAATGCGCTAATCACGAAGCTATTAACATTAAAATTCCAGATTACACATTTGTGTGGACAACAGTCGCTCGCAGCCCCAGTTCCCTCACTAGGGAGAGCTTCTGAAGGGCGAAGAGCTCTGCACAAGTTCGATTCAAATACACCAGGAGGGCGGGAGTAGGGCGCGACTAGAGCGCTCTCCCCGACTGCCTCACTCAAGATGGCGCCCACCGCTGCCGAGTGTCGGCTGAGGAGCGGTAGGGCGAATTTCAAAGAGGAAGATAGGTGTTTAGGGTGTCAGAGTGCCTAGGTTAACAGTTCCCCTTAATGTTAGAGCCCCCAGAATAGTTTTCAAACAATTTTAAAAACGAGTAAAAAGCGCTCAAAATGCGCTAATCACGAAGCTATTAACATTAAAATTCCAGATTACACGTTTGTGTGGACAACAGTCGCTCGCAGCCCCAGTTCCCTCACTAGGGAGAGCTTCTGAAGGGCGAAGAGCTCTGCACAAGTTCGATTCAAATACACCAGGAGGGCGGGAGTAGGGCGCGACTAGAGCGCTCTCCCCGACTGCCTCACTCAAGATGGCGCCCACCGCTGCCGAGTGTCGGCTGAGGAGCGGTAGGGCGAATTTCAAAGAGGAAGATAGGTGTTTAGGGTGTCAGAGTGCCTAGGTTAACAGTTCCCCTTAATGTTAGAGCCCCCAGAATAGTTTTCAAACAATTTTAAAAACGAGTAAAAAGCGCTCAAAATGCGCTAATCACGAAGCTATTAACATTAAAATTCCAGATTACACGTTTGTGTGGACAACAGTCGCTCGCAGCCCCAGTTCCCTCACTAGGGAGAGCTTCTGAAGGGCGAAGAGCTCTGCACAAGTTCGATTCAAATACACCAGGAGGGCGGGAGTAGGGCGCGACTAGAGCGCTCTCCCCGACTGCCTCACTCAAGATGGCGCCCACCGCTGCCGAGTGTCGGCTGAGGAGCGGTAGGGCGAATTTCAAAGAGGAAGATAGGTGTTTAGGGTGTCAGAGTGCCTAGGTTAACAGTTCCCCTTAATGTTAGAGCCCCCAGAATAGTTTTCAAACAATTTTAAAAACGAGTAAAAAGCGCTCAAAATGCGCTAATCACGAAGCTATTAACATTAAAATTCCAGATTACACGTTTGTGTGGACAACAGTCGCTCGCAGCCCCAGTTCCCTCACTAGGGAGAGCTTCTGAAGGGCCTCATCAGCAGAGGATTGCGGGTAACAGTATCCCTAGTTTACTCCCTATAGCTGTCTTTCTTTTAACATAACTGTCTGTTTCCTTCCCTTATACTTACTGTTCTTTTTAAAAAAAGATTTTAGATCAGTCAGAAACAGTGAACGTAATAGAGACAGAGTGAGTGACCAAGAGTGAAGCAGTATGAGAAGAGAGGGACTAAGAAAAATAGTGAAGGAGTAGAGTAATTAAGTAATAGAGAAAGGAATGAGGGAAGTAGCAAAGGCAGGAAAGTGATTCTTAAACAAATGAAGCAGTGGAAGTAATAGAAGTTAAATGTGATAGAAATATAACAAAAAGAGTACAAAACATTTACCTTATAATTGTCGTTAACTTAGTCATTTGTTCTTTTTATACTAAAAAATCTGTGAAAGAGAGAACAAACATTTGAAAAATATTAAAACATGTTTTTAATAAATTAGAAAAAACAAGGGAAAAGATTGAAGGACAAATAGTTTTTCAAGAACTTTGACACTTACAGAAGCCTCTGCTTCTCCATGCCCCTACACAGTCCTAAAAATATACATTTTAAACTAATAGTATCTTGATGCAGATGAAGTGAGTCCTATCTTGCAACATTATGCATCTTTTGCATGACTGCTGCATCGGTTTCGTGTGGCATTGTTTTTTTACAGCATGACACATCTGCCTAGATTCATCATTTTATAATTTTGTCCCCTCATAGCAAATCTTTTCAACCGCGACTGCGTCACAAAAGTGACGCACAGTGGCGCAAAAGAGGCATACACCTATCATAAATCTGTCCCTAACATGTTAAATAATTGATTCAGGATGACAATAAGGTGTGGCCTATCCAGAGGTTTGTTTAAGGTGAGGCCTACTCAGGGTTGCAGATCAAATTTACACTTATTGAAGAATACAGAGGACATAATACATGTGAACGCCTACTAATGAAGTAAGTCATGTCCACTTTACTCTTGAACAAAGGCTAGACCTCTTCTGTGTCCGTGGACAGACCTAAACTTCATCTGCACAATGTCATTCGTAAACTTAGGAAACACAGGTGATGTAATTGAAAAATGTGGAGTTTATTTTCCTCATTTCACAATCACATTACCTGTTTTGCCTTTGCTTAGGTATCTCATAGTGGAAATGTAGTCTATCATATGAAAGACTACGTAGAATATGAGCACTGTATGCAACAACTTTGACACTTACAGAAGCTTCACCTTCTCCATGCCTCCTACACAGTTCTACATGTACATCATAAATGCAAACAGAACAGAATTAATTATACATGTTAAATGGTTTATTTTTGCTGTTCTCAGAATGTATCAAATTTCACTAAAAACAGTGACTTGAAGGTATTCATCATATAACAGCGGGGAAAAAAAAACACAATCAAAATGATTGTGTTTAAAAAACCCATACAACATAACAAATCAGAATTCAGAACTCCTTAAAGTTAACTTACTTTCCATGACGGCGAAGGATGTCCTATGAACAGCTTACACTCTGTTGTGCTGTTATTACTTTCAACCCGCCACTTTCTGAAAGAAAACCTCCATCGTTTTCAAAAACATGTTACATACAATAAATGACTTCTCGCTCTCTACCACACGTTTCCACAAGGCCAAATCGTGTCAGAGCCATTTATAACTCTTGGAATTCTTGTAAGCCAATCCCGTCATGTTGTATTTCCGCAACTTTCAGAATTAAAATGTTGAAGATCATTTTCACAATCCTGGATTACTAATATCTTACCTTTCTTGCTCACTCATGTTCTACATTTCCTATGACACTGATACTGCTTACTATAAAGCAGACTTACACTATCTCTATGACTACTACAATTATTACATTCTCTACATCACTCTTAATCACAAAGCAATATAAAACAGTAGACAGCATTGCAGACTTACATTCCCTCTACTCCATGTTTTGATTGGCTGCTTGAATTTGCTTATAAAAAGAAACAGTTTTTCTGAATTCATTCAAAGTGCAGTTATTTCAACATGACGTCCAGTGTTATGGTAAGAAGTTATGTCTCTGTACTACACTTATCCTCAAGGCCAAATCGTGTAGGAGCCATAAGAACTTCTTGAAATTCCTCAGAGCACATCCCGAGATTCTTTCCCTAAAATTTTGGTTTTAAAAACACCAGGTAAGAGTTTTTAAGGTCATACGGCAATTTTTTTTTGAAAATTAAAACAGAATCATTGCAGAATGACCAGCCGTTTCTAGACTTTAAATAAGCTGTGTAATGTCCTGATGTTATTGAAGGACCGTCATGATATATAATTGCTGCAGTTACAAAAGTCCTTCCTGATATTGACAACTGTGAAGCCACAAAATTTTTAATTAAAGTTGTCAATTTTGTTCCATCAGGCCTACATCGTTGGAACATTAAAATAACATACTGGCCATATGTTCGTAGAAATAATGTGGACATCATTTCAGATTTACATTGGCTACACTCCATGTTGTGATCAGCTGCTTTTACTAGTTTATTAAAAGAGACTGATTTACTGTCTGGCAAAGTTAAATATATAAATCTTTCTGAGTCTACACTAGTACTACTTGATACCCTACAGTTCTCGCAGTCATGCTGCCATTGATAAGAAAGCCCAAACAGGTGATCTACATCTACACCTTCAGCATGCAATACATCAAGTATATACATTAAAAACTCCTGACAATCTTGCTGAATATTTTGAGAGAATTGTGTTTGGCCTGAACATCTGTCTAACAGATTTCGAATTTCAGACACACTTTCTATTTTTGTTCTATCTGTACTACATTTCTCTAACACAGAATTTAACAAACTGCAAAATCTTTGATCAGAATTGACCACAATCTCTTCTTTTACATTTTCTAGAGAAAACAAAACATTAACCACTACATTAGCATAGCAATTGACACCAGAACTGTTTTCAAATTGAAAACCAACAACATCTTCAACAGAATCCTTTTTGTTTCTGCTTATAATTTCAGGTTAATCGACTTTTCGTCTTTTTTCTGCAACCTCCCTAGTATTTGTCACATTTCTTCGTTTCCGGCCTACCACACGTTTCTCAAACAAAGGATATTGAGGCAAATGTGGCGCATACTCTCTTCTTAACCTATTGTATTCCTTAACACAATCTAGATCCGCACAAATGTTTGTGACATCACACTCAATCAAGTACAATCCCGATAAAGTTCTAACTCGTGACAATGCCACATATGCCATACCCTCCTTGAACACAGAACTGCCAATATTCACCAATGCACTGTCTACACTTAAACCTTGCGATTTATGGATTGTCACCGCATATGCCAAGCAAACAGGAAACTGCTTACGGCGAACATATAAGTCTTTTACAAGCAAAAATCTAGCAGAGCAACGGCCAATTAGCTGTACTTCCTCAATGCCATCAAATTTAATTTTTAAAAATTCAATTCCATCTCTATTTCTGTATTTCACAAAATCAACAACATTACCCATTGATCCATTTACCAGACCTCTTTCAACATGTAAATTCCTTCTTAAAATTATACGGCAGTTCAAGCACACATTCAGAGTCTTTTCAAAACCTGCAGTTTTAGATATAGTCTTCTCTAATGAATCCAATTTTGATTTCAAATTCTCAGACAAAATAATTGTTGATCCCATATGCTCTACTCTGTCAATAGCTTCTAGTTTCACAATCTCCTGCTTTTCCAAATGCAACATTTTGTTGTTGAATTTGGCACATTCTGCAAGAGTTGGCATCAAACATATTCCAGATTTCTTCTCAGTAATTTTCTGAAAAATATTGTCAGGCACAACATCTTGTTCTGGATATAAATTTGACAGTAATCGTGCATGTAAAGCTTCTTTCCCATGCTCGGTCACTTTTCCAATTCTAACATCTTGTAGAATACTCTTGTAAACTTCATCCTTCGCCTGACGCATATTTTCATGCAGTTCAGCATAATTGAAGTTTAACCATATATTGACGTTGCCAATGCTCCCTAGGCACTTCCTGGTATATTCATGCGTGAGCATTTTGAACACAGGTTGCCCTTTCACTGGTGTCAGCTGCAGAAGATCTCCGAAAACAATGATGTGTTTGCCACCAAATAACACATCATACTCTGTTTTGAGAACTTCTTGCATTCTCAAATGCACAAAGGCAAGCATGACATTGGAAACCATGCTTACTTCGTCAATGATAAGAAGTTTCATTTTCCTCAAGATTCTTGAAACTTCAAAACAAGCATCTCCAGATAGCTTGTGATATTGTAATCTGTTGTCATGCTCCACTGGCAGCATCAGTAAACGATGTAAAGTAATCCCTTTAATGTTATGTGCTGCCAGTCCAGTTGGAGCGGTGACAACACAAGACAGCGATGACTCTGTCCTTTCCTGCAAATAGCATGAAATTGCTTTAATAAGGAAACTTTTTCCAGTTCCCGCTTCTCCACTCACGTACAGTCGGACAGGCTTCAACGACGTACATGAACACTCTTTCTTCTCATGACTTAATCCATGATCAATTTGCATGGTAACTTCGTCATATATTTTCCTCTGCTCAACGTTGAGTTGTCTTTCCAACTCTTCTAAGTTAACCGCATCCTCCTGAGTATGTGCCATGGCTCTTTCCACTTCATTCATAGCAGTGGCAGCTTCATTTTCGATAACAGGTCCTCCTAGTGGATCCTGACTCAATGAAGCAGAACTCTGACTGTCCTGAGAACTGTCTCTGGCAATCTCGGCTGCAATCGTTGCTTCCTGCTCAATTTCCGCATTCAACATTTCTACATATTTGGGAAAAGCAGGACATTGTATGGTCTCCTTGGCAGCATTGAAAGAGTCTTCGTAACAGAGGAAATCTCCAAGCAGTTCCTCTTCTGCACGCCAAGGCTTGAAAAGTTGCAAAAGTCCTAATAGAAAAACTCCTTTTTTTCAGGAGATTCGCCACTCAATTTTCGATGGTTTACCAAGTGGCATTTTCTTTGCTTGACCAGACATCCCTCACTTCCTATTACAGCATACACTCCTTTCTCAGTATCTTCTTTGATGTTCCTCTTGAATATGTAATTTTGAAGAACCTCATACAGACTAACATTGTCGAGGTGTTTGCTTCGATTTGGATAATATGTATCCAACATGTTGGTCTTCAAAATGTCGGTACTGTTTGGCTCCTTTTCCGCCAAATACTCAATTTCCCGCAAAGGTTTCAGAACTCGATTACGCGTTGCAGCAAGACCAAGACTCGCCCAAACGATACTCCTGGACTTGGCATAGAGACTTGCTGAAGACAACCAATCAGAGCATTCGTAAGCTCCGATTTCTCGATGCGACAACATCTTCAGACTGAAACTGTACAACTTCTTGCTGAGGCTCTTTTCATGTGAAATGTCCTCCCACATATCCTTCAATTCTGTCTTCTCTTTTTTGGTGATGTAAGATGTCACATACCGAGCCACAGCCATACAGTTATCAGCCACAAACTGTATATCCATGTTAGCATTCCACATGGACAAAATCACCGGGTTGTAGTCGTTGATGTACTTGGACTCTTCGTTCCTCTTCAAATTGTAGGTGTTTTTAGGTGATTTCTTCATCACATTATGTCGCAGCGAAGACATCAAACTGTTTACTCTTCCTTTAGAAATCACCGGTCGTGGAAAGCCGAAACGACATTTGGTGTAGAACTTGTCCTTGTTTCGGAATTTACGACGACAGTACTTTCCACATCGATGGCTTTGGAAACGTAGAACTTTTTCTCTTAGGCTTTTCTTCTCCTTTGCGTTTGGAACAGCACACGTAGAATACTGTTGTATGAAACTTATCACTGACTCTTCTGGATCCGTTCCAAATTTAGGTGCATCCTTGATCCACAGCAGCATATGTATATGAGGAGCACCTCTTTCTTGGTACTCCTTTCTCCAGAAGAAATTCAACACCTCTCCAAGAGGTGGATTCTTCTTATTCATGATGAAAGACATCATAGCTTCAAATCTATGATTGAAGTAGCTGCATACATTGACTGGATCCAAAGAGCACAGTTCTCCGGGTGTCTTGAATTCGATGTTTTCGATGTTTGCATTTGCCTCTCGTAGAAATTCAAGTAAGTCTTCCCAGCCATACTCGGCACAGCTCAGAGTGAGGAACCATGTGGGAGTTCCTAAGTTCCTCAGCATACATTTTAAATCACCATGACGACGGTACCAGTACTCATTAGTACCACGCTGACACGCCATGAGATTAATCAGGTGAGAATCCAAAATACTGTCTTGGACATTGACTTTATCCATAAAGTCACTTGCCGACATGTTTTGCATGTGTATACCACTTTTCAAGATGTGGTTCACTGCATATGACAGTCCAGACAGATCGCTTTCAAACAGGAGATGAAACAAATAGGGAATGCATTGTCGAAACCTAGCATCTCCTGCATACAATCGCAAAGTCCGGTATTCAGAAGCAGGAATTTGATGAGGTCGCTCATCATATCTTCCTCCCTGACCTGTTGGAAAAAGCTGTGGGAAACACCGAGCTTCCAAACTTTCCTCCCAAACACTAATGGGACTCCCTTTGGCTTGTTTCATTTGAAACAACTCAATAGCATTCCCCATGACTTCCTTGGAATGCAAAGGATGAACACTATAATGTTCATATATTTCTTCACTAGTACAGGGTTCTACTTTCTCAATTTGACCAGCACACAAATCGCTATCCTCTTCCTCACTTACTTCCTCTTCTGCAACATATACATTTTTATAGTATTTATTATTTTTTTTCAAATACAATGTTGCCTTTTTGACTTTCCTAACATCCACTAAATCTTGCCATGTTTTCTTATTCTTTGTCGGAACCCCATTAACTAAGATAACCAGAGGTTCCTCTTCCACTTTTTCTACTCCAATTGTGTTAATGTTTTTCTTCAAATCTAGAGGCAAATAAACAACTCTTCCCTTTAATCCTCTCTGTAAATCTGATGGAGGCAATTTCCCTGTCTTTGGCTCCATTCTTACAATAGCCTGAAAGGGATGGATACTTTGAATCAAAATAGATTCATAAGTATTTAAATCCTTCAATTCAGAAGGAATCTCAACCAATTCCAGATTATTATGAACTGCTCTAGCAGGCATCTGGTTTTGATTTAATTTGTTACAACAATAAGTACACACACGTTGATCCAATCCCAAATCAAAACAATTTTCTACCATCAAGTATGTTGTAAAATCCTTCCATTCACTATTATTTTCCCTTTCACTTTTTGCATATAAATCCACTAACTTAGTCTGATTCTTATAATAAGTGCGTCGACAACACACATAAGTGAAATTTGGCCTCTCACTTGATTTCACCTCAAAGGTTGCAATTTCCCTCTGGAAATTATCTGTACTGGAAACCTGTACACTATCTTCCACATTACTCTCTTCTTCTTGGTCAATTTCAACATTCTCCTCTTTACTTCCAAAGTAACAAAACTCAATTTCTTCACATATATTCTTCACATCTATTTCAGAACCATGCAAAAGAGCAGCGCATAATTGTTTAAGCATAATTGCTGGACTCTTAGCATAATACAACATTCTAAGTAATTTCCTCA
Source organism: Lissotriton helveticus (assembly GCF_964261635.1). Taxonomy (NCBI): domain Eukaryota; kingdom Metazoa; phylum Chordata; class Amphibia; order Caudata; family Salamandridae; genus Lissotriton; species Lissotriton helveticus. The sequence goes on from NC_136067.1 coordinate 1,028,836,661, forward strand.
CTTTATTATGATGCACTGCTAGCATCCTGAAATGATGAAAAACACTCTGGCATACTCTCCTGGAAAGACAAGCCAGTGAATGCTCATGCAAACCTGTCACTTCTCTCACTCTGCAAGGATCTAATTCTTGCAACAACTTCATTTTCTGCTTCAAACTTTTCTTATTAAATGACCGTATAAAATCACAAAGCAAATTGATGGAATCCTGTCGTACACTGCAAATACTACTACACTTCCAGGTGTACACAGGACCCTTAGGAAGTCTTCCTAAAACATCATTACCTAACACCTCTTCTATCTCTGTTGTCACAAGTTTTTCTTTTTCAACTGGACAACCATCTTTCACTTCATAAGCTCGACCACTGGTGTCAACTGCATGCACCAAATCATTATCCTGGAAATAACTCTCCTCATTAAAAAATGCCTCAGAGCTTGAACTATGCATCCATTCTCCAGAAAAAACTTCACAAAAATTACTACGATTAACTATTCTCTTCCATCTACTATTTCTTTTGAAATCATAAATTGCCTTGTTTACCTTCCTAATTCTATTGATTATCAAAATAAATAACTTACGTTTAATTTCAAATGCCTGATCAATGACTTTCTCAACTATTTTTTTTCTCTTATAAAAAACCACTTTCTGTTCACCTTTCTTAATATTTTTTAACAAATTGCCAATTATCCTGTTGCGGAACATTCGTTTACGAATGTCCCTAAACTGTTGTTTCCTTCTACTATCATGCACAGAGTTATCTCTTGCTCTAGCAGTAACATTTTTCATTGGCCTTTCCTTTCCGTTTGAATTGCTTCTCCTTTTCTGGACTGAAACATTTTCTGTAGTAATATTTTTTTTACTACAGATATTTCTTATGAATGTTTTTGTACTCTTACCCGGTGCTTTCTTGGTGACTTGACAAATATTTTTGTTAGAGGACTGCTGCTTTTTTTCATTGACCTGCTGTCTTTGACGTTTTGCAGCCTTTCTCAGTCTTTCTTTGGTTGGCATGCTGAAATCTTCAAATGATCTGCAGTTGAATCTGTGGTAAAATATAATAAAAAATGTTATTAACCACTATTACCCAACAGTAAATCAATAACAGTCATCAAAAACTTAACACACTACTTAACATTTTTACAAAGAAGATTTTTTAGTGCTTGGCAAATTTAGATTACAGAAATAGCAGAAAAGAAATGGAATTTATATTCATTTTACCTGTGCTGTTTTATATGTGAATCTGATCTAATTTTATGAGCATATTTTAATATTTTATTGAAGACACTACACATAACCTGTTTTTGAAGGTGTCTTTATTTTTAAATTAAACGGTTTACATTTTTACTTTTTATTTGTTATAAATTTTTTAAATAAATGTTTATAGTTCCATAGGCTCAAGCACGTCAGCTTCCCATCCTATGTCATACAATTCTGACAAATCTGCATCCTCATCACGTTCTTCTTCATCCTCAGGATTTAAATCATCCAAGGGATCAACATCCACTGATGTTTCAATTACGAGTTCAATGATGAGGTCGAAATCAACTGATTGCTGATTGTCGCTCATGTTGATGTTGTCTTTATCTTTAAAGAAAGATAACAACAATGAGATGTTGCAGAGTAAGAGACAAATCTCAGAGATTATAATAGTAAAATTGTTTAACAAGAGTAACATTTTGCAGCTATTATTTAGCCATGTCCAGCGATGCTGAGGAGGTGAAGCCTATGTCCAATTTTTCAGTGAACAGGACTCATCTCTTCTTAACCTTGGATAAGCCTCACCGACTCTGTGTCCCCTGCACATACTTAAATGTAAAGGGGCAGATTGATGTTAACTAGCACATCCCCAGGAATGCACCAGTTAATGTGCACCGCTGCTCTGCCACCCATGGTGTGCCGCATTTACAATCAGATAGGACAAAGCTGCGTCAAAACCCTGCGCCTGGTTGAAGCAGGCATACGTCTTGACGCACGTAGGCTGAAAGCTAAAGCAACAACTAAGTGTCGTGTGCAGAAGTTGCAAAAAAGGAAAAATGGCGTTTAAACCGGTAATGAGCCCCTGCTAACTTAACACGGTGTAAAGATATCCAGGATCTACATCAGTTTGGGGTTCACAAACCTGGCAGCTACAAGGCACTGAGGCTTTGCACCGTGCATGTCTCATCCCGAATCATATGTTGTTTCTGAATGAAACAATTTCCCAGACCACATGCTTTGGATTGGCTACTTCTAAAAAATTAAACACCCCTACTATCCCGGAGTTAGAGGAATATGATGGTTGGAGTAATTTTACTCGGTTGTCCATTAGTGATTTACAGGCCCTACTCCGTAATTCTTCCTTTAACATTTCCAGTATAAATCCAAAAGGTTGGCTGCTTTGGCAACGTAGTTCAGATTCTTGCAATTTGCTTGGACCCTTCAAACTCTGAAAAATGGTAAAGTTCCCTGGGGATACATGAACGTTTCTTCTTTATTTGCCCCATTCAATTTGACTAACAAACAACGCTTGCTGTCAATGCGTGATGCTTCCTTTTCAATGTTACATATTGAAAGGTTAGAATCTTTGCCTTTTTCAGTGGCAGAGGCCAATGCTGCAACGTGCCTTATCCACGGTTTAATAACGCTGCGTTTTGCTTTATATAAGTTTTCAAATTGTATGAAATATGTACCAATAGGTCGTTATGAACCTTTAGGTAGTGGTTTTCTTCATGAGGTCTGGTCGCTTCCATACACATACAGATGTTTCAAAGATGACCAAGAAGTTTATCTGAATGGAGAGGAATGCACTGAGACGCCAGATCATTCACTAATGTGTAGGCACATACAGTTACACGGTTCATACAACAAAGACCGACCAAATATGGCTTGCTTGTTGCAAGGCACGCCAGTTCCTGCTATCATCCCCACGTTCAAGTTGTTGGAAAATGGTAGTTATTTGATGCTCAATAATGAAGATTGTTGTGGGTTAATTACAAGTATTCCTTTTATCGTAACAGTAAGTGAACGGGTTATTTGCTGCAGAAATGTTCTATTTCCTCCCACACATGAACATAGGGAGTTTTCAATCTGGCCACAAATACCAACCTTGGGTGCAGATTTCAACGGCATGGCAAGAATAAGGGCTCTTTTGTCTCAGAGAGAGGTGGCCTTGAGTTCGGCCCGTGAAACGTTCGTGCTTCACATAGCGAACACCCGTACAGAGGTGCAGGCCCTTTTAAATACTGATTCGTCTTTGCATTTCACCGAGATGGTTCGGACTATCTTTAACGCGTCCTCCACAAAGGACCTGGCACATTTTTTTAAAGTTGTTAGCAGTGGTCTCGTGACTTCATTTGAGAAAATCTTTGGAGTCATCCCTGCTTTCTTTCATTCTATTTTTTCCACTTTGTTTGGTGGATTCCCAGTTTTACTTGCATTAGCAGCGGGCGCTCTTGTGGTTTTTTACATTTTTAAATATGGATGTCCTTCCTGTGCAAGGTCCCGCCCTGCAGCTGCTGACGCTGTTCCGCAATCGCATGCTTGAATATTATGGCACAATGCCGTTGGCGATATTAAGCACGGCATATGGATTATCTTTTCGATTCTCCTACTTCACCTGTGTCCAGCCTGTATTTCACTGCCTAACCTGTGATTTCGATTGGGCCATTGATTTGTGTCTCTGCGGACCGGTTTCTCCTGACGTCGACTTTAATCAGCTGATGAGTCCTATCATTACTCACGAGTTGGTTTGTCCTGGCAAAAGGATTATGGCTGTGGCATTGATGCATGGACTAATTGGTCCCTGGAATTTACTGGCGGCAACACAGTCTTTCTTGGAACAGAGCTTTCTTGAAAACCCACCGAGCTGTCCTCTGATGGTGATAGAGGATCCGGTGCTGGGAGAGCACGTATGTTCTTTTCTGCTTTTAAGTTGGATGGCTGAACTGTTTTCGGATGAAGACGGTGACTTCCTATTGGAGGCTGTTGCAGCTTATTTTGCATACACCGTTATGTCATAGACCTTTTTCATGTTTGATATGCTGAGTACTAGCATTTCATTGACAATTCATTTACTTATTTGTCAAGTTTTTATTATTTAGCTTGCCTATTGGCTTAAGCCTCGATAAAGTAGTTGGCTGTTTTATTTTTTTTTAGCATTAAATTTTGCTAGTTTTTAATGTTTTACCTTGTGGACCGTGCACATATAAAGTTGCAATCTGCTCTCATGAGATGGCACTTCTATTATCTTATTCAGTTCGTTTCCGGATCATGGGGGGGTGTCATGTAGATCCTGGATATCTTTACACCGTGTTAAGTTAGCATGGGCTCATTACCGGTTTAAACGCCATTTTTCCTTTTTTGCAACTTCTGCACACGACACTTAGTTGTTGCTTTAGCTTTCAACCTAGTAGTTCATCGTGGTTTACATGACAATAATATGTTATTGCTCTACTATCTGCTTTGCTTGTTAAACTATATCTGTACAGCGAGTGCTGAAGTTTCAAGAACAACACGATACAGAATTGTTATGAGGTCTGATCTCCACGACTTCATAGTCATAACCTAAGTGCAGCTTCTGCCAATTCTGGGCATGAGGCCCGTTTTATATTGCTTTGCCGAACACACATACACAACACTTGATGCGGTTCACATGAAGAGAGAGCTGGTGTACGCTGATGTGATTCCTTCAAATCTAGGACACTAAGGTATGGGCCCGCCCTAAACCAACCCAAAGAGACCTTCTTAACAAATAATATAATATGTGTATTAGGGAGGGTGAAATATAAGTGTTGCTAACTCTTATTCATTTACAGCATGTTAACATACTGTCACCATTCGCTTTTGATGTACTAGTAACTATGCTGGTAATTTTGCTACTGATAATATGTGTACTTGTATTATCTAAGATACTACGCCTGAGAAGACGGCATTAGTAAATAAACATTTCAAATGCACATGTGTTCTTCTTAACTCCGTGTTCTCGTTTGTAATGAATATATAACGACCGAGTGTTCATGAGTTCCACGTATCCTGAGGTACTGTAAGTTCATGTTCTGAATTGTCTAAAGATTAGGAGTTTGTTATATCCAATGTGACACTGTACCTAGCTTGTTATGGGGTTTTTGGGTACTAAGGTCAGTTTTGGGGCACCCTAATTCGCCGAGGTTCCAATCCTCTGTGCTTAGTTCTGTGTGAGAACAGAAACCCTACGACAGGGGCACCCCTGAGCCTTGCTGGAGCTTAATCACACTTGCGATACAACTCCAGCAATGCGCCACCTTTACGGCACAGATGCGTCACGCATCTGTGGTGTTTTTGCCCCATGGTGCGCCGCATTGTAAATGCAGCACACCATGGGTGTCGGAACAGCGACGCAGGATGACTGGCACATCCCTGGTGATGCGCCAGTCATCATAAATCTATCCCTAAGCTTCTTATCTTGTTAGAGATGAACCGCCATATGTATCATCAAAGTTTTTTGCATTTCCTAAATAGCGAACTTTAAGGAATAAATAGCGATTCTTTACCATTCCTAATTTGCGATGAGCAAATTGCTAATTGCAAATTACCCATTCATTTCCATGGAGCAGGAGACCCATAGGAATGAAGGTGCAATTTGCGATTAGCAATTAGCTCATCGCAAATTTGGAATTTTTTCGAGGGTGCAGGGGTCTCTCAAGAACACCCTGCTGCACCCCTGAAAAAGAAATTTGGAGGCATATGGCGCCCATAAATTTTAAAAACATTCCTTTACCTCAAAAACGATTTTCAACTCATAATTTGAAAACACTGCCCACGGGGAAATGACTTAAAATGTCCTCAAGACACATGAAAGTGTTTTTTTAAAGCCTTTGCAACTTTTTTGGGTCACTTTTAACATGGCTATGTAACTCAAACAGTCAAAATTTAAATTTACCATGCACAGGTGGGAGCATATTTACAAGGAATTTGCTCCACGGGGAAAGGTCTTTTAATTTAATATTGGAAAAATAACTTCAGAGACACTGAAATGCCTTATAAAGAAGCATACACCATTATGTCCTTGTCATAAATTTTAAAAGCATTCCTTTTCCCCAAAAACGATTTTCAAGTCATAATTTAAAAACACTCCACATGGGGAAATGACTTAAAATGTCCTTAAGACACATGAAAGCGTTTTTTGATTGCCTTTGCAGCATGCTTGGGTCACTTTTAACACGGCTATGTAACGCAAACATTCAAAATCTAAATTTGCCATGCACAGGTGGGAGCATATTTACAAGCAATTTGCTCCACAGGGAAAGGTCTTACATTAAAATGGAAAAAATAACATCAGAGACACTCAATTGCCTTATAAAGAAGCATTCACCATTATGTCCTTGTCATAAATATTAAAACCATTTCTTTTCCTCAAAAACGTTTTACAAGTCATAATTTGAAAACACTCCACAGCTCCTATGCACATAAAAACCCTGTCAGTACTAATACTTCACATTTTCTCCAATTACAATTTCTCAAAGAAACAAAATCTATTTGTAAAACACTTGACACAAAGCAACATTTAAAAAACACAACTTTCTTCATAATTTTCTCCTTAAAGCACACTATTCTGTATCTAAATTAAAGAAATCTTTTCTCACCTAAGCAAATACTTTGAGTTTCAAAACAGTCTCAGAAACACACCAATTTGTCTTCAGCAGAGCAAAAGGTATGCACTCCAGAGTCTGCAGCTATCAAAAGCACAGAAATGCTGTAATTCTTCACACATATCTCTCATGTCACCCAATCAAAACTCTTCCCTCACTTTTTTCAAATTAAAACCCTTCCCCCCCTCTGCCCTCTCTGCTTTTTTTGCATAGCAACCACCTCTTGGAAGACCTCTGGTGTTTGCAAGTTCACACAACAATGTTGCAATTGAACTCTGAACTCTCAGTGCACCTGCATATCCAGTGCATTCTTTCATTTAATGATTTTTTCTTCACCACTCAAAATACATCTTTCAAAGAACTCATCCATGCACCCTAACTTTCTGTTTTCAGTAATCAAAATCCACCAATCACTCTTACTGCTTCATTAACACAGAAACTCCACAGTTTTTTTCATTTTACACTCTTATTTTTTCAACTGCCATTTCATTGCCACACTTCATCTGACTGCAGGAGAACCTTCTCTCACCATGTTTTCTGTCTGGATTGTTGGACATAGTTACATCTATTGGGCTCAGAGGTATGCTGAGAACAGGAATTTACCTAACCTCAATTTACAAGATGTGGAAATTAAGTGGTTTGGCCACAGAGGATTAAAATGTCACCAATTGATACCATTGGTGAAAACCTTTATGCATTTGACAAAACCTGACCTGTTAATTGTGCACTGTGGAGGTAATGATTTGGGCACTTTGACTGGGGTAGGTCTGGAAATGCTTTTAAAGGACACCTTTGAGCAATTGATGGCACTTTTTCCTCAGACTGCCTTGGTATATTCAAATATATGCCAAAGACAGAAATGGAGGTGGTCGAACCAATTTTGTCCACAAATTGAGAAGTCGAGGAAGCATGTAAACAAATCTGTTTCAGCTTACATGAGAGACCATGGAATGGGCTCCTTGTACAACAATAACTTGCGTTACTACATGCAAGATATCTACAGAGGAGATGGAGTTCACTTCTCAGATGAGGGCAACAGAATTTTCATTCTGAATTTAAGAATGTGCATTGGTACCTACTTATAAGTACCTAAATGTACCATAAACCCAAAAGCTCTTCTCAGAGCTACCCTACATCTGATCACTCACAATTATTATTTTACTCTAACTTTTTTCACTAATTTTCAACAAAGTACGCTCCCCAGAACGCTTCCCGGTTCGCGAACCGGACGCTTCCCACGCAAAAAAACTAAAAAAAAATTATTTATTTTTTTGCCCTGCGGGGCCCTTTTAAAGCCTCCACATCAAACCTAGGGGGTCAGGGAGGATCTACTATGCCCCCTTATGGTCATTTGCCCCTTCGCTTTGGCCTCCTCTTGTCTCTCGATCCTACCGAGAGACAAGATGGCGGCCGCTACGGACTGTTTGGAATGTTTACAGACGCCGGAGAACCAATCAGCTTCGCAAAGCTCCGTAACGCGAAAAGTACACGAAGCGGAGCGCTGTTACAGATATATATCTTTTTTTGAACGTTAATTTCTCAAAATCCACTGGAGCACATATATTGAGACGTAGCAAAGGCACATCGGGCTACCAGTCCCTACAATTTTGCCAAGTTTCGTGCAAATCCATTCAGCCGTTCGATTATTATTATTATTTTTTTTTTTGCCCCGCGGGGCCCTTTTAAAACCTCCACATCAAACCTAGGGGGTCAGGGAGGATCTACTATGCCCCCTTATGGTCATTTGCCCCTTCGCTTTGGCCTCCTCTTGTCTCTCGATCCTACCGAGAGACAAGATGGCGGCCGCTACGGACTGTTTGGAATGTTTACAGACGCCGGAGAACCAATCAGCTTCGCTTCACAAAGCTCCGTAACGCGAAAAGTACGCGAACTGGAGCGCTGCCCGGTCCGCTGTTACAGATATATATCTCGCCAAAGCCGAATGGGAGGAAAATAAGTGGGAAGAACTCACTAAGGCCCTAGCGACTAAAGACCATCGCCTGTTTTGGAGGATAGTGAGTGGGGGGTCGGGAAATCTCCAATCGGCAATTGAGCCAAACATCGCTCCAGGGGTGTGGCAGGCACATTTCCAGTCCCTATACAGCTCTGAGCCTGGAGAACATATCTCTGACACCGGGGTTGGTTGGCCAGATTATGAAGGGGATTTAATAACACTGGGCGAGGTTACGGCTGCCATAGCAGGACTTTCCTCGGGAAAGGCGCCGGGACTGGATGGCCTACCCGGGGACCTGTTTAAACAGGAACCTATTGTTTGGGCCCCCTATCTTGCCGCTCTTTTTAATGGAGTTCTTAGCGGCATGGAAATCCCTAGTACTTGGCTGGGGGTGGAGGTGGTGCCCATTTTCAAAAAGGGCTCGCCTCTCCTCCCAGCCAATTACAGACCCATCAGTTTAATCGATGTAGCGCAGAAACTGTTTGGCAGGGTTCTGCTGAACCGGCTCCAGGACTGGGCAGAGGAGGTGGGTGTCCTTAGTCCCTACCAGGCGGGATTTAGGAAGGGGGTCTCCACAGTGGACCAGGTTCTTAGATTGAACATCATCTATTGGAGGACAGCAATACTCGAGGGCGGCAGTCTCTACACAATTTTTGTGGACCTACGGGCCGCCTTCGATCTGGTCCCCAGAGGGAAACTCTGGAGCGTCCTGGCGGAGATGGGCATTCCCCCGGACATCCTATTAATCCTGCAGAGGCTACATCACAACAATTATGCCCGAGTGAGGTGTGGAAGGTCCGGGGAACTCACTGAAAGATTCCCCGTTGACCGGGGGGTAAGACAGGGTTGTGTGTTGGCACCGACCCTGTTTTGCCCCTTCGTCAACGGGGTAATCGCCCACCTGAATGCCACTGACTATACCGACGCCCCCAAATTGAATGGCAGCAGGGTGCCTGCAATTATGTTTGCAGATGACACCCTGCTGCTATCTAAAATCCCTATGGGGATACAGAGGATCCTCGATTCATTTGTGGCCTTCTGCACTGACAGGGGGTTGGAAATCAATGCGGCCAAAACCAAGTTCATGGTTTTGAATCCGAGCCAAAAACTGCGGCCGAACCCGATATTAGGAGCAGCACGGCTCGAGAGAGTCTCCACCTTTGAATACCTCGGTGTGACTCTTAACGAAACCATGTCTTGGGGATCCCATCAGAGTAGGGCAAACCTCAAACTGATACAAACTACCGGGGGTATTGCCCGGATGATGAATGGTTCTTCATACCGTCCGCTGGGGTCACTCATCCAGATATACAAGGTCCAGGCCAGGGGAGCGACCATGTATGGGGCGGAACTGTGGGGACATACATCTTGCCGTAGTCTGTCATTAACAGAGAATAATTTCATCAGACAGATAGCCGCACTCCCGCCCAGCACCCCGCTCCTTCCCCTGAGGCTTGATCTGGGTCTACGACCAATAGCCGAAGAAATAGGTTTGAGACCCATAGCCTTCTGGCGTAGGCTGTGGAGTAGTAACAATCTTGCAGCCTATAGGGCAGAGCTGTTGGAACTACTGACCCACCCAAAAGCGCTTCGGATCCCCTGGATAAAACACATCCAAAACACTTGTATGGAACTAGGGTTCTCTGATTTATGGATTGATCCTGCCAGCGCCGCACTAAAAATTTCTAAAAGATCCCTGGCCAATGCATACTTTGAACAAAAACGAGTTAGGGCCCTAGATAGTCAGATTGAAGGGTCACTATCCTCTGTATTTGTACAAAGTAAGGACCTATATAGGTTTGAGGGGGCTCTGGACGCCATTTCCCCAGTGCTTGCCAGAAAGCTCTTCCTCCAATGGAGATACGGTACGCTGCCCTTTCGATCTTTTACTAGCTCCTGGTCTTCACCCCCTTCCACCAAGCAGAGTCCGGCCTGTGATGCCACGGAGGAAACTGATTTACACGTGGCCCTTTTCTGCCCAGCTTACAGGGTCGCAAGGAAATACTGGCTTCTGCCACTGATAAGAAATATGGGCTGCAGGGAATATGCCCCAATGTACAGGATTTTAAAATCTGATGTCTCAGGCCCTACTGTGTTTGCTCTGGCAACATTTTTTACCAATGTCTGGCACACCCGCAATCGCATTTTAAAAACGCTGGTTTCCACTTAAATTTAAGATTCACAGTTTTTAAGGTATTTTAGTAATACTTATTCCAATGTTTTATATTGTAAATGTGCTGATTGTATATGTGTATTGCTTATCTTTTATGGTCAAATGGCCGAAATAAAGATAGGAAATAAAAAAAAAATATATATATATCTTTTTTTGAACGTTAATTTCTCAAAATCCACTGGAGCACATATATTGAGACCTAGCAAAGGCACATCGGGCTACCAGTCCCTACAATTTTGCCAAGTTTCGTGCAAATCCATTCAGCCGTTCGGGATAAAAGTGAGGCCAACCGCCCTATGGAAAACTCAATGTTAAAAACACGTTTTGGGACCCCCCTTTTTTCTCGGCCCCCCCTTGACGAAACCCCCCAAATTTTCAGGGGCTGCTCAGAATCAAAATGTTCCATTTTCCTGAAAATTTCAGCCAATTACGTCCACCAACGCCAAAGTTATTAGACATAGAATTTTCAAAAATCCCATAGAGAAAAAATCCTAACTATATATACCTACTGGCGACCGCCAGTAGGTAATATACATATATATATATATATATATATATATATATATATATATATATATATATATATATATATATATATATATATATATATAAATATATATATTATCTGAAAAAACCATAGGTTTCACACCAGTTATAGTTAGGTGGAAATTTTACTCGCATAAAACCATTGAAATTCCCACGTTATAGTTAGTTGGACTCACTATAACTTGCGCGTGCAATGCAATGCTGATGACGTCACATATTACATCACTCATAACATGGTCAGTGACATCACTCATGACATCACTGATGACATCTCAAATGACATCACTGATGACAACATCCTTGTGACAAAGTGGCAGACCTCCTATCAGCATAAAATAATCTTTGACACACACATTCAAAAATAGAAACTAACATTTTCTTAAAAAAGGAGAAACCAATACCAATTACAACTTATTAGGTAATTCCAACATCTACGTACACATCCACTCATTCACCAACAGTTCTATATAGTCACTCATGCACGTACTTACTCATCATATGTACTCATACACCTATACATCCTGTTACACACTAATACTCATCCATATAGTTACTCACACACAAATTCACACATGCAAATAATCTATCAAAAAACATTTACTTGATTATACTGCTATATACACACCACTACACATACTTCTACAGAAACAGAAACATATTTACTCTCTTAAACAATCAATTATAAAAACACATACTCACTAACCCACCCATACACACAATCATCCACCCATACAGTCTTGCACACATGCTGTCTTCAAAATACATACAAATAGTGAGCCACTCATTCATGCATCTGTGCTCTAAGTAATATCCCCCACCGAACCATACAGATACTGATACTGATACTCAAAAAAACAACTAATAACCCATATACACACTCATGTAGCTACTCACCAACCCATGCAGCCACTTATACACAAAGTGAGACACAGATACAGATATTTAAATATTTAAACACTACTCGCTAATATATGTATTCACTAAGATACATTTAATAAGTCAGTTAACCAATCAATTTTACACAAAAAAATCCATTTAGACATTTATTTTTCCATTTATTCTTCCATCAACCTTTAGATATACATATATAAAAAATATTTATTTTTCAGAAAGATACACATTAACTGGATGATGTAATCAGTGATGTCATTTGAGATGTCATCAGTGATGTCATGAGTGATGTCACTGACCATGTCATGAGTGATGTAATATGTGATGTCATCAGCAGTGCATTGCACGCGCAAGTTATATTGAGTCCAACTAACTATAACGTGGGAATTTCAATGGTTTTATGCGAGTAAAATTTCCACCTAACTATAACTGGTGTGAAACCTATGTTTTTTTCAGTGAATTTAATAGGTTTTTTAAATGCTAATTCCTAACTATAACTGGGGTGAAACCTATGGTTTTTTCAGTGAATATATATATATATATATAAAGTTTCTATGGCAAAATGAAACCCCTCATTTTGTTCCTTTTCAAATTAAATGTATTAAGTGTTACCACTTTATTCCAATCAAGATGACTTCAGGTGTGCCATACTTTTGTCATAAGTAAGACTGTTAGCGTTCTAGTTGTTCTTTAGAACACTCTGGGACATTCTGTCATTGGGCTGTAGTTGGGCTACATCTGGCTGATATTTGGGCTACATTTGGGCTCTTTTGTCTCTGGTGGCCATCTTGGGAGACTGCATATCAGAATTTGTTTAATGAAATATAAGAGGTTTTGAGAAGTCACTAAAAATGTGCCCTAATGTTTCTTTCTTCAGCACTAATCATAATTTCTATGGCAAAATGAACCCCCTCATTTTGTTCCTTTGCAAATTAAATGTTTTAGGTGTTAACACTTTATTCCAATCAAGATGACTTCAGGTGTGCCATACTTTTGTCATAAGTAAGACTGTTAGCGCTCTAGTTGTTCTTTAGAACACTCTGGGACATTCTGTCATTGGGCTATAGTTGGGCTACATCTGGCTGATATTTGGGCTACATTTGTTTTTTTTTGTCTCTGGTGGCCATCTTTGGGCTACATTGGGCTACATTGGGCTACATTTGGCTACATTTAGGCTCTAACATGTATATAGCCCAATGTAGCCCAATATATATTTTTTCAAAGTTAATTTTCGTAAATACCACTGGAGCATATATCTTGAGACATGCAAAGGCACATCGGGGTACCAGTCCCTACAATTTTGCCAAGTTTGGTTGAAATCCATTCAGCCGTTCGGGCTAAAAGTGAGTCCAACCGCCCTATGGAAATTAACATGGGGAAAACACGTTTTGGGACCCCCCTTTTATCTCGGCCCCCGCTTGACGGATCCCCCCGACACTTTCAGGGAAGGAGCGGAGCGCAGCGAGGCAAAGGTAAGAAAAATTACAGGCAGATCCCTCATTCGGCGCCAAAGTTATTCCCAATAGAATGTTGCAGATTTCCTATGGAAAACGATCCTATCTATAACTACCTACTGGCGACCGCCAGTAGGTAATATACATATATATAATATATTCACTGAAAAAACCATAGATTTCACCCACGTTATAGTTAGGAATTAGCATCTAAAAAACCTTGGAAATTCACTGAAATAAACATAGGTTTCACACATGTTATAGTCAGCTGGACATTTCACTCACACAAAACCATTGAAATTCCCCCATTATAGTTAGTTCAGCTAACTATAACTCGCGAGCCCGCAATGCACTGCTGATGACGTCACATATTACATCACTCATGACATGGTCAGTGACATCACTCATGACATCACTGATGACATCTCAAATGACATCACTGATGACATCACTGATGACATCATCCAGTGAATGTGCGTCTTTCTGAAAAAAAAATTTTTTTATATATGTATACCTAAACGTCGATGGAAGAACAAACGGTTAAATAAGTGTCTAAATGGATGTTGTTGTTTTTTATTGATTGTATAACTGACTTATAAGTGTATCTTAATGAATACATGTATTAGCGAGTAATGTTTAAATATTTAAATATTTGTATCAGTGTCTCACTTTGTGTATAAATGGCTGCATGGGTTGGTGAGTAGCTACATGAGTGTGTATATGGGTTATTAGTTGTTTTTTTGAGTATCTGAATGAGTGTCTGTATGGTTTGGTGGGGGGTATTACTTAGCGCACAGATGCATGAATGAGTGACTCACTGTTTGTATGTGTTTTGAAGACAGCACGTCTGCAGGACTGTATGGGTGGATGAGTGTGTGTATGGGTGTGTTAGTGAGTGAATGACTGTCTCAATCATATCTTCATGAGTAACTACATATGTTTTAAACTAGTATATGTGAGTATTGATGTATATAAGTGAGTATATGTGAGAGTGAAGGATTGGAAGAGTTCCTGTATAAATAAGTATGTGTTTCTATAAGTGATTGTTTAAGAGAGTAAGTATGTGTCTGTTTCTGTAGAAGTAAGAGTAGTGGTGTGTGTATAGCTGTATATGCAAGTAACTGGATGTTTTATAGGTATTTGCATGTGTGAGTATGTGTGTGAGTAACTCTATGGATGAGTGTTGGTGTGAAACAGGATGTATAGGTGTATGAGTAGATATGATGAGTGAGTACATGTATGAGTGACTATATAGAACTGTTGGTGAATGAGTGGATGTGTATGTAGATTTTGGAATTACTGAATAGGTTGTTGTAGCTGGTATTGGTATCTCCATTGTTTTGAAATTTTTAGTTTCTATTTTTCAATGTGTGTATCAAAGGTTATATTACACTGAGAGGAGATCTGCAACTCTTTCACAAGGATGATGTCATCAGTGATGTCATTTGAGATGTCATCAGTGATGTCATGAGTGATGTCACTGACCATGTCATGAGTGATGTAATATGTGACGTCATCAGCAGTGCATTGCAGGCGCGCAAGTTATAGTTAGATGAACTGACTATAACGGGGGAATTTCAATGGTTTTGTATGAATGAAATGTCCAGCTAACTATAACATGT
Source organism: Lissotriton helveticus (assembly GCF_964261635.1). NCBI lineage: Eukaryota > Metazoa > Chordata > Amphibia > Caudata > Salamandridae > Lissotriton > Lissotriton helveticus. The sequence goes on from NC_136067.1 coordinate 1,028,851,904, forward strand.
GTGAAACCTATGTTTTTTTCAGTGAATTTCTACGTTTTTTTAAATGCTAATTCCTAACTATAACGTGGGTGAAACCTATGGTTTTTTCAGTGAATTTCTAAGGTTATTTAAATGATAATTACTAACTATAACGTGGCTGAAACCTATGGTTTTTTCAATGAATTTCAAAGGTTTTGTAAATGATAATTTTTAAATGTATAAATTGTTATATTTTTTATACTAATTTACTACATTGTTTTAAAGTATTTCTTTTTAGATATTTTATTTTTTAAATTACATTAAAAAAAAAAAAAAATATTGAGATTGTAATATTTTTATTTTATATATTTTTAATTTATATATATTTTATATAGTAGGCAATGATATCCTATGGAAGGAAATTCACGTTACTGGTAAGTACAGTTAAATTTACTTTTCAGGAATAGTAGTGAGCTGAAAGATGCAGCACTGAGGTCTCTTCAGATAACAGGTGAGTAAATCGGAATTCGTAGTTCGGCTGATTTTTGAGGAATTTTTTTAAGTTCCAAAACTCCACACTTAAAAAACTTTCCAAGTGAAACCAGTCAATGGTAGCCTATGGAAGGAAATTCAAGTTACTGTAAATATTGTTAGAATTACTTTTCAGGATCAGTAGTGGGCTGAAAGATGCAGCACTGAGGTATCTCCTGATAACAGGTGAGTAAATCGGAATTCATAGTTCGGCTGATTTTAAAGGAATTTTTTAAAGTTCCAAAACTCCACACTTAGAAAAATTTCCAAGTGAAACCAGTCAATGTTAGCCTAAGGAAGGAAATTCAAGTTACTGTAAGTATGGTTAGAATTACTTTTCAGGATCAGTAGTGGGCTGAAAATGCAGCACTGAGGTCTCTCCTGATAACAGGTGAGTAAATCGGAATTTGTAGTTCGGCTGATTTTACAGGAATATTTGTACGTTTCAAAAATAGACACACAGAAACTTTTCTGGTGAAAACCACACAATAGATTCCTATGGAAGGAAATACAAGTTACTGGTAAGTACGCTTAGATTTACTTTTCAGGGTCTGTACTGGGCTCAAGATGCAGCACTGACGTCTCTCGTGATAACAGGTGAGTAAATCGGAATTCGTAGTTCCGCTGATTTTAGAGGAATATTGTGCTCAATAGTGAAGGAAGGGGGCGGGTCCTGAGGTGACATGTGTGCAAACATGCCCTGTGGCGCGTTTTAGGTTGGGGAATTAATTCCTCTTCAATCCTGAGGTCCCCTGTGAGCAAACTAGCCCACCAGGTACCTCCAGTATGCGCCAGGGAGCAGCGTTGCAGAGAGGTGTTCAGAGGGCACTCCCCCTTTTTACTACACTCTGCAATTGAGAGTTGTACCCAGAGGGTACCCTAAGAAATGAGGAACTACCGAATTACTGTTATCAAGTCTACAGTATTCTTCTTTGTGAATGCTGTTACGTTATTGTTAAATTCGCTTTTTTGGTAGGTGGCACTCCATTTTTATAATATAATTTTCTGAATATATTGGCTAAAATTAATAGATTTTACATGAAGTTCTAGTGAGAAACTCATGAGTGAAAATTCCAAGCATCTGACTGAGTACCCAGGGTCATTATTTTCAACAGCAGTAAATCATAGATCTGCCCATAGAACAAGCATTGACAAAACCAAGAGGACTGGCTTTTTATAGTGTATGCAATCAGAAAACACACTGCACAAGGAAACACATGCACACACCGAGGATGCATGCATTAATACATCCCAACAACCCTACTCGCATTTTTACAAAATCATGCAGGTTCCAAAGCACATAGAATTAAGTCATACATGACAATGTGCAACCAGAGGCCAGGATGATATGAATCAGGTGACATTAGGGTGATGTGCAAAAAGTTGCTCAAGGCGGTGTATAACCAGGGCATTGTGTTAAGAGCAACACATGGCTATATGCACCAGAGAAGCCTACTTCATTTTATCCTAGTATTTTCTTTGCATTGATGATTTGTAGTATTTTCCCATTCTAACTACAGTACTACAAGTACCAGAAGGCCTAGAAAAAAATATTTGGAGAGGAAAAGTTACTCACAGCGGATATTTAAGAAGACAAATTAAATTTTCAGTCTATCTTTTTGTTACTTTTCATTTTATTGGACACCGCCGGGAAACTGTGCGTCGAATTACACCATCATTAAAACAGACTGCCAGCCACATACACAGATAACACATAAGAGCATCAATGCAAACATGCACAACTGACATGCATGCTAAGCTGCAAGGGGCCTGTTTGAAGTAAACCTTGCATTCGTTTTGGGGTTTTAGCGTGTAGAATTTGGCAGGTGTGATTTTTAAGACTATTTAAATTGATAACACTGTTATTACAGGTACCAGAAGGCAACTTTCTGTGGCCAAAAAGCCAGAACTGGCTTACATGGTCATCGATACTATAAGGCACATGATAGTAATGCGTCTGCTCAAAATCTCTCAAGGTCCAAAGTTTTGGCTGTTAATTTATATAGTTCATGAGATACGAAAAATGGTCTTTACATTCCTGAAGATCATCTTAGTCATAGTTCAATCAAATGTGTGCATATGAAAAAGACATAGATGGCTTTTTGACCTGGGAGGGTGGGGGGAGCTAATGTGGGACAGTGTGCATGTGTCCAGATCTGCGACATCAGGAGCGCGTGATCACTGTGTGTGGTGTGCACATTGTGTCCTGATTGGTTCAGTGTACCTATCCACATGAGGTATCTAGCTTTGTGGTATTTCTGGGTAACGCAAGCCTTTGGCCAAACGTGTTTCATTTGGGCCCATTACCTCGGACTTGTTAGTGGTGCAACTATAGACCGTCGATTGGGGCAGAAGTTTCTTTGTGCTACTAAGACTGGTATCCCAGTTTCTGATAGTTTCGGCAAAAAATGTTTAGTGCCTTGGTTCTGCTGAGCATCATCAGAGTAGGTGACCGAAAACTCAAAGTGGTCTTTTTGGCAAGAATGGTTGCAGTTGACAATTTTCCACAGATTTGGTACTGGAGGGTGAACGTAATTTCTCTCTGCCAGGGATCGGCGCTCCACAGACATGAGTGTGGGGAAAAGGCCATGGGACCTTGAGGAGTTCATCCCCAAGAGGCTAGGTTTTAGGGCTTACTCTAACAACACACAGGATATTTGTAATTCAAGCTTGAATGATGCAAAGTCAGCATGGGACCTTGAGATTCAGTCAAATAAACGTTGGATCTGGGGCTCAAGGGCTGACTTAGTGCTGTAATATTCTACATTCCATTAGGAGTGTACACAGGCTAGTGTAAGGTAACACTTACAATGCACAGTAAAAAAGTAGGATGGTGGGTAGTCTGTGCTGTATAAGTTGCTGAATGAAGGATAGGAAGGAGAAAAAAGGAGAGGAGGGGCAGGGAGAGGAAAGGAGAAAACAGGGAGGGGAGGGGAGGGGAGGGGAGGGGAGGGGAGAGAAGAGAAGATACCAAAGTATATTCAAGGCACAAGCCAGATACAAGAACAGCAACTTGTTATAAAGAGCTACTTAGCATTTCTTCTGAGGAGTATTTTTAACTTCTGAACCAAGACAGTTTCCCCATATTCCTTTATGAGAAAGCTTCATGGACCCATTCGTTCTATCTGTGGTGGGAAAAGGTCTCCATTTATGCATATTTTTACATGGGAGCTTCAGACTCTCTCCTCCAGAACAAAACTACAGGCGTTTCTCGTCCACTCACAGCACAATAAAAGGAAGATATTCAGTCAATCCACAGGAAGACGTGTTCCTGTCCCATCATTTTCACACCTACATAATCTAAGAAGTGACAATCACACCCACTAATCATATGTTAAATAACCCAGCACTCTCGGATACATCGGCTATCCATGGTTAAATGAGGATAAGAAAAAACCTTAGCAAATGCGCTTGCTTTTCACAGTTATTCCAAAGATAGCATCATACTGTCCCTCATTTCTCCTCTCCTGATAGACAAGAGATGCTCACCATCCACCATGTTGTGTCTACCGTTTATTTGTCCATGTCCTTCAACAATCCGGCCACAGACTGCTCACAGCCGAAATGTAAAACACAAACATGCAGATGCATGCCGACTGCACCCGCCTGAAAAACAGTCTCTAATCCGCTTTAAAAGTGCAGGCGGGTTGTCGCCTGCACTGTGAAAACATGAAGAGGCTGCCTGCAGCTGCTCTGTGTATTCAAATGAATGAGTTTGTGCATTGTCATTGTTTGCACTGGGCGCACCTTTCAAATAGTGCGCCCAGCGCAAACAATGACAAGGCGTAATACGTCCCACAGTGTGAGAGCATGACTTGCTAAAAAAAAGGCTCTGTGTTTCTGCAATTAAAGGTTTCATTTTATTTCTCAGGGTTGAAAATGATAGTCAGTCCTGATGGATTTTCCTGGACCTAGAACAGGTTTAGTTCAAATTAGTAGTTTACAAGATGGTAATAGACTGCAATATACGGATGTTAGTGGGGTGCATTTTTTGTAACATACATTGCATACAGGTTTAGCTGAAGTGTGAATGAACCGCTGCTATGCATGCTAAACTGTTTTGTCTAGCACCCAATTATAGGAAAACAATTTAATTGGAGCTAAATTGTATAATTGATAGTTGTTATACCAGCTTTTCTTCAATTAACGCTCTAATTGTGCTCAATTTAGTGCCGTGGTCACACCCACCACCAGGTATGCAAAGTAGAACCAACACACTGTAAACTACTTTCACACTGCTGTTACAAAATGTAATTAAAAGGAACTACAAATCAAAGAGACATTCTAATTTTCCTGCTTAACCATTTTACACTAAGTAAATGTCATTCTCTGTACGTCCTTGAGGAGATGCATTAAGGCCACTGGAGCAAGGCAAAAGGAACAAGTTTGACTTTGATGTAATATGGTAATTTAGAAGTGGTTTGCCAGCTTTAAGTTTCAGATCATACTGCACTGGTCCGGAGAGAAAATAGGGCCATATTATCAAGCTTGGGCGATAAAATTATCGCCGCTTTATCGGCAGGAAACTGCCGCTAAAGTGGCGATAATGAGCTTGATAATAGGCTCTATGGAATTCCAATCGAAGCCCATGTTAGATGAGAAGGACATCTAACATGAGCTTCGATTGGAATTCCATAGTTAAGTCAATTAACTGTGCCCAAAGCCATGTAAATTGTTTTAACGCTGCTTTTGTAATAGGCCACTATCACAATAAACTCATCCTGAAAGGGGCTGTGCAGTGGGTGTTGTGGTGTGCGTTCCACTGCAACACCCATGCACTTTGACGCTGCCAACTATTATCAAGCTTGGTGACAACAGGTCGCAAGTCCTGTGCTGAAGGTGATGAATCGAGCAGAAATGGTTCATATCTCCTAGTTTTTGTTTCTACCATGTGTGCTGCCTTGTGCAGCACACATGGAAAAAACAAAATGCCACGGCCTGTTCATGTCCTGGAAGGTGTCCCTTCCTGTACATAAACAAACAACATTAACAAATTGCAAATTTGTTACTTACATGTGTGCTGTATAAAGCATCACACATGTAAGTTACAAAATGGCATTTACTCTTTTTTATGTGCATGAAGGAACTCCTTCCTAAACATAAACAAGCCTCCCTGCTCCCAGACACCGTTGCACTCTGGTGCAAGGCTGCCTGTGCTGGCGATAAGTAGCAAAAACTACCACCATGGCAGGGAGAAACGCTAGGCTGCGCCATATCCTTGGTAATATGCTGCAGGCTAGCGTTTCCAAAGTTGCGAAGAGAGCCGTCAAGCCAAGATTGCTACCAGCTCTCTTCCCCACTTTGTTAATAATATGCCCCATAGGGCCACAGTAATTGGAATAACGGCAGTGTATTCGATGCATTAGCGGAAGTAACAGCTCACAAAGCACTGAGGAGGGGCATGCCAATATGATTAATTGAATGTAAATAGTAGGCCAGGTGCACACCAGAAGCCTCTTTTGCTATTTGAATACAATAGTGCATATCAGCAAGCACTGTTGAGTTGTAGAAGCAGCATCTCCCTCATGAAAAAGCTACTACAATGTTGGTGAACACATGTCATATCATGGACCATTGTGCAAGCCAGACAGAACCCCAAATGTGTACCGAAATGCTAGGCAAACATAGTCAAATCACAATGCCAGAGCACCCCAATCAATCAATCAAAGTATTTGTAAATCGCGCTACTTACCCGTGAGGGTCTCAAGGTGCTGAGGGGAGGGGGTGCCGCTACTGCCAAAGAGCCAGGCCTTAAGGAGTCTCCTGAAGGAAAGTAGGTCTTGGGTCTGCCATAGGTGGGTAGGGAGGGTGTTCCAGGTCATGGCGGCGAGGTAGGAGAAGGATCTGCTGCCAGAGGTTGTCAGTTGTATGTGGGTGACAACGGCGAGGGTGAGGCTGGTGGAGCGGAGCTGGCGGGTGAGGGTGTAGAAGCTGATTCGGCTGTTCAGGTAGGCAGGTCCGACATTGCGGAGTGCTTTGTGTGTGTGGGTGATGAGCCCCAAGGTGATCCTCTTATTGACGGGGAGCCAATGTAGGTTTCTCAGGTGGGGGTGATGTGGCAGTGGCGGAGGACGTGGACGATCAGTCGGGCGGAGGCGTTTTGGATGCGTTGTAGATGCCGTAAGTGTATGTCTGGGATTCCTGCGTAGAGGGCATTGCCGTAGTCCAGTCTACTGCTGACGAGGGCCTGTGTCACCGTTCTACTTGTTTAGCTCGGGTAGTGGATCCTGCAGAGCATGCGGAGGGTGTTGTAGCATGAGGAGGAGACGGTGTTGACCTGTGTAGACATGGAGAGGGAGGAGTTGAGGATGAATTCTATGTTGCGTGCATGGTTGGTGGGTGTCTGTGCTGTTCCCAGGCTGATGGTGTGGTTCTGAGGATGAGTACCTCCATCTTGTCTGAGTTCAGCTACAGACGGCTGTTCCTCATCCAGTCGGCGACAGCCTACATTCTCTCGTGGAGGTAGGTTTTGTCGGGGTGCGGGCGAGGATAAGCTGTGTGTCGACAGCATAGGCCATGAATTTGAGGTTGTGTTGGTGGGCCACTTGTGCGAGTGGGGCCATGTAGACATTGAACAGCGTCGGGCTGAGGGATGAGCCCTGGGGGATGCCACAGATGATGTTGGTGTCCTTGGATTGGAAGGGCAGGAGGTGGATGCTCTGGGCCCTGCCGGAGAGGAAGGACGTGGTCCAGTCAAGGGCCTTCTCTTTGATTCTGGCTCATAGGAAGCGTGTGTTTAGAGTGCGATGGCAGACCGTGTCAAAGGTGGCTGACAGGTCCAGGACGACGAGGGGTGATGTTTCGCCGTTGTCCAGTTGGCGTCTGATGTCCTCTGTGGTGGGGATGAGGCTGTACATAAACAAAGAGATTCTATGAATGTGTGGTGGTTTTAGTTTTTAATTTTTATTTTTACATGTGAATGGTGAGAATAATAAACTCTCTCTTAGGATGGTAAAAATGAGAGCAAAATGTGCTTGTTAAAATACCCCTCACACACTAAAAAAATCCTTTAGTGTCATGCTTCATCATGGGGGTCTTCCCGTCCCTCTACGGGGCGGGGCGGGCTACGACCTGACGAACTACGCGGGAGCACTTTGAATGTGACAGAGGCTATGTGATAGTGCAGGGTGAGTGATGTCAGTGAAGTGTAGGGACCTATTTATGTGTGGGTGTTAAAAAGACTACAAATTCCCTGGCTAGTGGAAAAAAACGATTTATTCACTTCCCTAGCTGGGAACATTAAGAAGGGGATTTTGAGGTAGAGCGATTAGCTTGCTACCTGGCCTACATGTTTCGTAAGCAGTCCCCTACTGCTTACTCATCAGGACCTTCTAGTGGCCCCTACTAGAAAATGCTCGGTTTCTAAATTTGATATGCCTACAGTCCTAAAAACTAGCAGCAAAAATCAGCTGGTAGTTTTAGCTTCCGGGCATGAGCTGGCCCAGGGGAAGCGAGATAAAATTTATCAAAAAAGGGGACCTATTGCGGTCTCTGTAAAGGAAATGGGAAAAAGGAGAGAGAAAAACACCAGATTTATACAATTGTATATATAATCTGTCATTCAGCACAAATTTTTGACAGTGCCACTGGTCTCACTATACGTCCATATTAGCCCGTCTGATAAAGAATATACTTAAAACTTTATGAACAGAGAAAAGGTGCATTCTACCATCCCCTGATTGTTCGTTTGCACTTGGTAACCGAACATCGTGTAGCCCCATACAATTAGGGCTGGCTTGTGTCAACACACACACAATCATAACTCAATGCACACATCAGCATCACACAGGGACCCGATTCCTTCGAGAGGAATGTTCAATTCGAAAAGTGTTATTCAGAACAGTCATTCAAAATCACTGTAGGACACACAAAAGGTTATGATACATACTACTTTGGCACACGTTATATGCCCCATGAGCTGACAGACGGTAGGTGTTCCCCACGGTAATCTGCAAGAGAAAGCCGCGCCCTTAGCGTAAAATACACAAACCAAAGTAGTTCGTTTTTAATTTTTATCTTTTGTCTCATGGACCAAGTTTTAAAGACTCATGGTCAAAGTCTATTACTCACAATTTCCGCATAAGTTCACTGCCTTACTCCTACCCGTGCTGCCGCTCCGAAGAATAATGGGGTCTTGTGCTCGGCAATAGTATAAACTCCGCGTTGCACTGTCATCACGTTTGCTGTGTGATGGAAAGACTAGCATGCTGACCTAAGATGGCCGCCGTTAGCGGAACGTCGGATGGTGCATTAACGGAAGTCTTTCTTCCGTATTTACTCTTTAAAATAGATCGTGTACCTCAGAATATTTATTTTTATTTGCTATAACTCCATGATTTTTATTATAATTTCTAAATATTCGATTTTATCTGGTTATAGAATTAGTTTGGGTAATGATTCTGACGATGTCTGAGGTTGCTGACACTAGTGTGAAGTCAATACACATAGCGGACTATTTTAGGGGCTGAGTAACAATGTAGAAAATAAAGAGGCTTTTACCCAAGTGCTCCGAACTTATATATTGTGATCAGTGACTATTTATACCTGTAACAATACTGCCACGAGAAAGGTTTCATTATTACATGGTATTCATAGACAATATGTGTCGTTTCCATGATGATGTCGCTCAAAGAGAGGTTGGCATCTCCCATGCTACATGAGGAGCTGTGCTCCCTAACCGAGACAGAAGAACTACCTTTGATATTTGTCTGCAATCTGTAAGTTTACTCAAAAGCAGGTATCGCCCCTGTTGGGGCTCCCATAAAGTGGCCGGATGGTTACAGGGCCAAGGTTAGTGGTAAAAAAGGGTACCTGTCAGTGGGGGATAGGTATGCATGATCTACAGCTGGCCCCAAGGTATTTCATCATTCAGCCCATGCTTGTTAGATTGGACACGAAAAACCCACCTTTGTTCTTTTTCCAGTAGGTGTTTCTCATTGTCAATCTGCTCTATCACAGTCCAGGTAATGTCCTCAGGTTTATGCCCACTTTCAAGGAAGTGGTTGGTTAATTTTGTACTTGACTTCCTGCATTTAATTGTGCTCTTATGCTCACCTATTCTTGTCTTTACGGCCCTGCTCGTCATGCCAACGTATTCAAGGTTGCAGGGGCATGTGATTAGGTATACAACATTGGAGCTGTTGCAGTTGCTGAAGCTTCTCTGCTCCCATTTTGTCCCATTGTTGAAAGTTAGTGTCTTACTCTTTTTGGTAAGGCAACACACCTTGCATCCACCACATGGGTAGTGTCCTTGTACAAAACTGGAGTTACCTTGGGCATTGACCTTATTTTCCTTAGGTCTAGTGTGTACCATTATATCTCCCACACTCTGTGCTCTTTTGTGTGAAAACATGGGTTTCGGAATCTGAAGACCTCCGCTGTTAAGAATCTTCCAGTTCCTGTTGATGATCTTGATTACCTGATCAGAACTTGTGTTATACGTGGTAACACATATGGGTCTCTGCTTTTCCACTCTTTTTGCTTTGTCTTCGAGGAGACTCTCTCTGCAGTTGTTCCTGGCTCTTTTGTATGCTTTTTCAATGATCCTCTTAGGGTAGTTTCTAGTTTGTAGTTTCTCCCGTAAATCGTTGGACTGTGATTTAAAATTGGCAATTTCTGTGCAATTCCTGCGGAGGCGCAGGAACTGTCCGTAGGGTAGATTGTCCCTCAGATGTCTAGGATGAAAGCTTTGGTACATCAATAGACAGTTCTTAGAAGTGCTCTTGAAGTGTGTTGTTGACATCAATCTGCCATTTTTCGGGGAAATGTTCAAATCAAGAAATACCAGATTGTTATTGGTGGTGACACTGGTGAATTTCAGGAACTCGTCTTGGGAGTTGAGCCACGTAAGGAACTGCTGAGCGGTCTTTTCATCTCCATCCCAGATGATAAGGATATCATCGATGTACCTTTTCCAGGTCATGATGTTATTTCTGAATGGGTTACTGGAGTTCAATATCCTAGTTTCCTCAAGATGGTGCACATAGAGACCCGCTATGCTTGGAGCAAATGTGCTCCCCATGCTGGTCCCATGTTTTTGGAGGTATAAGGTGCTGTTATGTTCAAAAACGTTCTCCTTTAGTGCCAGAGAGCAGCATTCCATAACCACATTTCGTGGGGTTTGATACTCCCAGTCGTCTTCAAAGAGAACATCTTCGATTATTGCCAGGGTTTCATTGTGTGGCAGGCTGGTGTAGAGGCTCTCTACGTCACAGCTAATTAAAAGCTGTGTATTCGGATCAAATGGCACCTCCTCAAGTAAATTCAGCACGTCTTTGGTGTCTCTAAGGTAGGTAGATGTCCTCTGTATCATAGGTCACAGAAATGCATCTGCAAATCTAGAAACTGGTTCAAGAACCGACCCGATCCCCGAGACGATTGGTCTTCCCGGGGGGTTCTCTAGGTTCTTGTGGATCTTCGGTAGGATGTACAGGTAAGGAGTCCTCGGGTTCTTTTGACATAGAAACTCCCCTTCTTTTCTGGTGATCAATTATGGGACAGTGCCTCCTCTACCATCGTTTTGATTTTGATTATTATTCTCTCTGTAGGGTCGGTCCGTAGGACCTCATAGTTTCTTTCATCTCTTAGTAATCTTGTGCACTCCTTGTCGTATTGTTCTTTGTTTAGTAACACAGTTGCACCCCCCTTGTCCGCTGGTTTTATCACCACTTCTTTGTTGTTGCTCAATTCTCGAAGTGCTTGTCGCTCTTCATTGGAAATGTTTTGGAAGACTCGTTTCTGCATTGGGTTGAGTTCTTCAAGATCCTTCATAACTGCTTTTTCGAAAGTCAGGAGTTCAATAGGGAGTGTATTGTTCATAGGGGTGAAGGTAGATTTTGGCTTAAGTCCCGTATCTCCTTGTTCGGTATTATCCTTCTTGTCTTTAAAGAAGATCTGGAGTTTCAGCCTTCTTATAAATTCCTGAATTTCTTTACAGAGGTGGAATTTATCCATGTTGGCAGTAGGGACATATCCTAAGCCTTTCTCTAGTACTCTTTTCTGTGATTCAGATAGCTCCGTGCCGGTAAGATTTACCACTAGGCTCATTTCTGATTCTTGGACGCACCTGTCATACTCCTGGTTGACACTCTCGGGGTTCCTTCCTCCTCGATGTTCCAATGTACGGAGGTGCCTCTCCGGTTCCTCCCCTTGTTTTGTCCTTGGCGTGCGCCTAAAAAAGGAGCCGATTGGTCAAAATAGCCATAATCTTGTTGGTATCCCCATTGTGGGAAAGGGCCATTTGGATGTTGAAAGGGCGGTGGGCCATACTGTTGTTGGGGGTACATCATAGGCTGCGGGTAGCTGTTCCATCCCCGCATGCCACGGTGGTTGGGTCGTCGGAAATTTCTTCGTGTGCCCTGGTATCTAGGGCTTTTGTTGCCACTAGAATTTGAGCTGTTAGATCCAGCATCTGATGAATCATCATTCGAAATATTATCACTCGATGGTTTATAATTGTCTTTTATATAAGGGTAGATCTTCCCTTTTGTCCACCTACTGGTGTCTTTTTTTAATTTCTCATATTTACTTTCTTTGAGAGTTATTTCAAAGTCATTTAATGTCTTGTTTAGTTCGTCAAGATACTTCTTAAGATTGGCCGGAGATTCATAATTCTTGAGACGTATCTCTATTGTTTGTATCTCCCCTTTTAAGTCAGTTGCTAATCTGCTTGCCGTCTTGATGATAAGTACGATCCAATCTCGTGTGCATCTCCACGAGATTTGGGACCAATCGATTTTAAAAGTTTTTTCTTCAAGAAATATAAATGGTTCATTCCGAACTACAAGGCCTGATGGAGCAGTATTGACCTTCAGATACTCAGACATTAGTAACCCATGGATCGCAGTTTTTATCTGGGTTCTCCTTAGTTCCTCCAGTTCATCCCAGTCACTATTTATTGTGGAGGGGTACCCGGAGTTGAGTCCTTCAAAAGTCCCTAGAGTGGCCATTAGATTGGAAATTTCGTCATCGGTGAATGCGAGGCCTAGATCGGCCATTCTTTACCAAGAAATCAGGGATCCCTCTATCTTCCCCTGCGTTAGATACCGTGAAATGCAGAATCACAAAGTGGTGTGGAGAAACGAATCCTAGTCAACTTCCGCAGCTGCACGCTGCCAATAATTCCAAAACAATAGAGGAAGTGTAGAGGTGTTCACAGAATCACCCTCCAATTAGATATACATAAACAAAGAGATTCTATCAATGTGTGGTGGTTTTAGTTTTTAATTTTTATTTTTACATGTGAATGGTGAGAATAATAAACTCTCTCTTAGGATGGTAAAGATGAGAGCACAATGTGCTTGTTAAAATACCCCTCACATACTAAAAAAATCCTTTAGTGTCATGCTTCATCATGGGGGTCTTCCCGTCCCTCTATGGGGCGGGGCGTGCTACGACCTGACGAACTACGCGGGAGCACTTTGAATGTGACAGAGGCTATGTGACAGTGCAGGGTGAGTGATGTCAGGGAAGTGTAGGGACCTATTTATGTGTGGGTGTTAAAAAGACTAAAAATTCCCTGGCTAGTGGAAAAAAACGATTTATTCACTTCCCTAGCTGGGAACGTTAAGAAGGGGGTTTTGAGGTAGAGCGATTAGCTTGCTACCTGGTCTACATGTTTCGTAAGCAGTCCCCTACTGCTTACTCATCAGGACCTTCTAGTGGCCCCTACTAGAAAATGCTCGGTTTCTAAATTTGATATGCCTACAGTCCTAAAAACTAGCAGCAAAAATCAGCTGGTAGTTTTAGCTTCCGGGCATGAGCTGGCCCAGGGGAAGCGAGATAAAATGTATCAAAAAAGGGGACCTATTGCCGTCTCTGTAAAGGAAATGGGAAAAAGGAGAGAGAAAAACACCAGATTTATACAATTGTATATATAATCTGTCATTCAGCACAAATTTTTGACAGTGCCACTGGTCTCACTATACGTCCATATTAGCCCGTCTGATAAAGAATATACTTAAAACTTTATGAACAGACCCGCTATGCTTGGAGCAAAGGTGCATTCTACCATCCCCTGATTGTTCGTTTGCACTCGGTTACCAAGTGCAAACGCACAATCAGGGGATGGTAGAATGCACCTTTTCTCTGTTCATAAAGTTTTAAGTATATTCTTTATCAGACGGGCTAATATGGACGTATAGTGAGACCAGTGGCACTGTCAAAAATTTGTGCTGAATGACAGATTATATATACAATTGTATAAATCTGGTGTTTTTCTCTCTCCTTTTTCCCATTTCCTTTACAGAGACCGCAATAGGTTCCCTTTTTTGATACATTTTATCTCGCTTCCCCTGGGCCAGCTCATGCCCGGAAGCTAAAACTACCAGCTGATTTTTGCTGCTAGTTTTTAGGACTGTAGGCATATCAAATTTAGAAACCGAGCATTTTCTAGTAGGGGCCACTAGAAGGTCCTGATGAGTAAGCAGTAGGAGACTGCTTACGAAACATGTAGACCAGGTAGCAAGCTAATCGCTCTACCTCAAAACCCCCTTCTTAACGTTCCCAGCTAGGGAAGTGAATAAATCGTTTTTTCCACTAGCCAGGGAATTTTTAGTCTTTTTAACACCCACACATAAATAGGTCCCTACACTTCACTGACATCACTCACCCTGCACTGTCACATAGCCTCTGTCACATTCAAAGTGCTCCCGCGTAGTTCGTCAGGTCGTAGCACGCCCCGCCCCGTAGAGGGACGGGAAGACCCCCATCATGAAGCATGACACTAAAGGATTTTTTTAGTGTGTGAGGGGTATTTTAACAAGCACATTGTGCTCTCATCTTTACCATCCTAAGAGAGAGTTTATTATTCTCACCATTCACATGTAAAAATGAAAATTAAAAACTAAAACCACCACACATTGATAGAATCTCTTTGTTTATGTATATCTAATTGGAGGGTGATTCTGTCAACACCTCTACACTTCCTCTATTGTTTTGGAATTATTGGCAGCGTGCAGCTGCGGAAGTTGACTAGGATTCGTTTCTCCACACCACTTTGTGATTCTGCATTTCACGGTATCTAACGCAGGGAAGATAGAGGGATCCCTGATTTCTTGGTAAAGAATGGCCGATCTAGGCCTCGCATTCACCGATGATGAAATTTCCAATCTAATGGCCACTCTAGGGACTTTTGAAGGACTCAACTCCGGGTGCCCCTCCACAATAAATAGTGACTGGGATGAACTGGAGGAACTAAGGAGAACCCAGATAAAATTGCGATCCATGGGTTACTAATGTCTGAGTATCTGAAGGTCAATACTGCTCCATCAGGCCTTGTAGTTCGGAATGAACCATTTATATTTCTTGAAGATAAAACTTTTAAAATCGATTGGTCCCAAATCTCGTGGAGATGCACACGAGATTGGATCGTACTTATCATCAAGACGGCAAGCAGATTAGCAACTGACTTAAAAGGGGAGATACAAACAATAGAGCTACGTCTCAAGAATTATGAATCTCCGGCCAATCTTAAGAAGTATCTTGACGAACTAAACAAGACATTAAATGACTTTGAAATAACTCTCAAAGAAAGTAAATATGAGAAATTAAAAAAAGACACCAGTAGGTGGACAAAAGAGAAGATCTACCCTTATATAAAAGACAATTATAAACCATCGAGTGATAATATTTCGAATGATGATTCATCAGATGCTGGATCTAACAGCTCGAATTCTAGTGGCAACAAAAGCCCTAGATACCAGGGCACACGAAGAAATTTCCAATGACCCAACCACCGTGGCATGCGGGGATGGAACAGCTACCCACAGCCTATGATGTACCCCCAACAACAGTATGGCCCACCGCCCTTTCAACATCCAAATGGCCCTTTCCCACAATGGGGATACCAACAAGATTATGGCTATTTTGACCAATCGGCTCCTTTTTTAGGCGCACGCCAAGGACAAAACAAGGGGAGGAACCGGAGAGGCACCTCCGTACATTGGAACATCGAGGAGGAAGGAACCCCGAGAGTGTCAACCAGGAGTATGACAGGTGCGTCCAAGAATCAGAAATGAGCCTAGTGGTAAATCTTACCGGCACAGAGCTATCTGAATCACAGAAAAGAGTACTAGAGAAAGGCTTAGGATATGTCCCTACTGCCAACATGGATAAATTCCACCTCTGTAAAGAATTTCAGGAATTTATAAGAAGGCTGAAACTCCAGATCTTCTTTAAAGACAAGAAGGATAATACCGAACAAGGAGATACGGGACTTAAGCCAAAATCTACCTTCACCCCTATGAACAATACACTCCCTATTGAACACCTGACTTTCGAAAAAGCAGTTATGAAGGATCTTGAAGAACTCAACCCAATGCAGAAACGAGTCTTCCAAAACATTTCCAATGAAGAGCGACAAGCACTTCGAGAATTGAGCAACAACAAAGAAGTGGTGATAAAACCAGCGGACAAGGGGGGTGCAACTGTGTTACTAAACAAAGAACAATACGACAAGGAGTGCACAAGATTACTAAGAGATGAAAGAAACTATGAGGTCCTACGGACCGACCCTACCGAGAGAAAAATAATAAAAATCAAAACGATGGTAGAGGAGGCACTGTCTCATAATTGGATCACCAGAAAAGAAGGGGAGTTTCTATGTCAAAAGAACCCGAGAACTCCTTACCTGTACATCCTACCGAAGATCCACAAGAACCTAGAGAACCCCCCGGGAAGACCAATCGTCTCGGGGATCGGGTCGGTTCTTGAACCAGTTTCTAGATTTGCAGATGCATTTCTGAGACCTATGATACAGAGGACATCTACCTACCTTAGAGACACCAAAGACGTGCTGAATTTACTTGAGGAGGTGCCATTTGATCCGAATACACAGCTTTTAATTAGCTGTGACGTAGAGAGCCTCTACACCAGCCTGCCACACAATGAAACCCTGGCAATAATCGAAGATGTTCTCTTTGAAGACGACTGGGAGTATCAAACCCCACGAAATGTGGTTATGGAATGCTGCTCTCTGGCACTAAAGGAGAACTTTTTTTAACATAACGGCACCTTATACCTCCAAAAACATGGGACCAGCATGGGGAGCACATTTGCTCCAAGCATAGCGGGTCTCTATGTGCACCATCTTGAGGAAACTAGGATATTGAACTCCAGTAACCCATTCAGAAATAACATCATGACCTGGAAAAGGTACATCGATCATATCCTTATCATCTGGGATGGAGATGAAAAGACCGCTCAGCAGTTCCTTACGTGGCTCAACTCCCAAGACGAGTTCCTGAAATTCACCAGAGTCACCACCAATAACAATCTGGTATTTCTTGATTTGAACATTTTCCCGAAAAATGGCAGATTGATGTCAACAACACACTTCAAGAGCACTTCTAAGAACTGTCTATTGATGTACCAAAGCTTTCATCCTAGACATCTGAGGGACAATCTACCCTACGGACAGTTCATGCGCCTCCGCAGGAATTGCACAGAAATTGCCAATTTTAAATCACAGTCCAACGATTTACGGGAGAAACTACAAACTAGAAACTACCCTAAGAGGATCATTGAAAAAGCATACAAAAGAGCCAGGAACAACTGCAGAGAGAGTCTCCTCGAAGACAAAGCAAAAAGAGTGGAAAAGCAGAGACCCATATGTGTTACCACGTATAACACAAGTTCTGATCAGGTAATCAAGATCATCAACAGGAACTGGAAGATTCTTAACAGCGGAGGTCTTCAGATTCCGAAACCCATGTTTTCGCACAAAAGAGCACAGAGTGTGAGAGATATACTGGTACACACTAGACCTAAGGAAAATAAGGTCAATGCCCAAGGTAACTCCAGTTTTGTACAAGGACACTACCCATGTGGTGGATGCAAGGTGTGTTGCCTTACCAAAAAGAGTAAGACACTAACTTTCAACAATGGGCCAAAATGGGAGCAGAGAAGCTTCAGCAACTGCAACAGCTCCAATGTTGTATACCTAATCACCTGCCCCTTCAACCTTGAATACGTTGGCATGACGAGCAGGGCCGTAAAGACAAGAATAGGTGAGCATAAGAGCACAATTAAATGCAGGAAGTCAAGTACAAAATTAACCAACCACTTCCTTGAAAGTGGGCATAAACCTGAGGACATTACCTGGACTGTGATAGAGCAGATTGACAATGAGAAACACCTACTGGAAAAAGAACAAAGGTGGGTTTTTCGTGTCCAATCTAACAAGCATGGGCTGAATGATGAAATACCTTGGGGCCAGCTGTAGATCATGCATACCTATCCCCCACTGACAGGTACCCTTTTTTACCACTAACCTTGGCCCTGTAACCATCCGGCCACTTTATGGGAGCCCCAACAGGGGCGATACCTGCTTTTGAGTAAACTTACAGATTGCAGACAAATATCAAAGGTAGTTCTTCTGTCTCGGTTAGGGAGCACAGCTCCTCATGTAGCATGGGAGATGCCAACCTCTCTTTGAGCGACATCATCATGGAAACGACACATATTGTCTATGAATACCATGTAATAACGAAACCTTTCTCGTGGCAGTATTGTTACAGGTATAAATAGTCACTGATCACAATATATAAGTTCGGAGCACTTGGGTAAAAGCCTCTTTATTTTCTACATTGTTACTCAGCCCCTAAAATAGTCCGCTATGTGTATTGACTTCACACTAGTGTCAGCAACCTCAGACATCGTCAGAATCATTACCCAAACTAATTCTATAACCAGATAAAATTGAATATTTAGAAATTATAATAAAAATCATGGAGTTATAGCAAATAAAAATAAATATTCTGAGGTACACGATCTATTTTAAAGAGTAAATACGGAAGAAAGACTTCCGTTAATGCACCATCCGACGTTCCGCTAACGGCGGCCATCTTAGGTCAGCATGCTAGTCTTTCCATCACACACCAAACGTGATGACAGTGCAACGCGGAGTTTATACTATTGCCGAGCACAAGACCCCATTATTCTTCGGAGCGGCAGCACGGGTAGGAGTAAGGCAGTGAACTTATGCGGAAATTGTGAGTAATAGACTTTGACCATGAGTCTTTAAAACTTGGTCCACGAGACAAAAGATAAAAATTAAAAACAAACTACTTTGGTTTGTGTATTTTACGCTAAGGGCGTGGCTTTCTCTTGCAGATTACCGTGGGGAACACCTACCGTCTGTCAGCTCATGGGGCATATAACGTGTGCCAAAGTAGTATGTATCATAAACTTTTGTGTGTCCTACAGTGATTTTGAATGACTGTTCTGAATAACACTTTTCGAATTGAACATTCCTCTCGAAAGAATCGGGTCCCTCTTATTTTAACCCTGTGTGATGCTGATGTGTGCATTGAGTTATGATTGTGTGTGTGTGTTGACACAAGCCAGCCCTAATTGTATGGGGCTACACGATGTTCGGTTACCAAGTGCAAACGAACAATCAGGGGATGGTAGAACGCACCTTTTCTCTGTTCATAAAGTTTTAAGTATATTCTTTATCAGACGGGCTAATATGGACGTATAGTGAGACCAGTGGCACTGTCAAAAATTTGTGCTGAATGACAGATTATATATACAATTGTATAAATCTGGTGTTTTTCTCTCTCCTTTTTACCATTTCCTTTACAGAGACCGCAATAGGTCCCCTTTTTTGATAAATTTTATCTCGCTTCCCCTGGGCCAGCTCATGCCCGGAAGCTAAAACTACCAGCTGATTTTTGCTGCTAGTTTTTAGGACTGTAGGCATATCAAATTTAGAAACCGAGCATTTTCTAGTAGGGGCCACTAGAAGGTCCTGATGAGTAAGCAGTAGGGGACTGCTTACGAAACATGTAGACCAGGTAGCAAGCTAATCGCTCTACCTCAAAACCCCCTTCTTAACGTTCCCAGCTAGGGAAGTGAATAAATCGTTTTTTTCCACTAGCCAGGGAATTTTTAGTCTTTTTAACACCCACACATAAATAGGTCCCTACACTTCACTGACATCACTCACCCTGCACTGTCACATAGCCTCTGTCACATTCAAAGTGCTCCCGCGTAGTTCGTCAGGTCGTAGCACGCCCCGCCCCGTAGAGGGACGGGAAGACCCCCATGATGAAGCATGACACTAAAGGATTTTTTTAGTGTGTGAGGGGTATTTTAACAAGCACATTGTGCTCTCATCTTTACCATCCTAAGAGAGAGTTTATTATTCTCACCATTCACATGTAAAAATAAAAATTAAAAACTAAAACCACCACACATTGTTAGAATCTCTTTGTTTATGTATATCTAATTGGAGGGTGATTCTGTCAACACCTCTACACTTCCTCTATTGTTTTGGGATGAGGCTGTCTCAGTACTGTGGTCTGGTTGGAACCTGGACTGGGATGGGTCCAGGATGTTGTTGTCTCCCATGTGGTGGCCCAGTTGCATGTTGATGTTGTTCTGGGTGAGCTTCACTGGGAACTGGAGCAGGGAGATGGGCTGGAATTTCTTGAGGTCCTTGGGGTCCGCCTTGGGCATCTTGAGGAGGGCGTTGATTTTGGGGTGTTTCCAGCTTACTGGAAATGTTGCTGTTCCGTAGTTGGGGTGTGATGGCAGCATCTGCTTAGTATAATACATGGTGTGGGCACGAGTCTGACAGAGAGCCTGAGTAGATGGAGGTCAAGACCTTGTGGATCTTGTCGTTGTTGACATTGGACCAGGAGGTCAGGGGGCTGGCGTTGGTGGTGATCACAGGGGAGGTGGAATCTCGCATATTCGGGGCGTGTCTCCTATTGAAGCTGTCATGGAAGTCAGCGATCTTGCATTGGAAGAAGATGGCTAGTGAGTTGCACAGTTCTTGTGAGGGAGGTATGTTGTTGGTGTTGGTGCTGGGGTTGGAGCGTTCCTTCACAATGCTGAACCGCTCCTTGCTCTCATGTGCATTGTCATCCAGCCGCTCTTTGAAGTAGGATCCCTTGGCTAAACTGATGAGGTGGTGATATTTGCAGATGGCGTACTTGTGCGCTGCGTGGCTGTCCTGAGTGCGTTCGCGGCGCCATATCTTCTCCAGTTTCCGGCATGCACGTTGCTGAACCAGGTGGCTCTCTTGCTGGTGTGGTTGTTAGAGGTCTTCTGCAGTGGGGCAAGGGTGTTGGCGCAGTCGTCGATCCACTGTCTGAGGTGGCGGGCTGCAGTTTCTGGGTTGGTGTAGTTGGTGTGTGGGCTTTGGGTGAGTGTGGTGATCAGCTGCTCTTCGGTGACTTAGCTCCAGCAGTGGTGAGGTAGCGGTTGTTTGCGGTGCTGCGTGGTTTGTTCCTTGAAGGGGAAATGGATGCAGTGGTGGTCAGTCCAGTGGAATTCGGTGGTGTGGTAGAAGGTGATGTGGGTGCCTGTGGAGAAGACGGGGTTCAGCGTGTGACCAGCGTTGTGGGTGGGTGGGGTGACAAGTTGTCTGAGGCCAAGATTGTCCAGGTTGTCAATCAGGGTGGTGGAGTTGGTGTTGTTGTTGTTCTCGAGGTGGAAGTTCAGGTCCCAGAGGAGGATGTAGTCCATGGAGGTGAGTGTGTGGGTGCTGGTGAGGTTGGCGATGGAGCTGCTGAATTGAGTTTGGCCTCCCGGGGGGTCTGTAGAAGAGTGTTCCTCTGAGGGTGGTGTTGTGGTTGGTGTAGATCCGGAAGTTCAGGTGTTTGGCGGTGTTGAGGATGTTGTCTGCGTGGGTGGCGAGCTTGAGGGTGGACTTGTGGACGATGGCTATTCATCCTCCGGTTTGGTCGGTGTGATCCCTGTGGGTGATCTTGTAGCCATCCGGGATGGCTATGGCAATGTTGGGCACAGAGAAGTTGTTCCACCATGTCACGGTCAGGAGGGCCACGTCTAGGGTGGAGGTGTCGAGCAGATCCCAGTGATATACGGTGTGTTTGCGTGTTGTGCGGGCGTTGTGGAGTATGCAGCGGAAGTTTTTGGGCCCAGTCCTAGGAGGTTTTATGGTACTGTTGCAGGTGAAGCTGCAGGTGTGGCAGGAGAAAGGTCTGTGAGTCAGTTTTTTGGCGGCATGGAAGCTGTGTTGTTCTGGACGGGGTTGAGTCTGTGGAGGGTGCTGGTGTCATAGCGGAGTCTGGTTTTGTGGCATTTGCGCGGTCCAGGGGTTCTGGCGCTGGGCGCGGTCCAGGCACAGACGGGCTTGCCTTTGTTGCACCTTCCGCATGCCAGCTGCCCACCCGCTGTGCTGCCTCCATAAGAGGGGGATAGGGAGGGAGTAGCAGCTGGGAGGCGGGAGCGGGGTGTCCAATGGGGAGCAGGGTGCGGGGGCGCAGAGACGCAGCGGCGTGACGGAGCGGAAAACGGCAGCAACACAGGCAGGGAGCAGGCCCGAGGCAGCTGGCGGCCGTGTGGTGGTGTGTGGAGCAACCTGCCTGCAAGCAGGGTCAGAGTGCATCTGCAAAACACACAGTGGCACAACAATGTTACATGTAGAACATTTACAAACTGGACCCCTTGCAACATCACATGCACATACAAATTGAATGCACAACTACACGTCACTCGGATGCCACATTGTGTATGTGCAGGAAATGTCAATGCCCCTGCACACAATCAGGCATGCCTACACCAAAGTCCACACCTGCAGCATTGCCAACATGTGTCTGAGTAGTTTCCAAGCTTGTGCAACCATTGCCAGCCTGACACATACACACTTGCCTGCAGACTACTCAAGCACCTGTACCCAATGTCACCTGTTTGCCAATGCCCAAGGCACCATGCCTAATTGTGCACATGAACATCAACATACACAGTGCATCCACAATGTGCTGTCACAGTTGCATGTGTCTGTGTGCACACAAATCAAATGTGTGTGGTGATTATAAAAATAGAAGATTAAGACAACACCAGCAATCTCATGCAATTTGCGTCTGGGCCGTTCTATGAAATGTGTGGCCACATTACCCAGATCGGTGACAAAATCATCCCTGCCTTGCAGTACAAAAATGCAACTAAAGTGTTGGCAAGAGGCGTGATGAATTCCCCCATAGAATTGCATCCAAGATTCAGTGTATGCTGTGAGCCTAGCCTCATTTGTGTGCCTATCAACAACAAATTGCAGACAGTCACGTACAAAGGCCTGTCTTACCTTAGTAGTCTGTTTAACCTCATTCCACTGACCACCTCATTCCACTGTCCTGCAACGTCCACAAACAGTCATCACCCCGGTGTAATCGAGCATGTCTGCCTCACGCACAAGCATGTCTTGCCAGCGGTGCTTCCACTGGCGCACATTCTGGGCAATTCCAAAGTATCGCTCCATCTGGACCCTCACCCTCTCCCAGCGCATCTTCCGAACAGACACACTGTAGCCCTGCAGGATCCGTCCCCCAGCCTCCAACATCAATGGCAGGTAAAACTTTACCAGCCACAGAAACCCCCCCAATGCCCCCTCACTCATCCTCGCTGACCTTCCCACAACCGGCATCTCCCTGACCCCCGTAACACACTTACTACTAATAAATAATAACCCACTTAACTAACTCTATATTAATAACTCACTAACCCCACACAAAACACCACGAAACTGAGGACAGTAGACACAAAAACAATTGAAAATAATACAAATAGACCAAACAGACACTTCAGACAGGACACAGCACACAGCTCCACTCTCCAAATCCAAATCCAACACCAGCAACCACCATGCACCTCCTCCTCTCAGCACATACACAAGCAATGTGCTGAAAAGAGAAAGTGAAAGTCCAAACCACACCCCTGTGACAGGAAGCAGTAATACATCACTTCCACTGCAGATCGGTCCCCTGGGGGCTGAGATATGACCCCCAGAAGGTAGGCAACCTTTGACCTCTACCCTGACCGACGACGAAGCACGTGGGGAGCTGCCGCAGGTCTTGGCTGTGCCCCTGGGTGGGTCAGTTCCCAGGAGCTGCCCCAGGAGGCAGTAAAGCCAAGGAGTGCTGTTGCGCCCCCTGTAATGAGATCTCTGGGGCCCAGGACCCTCCAACTCGGGCCCCACAGTAGATGAAGACGGGGAGCGCCGTTACGCTCCAGGTGAAGATCTCTGGGGCCTGAGATCCCCAACTCCGGGCCCCGGTGACTGCAGTGAAGAGGAGGGGTGTGCCATCACACCTCCCCCTTGGCAGAAGAAGACAAGCTGGCGAGCGCCATTTTGCCCCCACAAAGACAGCCTTGGACCTTGGGACCCCAACTCTGGGCCCTGGAGAAAAGGCAGAAGTGAGGGAGCTCCTTGACGCTCCCTGTGAAGATTTCCCTGGGAGGGGCCTGAGATGCCCAACTCCTGGCCCCAATGTGCTGGGAGAAGAAGGGGGAGTGCCACTGCACTTCCCAGCAGCAGGGAGAAGGTGGGAGGAGTTCCGGACTAGCGGCAGTCTCCGAGTTTTCCCGCGAGGGGCAGGCATTGCAGAATGGCAGTGCTGGCTCCCACGGCTGCACACAAGGGTGCTGGCCAGTCGGGGAGCCTGCGAGGGCAGCTGGGGGCGGGCTTCCCAAGCTGCTCTCCAACATTCCTGCAGGCAGGGAGCCTGGGTGGGACTAGGCCCCCAACAAAGGGGGATTCAGTGTGAGGCCACCAGCAATGGCAGCGCAGCTCTCTCCAGAGCAGCGGGAGAGCTTCTGCTCTAACATGTATTGGCTGAGCACGAAGCACCCCATAATGCCTAGCAAGGCATAGGGAAAGCTACTTGTTTTGGTGCCTGGTGGCCCCCGGAGGAGAGGGTCACTACCATTTGCTTGCAGAAGTGCAGGGGGTACTGCAGGAGCAACACAGACTCCCCAGCACAAAAGTGGCAAGTCCCCACCCTCAGTCTCTGGGGGACTTAAAGGAAAGAAACCCTCAAGGGTTATTCATGTTTTGTAAAGCCTGTCAAATTCTGTAACTTTTGTTCTGCAGCTGGGCGCTGAAGCCAAATACTGCACTGGCGTGTTCAAGGTTTAACATGGATTGGCACCAAGGTGATACCCTTAGAGGTGGAAAGGTGTAATTGCACAGGTGGTGCATTTACGAATAAAGTTTCTTTTGGGGACTGGTTGTAAAAGCTTAATCCTGTGATTATAACTGTGATGCCTTTTAGGGGCTATGATTGCATTGCACTATAACTGTTATCAGAGATGATAAGGGGCTGTCCTTCTAAGGGATGCTTAGACATGTACTGTCCGCCACTGTGATTCAAGGGTGTATACTGTATGGTCAGTATGAGATGCTCAGTCAGGGTTATGTGTCACTATGGCAGGTGTTCCCATTATACATTCTTGGTGAGATAACAGGTTGGGCTGCCACTGGGACGGTGCCAGTGGGAAGGGTCCTCACTCCAGGTTATGGTCAGCCCACTGCATTTGGGGGGCAAGATGATGTGCATACATGGAAGTGGTGGTACTAGACCTGTGGGAATGTGATGCAAAGTCACGAAGTAATTTCAAATGCTTATGTATATTTGTAAATTGGTACATAGTATTGAGTAGTTTGTGTGTGATAAATATACTCTTCCTTTTTATAAAGAAAAGTACAGACTGGACAATCAATTATTGAGTGTTATTTCTGCCTACTTGTAAATAGCGATTACAAGCCCACACCACCTCCCTTGAGTAATCCTTAAACTGCTCTGCAACTCTACCGTCTGAGAGTCAAGCGCTACAATGGGGTGCATGTTTCCCAGTGAAGGACAAATGTTGACATGTTGTTTGTGCAGGCCTCACAGATACTGCCTCGTTTTCCAACAGTCACAGTCTGAAAATAATGTAGACATGAGGTAACCTTTCCTTAACATTTTGTTTGCTACAGTGTGGAATTTCTTGCCTGATATGTATAGGGCAATGACCGAGTAGCCCTGTTGCAGTAGTCAATTTTCTAATAATTTTTCAAAAATGCAGTAAATTAGAAACAACATGAAAATGTTGTTTATTTCGTTCTTTAACTCCTCAGCAATAGAATACATAAGGACTTCATTTCATTCAAATTCTCAAATTAAAAATAGCAGGCATGCCTTCATCCATGTTTTGTGCTAGTATATTAATTGAATTCAATTGTTTTGTTTGAATGTCTAAAATCTGATCTAAATGGTGTGGCACTTGTATCAATAGGTCTTGATTGAAGCTTTGGTTGTAGTGATAAGAATATTTGCCTCCAGAGTTTGTGGATAAAAAAGTGTGCTGTAGGCTGTGCAGTTGACCTTACAGTTCTTAAAAATCTATGTGTGAGTCTTTGTGTTGGTGCTGATTTTTCTGACAATGTTGGTGTTATTATAATTTCCATTGTTGGTGCTAGATTGTTGTTTTTATTCTCCTGATCATCTACATTGTCCATAAAATGACCATTATGTTACTCTGTATGTTGTCCATATCTTAAATGTGAGATTCAGTTTTCAATTCAATTCAATTGATCTTTATTTCGGCACTACTTGGCCATAAAAGGTTTACACAACATATACATTTCATTAATAAAACATATTAAATCTCCTAATTAGAACAATTGATTATTATTACCAAGAAAATCAGTATGAATTTAAAAGAAGACAGATGTGGAAAATGGTGACATGCCTAGCTTATAAGCAATTGGACGCGGAGCCGAGAAATTTACAATATAAATACATACATTTGGACCACTAAACAGGTAAAACCGAGTGAACAAGTGGTTAGTGATTTTGACCTTATAGCTTAAGACCTTTTTTCCTGCGCACAATATATCGAGTGCAAAAAACGACTGACACTAAATACAATTGCTTGGGTTGTATCAGATTTGATCATTCTCAGTGCCATCATGCATGACCTTATTCCCAACAGATTACATAGAGGTTTGATCCACTTCCTTCTGGCCAACACATAGGCTGGACAGAAGAATAGGATGTGCTGGTCATCCTCCTTGTGATTACCCTCACACATGGTGCATATTTCGCTAGTCGTGTGGTCCTCTACAGCATTACCCCTTCTAGACCAGCGTGCCAAGGTTGTGTTGGTCAGAAGGTTCCCATATCTAAATTTCAAAAAAAGAGTTTTTGCTAGCGGTGGCTCAACTTCATCTAAAAAGTTCTCAAAGAATGGTTCATCCTTGAACCTTAAGAAGTTATTTACTAGTGTCCCACCACTATTTCCATTGGTCATTTGGTTCTTAATAAAACCACAAAAGGCCATTTTCACCATGTTTTTTTTAAATTATATGGCAACCTTTCCGGATTGTCCCAAATTTGTGATAAGCCTATTTTAGATAACCACAACCTGACATGTTTTAGCCAAACATTAGAATTCGATCCGTCCATGCCCATTACCTCTTT
This sequence comes from Lissotriton helveticus, assembly GCF_964261635.1. Taxonomy (NCBI): domain Eukaryota; kingdom Metazoa; phylum Chordata; class Amphibia; order Caudata; family Salamandridae; genus Lissotriton; species Lissotriton helveticus. Next base: position 1,028,878,603 of record NC_136067.1, read on the forward strand.
TATCCCATTTTTGTAATCAAGCAGTTCTGGTGTTTGCCCAGAACATTAACGGTCGGACGATGGTATAGTAGTCAGTTCTTTTGACATTTAAGTCCAACTGAAGTGGTACTAGGGGGGTGCCTTTTGGAACTCTTACAAGACTTCTCATGAATTTATTATCAGAAGTGATAAACACGTCCTTTGACATTGGCCCCCAGATCTCAGCAGCATAAAGGGCAGCGGATTGAACTTTAAATTTGAACAGTTCAAGTGCTGGTGACACAGCTTTGCTAATACTTGCACCCTGCTTCTTCAGAATGGGTATGGTGTTCTGGGTGAATATTAACTTACTTTTCTCAATTTGGGGTCTCCACGTAAAATTGGAGTCGAGTGTGACCCCCAAATAGGAAAAGTTTTGGACAGATTCTAGTCTTTGGCCATTTAATGATAGGTGACCTTTATCCGGTTTGATGGGGTTTAAGGCCATACATTTAGTTTTTTTGGCATTAATTTCCAAACCTTTCTTGTTGCAATACTCGCTGAATGAATGTAGTAGTGCCTGTAAACCTTTTTTAGTTTGGGAAATTAAAATGGTATTGTCCGCAAATAATAGCGCGGGTACACTTTCCCCATTTAATTTTGGCGAGTCGTTTTTGCAACCCTCCAAGTGAGCAGGAATATCATTCACAAAGATCGAAAATAAAGTAGGGGCCAAAACGCAGCCTTGGCGGACCCCACGCTCAATGGGTATACTCTGGGTCAGTTCCCCATTTGGGCCCCATCTTACTTTGGCGAAGTTCTTGGCATGTAACCCAATTATCTGAACCAACAGACAATTGGGTAGCCCTGCCTTATAAAGTGACCTCCATAAAAGATCTCGTGGCACTAGATCGAAAGCTGCCCTCAGGTCGACAAAGGCGACATATAAATGTCCCTTTTTAATCTGAACGTATTTCCAATAAAGGCAGCAAAATCTGAAAACTTGGTCAATGGTGCTCACTTTGTTCCTAAACCCAGCTTGGAACTTTGTGAGGACCGAGTTATCTTCCAACCACAGGTTAACACGAATTAAAATATGCCTAGAATAGATTTTCTGAAGAATATTCATTAGGCTAATTGGTCGGTAATTAGAGGGTTCCGACCGATCACCCTTTTTAAAAATTAAAACAATCTCAGCTCCCCTCCAGCTTTCGGGGAAATCTACACTACAAGACAGCGTGTTACACAAATGATTAATATAAGGTGCCCAGACATTTAAATCATGCTTGTAGAGGTCCCCAGGGGGTTTGTCTAAGCCAGGTGCTTTACCATTTTTCACAGAATTGATAGCTGCCTCAGTTCCCTCTAAAGTAAAGTCCATGCTAACGCCGGAAGGTATAGACCATAAAACCTCCTCACTAGTTACATTAGTGGTATCATCATATTTTTTGTAGAGAGTAGTAAAATGATTAACCCACGTCACTTCATCAAGGTAAACATCTTTAACAATTCTCCCTTTATGGTTCCCATTAGCAACTAACCTCCAATAGCCTATATTGTCCTTGGCCTTTACGGCTACCAGCATGTCCACCCAGTTTTTCTCCTCCCAAGCTTTCCTTGAAGCGACTTGCACCTCTTTGTATGCTTTCCTTGCCAACCTAACGTGGTCCGAGGATTTGGTTTTAATCGCCAATAGGAGACTTGCTTTATGCTGTCTACATGTTTTATCATACCAAGTTTTACCATGAGACAGATTTTGCGATTTCTGGTAGCTCTTTTTTGGTAATTTTGTGACTAGGAGTTTCAAGGTATTAAAGAGCTCATTGTGGAGAGCAATAAAGCGACCAGGGTTAACTGCCTTAGATGGCGAACTTATAAGGATCGACAATGAACTTGCAAGTTGTAAATAAATTTCTGCGAGAATATCACCATGTTCCAATATGTGGGACCACTTTAAAGCTCGTCTGTTGTTACTAACGAGAATCTCATCACATTGGGCGCTATGTGAATCAGTTATCTTTACACTCCCAGCCCCTATTACCAATCATGCTTCTAGCTGTAATTCCAAGGGACTATGGTCACTCTCTATCCTGTCCTTCACCTCTAGGTCAATCATATGTTGCCAGATGGCCAATGAAACAATTACAAAGTCTAAATTACTTTTACAACTGTTCCTATGAAATGTTGTTTTTTTAATCGTATCTGACGGGAGACGACCGTTACGGGCCCTGAGACCATGTTCCGCGGACAACTTCACTAGTTGAACTGCCAAAACTGTACAGTGTACAGAATTACTGTTATCCAGCGAGGGAATGTTATTTGCCTGGTCTTCTTCATCGAAAACATCACTCAGCCCTAGGATTGGTTCGTAGTTGCAATTTAAATCACCAGCTATAATAACCGCTTCTTTATCAACTATTTTACTTAGGAAGGAATCCAGCTTTGTCAGAGTTAATGATTCCTTTTGTGCTGGAGCAGGTCTATTATAGACATTAATTAAAGGATTTACCCTCACTGGTTGTGATTTTTTGTGCCAGTATGTCCAATGAGCTAGTGTCTATAATTTCTACCTTAATCCTCAGCATTACTCTAACCCAGGTAATTAGACCGCCTGATGGTCTTCCCCTTGCAGAAAATGTAAGATTCAGCATGCCACCTAACAGGATATGAACTAGGGAAAGCATTCTACATGTATGATGCGCTATTATTATTTTTTGCCATTTCAGGATCATGGTACTAAAGATCAAAATAATTGAGATTGCAATAATCTGTACTTTATAATACAATAGTAAACTGTCTAATCAATTAAAAAACAATTGAATGCTTTGATTGGACTGAAAATACCATAAGGCATTTTGATGAGCATAATACAAGCAAGGGGCGGATTACGATGTCATTCAGAAGGGCTTGGAATGGGATTCGGTATTGCAGAATCCGATTCGGAACCCTTGTTTACGAACGAATCGTACACATTTCCCAACAACCAATTATGATGCCCAGAAACCATTCGGACAGTCCAAATTGGTCCCGAAAGGTATCCAGACAGCCTGAGTCTTTCGAAGCTGAATCATACAGCTCTATGAACACGATTTCTGGACGAGAGTTTACGATGACCGATTCAGACGGCCGTTCCGATTCGGTCTGCCCTACACGAAACAGCTGTTGGAATCTGTCTTTGGGGGCCCGTTGCGGGCCTCCCTTCACCCTGAGGAATCTGAATGGGGCCTGTGGGGGTACCCAACGGACCCCTCTTCCATCCATGAACAATGAGACAGGCACCATAGGGTGCCAGCCACAGGGAGCAAGGTTTTCCCCATCCACCCCTTTTTTCAATGGGAGCCTGTGTTCTCGTTCGGATCACAGACTCCCATTGAAGTCAATGCGAGTCCGACTGAACGATGTTTGGATGCATCATAATCGGTCATCCGGACTCACAGGATCCGATTCATTCAGAAACGAGTCTGATTCGTTCTGAACCGTTTCCAAACGAAATCATAATCAGCCCCTTAATGAATTAAATGAGCCCAACTCAACTGTAATGTGCTTGGACAAAATTAAATGACATTGACAATAACTTCCTTGAAACAAAAAATATCATTATTGACTTATTTTAAAATAATATTCTACTCATTAAACACGGTGCTGTTGAGGACGTTCAGAGGTTTCGATATTTGTATGGCCAGATCTATTCTCAGAAGTGAGTGTGCTCTCCTTAGCCTCATCCATTGCTGTAGCTGGTGGCTTGGTACATGGTCTCATTCCAGTGCCAGCACCTTCCTTCATCCTACTGGCTAGCTTTTCCTTTGTGTGTGAGCAAAGGTTGTCCTGATTGTGATGGCATCAGTGTGTGTCAGGGCACCGTTCGGATTTTGCGAACGTGTAAGTATAGCTTTTAGGGATTCAGTATTTTAGGGACGATAACCCTAAGAAATCACTATTAGGAACATGTACGCTATAGTATATTTCAATTATTGAATTGCTAAATGCTATTTCTTATCAATTGCAAATTATGATTCGGTTAAAAAAAAAAATCAATAGTACACCTGCCCCAAGATCGGATGTAAACTCAATGACCATTCCAAATAAATAGAAAATCGAGCAACGGCACTCTTGAACCACTATGATGAGAGTTCTTCATAAAAAATGCATGAATACATTCTTCATCATTCTACTCATCTGTACATGGAAATAGAATAAGGACATACTATAAAATACAGAGGCACATTTTATCACTAGCTTTAAAGTGATAACATGCATAAGGTTGGACTGTGGCAATCGCCCAAATAACAACACGTTTCTTTCTTTTTGTTTCTCTCATATATTTTTGGTGTGTTTATTTGGAGTGCACAATCAGTATTTTACACATTATTACTTCACTATTGGGAAATGCTCTCAGGGAGTATTTAAAAAAAAAAGATAAAAAATCTAATTAGTATAGCATTATTCCAGCATTTACTCATAGCTTCTTTAATTTTGGTGCACCATTTCTTCTCAGTGCATTTACGGTTAAAAATATTTTTAAACATCCCAGCACAAATAACACTAAAGCGAGCCTACCATAAATTGCATTGGAATATGGAATGAAGCAGACGGGATTTGGCAGAACTACCTGACACGTTTTTATTCTTTTAACAGCTGTGATTGATCTACATGCTGAGCTCATCTCCGCATTTCTCACAATGAGTTCTGTATTCTTGTTAATTCCTTTATGATACTGTAAAGGCTGCTGCTCCTTTGCGATTGAAATGCTGTGTGGATTTTGTAAGGACGGCGAGCTGTAAATCATGTTCATTGCTTATTCTTTCTAACGCTCTGTGAATCTGCTGAAAGGGTGTTTCATACGCCAGTGTACTGCTATAGGCAATACGGGTCTTAAATGGGTTTTTTTTATCAGTGATTTTTAGGTCTGGTCTGTGATACCTTTAGCTGTTTCCAGAGCTCTTGTAATGAAAAAACAAATACTGAGTAAAAAACAAACACATTGAGGAGCTCTTGTAATCGAAAAACACATACCAAATGGGGCTCATATAAGTCAATTCACCGACAGAAGTGATATTCACATGTGACATTTGACATCACACCTCTTGACGGTGATGATGACAAACGGAGTTACACTAATGAGCAAAAAAACGACTCGAGGTTTACAACTAACAAAGCAAAACTGATAATAAACCAAACACAGAGGAATTTATTATCAACCTTGTTTACCTTTGACATGTAAAAGTCCTGTCCAGCTTTAATTTATTCCACCTATACCTTTGCATTTATTTATTATTTTATTTATAAAGTTTTATATAGCTCGAACTAGACCCTGGAAGGGTATCAGAGTACTTTACAAGTGTTACATCAAATAGATAGCGCAATAAACTAGGAAAATATATATGAGCAGATAACAGGAATACATAAATGTTGTCAATACTCATTGTAGATCCGGATGGTACTCAAGAGGGCGTGAGCCATTCGCACTTAGAGTCAAGTGCAGACCTTGGTTGGTGAGCTGCGTCTGATTAGTACCCAGCTAATATAATAATATTAATAATCCACATTTGTAAAGCGCGAACAATCACCCATAAGGGTCTCTAGGCGCAGGGGGGGGGGGGGCGTCGGGAAGATTAAGCAAGCTAATGCCCAGAGTCACATGGTGCTGGGCTAATCTGCCGCTGGCACCAGGGATCGAACCGTGATCCCCAGATTCCGGAGTCAGTTGCCTTGGCTGCGGCGCCACACCTCTTCCACCAGCTAGATCAATACAGTATACCGTGCCTCATTGTAGAAAAGTGTTGCTCAAATGTCCTCTGCCCATTTTCTCTAAAATTGCCCCCCAGCTCACTGCGATTGCCTTGTAAAACTAGTGCAACATCACTGCAGTATGTGCGCAATCACTATAGTTTGGTGGTGCTTGCTGGTGAAATTTTACCTGACACAATTTTTCTGAAGTCTGAAGCAGAAGTTTTTAACGTTTTTTGGCTACAGAGGGACATTGCCCTAACATGCCTTTGCAATGTGATTCACAGCGCGTTGACAAAAACAAATGAATGTCAGGATTTAATACTAGCTTGTCCTCCTAATGCTATTTTGCAGCACTGTGCCTACTCCTCGTGCAATTACATGTGCTCTCTGATGGGTTGAGCCAGAGAGTGCAGAAGGACGAATTGTTTCACATTCTGGGCAAGATTTGCAAAGTATTAATGAAATGCAGGGCAGTAACCAAAGTTACCCTGCTACATTGTGTGAAAGATAGAGAGGAGAACAGCTTCATAATTAGCAAGATACGGCGCTGTGTGGTTAATGTCTATTAGAACATTGGAATGTTGGGAGCTCCATTGAAAGCAATGGAGTGCTCTGTGCGTCTAATGGCCGGTATAAGCCCAGAGCTTAATCATTCCAATGTTGTCATTCACAGTTGTTGCTGTGAACAAAGGCCTCATGGATACCGAGGTGACATCATTCCCCTCCAGCTCTTTGAGGCCTTTGTTTTATTTGCTAGAACACCCTGCCCTCTAGTGGCGGAATGTTTTAACAGCCTTCTAGCCTTCCGTCGCTGGGCTATACCGGCATTAAAGTACCGCTCCCTTGTTAAAGGCCCCCACCTTTGGCTCGGGTCTTCAATTGCCAATGGAGACAGATATGGGGGATATAAGGCTATAGTAAGACACAAGTGCTTTAAAGGGTTGTCAAGTGTGTTCTATCATGGAACACTACCATGTGGAATGTTGAAGTTCAACTAAGTGTCAGTTGAATGTTTTTTGCTTTGGTTGAGGTGCATTAGTTGGGAGATGAACCTTTACCTTTTCTTTGATATTAGACCAGCGACTATTTGGTGACTCCCATTGACAGCTTGCACCTAAACAAAACAAAGCTAGATGCACTCTCTATGCATTTAGTGTTGAGCAGTCAATCAATCAATTAACTTTATTCGACCTTAGGCAATAAGATCATAAAAGTATAATCAATCATAAAATACAAATTCAGTAATATGTTACATTTCCACTGCATATGAATGAATAAATACAGATAGAAACCATCTAAAAACTGGGGCTAAACCGCTCTGTTAAAACATACTACATTCATCAAGTATATAAAATAATGTGCAAAACAGTGCCAAAATCAGTTAAAGTGCAGATTATGAGCCAATCAATCTCCTGTTTGCTAAAACCATGCAAAGATAGGATACAAGAGAACAACTTACTTAAGGGTCAGGAAAAGACAGGGCTGGGCAACATTGTACAAAGTTATATTTCTGGAATAAGCAACAGACATACTTTTTGCGTTCTTATATATAAAATTTACATCAAAATATAAAATGGAGGTTAGGCTGAGGGGAGGTGCCATCACAAGGACAAGCTGGCAGTTCATTATTTGAATAAACTCCTGCAGGAAAACCCAGCACGCACGGGATGAGATTTAATCTAAATCGCACCAATACATATCAGTGGCAAGTGTTTGTCACAAAAACCAGGTATGAATTGCCTCATCAGCGATGTGGGGGGGAAGTCCCAGATATAATGCTACAATGGTTTTATTACAGCTATGTAAATGTCTTTAATTTTCGCTATACATTTTGTAGCGAGATTTAATTGCAGCTTTGAGAATTTTCTGGCAGTTGAATAGATTATTATATAGAGATTTGAAGCCCAATGTTGACGATGTTTCTTTTACATATTGGAGCCATGGTACCTCATGCGCCTGATGTGAGGGTTAGACAATCCCTAATAATATTTTGGGTTAGTACCTCTGTGTCCCTCCACCAAATTGAATAACAAAGTAAGACCAGGGCAAGGAAAATTAAACCTGAGATATACGGGACATTCAGGTCTTAATGCATAATATAATTTGAACAGCTTGTAGGGAGGGATAGTATTTTTTTTCAAAAAGCCATCTTCTTTCCTTTTTAATACATCAGCCTTTGTTATTCTCCAAATCCCTGCTCCATATGTGGCTGATGAAATGGCTTTAGCAGAGTAAATCTTTTTAATTGGTTCCAATGGCTTAGTGCCCAATTTTTCCATGAAGGAACATATGGCCATAATGCTCTTTTCTAGTGTGTTACATCTATTCACCATCATATTTGGCCATGTTCCCAAACTATTAAAAAATACACCCAAATATAAAAAAGTCTTTGAAATTTCCACTCTCCATGCAGCGATTTAAAAGGAGGGTGTTCTTTTTGGCTGTTTCCCCACAATTAAAATATATGTTTTTGATTAATTAACCTGGAGATCCAACAAAGCCATAATTAACACATAATTATTAATTCGCTTTTGCATAGCTAGGCTAGTCCTGGCGATCAATACGGTGGCATCAGCGTACAGCAAAATGGGGATCCATTTATTATTTACCATGGAGACTTCTTTTACAGAGTGTTTCACTGCTGATTCTACACTGGTAGCATAGAGTGAAAACAGAAAGGGGGTTAGCACACAGCCCTGCCTGATGCCCCTGAGGATAGGGAAAGAACTAGTACATTCATCCTGGCTGCCAAATCTAAAGCATGCTGAATATTGGGAGTATAATTGACGAATGAAAATATTATAGTTTCATCCACCCCCATGCCTTTCAGGAGACTCCATAGTTTGCTGTGTGAGACAGAATCGAAAGCCGCGGGGGCGTGGCTTGAATGCCAGAGCAAGATCGCAGATCGGGCGTGAGCTCTGCACTTCAGCGGAACTCGGTAGCCCTTTATGAACCTCTATCTCGCGGTTCTCATCTCCACGAAGAAGTTTATTGCCACCGGAACATGCGCTGCATTCGCTGACCGTGTTTGGACTTTCTACCTGCTCCCCTCATCAAGTTACAGCCAGCTGCCCTTTTCCTTCATCTCCGACGCGGGCGACCGCCATTTTGCGCTGCCGCTCCCGCGTTTTATTTCTTCAAACATGCTGGCCTGTCGACTAAGTTCCAAACACCACCATTGGAATATGCGGTGAGCGTATTTATCGGGTCTGCATTGTTTTCTTGCCCTCACCTTTCTTGGATAAGGAATTTGGCATCTTCGTGAGGCGGGCTGTCGCCATTTCATGGCTCCGCGCTCACGAGCTCTTTTTTTTTGCCTCATTACAACAAACCATCTTGGTTTTTCCGCCTTTTATATTACTGCCATGATTTTTACACACAGTTTTTCCTTTGCCTTTTAACCTTTATGCTTGCTTATTATGACATGGGAGTCTACGCTGAATGGTTTACCTCATCTCCTGGACTTCTGTTCTATTGACTGTGATTTTATGATATGTGACAGTATTCTCCCATCGTGACCTGATGTTTGGTTATTTCTTACTTCTCGGGGATTCTGATATCTATCATTTCTGGTTGCTGAGCTCATGCTTTATTGCCACTCTGGTTACCTTCATATCGTATCCAGTTTTTCATGAGTCAGACTCATGGTCTTCATACCAATAATTTTTTCACGACTAAAGATCTACTGTACAAGCGTTCTCTCACCCCTGGTCTAACGGAGAAACTGTGCTGTTTAGAAGAAGTTCGTGGTCTTCAACCATTTATGTCTACAACAAATGAGAAGTTACGACAGATTGAGGAGCGGTGGATTGGTATGGAGAGCAAGGTGTTAAATTTGGAACAAAGGGTCAGCGATATACAAGATGTTACCACCAAAATTCTGTTACTTGAACAAGAAATTCATAAGCTAAAACTCCACACAGAGGATCTTGAAAATCGAAATCGTAGGAACAACCTACGCCTGTATGGCCTTCCGGAAAATGTTGAAGGGCCTGATATGGTACTCTTTCTTCAGAAATTCCTTCTAGAACTTCTAGATCTTTCATCTTCATCTACTCCCCTCAACATACAAAGGGCCCATCGCTTAGGTCGTCCACCTTCTAATGCTACGAAACCTCGTGGAATTATCATGCTTTTTTTGGAATTCACTGAACTAATGACAGTCCTGAAAGCTGTAAAACTTAAACAACGCCTTATTTGGTCTGGCCATAACATTTTCATTTCACAGGATGTTTCTACTGCAACTAATGCGCGTCGTAAAGAATTTCTCGCACTTCGCCCTCAGATGCGGCATTTGAATATTCAATACGGAATCCCTCATCCTTGTCTCTGCAAGATTACTCACAATGGTCGTTCCCGCTCCTTTGATGACCCGGATAAACTCAAGCTTTTTCTCCACAACTTCTCTTCTACTGAAATGGACACTAATACTTGACTTTTCTAGATTTCTTTATTTGCCTCTCGATCTCTTTGTTCTTTCTCCGTCCTACCTTCCTCGTTCTGTCCTGTCATGACTAGTTCATTTCACTCTCTTTAATTCTTTTTTCGATTGAGGTTCTATATTTCCTATCCTCTTTATTATTATTGCTGAGATCCATTTTGCCTTGCGTCACCATGCTCCCTCCTTATCTTCTTCCTCTCTTCCTACTGATCTGGTTGTCATGCCTTGATCTGTTTATTCTTCTTCACTTTCTATTTCTTCCTTTTTCTTTCCTATGTTGCTTTTTTAATTTTTTTATTTTGCTCCCACTTTTATTCATATATTGTTTCTTCTCTTTTTCATCTCTGATCTATCCTTTTTTCTATGCTTCTTCCTTCAACATATTATTTGGTCACTAATGTCCTTTGTTACTCCTTTCTTATTTAGTTCTTAAGGTATTGTAAGTCTTTTTGTTGTTTTCTCACTATGCCATTTCTTTTGTGTTGCGTCTTCTGCTGTAGATTTACCGTTGAAATGTATCTGCTTCGACTATGTTGTGGTACTGTATGTCATTTTTCTTGCACTATTTCGTTTGTATATATCTCATGAGTGGTGTTCCATTTTTTGTAGATGTGCTCCTGCTGTGCCTCGATTCCACGTGTATTTTACCCTCCTAACCCTCCATTATGTGTAAGTTCGCTACGTGGAACGTTCGTGGTCTTGGTCACCCCGTCAAACGTCAGAAGGTATTGTCTCATTTATCTAAACTTGATTCTCAGGTTGCCTTTCTTCAAGAAACGCATTGTTCTGATGTAGAATCTCTTAAATTGAAGAGAAATTGGGTGGGACAAATTGTTTATTCTCCTGCATTGAATAAGAAAGGGGGTGTTGCCATTTTGTTTCATAAATCGTTATCTGTACAAATACTTTCTACACAATGTGATGCTGCTGGACGGTGGGTGATGGCAAAGGTTGTTATACACAACAAGACCCTAGTTTTATTGAACATTTATGGTCCTGTCAAACCAGACCCCAAATTTTGGGATGCAATAAAAATTTTAATTTCTTCCATTGATTGTCCTGATATTGTTGTTGCTGGCGATCTTAACCAGTGGATTGACCCCTTTTCTGATAGATCATCTAAATGTAAGTTTAACCCAGATAAATCTCATAAAGCATTTCAATCGGCCATTACCTCTCGTCCACTTTATTATGCCTGGAAGACTTGTAATCCTGATTTGCTCGAATATACTTTTTTTTCTAGTGTTCACCACACTCGTTCTAGGATTGATTATGTTCTCGTTAGTAAATCTCTGCTTTCTTCTCTACAATCCTCAGAAAATGGTTCCATTTTTATCTCTGACAATGCACCTGTACATGCTATTCTTGACCCCTCACTTACTTCACCCCAATTTAGTCAATGGAAACAAAAAAAATTTCTGTCTCAATGAGGACTCTGCTCCGGACATGATAGATGCACTCCCGCGGGAATATGATATCAATAGGATAGATAGACCTACTGGGCGGGGAGGTGGAATTGCTGTAATTTTCAAGTATGAAATTCAATGCACGCTGGAGGTAGCAGATATCAGGGACAGTGAAGCTGGTTTCTTTTCTATCACTGGACTCGATAATCAGGTCCTAAAAGGATTCCTAGTTTATAGGCCTTCGGGCTAAAGGACAAGGTTTGCAGTGAGTCTGTTTGACTGCTTGGTACAGCCGGCTATAAGGTACGAGAAACTGATATTCTTAGGGGATTTAAATTTTCACTTTGATGATCCCGCCAATACAGAGGCGCTAGAGCTCCGTAATGAGATTGCCGCGCTGCAAATGACCCTTAAGTCAGAGTTGCCTACTCACTGTCTGGGCCACCTACTTGACCCGATTTTTTCTAACTGGGAGTTGCTGATAATTGATACCCCAGTACCGGTGGTCTGGTCGGATCACTTTCAGATTTCCTTGAAGATGAAGGCACAGTTGGTGAAGGTATGGGCCAAGGGGGATGGCAAAAACAATCGTAGGAGATGGGCAGACTTCTCCTTGGACAAGTTTAATAATGCTCTTGGCCAGACTGGGCCCCCGGATGGTCTGGAGATAGAGTTGGCGTGTGGGGCTCTCGACAGACGCATTACGCAGGCATTAGATAGCACGGCCCCCTGGTCAAATAAAGGATCTCTGAGGCAAACTAAATCTGCACCTTGGTTTGGGCCCGAACTCATGAAGGAAAAAGCGTCTTGTAAGCGCCTCGAGAGACGGTGGAGAAAAGGCTTTACCGCTGCAGACAGGAGGGACTACAAAATTAAGCTCAAGGGCTATCATGCCTTAATTAGGAAACATCGCACTTCATATTATAGGGACAGAATTGAGGGAGCTGATAACCCAGTTAAAGAATTGTTCTCTGTTTTTAAAGAAATATCCTCCTTATCGAGTATTGCCGCTCCTGTGAAGGGGTCAGTGGAATCCTGTGATCGTGTAGCGCAATTTTTCTTGGATAAGGTGGAGAAAATCTACTCCTCCTTTTCGGCGGAGGCCAGAGTAGGATGCGGGATAGATGAGGCCCCTATACCTTTTAAAGGGACTGAGAATCTTACTTCCTTTAGCATTCCCCCTCAGGATCTTCTAGTCAAAATAGCGGCCAAAATTAAATCGGGCTCCCGAAATGATCCTGCGCCTGCGAAAATACTGAGGAAAAGCATGGAGATCTTAGAACACCACATTCGTCATCTGCTAGAACTTTCCTTTGGTTCAGGCATGGTTCCGAAAGCTTGGAAAGAGGCTGTGGTGCTCCCTCTAAAACAAAAAGCTAACATTAGCGCAGAGCAACTTGATAACCTGCGTCCGATTTCACTTCTCCCTTACTTCTCTAAAATTGCGGAGAAAGTCGTCAATATACAACTGACGGACCATATTGAGACTTACAAACTACTTCACCCCACCCAATCGGGTTTTCGGGCGTCCTATTCTACTGAATCTGCCCTGCTTCTGTTGACAGAGATCATACAGAAGTTGGTGGATGAAGGCCAGACAGCAGCACTTATTCTTTTAGATTTAAGTGCTGCTTTTGACACTGTAGCACATCACACCTTGCTGCAGTGTCTAAAAAATGGTGGTGTGGCAGGTAAAGCTTTGAAGTGGTTGGAGTCATTCTTACATAATCGCAGTTTTCAAGTAGCTCAGGGGCCATACCGGTCCAAAGACATCTGGCTGAAACAGGGGGTGCCACAAGGGTCCAGCTTGAGCCCTACTCTCTTTAATTGGCGCCAGTAGCAGAGATCACTGAGAGATTTGGGTTGCAAGTTGTATCTTACCCTGACGACACTCAACTTGTCGTGTCTCTCGCACAATCAGATGAGACAGCAGCCAGGAACTTTTCTGCTTGTTTGCAGAAAGTAGCTGCCTGGATGGCCGATTACTGTTTAAAAGTAAACTGTAGTAAGACGGAGGTGCTGATTGTGGGGAAGGCACCTTCGGTGTGGACATCTGCGTGGTGGCCGCAGGTGCTGGGACCGCAACCCACTCCCAGCGCACAAGTCAGAAATTTGGGAATCTGGCTAGATAGTAAAATCTCCTTTGAGTACCACTCAAGGCGAGTGGCAGGCCTGTGCTTATGTATCCTGAGGAGCATGAGGAAGACGCTTGACCTGATGCCCACTACAGCCAGGAAAACCCTTGTCCATGTTCTCATCACATCTAGGCTGGACTATGGGAATGTCCTGTATCTGGGTGCTAACAGCAGGTGCATTACTCGGCTACAGCGTATACAGAACGCAGCGGCCCGTCTGGTCTTGATGTTGCCCAAAAGAGCATCATCCAAGAAAGCCCTAGAAACACTGCACTGGCTTCCGAATAAGGAACTGGTGTTGTTCAAAACCCTGTCGATCATTCATCGCATTGTTCAAGGGAAAGGGCCTACTTATCTTCCCAATCTGCTGACCCCATACATCCCTTCGCGTCAACTGAGATCCAGTGGTATGGGGCTGGTTATCTGCTGTATCATAGCGTGGGGACACACTGGCCTTAGTGTAACCAGGCGCTTTAAAAATGTCTTATTATTATTATTTATTATCTGACACTAATTTAATTACAGAAGCCACCAAATTTATTAAGGATTTTTTTGATTTTAACAATCCAATGGATACCTCTGTCTCTAATAATTGGGATGCCTTCAAAGCCTCTTTTTGTGCTTTCACTATTTCCTATGTCTCCACTAAAAAGAAAACTATGCGGAAAAAGTATAATGAACAATTACAACACCTCAAATAAATGGAACACACATTCTACACTTCTAAATCACCTTCTACTCTCCTTAATTTAATTAAGGCCAAATCTGAACTCAATAAACTAGCCACTACTGAGGCTTGTAATAATCTTCTCAAAATTAAATCCAAATATCATGGTGATCAAAATAAAGCTGGTAAAATGCTTGCCAATTACCTGAAAGTTAAATCTGAACGCAAGAATATTGGCCCCATTTTTAATGATTCCACTAAGAAAATGGTGTCCTCAGATGAAGATATTGCAGAAGTCTTTCATGAATTTTATAAATCCCTCTACACTGATGATACACTTCCTTCTAATCAAAACTTACATACTTTTTTCTCAGGTCTCCCTTCTCTCCCTTCTTTACCTGATACATTTAATGATTTAGAGAAAGTGATTACTTCTCAAGAAATAATTAATCCTATTAATTCTCTAAAGAAATCCAAAGCCCCCGGTCCTGATGGTTTGTCCATTGAATTTTATTCTACCTTCATCTCTATTTTTGTCCCTCACCTTCTAGCACTTTTTAATTCTTTTATTAACAATGCCAAAGCTTCTGGCTCCTTTATGGATGCTTTAATTGTTATTATCCACAAACCAGATAAAGATCATACTCAATGTAAAAACCTCCGACCTATATCTTTAATAAACTATGACTGCAAAATATTTGCCAAGATTCTTGTGTCAAGACTTGAAACGATTGTCCCTTTATTACTTAAAACTGACCAAGTCGGATTTGTCAAAGGTAGATTGGCATCAGATAATGCACGAATGTTTACCAATATTATCTCATATGCTAAAAAATATAAGTCTCCCCTTGCTGCACTATCATTGGATGCCGAGAAAGCATTTGATTGGATCAATTGGCAATTTATGCTTAAAACTCTTTAATGGTTTGGTTTTGGCCCTACTTTTATTTCTTATGTTAAGTTATTATATTCCTGCCCTCGGGCTAGTATTTTTGTTAATAATCATTTCTCAAAATGTTTCTCTTTGTCCAGAGGTACAAGGCAGGGGTGTCCCCTTTCGCCTTTACTTTTTGTTTTATGCCTTGAACCTTTCCTGGAACACATTCGTATTAATTCACGTATATCTGGTTATATTCATAATTCTATTGAGACCAAAATATCTGCCTATGCAGATGACATCGTAATTTATATGTCAAACCCTACTGACTCACTCCCGTCCTTTATGGAAGAGGTCCAATTATTTTCTAGTATTTCTTTTTTTTTAAATTCTTTTTATTGTATAAACAGGCTCCATACAATCGCACAGAAGACATCAGCAGTAAGACAGTGATACATATAGGACAATGCTACATAGCATAACACATCATCAAATAAACTTGCATTGGTAGATTACCCCCCCTATCGCGCCCCCCACCCCGACAGCCACCCCGCTAGACACCCCCTCCGTGGATCTCTCCACCGTGAGCATTCCTGCAGGTACTATGATGGCACTGTACCCTCTGCCGCCCCGCTCCCTCCTCCCTTCCCCCCGACCTCCCTTCCGTCTCAGTGTGTGGAGTAACTGGCAATTTCTCCCCCATTGCTAATTAGACCCAGACATGTCTTGGGTATTTACCAGCTCCCCTCTATATTGCCTCCATGCCGCCAACACCTTCTCCCACTTTTTAGGGCATCGCCTACTTTTATAAATGACTCTTTCGGCCCTCTGGCACCAATCCAGATCCCTCTCCCAGTCTTCCACTGTTGATATTACCTCACTCCCCCATAGTTTTGCTATGTTCCGCTTTGCAACCATGCTAGCTAATGCTAACCAGATCTTGTCGCCTTTCGACCATGTGATATCACTTGTGACTCCCAATATGTGCCAACGAGCCTCCAAGGGGACTCCCGACCCTACTACCTCCCCCATGATGTCAGATAATCTGGACCAGTAAGCCCTGATCTTGGTAAAGTCCCATAATATGTGGAAAAACGTGCCTTCCTCCCCACAGCCCCTCAGACAGAACCTCGAATCGACATAGCCGATCCTATACTGCGTCGTGCATGGGGTATAGGAGCAGTGCAGAATACGGAGCTGGATGAATCAAAACCTGACTCGAATTGCTACCTCACGCGGGCCTTGTAGTGCCTCCCTCCAGTCATTGTCATCGTCATCCAATAGCCCTACGTCCGATTCCCACTTCTCCCCCAGGGGATCAGATCAGTTTTTTATACGTTAGGGAAATTGCTTTGTCTACCATTGGGTCCATCAACAGCCTATCCTCCAGAGGGGCATATTCCGGGAGTTGTTCCCCGGCCGGCAGATGTTCATGAATGGCGTGTCTGAGCTGCTGATAGTGTAAGAATTCCCCGCTCCTCATTTGGAATTCTGCCTATAGGGACGCGAAGTCCATCACGTCCCCCCTTCTCCAAAGGTCTCCTAGCCTATCAATGCCTATGAGGCTCCATGCCTGGAGGCCTTTTAACTTTACCACTGCTGGAAGAAAGTTTCCGGCCCACAATGGGGTCTGAGCTGTGAGTTTCGCCCCCCACCCCAACAACTTTGTTGCACGCTTCCAAATTCCCACCACTGCAGCCGTTTGAGGTGGGAGAGACCTGTGGCCTCTTCCCTTATTGTAGAGGGCTGCCAGATAGGTGCCAGTCCCGAGGACCATGCGGTCCACCCAATACACCGGTTCCTCCATAGGAGCAAACACCCAGCGATTCACATTAATCAGCTGGGTCGCCCAGTAATACAGCCGGACATCTGGGACCGCTAACCCACCTTCATACATTTCCCTCTGTAATTTCATCAGAGCGATCCTCGGGCAACCCCCGCTCCACAGCAATGAGCGCTGCTCCGACTAAACCGTTCGGAAGAATTGTTCCGGTACCATGAACGGTGCGCTTTGTAGCACATAGAGCAGACGGGGTAGAGCCATCATTTTAAATAGAACCGCTCGCCCCATTAGGGACAAAGGGAGAGACCTCCAGTGCTCGACGTCGCTGCGTAGGCGCTCCATCTGAGCCATTACGTTCAAACGCATATAGTCCGCTTCTGTCTTCGCGATCCAGATCCCCAGGTAGCGGAAGACCTCTTTCCATACCAATCCTCCACACTCACTTGTGAGGCACGGCGTCTGGCCCGCTAAAACATGACCCAGGGATTTGTCCCAGTTGATGCGGTATCCTGAGAAGGTACCAAACCGGTGAACGATCTCCAGCAGTCTCTAAATGGAAGGCTCTGGACGCTGAACATACAGGAGGACATCATCAGCGTACAGCGAGATACGCTCCTCCCAGCCTCCCCCCAGGTCTATGCCCTTCACTCGGGAGTCCGCCCGCATCAACGCCGCAAAAGGTTCCAATGCTAACGCGAACAGTGTCGGAGAGAGCGGGCAGCCCTGTCTCGTGCCCAGTCATAGATGAAACTCCCTAGACAATGCCCCGTTAACCTTCACTCTCACCCGCGGGTCGGAGTATAGGAGTCTCACCCACGCTTGAAATTTGTCACCAAACCCTATCCTGGCCAAGACTGCATATATGTACTGCCACTCCATGCTATCGAAGGCCATGTGAGCGTCTAGCGAGATCAGGGCCGCTGGTGTGTCTGGCTGGCCCGCTGTCATCTGTATCACCCCATACAGGCGCCTCAGACTAAGCCGCGTGCTCCTATGCGGCATAAAACCAGACTGGTCCGGGTGTATCAGTGGCTGAAGTTAAGGAGTGATATTGGCCTGTAAGAACTGCATCTGTCCTGTGGCGCACAGGATTTATGAATCACCACAATTGTGGCTGATCGAAGATCTTTCACCAGCCGCCCTGCCTGTAGAGCCTCCTTGTACATTTCCAGCATATGGGGTGCAATTCTGCTAGAGACACACCTAAACGCCTCCGCCAGAAAGCCATTGGGTCCCGGCGCCATCCCCGCCTGCAAGTCACCCATGGCATGTTCTATTTCCGACACTGTGATGTCGGAATCCAGAATGTCCCTATCCGCTGGTTCCAATGTTGGTAGCCGCAGGGGGGGTCAAGAAATCCTCGCACTATCTCACATTCTGCTGAGTTTGGGACCGATAGACTGTTTGGTAGTAGCAGGCGAATTCCTCCGCTATTTCCACACTCGTGGTATTCATCGCCCCTGCCTGAGTTCGAATCCCCGGCACCCAATTGCGATCCCTATCCCTCCTCTCCAGCCAGGCTATCATCTTGTTGGCTTTGTCACCCAAATCATACACATGCCTCTGGGTAGCTAGTGCTCGCGACCTCGCCTGGTCACAGAGCATATCCTTCATTTCCTTCACCAGGAGGCGGCATTTGTGTCACCTATCCTGCTGTTGTTCTTGCGTTTCCTCCCTTTCTTCCTCCAGTTCTTGCAGCTCCAATTCAAGTCTATCTACTTGGGCACTTTTCTCCTTCTTCCGCTTACCCACCTCTGCCTGCACAAACCCCCTGACTAGTCTTGTATGCCTCCCACACTATGATGCGCGATCTAACGGAGGCAAGGTTGTCCGTTCAATATTGGTCCACTCGCTCCCTAAACTGCGTCTGAAACTCCTGATCCGTAAATAGAAAAGCATCCAGCCTAGGGGGTGCACCCCATTCCCTCCATGGGCCTCGCAACTGTACCTCCACTGGGGAATGGTCCGAGATACCCCTTGCCTTGTGACAGCCACTATGAAAGGAGTTGATGCCACTCGTTTGTGTGAATAGATAATCCAGTCTGGACCCCGAACCATGTGCAGCAGATATGTGTGTGTATTGTCAGGTGTGGGGGTTATGGGCCCTCCATAAGTCAACTAAGCCCAGCACCTGTGTGAAATCTCAGATGTGGCTCACCCTCCCTCTTGGGGATGGCCCCGGTGACCTGTCAATGTCCCCCGCCATCACATCATTCATATCGCCTCCCAGGAGTAGGACCCCAGTCGGCATGTCCAGTAACAGTTTCCCTATGTCAGGTAGGGTGGTGCCTTGCAACCTCGGGGGGACATAGAGCGAGCAAATATTTAAGGTTACCCCCTCCCAACGCCCCGTAAGAGCTGCGTACCTCCCCTGGGGATCCAATCACTGCCGCCCTATGACCAGCGGGAGGGAGTTTTTAATCAGGATTCCTACGCCCCTTGAGCCAGTAGTGAAACCGGCGTGCGCCCTAAGTGTGTAACCAAATCTGTTGAGTGCCTTATAGTGATTCCCCACCAAGTGTGTTTCTTGAAGCAACACTATATCAGGGCCATGCCTATGCAAATACTGAAGAACCATGGTGCGCTTGATCTTATCTTGCAAGCCGTTAACATTCCAGGATAGGACCGTGACTGTCCGTGTCGTTGCCATGTGCATCAGGAAAAGAAATCAATACATATTGCAAAAGGATAAGCAGAACCCCACTGCCGCCCACCACCCACCTGCCTGCCAACCGTGCCTCTGGAGCCATTGAAAATTGACACAAAACCAACATTGCGATCATCAACCAACTTGCAACCCCCCTTCACCAACCCCTGGATCCCCCCCACCCTGCTACCCTGCTTCGCAGGCCAAACGGGCCCAGCATACCCCAACAAGCAGAGCGCCTGAAACCCACTCAACGAAAAACTAAGGGGTAAGTGGCAACCAAAAGGCCATCCCGAGGGTACCGGCCGACCCCGTGTCGGAAACACAGGCCACCACTCAATGTCCAAGTGTCCGGTTAAAGACCTGGCACCGCATACCTCCCCTCCCCCAAAGACACCCCCCCACAGTGCTTTACCACATGTCCGCCGGGGGCAAGATGTCCCCCACCTCAGTTCTCGTTCACTGCAGGCCACCACAGCCCCAACTCGTAGTAGCAGTTAGACCCACACGGGAGTCCACCAAGGGGGCACAGTTGTCCGAGTATATCCGTGCGTCGAATCACTGCCATCCGAGTCAGCCCATATCCAGTGAGGCCGATAAGCTGCGTATCCCATGTCTGTCCGGCGTCCGAGGAGAGCTCTCTCTGCCTCCGATCGTCTCCTCCCACAGAGACCAGCGAAGTTGTCGGGGACGGAGCCTCTGTATTCCGCCATGCCAGGCCCGTTGCGTGTCTTTGATCCACGCCATGGCCTCCTCTGGGGATGTAAAGAAGAAGGATTTGCCCTCAGCCAAGATCTTGAGGCGCGCAGGAAAATACATCATGTACTTGAGGCCCAATGCTCGTAGCTCCTTTTTCACACCGTCAAATGAACGGCGCACCTGCTGGACCCTGTACGTAAAGTCCGGAAAGAACCGTATCCCTGCATTGTCTATCCGGAGGTCACCCTTTTGACGTGCTGCCTGTAGAATGGCGTCCCAGTCACGGAAGTTGAGTATCAGGGCGATGATAGTCCTTGGAGGGGCCCCTGGACGGGGAAGGGGGACTGGGGCCCTGTGCGCACGTTCAATGATAAAGACCTTAGAGAGTCTCTTGGGCTGGAGGTGTTTCAAAATGAGGTCTTCTAGGAACAGATCCATGCTTTGCCCCTCCATTTTCTCCGGTACACCTAGCACCCGTACGTTGTTCCTCCGGGCACTCCCTTCCTGATCCTCCAGCCGTGCCGTGTTCAGCTTTTGCTGGTGGGTCAGTTGCTGGACCTGCTGCTGTAATTGCTTAGTGGCGCTCCGAAGTTCTCCAATGTCCGTAGCATTCTGAGTGGCGTTTGCCGACGTTTTGTTGAGGTCAGCCCGCTGTAGTGCCAACTCGATGGCCACCTTGTCAATCTTCATCTCCAGTGTCATTCCCAGTGACTGGATGGCTTGCATAATGGCTGCCAACAACGGTTCAGACCCTTCCGCCACAGTTCCAGCGTGCGTATCTCCTCCTCCACCCGTCGGGCCGTGTATTTGTCGATGGTGTTGGCCTGGGTGGCAGTGGAGGATTTGGATTTGGTTATAGTCTTGGATGGGAGTCCTGAGACACCTGTGGAGCCTCCCCTCTTGCCAGAGCCCTCAGACTCGCTGCCCTGTGTCCGGCCACGCGCCCCAGGTGCCATCTTTCCCGCCAATCCGCACACGACACTGGGGTCTCACCACAGGCCTCCTGCTCACCGACGGGCTCAGTCCAGCCCCCGCGGGGAACTTTGCCTCAGCCTTTCGCCAGTTAGGGGCAGCGTCCGACTTTGTCCCAGTATCCAGCAATGGCCTGTCGGCTTCCCCCGGCGCCTCCTGCCGTCCACCCCCTGCAGTACAGTCGATTGTCCTCCTTCAAGTCACCAGCCCCAGGGCAAGCGGCCCCAACAGGTCACCAGGCCCAGACTCTCCTCTGATGGTCACTCTAGACCGCCTGCAATCAGCGCACCCAGTCTGCGGTTCTCCGCGGCAGTATTGGGCCTCCTTTAATCAAGCTCCACCAGGCAGGCTGAGATCAGCAGATCGCAGGGGGCACACAATCCACCATTGCCCCAATGCGTCCCCCCGCCGTGTAGTCGAAGGCGGGCCACCTCCAAAAGTGCCGACAGTAACTGTAAACAGCAAGCATATGTCCCAGACCGGGCCCCGAGTCGTCTGCGCGTCCCCGGCGCTCCCTCACTTGTTCCCAGCCTCGTCCGCACTCGAGGCCAGGGCTTCTCCATGTCCACAGGCTGGAGCCGGGCTCCGGCAAGGCCGCAGACACCGGGCCGCACTTCTCCGCTACTGGAATGGTCTCTCCTGGCGCGGAGCTCTCCCGCTGCCAGGATCTACGGCTGTAGGGAGAGTGGCAACAGGTTGATGGCCGGATTTAGGGGTCTTGCGTCGACCCTCGGAGGAGCCTCGAGACTATGCAGCCATCTTAGCCGCCGCCAGGCCACGCCCCATATTCTAGTATTTCTGGGTATAAATTAAATCTCTCAAAAACAGAAGTTTTACCATTAAATTCTATCTGTTATCAATTTATGTTTAACGATACCGATTTTACTTGGTGCCCTTCTAAAATTAAATACCTTGGTATTTGGTTCTCCTCCTCTTAGCATACCACTCTTAAATACACGTCTAATTCTTTACTTACAAAAATTCAATCACTTCTCCATACCTGGTCCCCTTTATTTCTTTCCTGGTGGGGTAGACTGGACACTATAAAAATGATGATTGCTCCCCATGTCCTTTACACACTATCTATGCTACCCATTGAAATTTCTCTCTCCTTTGTTTCTCAAATTAATTCCGCATGTATAAAATTCCAGTGGAATAAGAAACACCCACGTATTTCTCTTACCAGAGTTATTTGTCCTAAATCTGAGGGTGGTGTCCGTTTCCCTAATTTCAGAGCCTATCACTCAGCCTTTCTAATCAAGCAAGCCTTCGCCTTATCATATGACTTTGCTGATCTCCCTATTCCTAGATGGATTGTTTATGACCGCTCTTTATTAAAAGATTTTTCTTTTCCTACTGTACTACATATGTCTAACAGCACTTTCCTATCCCATAACCCTATTTTAAAATATTCTCAGAGTCTGCTTTATAATATTTTTTCTAATGATCTCACCCCCTTTCAATGTTTCTTATCCTCCACAATGTAGTCTAACAAATACCTTAGGTATAAAGGTAAATCATTCTACTACAAATTTTGGAAGGAGAAGGGTATTCTTTATGTTCATCAATTGATCTCCCAAAACTCTGTTCTCCCCTTTTCTACTCTGCAACTACAATTTCAATTACCTGATTCCTGTACTCAAGAGTATAATAAACTTTCCAATGCCCTACGATCACAATTACATACATTTGTTATCCCAGACGCTATAGCTTCCCTTACTCCAACCTCTCCCCTATATCTCTTATTTCCCACACATAGACCTAAGGCTGCTCTTGTTTATCAGTTATTATTATCTCGTATTGTTGAGAGACCGAAGTCTTCTGTTGAAATTGCATGGGAAACTGATGTGTCTGTCTCCTTTTCCATTACAACTTGGGACAAATTATGGTCTAAATTGTTTAAATTTTCTGCTGCTGCTCGTATTACTCAGTCTTTATATTTCATCTATAATAGAGCTATTATGACCCCAGTTGGGATTTCGAAGTTTTCTCCCTCTTCCTCCCCTCTATGCTGGTCTTGTTCTCTGATACTGGCACATTGAAACACCAACTCTATGAATGTTCTAATGTTCTTAACTTTTGGAAATCTGTTTGGTCTACGTGCATGCAAATTTTTAAATGCAACCTTACTTTATCTTCACAAAATGTATTTCTAGGTTCCTTATCGCCTGATGTAGATCACTCAACCCATGTTTCCTTGTTATTTGATCTTTTTATTGCACTAGCTTTTAAAGTTATCTTGCTATCCTGGAAAGATAATTCTACATTATCATCTGTTACTTGGTGGAATTTTATCTGTGACGAGCATAGAATTGCTACTGTTTCCTCTCTTTCTATCTCTCAAAAAATTAAATCTGATCTCCTATGGTTTCCTTTTTCATCTTATCTATCTACTTATAATCCTGCACATTAAATCTGTTATTTCCTCTTTCTTTTCTGTCATATTATTCTTTTTCTTTTCTCTTCTTTCCCTTTTTTCCTTTTTTATTTCTTTTTCCTTTCTTTCTCTTCTTTCTCTCTGGTTCTGCATATATTTCTCCATTACATTCTTTCGTTTTTTCTTATTGTATACATATTATGCTGTCTATATTGCAAATCTATTGTTTTATTGCTTTTATTTCTCCTTATACTTCCTGTAACTGAAAACTCAATAAAAGCTTCTTAAACAAAAAAAGAATCGAAAGCCGCAAGAGATCCACAAACGCCATAAAGATATTTCCTTCTTTAATTTGGGTATACCTGGCTGTGATTAGATTCAAATTTAGACACTGATCCAAATTCCCCATCCCTTTTTTCAAACCATATTGCACCAGTATTACTATATTTTTGTCAATAGCCCTATCCTCTAGCCTGTTTAATAACAGACAGCCCAGTATTTACAGTGTTCCTTCCAAGAGTGAAATGGGTCTATAGTTTTTGAGCAATAACTTATCCCCTTTCTTATGTATTAGCACAATAATTGTCTGTTTCCATGAGGCAGAGGGACCACTATAGCAACTGCATTAAAAACTTTTGTTAAGAATGGGATCCAGAGATTCGCAAAAAACAAATTGACCAGGGCCCCATCCAGGCCTGGGGCGTTAGGAGCTACTGCATTTCATCAGACCACATTTTACCTCTGCCATAGAAAAGAGAATAGGGGTACACATGTCATTAGATAGAACGTCATCAGTTACATTTTCCCTGTCTGGTGCTGAACCAAATATATCTGTATAATGATCCACCCAAGCATCCTCTCCAACATGGACATCTAAAGAGGGTTCTGTGTCTTGGTTCAGAATGGGGTGTTAACTATAGCCCAAAATTCTTTGGAATCTTTTGAGGATGCAGCAAGTTGTAGATTGACCCAAGCCTCCTCCTTCTAGGCTTTAGGTCTACCCGCCTACATTACTTATATTGGGTACCGAGATAGGTGACCAGTTTTTTATCTCTTGGCTTTTCTTTTAATGCTGTGTCTAAATTACTGAGAGCCTTGGTGCAAGCAGCATCAAACCAGCACAGAGTCATGGTTTGCAGCTTCCTCTTCCGGGATCGTAAATTGCATTTCATGACATTCAGCAATGAAACAAATGCCTGCACTATATTCAGTGGTTCACTATACAAATCTAGGCAGGTTAATATTTCCTGCTGGGTGCACCCAATTATATTTGGTAATAATATGTCATAATTTATGTTTGCCCATTTCAAGACTATTCCGTACCTTCTTTCTATTGATGGCACTGGAATTCTCCTATCAGGCAGGTGAAGGAACCATTCCAATACATTTGGGAAGTAAGTGCAGCATGGTCGCTAAAATCTGTGACGAGGGTTTCTATCTGATCAAAAAATATCTTTACAGGCAGCACGACCAAAAGTTAATTTATTGCAGTACCATAGATAGTATCCCCAAACATTTTTACCAAAGTACCCATAGACTCATCAATTGGGTTAAGTATTACCAAGTTTCTCGTTTTCAAAAACCTGTGTAATTCGTCCCTGTATGGGGTGTGTGAAAAAGGCAGTGATACTATACCTACTTCATCAATCAACAGAAATAATGGTATTGCTAAACTGGGACAGCTATGAGCGTTAAAATCATCCAACCAGATTATATTCTGGGGATTATGATAGTAGTTATTGCCCTGTCAATTGCACACTCTAGTGAGTCAATTGCCTCGGACATATTGCCCTCAAAGTTATTATTGTAAGAGTTAATTAGGAACATGTCCTCTACTCCTGGGCCACTACACACTATGATTTGGTAATAAGAGGATTGCACATTGGTCCTATACATTTTTACACATAGAGTGTTTCTAATCAAGGTCAGTAATCCTCCCCTCGCTCTGCCTGACCGTGAGACAATTGCAGGAGTTTGAATCGCACGGAATCCATCAATATGGACAACATCCACTTCCCATGTTTCTTGCAGGCAAACTAGATCGTATCATTCAATAATCCTAGTCTAATCGTCATTGTTCCAGTTAGATCTGAGCCCCGCTACATTCCAACACAAAGATTTTACTGTGTCTTTTCTCAGATACAGGGGATGGTTAACTATTAAAGAAATTCCCTCCTGGTGACCCTGACTATGATGTGTATGCTGGGACTCCCTTCAGTCCTCCTGTCAATCACGGGAAACATCCTTTGCAACGCAACTTTTACCACGCAGTGCCTTTACGACGCAACTTTTACAACGCAAACCATTACAACGCATTGCGCTGGGGGGCGCTCTAGGATAGGGAATACGTTTAATTTACTGTCCAACACCTTCCCTAGTGTCCACGGGGACTGGAGTTGGAATAGTAAATTAAACTATTCACTATCCAGCGCCCCAAAGCACTATGCGTTGTAAAGGTATTCATTGTCAATACCGCGTTGTAAAGGCATGCGTGGAAAAGTATGCGTTGTAACATCATACATCCGTCAATCACGTCTCAAGGCCCTCCAGGGCCGTGAATGTATTGGTCAATAGAATAGCCGCTATGTGATTTCATCTTTCAGGGATGACTAAAGGAGTGGGAGGGGGACCAAGATTATTATCCAAACCACTACCTGGAAACTTAGGGCCTAAGGTCTATAGAAGAAACTCAATTGTAAGGCATAAATTTGCGTTGACGCTATTGGGTAATTGGGGAGCATATCCAAGAGATGTTTTACAAGACGTTGGTTATTGAAGTTAATTATCGTGCAGTCCCCCCAATTGATTTTGGGGAATAGCCCAACCATTGAACTCTTCTGGCCATGATTATATGATTTGCAATGTTGGAACATTCATAGGTATCAAAATACTTAGACATCCAGTGTAGTGATTTGTTCATCAGTTGATGTGTGGATTCTAACTGCGCATGCTGCAATTGCGGGGTGTTTATTAAAATAATCATGAATGGACATGCAGCCAGAGGGAAGTTCAAGTTAGGGTTGTTCTGTGGTGAGTAGACTCCCCACTCCCCCCCCTAACATGTCCTGTCTTGCTCTAGATATATCTGAGGCACTGGTTATGTGTGTAGCCTGCCGGCTTAGATTCAATTAAATCCAGAATTAGGTGTGATTGTTTGGGACCCAAACACAAAAACTAAACCGGCTCTACCTTGCTTGAGTCATGTGAACACATTGCCACAGTACTAATACATGCTTGAGCTTCAATGATTAATAATAAGGTGTATTTTGCAGAGGTCAGATCCGAATGGCATGGGAAGACTAGGCAGTGAGATATGATGTTCTTGTTCTAGCATTTGCAGGTGTCTCACAAGGTTGCATCTACAGAGGAAAGAACATACTATTTAACAAACGTTATTAATGTACCTGGGAGGAGCTGTTACACATACAACTAAAGCATATCTGTTTGTCCTGCCTGAAAGCTTAACTGCTGAGTGAATTCCAATTGTAGAACAAGGGTAAAACTACCTGTGCTAAGAGTTTTTTGTCTGACATTTTACTGGAGGTCCAGGTGTTCTCATGTCATTCAGCTTATGAAAGCTTTGCTCTCAAAGAACGATCCTGCTTGGTTATCTTCTTGCAGTAGTTTAGATTTGCTGCCAAATATATTCCAGGGGTTTGCAACTGTTCAGCTGATTGTCTGATTACCAGAGATCAGGAGTCTGTTTCATTATGTGAGGAGGTGGAAGAAGTGTCTGATGTTTTTGTCATATCTTTGAGAAGAGGAATTGAGAGAGGGATTGTCTAAGGATGAAACTCTATGTGCATTGGACATTGATGAAAGTTCCACAGAATGAGCTGTTGTCTGGTTTATGAAGAACTTGGGAAGGATTGAGTTGTCAGTAGATAAAGTAATTTTTTTCAGGGGGTCGAGCGCTATACCTCTAGAGATTCTCAGGAAGAAATTCTTAGTCGTGGCTCTTGAGGGATATCCTGAGATTGTAAAGACTAGGGGAAGGACTAGGGGCTGATTGTTGGGAGCCAGGTTTAGACATGGAGGTGAAATATACGGTAAGAAGAAATAAAAAGAAAATCACCACTAGTGGTAAGGGGTTAAAAGTAAGATAGATGCCCCCTTGGGAAGAGGTCACCATAGAACTGCTTAAATCCATAAGAAGGGTGCATGTTACTAACCAACTCATAATTATGATGGACTGATAATCGAAAAGGGTACAGGTGTCATGTATCAGAATCATCAAATTTTGGGGTGTTTCTAGGAAAATGTTTTCAAATCTGAGACTCATCCCAGGGGTTTGCTTTTTGAAAATGGAGGTCAATTTTGCTCAAGTGTGATACAGAGTTATTTGAGGTCATGTGGCATCATCCATAACAGGTGTTTTCTCTACCATATGGAAATCAATGGATGGTAAAGGGATTATACAAAACTCTTACGGAAGGTATGTAGCTGGCAAAATCGAGTGGGTGTAATGGACAGTGGCACTGCAAAAATTGTGTGCCCCCTTCCGGTTTATTGGATAAATCCCCCTTTGAATTTTTTCAGTGATGCACTGCATGTACTGAGTTGTGCCCACCTGTGCTTAGAGTTTTGCCAGACATTTTACTGGCGTTTCA
This sequence comes from Lissotriton helveticus, assembly GCF_964261635.1. Lineage (NCBI taxonomy): Eukaryota > Metazoa > Chordata > Amphibia > Caudata > Salamandridae > Lissotriton > Lissotriton helveticus. Next base: position 1,028,906,908 of record NC_136067.1, read on the forward strand.
GGAGCTCCCATGTAATTCTGCTTAACCCCTACCGCGCTCATGACGAGCTGAGCTCGTCATGAGTTACACCGCTCGCACGCTCATGACGAGCTCATGTTGTCATGTAACGCGGCTTTTTTAAAAACGCAGCACGCAGCGGGAAAACCGCTAGCACGCATGCGGTTAATAAAACTTTGCTCTCAAAGAACAATTCTACTTATTAATTGTATTTACTGTTTGGGCATTGACACAGGGGATGGGTTATCTCCCTCCAAGAGTTTTGTTTTGTTGTCAAATATGTTCCAGGGGTTTGCAACTTTTCAGTTGATTGTCTTTCTATACTGATGAACAGTCTAGGAACAAACAGGGGCATGATCATGGTATAAGTTTGTGGCGAGTTAGAGAGGAATCCTTGCAAGTGACACAAAAGGTTATGTCTGACCAGATGAAAAGTGTGCATGTTGCTAGATTTAAATTGGGATATTTAGGGCAGGCACAGGACATAGGTGAGCTGCCCTCAGGGTATTGAGGGGTAAGGAAATTGAGGATGGTAGGATCTGGGATCGCCAAATGTTTGTGGTGGTGAAGGAGGTGGCTAAGAGAGTCAGTTCAAATTATTTCTTGAGGAGCATCTTGTGGATACTCGTGAGGCGCTTCAGGGTCCACAGGGTGGTGGTAGATGTAGAAGGAGTACAAGAGTGATCAAGAAACCAGCTAATTTTAAGGACTTTGTGAAACAATAATCTCTGATATTGTAATGTTCAACCCACTCATATTTTGTTTTTATGTACTACCTTAGTGGTCTGTTCCTCTCCCTGTTTCGTTTATTTCTTACAGTTTTCTTTCCATAACATAACTTTATGTTTTGTTTTCTTCTCAAACATGTTTGGTTCATGATGAGATGCCTACTGAAGGCGAAGTTAGGTATATCTCTGGTAGGGCCTCATGCCTGTGAGGGTGATCAAGTGTGTTCTATCATAGAACTCTGCCATTTGGAATGTTGAGATTCAACTGAGTTTTAGCTGAATTGTTGCTAGTTTGGTTGCAGTACAATAAACTGGAGCTGAACCATCACTTAAGTCTGCAGCTTTTTATATTTACCAAGAAATTACAAACTGTTTTTCTTTATCACTGCACCAGCACATTTTAGGTTGCCTTACATCAATACACGTACTCTGTCTGTTATACTATATTAGAGCGTCTTCTGCTAGGCTGGGTGACGCTCTTCTATGATGTACTTGATGTTCGATGTTGGTGATGTCATTTCTGGTGGGGCAGTGACAGTTGAGCCAGCTGCGTCTGGCAGGGATCGTTTGGGGTTCTCCTGAGATTAAACTTCACTCGAAGTTAAATGCGTATTCCAGCGCTTTTTATGTACAGCATTTTTGGCGACACTGTCCAGACGTGGCGAATAACAGGAGATAGTCTAAACCTGAACGGAGAGAAGAACCGAGCCGTGTGAGATGCTTTCGGAAAGGTCACTAAAGCTGCAGTGTCAAGGAACATATGTGATGCAGTGAGAGCAGCGTGGCAATTGTCTTGAAGAGTGAGACCTGTTTAAAGGATTTACAAGCAAAGTGGTGCAGTTTAAAACGGATCTGCGCACAATAGCAAGAAGGTGCAGTTTGAAACGGATCGGCGTACAAGTAAGCGTATTTGTTTAAAAACATCGTGCAGCGGTGTGAGAGAAACCTGACTGTGCACACTAACAGAATAAAATTATAAGACTGGCTGCAAGTATTTATAGACTTTGACATAATATGATAAAGCGCGAAGGATAGTTAAAGTGACAAGCGGGTTTGTGTGCTGTGCTGTGTTTGAAATACGTGAAGATTCCATGCTGCGTAGTTAAGACGCCTCATGCTGAGAGTCTCAAGCTTGGCTCGACAACTCTTAAACTTACGTAATTTATTAATGTGAATTGTCGAGAGGATCGCTGTGCCCGCAACACAAAAAAAAAAGAAAAAAGGAAATCGGCTGTTCATCGAGGTCGGAGCGCAGCGCGAAGCAGCTTATTAAGCGGTTTAGGGCGCAGTGTGAGGCAACATGTCAACGGAGAGACCACAGGAGGGCTGTAGCACGTGTGGAGTGGAGCGCAAAAGCCAGAAGCAGTGCACTGTTGCGCATCAAGCGTGAGAATATAAAAAAAACCTGAGATAACTCACGGCGTGTGCAGAGCATGTTCTTCGTGAGTGAGCTTGATTTCTGGTGAAATACAGAAGCAAAGCAATTTCTCATTGGTCGAACAGAGCAGTGCAGCAACGTACATTCTTATTTGTTGAGGAAAAACTCTGCTGAGGCATTCGAGTTTACTACTGAAGACAAGCCTTAAGTGGAGTTTGCTGCCACCTGGTGGTGAAAAACGGATATGGATGTTAGCAATGCAATTGCTGTTCCACCACCCTTTTTAATGTCTCCTGGAGAGCCATCCATTGAATGGGAGGAGTGGATAGAGAGCTTTGAAAATGACCTGATAGCGTTGGATGGCACAAGATGTCCACCTGTTAGGAAGAAGGCTTTGCTTTTGGGGTCATTAGGAAAGGCAGGCCAGCATATTTTTAAATATTTGCCACCAGAAGGCAATGCGCAAGGAGGAGCAATGGAGGATGTGTATAAGGAAGCAGTGTTGAGATTACAAAAGAAATTTTCAAAGCAAGTTAACGTGGTGATGAGGCGAAACTAGTTCTATACACAGCCTCAACGTGCAAATGAAAGTATTGATGATTTCGTTGTAAGGTTAAGAGAGCTGTCGGTGAAGTGTGAATTTGGACAGATGCAAGAAGAAATGATAAGGGATCAATTGATTGTTCAGTGTGCTTGCAAAAAGACTCAAGAGAGACTCTGGGCGGCTAGTAAATTTCAGAGCAGTGCTGTTGCCAGTGGAAAGAATAAATATCAGAGGCAATGGAGTAAAGTGTCTGCAAAAAATGTTGTCAGGCAGTGTACAAGATGCGGAAGTAGCTACCATTTAGCTGATTCAAAACTATGCTTTGCTGTTGGAAAAGACTGTTTAAAGTGTGGAAAGAGAGGTCATCTGGCGAGAATGTGCAAACAGCAAGGAAATAAAGTAAATGCTATGGTAAAGCACAAACCTCGTATACGGTTATAGTTGTTGATGGAGGAGAGGAAGTTGCAGAAGTCGCAGGAGACGAGCGGAGGAGAGTGCGTCCTAAAGCAGATTTTGAAATAAATGGCAGAAAAGTATCGTTGATGGTTGATACCGGATCACTCTACACCATCATTTCACTTGCACTGTTTAAGGAGATTTGGCCAGAAACATCTTTATATTTGTCATTATGTTGTGTTAAAGTCTTACCAAGGCAATGACATAAGTGTCCTGGGATGTTTGGACGCTGACATTAGTTTTCAAGGAAGAGCTACACAAGGAAAGCTGTATGTGGCTGAGGAAGGTCCACCCATTTTGGGTTGGCCACACCAATTTGATCTGGCTAAAAAGGTGGATCCGAGATCAGATGTTCCGCGGTTGGCTGTTGATAATGTGAGCTTGGATGATATTTTGGAACAACAGAAGGCTGTCTTTGAGGCTAGATTGGGTCAATTTAAAGGGTATGAACATGAAATAAAGTTGAGGAAAAATTCTGTTCCAGTGAAACATGTAGCAAGGAGGATTCCCATGGCGGCTAGAGGAAAGGTCAAAGAAATCATTAAACAGTTGTTAGACGACAGAGTGATAGAACCTGTCGAAGCGTGTTTTTTTTCAGGATGATGTGTTGGTGTTCGGAACGACTGAAGAAGAACATAATTTGTCTTTAGCTAAAGTTTTAGGATGTATAGCCAAGGCAGGGTTGACGTTGCGAAGGGAGAAGTGTAAGTTCTTCAATGGAGAAGTAGAGTATTTAGGTCACTTGGTCACCAGTGAGGGAATTAAACCAAAGGAAAATTTGGTTAGTGCAATTGTTAATGCCCAAGCTCCACATGACAGAGATTCCTTAAGATCTTTTATGGGTCTTGTCGAATATTATGCCAAATTTGTGTTTGATTTCGCACGAAAGACTGAGCCACTGAGAGAGTTGTTGAGACGTGGAAGAAGGTTTGTTTGGGAGGTACAACAGAAGAAAGCATTTGACCTGATTAAACATGATATCACACATGCAGGGGTGTTGACTCCATTTAAGTCTGGCATTGAGTGTATTGTGACTGTGGATGCCAGTGCTGTTGGGATTGGCGCGGTTTTCGCACAAAGACATGGTAAAGAGGAGAAAACGGTTGCTTTTGCGTCCAGATCTTTGACAGAGGTTGAAAGAAATTATGCTGTGATTGAAAGGGAGGCATTGGCAGCAGCTTGGACAACCAACTACTTTAGAGTATTTTTGTGGGGGAGTCCATTTACATTCCGTACGGACCATAAACCATTGTTAAAGGTTCTGGGTCCGGTAGGGATTAAGAATTGTTCAGGAAGACTGGCCAGGTTAGCTGTGAAATTGCAGGAGTTTGATTGTAGGCTTGAGTATGTGCCTGGGTGGCGTAACAGGGTGGCGGACTGTTTGTCGCGTTTACCTGACAAACAAGGTTTGGTAGTGGATCTACCAAAGGAAGAGGTGGTGGCGAATGTCGACGATGCTTTGGAGGTGTATGCAAATGCGATTCAAAAGAATACTTGGTATAAACATATGGAGGAGGATGGTGTTTTGAGTGGTGTGGTGCGAATGATCAAAGATGGTACTCGGAGAGAGGGCACTTTACCAGTGGGTGTCAGACATTTGTTAAAATTGTGGATGAGCTGTCTGTGACTGGAGATGGTATTGTCATGAGGAATGACAAATTTGTTCCACCTTTTGGATTGCATTCTAGATTAATTAGTTTGGCTCATGAGGGGCATCTAGGACAAACCTTGACGATGAAGAGATTGAAGGGGAATTATTGGTGGCCGAACATGGATGCAGATGTAAAGGATTGGGTGGAGCGGTGTTTGGCTTGCAGGGAGTCTGAGAAGAGATTGAGGGTAGGTTTGGGTGCCTCTAAAGAGCCGCAGCATATCACTTCAGCAGAGAGAGTGTGGGAGAAAGTCTGTTTGGACTTTATTGGTCCATTTACATTTTTGCCGCACAGTCAGAAATTTGCGTTAGTGTTAGTTGATGTAAAGTCTAAGTGGATTGAAGTAGCCTTTATGAGTTCAGTTACCACTACTGCTACTATTGGTGTTTTGATGGAGGTATTCAAAAGAGAAGGTTTTCCATCAGTTATTTTGTCTGATAACGACACGCAGTTAACGTCTTCTGAGATGAAAGAGTTCTTGGATTCTGTTGGTGTCAAACATTCCTGTTGTTCATTATACAACCCACAGGGAAATGGGTTGGTGGAACGCCTAAATAAAATGGTGAAGGGTAACATGCAGTTGGCACATAGTTCTGGACTGTCTGTTGTGGATTCTGTAAGTGAAATGTTGTGGGCTTATAGGACAACATTAAACAATAGTTTGGGTGCCAGTTCTTTTGAAATGATGCGTGGAAGGGTAGCTGGTACAAAGTTATTTCCATCATGCATGCGGATTAGCTCTGGGTCTAAATGTATGCATAATACGTTGTGTGAAGGGAAAGCTGAAAGGTTGTTCATCAATGTGGGTGATTGGGTCAAGGTTAAGCCTGGTGTTAACACTAATTTTTTGAATAAGTTCAGAGGTCCGTTTAAAGTTAAAGCTGTTGGTGGAAATTAGGTCAAGTTGATGAATGGGCAGACATGGAATTTGAGGCGTGTTGCTTTGTATCAAAGGAAGAATGGAAAATCCAAGGTGGATTTGGAGGTGGGGACTGATTTGTCTGTGTCGTCGCCTTGGATGCTGATGGCTGATGATGAATTTGAGAAAGGTAATGTTGTTGGTGGTTTAAACAGGTGTGTGCTTGATGGGTTGGTTGGTGAAGGAGGTGATGGAAGAGGAGGAGATGGGTTGTTGGGTTCATCTCGTGTTTTGAGGGAGGCGGGGGAAAGAAGAGCACCAGCGTACCTGAGGGATTTTATTGCCACTGTTTCAATCTATCGAGATTTTTGTCTGATATGCAATCTGGTGTACTAATTTTGTTGCATCATTTTCTTGGTGGTTCGTCAGGTCAAGTTATTTCTTTCTTTCTTTTCTTTCTTTCCTTTTCTTTTTTCTTAGGTTGTTATCTTTTTATTGAAATGCAAGATGGGGAGATATGTTATACTATATTAGAGCGTCTTCTGCTAGGCTGGGTGACACTCATCTATGATGTACTTGATATTCGATGTTGGTGATGTCATTTCTGGTGGGGCAATGACAGTTGAGGCAGCTGCATCTGGCAGGGATCGTTTGGGGTTCTCCTGAGATTAAACTTCACTCAAAGTTAAATGCGTATTCCAGCTCATTTTATGTACAACACTGTCATGATAGCTCTCTAACATGAGGAGGAATCCTTTTTTGTGCAAATCCCTGTCTTCCAAAGTTATTAGATAGGCAGCTACATTTAAAAAAAATCTTCGTTTCATTACTTTGGGGCTATTTTCCAGCCCAAAACATGTTTTGCACTATAAAATAAATCCCAAAATCAATTCTTTGAATTGGCATGCATCACCTTTGTGTAAGCAAACATAGGGCACAATGTTTAGTATTTTGGCCCTTTATGTCAAACAGTGGTGCACATCGTACTAAGCATGTACCGTGGAGACGGGCCATGCCCTCCTCTCCAACGTGGAGAACAGCAATACAACAACATGCCCAGCCCATGCAGCCCCCCACCATGCACGTCATTGAACAAGACAAACAGACGTTCGTTTTAAACAGACCGTTCGAGGTCATGCTGACTGCAAGCGTGTTTTTTCAAAACAAGCTTCCATGTGTCAGCTGAACTGATAGTCAACCAATACTCGGCATGTCACAAATAAAATGTTGGTCAACATGAACTGTATTCTTCACATGGACTCAAAAGACGCTTACCGTACTTCACCACTGCATTGAAACATGTTCTGTATGATACCCACATGAATTGTTGGGTAAGCATAACAGTGCTGAAAACTTTTTCCTAAATTTTGCAGTTGTTATTCTCTTTCTAATGTAGGATCATATCAGCGATTGAGCTCAAGCGGTAGCCAAAGTTAATGGCTGACTGGTGTATTAAGTGGTTAAAGAGCTGGAGCAGCTGTATTTTACTACTGTAGTAGGTGGTTGCTTGTCTCAGAAACTTTCAAGGCATGTCCAGCTTTTCTCAGTGTGCTTATCTTAATAATATGTAGGGAGGGTTAATAGCTTACCCACTCAGCTATTGGTTGGTGTAAGTGGTCATTTACATTTTGAGGAGTCCACAATACAGTCATTATTTGTTGCAATTGTCGTTCATGATTTATGGAGTAATTTCCCTTCATAGGACACAATGGCACATTAAATATATGAGCCACCTAGCCAGTGCTCCCATTGAGTATCATGGATGAGGAAGCACCCTTGTATAAGATTGAATGGCGGATTAAAGCTGCCACAATAGACTGCTTGGCAGCCATGACGATGGAACAATATGAGGCATCTCCATTAGTGTGGGCAATTGCAATATCTGTCACAACAGCTCTTTCAACAAGCAACACACATTTAAAATAGGCCAAATCTATTAGCAGTAAAGATTTTTTTAAGGTTAACTACTGGACTCAATTCGATCACTGTTCTAATTAAAAGGGAATTCTCATATTCCTTTACATTGGAAATAAATGATATAACGTTTTTCTTCGCTAATTACATTTGATTATTGTGTGGTGCATTGTGAGGTGCATTGGCACCTGAGTTGCAGTAGTCTGCCAAAAAAGTAAGGTTATGGCACACCAGATCACACCATGTTTCAGTTGCATTTTATAACGTTATATGTATAGTAAACTTACTTATAGGGGCTTTCAGTCAGCCTTTTCACCCATTGATCTGCTATTGTGTCATTTGTATTTTCTATGCCCAGGCCAGAATACAGCATCCTGCATTGCGGCCGAGCCACTTCAGACACTGGCTAGCTTAACTTTCACATGTACACACCAAGTAGTTCCCTAAGTGGCACTAACCATTATGGCAATGTGTGGTTTTTGAGACCAACATTTTTTTTTTGCTTTTAGCTAATGTGTTTTTTACATTGACATGGGTCTGTTAGCTTTTCCAAATGTAACATTTTGCAAAATAAAAAACAAGCAATGACGAAGCCAATATTTTGGCTGCCAAAGCCAGACCTATTGGCTTTGCCAATGCTTATTAAATTTTACATTTAGATATGGTTGTACCATAGATTTTGTTAGTAGGCGACTAGATAGACGAACCATGATTTGGTGGTTCAGACTTCAATTAAATCCACTATTGTCCAATTTTATAAGATTTGTTTGCAAATGTCTATGGCTTTTGCACTTGTTTCACTTTTCAGAGTCATTCAACGACATCAAACTGTGTGGCAGGGCACTGTTGAGGGTTTTTGCTATTAGACATACCATACTAACCATCTCCACAGATCCCTCCTGTCTACATAAAATGTTGAATTGGCCTGGTGTTTGGATAAAATATAGAATTAAAATATTGTGATACAAAAAAAAAATGCCAAGAATGTCAGGATGTCAAAAATATCTTTGACAGGAATATCAAAGGTAAGATTATTGTTTTAAGTGATTGGTTTAAAAATATTGTATATAATATTGTTTTTGTTATTTGTATTTTGTTGTGATATGTTTGATTTAAATGTTTATTTTTAGTTGTACCAATGTGCAAAAATTATGTATATTGGGGAGTTAGGGGACAATGGTGTGGAGACTTTTAAACAGAGAATATTTTAATCTAAATTTAAAGTACTTATTTAAATGGTATGCAAATTATTATCATAAAGTTTATAAATGTATTTTGTTACACTTATAATTTTCTATTTAATAGTGTATAATTACTTTGTATATATAAATTAAAAAATATATATTTTGTTGTAAATATATTTTTTAAATTACATTATAAAAGATTGGTAACATTTTAAATATAACACACATAAATAAAATAAGGTAACATACTTGTAAATGTATATATTTTTAAGTTTTCTATTTTATATCTTTACATTTTTATTTTATTTTAAGGTTTTTTTAAATATTGAAAATTATAATGTCATTTTAAATACATTATTGGACTTTTTATTTTTTCTATTCACATTTGTTTAAAAAGCTTTTGAAATGTTGACTAATTAAATTATGAAAATAGAATAAATATGTATTATTTATGATACATACAGTTATATTATATTGCATATGCATATGTTATAGGTTTATTTACGGAACATGCATTAAACAACATTGTAATAATGACATTTTAATATGTTAATTGTTGGAAATACTTGTGTTGTTTAGAATATATTTTCTAAAGTGTATTAATTTCCATGTAGAAACATGTTTTCAATATTTCATTTGAAAATTGGCTTCATATTTCTTTGTTTTATGTTATTTCATCATTTTTATGTTTGGACTATGAATTTTTCTTTCATGTACTGTTTCAAAGTTTAAGAATATTAGAATATGCATAAAATATATTAATTATCAAAAGTGTTAAACATATTGTCTTACATGTTTTTATGACAATATTTTATGGTTTTTACAAAGTTGAAACACCAGACATAAAACAGAGGAGCCCACAGTATGAGATTTGACATTAGTAGAAATGAGCATAGAAACAATTATAAAATCCATCCCTCCCCAATTCTAGCCAATGGTTGACCCCATAACCCCATTGTTTGCCTCCGTGTCCCACGTGGCCCCAGTTCAACCTCCAGGGAGTGGCAAGGATACTCACTTCTTTGCAGGACAATGTCCCGGTATTGGCACCATTCAGCCCATATTTTATAGTGTGGCTTACTATCTTTCTAGGCCCTGGCAATTTCCCTATTTACCATCACCACACCCAAGCACATCAGAGGAGTATGATATCTGTTAGTGTCTATTTTGTCTGTGGTGTGAAGGAGAACAAACTTAGAGTCCTGAGGCAACATCCAACCCAGTGCTCGTTCCAAGCACACCAGCACCCCCTCCCAAAAAGGGGGCAGTTTCACATATGTCCAGGTCATATGGAGAAAGTTTCAACTTTCTGGCAAGTTGGTGTGCCCACTGCCCCATATTCCATAATCTCTAGAGAGTTTTTGTAAACCATGTGTAGGTATTTCCACTTTATTAGGCGATACTGCAAGACAATTGATGTCCCACAGGGGGAGGCGCAGACTTCCCTCTAATCATCGTCAGAAAGTTGCCCAGGTCACCCACTCAGGCCTCTCTCCTCCGGTCAAACAAGTCTGGTGTGTTGACAAATAATGATCAATACACCTATGAGAAATTATGGTTGGTTAGTTCCTCCATCAGTATTTTGGTCTCTAAGAGATTAAATTCTGGTACATCTGTGAGCTCTTTGATGTGCTGGTGAGAGCATGAAATAGTTACAGGTTGTCGTGTAGTTCCTATACATTACTATACAGAATCTGCTTGTTCGGATAACATAAACTATGGGTTTGGTGGCAGACTGGTTCTGAGCACCCCCCCCCTCCTCGAGACTGTTAGCCTGTTTGCATTAGCAAGCTCACAGTGCCACTATAATCTCCTATTATCGGGGAGAGAATAGTTTCTGGCAACCTTAGAACATGACAACCCTGATCCCCTAGGATTGTGGAAACAATGTACTCATTTTTGCTCAGTCACTCGTGCTCACTTATTCAGTCTCAGAGAGTTACACAGAAGAAACAATCGGGTGTGTTACAATAAGAATTTATTGCACAGTTGTTCTTCTAGTGTATAATAGATGTGCTACGACAACCATTAGACAGTAGCAGATATACAGTTCTACCATTTTGCAAAAGCCCTGAATGCATACATGAATATAAAATGCATGATAAAAGAAAGCGCTTACTCCTACGATGCCTATTTAGATGTACCTACGTGTACCTAGCATGTGAGTAGCTGTGAAGCCAAGAACCCTTCTAGGACTTAGTCTAGGCCCATTCCATAAAGTGAAAGAGTGTGGGACCCCGTCCTGGTCTCGAGTTGGACACCCCACGAGGGATGTGTTAGACCACTGTCAGCCAGACCGTTTACATGCAGGAGGCTCATCGTCTCTGGTCAGTGTGTTGTCCTGGAAGTCTTGGTTCCCTCTCGCTAACACTAGCAAGAGTTGCTGTATTTATACAGAAACTATCTAGGGTTACTTTGTCCCTTGTTTCTTGCATTAGCCATTGTTGGATTTGAGGATGACATATGGGATGAACCTTGCACGTAGATAGTTATGCAGATAGTTTAGGCCCTGCCTGGTTTCCAAGAACACTTATGAATATTCATTCATACTGTGTGAGTCTATTGATGAAGTTATTGAACGCTATTGTTCAGGGGAAACCCTCCTTCTGCGCCCAGGACTAGAACTAGGTAAAGGTTCAATCCTAAAAGGCTTGTTACAGTGTAGTGTAGGGAAGGTAATATAGGTGAAGGGGTATGATTTGACCCAGGCCTATATTAGGGTACCTATATGGAACATAACAAGGTATCTGAAGAATTGTGAATGTTTTAGGTCATATTCTGCCTGCAGCTCAAAAAAGGATTTAATTATAGAGCCTGACAGGACATCTCCGACTTGGGGATCCCTATGATACCCCAGGATTTGAAGCCCTCTAAGGCTGTAACCTGTAAGAACTGGGTACCATGCCATATTGGTGTTTTTCAAACATATTTCCAACTGAAGCCTCTGTTGGTCTCCTTACAAATCTGAAGAGTGTTCCGAGGGCGTCCCACGTACAGCAGATGCAGAAGGGGGATATTTTGCATTCCCCATCGGTCAGTGGCAAAGGCAGGATCATTTGTGCTATTGAACCTCCACTTGTTTATGACAATGAGATGAGATGCCCTGTAATATGAAAGAATATCTGGAATAGTAGGTTTTATAACACTTAGATAAGGCGGGATACGGTGTTGCCACAAGAAATCCCTCATCAAAGAGCCTAAATTCTTTAAATCTGAGGTTGAGAGTGGGAAGGGGTTGTTCTGCAACTGGTATAACTGACAGGGCAGAATTACAATTTTATAGATAGCTAAAGACCCCATAATGGACAGCGGTAGCGTAGTCCAAAAACCTAGATTGCAAGTCACCGATGCAACTGGAGGCTGATTATTGTGTTCCCAGGCCCAAGTGGGGTCCTCGGTCCCAGATACTGTAAGCCTTCCTAGAGGACTCATATTTGGGAATCCCAATAAAGTGGAAATACCTGGCACACAATGATAAGCCAGAGAAAGCTTGGTCAACCAGGAAAATGAGGACAACATTAGTGTATAAAGCAATTCTTTCGAAGATGCCTGATGGCCACTCCAGACTCCCTACCAGGGCATCCATCCTCAGCCAACCTGCTAGGGGCCAGATTGTTTATTTCTTTATTTCTTTATTTGCAGAGTTTTATATAGCGCTGGCTAGACCCAGGGGTATCAGAGCGCTTTACGTAAGGATCAGCGAGTTACAAAATTGACTCAGTTGCAGGAGCATAGGGAAAAAAACAGTTACATAGGACAAAAGCAGTGTTGCACAAAAACATCAGTTACAATAACATAGAATAAAATATAGATATGTCCAAAGGGGTATGGAAGGTAGAGGGGGAAGAGGAAAAAGGGGAGAAAAGAAGATTGGGCTAGGTAGAACCGACAAGGAGGGAAATGCTCCTAGGGAACCATAAGACAATAAGAAAAGTCAAATGTGGGACCAGTAGTCATAACATCCGGAAGAAACGATGACTAAAAAAGAAAGGAGGGAAGATGGGAGGCTAAGGGGGGGAGGTAAAGTCAGAGTGAAAGGTATCGTCAGGTGAAGAAGGGCGTAGACCAGCAACATGTGAAACAGACTAATCATCCAAGATGGAGGACACGGGTGACGGGCGCAGTTTTAAAAGTCACAAAGTGGCGGGACAATGCAAGAAATCCAATCCACAAAATAACCAGGGCACTGGTGCAGGGTTGAGGTGGGGGGGCCATCACTGGAGCAAGGAGGGAGGAGGAATTGGGGATCACTGAACACACAGTTTTAACTTCCCCTTCGCATTGCCGCACCTTAAATGTGCCCCGCACCGCTATTTAGGCGGATTTTCCTTCGCGCTTTCTATTTTGGTGAGTGCCATCTTGGGGGGATCTCACGGAAGCTCACGCCTTACTCTGCACTCTAGCAGTCAGGTGGACTGGCTGGAGCCCTTTTTAAACGCGATACAATGGCGCACAGCGTGTGCGCGCTGCGTGTGCGCCGAAGTGACGCCGTAGTCACGCCAGAGTCCAGCCCGTCTGCGCCCGTCCGCGCTGAGGACGGGCTGGACGGATGGCCGTCGGGTCGCCCCGTAGAAAACTCTACGTAGTCAGGTACTCAAGTTGTGAGCTGCTTAATTTAAAACCAGCTTGGCTCCCCTGTCATTTTAAAACTTCCCCGGAAGACCTCTGTTACCCTCTATGTTGCGGGTGTTCGCTTGAGGGCCCTGGAGGCCCCAGCCTTCTTTCGTTATCCCATCCATCGGGAGACTATATTAACAAAAGAGGCAGTATTGTGAGAGAAGACGGCTTCCTTATTAATGCCCGCTCGCTAATCAAGCATAATTTCGCTTTTAAAGAGTTTGTGCTGGACACAAAGCCCTCGTGGGTATTTGTCACCGAAACGTGGGCAAAGGATTCTTCTGGCCCAGATCTTATTGCGGCAGTTCCAGAGGGCTATATTTTGTGGCGGCTGGATAGAATAGGCAGGGTCGGAGGAGGGCTGGCTATCCTCTATAAAGATAGCCTTCACTGTCACACCCTACCTTTATCGGATCCTCAGGATAACTTCCAGGCCCTGTACTTCTCTCTAAAGGGCGTCTCTAACATCTCATTCAATGGGATCCTGATTTATCGCCCCCCTGGCCCTAGAGCTGATTTTGGACAACAACTGCTGCACATCCTTGAACCCTATTTTGGCTGCGACCATCTAACGATCTTGGGTGATTTGAACTATCACTTAGAGAAGTTGGAGGCTAGTGACACTCTCTCCCTGCTGGATGCCTTGTCCGCCTGTGGGCTGAGTCAGCTTGTGAGAGGTGCCACCCATCAAGCGGGTCATACGCTTGATGGGATCTTCTCTAACGACGGCAGGTTGGTGGTAAAGGATCCCCTTCCCCTCTCGTGGTCGGATCACTTTGCTGTACCGATTGAGGTTACCGGTCTGACTGCTGTCAGGAATGAAAAGATCGAGAGCAAAATGGAATCACGGAGGAATTTAAAAAATATTTCTAATAGCTCCCTTGCCCCTTGGCTCTCTAGTAGGTCCATCCCTCAAGAAGAAGACGTTCATAGGCCGGTTTCACAGTTCGAAAAGGCCGTTCTTAGGGCATTTGACGAACTGGCTCCTGCCCGGTTGCGTTACTCGGCGAGGAAAAAACCTTCGGCTCCGTGGTTCTCTGAACACCTAAGATCTCTTAGGCAGGGGGTCAGGAGACAGGAGCGTCTCTGGCATACCAGCTGGGATCTAAGGGACAAAGAGGCGCATAAGGTCTTATTGAGGGGCTATAAGGCGGAGGTAATAAGGGTGAAACAGGAATATTTTACGGCTCTCACTGTTTCTCTCTCCTCCCCGAAAGAGCTCTTCAAGATTGTTGACTCTCTTACATCCCTTCAGATCCCGGACCCCGTCATTACTTCTCAGCATCTCTGCAACAGCATAGCTCTTTTCTTTCAGACCAAGATCGCTGATATTTATTCAGCTTTAGAGCTGCAAAGGACCCTTATCACTGAGCCTTCTGTCCCCTTTGTCTCTGCACCTGGTCCTGCTGAGAATTCCTCCTTGGGGCGCCTGGCCTTCTTTCATCCTCTTTCTCTTCAGGAATTAGACAATCTACTGAATACAACTAGGTCTGGCTCCCCATTAGATGCCTGTCCACTTAAGATCCTCAAGCAGTGCAGGGAATCTCTCCTGCCTCCTCTTCTTGAGATTATGAACAGGGCTATGAGGGACGGCATCTTTCCTCAGCAATGGAAGAGGGCAGTGGTAAAGCCACTGCTCAAGAAACCATCTCTCGACCCTGGGGTATTAAAGAACTTCCGCCCTATCTCACTGCTCCCTGCTCCTGCGAAGATGCTGGAAATCCATCTGAATAAGCATCTCGCAGGCTTCGTGGAAAGTTCAGGTCAGCTGGATTACTCGCAGCATGGTTTCAGGAGGGAACATAGCATCGAGTCTGCCCTCACCATAGTGCTGGACAATATCCGCACATGTGCTGATAAGGGCCTGACCACCCTCCTGATCCTGCTAGACCTCACGGCTGCCTTCGACACCCTTTCTCCCTCGGTTTTAACATCTCGCCTGAGGGAGATTGGGGTTGAGGGGCCTGCCCTGCGTTTGCTGACCTCCTTTCTCGACCAGAGAGAGCAGAGGGTGAAGTTGGGGAACTTCCTATCTCCATCCCTGTCTGTGCATTGTGGGGTCCCTCAGGGGTCGGCATTAAGTCCGACCCTCTTTAACATCTATGTGACCCCACTTGCCAGACTGATAAGATCTTTCGGGATGGAGGTAGTCTCCTATGCCGACGACACCCAGATCCTCGTCTCTCTCTCCCAGCCTGCCAGCTCGGCTGCCTCCAATTTTAGATCTTGTATGGAGGCAGTCGATCAATGGATGATCTGCAATTCATTGAAAATAAATGGGGAGAAGACTGAGGTCATGGTGTTCGGAGGAAAGGAAGAGATATGGTCGGCGAGCTGGTGGCCGGACTCACTGGGAGCCTGTCCTGTTCCTGCCACATTGGCCAAAAATCTAGGTGTGCTGATTGACTCTACCCTCAGCATGCGTCAACAGGTTAATAGAACAGTCTCAACCTGCTGGGGCATAATCTATGTGCTGAGGAAAATTAGACACTATCTCTCTCAGCAGGCGAGAAAACAAGTTGTGGTCGCACTTATTGGCTCCCGTTTGGACTACTGCAATGCGCTGTATGCGGGACTAAATAAGGGTCTGCTGCAGCGCTTGCAGGTGGTCCAGAACGCTGCGGCCAAATTTGTATTAGATCTGCCCAGATGTGCCTCGGCCACCTCCGCCAGAAAATCGCTACACTGGCTTCCCATTGAAGATCGGATTCTTTTTAAAACTTTGTGTATGACCTACGGGGCCTTTGCTAGAGGCAGCTCTACTGGGATTGGATCTATCCTGTCCCCCTATAGCCCCTCTAGGAACCTGCCCTCTACCAACAAATTTTTGTTAACAGTTCCACGCATTCGTAGAGCTAAATGGGGCGGTAAAGCCTTTTCTACTCTGGCATCTAAGTGGTGGAATTCTCTTCCGGTGGAGCTCAAGTCCCTCCCCACCATGCAGTCATTTAGAAAGGCTCTGAAAACTCGGCTTTTCGCGAAGGCATATTTGTAATTGTGTTCTGCCTTTATGTTTTGATCTGTTGTTAGGCGCCTTGATGCCTTCGGGTTTTAGTTGCGCGGTATAAATTTTATTTCATTCATTCATTCATTCACTCGGGTGGTTTAAGCGAGCAAAACACTCAGGGCTGCCGGGGAAACAGAGTCGTAGGTCGGTTAGCCTCAAAGTTCGATCAGGTGTACAAGCAGTAGCGCCGGAAAAAGCAGGTAGCAGCGGGGATCAGGACGGTGAGCAGGGGAGTCAGCACGGACACCGAAGAATCAGTCCCAGGAGGAGGAATGTAGCTGCGAGAGTCAGGAGGGCAAGCAATTCTGAAAAGAAAGGAAAGGAAGTTCAGTGGTGCAGGCCAGCACATAGTGCAGATCTCCCTGCTGTGCTCTCGTTGTTCCTCGAACCCACCGAGTGGGATGTCGGGTGATCACGACTATGGTCCGGCAGGCAGGCAACGGTCTGGGGGAGATCTCCCTCCAGTACCCAGCAACCATCCAGGAAGAAGGAAACACTCATCAGTGCCTCGCCAGGAAGGCGGGGGTAGGGGGAGACACAGCAGAGAGGCGAGGAGAGCTGTGCCCGATGTCCGGCAGGGTAGGTGACAGTCGCGGCAAAAAAACAGAGCCAATCTCCCCTGTAGCTGTCCACAGCTCCCCAGGGCATCGGCCATGGCCAATCAGTCTCCGCAGAAGAAATCGTCGATCCCATCCATTCTCCAGAAATCTCAAGCCCACAAGTGGGTGACCGGATCAACAAGGACTACAAACACCCAAGACCTCAGTTGAGCAAAGAGGGTCCAGGGAGGAGGCAGAAATCAGGGGAAACAGGCCAAAAAGGCAATCTCTAGCCGGGAGCCTCAGGCCGGGGCTCCTCACTTGTCAACCATCTTGAATGTTCTTAATCACAAATAATAAGGGCGACAGAAGGCAGAACTGCCTCGTCCCTCTGTACAGTGGAAATTGGGCAGATAGCTAACATCCCACCCTCACTTTTACCTAGAGGACAGTGTATGTTTCTTTAAACAAAAGGGAACCCATTTATGGAAACAAGTTAAATTACAAAGAACATCATTGTTAGAGGAAAACAAACAACATAAGTAATAAATATAGACCAAAATTGATTCTATATGAACTATCCAGTGGGATAGTGCAATTTAGTTAGGATAAATAGATTTTTGTCAAGGGACAATTGTAAAATCCAGTGGGATACAATCCTGTATCCAAAGCAAAACAATATACAAAATGTGACAAAGTGACAAGGTGACAATTTACATAAGAAACAAACCACATACAAATACAGTCAGGCAGAACAGAAAGGATTCCTTGCTCTTATTTCTGCATAATAGGACAAACATGATAGTTAGCGACAACCGTAACACATATAATTAGAATTGTTTGTGTGCACGGTGTTTTTTAAAAGTCGACAATGTTTGGATCCCCTTCAAAGAATAGCTAGGATCATCATCAGGACAGTGATAATGACTGCCCGAAATGCAAGTTTTCCATAACTACTAACAACATTGGAGAATCACATTTTAAAAAAAATAGAGGAAGGAAGGGAGGGAAAAAGAAAAGAAAACCTAATAATATTTTACTGGATTACTTCCCAATTACAAATAACAACAGAGGAGTGACTTAGTGTAAAATAAAAAAGAAAACGTGCTACTTAAACTCAAGAAGAACTTGTTGGCTCCCTCAGTACTGCGACAGTGGTTGTTACTCCCACTGTCACACGTACATTGTGTCCAATCTCTGTCCCCCTGTTATTACCCGTCAAGGTCCCTTACCAGAAGGTGCCCATCGGGTACGAAACTCACCAACATATGGCATAAGAGAAGGGAAATGTAACAAAAAAGGGTGTACAAAGTTCCCCTAAGAATAATCCTGTAATAGAGTCTCTCTCTCAGAAATAATTCGTGAAAGCAAAGGTGGGAAGTCAGCACGTTCCTTGTCGGAACTAAGAAGCCTCACACAACTAGTGGGATGGATGACATGTCTCATTCAGCCTTTGTGGTGTTGTTTGCATCATCGGCTTCCTGCTCCTACGTCAAGCCGGCGCTGCAATGCCTGACGGGTAACAACACGTGTTACTCTTTAATGGAGATCTTTTGTTCCTTGCCGTGGTTTGCTAGCGTGTGAGGGACCTAGAAAAGTGAGGTAGTGAGCGAAGTGTGAGTCTTTTAAAAAAAGTTGGATAGTCCACAAAGTAACCTTTATTCGTGTGGCTAGCCACTTTATTAAAAAGTGCAAAGAGGGGTATTGAGAACCAAGATTACCATTAGTATGGCCTCATTTCAACCCTCAGACGTGGTCGACATGTTTCATGCCCTAAAGGCAATTCTTCAGGACCAGATAGTGCTCATAAACTCATTGGGTGCCCTGAGGTGGGCTAAGGGGTATATTTTATACAACCTGGTGGGTCTATGACTGGAGCAGGCTAAAAGTACTGCATCACCGTCAGACCTAGGGATTAAACAAGGATAACATAAACACTGTATATCAACATGCTAAATTATTGTGCGTTACAATTATCCCAAGTTTAAATGTAGCACCCAGGCATCAGTGATCCTCTAAGTGCTAAAAATATACATGTGACTTCGTGCAGAGAGAGAGACTTTTATTACATTCGTGAATATATGACCCAAAACATTATTTGGAACACTTGTGAATACTAGTCTTTTACTCGAGGTATGTTAATTTCTAACAACAAAACCTCTATGGTCAAGAAATTGTAGCTTATTTTGAACAGCCAGTGTCCCCCGGATAGGAAGACAGGGACTCAAAGAATTGAGGCAGGGGATGACTACCAGCACGTGCTAAAGCTTACCGTTGCAAAACCCTGTGTCAATCTACGCGGCTTGTTCGTGCGGTTCTAACCAGCCTTACTAAGAAACCACAATGCAACCAATTCAATAACCTGACCAAAGCAGAGAGACAGGCCTCCCAGGCTCTAGGTAATGACAACACGATCGTCATTAAACAAGCGGACAAAGGGGGTGCCACAGTCATCCAAGATTATGACGAATATGACCTGGAATGTAGACGACAACTATCTAACAGTACCCATTATAGACCCCTCACCTTAGACCCTACCAAACGCCTGACAACTACCATCATGAGTCTTGTGATAGAGGGAGAAACCAATGAATGGCTATCAAAGAAGGAAGCAGAATTCCTCATCACCACCGAACCAGTAACGCCCTATTTCTACACACTGCCCAAAATCCACAAGGGGGTTACTCCGGTGCCAGGCAGGCCCATTGTCTCCGGAACAGGGTCCCTACTGGAACCTTTATCCCAATTTTGCGACGTCTTCCTGCAACCTATAGTTAAGAAAATTCCTTCTTTTCTTCAGGATACCAGAGACGTTCTGCGCCTGATTGATGACATGGATGGGAGGGAAAATGTCGATCTCATACTGACATTAGACGTAGAAGCCCTCTGCACAAACATCCCTCAGCAAGCCACATTAGAGGCAGTAGAGTCTGCTTTGAGATCGGAGGAATGGACATCACCCACCCCCATCTCATTCATCATGGCTCTAGCAAGTATAGCCCTGACAGAGAACTTCTTCAGATATGAATCACAACTGTACCACCAGATCCGTGGCACATCCATGGGTTCTACCTTTGCGCCGAGCCTGGCATGCATATACATGGCCACCTTTGAGGAACACTTCATCTACCCCGCCGACACCAATCCATTCCTCGAACACCTGACCCTATGGCGTCGCTATATCGACGACATTTTGATCTTCTGGAAGGGGGACCGGACGAGTTGTGAGGCTTTCTGCTCATGGATTAATCTCCAGAACCCGTTTCTCAAATTTACGGGTACCATTTCTGAAGAATCACTCCCCTTCCTCAACCTTACCATCAGGTTGGATCCCACAGAGATAACCACCACTCTCTACAGGAAAGAGACCGACAGGAACAGTCTCCTCCTTTACCAGAGCCCCCATACCAGAGCCTTGAGGGAGAATCTACCATTCGGGCAATTCCTGCGGATTCGTAGAAACTGCACATCGGTGAATGATTATAAACGCGAAGCATCAACCTTACAACACAAGCTCCAGGAGAGGGGCTACCCTACTAGACTCCTGAAACAATCAGTCAAAAGAGCCTTCAACAATAACAGAGAAGCCCTTTTGGAGACACATACTAAGCCAGCAGATGATGTCATCACATGTGTAACCACTTACACCAAGAATTCCACCTTCATCAAGAAGATAATCAATTCCCACTGGGGCACTCTGAATTCTGCTGGACTGGACATTCCACGTCCACGCTTTGCCTTTAAAAGAACTGCCAACCTTAAGGATACCTTGACCCACACTCGACCAAAGAAGTCAAGTACCCACCACCAGAATACGCTTTGGAACTTACCACCAGTGGTCGGCCATTTGAGATGTGGTAACTGCATCGTCTGTCCCCAGTCCATACAAAGCAAAGTAATTACTCTATCAACATCTTTCACTTGGCACATAAACAAACATACTAACTGCAACAGCAGCAGATGTATCTACATGCTCACATGCCCCTGTGGGCTCAAAAACATAGGTATGACGATGCGCACTGTGAAAATACGCATAATTGAACATAACAGCAATATCCGCTGTGCAAAGACACACACAAGGCTATATGAACATTGCAAAGAAGCTGGCCACTCAGCAGAAAGCATGAAGTGGGTAGTCTTAGAATGGCACCCATCCATTAATCAACAAGCACTACACAGATTGGAACAGAGGTGGGTGCACCGCTTACAATTAGATACCTGTGGGCTGAATGACTCTGTCCCTTGGAATCAGCTAGCAAGATGATTCCTATGACTCTCCATCAACACTCTGCCTAGACCTGGATGATGCTGAGAATATTATAAAGACGGGAGAAAAGGGTCTTAGGGGAGTTTAATGACCACGCCTAGGTTGAACCCCCAGTACAATGATTTAAACACAAGAAAACCTAGGGGTCTAGAAAAAGGTACCTTTCGTACACTTAAACCGCAGCGCCAGCTTGCTGGAGAACTATAGTAGGGGTGGAAAACAGATGCAATTGAAAAGAGGAGGTGTGAGTGATTGTGACAAAGAAACCCGCTTGGTTTAGAGGATTCCCATCAAACACTTGTATGATCAGATTCTATCATTTGGTCATCCTCAGGGGTCTGGTGTCTCTAGATCATTGAGACCCAAAAGTCCCCTGTAGTGTAGCGGAGCCAATTCCCACAAGTACTCAGTGACCTATGATAGACAGAAGATGGGTCTAAGTGCAGTGCAAAACTAAAAAAGTGGTGAATTTAAAATAGAATAGAGGACAGAAAATTAGATTTATTAAGACACAATCCTCTTCCTAAATAAAAACAACATGAACAGTGCAAGGATGCAGTATGAGAACAAATCACTGCATATCAGGCCAACATGTTTCAACCTCACAGGGAAGGACCCAAGGTTTTCGTCAGGGCCCTGTTCACAACGTTGCTACTGCGTAGTGACAAACTCATAATATATCTTTAAATATTACAGATCCCATGTAGTAACCAAACAAAAGGATACAGCGTTAGGGTTCAAAACTCCGCCGTGCAGAAGGTTCCAAACAGTGATCTAAAAGAACAACACAAACACCCCATATATCAAAACATCTCATATTTAAATCCTACACCCTCCATTGTTTCACAAGGGTCAAAAAATATACCACTCACCCTATTCTGCCGGGGAGTAGACCTCACCTCACCTGGACTCTGACTCAGGGATAAAGGGGAGGCCACGCTCTAAAAAGGCAAACTAAGGCGTCAGGAGTGGAGAACATTGCAGAAGTGTACTACTCTGCTTCACATATTATCCCTCCCCACAAATGTGTCACGCCTCTATTCCTAAGTCTACTTTTTTGCTGAGAATAGACAGACCTAACTAGTCCCTTTGCACACTCTGGTGTCCCTACTGCTACTACTACCCCCATTCAACCCAATCTCCCACAGCCCCACCATCATTTCATAACATGACTCCAACGGGGGGCTGATCATCTCCCTGGATGACGCCCACTGGGCGCTTTCGAATTTTCGCTCCCTGATGGTCACGTTAGTTTTGGGACGTCCCCTGACCGTGCTGCCTTCATGTACAATACCCCCTCCGGGAATTACTCAAACATTTTTTTAGAGGGATGAGCCGCTAATGAGATTCTACAATTTGGTTTAGTGGGTCTCTGGGGTTCGAAAGTTAAGACATTGCCTTCCCCGCTCATGACTCCTAATCCCTTACTGTAGCGGCATTTCAGTAAACTACCATTCCCATCCTCTAACATGAGAGGCTCCTGATTGGCCGCCCTGGCTACGTCATCATGGACACGCCCCCTGACTGGGACTCGAACGCCCTGCATTTAATGGCGACTGAGTCCCAGCGCTCCACCGGCTGTACCGCGTGTATCTACACGCCTGAGTGTTTGGGGGTAGGTTATGAATGGCGCTGGCCTCGCGCCGCTAAGGTAAGCCACCAGTGTCTTCCACATTCCTTGACGCTTAATACTGACGGACTCGCCATGGAGACCGCATGGGTCCTTGCCATCCGCCGGGCTGCGGACAATGGAGACTGCCCTTGCCGGGTCCGGCGGCCCCGGAGGTTGGATGGTCGGCGCTGTCACACGGACTTCCACACTTACGGCCCTCCACAACGCTGGTCCCACCTATGACCACCGGCGCGCTCGCTCGGCACCTGCGGGCGGGGCGGCGGACCTTGACGGGTGGTATGTCCTACCGTGGACCAAAGCCTGGCGGGGCGGGCTTCCGTGTGGGTCACTGGCCGTCCCGATACTTAGTTCCCCTTGACCCCTACCTGGTTGTGACAAGTTGTCTTGCTCCCTTGTTTATTTATCCTACAGGTAGTTACCGCTAGCGCAGGCTCCACACGAACAAGCCGCGTAGATTGACACAGGGTTTTGCAACGGTAAGCTTTAGCACGTGCTGGTAGTCATCCCCTGCCTCAATTCTTTGAGTCCCTGTCTTCCTATCCGGGGGACACTGGCTGTTCAAAATAAGCTACAATTTCTTGACCATAGAGGTTTTGTTGTTAGAAATTAACATACCTCGAGTAAAAGACTAGTATTCACAAGTGTTCCAAATAATGTTTTGGGTCATATATTCACGAATGTAATAAAAGTCTGTCTCTCTGCACGAAGTCACATGTATATTTTTAGCACTTAGAGGATCACTGATGCCTGGGTGCTACATTTAAACTTGGGATAATTGTAACGCACAATAATTTAGCGTGTTGATATACAGTGTTTACGTTATCCTTGTTTAATCCCTAGGTCTGACGGTGATGCAGTACATTTAGCCTGCTCCAGTCATAGACCCACCAGGTTGTATAAAATATACCCCTTAGCCCACCTCCGGGCACCCAATGAGTTTATGAGCACTATCTGGTCCTGAAGAATTGCCTTTAGGGCATGAAACATGTCGACCACGTCTGAGGGTTGAAATGAGGCCATACTAATGGTAATCTTGGTTCTCAATACCCCTCTTTGCACTTTTTAATAAAGTGGCTAGCCACACGAATAAAGGTTACTTTGTGGACTATCCTACTTTTTTTAAAAGACTCACACTTCGCTCACTACCTCACTTTTCTAGGTCCCTCACACGCTAGCAAACCACGGCAAGGAACAAAAGATCTCCATTAAAGAGTAACACGTGTTGTTACCCGTCAGGCATTGCAGCGCCGGCTTGACGTAGGAGCAGGAAGCCGATGATGCAAACAACACCACAAAGGCTGAATGAGACATGTCATCCAGCCCACTAGTTGTGTGAGGCTTCTTAGTTCCGACAAGGAACGTGCTGACTTCCCACCTTTGCTTTCACTAATTATTTCTGAGAGAGAGACTCTATTACAGGATTATTCTTAGGGGAACTTTGTACACCCTTTTTTGTTACATGTTCTTAGGACAGGTACACTGGACCCCTCTAAACATTGTCCTTTTTTCGTCCCCCTCTTTGTTCATATATAAGAGAAGGGAAAGACTCTTATCTTTAAGAAGGACCCTCACTCACCACTAGTTGGTGACATGCTTCATCATCGGGCCCCCGCTAGGGTGACCGAGTGTCACCCTAGTGTGCTACAACGCCTGGTTACAGCGGAGCAGGATGTGGTGAGTGTAACAGTGCCCAAATTAGGAGTGACTATAAGTGAATGTGCTAATTTGATTAAAAATGCGAAGGTTGTAACCTTTACAAAAATCTTTAATAATGGTCAACCCGCATTAAATTAAAAACAAAGTGAGCGGACTTCACAAGGTTCTAGATTAAGGAACCGGAGTCCTATGAAAAAATGGTCAACATGTTTCTGCTGTATTCTTGGCAATTTGCTCAGCATTCGTCAGGACCTAGCATAAAGTCCTCCGGTGGTATGCGCGCGCTAAGGCGCACCCTCCCGTGAGGCTCTAAATGTGAAAAATATTTTATTAAAATTAGTGTGAGAGTTCACACGGCAGTATCCATTGTTATCCGCTGCCTTTTGCAGGAATAATCATAGAAACCTGTGAGGAAAGAAAGGGACAGACAATAACACGTAAACGGATCTCAGGATCAGGTCCATTATTCACAAAAGACAGTTTTAATTAGTGAGGATCTTTACATTTCTTGAATAAGAGGAATGTGTACCAAACGTATTTTATCGATGGTGAGCCCTTTAACTAATTAAAAAGTGCATGCCCTCATTCTGGGGCAATATGCCAAAACGTCAGTCCAAATGGGCCGACCGTTAAGGAGGTAAGTCACGTGAATACCCTGCGACTAACTTCAGCAGGACTAACCCTGTGCATTATGCTTGTTAGTTCGTGACTGTTTTCCAATTGCAGTTGAATAATAGTGAAGATATTTCGTTATCTCAGTTCGTGAGAATGGGAGAATATTGCATATGCCAGGGGACTCTCCCTCTCACCCAGGGTGATAGTTGCTAAAATAATCAGCTCTCGAGGAAGCCACTAGTACTCACTGTACAAGAGACGATGACACGACCCTTCAGTGAGGACAGCGCGGGTCTGTTTCACGCGGTGACTATCTAGAAAAGGAGAGCGTGTAGTTGTCAGCTCTCATTAGGTCTGCGGAAAGCCCATGCTCCATGTAGATATAAGGGAGCAGCAAATAGAAATTAATGACTTACTTCGGCACTCGCGGCTCCCCGCAGAAAACCTAAGTTCTAGGCTGCTGCCTCCCGGAAATGCTGGTAAAGGGGTGGGGGCTGAATCTCGTCATATATCCACCTGAATGGCCAAAGTTCATCACGTGGGTTCAGTAAGGACAAATCACGTGGTCCCTGCCCCGAGCAATTAAAGTTGTACACACCCTGGAAGCGAACAAATGCAGGGGTTCGAAACCTGATGCGGGCCCTGGCTGAGTTTGAACTCCTTGGTGAATAGAAAACTATTATCCCCACTAAGGCCCCCTAATTAATGTAAAAAGGGGAAAAAAGGGGGAAATCAGTTGAAATACGATCGCCAGACTCAGCTAATCCTCACGCATAATGCGTGAGATGGGCGAATATATGCCACAGGAGCACCATATCAAAATGCTGGGTCCCCAGTAAGACAAATCTACGGGACAAAACCGGCCATGACCCAGAGAGGTATTGACCCAAAGAGGTATTTCTGACCAGCTCACACCCTGACTCAATGGTTGTATGCATATAAAGAGGAAGGATTAGCAGGGCTGAGAATGAGAAGGAGGGGAGGTTCTAAGAAGGGTGCACCATACTAGGTAGATGACTCGCAAAAATGCCATATTTCCGATAATGTATGTATAATGTCCTATCTTCTTAATACACTGCCCCAAGGTATATAGTCATTGAGACCAACTCTGTTGGTACCAAGGCGATACACCCAGCGTTGCTCTTTTTCAAACAGTGAGGTTTCAGATCCATTTTCTAGATGCTCCAGAATTGTCCACTGTAAATCATTTGGTGTGTGGTTTAGTTGCAAGAAATGTGCTGTTAGTTTTGTTGAGGCTTTTTTACAACGTATATTACTGCGGTGCTCGCATATTCTGATTTTGATGCGTCGTGATGTCATTCCTACATACTGAAGACTGCAACTGCACGTTATCAGGTACACCACGTTGGTGGTGTTGCAGTTCGTGTGGCTGCGTTGTTCCCATCGCGTGCCATCAACCAAATCCAGGTATTTTGTATTGGAAGTGAGGTGGCACACATTACAATTGCCACACGGGTAGTGTCCTCTCACTGGCGGTAAGCCCCATGCATTTAGAACACTTGGTGTAGAGTGGTCAATTCTTTCCTCTCGTGGTCGTGTATGGACCAAAGAGTCCTTTAGGCTGGTGGCTCTCTTGTACGAGAAAAGAGGCTTCTTCCAATGGGTTTTATTACTGGTGATGATTCTCCAGTTTTTGCTGATGCATTTACTCACTGCGTTGGACAGTGAGTTAAAGGTTGTCATGCATGTTAAAGGGATCTCCTCATTCTCTGTCGGATGATTCTCTTCCAACAAAGCATCCCTCTGTTGATTACGGGCCCTCTTTTGGCTCTTGTTCGGTCTTCCGGGAGGGGGTAGTACATTCTTGTGGATTTTGGGTAGTACATAGAAGTACGGCACCCGTCCTTCCGAAGTCGTCAAAAAGTCTGCCTCCTTCTTTGTGATACAGCCATCCCTTTCTGCTGTTGAAACTAATTCACAGATTTCATCTCTCAGGTCGTCCGTCGGATCCACCTCTAAGGGAATGTAGTTGGTAGCGTTGTTCAAAAGGCGCAGGCATTCTACATCATAGTCACCCTTATTGAGAATCACGATGCCGCCCCCCTTATCCGCACTTTTTATGATGATATTGTTATTCTTCTTTAAGGATTGGATTTGACGACTTCGGAAGGACGGGTGCCGTACTTCTATGTACTACCCAAAATCCACAAGAATGTACTACCCCCTCCCGGAAGACCGATCGTTTCGGGCCTGGGATCACTCCTTGAACCCCTCTCGAAATATTGCGATTTCTTTTTGAGACCGATCATCCAATCCACCAGCACCTATCTTAAGGATACTAAAAGTTTCCTCTCATTACTTAGGACGATTACCTTACCTAACAATCTGTGCTTCCTTGTCTCGATGGACATCGAGAGTTTATACACCTGCATTCCGCAGGATGAGACCATCAAGGTTGTGAAAGAAGCCCTGGACAGAACACCTTGGGATTTTAACACAACCCGAGAATTCATAGTTGACTGCGCCACCCTTGCCTTGAAACGCAATTTTTTCGAACACGATGGAAAGATCTACCTGCAAGCCACGGGGACCTCGATGGGGAGTACATTTGCCCCATCGGTGGCGGGTCTCTACGTGTTCGATTTCGAGTCCAAGTACATCTTGAGTCCACAGAATCCATATGGCAGTAATATCATCTTATGGCAACGCTATATAGATGATGTTTTTTTGATTTGGCAAGGTGAAGAGGCAATTTTATCTGATTTTTTTGCATGGATCAACAGGTGCGATAATCATCTAAGATTCACCCATGAACATTCACGGGATGAACTGACTTTTCTGGATGTCAGGATCAGCAAGAAGGACGATCGGCTTGAAACTACTACCTTTTACAAGCCGACTGCTAAAAACAATCTGCTACACTTCACCAGCTACCGTCCCAGAGCCCTACGGGAGAACCTCCCGTATGGGCAGTATCTTAGGATACGTCGCAATTGTAGCAATCTTGCTGATTATAAACTTCAAGCCTATGCACTCACTGCTAAACTGCAAAACAGAGGATACCCCCAAGGGATAATCAACAAGAGCCAAAAGAGGGCCCGTAATCAACAGAGGGATGCTTTGTTGGAAGAGAATCATCCGACAGAGAATGAGGAGATCCCTTTAACATGCGTGACAACCTTTAACTCACTGTCCAACGCAGTGAGTAAATGCATCAGCAAAAACTGGAGAATCATCACCAGTAATAAAACCCATTGGAAGAAGCCTCTCTTCTCGTACAAGAGAGCCACCAGCCTAAAGGACTCTTTGGTCCATACACGACCACGAGAGGAAAGAATTGACCACTCTACACCAAGTGTTCTCAATGCATGGGGCTTACCGCCAGTGAGAGGACACTACCCGTGTGGCAATTGTAATGTGTGCCACCTCACTTCCAATACAAAATACCTGGATTTGGTTGATGGCACGCGATGGGAACAACGCAGCCACACGAACTGCAACACCACCAACGTGGTGTACCTGATAACGTGCAGATGCAGTCTTCAGTATGTAGGAATGACATCACGACGCATCAAAATCAGAATATGCGAGCACCGCAGTAATATACGTTGTAAAAAAGCCTCAACAAAACTAACAGCACATTTCTTACAACTAAACCACACACCAAATGATTTACAGTGGACAATTCTGGAGCATCTAGAAAATGGATCTGAAACCTCACTGTTTGAAAAAGAGCAACGCTGGGTGTATCGCCTTGGTACCAACAGAGTTGGTCTCAAT
Organism: Lissotriton helveticus; assembly: GCF_964261635.1. Taxonomy (NCBI): domain Eukaryota; kingdom Metazoa; phylum Chordata; class Amphibia; order Caudata; family Salamandridae; genus Lissotriton; species Lissotriton helveticus. The sequence goes on from NC_136067.1 coordinate 1,028,935,695, forward strand.
GACTATATACCTTGGGGCAGTGTATTAAGAAGATAGGACATTATACATACATTATCGGAAATATGGCATTTTTGCGAGTCATCTACCTAGTATGGTGCACCCTTCTTAGAATCTCCCCTCCTTCTCATTCTCAGCCCTGCTAATCCTTCCTCTTTATATGCATACAACCATTGAGTCAGGGTGTGAGCTGGTCAGAAATACCTCTTTGGGTCAATACCTCTCTGCGTCATGGCCGGTTTTGTCCCGTAGATTTGTCTTACTGGGGACCCAGCATTTTGATATGGTGCTCCTGTGGCATATATTCGCCCATCTCACGCATTATGCGTGAGGATTAGCTGAGTCTGGCAATCGTATTTCAACTGATTTCCCCCTTTTTACATTAATTAGGGGGCCTTAGTGGGGATAATAGTTTTCTATTCACCAAGGAGTTCAAACTCAGCCAGGTCCCGCATCAGGTTTCGAACCCCTGCATTTGTTCGCTTACAGGGTGTGTACCACTTTAATTGCTCGGGGCAGGGACCACGTGATTTGTCCTTACTGAACCCACGTGATGAACTTTGGCCATTCAGGTGGATATATGACGAGATTCAGCCCCCACCCCTTTACCAGCATTTTCGGGAGGCAGCAGCCTAGAGCGTAGGTTTTCTGCGGGGAGCCGCGAGTGCCGAAGTAAGTCATTAATTTCTATTTGCTGCTCCCTTATATCTACATGGAGCATGGGCTTTCCGCAGACCTAATGAGAGCTGACAACTACACGCTCTCCTTTTCTAGATAGTCACCGCGTGAAACAGACCCGCGCTGTCCTCACTGAAGGGGCGTGTCATCGTCTCTTGTACAGTGAGTACTATTGGCTTCCCCGAGAGCTGATTATTTTAGCAACTATCACCCTGGGTGAAAGGGAGAGTCCCCTGGCATATGCAATATTCTCCCATTCTCACGAACTGAGATAACGAAATATCTTCACTATTATTCAACTGCAATTGGAAAACAGTCACGAACTAACAAGCATAATGCACAGGGTTAGTCCTGCTGAAGTTAGTCGCAGGGTATTCACGTGACTTACCTCCTTAACGGTCGGCCCATTTGGACTGACGTTTTGGCATATTGCCCCAGAATGAGGGCATGCACTTTTTAATTAGTTAGAGGGCTCACCATCGATAAAATACGTTTGGTACACATTCCTCTTATTCAAGAAATGTAAAGATCCTCACTAATTAAAACTGTCTTTTATGAATAATGGACCTGATCCTGAGATGCGTTTACGTGTTATTGTCTGTCCCTTTCTTTCCTCACAGGTTTCTATGATTATTCCTGCAAAAGGCAGCGGATAACAATGGATACTGCCGTGTGAACTCTCACACTAATTTTAATAAAATATTTTTCACATTTAGAGCCTCACGGGAGGGTGCGCCTTAGCACGCGCATACCACCGGAGGACTTTATGCTAGGTCCTGACGAATGCTGAGCAAATTGCCAAGAATACAGCAGAAACATGTTGACCATTTTTTCATAGGACTCCGGTTCCTTAATCTAGAACCTTGTGAACTCCGCTCACTTTGTTTTTAATTTAATGCGGGTTGACCATTATTAAGGATTTTTGTAAACGTTACAACCTTCGCATTTTTTAATCAAATTAGCACATTCACTTATAGTCACTCCTAATTTGGGCACTGTTACACTCACCACATCCTGCTCCGCTGTAACCAGGCGTTGTAGCACGCTAGGGTGACACTCGGTCACCCTAGTGGGGACCCGATGATGAAGCATGTCACCAACTAGTGGTGAGTGAGGGTCCTTCTTAAAGATAAGAGTCTTTCCCTTCTCTTATGCCATATGTTGGTGAGTTTCGTACCCGATGGGCACCTTCTGGTAAGGGACCTTGACGGGTAATAACAGGGGGACAGAGATTGGACACAATGTACGTGTGACAGTGGGAGTAACAACCACTGTCGCAGTACTGAGGGAGCCAACAAGTTCTTCTTGAGTTTAAGTAGCACGTTTTCTTTTTTATTTTAAACTAAGTCACTCCTCTGTTGTTATTTGCAATTCAGTCCGGGGTATAGGAGTGCCTACTCATGCCCTTTCTCTCTTGTTGATACCTAACTAATTACTTCCCAATTAGCAAGGTGCATCCTGGAGTAACTATTGTCGACACTTGTGATTTGGTGTGACTCATGCATATTACTCGTGATAATCAATTAAATGACCAGGGACAGTATTGGCAGGTAAAGTAGAAGTAGCGCCGGGAAACACGCAATTACATTTTCAGATTAATTGCTGTGGATATTTGTGGCTAAACATGCATGAGTGTAACGAGGAGTGGTGGACACCCGGATCTGACCCAGTGATGCCTCCTTCCTTACAGACGGACCCATGGGAACCAGAACAGGACGACCTGGAGGAAGGGGAACACGGCGCTTTTAATTGGGCGTTCACTGAGGAGGAGACCCCTCCTTCCGCAAACGTCAGCATAGCCGGATTGGATAAACCCCAGGAAGTGTTGTTTGTGGCGTGTGACGTCACCCCGGTGGAGAAGGAGAGGAGCGGAGTCGGAGAGCGGATAGAGGATTGCAGCGAAGGAACACGGAGATTGCCAGAAGAACATCCCGGTGGAAGCGGAGAAGGGTCCCACGGAGAGCCAGGAGGCCAACGACCCCGTGAGCCGCCGTGCCACACTCCCGGGGGAGGAGTGTGGCTTTCTCAGGTTTGGGTTGGAAGCAAGCGTGTGTAATTAGTGTACATAGACCCCTAAACGTTCTCCCTCGTCTTTCCTTTCCTCTCGTTCCCTTACCCCGCGTTTACTCCCTCACTGTCTGTAACCACCTCCCACCACTACCGCTTGATGTACATTGTCACCGGTGACCCCCCCCCAGTCTCACAACACCCGGCCCCGAGGTGCACACCCCCCAGCCGACAATAGAACTAACGGCCCCCTCTCTGTTGGTCTTCTTTTACATGGGAACCCGGAGCCTGTGAGGACGACGTCCAGACCAGACCTCATAGAGCGGAACTGCCCAAAGAAAACCAAGCGGGAAAATCACTGAACGCCAAAACGGATCGGAGTCGGTTTGCAAGGGAAACACTGACCTTCAGAACCCTGGAGGACATTAATGCTGCATACAAAACGTGTAATCCCAATAAAACCAGCATTACCTCAACAACCTGGCGTTTCTCTCATCCCTGACCTCCCAGCCCAGTCTACAGTGGTGTCAGAAGTGGGATCTACTCCCTCAGAACAAGAGCAGGAAATGGAACAGGTCATCCAAACCTTAATAGAGGGGCAACAGAAGCTTGAATGGGCCATCAGCCAACAGATCAGTACGGCTGATGCAGATCGAGCCCTTTTCCGCTCCACGATGACGCAGCAAATGGACAATCTGCATAAAGTAGTGCAAACCCCGGGGACTGCGGTCTCGCTGGATAGAAGACCTTCCGGACCACATCCATCAGGAGTGGCCTTACAGAAGTACGTCACCGGAGAAGACCCGGATGCCTTCCTGGTCAATTTCGAAAGAGCGGCCCACGCTTGTGGGTGGCCGGAAGAGAAGTGGCCCTTCTTTCTCGCACCCTTGTTATCAGGCGAAGCTCAGACCGCGTACCAAGTCGCAAACCATGCGGGTACCGCCGCCTACACGGAGATCAAAGGGGTGATATTGGATCACCTCGGAATGGATGCCGAAGCGTATAGGCTCAGGTTTCGGAAGGAAAAAGGGGTAACCGGGGAAAACCCGAAGACGTTGTATTTAAGACTAAAAATGGCAGCGGAAAAATGGCTAAGACCGGAAACCAGGAGCAAAGAAGACGTTATGACAAGTATAATCCTTGAGCAGTTCATGGAGGCATTACCGTATGGGACTCAAAGATGGTTGAGGCAACATCCTGACTGACCGCAGCTCAGGCCGTGGAGATGGCGGCCAACTATACTAGGGCGGCGCCTCGGTCTTTTCCATGGGAGACAGAAAAAACCCCAAAGACACCAGCCCCTTCCACTAAAGTTGAGAAAAAAAAGGCCATCTTCGAACCCCTGAAAACACGGCCCTTCCGACCGGACATAACACCAATGAAAGGGCCCCAGTGCTTCGAATGCGGGGAGTGGGGCCATATAGCACGGTTGTGCCCACGAAAAAGACCTGTTGAGGAACCCATGGAAGTCGGATACATCCCCAAAACCGTGATGTACACTGCAGAAATGGGGCCTTCCTTTTACGTAAGGGTCCGGGTGAACAACTCCCCTGTTAAAGCTCTTTTAGATTCGGGGTGCAGACAATCCGTTATAAGAGAAAAACTACTGTATCCCTCCCAGGTAGGACAGGAAGGTGTAGTGCACATCAGATGTGTTCATGGGGACATTAAGACTTATCCCATTGCTCGTATCTCTATACACCCAATCGGAAGGGAACCATGCTCCGTGAGAGTAGGGGTTGTGGGGTCTCTGCCTGAAGAACTGATTCTAGGGGTGGATAATCCACAGTTCCTGTACTTATTTAAACGGGAGTTAGACAGTCGCCCTGCGACGGCTTACTTAACCGATGAGCCATGGGTTATCGACAGGGGGTTCAAATTTGCACAGTCTAACGACCCTTCGCTCTTGAATGCATGGGAGGGCGCCCCTGTTGCACAAACAACTGCCACAGGAACAACATACCCTCGTTTTAGTATAGATAATGATCTACTCTATCGAGAAGGAAAGGAGGGAGGCCATAGACAACTGGTAGTACCAAAAGAATTCCGGGAACAGATCTTGTTCTATGCTCACACTCATTTAACAGCAGGACATAGCGGGGCAGAAAAGACTATTCAAAACATACTGCGTCTGTTTTATTGGCCCGGTATATATAAAGAGACCGAGGCATATTGTCACCGATGTGAAGTGTGTCAGAGGAAAAATCTCTTATAACACATATAAAATTATGGGGGACCCTAGGGCTAATTTAATGACCAGCTCTGAGTACATGCCCAATCAAATACTCATCACAAAAAGGGTATCAGAGGGTCAGAATTCATACAGGTGATTATTGGGGACAATAGTAGTGAGTTATTACCACTAGCCATATAACAAGTGTTTTTAATGAAAGTCACAAGAGCCAGGTCAGGTCAGTGTCTGGTCTCTGGCACCCATCAGTCACCACTCGGAACCGCCCTTCATCATCTGGGGCTCCGAGGACCAACACAGCACCTGATCTTGTCTTGAGCAGGAAAGGACTGACCTTCCTGCTGGTCAGGGCATGGTCACTTTCAGTTGGAAAGATATGTATTAGTGATGTGACTGACGGGGTGAAAAAATGTGCAGTGCAAGAAACAAAGTGATATCAAAGGATAAGGAAAAAGTGATTAAAATTGGTTTAGGAAGCAAAAAAAATTTTCATTGGATATAGCTCCCAATGCCAATATTAAAAAATAGCCAAGACAGGGAAAAATTTATAAACTGTCTAGTGGTGGAACGTGGTCGACATGTTTCAGCAAATAATGGCCATGTGGCCTTGCTTTCTTCAGGACCTTAGAATGACGCTACTGCAAACAACAACAAAAAAAACCAAACGTGTAAAGAGGTGTCTTTTTAAAAGAAATTATCGAAACAACTTAGATACTGTTATATGTGTCACCTGGACCTTCTAGGTGTACATGTTCCGTATCTTCTCACAAATTCAGTAGTACACTGAAAAAGAAATGCATGGCATGAGTACATCACTCACCACCTGTCCACAAGAAAACCGTTTTTCTCACCATTGATAAATACCAACATTGGTGAAGCCTAAATCCAAAGAGTAAGGCCAAATGCATTGTATATACTAATGCCTTCTAGTTCCTATAGAACTTGAAACTTTTCAAATTTCACATGCTACATCTTACCTGATTTGTAAGAAGTAGAGACCTCACCCCACCTGGCTGCGGCTCAGGACATAGGTGAAGCACCGCTCTGTAAAGGTGAATAAATCCAAGCCATTGAATCATTCACCATAAGTATGCCAATAACACACAACACGGATTTAATTATTGCCAAGAAGTTCTGTCATGGTATGAAACTAGTGCATAAGTGAATTTCGTTCCTTATACTGTCCTAGCATGGTGAGTATAGCGATATAGATGATATTGTATCAGCTCTGAACCTATTACGTAAATGTGCCCACAAGGATCTATAAGTGTAGAGCGTGATAGCAAACCCGCCCCTCGAACTTTATGGTGGAAAGCGTGTGCCCAAGGGCGGTATTGATGCCATCCTGTTAGCTCTACAGAACCATTTGTCTTGACCCATTGTGCTCATATACCCAGAAAAGAACTATCTAAGTATAGCGGTATGGCGTGATGAAAACCCCGCCCTTAAAACCAGCAGCGGAGGATATGCACTGCTGCCGGCTGAGTTAAAAGAGAGAAGAAGAAACCGTTGAAAACGTTTTCGGTGACCTTACCTATCCGTCGGTACTCCAACGCGGCATCTGTGCCGTCTGGGGAGGTACCGGCGGTCTGTTTACTTGCAGTTTTATCACGTTGCTCCCGATTGGCTAAGGCCATCACGTGATGCGCGGACAAGCCGCGTCATGCGCTGGTAATGTTATAAGCGCTAGGATTGGTTGAGCCCAGATAGGATTAGACCAATCGCGCGCACACCGTGCGTAGTCATAGCAATAATTGGTAAATACACGGCGGTCTTGTAAACCTTCAATGTGCGCTAGAGTGTTTACTGCGCTTTTTTTGATGATGTGAATAAAGTGAATGCTCAAACTGAGACCCACTCGGTCATAATGCACTAGATAACTAGAGGATGTTAGTCGATCACCTGAGACTGATACCATCTGAAACTGACAGTCCTGTCGGTTATGTTGCATATCAGAATCACCACTCCCAGAAGAATGATATATTGGTCATTGGTAAACATTAATCAGGAGGTGATTTCAGAACGAGGACCAAGGTATGTCATCATTCAGCCCTATCTGGTCAGTACCAAGTTTCAAAACCCATTTTTGTTCTTTCACTAGCAGGAAATTGCCCACATTCGTGACGTGTGATGGAATGAACGGTTTCTCTAGGACCGTCCATTTAAATGAAGTGGGTGAGTGATTCAAGGTGATGAAATGGGTGGTAAGCCTAGTAGCCTGCCTCTTACAGTTGATGGTACTTCTGTGTTCAGACAGCCTCACCTTGATCTTTCGAGTGGTCATCCCCACGTATCTGAGTCCGCAGGGGCAGGTGATCAAATAAATTAATTTGTCGCTGTTGCAGTTGGTGAATCTCACTTGTCTCCAGGGCCTGGACGTACCGATGTCAATTTCTGTGGTTTTTGACGTCTGAGCACATGATTGACATGTGCCACATGGATGATGGCCGGAAACTGGAGGCAAGTCCCATAGGGTACCCACTGCTCTAGGTGTTTCCTCTCGTGGTCTAGTGTGGACCATTCTATCTCTCAAGTTGGGTCCTCTCTTAAACGAGAACAATGGCTGTTGGATAGAATGGGGTCCTGAATTTAAGATGGACCAACGTTTCTTCACTGCTTTCTTGATACTGTTGGACAATGTACCAAAAGTGTGAACAAAAGTAATCCTTTCCAGAGGTGCTTTTGGAGTAGGTGGTTCCAATAATGCTGCCCGATTATTGTTGCTAGCCCGCTTCATAGCTCGATGTACCAGACGGGGAGGGTATTTCCTATTGACAAGCACAGTCAGAACTGTATAGGAAGCCTATGTCCAGAAACTCCCTTCTGTTGTACGACAGCCATCATCCCAAATCTTTACGGGACAATTTGCCCTTTGGGCAATTTTTACGGGTACAAAGAAATTGCTCCACAGGCACAGCTTTCAAAACACATTCTACTGCACTCAAGACTAAGCTTGTCAATAGGAAATACCCTCCCCGTCTGGTACATCGAGCTATGAAGCGGGCTAGCAACAATAATCGGGCAGCATTATTGGAACCACCTACTCCAAAAGCACCTCTGGAAAGGCTTACTTTTGTTCACACTTTTGGTACATTGTCCAACAGTATCAAGAAAGCGGTGAAGAAACGTTGGTCCATCTTAAATTCAGGACCCCATTCTATCCAACAGCCATTGTTCTCGTTTAAGAGAGGACCCAACTTGAGAGATAGAATGGTCCACACTAGACCACGAGAGGAAACACCTAGAGCAGTGGGTACCCTATGGGACTTGCCTCCAGTTTCCGGCCATCATCCATGTGGCACATGTCAATCATGTGCTCAGACGTCAAAAACCACAGAAATTGACATCGGTACGTCCAGGCCCTGGAGACAAGTGAGATTCACCAACTGCAACAGCGACAAATTAATTTATTTGATCACCTGCCCCTGCGGACTCAGATACGTGGGGATGACCACTCAAAAGATCAAGGTGAGGCTGTCTGAACACAGAAGTACCATCAACTGTAAGAGGCAGGCTACTAGGCTTACCACCCATTTCATCACCTTGAATCACTCACCCACTTCATTTAAATGGACGGTCCTAGAGAAACCGTTCATTCCATCACACGTCACGAATGTGGGCAATTTCCTGCTAGTGAAAGAACAAAAATGGGTTTTGAAACTTGGTACTGACCAGATAGGGCTGAATGATGACATACCTTGGTCCTCGTTCTGAAATCACCTCCTGATTAATGTTTACCAATGACCAATATATCATTCTTCTGGGAGTGGAGATTCTGATATGCAACCTAACCGACAGGACTGTCAGTTTCAGATGGTATCAGTCTCAGGTGATCGACTAACATCCTCTAGTTATCTAGTGCATTATGACCGAGTGGGTCTCAGTTTGAGCATTCACTTTATTCACATCATAAAAAAAAGCGCAGTAAACACTCTAGCGCACATTGAAGGTTTACAAGACCGCCGTGTATTTACCAATTATTGCTATGACTACGCACGGTGTGCGCGCGATTGGTCTAATCCCATCTGGGCTCAACCAATCCTAGCGCTTATAACATTACCAGCGCATGACGCGGCTTGTCCGCGCATCACGTGATGGCCTTAGCCAATCGGGAGCAACGTGATAAAACTGCAAGTAAACAGACCGCCGGTACCTCCCCAGACGGCACAGATGCCGCGTTGGAGTACCGACGGATAGGTAAGGTCACCGAAAACGTTTTCAACGGTTTCTTCTTCTCTCTTTTAACTCAGCCGGCAGCAGTGCATATCCTCCGCTGCTGGTTTTAAGGGCGGGGTTTTCATCACGCCATACCGCTATACTTAGATAGTTCTTTTCTGGGTATATGAGCACAATGGGTCTAAGACAAATGGTTCTGTAGAGCTAACAGGATGGCATCAATACCGCCCTTGGGCACACGCTTTCCACCATAAGGTTCGAGGGGCGGGTTTGCTATCACGCTCTACACTTATAGATCCTTGTGGGCACATTTACGTAATAGGTTCAGAGCTGATACAATATCATCTATATCGCTCTACTCACCATGCTAGGACAGTATAAGGAACGAAATTCACTTATGCACTAGTTTCATACCATGACAGAACTTCTTGGCAATAATTAAATCCGTGTTGTGTGTTATTGGCATACTTATGGTGAATGATTCAATGGCTTGGATTTATTCACCTTTACAGAGCGGTGCTTCACCTATGTCCTGAGCCGCAGCCAGGTGGGGTGAGGTCTCTACTTCTTACAAATCAGGTAAGATGTAGCATGTGAAATTTGAAAAGTTTCAAGTTCTATAGGAACTAGAAGGCATTAGTATATACAATGCATTTGGCCTTACTCTTTGGATTTAGGCTTCACCAATGTTGGTATTTATCAATGGTGAGAAAAACGGTTTTCTTGTGGACAGGTGGTGAGTGATGTACTCATGCCATGCATTTCTTTTTCAGTGTACTACTGAATTTGTGAGAAGATACGGAACATGTACACCTAGAAGGTCCAGGTGACACATATAACAGTATCTAAGTTGTTCCGATAATTTCTTTTAAAAAGACACCTCTTTACACGTTTGTTTTTTTGTTGTTGTTGTTTGCAGTAGCGTCATTCTAAGGTCCTGAAGAAAGCAAGGCCACATGGCCATTATTTGCTGAAACATGTCGACCAAGTTCCACCACTAGACAGTTTATACATTTTTCCCTGTCTTGGCTATTTTTTAATATTGGCATTGGGAGCTATATCCAATTAAAAAATGTTTTGCTTCCTAAACCAATTTTAATCACTTTTTCCTTATCCTTTGATATCACTTTGTTTCTTGCACTGCACATTTTTTCACCCCGTCAGTCACATCACTAATACATATCTTTCCAACTGAAAGTGACCATGCCCTGACCAGCAGGAAGGTCAGTCCTTTCCTGCTCAAGACAAGATCAGGTGCTGTGTTGGTCCTCGGAGCCCCAGATGATGAAGGGCGGTTCCGAGTGGTGACTGATGGGTGCCAGAGACCAGACACTGACCTGACCTGGCTCTTGTGACTTTCATTAAAAACACTTGTTATATGGCTAGTGGTAATAACTCACTACTATTGTCCCCAATAATCACCTGTATGAATTCTGACCCTCTGATACCCTTTTTGTGAAGAGGAAAAATCTCACCAGACCTCCGTCGGTACCTTTGCAGCCTTTGCCCATCATCGGCAATCCATGGGAACGCGTGGGGATGGATCTGATAGGGCCTCTACCTCGCACCTCCAGGGGTCACACGTATGCCTTAGTGGTTGTGGACTATTCTACCAGGTTCCCCGAGGCTTTTCCCTTGAGCGCCCCAACCACCAAGAACGTAGCCGAAAAGATGGTGGAATTATTCTCAAGAGTGGGGTTTCTCAGAGAAATCCTAACGGATCAAGGGACACCCTTCGTTTCACGAATGATGACAGAGGTCTGCAAAACACTGGATCTCCAACACATACGCACTTCCGCTTACCACCCTCAAACGGATGGTTTAGTGGAAAGATACAACAGGACCTTAAAAACAACCCTAAAAAAACTGTTGCATTCCCGAAAACAAGGATTGGGACAAAATGCTCCCCTTAGCTCTGTATGTGGTAAGAGCACAGGTCCAGAGTAGCCTCGGGTATTCCCCCTTTGAGATTTTGTATGGCCGCCAACCCAGGTCCCTACTCGAAATAACCAGAGAGACATGGGAAAAAGAAGAGGCAAACGAACAACGGTCTCTACTCGACTACACCCAGCAATTAAGATCCAGGTTGGGTAAGCTGAGGGATTTAGCATATTCGAACATGAAGTCGGCCCAAAGCCACCAAAAACGATGCTACGATAAGGGTAAACGATGGAGAACCTTGGAGAAAGGAGACTGGGCCCTAGTAATGCTCCCTTCCTCTACGCAAAAGTTTAGGAGCGAATGGAAGGGTCCATACCAAGTCCTAGAGCGATACAGCAACACCACCTACAGATTACAAATGTCGCCTACTCGCAAACAAACCTTTCATATAAACCTTCTGAAGAAGTGGATAGGTACGGTCCCACGACCTTCTAATCTGGTCCTACCGGAAAACTGTTCCTCTTCTACCTTAGAACACCTCCCAGTCAATCCAGAGCTTACTGCTTCGGAGAAACAGGAATTACAGAAGGTTCTATGCCCTTTTTCGCCCCTGTTCTCAGACATGCCCGGATGCACCCACTTGGCAGAACATGAGATCCACACAGCCAAAGGGAGTATAGTGAGACAAAGAGCATATTGCATCCCAGCCGCAAAAAGGGCTGACGTACAAAAGGAAGTTGCTAGCATGCTAGAACTAGGTGTGATTAGACCTTCCAAAAGCAACTGGTCATCCCCCATAGTTATGGTTCCCAAGCCTGACGGGTCAACCCGTTTTTGTATGGACTTCAGGGCTTTAAACGCTGTTTCCACATTTGATGCTTTCCCCATACCCAGAGTAGATGAGCTGATTGAACGCATAGGCGAAGCCAAATACATAACAACGTTGGACTTAACGAAAGGATATTGGCAGGTACCCCTAAGGGAGGAGGACCGCCACAAAACAGCTTTTGCCACCGAGGAAGGGCTATACGAATTTAATGTCCTTCCCTTCGGTCTCCATGGGGCACCTGCCACATTCCAGAGACTTATGAATAAGGTACTGGCTCCCCATAACGGTTATAGTTCTGTGTATCTTGATGACATCGTCATCTTCAGTCACACATGGGAAGACCATCTAGAACACCTAACAAACGTGATGACCTCTTTGAGGGAGGCCCACCTTCATGTAAATGCCAAGAAATCTCGAGCCGCATTCCCTAAGGTGAAATATCTTGGGTTCATGCTAGGAGACGGTGTAATAGCTCCACAAGAAGAGAAAATAAAAGCGATCGTGGAGACGCCGTTTCCCTCCACAAAAAGGGAGTTAAGGGCATTTCTAGGTCTTATGGGCTACTATCGGCGTTTTATAAAGAACTTCGCCGCCCTAGCCACACCCTTAACGAACCTATTGCAGAAGAACATCAAAAACACCCTACCTCAACCTCCCTCCCAAGAAGCCAAAAACGCCTTCATACTACTGAAGGAAGCGATCACCACCAGCCCTGTGCTTATACCTCCTGACTTTGAAAGACCCTTTACCCTCGCTACCGATGCATCAGATACAGGAATAGGGGCGGTCCTCTCACAAATGGGGGAAGACACAGCTGAGCATCCAATACTATACATCAGCCGTAAGCTCCATCCCCGTGAACAGAAATACCCCACCGTAGAGAAAGAGTGCCTAGCCATTCGTTGGGCTGTTGACAAATTGCGGTACTATCTAGAGGGGAGGGCTTTCATCCTGTACTCTGATCATGCCCCTTTACAGTGGATGCAAAAGAACAGGACACAGAACGCCAGAATACTGCGGTGGTTCCTGTTTCTTCAGCCCTTTGCCTTCACTGTAGTACACAGAAAAGGGAGCGAAAACGGGAACGCGGATTTCCTCTCCCGTATGTCAGTTCTCCCCGATCGGGAGAAACCAGGGGGGGTGCAGTGTAACGAGGAGTGGTGGACACCCGGATCTGACCCAGTGATGCCTCCTTCCTTACTGACGGACCCATGGGAACCAGAACAGGACGACCTGGAGGAAGGGGAACACGGCGCCTTCAATTGGGCGTTCACTGAGGAGGAGACCCCTCCTTCCGCAAACGTCAGCATAGCCGGATTGGATAAACCCCAGGAAGTGTTGTTTGTGGCGTGTGACGTCACCCCAGTGGAGAAGGAGAGGAGCGGAGTCGGAGAGCGGATAGAGGATTGCAGCGAAGGAACACGGAGATTGCCAGAAGAACATCCCGGTGGAAGCAGAGAAGGGTCCCACGGAGAGCCAGGAGGCCAACGACCCGTGAGCCGCCGTGCCACACTCCCGGGGGAGGAGTGTGGCTTTCTCAGGTACGGCGGCGTATGGCGGCTTGGGTTGGAAGCAAGCGTGTGTAATTAGTGTACATAGACCCCTAAACGTTCTCCCTCGTCTTTCCTTTCCTCTCGTTCCCTTACCCCGCGTTTACTCCCTCACTGTCTGTAACCACCTCCCACCACTACCGCTTGATGTACATTGTCACCGGTGACCCCCCCCAGTCTCACAACACCCGGCCCGAGGTGCACACCCCCCAGCCGACAATAGAACTAACGGCCCCCTCTCTGTTGGTCTTCTTTTACATGGGAACCCGGAGCCTGTGAGGATGACGTCCAGACCAGACCTCATAGAGCGGAACTGCCCAAAGAAAACCAAGCGGGAAAATGACTGAACGCCAAAACGGATCCGAGTCGGTTTGCAAGGGAAAGACTGACCTTCAGAACCCGGAGGACATTAATGCTGCATACAAAACGTGTAATCCCAATAAAACCAGCATTACCTCAACAACCTGGCGTTTCTCTCATCCCTGACCTCCCAGCCCAGTCTACAATGACATTTGTAATGGTGGATTCAAGTTTAATTGCTGTGTATAGTTGTGGTTAAACATGCATAGCATTTGTAATAGTGGAATTGAGCTCAGAAAGAATTGTTTTGAGAAATTAAAAAATGTAACTTGTCCTGATGTGATTAAAATCAGCGCAACGGTTAAGGGAAAAGACAACCCATTCCAATTGGGGAAGAAGGGGATCGTGGCTCGAAATGGTGCGGGGAACTGGTTGAGCCTGTGCAGGGGGTCCTGGAGATAGTCGCCGTCATGAAGGGCAGCCGGAGGGGCCAAGGCTAAGGGAGGCGGTAACGGTGGGAAGGCAAAGATGTGAAAGACCCGGCAGGCGGAGAAAGGATGACTCGGGGCAGGATTACCTTTGGAGTGGAAAGCGTGACCAGGACACGATGATCCTGACACAGAATAAGGCCGGCTATATTCGTTTCCATTGCGGTTGGGGTTCCTGTGAAAAATAACCATTGTAAGGCCGGGTGCAAGGCACGAGGGTGGGAGAATGGTCTGCGATCTCGTGAAGACAGGGAAAGTGCGTTCCTGCGAGAATCTGAGTCAGCTGGATGCGTGGCTCCGACCAGAGTGTAGAGGGGCGGCAATTGCCGGGAATCCTGTTGGGAGAAGGATGAGGCATAAACCGGTTGTGGAATTGAGTAGCGGCCGGGACCTAGTAATAGTCTGTTAGCGCGGGTCTTACCTTTAGGATGAGTACGTTCAGTCGATGCCGGGAGGCAGGGAGTCCGGGATAGGAGCGCAATGGCTCAGCGTTAGTGATCTGTGCTCCGTGGGCTACTGAGGTATATGTAACCACGAGGCTACACGGAGGGGTGGAGGCATGGTGGGAATGAACCGGAAATCAGTATTAGTCATATTGGCGGCCAATTTTGGTGTGGGTGAATGGCCTGGGAGACAGTGATGAATAGAGTCATGCATGAGTCAGTGTGAAGACAGCTAGGTGACGCACGATTTTACAATTAGATGTCTCTAACCAAAAGGCATAAAATAAAAACAAAGAAAATGTTAATCCTTAAACTGTAGACATTATATAAACACTTCAGATATATAAAGGGTCAGAATGGGCTTTTGAGGCCACCACTTTCAATTACATATTCAGTCAGAATGTGGTTGTAAAACCACCAATTTCAATTACATATTCAGTCAGAATGTGGTAGTGAAAACCACCTATTTCAATTGCATATGTGCATATTACAGACAGAAGGCAAGAACAGGCAATGGAGGATGTTTGATCTGGGTAATATTTGTCCATTTAATGTCATTCTCGTTGTGTCCTTTGTTGGAGAAATGTTCGACAAGGGGTGCATTGGGTGTTTTGCAGCAGACACGGCTCCGGTGTTGGCATATCCTGATGCGCGCTTTCTGGGTTGTCCTATGTCAATTTTACCACAAGGGCATTCATTGAATTGCCCACGGAGCACAGATCACTAACGCTGAGCCATTCCGCTCCTATGCCGGACTCCCTGCCTCCGGGCATCGACCGAACTTACTCATCCTAAAGGTAAGACCCGCGCTACCAGACTATTACTAGGTCCTGCCCGCTACTCAATTCCACAACCGGTTTATGCCTCGTTCTTCTCCCAACAGGAATCCCGGCAATTGCCACCCCTCTACACACCCTTATCGGACCCCCGCGTCCAGCTGACCCAGGTTCTCGCAGGTACGCACTTTCCCTGTCTTCACGAGATCGCAGACCATTCTCCCACCCTCGTGCCTTGCACCCGGCCTTACAATGGTTATTTTTCGCATGAACCCCAACCGCATTCGAACCGAACGTAGCCGGCCTTATTCTGTGTCAGGATCATCGTGTCCTGGTCACGCTTTCCACTCCAAAGGTAATCCTGCCCCCGGTCATCCTTTCACCGCCCCGCCGGTCTTTCACATCTTTGCCTTCCCACTGTTACCGCCTTCCTTAGCCTTGGCCCCCCCGGCTGCCCACCATAATGGCGACCATCTCCAAGCCACAATCGCCTTCTTCCCCAATTCGAATGGGTTGTTTTTTCCCTTAACCGTTGCGCTGATTTTAATCACATCAGGACAACTTACATTTTTTAATTTTTCAAAACAACTCTTTCTATCATCTCAATTCCACTATTACAAATGCTATGCATGTTTAACCACAAATATCCACAGCACCTAATCTGAAAATGTAATTGCGTGTTTCCAGGCGCTACTTCCACTTTACCTGCCAATACTGTCCCTGGTCATTTCTTTCATTATCACGAGTGATGTTGCCAGAAGCTGTGCTGCCACAAGCACGGGAGCAGAATGTCGCAAGCTCCCAATACCCACCCAAGGGTTCCCAGCAACATGCAATTTCTATCTACGCAATGACAAGGAATCCACTGGGGGGAAAGGGGATGGGACAGAGAAGAGACTGCTCACCCCCGTCTGATTCTTTCTTCAGCCTCAGACGTCTGCTACTCGTCTTCTTCCGACAACTTTATGTGTGCTGCATAAATAATCATAAGTTTAACACCTTCTAACTCCTCCCAGCAACCCACTCCTCACCCTCTGACCATATCTTACCCTGAAGTGGTGTGCACTAGGCTCTTCTGCTTTTGTGTGTGATACTTGGTAGTTTAATTCTGTAACTGTAATTAATATGATTTAGTCCTCTCTTCATCTGCAATTCTAATCTTAAGAATGTATCTTTCTTTTTATTCACAGGTTCCTCACCTCAAGTTATTACTCCTGATGCCTAATTTTGAGTATGTAGGTAAGTGTTCTTCCTTAACTCTTTTTATTCACCAGAACCTTATAACTAACAATCTTCCTTGTATCCTTGAAGTTAAATCCACTCAAGTATGTCGATACTTTTATATTTATGCTTTGTTTCCTGTGTCCTTATAGGTAAATTCACTCAAAACACATTGATACTTCTAAATTAATATTTACAGCTATGCTTCTAAACTTGGTGGTACATTGCCGTACTTGCCATACTTGAAAATGCTTTTGCTGACTCTTATTTTGCTGAGCTATCAACTAACGAGTAATGCGCATACTCAAGAAGCAACACTGTCGTTTTACTCGTGCGCAATTCGAGAAAAAACACGGAACAGTCTTACTGCAGAGCAGGAGGATTTCCCGCTTCCTTACGCGACCTCCAGAATCGAGAGCAATTCGAAGATAATATTCTCCTCAGGTATGTATCGCTACGAACTTCGAAAACACGTCCTTGCTGCCTCGCAGTTCAGATCAAGTGCGCCACCCAACAGGCTGAACACCTGAATCTTACTGATTGCTACCCTACACTAGAACGCGCAATCTTGTTTTCAGTTGCTGTCTTCCTGATTGCCATCTTAGGACTGACGAGCGATCGTTTAAACTTCTTCTGCCAGAATTTAGTTCTTAAGGTGATTATGCTCACTGAGAATCCCTTTTTGGAAGGAACTTTAGTAATCCTGACAGATGTGCATGAGTCGCACCAAATCACAAGTGTCAACAATAGTTACTCCAGAATGCACCTTATTAATTGGGAGGTAATCCAGTAAAATCTTATGTTTTCATTTCTTTTTCCCTCCCTTCCTTCCTCTATTTTTTTTAATGTGATTCTCCAATGTTGTTAGTAGTTATGGAAAACTTGCATTTAGAGCAGTCAGTATCACTGTCCTGATGATGATCCCAGCTATTCTGTGAAGGGGATCAAAACGTCGTCGACTTTAAAAAACACTGGGCACACAAACAATTCTAATTATATGTGTTACTGTTGTCACTAACTATCATGCTTGTCCTATTATGCAGAATTAAGCAGAAGCAAGCCTTTCTGTTCTGCCTGACTGTATTGGTATGTGGTTTGTTTCTTATGTAAATTGTCACCTTGTCACTTTGTCACATTTTGTATATTGTTTTGCTTTGGATACAGGATTGTATCCCACTGGATATTACAATTGTCTCTTGACAAAAATATATTTATCCTAATTAAATTTCACTATTATGCAGAATTAAGCAGAAGCAAGCCTTTCTGTTCTGCCTGACTGTATTTGTACGTGGTTTGTTTCTTATGTAAATTGTCACCTTGTCACTTTGTCACGTTTTGTATATTGTTTTGCTTCGGATACAGGATTGTATCCCACTGGATATTACAATTGTCCCTTGACAAAAATCGATTTATCCTAATTAAATTGCACTATCTGACTGGGTAGTACATATAGAATCAATTTTGTTCTATATTTATTACTTGTGTTGTTTCTTTTCCTCTAACAATGACCGATGTTCTTTGTAATTTAGAGGTCAGTGTATGGCAATCATGTTCAGGAATTACAGTTAGGTCCAAAGTTGAGTTTCTGCAGCAGGCAAAACAGGTTGTTCCATTGGAAATAATTGAATGCCTTATGGAAAATCACCAGCAAGAGTACAGGAGCTTCTGATAACCTATGTGCTAATGCCAGCGCATTTTGTATGCACCAAATGTTTTGCCATGTGGCTGTCCTAGGAATAAAACCAAATTGATTGTCATGGGCTAAAATGGTAGTCATGGAGAGCAAGCTTATGGTCAGGGCCTTAACCCATACTTTAACCCTCTGTGTTTAAGTAAGAGATGGGGGTGATAGGACGAGCAATCATCAGGGGGTGTCTATACTTGGGTGTGATGACTATTTTAGCCAGTCGGAGGACAAGGGAGAGTGTTCCTTCCCCTGGGCCCATCTCAACATATTCCAAAGGGTATCAATAATCGGACCTATATAGGCTTTAAAGAACTCCACTGGGAGGCCATTGGGACCTTGAGTTTTGCCCGAGTGGTGCTAAGACAAGTCCTCACCCAGCTCTTCGCAAGTCACATCTTTGTCCAATTAGTCCCATTCTAAGAACATCAGGGTGCATGTGGGCAAGACCTTTAAAAAGTCGCAGAGGGCCTCAAAGTCCCCCCCAGGTGACTGATTGTATAATAATGTATAATAGGTAGTAAAGTACTGTGTAATGGCTATGTCCCATGCCTGCCTGACCCCATGCCCATCTGTTATACATGCATAGGTGTGTGATGCGCTGTTTTAGTACAGAGCCTGGGCAGAGTCTTGCTAGTGTTGTCACCCCACTGGTAGATGCAACTCTGTGTAGCAAGCCAAGCCATTCAAGCCTTGTCCAGAAGCAATTGAAGAAGTACTTCTTGTATAGTGGGGGCACCAGACGCAGCATGAGCTGCCTCCAACTCTAGAATGTGGGACTCTAATTGAGCCATTTCCTGCATGCACTTCTTGCGCCTTCTGGAAAAGTAACTAATAATTTCACCCCTGACTGTGGCATTTAAGGCTTCCCAGATCATCTCTGGGAACTCGACCATTCACAAATATTTATATGGCTGTGTGAATGTGAGTCTTGGTCTTAGCATCCTGAACAGTGCCCTGGGCGGAGTTGCAACCGCAGTTCTAGGGGAGAGTGGTCTGAAAGACCACAAGCATGTATGAGAGCATCCTGCATTCTGTGAAGTCTGAAACAGGTAGGAGAAAATAGTCAAGCTGGGAGAGGACCTTATGGGCCCCAGAGTAAAAGGTACATTCACCTGAGTGTAAGAATCGTCTCGCATCCACCACACCCATGGCTTTGATAAAACAAGCGAAGGGGGACAGTCTCTAGAAAGCACTACCCACCTGGGAGCCCCTGTCCATCCTCAGTCTACCACCCCATTGATATCCCCCCAAGGACCCAGCCTCTTTTTGGGAATTCTGTCACCAGGGCCCACTGTGTCTGCAGAGACTCTTGCGTGAATGGTGGAAGGACGTAGATGCTAGCAAACACAATTGGGTGCCCATGGAGTAAACTGGATATTGCAGTGTTGCATCCAAGATTTTTGAGCCATATCCTGTCATCCACCGGAGGACAGCGCCAATGTATCAAAATGGCCATCCCCAATGACCTAAGGTGATGCCTGTGTGGAACATCTGCGTGTTTTCAAGGAAAGGGCTTCTTATGCCCACTAGATGGGTCAACTGTAAGAGTATATTGGCCAAGTGCCATATGGCCTGCTTCAGCGCTGCACCTCTATTGACAGGATCTAAGATACTATTAACATTTCAGGTCAAGAGACAAAGAGGGCCTTGAAACTGGTCGGACATTGGGCTTATGAATATCATATCGATAGTTACATGGGAGAGGTGGTCTAGGCTCGAAGTCAGATCTGTCCATGTGCAGTGATGTCTGATGTAAACATAAAAGACATAAAAATACAAAACAGTAACCTATAGGCATGCAATCAGGAAAAACCATCACTCGGATTGAGTCGCATGTCAAAGTCTCTTATAGCCAAGCAGCCCTAAGGATTTTGTTAAGGTCAGCAAAGTTAAAGAATCTGCGAATTGTGTGGCCGTGCAGTGATTCCGGCAGTGGCCTCAGCACCAGGGACCTGTGCGCCCTATCCACTGTGGAGCAATGAGGCATCTCCTCCCTCAGCACGCATAAGTGCTTCAAGGTGGTCACAAATTAAGTGAGGGACATCCCCTCTGTGCCCACCAGGACCTCCACTGTTCATGATGTTATGTTGCGATGGGGCCCTTCGCTTTGTCAGCCTGCAATTCAAGGAGATGTACAGTTTTCTGAAGACCAGAAATAATGGTTTGTAATGTGCAGAGTGTAACTTTGGTTGTCAAGATATGACTCCCATTCTTTGCCACCCTCGGAGTCATCGTTAAATTTAGACCCAACAGAGACATCCTCATTTAATTCAATCATTTTCCCCATCAGAGAGGTTCATAGGTCATAGAGTGCCTGCAAGATAGGGGCTGAGTGATCAGTGAGAGTTGGTGCAGCTGCCAATGCGGGCTCTTTGTCAGCAGCCCCTGTAGGTCAGGTGTATTTGTAAATGCAGTTTGGGACGCCTGAGCCTCAGGTTGTTTGTCTTTCCCCATGATGTGCCGGAGGCCTGAATTAAGAAGAGAAGAGTGTGGGGCTCCCGGGATCTTTAGGGGTATTGTGTGTTTTAAGAAAGTTTTATTTTGTTTTATCTTATAGATCAAAAATGATGTGTGAGTGTGGAGCATTAATGTGTTTATAACATTTCTAGTATCCAGCACCTTGCATAAAAAGTTTTAGATCGTTGTGGAAATATCAAATGTCAATCCTTTAGTATCCAACACCTTCCCCAAATTGGTTTAGATTGGCATGGCAATAGCAAATGTCACCCCTTTAGTCTCCAACAATGGTTTATGTAGTGTTATGTAGTGTGATTATTTTATTTAACTATATTAGTGTGAAATACATTTTTTAAATTGTATTTCGATATAGTAGAAGTAGTCTATGTTATTGAATTCGTTTTGTTGATATTTAGAAAGATGAGTTTAGAAATAGCTGTATATTTGTAATGAATGACATTAATGATTACATATTTTCATAGAATAAAGACATGTAACACATTTTAAAAAGAAAAATTTAATGTACATGTTTAAACATATACAGTCCAGTTACACAACATTTAGATATTGATGAATAGAATGTTTTTCTCACAATTTTTTTCTATTAAATAAACAATGTACATTTTACTGAAATAGTTTTGCATGCTGGACATTCTTTCTATTGTTTACCCCCAGGAAGTGTCTGTCTCTGACATGGAGCTGATTTTGGGTCTTGTTTCCTGTGGTGCGAAAAAACAAACACATCATGCTCAGCTGAAACGGTTTGCATTTCTGTCACCAATTGAGACCCACACTCTCTCCTTCTCATAGCTTCAGTCAGGCACCTACTTGTGCTCATTGTAAGAAAGGATCACGAGTACTACTCGAAATGTGTGTACAGTAGATTATAAACTTGAGCAAATCTCTACCAATAGTTGCGAAGTAACCCCTGGATGATTGATTCTGAGGTTCATAGACTATTATTTTTTCCTTCATCAATAAACCCTTTCAGACTCCTATTGGCGTGTAGGAACCCCAAGGAATCTTGCTAGAAAATACTCAAATGAAAATGGATTCGACTAACTTGCTACAATGATATGCGAGAAAAGGGCACATTAAGGCCACATACGCCTTTTCATACCGGAGGCACACCGCTGAGGAATGTCTTTCAACAAGATGGTTTGTTTCAGAGCCGCAACTCAAAGCCTTCATGTACAGTTAGGGCCGGCTTTAGGACAGTGCAACCGGTGTGGCCACACTGGGCGCTGAGCTGTGGAGGGGGGCTGACCTCAGGGGGCGCTGTTTTTAGCAATAACTTATGATTGAGAGATGAGGGTACTTTTGCCTGGTGGCAGTGAGAGAATCTGAGGAGGCGGTTTTGGGGTGTGAGGGCACGAAAAATGATTGTCACACCAGGCGCCACCAGCGATAAAGCCGACCCTTAGCACAGTAGCCTGGATTGAGCACTTCTGAGTGAGTCCGGGGGGGGGGGGGGCATCAATGTACTTTGCCTTAAGGTTCCTTACACCACTGTTTCATATATTAATGGTCCAATAGGCTGATTGCCCAAGCAATGAATGGTGCATCATTCCCAAATCTTCTTCGGAAAGGGTCCTTTTTCTCCATTAAAAAGAAGCATGGGTGATCCAAAATCTGCATATGTTACCCATTTGTACATTTTCTTCAATGGAAGTAGCTCTGCTCATTCTTCTGTTAAATTTCTTTTTGACTTGATCTCGTTTCTGTTGGATGACTTGCTTTTCTGAATGCTCATTCATTAGCAGTGGGTGTCTGTGATGCACGCGACCCACTGCCTGCACTTTGTTGACTGATGCAGTCCTTTTAGTGCTAGCAGAAGGAGGCCGATGCCTGACTCTGAAGTTGTAATTTACTGTAGTGTGGAAAAGTAAATTTTGCCATGTTCTGTGTCCCTACGTGTCCCCCATCTTATGTTATGTGTGCATGATTAATATGCATATGTATCCCCCATGTTCGATTAAAGACGCACTTACCGTTGTGTCCATTTCTAGTATGCCAGTTTCCAGTTCTCGTGAAAGCTACGAGTATTAGGCCTATGTAAGGTTACGTTGCCACGTTTCTCAGTGTGCACGTTATTTCATTGAAAAGTCCCCGTTTCTAGGCCTCAAAAGGGCCCGGACACCAGATTCAGCTCCTGTCTCCTGAGCCCTCGCTGAGGAGCGATACAGCCCCCACCTGTATTCCTGACCCTTCACTTACTTCCTGCCTCACAGTGCCCGGCTCGGCCTGGCTCTGCCTGCTAGTCTGCCAAAAGTATGTTATGATTCTAGTTATCAGTCCAGCCCTCGTTCTCTGCGTTCCTAAGCTACTGAATCGCATCAATAGTTTCCGTCATGGACTAGCCTTTACGTCTCCATGTAAGAGAAATACTGTATTAATGGTCATTTAATATTCTTCAACACGCACTACATGAAGAATAATGCATGCACCAGTCTTAGAGTCTGTTAGCCTTTACCCCGATAACTTTTAGTTTATATCAACATGTTCTCTAAACATCAGATACTAGATAGTGTTTAGGTACATGTCGCCCTGACTCTCCAGACTTCAGTCTCTGCTCCTAGCGCAGAAGTCATAGCCCCAGCTTCTCCTAGTAACACGTCATTGTCAGTTTGCGCGCACCATTAGGTTAGAGGTCCCGGCTCCTTAGGTAGCCCCCTCCATGTTTCCGCCCCATTTATGACATATTCTGTTACGTTTACATCACATGTCTATGTATACGCCTCCTGTTACACCCACTTTCACCCTTATCTGTCGCGACTGCTATGCACCACACCCCCTGCTCCGCCTATCGTATGTACTGTAATGCAATTGTTTTAGTATATATACTTGTGCACTGTTATTAAATGTTACGCCGACGCCGATCCCGCCCCGTGCTAGCTAGCCATCCCAGATCTTGCAGGTTGTCCTGTTCCTGTCCTTTATGCTGTATTAAACCTGCAAACTCCTACTACCTCGAATCATGACTCTTATTTATTGAGCTGTCTGTTATTACCATATCCAGTCAAAAATAGATCCGGTATTATTTATTTATATACCACATAATGGCGCCCGAATAGGGACTTGCCCTTTCCCCCACGCGCCGGTGAAGCCACGTATGCCCCCTGACCCTCTGCAGCCGTGACGGAACCATACCGTGCACGTGCAGATATTTCTGCTTCAAGTATCCCTCAGGCCTACGGAGGAGACGGAGGTTGCGGTCCAGCATCCAGACGAGGCGGTGGAGGAACACGGCGAGTCCCGACCACAGCCCAAGCCGAGAGTCCAAGGTCCGAGGTATCCGGAGGCCCACCCGTAACAGAAGTCCGAAGTCCGTGTCCGTCCGGCGTCGAAGCTGTCCACTCCGAGGCCTACCGATCTTGCTGCCCGGTGAGTACCGTTGCTGGGGTAGTATCTAGACAGGGTCAATCTAATTGACTCTGGTCCGTGGGTTTGGTGGTACACAGACCCAACACGAAGTGTCCACTCCGGTGGATGCGGGTCCTGACGTGTCTCTTTATGAGACCGGTAAGTTTCGTACTGTTTCAGCAGTGCATCTAGTCTCTGTTCTAGTCAGTTCTGTTCTCGAGAAAATTCATGTATTCTGTTTTCAGTATTTCCAGGTAGTATTCTGTTCAGACTGTTATTTTTTAAATGTCACTTATGTATTTTAATGTCGTGGTATGAAAGTGGTGTAATTATCGTGTTTATTGTGTATTGTATTGTGTCTAGATTACAGTTCAGTCATGCCTTTGTTTTCCAAACTACGTCAGTTAAGAACTAGAAAAGGTCTGTTAGAAGAAGCAGTTCCTGTCCCGCCTAGGGACAGTCCAGGTCATTTTATGTATCAGAAGCATGGCATAAGTGCCATATTATATCTAGATTTATGGGTGGAGTACACCAAAGAGTTAGAAGAAAAGTATAGATGGCCCGTATCAGGTACGTGGGATGCCGAGTGCATCATGCGAGTAGAAGAAGCATTATGGAAAAAGAAAGCCAGACAGTCACAGAAAGATGCCATCGAGTTATGGCGCAAAGAATCTCATAAAAGAACCGAAAAAGAAATCAGAAAGTCAGAATTAAGTAGAGAATCTTTAGAAAGAGCGCAAGAAAGGGAATTAATCGAGATAGGTGAGCGAGTTAAAACCGAACAGTCAGACAGGCAGAGGAATGCCCTCATTAAGGGTATGTATCCTCTTCTTGCCGAGGGCTTGTTAAAAGCGACCCTGGAGGCATCCAGTAATTTTCCGCCACCATTAGTTCCGACCAAGCTACGTCACAAACCGACCGCAGCTGATATTTTTCTCTCGTCCTATTTGGACGACACAGTCCCAGAAAATGCAAATCCTGTTCCACCAGTTCCTGTAAATAATGCAATTCCTGCTCCTCCAGACACCGGGGCACCTTTTGCAGTACCTGCTACGGTACCCCCGGTCCAGCCCACATTACAATTTCCCGCCGCGCCAGCACGAAGAGTATCAGTCGACGATTCTAGTTTAGGGGCCGCAGGAGGAGGTCCTCCTGGTACCCCGCCACCACACCAACGTGTAACGTTAGTCGAGTTACATGAACGTGCGTTACAGTGTACGCCCAAATATAAGTCCGTTGCAGAAATCCGACGAGCTCTTACTGAATGCCGCTATGATCCAGTTGCAGGCGATGATAGTACAGTTATATATTCCATACGTGTAAGACGGGTGACCGGGTATTTGGACACCCTACCGGATATGAAAGAAGATCTAGACAGAATATATCGTTTCATCCGTACAGGGGATGATCCAGAATGTATTGGCGAAACCATGTCTCAAAGGAAAGCTGAGATCCAGCTCATGATATTAAAGTTTCTGATTAATTGTTTAATAAGGGAACAAGATTATCCGACCAAAGATCCGGCCGAAATGAGAACCCTGACAAGGTGGAGTGATAATATAGCCGAGGGTAAGCACAGAACCATCAGTAGTATAGAGAGTATGTACAAGAAAATTTGTAAGGAAATAATAAGGTTACATGAACAACGTAAAGCAGCACAAGTAAGCGAGAAAGAGAATGACTCTCCTACAGAAGAGGTAGAGGACGAGAATACCGCCAGAATAGCTTATGTAGGTAAATCTAGATTTCCAGACCGCCATTCACGTCTGGAACACAAGAAAATCTTTCATCATCCAGCACCAGAACAAGGTTCTCTAGAACAAGTATTTCAAGCCACCGATCACATTCTGAAATCACGAATCGGTTATAGTGAGTTAAGTACTATGCATGAACAAGAACTAGTCCGATCAGCAGTCCGATGGACTACTGACTCTACCACTTTTCCAGATGAAATAGTGGCACAAATGTTTCTGAAATTGCCCCCAGCCGAGCAACGACTGGTGGGTATGTATATGATTCAGCACCTCATTACGCTGTATGAGGGTCAACATTCTGATCCAGGTCCGTTACATGATGTCCTGAACGAGTTACTCCAGTATAGATGGAAAGGTTTAGGTACCGATTTAATTAGTGTCATTCTAGAACAGCGCCATAAATATAGAACGTTCCTGAACCCGCATTTTGTTCATGTCACACCTCCAGAAAGTAAACCGTTTTACATAGATAGACAGAACCCGCTACGAGAAGTACACCCAGTCAGGACAGCAGATGGTGAAATGCAACGAGTATTTGTTTACACCCCGATTACAAAGATGGAACTCTTAGAGATGAAGAAATTAATTCCTTGTCATGACAAAGATCCAGCAGGGTTCCACCGAGAATTAAAGGACATGCTCCGTATGGGAGAATATACGTATCCAGATATTATTAAAATGTTAAAGGTCCTGTTGCCCGCAGGGGTATACGAAAAACTCAAGGAAAAAGAATGGGAGGTGGGAGAGAAAAAGATCGATTGGGCAGTTCTAGAAGCTGAAGATAAGATACGAGTACCAGGTACCGGTCTTGGAGAGAAATGTAAAGAATTACCAGAACTGTTAATACAAGTTTTACCCAGATTGTTAGCCACTAAAAAGGAAGACTGGGATGCAATCTCAGCCTGTAAACAGAAACAAGACGAAGACACTAGTGATTTTTATTCTAGATTTGAAAAATGTTTCATTATAAACAGTGGATTGAAGACGAGTAGTGAGTCATACCCTCATCTTTTTGTTACTAAATTAGTCGAGAATTCAAGTCCACAAGTTAAGAATCGAGTTTTGAAAGTCGAAAGTACATGGCAAGCTAGTACCCCGTCCCAGATGTTACAGATGCTCCAGTATCACCAGAATAGAATCAGAGAAGAGCAAGAACACGAGAGAAAACGTATGAAAGACACGAAAATGAAAGTACTAGTTGCACAATCTGTTCCACAAGACAGTCAGAAGAGGGGTCCGAATCAAGCCAGTCATCCTGCAACTCCCGTTAAAGGGACATGCAATTATTGTAAACAGCCAGGTCATTTCATAAACGAGTGTGCAGTTCTGAAACATAATATAGCCACTGGTAAAACTGAAGAAAGACCACGTCCGCCTAGACAAGAACAAGTTTCACAGACTTCTCAGTCACAGAATGCACAACAGACAGTTCCAGCACCGCAGCCTATTGCTGCAACACAGCATGTTACACAGCAGATGTACCAGTATGCTCAGACAGAGTATCCAGAGTATCAACAGTATTCATGAAACAGCCTAGAGAGGGAGGTAGGCTTGCCTCTCATCGAGATTCCTGTAGATCAAGAAGGTCCCTATGTTCATAGTCAAGTATTAGGGAAAGACAGAAAGTTTCTGATTGATACAGGGGCAAGTAGGACGACTATTAGTCACGCCGAAGTTCCAGGGGCTCCGCTCTCAGGCTCTAGAAATGTTTCCCTTGGATTTTCAGGAAAGCCTATTGTAAACGAGATATCTAAGCCAGTTACTCTAGAAGTAGGTCCATTGTCCCGCACTACTGATTTATTACTTACTAAGTCATGTCCAGAAAATCTGTTAGGTATTAAGACACTGAAAGAATTAGGTGCAGTTATTTGCTGTTCCCCAGAGGGAATACGATTGTTTTTACGTGACTTCAAGGGTCACTATGTATTACGAGATTTTGATCCAAGATTGTCAAATGTCCCGCAGCATCTATGGGCGCAAGGTCCAACTGATGTTGGCTTCATGCAAATCACACCCCATCGTGTGACTCTCAAGCAAGGTGTAGTGTTACCACGAATCAGACAGTACAGATTACCACCTGAGGCTGTAACAGCCTTATCCAAAATTATTGACGAGCTCATGGCTCAAGGAGTAGTTGTAGAAACTGACTCCAATGTATGTAACTCTCCGATCATTCCAGTCATGAAACGTACTGATCCAAATGCACCCCCAGTATATCGATTAGTGATTGACCTTCGAGACCTCAATAAATGTATTATTCCCCAGTACCCAGTTGTCCCAGATATCTCTTCCCTATTGACAGCCATTGATTCCGAAGCCTCATTTTTCACAGTCATAGACCTCAAGAACGCGTTTTTCAGTGTCCCCATTCATCCAGACAGCCAGTTTCTTTTCGGTTTTTGTTTAAATGGAAGGAGCTATAAATTCACACGAGCTCCTCAAGATTTCACAGAAAGCCCTAGTATTTACAGTCAAGCACTTAAGAGACAACTGGACAACATTCACATGCCAACAGACACTGCCCTGCTCCAGTATGTCGATGACCTACTGATCACAGCCCGTTCTGAACGTGCTTGCGAGCAAGCATCGCTTACAGTTCTGTATTTCCTAGCCGAGATGGGGCACAAGGTGTCCCCTTCGAAGCTTCAATTCTGTGTCCAGCAAGTGATCTACTTAGGCCACTTACTGTCCAAGTAGGGTAGACAGTTGACACCAGACCGTATCCAGTTAATGGCGAGTCTTCCTCAGCCCAAGACCCAGAAGGAGGTACGTGCTTTTATCGGCCTTACTTCTTATTGCAGACAATGGATTCATCAGTATGCATTTCTAGCCAAACCACTGATACAGTTAACGACACAGGAGGCAGCCGTATCGACTGTCCTCCCTTGGACAACTGAACATACACTTAGTTTCAATGAGTTAAGGAAAGCTTTATGCCAAGCTCCTGTTCTAGCTACACCGAACTACAGTAAGCCTTTTACGCTTTTTGTCACAGAACGTGATGGTACAGCATTATCTGTTCTCACACAAGATCAAGCAGGACAATACAAGCCCTGTGCTTATTTTTCTAGCACATTAGATCCAGTAGCCCAGGCTCTGCCTGCGTGCCTCAAGTCAGTTGCAGCCACAGCACTAGCTATCAGACAAAGTGATTCCATAGTATTAGGACATTCCTTGACAGTACAAGTTCCACACTCCGTGGAAGTTCTTTTGAACCGAACACAGACTCAGCACTTGACAATTGCACGTTTGACAGGTTATGAACTGACACTGTTCCAGCCACACATAGAAATCAGACGCTGCAACGTTTTAAATCCTGCTACACTGTTACCGTCAGTTATTTCGAATCCT
Organism: Lissotriton helveticus; assembly: GCF_964261635.1. NCBI lineage: Eukaryota > Metazoa > Chordata > Amphibia > Caudata > Salamandridae > Lissotriton > Lissotriton helveticus. The sequence continues at coordinate 1,028,964,844 of NC_136067.1, forward strand.
GCCACACACGACTGTGTGGAAGTAGTTAACACAATGACTAAGCCAAGACAAGATCTGACAGATATTCCATTACCAGATCCTGACCTGACACTTTATGTGGATGGTTCATGTATGAGAACAAGTACAGGAGAACTAGTAGCTGCGTATGCAGTGACTACTGACACCGAAGTTATAGAAACACATCGTATTGACACCCTGTCTGCTCAAGCAGCAGAGCTAGTTGCTCTGACACAAGCCTGCATACACGCCAAGAACCTGAAAGTGAATGTTTACACAGATTCACGCTACGCATTTGGAGTTGTACACGACTTCGGAGTGCTCTGGCAGGAGAGAGGTTTCATGACTTCTCATGGAACCAAGATTCAGCATGGTCTCCTTATTCAAGCTCTGTTAGATGCAATCCATTTACCGACATCTATTGCTATCATGAAATGCAAAGCACATACGAAAGTTACTGACATTATTTCTCAAGGTAATGATCTAGCAGATCGCACAGCCAAGCTTACAGCACAGACTCCAGACATGCCAGTTAACAAAACACCGACATCCACTCCAGATCCGACTACTTGTATGACAGTTAAGGACCCTACTCAAGATGTCATAGATATCCAGTTACATGCTACTCCCGATGAAATTAAGAAATGGTCCGAACAAGGAGGGGTCCAGACAGATCAGGGATGGGTGACGAAGGGAAAAGCCACATGGTTTCTCCCCGACTCTATGGTTCAAGTCATTATCAATACCGCACATAGTCCAGCACACTTAGGAGAAAAAGCTATGTTAGACAGTATCCAGAACATTTGGTTTAACAAGCATTTACGAGCTGCAGCCAAGCAGAAAGTCCGTACCTGTATGATATGTTGCCAGTTTAATCCAGGTAAAAGTGTCCCGGTGGAACAAGGTGGATTCCAGCCCCCTGACCACCCTTTTGAAGTCCTCCAGATGGATTATATTCAGATGGAGCGATGTCGAGGTTTCAAGTACGTCCTTGTAGTTGTATGCGCTTTGTCTAGATGGACAGAAGCATATCCAGTCCCTGATTACACAGCCGCGACCACTGCCAAGCAGTTGGTTCGTGAATTCTTCCCCCGCTATGGACTCCCTAGGGTCGTATATTCTGATAACGGCCAGCCATTTTCATCTGAATTGATGAAACACGTTTCCCTTTTGTTAGGGTACCAGTGGAAGTTCCATTGTGTACGCCATCCTGAAGCAGCCGGTCTCGTAGAGAGACATAATCAGACCCTGAAAATCCGCATTGCCAAAGTCTGTCAAGAAAAAGGTGTAGACTGGTTAGTTGCTCTGCCAGTCGCTCTGTTTTATATGCGCATGGTCGCACATTCCAGATCAGGTCTGTCCCCCTATGAGGTCGTATTTGGCCGCCCCCCTAATATGTGGGGTACACCTAGACCCCGAAGTATTACAGATGTTTCAAGTAATATGCTGACAGATTACCTAGCTTCCTTGATGTCTGCCCTACACTCTTGTCGTTCACAGGTTGCCGCCGCCTTTCCAGACAATACCGAGGTGGCACCGCATGAAATCGTTCCCGGAAGTCTGGTCCTCGTAAGGAACTTTGATCGTTCAAGTCCGCTGGAGCCCCGCTGGAAGGAGCCCAAGCAAGTCCTCCTGGCCACCCGTACTGCCGTCAAGCTGGAAGGCAGGAAGGGCTGGGTCCATTTGTCGCATGTAAAGAAGTTTTATGGACTAAAGACTGTTTCCAAGAAAATTTCCGAGGATTTTAAAGACTGCCAAAGTACTATTCTCAAGGACTGTCCCGCAAATGACATTGATACGAAACCCTCCCTGTTAGAGAAAACTCCGCAGCAGGAGTATAAGTTAAAATTAAGGTCTAGTAAAATAAGTCAGCCAGTTTGATTGTCTAAGTCCTCCCCTAGGTGAAACGGTTAGACCGGTTTCTGACATGTATAAAATAGACCCCCATAGAGAGAGAGTTAGTGAGAACTCTAAAAGTTGCATTATTATTTTATGTTTTCTGCTATATCTCAGCCTTATGATTGCCTGCACGAGTTATGCATTTTATTTATGTTTTCCACTTTCTCATGTAAATAAGTCTTCTAATACTACAGTAGAGCATACGTTTAGTGATCTGCCTCCTCATGAACTATCTTATCGTCTTGCTATGCGAAATAATTCCTTTATCCGCATGTTACATTATTCACACCAGACCAGCAATGCCACTAATTGTTGGGTGTGTGGTCGACTCCCCCCTTTCCAGACACCTAAGGGAGCTCTGCCACTCTTTCCTTATCCATTTTCACATAACGGTTCATGTGGAGCATGGTCCACGTTAACGTCATCCTCGACAGATATGTCTTTTCTGAACAGTACATGTTTTCCAGACAAGCAAGGTCTTCCCCATAGAACAGGGTTAGATCTAGAAAATGAAGTTTATAATTTGGGTAATTATTCTTCGAATTTCATGGTCCTGAATGTTCAGTCTGATCCTACTCCAGACTTACCTGCTATGTCAGTACTACCAGTCAAAGGTGAATTATGTGTCAGAAAGAATGGTTCCGTACATGTAGGACATAGTGATTGTACTACTATTGTCAAGTATAGTGACAGTGGGAAATCTATTTTCAAAGCTTCACGTCATTCTTATTTTGTTTGTGGTCAGACCGCATATGTTCGTCTGCCCCTCGATTGGGAGGGAACCTGTTACATTGCATTTCTACTGCCACCAGTTTTTCTAGCCCCACCTGACTATCATAGGAATTCCCACCTAGTACATACTAGACACAAGAGAGACCTCCCGATTGTTGATTATACTGAAACTGCTCTAGAACAATACATAGATATCAATAAAGGTGTCTTTCCCTACTTAGGTACTGTCGTAAATAGTAAACAGATACGTAGATTAACCAGAACACTTGAAGCAGTAGTGATTGAGACTACCTCTGCTCTAGGTAACTTAACCGAAGAACAATCCTTTATGAGAATTGTCGTGCTCCAGAATCGACTCGTCCTTGACGTCATACTGGCCGATAGGGGCGGGGCATGTAGAGTCATCGGATCTAGTTGCTGCATTTTCATTCCTAATAACGCGCCGTCTGTTTATTCAGCTATAACCAGACTCCATAAAATTGCCCATCTGTTACACCAAGATCCGGGCACCTGGACATGGTCCGGTTGGTTCTGGAATATAATTTCCGCCTGGGGATGGAAAGTGTTGTCCTTTCTAGGTATTGCAGTAGCGATCATATTCAGTTGCTGCCTCTGTATACAATGTGGCCCTGCGATTTGCGGCATTTGTGCTACCTCTTGTATTCCTAGTCCCAAGTCCCGTCCTAAAACCCGTTCCAAGAATATTCGAGACGAGCAAATGATACTGTATGAAATAATAGATGGTATCATGAGTATTGATGTTTCCTGATGGAAACGTAGTGACAAGGAGGGAATGTGGAAAAGTAAATTTTGCCATGTTCTGTGTCCCTACGTGTCCCCCATCTTATGTTATGTGTGCATGATTAATATGCATATGTATCCCCCATGTTCGATTAAAGACGCACTTACCGTTGTGTCCATTTCTAGTATGCCAGTTTCCAGTTCTCGTGAAAGCTACGAGTATTAGGCCTATGTAAGGTTACGTTGCCACGTTTCTCAGTGTGCACGTTATTTCATTGAAAAGTCCCCGTTTCTAGGCCTCAAAAGGGCCCGGACACCAGATTCAGCTCCTGTCTCCTGAGCCCTCGCTGAGGAGCGATACAGCCCCCACCTGTATTCCTGACCCTTCACTTACTTCCTGCCTCACAGTGCCCGGCTCGGCCTGGCTCTGCCTGCTAGTCTGCCAAAAGTATGTTATGATTCTAGTTATCAGTCCAGCCCTCCTTCTCTGCGTTCCTAAGCTACTGAATCGCATCAATAGTTTCCGTCATGGACTAGCCTTTACGTCTCCATGTAAGAGAAATACTGTATTAATGGTCATTTAATATTCTTCAACACGCACTACATGAAGAATAATGCATGCACCAGTCTTAGAGTCTGTTAGCCTTTACCCCGATAACTTTTAGTTTATATCAACATGTTCTCTAAACATCAGATACTAGATAGTGTTTAGGTACATGTCGCCCTGACTCTCCAGACTTCAGTCTCTGCTCCTAGCGCAGAAGTCATAGCCCCAGCTTCTCCTAGTAACACGTCATTGTCAGTTTGCGCGCACCATTAGGTTAGAGGTCCCGGCTCCTTAGGTAGCCCCCTCCATGTTTCCGCCCCATTTATGACATATTCTGTTACGTTTACATCACATGTCTATGTATACGCCTCCTGTTACACCCACTTTCACCCTTATCTGTCGCGACTGCTATGCACCACACCCCCTGCTCCGCCTATCGTATGTACTGTAATGCAATTGTTTTAGTATATATACTTGTGCACTGTTATTAAATGTTACGCCGATGCCGATCCCGCCCAGTGCTAGCTAGCCATCCCAGATCTTGCAGGTTGTCCTGTTCCTGTCCTTTATGCTGTATTAAACCTGCAAACTCCTACTACCTCGAATCATGACTCTTATTTATTGAGCTGTCTGTTATTACCATATCCAGTAAAAAATAGATCCGGTATTATTTATTTATATACCACAGTAGAAGCATATTTTACCCTGCATTGTGAATGATAAAATATATTGCTGTCTGACAAGAGGGCAGGAGAGGCAGGACAGGCAGGACAAAAGGGCAGTGGAGACTGTTAAACAGCTGCGGCATGTGGCACAGCCCAGTTAATGAAAACACATAGTTACATCCAAGAAAGTGTCCAGTTTAGATGCACAATCATTCAGACTCAGTGGTTAAATGTGTCATTTTAATGGGGGGGGACATCAGGCTACATAACCTGGTTGTCAATTTGCAGAATGACATGCTGTTATCTACACACCAATAAGTAATTTACTACAGATGTAATTGTACTGTTTTGCTGATATTGTTGTCAGTAAATTGTATTACCTTGGAGTTCTGTTCTGATTGAGGATATGGCTCTTCACTACCAATTCTACAAAGGGCTCTTCGCTAGTATTACTTATCCACACTTTTTACTTTGTGTCCTCTATTATTCCTTACTTTGCATTCATATATAAGAATTACCATTCAACAAACATGGCGTTTTTCCACAAAGTTGCTTTGCAGGGCCTCCTTGGCCCAGATTCACTAGTACTTTGTGCCAAGTTTACATCACTTCACAACCCTTCACAAAATTTATTTTCCAAAGCAAATAATAATTTGCATTGGAAAATCGACGAAAGTAACGCAAAGTAGAGTTATGTGCTTTGCATCAAGAGGGTGTGGGTGGCGCCTGAACATTCCCATGCAACCACCCAAGGGTTTTAACACAAATCCCTAACTACTTAAATTGGTTGAAAGGGATTTACACCAAAAGATCACACTACCTCCCAGCATGCTAACAGTGGATGAACTTTTGGAAGTCACCACATTTTTCCAACTGTGTAAGTTTCTGCAGTGGACAACAAACTAGAAAGTGGCAAATGTTTTAAAGCATAGTTTTTTTTCTAGAATGGTCCGCTGCCAGTATAAAAACTTTGCTTTACAAAACGCTGAATCCGCTAAACCCAAAAGTCCATAAGCCAGTGGGATTCAAAGTAACATCATGTAGTATGAATATACCCATTTGCAAGAATACAACCCAACCTTCTTCGTACACCAATGAATGTATATGCATAAGACATCTAAATTCAAAGAAGGTCAGTGGTTTTCAATGAAATGTTTACTTCTATCTACCAGATAGGAAATGTTTTAGGACAAAGAACCAACCATGGATTAAATGGACCAAGCCTTCATAATAACCTAAGCCATATGTCAAACAGTGTAAATGGTCCTTAGCAAGAACCTGCACAACATGGGAGTCCACAATGATGCCATCAATGATTTAATATAATGATGGACAGGCATCCCACCAAAGGAAAGAATCTCAGAGTCATGTTAATAACAAGCCCATGAAATACCCTATGGAGAATGCATGGATAGGTATTACCTTTCCAGTGAAGCATGTAATAGCTACTTCTTGGCCGGATTACATTTCATTTACATGTTAGTAGACACGCCATGAAGGACATATCCAATCCAATCCAATCCAAAAATTCTTTATTTCGGCCTCATGGGCCATAAAAGAAACAATAAAAATACATACAGATAAAAGACAATATATACAATAAAAACCAACTGGACCTGCAGTGTTTAGAGAAGCGTGGTAAAATAGATTAAACAGACATTTTCTTTCTTATTATCCATGCTGCCATTAGGAATTTGGAAACCGCAAAGACAATGTGGCCCAGGGTATTAGTTTTCAGCACCCTGTAGGCTTGTAAGTAGTTACTGAAGCCCAGATTCCGACAAAGAGGGGCTAACCAGCGCCTCCTCGGACTCCCGTAGGCATGGCAACAAAACATTATGTGCAAGTCATCTTCTTCCTTAACTTTACAGCATGGGCAGAGCTTGTCGCCCCCTAGCGACCACTTATGGGTAAAAACTTTAGTAGGGAGCGTACCAAACCTCCATTGCAGGAACAGTTTCCTCGCCAAAAGAGGGTAGATAAAATCCATAAAAGGTTCAAAAACATAAGAATTTTTGGAAACAATAAAACATCCTGTCAGGGTGCCACTATCATATGCACTGTCCATATCAGCAAGGGTTTTGTTCTTGTAAAGCTGTGCCAGGGTTTTGCGCGGAATCCTTCTACATCCCTGAGCTGGGTCATCCCATAGGTCTGGCAAGTTCAAGCTGGAACATTCCGATTTGATAAGTGCCAGCCAAGGGATCTTACCATTTACATCCAGCCTCAAGACATGTATGAGGTCCTGCCTATAGTGGTGCAGCTCCTCAGTGGACCATAGCCGATGCCAATACTTCACCGGTTTCGACCGCAAGTCCTCTGCGATTGACGGGAGACCCAGGTCAAGTCTTAGGGGGAGGAGTGGTGTACCCTGCGGAAGAGCAAGAAGACGTCTAAGGAAACAATTTTCCACCCCTGCCATGACCTTCCCAGCTTTATGGCCCCACAGCTCACTGCCATACAAGGCAGCCGCCTTCGCCTGAGTCCTGTACATTTCTAAGGCCGGGCTGACAGGCTTGAAGGTGGACTTATTAGATACCCTCAGGAGTGCGCCCGAAAGCTGGGAGAGTTTCAGCCTAGATCTCGCCACCTGGGAATCCCAAGTCAGATTTTCTTGAAGTGAGACCCCCAGGTATGTAAAGGTAGAAACCCTTTCCAGACTGATTCCCTCGAGTTTTGGGTTGGGTCTGGTCTTGGTCGGAGGGTTGAAGATCATGAACTTAGTTTTTTCCGTGTTCACCTCCAACCCGTGTTGTCTACAAAAGTGACCAAAACCATCCACGATCCTCTGAATCCCCATGGGGGATTTGGAAAGAAGGAGGGTATCATCGGCAAACATAATTGCCGGGACCCTCCTTCCTGCCAAAACCGGGGCATCATTGTCCCCGACAGCGTCAAGGTGTTGAATGACGCTGTTGATGTACAGACAGAACAGTGTCGGAGCCAGAACACAGCCCTGTCTGACACCTCGGCGGACCGGGAATTTGCCCGAGGGCTTGCCATCCCTCCCACACCTTACTACCGCAAAGTTGTTCTCATGCAGTCTAATGATGATTCTAAGGAGGTGGGGGGGGACTCCTAGCTTCTGCAGAACCTCCCATAACTTCCCCCTCGGGACGAGGTCAAAGGCTGACCTCAGATCCACGAAGACCATGTACAGTCGGCCTCCCTCTAACGTAACCGTCTTCCAGTACAGAAGAAGGAGGCGAAAGATTTGATCCATGGTCGACGTGTTCTTTCTGAAGCCAGCCTGTAAAGGGCTCAAGATGTCATTGGCCTCGACCCAGTCTAGGAGATGGTCCAAAATGAGGCGCGCAAAGATCTTTTGGGGCACATCTACGAGGCTTATAGGCCTGTAATTGGAAGGGAGCAGAGTAGAGCCCTTCTTGTGGATGGGCACAATCTCTGCCCCCAACCACGACCCAGGGATCGCCATACCTCCAAGAATGGCATTAAATAGAACAAGAAGGTATGGACCCCAGATATCCGGGTGATGCCTGAATAGATCCCCGGGTAGCCTATCCAGGCCTGGCGCCTTCCCCACTGCTAGACGTTCTATGGCAAGCTCCACATCCCCCAGGGATAATTCCATTCCGGACTCCTCAGTACCCAGTTGCATCTCCACGGCCGGGCAGGAACTGGTATCTAGGTAGAGAGCCCCAAAATGGGACTCCCATACCGCAGGGGCTATGTTAGGCTCAATCGCTTTACTAAGATTCCCTGACCCATTATTTACAAGTGCCCAAAACTGCCGGGGATCCCTGGATTTGAGGGCATCATAGAGGTCCTGCCAGTACTTCCAATCCCACTCGGTCCTTGCAGCCACCAGCACTGATTTATGGAGGTTCCTCAGGTCACGCACTTTGGCCTTATCTGACCCCTCTTTTATGGCAGCAATAAGGTCAGATTTTGCTGACCTGCAGTCTGGGGTATACCAAGTGGGAACAGGAGTCCTTTTCTTTCGAATTGGGACCTCCGGATGAAATACCTCGGCCAAGTCCCTCACTAAAGCCTGGTGAATGTTTCCCAGTTTCTCAGAGTACTCAGCGGTTCTTGGTTCATTCAGGAGGGTCTCAACCTCCATGAGGCTAGGGAGCGCCAGCTCGTATAGTTTCTTAATTGACTCCTCCGAATTTACAAGCTTCCCCCACTTAACTCGGCGCCTATTTGTGGTCAGGAGCAGATCCCCCGTATCAGCCCCTTGGCCAGCTGGGGATGAGTCCGTCAAGGGCGAAGGGCACAGAATATTTAAACAGAGAGCGTTATGGTCGCTGTCTGTCCTCTTGATAACCCTAAAGTCCCGCACTTTGGGCCAGAGTGAAATATCCACCATAATGTAATCTAGCCTTGACTCGTGGCCCCTCCTGTTGAATGTACACATCGAGGGGGTATCGGAAGGAGTACGACCGTTACACGCCCTCAGCGCGCCATTCAAAGTAAGGGACATGAGCTGTAAGGCTAGAGGGGACCAGGCTTTAGGGTGAGGGGAAGAAGAGGGTGGAACCCCCCAATGGTCGTCCTCGGCCGTAAGGGCACCATCCAGTAAACCTTCCAGGGGTTCAAAGTGGCAATTGAAGTCCCCTCCAAGTACCACCTTGTATTCACCCGGAAGTTGACCCAGGAAGGAAGCTAGATCATTTAAGGTAGGTGATTCACTTGGCGAGGCAACCGGGCGCGAGTAGACATTGACAATGACCCACGGAGTTTTACCAGGCCAAGTGAGCCGCACACACTGGATGTCCTGCGAACACGTATCTACCCGCTCCGCCTGACACCCAGTGTGACTCGCAATCCAGATTGCCAAGCCACCAGATGGCCTCCCCCTCCCAGCCCATGTGGCAGGGATTTCAAATACCTCAAACCCTCTCCTGCTCTGAGCGACCCTCGCCCAGGTCTCCTGAAGGAGAACAATGTCACATCCACCCACCAGGGAGTCCCATTCAGGAGAGCCCTCCTTGTTCGCTATTCCTGCCACATTCCAGGAGAGGATTCTCAATCCTGGGTCAAGTGGCAGGCTGCCCTTAGCTCCAGCATGAGGTTGCAGGATAGCCTTGGGTGAACCGACGTCAGAGGCGCCGGTTCCGCCGACAATGGTGACGGCGCAGCCATCCAGCTCTGCTGCCCCTGCTTGGTGAATGTGGACTAGCCCGGTGTTAGGTGGGGGACTCAGTCGGCACAGATTATCAATCATATCAGCCCCTCGCTCATTAGCATCCTGAAGCCGGGTTAGTTCCGACATGGGGATCACACCCAAACCCACGTGGCTTTGCGCCTCATCCACCCCATTTTCATGTCCAGACAAGATTGGCCTAGTTTGTGGTCAATCAACCTGGTCCAGACAGGAAAACCTGTTGTGATGGGTGAAGTTTGCCTGAGCAGTTGGCAAGGAGGGCCTTGGTCTGTAACGGGAACCATCTACGGCAAAGCCCACCCTGGTCCATCCTTTCTCACTCCCTCCCACCGTATTGCTACCACTAGGATAGAAATAAGAAAGGGGTACAAGATCTATTGTGGACTTATCTGGCCTTACAAGCCAGTTGCAGATGTAATTAGCAACATGCGGGCTCCTGAAACTTAAAACGATACAGTCCCCTGACCTGTTCTTTTTGGTAGGGCCAATCCACGGGATCCTCCTTACCATCAGAACCTCACCCTTCAAATTTGGGGGCAACGGCCTATTGATGCTGAGCCAGCTTATAACCTTATTACGTAGGGAGTCTTGGGACTCCCTAACACCACCAGCTAGCTCAGGAACTCCCAACATGATTGCCGTGTATGGGACAGCCTCTGGGGGCAGATTGACCTCCCTGCGTCTATCTAGGGGAGGGACACAACCATCACTTCGGGCGTTTGTAGGACCCACTGTCACCCTTATCTGCGGCACAGGGGGTGGCTTAGATCTCCTAGGTGCCGGAACAGGGGGCCCAGGCACTGAAGGTAGCAAAGTGCGCGTCTGGGAAGTAGACACACCATTTGCTCTAGGCAATGCCCTGCTTGAAGCCTGTAATGATGCAGAAGGAGGTAAACTGTCCCCAGATGGTTTCCCGGTGGCTACAGGGACATTTGAAGCTACGTCAGGGCTACACCTAATAGGAATATTTCCCCGGGACTGAAGTAAGTTCTCTATAGCCTCTAGTCTAGCTAAAATGGGGGTTAACAGGTTCTTGATAGTGGCTGTGAGGGAATTTATTACTGCATCTGAACTATTAGATGATAGCCCACCAAAGATAAATGGGCCCGCCACCACTGGTGATAACACAGGAGCTGGCGAGGCCCCAAGATCCGACCCAGAACCAGGTGAAATAAGCTCAGGGGAGACCGAAATGTCTGTACTGTCTTCGAGTGTTGATTCAGATGCAACAAATTTTGCCCTTTTTGCCCTCTTTAATTCGACTGGCCTTTTCCTTTTTAAGGGCTGGGTCACCCCACTGTCAACAGGGACAGTTGTCAAAACCACTTGGCCCGCTTCCAGCGTGGTTAAACCCATACTATCCAGGACAGCAGAGTGGTCGAAAGTCCCTGCTGGCCGTGGGGAATCTCGATCCCTCTGCGTAACCGGAGTTCTTAGCTGCCGGAGTACCGACTCGATAGTCTGGTCGATGCTGTCCAGCAGAGACATGTGGGTAACGTCCGTAGTGATGGGTGTGCTAGCATCATTTGAGGCAGATTCCTCAAGGTCCAAGAACACACTTTCGGGACCCGTCTCAAGGTGCGAGTCCGTGGATAGGTGACACTTGCTGATTTGGGAGGTCGCCTTGGGGAAAAAATTTTCCAAAGTGCTTGTGCCATGTTGTACCGACTTACTCCTTAGAGCTCTGGATGCCATAATGAAGTAATGAAGTAAATGGGGTGCAAATTAGCGGGGGCGTTAGAGGGGTGGCCCGGTCCGGTCTCTACCGGCCTGTAACGGCCTAAAACGGCCCGCTCTTTGCCCGGTCTTCGCCCCGGGCTGCGTCCCGCGCTGCGGGAGATCTGAGTCAATAAATAGGTGAACAGGTAGACGAGGGGGCGTGGCAGCGGGGAGAGCGGACCGGAAGTTGATGTGTGGTCTTGCAGGGACTCCTGGGCAATGGAGTCCCCTGCACGCTCGCAGCCCCGCTGACCGCACTCACCCGTTGGCTCCGCAGACCTTCCCCTGTGTCCCGAATGCAGATTGCACGCAGCGGCACCCGCGGAGCGGGTGCGGCAAGAAGTTGTGAAGATCCTTTAGTGAGGCGCTAAGGGCAGATCAGTCTGCCAGTAAAGTGCGTCCGTGCTCCTGGATAGTGACCCGCAGAAGGAGAAGAGGTGAGGGTCTTTATTCACAACAGCTGCAGAGGGCGGGGGGCGGCAGCGGGGAGAGCGGACCGGAAGTTGATGTGTGGTCTTGCAGGGACTCCTAGGCAATGGAGTCCCCTGCACGCTCGCAGCCCCGCTGACCGCACTCACCAGTTGGCTCCGCAGACCTTCCCCTGTGTCCCGAATGCAGATTGCACGCAGCGGCACCCGCGGAGCGGGTGCGGCAAGAAGTTGTGAAGATCCTTTAGTGAGGCGCTAAGGGCAGTTCAGTCTGCCAGTAAAGTGCGTCCGTGCTCCTGGATAGTGACCCGCAGAAGGAGAAGAGGTGAGGGTCTTTATTCACAACAGCTGCAGAGGGCGGGGGGCGGCAGCGGGGAGAGCGGACCGGAAGTTGATGTGTGGTCTTGCAGGGACTCCTGGGCAATGGAGTCCCCTGCACGCTCGCAGCCCCGCTGACCGCACTCACCCGTTGGCTCCGCAGACCTTCCCCTGTGTCCCGAATGCAGATTGCACGCAGCGGCACCCGCGGAGCGGGTGCGGCAAGAAGTTGTGAAGATCCTTTAGTGAGGCGCTAAGGGCAGTTCAGTCTGCCAGTAAAGTGCGTCCGTGCTCCTGGATAGTGACCCGCAGAAGGAGAAGAGGTGAGGGTCTTTATTCACAACAGCTGCAGAGGGCGGGGGGCGGCAGCGGGGAGAGCGGACCGGAAGTTGATGTGTGGTCTTGCAGGGACTCCTGGGCAATGGAGTCCCCTGCACGCTCGCAGCCCCGCTGACCGCACTCACCCGTTGGCTCCGCAGACCTTCCCCTGTGTCCCGAATGCAGATTGCACGCAGCGGCACCCGCGGAGCGGGTGCGGCAAGAAGTTGTGAAGATCCTTTAGTGAGGCGCTAAGGGCAGTTCAGTCTGCCAGTAAAGTGCGTCCGTGCTCCTGGATAGTGATAGATGAAGGACATATAGCAGACCACCGATGATTATGAAGGGTGATGTGATTCCAACAATGGTGTTACCCATTGGATAACAATGAACAGGGATGTAATACAATTAAAGTCTGACAGAGATTACTTGCAAAAGAGGGAATTTCAACTTGGTTAATAAAATATTGGAGGCCATTTGGCACAAATAGGTCTTGATTAATAGGCGTGATTTAAGTGTTTCTGTTGGTTTACAATCGCTGTGTAATACATTGATTAGAAACGTTTGAAAATAAAATTCTAGACAAAGATAAAGATTTGTCAGTTTGGAACAGCTGTTTGTGATTCGAGTCAGAGATTAGCATAAAATTATACTTAATGGCAACAGTGTCAAGGTAGCGTTAAGTGTAAGAAGAATGGAATAGTGTCAATGTAGCGCTAGCAGTAGCAAAGCAGTAAAAAATGAGGATCTACCAGACAAGCTCATATTAAAGAATGTTTCATTCATAACTTAACATCTTGCTTAGGGTTTATTACTCTAGGGCCATACTAATTAATGTGGGTCGAAGCACAAGCAACGGATACCTGAGAGCTCCTCCTTATATGGTTGTGTGATAAATTACAGGAATACTGGAGGAGGTCCTCGAGGCACACCCTGGGATTCTGGGATGGGAGATTAATTAGGACCCTGAAGCATCTCATCCTGGAAACATTGTCTAATAGAGAGGTGGGAGGCAGAGTAGGGTGTTCTGGGGCAACATTTATAGTTTGAAAAGAGTTATCACAGGTAATGGAAAGCAGACTCTGTGTCTGCGAGGAAACAGTGGGGAATTCTATTGAACAAAAAGTGTCCCACCGGGAGTGCGACCGGCTCTTTTGGAAAATTAATGTGGGGGGCCACTGGTACACCACATGATGCCACACCCACTATTATGGGCGAGCGGGGAAAGTGGCCCTTTTCTTTATATAACCCTCACCCACTCTAGTAGTGGCATGCTTCATCATCGGGTTCACCCTGACTCATAAAAGGCCGGGATGGGCTCATCCATATTCCAGGGAGCACTTATGAAGATAGAGTGTTTGAGGGAGTAACTTTAAAGATAACATTCCTCACTCACTCTAAAGGTATCCTTTATTAGTAGAGTGGGAGGGAGGTGTAAACATTTATATATATAAGGGTGTGAGGATGTGATGGTCCTATGACTCTAGAACACCAACATGTTTCAACCCGGTTGTACCGGCCTATATGACGTCCTGGGCTTTCGCCAGGGTGGGTAGCGAAGAGGTCATTCTCCCAATGATGTGACTAATGTGTGGTTATTATAGATAGCATGCAATTAGCATGCAAAATATATACAGATGACTTGCCGCTGTAACAGGGAGTCAGGGTGAACCCAATGGAGAAGTGTACCAGTGGTCCCCACCTCAATTTTCCAAAGGAGCCGGTCACGCTCCAGATGGTATACTTTTTGTTCAATAGTATACTACAGGGAGGACGTATCCCTCCACCCTCATATTAGAGGACCTCTCTACCCTCTAAGAACTGTTGGCTTTTTGTTGTATTCTTAATATTGTACAATATGTTAAATATAAGGTTCTGGTGCTTTAAACATATGGTTCTATTATAGTTCCCGTGTTGCTAGGTTCTATGACAGAGCTGTGTTCACCTACTGTCAGTTGTTTGCTGGCTGCAGTGGAAAAACCAACATTATCTCTGACGCTTCCAATAAAGAGCATAACTGAAGAACCTAAACTATTGATGAAGGACTGAACTTATTTACAACAGATGGCGACGATCAGCTAGCAAATAGAAGAGAAACTAGAAGAAGAAGGAAGCGCAGAGTGAGTTATCCACTCCATTGGTCATCAAGAACTCACAAGTGAGTGCAGGAATCGACCTGACACTTAAAGTAAGGAATTGACCTTATACATGAAAATAGACTTAGAACTTAAATCATGAATGAAGGATATTCACGCATCTTTCTGGCTGATTGAGAGAAAGTTTAATATATCAACATTGCTGTATATTTTACTGGATGTGTGCTGATCGACTGTAATTTCAAATTGAAAGACGTGAAATTGCAGAGTTTTCATCAGTATTTATAGAGCAACTTTGATGGTTTAAACGAAGCTTGTCGACATCTTCGTGTGATATCGATATTGTGTATGCGGATCGGTGCGAACTTTTAAAAAAAAAAGAGAGAAAGTGGAATTGCCCAGTATACACAATATTCAACATCCCGAGTTGTTTTAGTGAAATGGACATTGTCAATTTCATTGAAAGATTTGTTTAGGTTTTGGGCAGCACAACATTGCGTAAATAATGTCAGTTACCGTTTGGATGTAAACAGCATCACGTTTTCCCTCGAGACGGTGCCGGAGTCCAACTGTATTCTTTTGTCTTTGTGCATTCCACGTATGACAACAATCTTCAAGACGACGTATACGTGGTGATGTTTACGCATGACGATGATCTTCAAGACGACGTATACGTAGTCATGTAAAGACGTCACGATGTACTTGGTGGCCATATTGGATCCCTGTAGTGGTTGCTAGGGAACACTATACATGCTGTTTTGTGTCTTGTACGTGTATCGGCATTGGATATTGAAAACGAAAAAAAAGAGGAGGTATTATATATAAAAAATCAACAGGCAGCGTAAGTGGAATAGTAAGGATATCTGAAAACCAAAAAAAGAGGAGGTATTATATATAAAAAATCAACAAGCAACGTAAGTGGAATAGTAATCAACAACCAATGTTAGTAGACACATATTTGTGAATTTTCACTTCCGTGAACAAAACTTCAGTAATTGATATATGCTATACGTGTACTGTTTAAGATAGGTACTGTGGGAATTTTAATTTAAATGTTTATACATTTCACACATTGTTGGAACAGTCATGGAGGCTGCTACAGTAATATCACCACCTCTATTTTTACAACAACCTGGTGATCCCCCCATAGAATGGGATGAATGGGTAGACATTTTTGAAAATTACATTGAAGCTTTGGACGGTAAAGACTTTAGTGCGGCAAGGAAGAAGGCTTCATTATTGAACACTCTAGGAAAAGAGGGACAACATGCACTTAAATTTCTACCTGCTGGAACTGATGCTGAAGGAAGAGCTATTGCTAAGTTTTACGTTGAGGCAAAGGCTAGGTTGAAAAGACAATATGCTAAAGAAGTTAATATTGTTATGTGTAGACATACATTTTACACACAACCACAGAGAAGTGATTAAATTATAGACCAGTTAATGCCAGTTTGGTGGGATGAGAGATGAAATGATCAGACATCAACTCATTGTACAATGTTGTAATAAGAAAATGCAGGAAAGATTATAGGCTACGAAAAACCCTAAGTTAGAAAATGCAATTGATATAGCTAAAGTAGTTGAAGAGTCAGATGCGTGCATGAAAGAGATGGAAAAGAAAGATGGTACAACAGGTATAACGTGTGTGGCACAAGATGATGTTGCTGCCGTAAATTCGAACAAGAATGAAGAGATGAGTGGAGAAAAAAGGGCTATACATTAATAAGTATAACAACTCTGGTGTAAACTCAGAACAGAACAAGACGCATGAGAAAATATGCACTAGATGTGGCAGCACATACCACACTGCTGAATACAAAAAATGTTTTGCTATAGATAAAGAGTGTACGAAATGTGGACGTAAAGGACATTTCTACAAGATGTGCAAAACGTACAATAGACCTAAAGTAGCTGTAGTGCAAAACTACATAGGGGGTGTCACATCAATATGTGATGTAGAAGGTGCAAACAAAATGTTATGTGTAGACGAAGAGAATATAACTACTGCACCAGGAGGAAAAACGAGACCTAAAGCTGTTTTTGATACAAGGGAAGGAAACCGAATTAATGGTGGATTCAGGTTCATTTTGGACAATCGTTCCACAAAGGTTGTTTGAAAAAGAATTGGCCTAATGTAAATTTGTTACCCAAAGACATGAATCCAGGTGGATGCAAAGGGGAGAAAATTGATATTATAGGTTACATGTTAACGGATATAATTTTTCATGATAGATGTGTGCAAGGAAAAGTGTATGTAGCTCGGAGTGGACCACCAATACTAGGGTGGGCACATCAATATAATTTACACATAATCTTAAATCCCAGGGCAACCCACCAAGTAATGGTTGTTGATGAAGTTACGACAGAAGCCATTGTTGAAGGAATGAGTAGTCTATTTTCAGAAGAAATTGGTGAACTCAAAGGGTATGTACACAAGATAATGTTGAAGTCCGAAGTAGTTCCTATGCAACATAAAGTTCGTAAGGTCCCTATCATTCTAGGCAGGAGGTAAAACGTGTGCTGTGTGAGATGGTTGAACAGGGTATCATTGAACAAATCAAAACTTCTAGTTGGATTTCACCAGTGGTTATCATGGGTAAACCTGATGGAAGTTACAGGTTCTGTGTGGACTTGCGCACCCTTAATCAAAATATTGTTGTTGATAATTTCCCATTACCAAATATGAATGAATTAATTTTGTCTTTGAAAGGGGGATTTTTTTTCAAAATTGGACTTGCGCAGTGCATATCATCAGATTAAATTGCACAATGAGTCCAAACCATTAACAGCACTCATCACAACCAAAGGGATATTTCAATTTACTAGGATGCCATTTGGTCTGACGTCTGCTGCAGGAGTATTTAAACGAACGATGGGTTCAGTTTTGAAGGGAACAGAGAATGTTGTTTATTTTCAAGATGATGTATTGTTATTTGGTGACACTAAAGAACATCACAATGTGATTTTAAAAGAGGCGTTAAGCAGATTGGATAATGCAGGTTTAACCCTAAAAAAAAAAAAATGAAGAAGTCGAATATTTAGGTTATACCCTGTCCGCTGGTGGGATTAAACCAAAACGTGACCTTCAAGAGGCAATAAGGAAAGCTCTGGCACCGCTAGATAAAGATCAACTCAGATCATTTTTAGGTCTCATAGAGTATTATGACAAATGTGTACACTATTTTGCAGAGAAAACAGAATAAAAATACTTCTTAGGAAAGGGTAGAAATTTGTATGGTCTGACGAGCAACAAAATGCCTTTGATAAAATCAATAGTGAAATTTGTGAGGTAAAATGTTGAACTCCATTTGATACCAAGTTAAAATCAATTCTTACAGTGGATGCTGGTGCGGTGGTATTTGGAGCTGTTTTGGCACAAGTGCATACCTCTGGAGTAAGAACTGTTGCTTTTGCTTCTCTCACAAATTCTGAAAGAAATTATTCTGTAATAGAAAGGGAGGCCTTAGCAGCAGCATGGGGAACTGAGTATTTTCGTATGTACTTATGGGGTTTCCAATTTACATTAAAAACAGACCATAAGCCTCTTATCAAGATCTTATCACCTGGTGGTGCGGGTAAAGGGTCAGCAAAATTGGCCAGGTTGGCTGCCCGTTTGCAAGAATTTTTGTATAAAATTGAGTATATTGCAGGATGGAAAAATTGTCAAGCTGATGGATTATCTGGACTACCATTACCTTGGTTTGAGGTGGATAAGTTAAAGGTTGAGTCGTTCCAATGTGAAGGTGCAGTGGCAGCAATTGATGATTTAGTAGAATTGTGTTATGAAGCTATTGATAAAAGTATGTGGAATGCAAGTATGTCTAAGGATGAAACTCTATGCATGGTTAAAGATTTAATTATCAAAGGGGGCAGACGTGAAAGTACCCTTCCCATTGCTGTAAGGCCTTTTGTAAAGGTTTTAGAAGATTTGTCTATATTTGATAAGGATGTCAATGTTATAATGAAGGAGGATAAATGTGTTCCAGCACAAGATTTAAGATTGGTGTTGTTCAAACTGGCTCATGAAGGTCATTTGGGCCAATCTCTCACCAAGAAAAGATTTTGGGCTAGATGTAGGTAACTTGGAAATACCGATTCCTAAATACCGAATTTTATCGATTCGGTATTTAGGAATCTGTATTTCAGATGTATGTAAGAATTCTGTGAAAAATACCGATATCTAAATATTAATTATTCCCGAATCTGTAATTGATATTCGGTAATAACGAATACCTACCCATTCATGCCTATGGGTTGGAGGCCCATAGGAATGAATGTGAAGACATTCTGTATTACCAATTCGGTATTACCGAATCTGTAATACCGGGGGGTATTTCAAGGGTGCCAGGTTGCACCCCTGAAATGTGCATGTGTGCACATGTGGCACACATGCATGCCCTTAGGGCAATGATGTGTGCCACATGGCAAATAAAAAAAAGCAAGAAAGTGCTTTTTTTAAGGAATTTGATAATTACCACCAACTTAAAGTTGGTGGTAATTATCGATTCCTAAAGGCACAAAAGCACTCTTTTAAGTGCTACCTACATTCCATTTAAGGAATTAGTATTACCGATTTCTTAAATGCAAGGCCATAAGGAATCGGTATTAAGGAATCGGCATTTACTGATTCCTTAATTCCGAATCCTTCCTACATCTCAAATGCCTAAATACTAACCCTGGGCGGGCGGCTACGTTCCGTGCACGGAGTGTGCGTAGTGCCGGCTTCTACGCATTTTGCGTAGCAGGCGTAGAATCCGGCACTATGCACGCTCCGCAGACGGAGCGTAGCTGGCCGCCACCCGCCTCCCTCCCGCCCTCCCTAAATACTTTAAATTAAAAGTGTAAAAGAATTAAAAGGCACTTACCTTGCCCGCCGCTGCCCGCCGCGTCCCCGGGGCTCGCTATCTTCATGGCTTCCGTCTTGTGTATCTAATGCGCATGCGCGAGCGGCCGCGCATGCGCATTTCTCACGAGAAATGCGCATGCGCGGTCGCCCGCGCATGCGCATTAGATACACAAGACGGAAGCCATGAAGATAGCGAGCCCCGGGGACGCGGCGGGCAGCGGCGGGCAAGGTAAGTGCCTTTTAATTCTTTTACACTTTTAATTTAAAGTATTTAGGGAGGGCGGGAGGGAGGCCTGCGGTGCGTAGTGGGGCTACGCGGAGTGCGGAGGTGGGCGTAGTTTTTCGCCCACTTCACGTAGCTCCACGAAGCCCCACTACGCCCACTACGCCCAGGGTTACTAAATACCAGTCGGTAACGGTGAAATTGAACAAATTTCCCCGATACCGACCAGTATTAGGCCATCTTCATCTAGCCCTAAGAGAGCACTTTTGGTGGCCTGCGATGGATCAACAAATCTCGGATTGGGTGGAAAGGTGTGTTGAATGCAGGGAGAGTGAAAAGAGAATGAAGGTAGGCAACCAAGCAGAATTAGGAAAAATTGAGAATCCGGGTTTACCTTGGCATACAGTGTGTTGTGATTTTGTAGTTTGAAATTTGGGGTGGTGATGGTAGATGATATGTCAAAATGGTTAATTGTGAAATTTGTTAAAGAGATCACTACAAAGAACACAATTAATGTTTTGTCTGATATTTTCAAGGAAGAGGGTTATCCAGTTAAGTTAATTACTGACAATTGATTTCTACTGAAATGACAACGTTTTTGAAATCATGTGGGATTATTCATACTAGAACATCTTTATATAACCCACAGAGAAATGGTGCTGTGGAAAGGGCTAACCGCATGGTGAAGGGAGCAATTCAAATGGCAGTGGCAAGCAGAGGTGATGTTAAAGGTATGGTCAATTATTTGGTATGGGCCTATCGCACAACTGAGAATACAGTTTCTGGGGAAGTTCCTTTTCTTGTCATGACGGGACGTCCAGCAAGCACGAAACTTATTCCTGCATGGATGAAAGATTGAATTGGTTTGGCAAATCTAAAGTGTGATAATGTGAGAAACAATGAAGTTTCAATTCATAGTAGGAACATAAAACCGAATGACTTAGTAAAAGTTAAGCCTGG
The DNA here is from genome assembly GCF_964261635.1 of Lissotriton helveticus. Taxonomy (NCBI): domain Eukaryota; kingdom Metazoa; phylum Chordata; class Amphibia; order Caudata; family Salamandridae; genus Lissotriton; species Lissotriton helveticus. The sequence goes on from NC_136067.1 coordinate 1,028,985,461, forward strand.
GCGTATTAGTGCTGGGTTTAGCAAATTTCGTGGCCTGTACAAAGTTAAAACAGTTCATGACAACCATGTGACTTTGTACAATGGGGAAAATTGAAATTTGAGAAGAGTGGCTCTTTACAAAAAGGGCAAAGGTGTGGCCGCACTGGGTGCTGAGCTGTGGAGGGGGGGTTGACCTCAGGGGGGCGCTATTTTTAGCAATAACTTATGTTTGGAGAGATGAGGGTACTTTTGCCTGGTGGCAGTGAGAGAAACCAAGGAGGCGGTAATGGGGTGTGGGGATGTGCCAAAAATGATTGTTTCACCAGGTGCCACCAGCACTAACGCCGACCCTGTGTACAGTGGCGTAACAAAGGTGGTGCGGGGCGCGAGCTCCAGAGGGCAGCCTCAGCACAGCAGCCTGGATTGAGAGATTCTGAGTGAGTCCAGAGGGGGGCCATCCATATACTTTACCCACAAGTTTCCTTACACCACTGTTTCATATATTAATGGTCCAATAGGCTGATTGCCTGAGCAATGAATGGTGCATCCTTCCCAAATCTTCTTCAGAAAGGGTCCTTTTTCCCTTTTTCCCCATTAAAAAGAAGCATGGGTGATACAAAATCTGCATATGTTACTCATTTGCACATTTTCTTCAATGGAAGTAGCTCTGCTCCTTCTTCCATTAAAATTTCTTTTTGACTTGATCTCATTTCTGTTGGATGACTTGCTTTTCTGAATGCTCATTCATTAGCAGTGGGTGTCTGTGATACACGTGACCCACTGCCTGCATTTTGTTGACTGATACAGTCCTTTTAGTGCTAGCAGAAGGAGGCTGATGCCTGACTCTAAAGTTGTAATTTACTGGAGGAGCATATTTTACCCTGCATTGTGAATGATAAAATATATTGCTGTCAGACAAGAGGGCAAGAGAGGCGGGACAAAAGGGCAGGGGAGACTATTAAACTGCTGCGGCATGTGGCACAGCCCAGTTAATGAGAACACATAGTTACGTCCAAGAAAGTGTCCAGTTTAGATGCACAATCATTCAGCCTCAGTGTTTAAATTGAGTCATTTTAATGTGGGAGAAACATCAGGCTACATAACCTGGTTGTCAAATTGCAGAATAACATGCTGTTATCTACACACCAATAAGTAATTTACTACAGACGTAATTGTACTGTTTTGCTGATATAGTTGTCAGTAAATTGTATTACCTTGGAGTTCTGTTCTGATTGAGGATATGGCTCATCACTACCAATTCTACAAACTGCTCTTCGCTAGTATTACTTATCCACACTTTTTACTTTGTGTCCTCTATTATTCCTTACTTTGCATTCATATATAAGGATTACCATTCAACAAACATGGCGTTTTTCCAAAAAGTTGCCTTGCAGAGCCTCCATGGCCCAGATTCACTATTACTTTGTGCCAAGTTTACATCACTTCACAATCCTTCACAAAATGTGCTGAGATTTATTTACCAAAGCAAATAATAATTTGCATTGGAAAATTGACGAAAGTAACACAAAGTAGAGTTATGTGCTACTTTACATAAAGAGGGTGTGGGTGGCACCTGAACATTCCCATGCAACCACCCAAGGGTTTTAACACAAATCCCTAACTACTTAAATTAGTTGAAAGGGATTTACACCAAACAAGCACACTACCTCCCATCATGCCAACAGTGGATGAACTACTGGAAATCACCACATTTTTCCAACTTTGAAAGTGTGCTGCAGTGGACAACAAACTAGAAAGTGTCAAATGTTTTATAGCATAGTTTTTTTTTCAAGAAGAGTCCACTGCCAGTATAAAAACTTTGCTTTACAAAACGCTGAATCCGCTAAACCCAAAAGTCCATAAGCCCAGTGGGGTTCAAAGTAACATCATGTAGTATGAATATACCCATTTGCAAGAATATAACCCAACCTTCTTCGTACACCAATGAATGTATATGCATAAGACATCTAAATTCAAAGAACGTCAGTGGTTTTCGATGAGAATGTTTACTTCTATCTACCAGAGAGGAAATGTTTTAGGCCAAAGAACCAACCATGGATTAAATGGACCAAGCCTCCATAATAACCTAAGCCATATGTCAAACAGTGTAAATGGTCCTTAGCAAGAACCTGCACAACATGGGAGTCCACAATGATTCCATCAATGATTTAATATAATGATGGACAGGCATCCCACCAAAGGAAAGAATCTCAGAGTCATTTTAATAACAAGCCCATGAAATACCCTATGGAGAACTGCATGGATAGGTATTACCTTTCCAGTGAAGCATGTAATAGCTACTTCTTGGCCGGATTACATTTCATTTACATGTTGGTAGACACACCATGAAGGACATATAGCAGACCACCGATGATTATGAAGGGTGATGTGATTCCAACAATGGGGTTACCCATTGGATAACAATGAACAGGGATGTAATACAATTAAAGTCTGACAGAGATTACTTACAAAAGAGGGAATTTCAACGTGGTTGATAAAATAATGGAGGCCATTTGGCACAAATAGGTCTAGATTAATAGGCGTGATTTAAGTGTTTCTGTTGGTTTACAATCGCTGTATAAAACGTTGATTAGAGACGTTTGAAAATAAAATTCTAGACAAAGATAAAGATTTGTGAGTTTGGAACAGCTGTTTGTGATTCGTGTCAGGGAATAGCATAAAATTATACTTAATGGCAACAGTGTCAAGGTAGCGTTAGGTGTAAGAAGAATGGAATAGTGTCAATGTAGCGCTAGCAGTAGCAAAGCAGTAAAAAGCGAGGATCTACCAGGCAAGCTCATATTAAAGAAAGTTTCATTCATAACTTAACATCTTGCATAGGGTTTATTACTCTAGGGCCATACTAATTAATGTGGGTCGAAGCACAAGCAACTGATGCCTGAGAGCTCCTCCTTATATGGTTGTGTGATAAATTACAGGAATTCTGGAGGAGGTCCTCGAGGCACACCCTGGGATTCTGGGATGGGATATTGATCAGGACCCGAACCATCTCCTCCTGGACACATTGTCTAAGAGAGAGATGGGGAGGCAGAGTAGGGTGCTTCTGGGGCAACATTTATAGTTTGAAAAGAGTTATCACAGGTAATAGAAAGCAGACTCTGTGTCTGCTAGGGAACAGTGGGGAATTCTATTGAACAAAAAGTATCCCACCCGGATTTCGACCGGCTCATTTGGAAAATGAATGTGGGGGGGCCACTGGTATACCACACGATTACACACCCACTATTATGGGTGAGCAGGGAAAGTGGTCCTTTTCTTTATATAACCCTCACCCACTCTAGTTGTGGCATGCTTCATCATCGGGTTCACCCTGACTCCTAAAGGCCAGGATGGGCTCAACCATATTCCAGGGAGCACTTATGAAGATAGGGTGTATGGGGGTGTAACTTTAAAGATAAAATTCCTCACCCACTCTAAAGGTATCCTTTATTAGCAGAGTGGAAGGAAGGAGTAAAAAAATATCTATAAGGGTGTGAGGATGTGATGGTCCTATGACTCTAGAACACCAACATGTTTCAGTCCTGTTCTACTGCCTATATGATGTCATGGGCTTTCGCCAGGGTGGGTAGCGAAGAGGTCACTCTCCCAATAACGTGACTAATGTGTGGTTATTATAGATAGCATGCAATTAGCATGCAAAATATATACAAATGTACTTGCTGCTGTAACAGGGAGTCAGGGTAAACCCGATGGAAAAGTGTACCAGTGGTCCCCCATCTCAATTTTTCATAGGAGCCGGTCGCGCTCCAGATCGTATATTTTTTGTTTAATAGAATACTACAGGGAGGATGTATCCCTCCACCCTCATATTAGAGGACCTCTCGACCCTCTAAGAACTGTTGGTTTTACCACCCCTTAACTTGTTTAGGAACAGTAGGGAATAGCTAGGGATGAGAGTATGAAACTGGAAAACCTGGTAAACAAAAACAGACGCTGTGCCAAGATAGGACATTTTACAAGGTATGGGGTATATGGCAGCTTCACGGTTGATTTTTGGAATGAATGGTCTAGGTTGATGTTAAAACTTAGTTGGCAAAAGTAAGAGTGAGGCATGTTCTAAATGGGTGACTGGTTTCTGAACTGAGATTGTAATGGTAAACAGTCAAATTAGGCTCACTATTTGGAATTATGCAATATATGGATTTAAAGTGTAGTTTTCTGATAACTCTGCTGTGTGGTCCTATCTTGCTTCCTGTTTGGTTGCTAATTTATGATGAAAAGGTAAATGATAATAACACATGAAAAGGAAGGTTTGAAAAGAAAGTCCTTGGATGCATAAGTGTGTACTAGGTGTGTACCCAACATCAAGTAAATCCTCTTAGATCCAGGACTTCATAACTTCTCAAGGACATAGGTGGCATAGCCGGCTTAATTGTTTTTGTGAGCAAGTGTGAAGTGTAATTGATAAGACACATTAGTAACTTGTAAATTCTTATAAAAGCTCCCAATTGGTGATGATCTAGGCTTATCTTTTGAATTTTCTTGCCTTAGAATGGCTCTGCTAAATGGGCTCTAGGGCCTTTTGAACTTACAGGCAGGTCATAAAAAGTGAGTACTGATTGTACATGGACTTTTTGCGACCCGTTTCTCATTTCACGATGAGACCAATGTACAAATAGGTCATATCACATAATATCCATTCTGAGAGAGTCTCAAAATGAGCTGTCTGGTGAACGTTAATTAGGTAGACCACTATTTGCAATCCCCTATTATTGGATATACAGGGATGGTGGGCTGCAAGGAACCACAGACTTCCATCCCTGTGTTCACATTCCCAAAAGGGAAACCATTTATGAAGCGGTCTGTGTCTCTTGAAGGAACAGGTACTGCTTTAAAAACAATATGTTTCCCATGAGAAAAGACAGTGGAGGAGTATGCAGTGGTCCCATGCACCACTGTCTGCTCCCTCTGAGCCCGCAATGATTCCCAAAGGACAAGGTGCTTCACAATGATAGCCTCTTTTTTTGTGAATCAAACAGCTCCCCACCTCAGGTGTCGTTAGCTGATCAACGGTTTGTAACCACAATTGCGATCACTAACTATTAATACATGTCACTGCGAAAGCGCAATTAAGAAGTACTGTCCTTTCACACCACATCCTAAGCGTTAATCAATATGACTCACAGAGCCCCTTTTCAAGTCGGAAAGTCTTTTCCATTTGCTAACGAGGTTTTATACACCAAACAAGATATTTTGTGTTGCAAAAACTGGAATTTTGTAAATCGCCTCATTCACAACCACAAAATTCTTTTATAATTGAGGCCCTTGGTTCTTGGTGGATGCCATTGGCCTGAATTCTACTATCTCACTATTCCAGTAAGCAAAGAGAACAGGAACACAAAGGGCCACCCATTTTCTGAATGGCACCCTACCTAATAGCAGGAACTTGGAGAAATATGCACATTTAAACACTTGCCGAAACTTTAGAAGCTATGTTAACAATCAAGTATGAGCAATAAAAAATCAGAGCAGAATTTGTGGAGTAGTAAGTCACTTGGTTAAAGAAGATGCTATAAGTCTGATGCTAAATGTGATCATTGTAATACGAGGAACACTTAGCCCAGAGAACAAATGAATATGTACAACCATGAGGAGGTGTCCAATTGGGAGGAACAGCTATTGGAGAGGTTGGACCCTTGGATGATCTCCCGCAACTCCTGATGGAGTAGCGACTGGCCCGATGGGCACACCATTCATTGCGGTGCAGTTGGCATCAATTTGGAATGGGCAGTGGCATATGTGGTAAGTGTGCCCCATATTTAAAGATGCTCTCTCTGTGGTGCCTTAAGTCCTTTGTGCACCTAAAACGCACTATGAACATATGACCCTGAATTAAAGGGAACTGCCGTACTGCAGGCGATTTATATCTAAATGACTTTGGCAGAAGTGGGCAAACTGCTCGGGATTGACCCTGGCCAATTCTTACAATATCCGCATCTGTCATGCTCAGCTTGTGACGTGTGGACCATATACCCCAATGAGCCAGTGGAGTCCCAGACATTAGGTGTCCTGTTGGAACTGGGGTTACAGAAGGTTCTAGTTTCCAGCCTGTATTCAGCTATGAAGGGGGATAGTACTGCTGCACTGACAAAATCACATCGTAACTGGGATATGGATCTGGAGGTTTCAATGACTGATGCAGAATGGCGTAGAGCTAGAGCACTAGTTTATGAGACTGCAAGTAATGCAAGATTTAAGCTCAGGAAATGTCATTATCTTCATAGAGCTTATTTAACTCCTCAGCAACTGAGTCGCATATACCCTGCTAGAGCGGCTGATTGTGGAAGATGTGGGGTGTCACCGGCCGGATTTACCCATGTTACATGGGATCGTACTGGGGGGAGGTCTGTTCCACGGTGGTTCAGGTAACAGGGGTTCATTTGGCCCTCACCATTAAAAATTGCCTGTTGGGTCTTCTACCCCTCCCTAGGGAAGGACTGATGATGGGTTGTAGATTTGCAATTTTGGCCCTAGTGCTTGCCAGGTGTGGGGTAGCTATTCATTGGGCTCGGATAGCTCCCCCAACACATAATAAGTGGAGATCTGACCTACTGGAATGAGCTATTGTAGAGGGGGTGCATCTCCATGGGGTCCATACTGATAAACATGCAGAGAGAGATCTTGAACTTTGGGACATGATGATTGATTGCGTGGGGGGCGACCACAGTGGGGAATCCGCTGACACAATGCGGACCACTCCCGCTCCTCTGTGGGATCGCAGCGCTCCACCGCTCCCTCCAGATTCTAATTAAAGATGTGGGAATCACATGGATGGTCCTTGCCTCTTTTGGGGCTAATGTATGTACTGCTGATATTGTGTAGTGTGTTGTGGTTTTTGGCGAGAAGGGGGCTGTGGCAGTGATATTGCATTGGCCGGTGGTCACATATTGGTGCGGGTGGCACTTGAACCCTCTTGTTTGCCTCGCTGAGTGTGCTTCTTATCCAGGCCACAAATTGGGTCCCTCCATTGTCCCCCCATGGTTGGTAGAAGTATAATGTGATTCTCTCTATTCATTCTGTAAACTTTCCTCCATCCCCTGACTCTCTCCTATGCTGATTTAATTTGAAATTCCTTGGAAGTAAAATATATTGTAATAGATCCTGATATAAGATTGAAGGAGAATATGCTGTCACCATCCTATGGCTGATTAATAATCTGAAATGTAATAAAGACACACTTAAAAAAGATATGGTAAGCTACTATACAAGTTAAATTACTATTCTTTCTGTACTACTAATTAATTATACTATTTCTGAGTGACTGTGAGACTGTCTGAATCTGTGTGCGATTAGCTGTATGAGTGGCTGTATGGGGGTGTGAGTAAGTGTGTGAGTGTGTGCATGGGTGAATAAGTGAGAGTGTGATTTGCTGTATGGGTGAGTGAGTGGATGTGTGAGTGGCTGTATTGGTGAGTGAGTGTGAGGGTCAGTGAGTTGCTGTGTGAGCGGTTGTATGGGTGGATGTGTGGGTGTGGAAGTAGTTCTATGGGTGAGTGAGTGGGTGTGTGAGTCGCTGTATGGGTAGGTTAAGTGACTATAAGGGTGGGTGAGTGGGTGTGTAAGTGGCTTAATCAGTGAGCGAGTGGCTGTGGGAGTGGCTGTATGGGTGGGTGAGTGGGTGTTTGAGTAGCTATATAGGTGGGTGGGTGGCAATACGAGGGGCTGTGTGGGTGAGTGTTTGGCTGTTTGAGAATGTGTTTGGTTAAGTAAGTTGGTGTGAGTGGCTGTATTGGAGAGTCAGTGTCTGTGTGAGTGTCTCCATGGTGAGTGTGAGGATGTGTAGGTGGTTGTATGGATGTGTGAATGGGTATTTAAGCAATTGTGTGGATGTTTGAGTAGTGTTATGTGTGCGTGCATGGCTGAGTTCAGAGTTTGTAGGGGTGAGTGGATAGCTGTGTGAGTGGTTGTATAGAGGAAGAAGTGGGTCTGTGAGTAGCTGTATGGGTGAGTGTGTGGTTGTATGAGTTGGTGTATGGTTGACAGACTGGTTGTTAGTGGCTGTGTAGGTGAATGAGTGGTTGAGTGAGTGAGTGTGTGAGTGGTTGTATGGGTCTGTCAATGGGTATGTGAGTGGTTCTGCTCATGGAGTCATCAGTGATGTCATTTGAGAAGTCATCAGTGATGTCATTAGAGATCTCATAAGTGATGGCATCAGTGAGGTCACTGACCCTGTCATGAGTGATATAATATGTGAGGTCATAAACAGTGCATTGCAAGGCCGTAGGTTATAGTTAGCTCAAGTAACTATAACTGCGGAATTTTATTGGATTTGTACAAGTGAAATGTGAGCCTTACTATAACGTCCCTGTAACCTTTGCTTTTTTCAGTGACTTTAAGGTTTTTTTCTATTTTCTAACTATAAAATCGCTGTAGCCTTTGTGTTTTTTCAGTGAATTTCAAAGGTTTTTCAAAAAATATTCTCTCAAGTTTATTAACTATTTTTCTTTTTGTTTTTTCAGAAAAATTCAAGGCTTTCTAAATAAATTTCTTTTAATTATGATCTTGCTTTTTTTATGTCAGCATTTTCAGAATATATTATAATATGTTTACATAGTTTCCTTTTTTATGGGTTTATTTTTAACTTTTTGGGTTATTTAAAACAGTTTATATTTTATACACTTTTTCTATATCAACGTATTCTTAATTGCCTTTTTTTAAAAAAAATATTTGAAATGTACATAGTTTTCTTTTTTTATGGATTTTGTTTTTTAAAACATTTTTGGGTTATTTAATAAAGTTTATTTTGTGCACTTTTTTATTTCAACATATTGCTTTAATGGCCTAGTTAAAAAAAAGATTTGAAAGCTTCTATATTTTTGGTTGAGAATTCGAGGGAGCAAGATGGAATCAGAGTGAAACTTACACCGCTTGGCCGCACACGCCAGCCACATCGATTATCGGCTAGGCGCCCTGCGATGCGAGGCAGATGCTGAAAGTGAGGAGACTGCAGATGATCAGCTTAAGCCCTCGGCCAGCCGTTATCAAATTGTTTATCGCGAATGCGGTAAATTCCAAAGAACACAAAAGTTGCCGAGTTGTGCCAGCGCCTGCACAAGTGTTTTCGGGGCTTCAGACGCTGCGCTGGCTCACTGGTACTTGCTCCAGCCCTCTCTAACCTTGAGATCTGTGTACATGAGAGAGCACAGCCGCATCGGCACCTTTCCAGGATCATGTCGATCAGAGAAGCCAAGACAGGGAAAAACAGCAAGGCAAGAGCAGCTACTGCCAACACTAAGACTGGAGACACAGGACTAGCAGAGAACCTGCCCAAAAGCAAGCGTGAGGTCAGTGCCAACAAAAAGCCGGCATGGAGGCACGGGGGAGGTGGTGTACATAAGAAGTTAGTAGGATCCCAGCTTTCAGTCGCTAAGCTATTACCTGGGGCCAAGGGGCCACTATCTACCACAGACTCTAAGACTAACCCTGTACTTCACACATCCCCCCCCCCGAGAGTGCCCCCATGGACTCGCTAACTGATGAGCCAACTACGCGGACCACTCAGCAAGGAATGTCCTCAGCCAAGGGAAACCCTGCAGGGGTACAACAACCTGAAATGGGGACAATGAGTGGACTGCAAGAAACAGTCGACAACTCAACCGCCCCTCCCTGTCTTTATGTGGTAGGGGATTTTGGGGGACCGACCGCTATGGGGAACTTGCTATCTTTAACTCCTGTAGCCCAAAAAACAGGAGGTGATCCCGACCCAACGACAAGTAACCTGGAGAATACTTCCAAAATTCCTGAAGTCGGTATTGATAATTATATCCAGGGCCTAGAAGCTGCCTCTGGCCCTCAAGTCCCTTTGACACCGGAGACAGGCACTGAAAACTTCTACTCAGTATCAGATGGCACTGGGACCTCCTCGGATGAGGGTGGGTTTAACACAAGCGAAGACAATAGTGAGGAGTCACTTAAGGACACAGGAACAGTATAACACCCTAGGAAGGCAAGAAGCAAGGCTAAAAGACGCAGCCAGCTCAAGTAGGACTACTCAGACTCACAGATGCCCTACCCTCTTGAAGAAGATGACTCTCACACAATGCTGTGAAAACACACAGAGCACTCCGAAAGACACTGCCGAATCCTCACTAGCTTCAATCCTAGCCTCTGTAAAAGAATTTCAAGAAGAGGCTCGGGCGGATAACAGTGCAGCAAAAGGGGCTGCTAAACAACTACAAAGGGGCATGAGAAGACTGAATAAAATCTGCACTGACATAAGTGACCGTGTCATCATGGTTGAAGGGCGCACCAAGTGCTTAGAAACAGAGGTCACCTCCTTAAAAAGTCAGAGCGACTCCAATACCGCCTGTCTGCTTGATCTAATGACAAAGCTGGAGGAGCAGTAAAATTGACAACGTAGAAACAACTTTCTCCTGCTTGGAATCCCAGAAGGGAAAGAGGGAGAAAATCCTAGATGCTACATAGTGAAACTTCTACAAGATTCCTTTCCTGATCAATCAAGCTAGGACAGGGACCATAAGGTACAAAGGTCACATTGTTTCCCTTTTAATCTGAGACGACAACGGGATGGCAGAAGCACATCTGGTGGACAACGAAGGGCGTTCCTCGTGTACTTTGGAAACTTTCTTCTTAGGCAACTTGTATACGACCAGGCCCGCTCAAACTCCATTAAGGGGTCCAATGGGGTAGCTTTTTTTGCGAAACCCGACTTTTGCCATCAGACGGCAGAACGAAGATGGCACTTGCGTCAGCTAATCTCCCCGTTTCAACAGATTGGAGCTCAAGTGTATTTAATGAACCCTGCCAGACTTAAAGTTATCTTTAATGGGGCTTCTAAAATCTTTTTGTCCGAGATTAAGTCTGGTGAATACCTGGGAGAAATCAAGTCTAAGAAGGGCTCAAGTTAACCTTAAGGAGATTATCTCCCTGTTTTTTGGTAGGGGGGGTAAAGTAGGGAGAGGTGGGGAATCTCTTTTTTCTTTCTCTTTATCACTATGTGCTCCCTTTTTGTTGATTAGTTATATCAAGAACCTAGGGAGCACCTATTTAAATATTTTTATATAAGGTGTGATTAGACGCAGCCGAAGGCTTACGTAAACTTTCTAAGGCGTGGTCTAGCGGCGGAGACTTACTCCTGACAACCATCCCTTAGGTTATTCCTGATTGCTCAACGAGAGCAGGGGAGGGTTGGGTGGGTAGGGGGAAATCGCAAAGAAATGGCTGAATTGAGGACACTTTTTTCTACACACAATCACTTGTTAAAACGTTTGCTTAAGTAAATAAGTTCACAAAGTCAAGCGTATTTAAGGGAACAAGAATTTATTGGTTTCATCTTTTTAAAATGCTCAATTGACTAAGATAAATACTTTTAGATTTGTTTCAGTGAACATATGTGGGTTGAATGATGCTACAAAGAGACAAAAAGTTACGATCACCGGGGGCCACTATTGTCAGCCTCCAGGAATCACACATAGAGGGTTCACAAAAGCACTTATTGAATTCACAGGGTTTAAAACTATAGGGGACACTACACAGGGTCCGAAGATAAAAGGCGTAGGGGTGATGGTTGAAAATAGACTACCTTTAAAATACCCTCACGTGAAATCTGACTCATTGGGCAGATGGGTAGTCATAGAGTGCCACCTGCCACCTAACCCCCCTTTTACCTTATGCTCAATCTATGGGAGCAACGCAGATGACCCAGGGATCATTAACTGGATTACAGGGGAGCTTGCTCATTGGCCTTCCCCAATTATTATCTGTGGTGACCTTAATATCAATCTGCCCTGTAACTGGAAAATGGACAATAAATGCACTTATGTGGGAAGGAAGTTCAGTGTATATCAAGCAATAGTTAACCTAGTTCAAACTCATGGGCTTAGTGATGTCTGGGCTAACCTAAACTCCACTCTGTTAGGCTATATCTACTTCTCTGCCCCACACTGGTCATTTCTAGAATAGATTATTTTCTGATCTCGTTCTCTCTACTCCGCGAATGCTCCATAGATATTGCTCCGCGTATTATGACAGACCACAATCCACTTATACTAAACATTGGGGGACCTATGGAACTGGAGAGAAACTCTGAAATGGAGCTTTGAGAAAGCACTATTACAAGATGCAGGTTATCGGACACATATGCAGGCTTGGGTTCGAGAAGTTCTTAAGATAAACATGGCATTGGCCCCAATTATGACTGTGTGGGACACACTAAAGGCAGGTATTCAAGGGGACACACTCAGGTTTTCAATTAGAATAAACAAGAAAGAAAAATTATTGATCTGCGAACTTCAGGAAAAGCTGAAAAAGGCAGAGGAGAAACTAATTTGAATTGTTCAAGAGGGGGGGGACACTGAGTCTACCCAAAACGAAGTGACACTCATTAAAGCTGAAATTGGGTCAGCATTTGCAGAGAAGGTTGCAGATAAGTGGGTCATGACGCAGGAACAAAACTACGAATGTAGTGATCTTATTGGCCATCACTTGGCTATAAAAACAAGGCAGCAGGGTACAGGCAGTGAAATACTGTCACTCCCACTTGCAACGGGAGAAGAGACTAATGACCCCAGTAAAATATAAGAGGGCTTCCAAGATTTCTATTCCAATTTATATGCAGAGAAGAATAGTAGTTCAGTAGATGTAAAAGAGGACGAGATCGCTAAATATATAGAAGAAGTTACTCAAACCCAACTTAGCCAGGAAAGTCGCGATCAGCTCGATGTTACTCCAAATTGTGAAGACATTGCCGAAGCTCTAGCCAGTTTACTGGACGCGAAAGCTGCAGGGGTTGATTGTATCCCTGTGGAATTTTATAACATTTTTGCTCCCCCAAATAAAGTCAATTTCCTCCGCTTTAGTAGCCTTTATCTTTAACGGGGCCTCTCCACCCGCTTCCTGGTCCAATGTTAAAATATCCATATTCCCTAAAAAAGATAAATCACGGTTAGAAATGGGATCATGCAGGCCAATCACGCTTATAAACTGTGACTCAAAAGTCTTCTCTAAAATCCTAGCAATGAAAATATCTTCAGTAATTGAACGCCTGGTCTCAGAATGGCAGCATGGATTCATCCCCAAGAATGGCACCACCGAACTCATTAGGTGGGCCATTACTTTGTTTGACGCAGCACAAGTAACAGGAGACCAGATGTAATTAATTCTATTAGATGCTGAAAAAGCATTCGACCGGGTCTCCTGGCAGTTACTCTGGGGCGTAATGAGAAGGATGGGATTCGGACCAAAGTTAACACAAGCTGTTCAAGCTCTCTATCTGAACCTGACAGCCAGTGTATCAATAAATGGGAGGCTAACTAAGCAATTCAAAATATCTCGGGCACCAGGCAAGGGTGTCCGTGCTCCCCCTTGCTTTTTGCCCTTTACATAGACTCCCTGATCAAGAAAATAGAGAAAAATCCGGCTATCCAAGCAGTAAGCAGATTTGGATGGAACACTGAAATTATGGCTTACGCTGATGATCTGGCCATAGCTACCCCAGAGCCTGAAAGTGCTATTTTGGCATTGGAATTGGAGGCCCAAGATTTTGGGAAAATTTTGTAGCATGCACTGAATAAAAATAAAACCCAAATTATTGTTAATAAAAAAATAAACTGGATAGACAGACGGGTTGTCACAAAAGCCAAATACTTGGGGGTGACTGTGACGGCAAACTTGGATGAAGTTATGGCAGATAATCTAATCCCATTGGCCCCTGAAACAAAGAGAGCGCTTAATCGAATGAACAATCTACATTTGACCTTAGTGGGTAGATGCAATGACTTACTTTCCAAAATTACTTGATTTTTTTATCTATCCCACTAGAATTTAACAAAACCATGTTACAAAATTTCCAGCAACACTTTTCACAATTTATATGGGTTTTCTCACATCCCAGACGGGCGCTAAAGCAATTGGCTCTTCCCAGAGAGAGGGGTGGATGGGTTTTCCCTAACATAGTGCTCTATTATTGGGCTTCAGTTTTCCAATATAGTGTGGAACTAGTGAAGGAACATTCCTTCCCTCCTTCTATCGGGCTACCCTCGCCTTTTCAATTACTACTAGGAGAAGAGGCCCATGGCTGCCTCATAAGACAAGTGTCCTTTGGATACTACAAGCGCGTCAGATTCAAGACACTGATGAGCACCTTTAAGGTCTTTCGTAATGTTCGTAGGATTTACGGGCTAGGGAGATTGAATTACTTCTCCCCTATCAACAAGAATTCTAATTTGCCTGCTATTTTTGGGAGGTCTTATTTGCAAGATTGGTATAAAGCCAGTATTCTAAAACTGGGAGACCTAATCTCTATTGAAGGAATTAAATCCTTTGCTGAGTTCCAAAGCAAATATGGATTGAAAAAACAAGACGCTTTCAAGCATATCGCCATATGCGATTATCTGTCCCGAAAAGCTGGAGGACCCGCCGGGTTTGTGAAAATAGAGTTTATCGAAAACTTAAGGGCCCCAGTTACTCCTCGGATTGGTTCTATCTACTCTGCACTAAACAGTCAAACTCCTGATGACCTACCCAGAATAGCAAATAAATGGCAAGCAAAGTTAGAGGTCCTGCACAGCACATTTTATAATGCGCTGAAACTTGCCCAGAGCGACCTGCTGTCGGCCAAATTACAAGTGCAATATTTTAAAACCATTTTCTTTTTATATATTACTCCTAACAGAGTTGACAAATGGGGAACAGGCAATGGAACGCTGTGCCCTAGGTGCTCGGAGTTTGGGGCAGACACAGTACACATGTTTGCCACCTGCCCGAAACTTACTCCACTTCTTTTTAAAATACAGGACTTCCTTGGGAGGGCTATCCCCCAGGTCTTAGAATTAACCCCTACAACTGTCTTATTAGGGACCCAAGAGGAGGTCAGTAGAAAGAGGGGCGGGCCCTCATATTTGGGGTAATGACGGTGTGGAGGATCTGCATAGCCTCAGCATGGGTGGGTGCAGATCCTCCTCCATCATCCCAATGGCTGGCTAGATTAGTCGTGACCTATCACCTTGAGAAGGCCATCTATGCCAAGAAAGGCTGTAGAGGGCGAAGGAAGGGACTAGACATCTGGCAACCCCTAACTAACTGGCTGGATCAGACTGGCCCATAGGGCTAACTAGTCTATTTGTCAACCTAAGGGCCTTTGTCCCTAATTGTCGCATACTAAAACCTTGATAGCTTAGGATTTTGCCATATTTTATCCCTGTTTCCTTTGGTTTTATGTGACTTTATTGGGTTTTTTTCTCATGTCTATCCATTGTATAATTTGCTTCATTACTTACTTCTATGTCCTTGATTCGTATTGTTGCCCAAAGGAGGGTGGGGGAACCTGGAGGTTTCTTTGACATTGTTTTACCTCTGTAATAATACTTTGGAAAACTAAAAATGGATTTTAAAAAAAAGCTTCTATATTTTTGGAGAGAAATATTAAGTTATTTTTATAATATTGTTAATTTTATATAATTTTGTAGGTCCGGGGCATATCCACAGTACTGATACAGAGACAGGATAGCAATAACTCTATGGTTCCCTATTCTGATCACATTATCGCAATATATCTGTGGTTTCTGAAACACAGATTCACCATAAATTTAAGGGATGGGAGTGTCAGAGTTTCTGAGTATATGAGTGGGTGTTAAAGTGTCTGTATCAGTATGTGAGTGTGTGTGAAAAGTGAAAAGTTGATAAATTAATAGGTTCTGCCACAGCACTATCTACCTTGAACAGCACTGTATTTTCAAGATATTGTTGTTTCTTATATTTATGCAAAATAACATCATGTATTATGTATGAGTACTATGTTTTTAATGAAATAAATTATTTAATGAATAACATATCTTTAAAGTCTTTAATATTATTTGCTTTTTACCTTTTCTAGTTATTTATATGTATAAGTTGCCTTACATTGACTCATTTGATATAATATTAATATAGATTTTATATGTAATTGATTGTCTAGGAATTTACTCCACACAGTGGGTGTGAGAGTGTCTGCATGGGTATGTGAGTGGCTGTGAGAGTGTCTGTGTGTGTGACTGAGTGTTAGAGGGTCTGTATTGGTGTAACACTGGGTTACACTGGGTATGGAAATGACTGTGAGCGTGTCTGTATGTGTATGTAAATGGGTGTGAGAGTGTCTGTATTGGTATGTGAGTGGGTGTGAGAGTGGCTCTATGGGTGTATGAATGTATGTGAGAATATCTGTATGGGTGTAATAGAAGATGTGAGAGTAAATACATATTTTTTGAGTCACACGAGATCCGTGGATCCATCGTAGATTTACACAGGGCCAGGCTGAGCCCCGCGATGGATCTGCAAAAATCATGTGTGGCCCAAATAAATAATTTGTGGACATTTTACTGACCATTAAACATGCTTTTACCCTCATGTATAATCTACACAAGGGGTCAGGAAATAATGTTGAAAATGTCACGAAGTATCATCAAATGACGTCAAAGTTATTGGCAAAACAAAAAACACTTTTCCTAAAACACTTTCCTATAAACCGCCAGTAGGATGTAGTATATCTATCTATCTATCTATCTATCTCTCTCTCGCTCTATATATATATATATATATATTACCTACTGGCGGTCGCCAGTAGGTATATATAGTTAGGATTTTTTCTCTATGGGTTTTTTGAAAATTCTATGTCTAATAACTTTGGCGTTTGTGGACGGAATTGGCTGAAATTATCAGGAAAATGGCACATTTTGTTTCTGAGCAGCCTTTGAAAATTTGGGGGGGGTTCGTCCAGTGGGGGCCGAGAAAAAAGGGGGTCCCAAAACGTGTTTTTAACATTGAGTTTTCCATAGGGCGGTTGGCCTCACTTTTAGCCCGAACGGCTGAATGGATTTGCACGAAACTTGGCAAAATTGTAGGGACTGGTAGCCCGATGTGCCTTTTGTAGGTCTCAATATATGTGCTCCAGTGGATTTTGAGAAATTAACGTTTAAAAAAAGATATATATCTGTAACAGCGGACCGGGCAGCGCTCTGGTTCGCGGACTTTTCGCGCAACGGAGCTTTGTGAAGCGAAGCTGATTGGTTCTCCGGCGTCTGTCAACATTCCAAACAGTCCGTAGCGGCCGCCATCTTGTCTCTCGGTAGGATCGAGAGACAAGAGGAGGCCGAAGCGAAGGGGCAAATGACCATAAGGGGGCATAGTACATTGTCGCTCACCCCCTAGGTTTGATGTGGAGGTTTTAAAAGGGCCCCGCGGGGCAAAAAAAAATAAAAATAATAATAATCGAACAGCTGAATGGATTTGCACGAAACTTGGCAAAATTGTAGGGACTGGTAGCCCGATGTGCCTTTGCTAGATCTCAATATATGTGCTCCAGTGGATTTTGAGAAATTAACGTTCAAAAAAAGGTATATATCTGTAACAGCGCACCGCTTCGCGTACTTTTCGCGTTACGGAGCTTTGCGAAGCGAAGCTGATTGGCTCTCCGGTGTCTGTAAACATTCCAAACAGTCCGTAGCGGCCGCCATCTTGTCTCTCGGTAGGATCGAACAGCTGAATGGATTTGCACGAAACTTGGCAAAATTGTAGGGACTGGTAGCCCGATGTGCCTTTGCTAGGTCTCAATAAATGTGCTTCAGTGCATTTTGAGAAATTAACGTTCAGAAACAAGATATATATCTGTAACAGCGCTCCGCTTCGCGGAGATAAAATTATCTCTGTATTACCTAGCTGTTGCTAACACCAGTTAGCGACGGCTAGTAGGAGATAGCGACCATCTTGGGCCCCACTTTGCATGTGAGTGATATTTATCACTAATGACATGCAAAGTGGGCATGCCAAGATGTTAGCGACTGGAAACAGTCGCTAACATCGCTATCTCCTATTATCAACTTTTGGAAATATTCGAGATAAGGGCGAATATCTCTAAAAGCTACCACCTGCCCTGAGCAGTTCTTAGCCATGTTATCCAATGGGAGGTGGATAACATGGCTAAGAGCATTAGCTCGGTAATGCATGAATATCGCTGAGTTTTCAGCGATATTAATGCATTGCGGTCGTTTTTTATCGTATTTCCGATAAACCTTGATAATAGCAAGGTTTATCTGCGATAATTTCTGACGGTAAAAAAATCGTTGCTAAGCATCGTTAGGGATAAATATCGCTTAACTTTGGTAATATGCCCTAACGTCTGTTAACGTTCGATTCGAAGGAAATCAGGAAGTGTTGAAAAACATTGTCTGCGCCATCTTGTCTTTTTTCAAATGCCACACTTTTGTCGTGCACGGCAGCCATTTTAGATGCCTTGACCAGACCCACTCTGTGCACGCTGTCGATCCTTAGCATGGCTCCCCACCCTCGCAAACATCTCCCCCAGGCAGTGGTCACCCCCGCTCTCTGTCTTATGCATGGGTAATAAACCTCCCCCATCTGCGCTGCTGTTCCCTGAGAATCACACCCTGTGCCCGCCCGACACCTCCCTTTCGCCCTATTCACTACCGCACCCTCTGACACTCCTTTTCCTCTGTGTCCGATTGTCCAGGCTGGTCCTAGGGTATCAGCTAGCCCTGCAGATGTAGTTTATGGCCACAGCTGTAAAGAATCACCCCTCTTCAAAGGAGTTATAGTAGATCAAGGCCCACACTCGATGAGATTCGTCACAGCAGAAGCGTTGCTATTATCTGAAAACCATCCTGTATTGTGATTGGGGAGGGGACCGAGCCTGAAGCGGAAGATTCCAGGGATGACTGTTTGTACATCAAAGTTTTTACAATTATGTGTCACATTAAAAATATATAGCACTCCGACAAAGTAGTAAGATTATAAAACTTTAATAATTTATGAATATATACAAGAAAACAAAAATAGTAATAACATATAAACATTTTTAGGGAAAAACAACGAAGTAGCGGTCGGCTGTGCGAATAGTCCCAACGCAGCACAACGTCCAGATTTCCGGCATGGGGCGTCGCGGGGGGTGGGTCATCAGTAGCAAACTGTTGTGCGAATAGTTCCAAGGCAGCAGAACGCGTTGAAATCTAGATGACACGAAAGTGATGTCTAGTAAGTTGCCACCCAGCAAATAACGGCATGGGGCGTCGCGGGGGGTGGGTCATCAGTAGCAAACTGTTGCGCGAATAGTTCCAAGGCAGCAGAACGATGGCACCAAGGTGATGTCCAGTAAGTTGCCGCACTGGTTTTGGTATCCTACAATGCTGCTCCGAATAACGGCGTGGAGCGCCCCGGGGGAGGCGGCGTGAACGGGCCTCTCCAGGTGGAGTGTCATCTGTTGTAGTGGGGCGCCCCTTTACCGTTTCAGTTGCCATTCCGTCTGTTTTTGGTCCACTGTGTCAAAAGCCGCAATTCAGCTGAGTTGCGCCCACTCTTGCGGTGCAGCGATAGGCGGCTGTCACAGGACTCTCAAAATGGCGGCAGGCTGTTTCCTTTTTGGGCCTGGTCCACTGAAATGGCCCTGGGACACCTTGGAAATCGGACGCTTGTCTGCTAGGTCTTGGACCTCATTCTCGAAAGCGTCCCCTCCGCCTTGAGAATTCATCAAAAGTTTTGGGGGCTCCGACTCCTGCAGGCTTCTGGTGGGGAGCGGCTGCCATGATTGCTCGCGGAATGACCACGACTGAGCTACGAGATGGTGGTGCTTTCATGCTGACGCCAGCTTCAGTCTGAAACATCCAGAAACAAGGTGGGGCTTTCATCGTTTGGGGAAAAAAAAAAGTTTTCATCCTATGAAAAGTGTTGTTTTTAGGTCACATGATCAAGCCTTCCATCATTAGGAAACCAAAAGTAAAATGAACCAATGAAAAGTTTTATAAACAAGTCACATGACCTGTTATGCGGCATAGGGTGTAAAATTAGGAGAAAATACGTTGGCACGTGAGGCGGCGTCAGTAGCGGACCGATGTGCGAATAGGCCGAAGGCAACACAACGCGCCAAGATCTGGATGGCACTGAGGTGGTGTCCAGCAAGTTGCAGCACTGGTGTGGCCATCCTACAATGCTGAAAGTCGGCGTGGGGCGCCCCGTTGGCCTGTGAGTTTGCGTCAGTAGCGGACCGATGTGCGAATAGGCCGAAGGCAGCACAACGCGCCAAGATCCGGATGGCACCGAGGTGGTGTCTAGTAAGTTGTCGCACTGGTGTGGCCATCCAACAATGCTTAAAGTCGGCGTGGGGCGCCCCGTTGGCCTGTGAGTTTGCGTCAGTAGCGGACCGATGTGCGAATAGGCCGAAGGCAGCACAACGCGCCAAGATCCGGATGGCACCGAGGTGGTGTCCAGCAAGTTGCAGCACTGGTGTGGCCATCCTACAATGCTGAAAGTCGGCGTGGGGCGCCCCGTTGGCCTGTGAGTTTGCGTCAGTAGCGGACCGATGTGCGAATAGGCCGAAGGCAGCACAACGCGCCAAGATCCGGATGGCACCGAGGTGGTGTCTAGTAAGGTGCCGCACTGGTGTGGCCATCCTACAATGTTGAAAGTCGGCGTGGGGCGCCCCGTTGGCCTGTGAGTTTGCGTCAGTAGCGGACCGATGTGCGAATAGGTCGAAGGCAGCACAACGCGCCAAGATCCGGATGGCACCGAGGTGGTGTCTAGTAAGTTGTCGCACTTCTGTGGCCATCCTACAATGTTGAAAGTCGGCGTGGGGCGCCCCGTTGGCCTGTGAGATGGCGTCAGTAGCGGACCGATGTGCGAATGGGGCCAAAGGCAGCGCAACAATATTTTCTGATTTGAAGACACCACAAGGCGCTGAGATGCCAAGATCCGGATGGCACCGAGGTGGTGTCTAGCAAGTTGTGGCACTGGTGTGGCCATCGTACAATGGTAAAAGTCGGCGTGGGGCGCCCTGTTGGCCTGTGAGATGGTGTCAGTAGCGGACTGATGTGTGAATGGGGCCAAAGGCAGCGCAACAATATTTTCTACTATATTTTCGGAGTAGAAGACACCACAAGGCGCTGAGATGCCAAGATCCGGATGGCACCGAGGTGATGTGTAAGTTGCGGACGGATGTGCGAATGGGGCCAAAGGCAGCTCAACAATATTTTCTGAAGAGAATACACCACAAGGCGCTGAGATGCCAAGATCCGGATGGCACCGAGGTGATGTCTAAGTTGCGGACCGATGTGCGAATGGGGCCAAAGGTAGCGTAACAAGATTTTCTGTATGGAAGATACCACTAGGCGTTGAGATGCCAAGATTCGGATGGCACCGAGGTGATGTCTAGCAAGTTGTGCCACTGGTGTGGCCATCGTACAATGGTAAAAGTCGGCGTGGGGCGCCCTATTGGCCTGTGAGATGGTGTCAGTAGCGGACTGATGTGCGAATGGGGCCAAAGGCAGCGCAACAATATTTTCTGACTGACACCACAAGGCGCTGAGATGCCAAGATCCGGATGGCATCGAGGTGATGTCTAAGTTGCGGACTGATGTGCGAATGGGGCCAAAGGCAGCGTAACAATATTTTCTGTATGGAAGATACCACTAGGCGTTGAGATGCCAAGATTCGGATGGCACCGAGGTGATGTCTAGCAAGTTGGTGTGGTCATCCTACAATGCTGAAACTCGGCGTGGGTCACCCCATTAGCCTGTGAGATGGCGTCAGTAGCGGACCGATGTGCGAATAGGCCGAAGGCAGCACAACGCGCCAAGATCCGGATGTCACCGTGGTGGTTTCATAGTTGAGAGGCACTTCATCTGCAGTGGGGCGCCGAGATCCGGATGGCACCGAGGTGATGTCTAGCAAGTTGCTGTACTTGTGTGGTCATCCTACAATGCTGAAACTCGGCGTGGGTCGCCCCATTAGCCTGTGAGATAGCTGTTCTTTGGATTTGGGCCTGGTCCACTAAAATGGCCCTGGGACACCTAAGAACTCGAACGCTCGATTTTTTTTTCCTTTCCTGTACATGCAAAAAAAGGTAAATGCCCGGTATGTTACACGCTTCATCTGCCACGATGAACTCTCCAGAGGAACCGAAAAAATATATAGTTGTGGTAACTATACCATGCATCGTCATATGGAGAGGTGGCACCAATTAATTATAGTGCTGCATAAAAGAGAGATTTGGAGGAGAACCCCTGACCTGCTAGTACATTCATCAAAGAAGTGGCACTGAGAGCTTCAGAGGCAAGGGAAACGGTCCCAAATATTTAGAAGAACTTTGGAAAGATTAAAATGACATGTTTAGATTGTGGTAAATTAATTTCATGTGGGCAGATGAGTGTTACTCTAATAAATACAGCATATGAACATCATCATAGTCGATGGTTGGTAGAGACATTTTGACTATATCCTGGACCTGCCCGTCCTCGCCCAAAATGGCGCCGGAATAAATGGGACTCGTAACTCCTTGTTGTGTACTGGTTGCAGAACCTTGAAATCACGAGATACGTATGCAGTTTTGAAGCACATGGCGGGCGGGGACGAGAATTGATTGAATATTTCGACATCCCTATTGATATTAAGTTCTGATGTGTTATTGATTACTGTACTGTTGAAAATTCGAATTAACGTCACCCATGGTACTTGCCCGCAAATGTATATCTAGATAATTTTATTGTAACTGGCCCTGTCGTATTTTAATTATAAAATGTACGTCCACCGATTCCGTAACTGTTAGACACCTTAGTTTTTGCAACCTAATGGCCCGCCCGTTACGTTCCTCTACAGTGTAAATGTCTATTCATCATATACGATTACAGTTTGCTCCGTGGCAGGCCCACGTGGTTATAGGCTCGTATTTGTATAATGAAATTTTCACAATAAAGGTTTTTAAAAGAAAACATGGTAGTAGTGTATACATTGGTAAAGTTTTTAATAATAGTCACTGTTTTAGAATCATTAAAAGGCAAGTGAAATAAAGCAGACCAATTACATGAAGGGTAAAAGGTATAATACGAAGGAACGCAGTAAAGATAAATGGTCAAGGGCTGTTGTGTTTTCTATTCCTGCAACATAAAGTGATCGATAAGAATCTCATATTCAGGCGTATCGGCGACTAAGACAGCAGGTCGACCCTCTTTTGCTCAACGGCTCCGTCATGGGACGAAGAAACGCTCTTTTTCTCGAAAAAAGAATATATTTTACTTGCAGGACAGTTGTAAAATTTCCGGGAAAGTACATTAGCCTGGAACATTATAACATATATTTAAGAGAAAATAATGTTCGGAAGTAATTAAAAGCGTAATTTTTAGGTGATATGACCAAGGCTTTCATCATTAGAATAAGAAAAGTAAAATGAACCAATGAAAAGTTTTATTAACAAGTCACATGACTTGTTATGCTTACGTTACGCGCTGCGCGCCCCGGATGACTTCCGGATGCGCTAACGCGGCGCGTCATATGACGCATTACGCGACAACGTAGGTCCAGAATATAGTCAAAATGTCTCCACCAACCAGCGGTCGAAACACAACCCCTTTCAGCAGGCTAAATAGTTCTGTTAAATGACAACAGAAAGGACAGGCAACAAGAACCATCAGTCAAAGAGGGGAGGGCTAGTTCTTCTCTACCGGGTTACATTGGGGCGCTACCGGAACTGATCGAATTGGTAGTCTACAGTGTTTCTGGATGTTTCAGACCGAAGCTGGGGTTAGCATGAGAGCAGCACCATTTCGTAGCTCCGTTGTGGCCATTCCGCAACCAATCATGGCAGCCGCTCTTTATCGTTATTTTGGGCGGGGTGGGTGGCGGAGCCGAGCTGTTTTGCAGCCATCATTGTGTGGAGTTCAGTTCATCTCACTAGTTTTGTATTTGTCATGAGGGGTTGTTCCTAATGTTTCTATTTTAGCGAGGTCAAAAAGAGATCCCATTAGTGGCCTACTGATTTTGCTCGATTCCTTTTCTTTTTTTTTTACACGATTTTTCGTTATCTGCAAAGACTAAACAGAGTATTGCGACTCTGTGTTTGTTTGTAAATAGAGAATGAACCAAAGAGAACTAATTCTAAAACAGTAAATACTTGGATAACAATCAATCAAATGGAGAGAGAAGCAGGCACGACGGATTACAACGGGGGCAAAGGCCTGCGTTAACTACCTTTCACTATCTGCAAAGAGAGAGTACTCCTAATAGAAATGAGGGGGGGGGGGCACCATTCAAAGCAGATCAGTGTGCATAAACGCGAAAATGTTTTCACTTACCACGTACTTGACATTCGACAGCTTATGATATTTGCTATTAAAAAACCATTGAAATTCACTGAAAAAACCATAGGTTATAGACCATATATAGTTAGGAATTAGCATTTACAAAACCTTGAAAATTCACTGAAAAAACCATAGGTTATAGACCATATATAGTTAGGAATTAGCATTTAAAAAACCTTATTTTACTCACACAAAACCATTGAAATTCCATATATAGTTAGTTGCACTAACTATATATTGCGCACCCGCAATCCACTGCTGATCATGTCACATATTACATCATTCATGACATGGTCAGTGACATCACTGATGACATCACTGATGACATCTCAAATGACATCACTGATGACATCTCACTTGACATCAATGATCACATCACTGATGATATCATTCATGTGATAATACAATGCATCTCCTCACACTCTAATATAACCTCCGTTACACCCAGTGTTAAATACAGAGTATAATTTTTGAAACCATTGACACACCAATACTAGTTACTACATACGCACTCACTGATTCCTATGTCTACACACACATTCACTCATACAATCATTCATACATACAATCACTCATCTTGACAACACTATCATATGCACTCATACACCTATACAGACAGTCACACTCTGCCACTCATCCATGGAGTTACTCACACACCTAGTCAGTCCTGAAAAGAATCAATCACACTTCCATTTTCTCATCTATACAGTTAAACACAGAACACCTTACATTTTTTAAACATATACTAACACATACTTACTCTCTTATAGAATCACTGATACAAGTACACATTGATCTGCACAGAGTCACACACCTCCCAGCCAGCCATACACACACTCAGTCTCCCATACAAATACTTGTGCAACCAATCAATAACCCATATAGCTACTTATATAGCTACTGATCAACACATGAAGCAGCTTGCACAACAACAGACATACTGATGCACACTTTCAGACAGTTTAGTCACTAACCCGTGCATTCAGTAAGACGCATTTAATCACTCACTCATACAGTCAATCACGCACCTACTAAAACCTTCATTCAGACACTTATACATCCACTCATTCTTCAATATGTAAAACATATTTAAACTTTACAGAAACACATAATCACTGGATGTTGTCATCAGTGATGTCATCAGTGATGTCACTGACCATGTCATGAATGATGTAATATGTGACATGATCAGCAGTGGATTGCGGGTGCGCAATATATAGTTAGTGCAACTAACTATATATGGAATTTCAATGGTTTTGTGTGAGTAAAATAAGGTTTTTTAAATGCTAATTCCTAACTATATATGGTCTATAACCTATGGTTTTTTCAGTGAATTTTCAAGGTTTTGTAAATGCTAATTCCTAACTATATATGGTCTATAACCTATGGTTTTTTCAGTGAATATATATATATATATATATATATATATTTATATATATATATATATATCTCCAAAAAGTGCCCAAAAGCTTGAGGACGCACACAGCAGCAGCGTTTCATACGAACGTTTTTATTGAGGGGAACCGCAAAGGTGTCCTGAACTCTCTCATGCCCGACCGGTTTCGGAGCCCCCTGCTCCTTAATCATGGGCGTGGCTTGACTGGCCTCTGCAGGTGAGTGTTTCCAGGCAGTTTTACAGGGTTGCATGCTGATCGATTTTAACCCCTTGGTGGGTTGCTTCAGTGCTGAGTTCCTGCAAGGCATGCTAGACCCTGTAGTCCGTCTAAGGAAGCACTGTTCCTTTCCCTCCGGTGGGTCCTGCAGAAATGCCTGTCTGTTTAACCAAATTATTTCCCTCTGGTGGGCTTCAGGGCAACAAAAGCACAGTTCGATTTTTAAAAGGGCTGCTTCTCCACGCTGAAACAGTGGAGAAGCAGCCCTTTTAAAAATCGAACTGTGCTTTTGTTGCCCTGAAGCCCACCAGAGGGAAATAATTTGGTTAAACAGACAGGCATTTCTGCAGCACCCACCGGAGGGAAAGAAATAGTGCTGTACAACTTGACAAAGCCCTACGGCGAAACGCGTTGTTGCTGTTTAGTTCCTCCACGAATAAACTGATTTGGAACTACCCCCTGCGAGTGCTGCTTTCCTTTTGGATTATTGTCCTTGGATTTGTGGAGCTGAGATATATATATATATATTCACTGAAAAAACCATAGGTTAGAGACCATATATAGTTAGCTGGACATTTTATTGACATAAAACCAATGAAATTCCATATATAGTTAGTTGCACTAACTATATATCGCGCACCCGCAATCCACTGCTGATGATGTCACATATTACATCATTCATGACATGGTCAGTGACATCACTGATGACATCACTGATGACATCTCAAATGACATCACTGATGACATCACTGATGACATCTCAAATGACATCACTGATGACATCATCTAGTGTCTGTGGGCCCGATGTAGGTCGGTCGGTAACGGCCGAAAATCGGTATTTTCGGCCGTTACCGACCGGTATTTACAAATCGGTATGTAGGGCCACATATTTTACAGATTCAGTAAATTTACCGATCGGTAAATTTACCGAATCTGTAAAATACAGAATCGGTATTATTACCTATTCGGTATTTTTGCTATGTAGGTGGGACTCTTCTGAGTCCCACAACCCTTACCGATTCGGTATTTTACCATCAAATATATTTGATGGTAAAATACAGATTCAGGTGTGCATGCACATGTGTGCATGCACACCTGTGCCATATGACAGGCAGACCTGCCCTTAGGGCAGGTATGCCTGCCACATGGCCCCCGAATCTTTTTTGGGGGTGCTAGAGGGTGTCAAAGTGACACCCCCTGCACCCTTGTCAAAATCTGTATTTACCGATTCGGTAAATACCGACCGGTAATGCCCCATTCATTCCTATGGGCTTCAAAGCCCATAGGAATGAATGGGGCATTACCGGTCGGTATTTACCGAATCGGTAAATACAGATTTTGACCGATTCGGTAAAAGGAACATCTGGATGTTCCTACATCTCCACCCCTTAGATTTACCGATTTTTAATTACCGAATCGGTATGATTCGGTAATTAAAAATCGGTAAATCTATTTTACCTACATCGGGCCCTGAGTGTTTTTGTAAAGTTTAAATATGTTTTACATATTGAAGAATGAGTGGATGTATGGAAGACTGTGTGTGTGGCTGGCTGGGAGGTGTGTGACTCTGTGCATATCAATGTGTACTTGTATCAGTGATTGTATAAGAGAGTAAGTATGTGTTAGTATATGTGTGAAAAAGTATGGTGTTCTGTGTTTAACTGTATAGATGAGGAAATCGAAGTGTGATTGATTCTTCACAGGACTGACTAGGTGTATGAGTGCATATGATAGTGTTGTAATAATGAGTGACTGTATGTATGAGTGATTGTATGGGTGAATGAGTGAATGTGTGTGTAGACGTAGGAATCAGTGAGTGCGTATGTAGTAACTGGTATTGGTGTGTCATGATGTCATCAGTGATGTCATTTGAGATGTCATCAGTGATGTCATTTGAGATGTCATCAGTGATGTCATCAGTGATGTCACTGAAGTATGGTGTTCTGTGTTTAACTGTATAGATGAGGAAATGGAAGTGTGATTGATTCTTTACAGGACTGACTAGGTGTGTGAGTAACTCCATGGATGAGTGGCAGTGTGTGAGTGTCTGCATAGGTGTATGAGTGCATATGATAGTGTTGTAATAATGAGTGACTGTATGTATGAGTGATTGTATGGGTGAATGAGTGAATGTGTGTGTAGACGTAGGAATCAGTGAGTGCGTATGTAGTAACTGGTATTGGTGTGTCATGATGTCATCAGTGATGTCATTTGAGATGTCATCAGTGATGTCATCAGTGATGTCACTGACCATGTCATGAATGATGTAATATGTGACATCATCAGCAGTGGATTGCGGGTGCGCGATATATAGTTAGTGCAACTAACTATATATGGAATTTCATTGGTTTTATGTCAATAAAATGTCCAGCTAACTATATATGGTCTCTAACCTATGGTTTTTTCAGTGAATTTTCAAGGTTTTGTAAATGCAAATTCCTAACTATATATGGTCTATAACCTATGGTTTTTTCAGTGAATTTCATTGGTTTTTTAAAAGCTAATATCTATAGCTGTAAAATATATTCTTTATTACGTGACGTATCACGTAGCCACGTGAGACGCCTCATGACGCGTCGCATAACCGTGACGTATCGGCTCTGCAGCGCAAACAAAACCCGTAACGTAAGCGTGCCGGAGCACGCTTACAGATACATATATTTTTTTTAACCTTAATTAGACAAAATCCACACGTGCACATATCTTGAGGCCTTGCAAAGGCACATCAAACAAACAGTCCCTACAATTTTGCCAAGTTTGCTGGAAATCTATTCCCTTAATTTTTTTTTTACTGTTTCTCTTGGTTTTCCCCTTGTTACGCTTACCGGGACGCTACCCGGTACACGAACCGGACGCTCCAAAAACACAAGATGGCGGACTCCCGTTACGCTGCCGGTTAGCTGCCCGGTTTGCGTACCGGGAAGCGCCTCTACCGCAAAAAATCGCGGGGGACTTTAATATCCCCCTCATCAATCCTAGGGGGTCAGGAGGGGTTTACCTTGCCCCCTTTCCTTCATTTCCCCCTTCTTTTTTCACCACATCTTGTCTCTCGAACCTACCGAGAGACAAGATGGCGGCCGCTCCGGACTGTTTACAATGTTGACAGCTACGCTGCCGGTTAGCTGCTCGGTTAGCTGCCCAGTGAGCTGCCCGGTTCACGTACCGGGACGCGCCTCTACGGCGTAAAATCGCAAAAAAAAATGTTTTTTTATTTTTTGCCCCGCGGGGCACTTTAATATCCCCCTCATCAATCCTAGGGGGTCAGGAGGGGTCTACCTTGCCCCCTTTCCTTCATTTCCCCCTTTGTTTTTCACCACATCTTGTCTCTCGATCCTACCGAGAGACAAGATGGCGGCCGCTCCGGACTGTTTAGAATGTTGACAGACACCGGAGAGCCAATTAGCTTCACTTCGCGAAGTTCCGTTACGCGTCAGGTACGCGAACCGGGGCGCTAACCGGAGCGCTGTCACAGATATATATTTTTTTTTAAACGTTCATTTCTCAAAATCCACTGGAGCACATATATTGAGATATAGCAAAGGCACATCGGGCTACCAGTCCCTACAATTTTGCCAAGTTTGGTGTAAATCCATTCAGCCGTTCGGGCTAAAAGTGAGTCCAACCGCCCTAAGGAAAATTGCATGGGAAAAACACGTTTTGGGACCCCCCTTTTTTCTCGGCCCCCCCTTGACGAAACCCCCCCAAATTTTTAGGGGCTGCTCAGAAACAAAATGTTCCATTTTCCTGAAAATGTCAGCCAATTCTGTCCTCAAACGCCAAAGTTATTCGACATAGAGTTTTCAAAAATCCCATAGGAAAAAAATCCTAACTATATATACCTACTGGCTATCGCCAGTAGGTAATATATATATATATATATATATATATATATATATATATATATATATTCACAGAAAAAACCATAGGTTATAGACCATATATAGTTAGGAATTAGCATTTACAAAACCTTGAAAATTCACTGAAAAAACCATAGGTTATAGACCATATATAGTTAGGAATTAGCATTTAAAAAACCTTATTTTACTCACACAAAACCATTGAAATTCCATATATAGTTAGTTGCACTAACTATATATCGCGCACCCGTAATCCACTGCTGATGATGTCACATATTACATCATTCATGACATGGTCAGTGACATCACTGATGACATCACTGATGACATCTCAAATGACATCACTGATGACAACATCCAGTGATTATGTGTTTCTGTAAAGTTTTAATATGTTTTACATATTGAAGAATGAGTGGATGTATAAGTGTCTGAATGAAGGTTTTAGTAGGTGCGTGATTGACTGTATGAGTGAGTGATTAAATGCGTCTTACTAAATGCACGGGTTAGTGACTAAACTGTCTGAAAGTGTGCATCAGCATGTCTGTTGTTGTGCAAGCTGCTGCATGTGTTGATCAGTAGCTATATAAGTAGCTATATGGGTTATTGATTGGTTGCACAAGTATTTGTATGGGAGACTGAGTGTGTGTATGACTGGCTGGGAGGTGTGTGACTCTGTGCAGATCAATGTGTACTTGTATCAGTGATTCTATAAGAGAGTAAGTATGTGTTAGTATATGTTTTAAAATGTAAGGTACTCTATGTTTAACTGTGTAGATTAGAAAATGGAACTGTGATTGATTCTTTACAGGACTGACTAGGTGTGTGAGTAACTCCATGGATGAGTGGCAGAGTGTGAGTGTCTGTATAGGTGTATGAGTGCATATGATAGTGTTGTAAAGATGAGTGATTGTATGTATGAATGATTGTATGGGTGAATGAGTGAATGTGTGTGTAGACGTAGGAATCAGTGAGTGGGTATGTAGTAACTAGTATTGGTGTGTCAATGGTTTCAAAAATTATACTCTGTATTTAACACTGGGTGTAACAGAGGTTATATTAAAGTGTGAGGAGATGCATTGTATTGTCACATTAATGATATCATCATTGATGTGACCATTGATGTCAAATGAGATATCATCAGTGATGTCATTTGAGATGTCATCAGTGATGTCATCAGTGATGTCACTGACCATGTCATGAATGATGTAATATGTGACATCATCAGCAGTGGATTACGGGTGCGCGATATATAGTTAGTGCAACTAACTATATATGGAATTTCAATGGTTTTGTGTGAGTAAAATAAGGTTTTTTAAATGCTAATTCCTAACTATATATGGTCTATAACCTATGGTTTTTTCAGTGAATTTTCAAGGTTTTGTAAATGCTAATTCCTAACTATATATGGTCTATAACCTATGGTTTTTTCTGTGAATTTCATTGGTTTTTTAACAGCTAATATCTGTAGCTGTAAAATGTATTCTTCTTTAAATCCAAAAATATATTTTATATGTTTATGAATAATTTTTTTTTTTAAATATTTTTTTTTCTTCGTTCCCGCTTCGCGAATCGGGAAGCTTCCCGTTAGCTGACCTTGATGCTGCGAAATAGACCGCGAGCCGGTAAACGTTTCTTTACCGCAACTGCCGCGTTAGAAAACAACATCGTGATGCCTCCCGTCCGCATGACGTTTCGCGTTGTCGCGTGATACGTCATATGACGTGCTACGTTAGCGAACTCGTACGCTTACCGAGTCGCAAAGCACAGGTTTCTGGAAGCAAACCGGGAGGCCCTGCAAAGCGCGTAACGTAAACACAGCAGGTCATGTGACTTGGTAATAACACTTTTCATTGGTTCATTTCACTTTCGGTTTCCTAATGATGTAAGACTAGGTCATATGATCTAAAATGAACACTTTTCATTGGTTGAGAACTATTTTTTTTCCCAAATGGTGAAAATCCCTCCTTCTTTCCTCACTCTGACTTTCATCATTGTGAGAGAAAGACCCTTTGTTACCAGTGAGCAATGGCTTCTTTACTAGCTTCAGCTGGTGCTTCCCCACCACCTCCACCACATCCAAGGAAGAGTGGACCACCTGCTAAAGTTATAATTCAGCAAGAAGAGGAAGAAGAGGAACAGGACGACCTAGATAATCTCCCTATTATGGCCAGAAGATCTGTTGTACCGGAAGTAACGGGACCAGAGGGCAGGGAGATGGTGCCAAATATACAAACGAGATTTCGTGAAGTAAAACAAGTCTGCGTACATTGCAGTGGAATCATTTGCTACGCAGAAAGTAGCATCACTCTGATCAACAGAGCTATTAACAATCATGCTCATGTTTGTCCGAAACTCCCCAAACAATAAATTCTTTTTTTTGTTTTCTTCCTCCTGTTGAGCCCTTTACAATGAATCGTTTTCGTTGCCCCCTCCGAAAAAAAAACAAAAAAAATATAAAACTGTTCAGAAAAATTCAAAAAAAGTAAAAAAATGTTCAGAAAAATAATAAAAAAAAATATAAAACAACAAAAACAATTTAAAAAAAAGTTCTTTTCAGAACTACCTCCCCGTTATAAAAAAATTGGTACAATATTTGCAACTGTGCCAACCTCTATTTCTCTTAGTTCGCTTCCCAGTTCGCTCCCCGGTACGCGAACCGGAAGCGAACCAAAAAAATTTTTTTATAAAAAAGAACAGTAAGTATAAGGGAAGGAAACAGACAGTTATGTTAAAAGAAAGACAGCTATAGGGGAGTAAACTAGAGATACTATTACCCGTAATCCACTGCTGATGATGTCACATATTACATCATTCATGACATGCTCAGTGACATCATCAGCAGAGGATTGCGGGTAACAGTATCCCTAGTTTATTCCCTATAGCTGTGTTTCTTTTAACATAACTGTCTGTTTCCTTCCCTTATACTTACTGTTCTTTTAAAAAAAAATTTTTTAGATCTGTCAGAAACAGTGAAAGTAATGAAATATAAAAGACTACGTAGAATATGAGCACTGTATGCAACAACTTTGACACTGACAGAAGCCTCACCTTCTCCATGCCTCCTACACAGTTCTACATGTACATCATAAATGCAAACAGAACAGAATTAATTATACATGTTAAATGGTTTATTTTTGCTGTTCTCAGAATGTATCAAATTTCACTAAAACAGTGACTTGAAGGTATTCATCATATAACAGCGGGGAAAAAAAACACAATCAAAATGATTGTGTTTAAAAAACCCATACATTACAAATCAGAATTCAGAACTCCTTAAAGTTAACTTACTTTCCATGACGGCCAAGGATGTCCTATGAACAGCTTACACTCTGTTGTGCTGTTATTACTTTCAACCCGCCACTTTCTGAAAGAAAACCTCCATCGTTTTCAAAAACATGTTACATACAATAAATGACTTCTCGCTCTCTACCACACGATTCCACAAGGCCAAATCGTGTCAGAGCCATGTATAACTCTTGGATTTCTTGTAAGTCAATCCCGTCTTTTCGCATTTCCGCAACTTTCAGAATTAAAATGTTGAAGATCATTTACACAATCCTGGACTAGTAATATCTTCCCCTTCTTGCTCAATCATGTTCTACATTTCCTATCACACTGATACTGCTTACTATGAAGCAGACTTACACTACCTTTATGACTAGTACAATTATTTAATTCTCTACATCACTTTTAATCACAAAGCAATGTAAAACAGTAGACAGCATTGCAGACTTACATTCCCTCTACTCCATGTTTTGATTCGCTGCTTCAATTAGCTTATAAAAAGAAATAGTTTTTCTGAACTCATTCAAAGTGCACGTATTTCTCAATAACGTCCAGTGTTATGGTAAAAAGTTATGTCTCTGTACTACACTTATCCTCAAGGCCAAATAGTGTAGGAGCCATGAGAACTTCTTGAAATTCCTCAGAGCACATCCCGAGATTCTTTCCCTAAAATTTTGGTTTTAAAAACACCAGGTAAGAGTTTTTAAGGTCATATGGCAATTTTTTTTTGAAAATTAAAACAGAATCATTGCAGAATGACCAGCCATTTCTACACTTTAAATAAGCTGTATAATGTCCTGATGTTATTGAAGGACCATCATGATATATAATTGCTACAGTTACAAAAGTCCTTCCTGATATTGACAACTGTGAAGCCACAACATTTTTAATTAAAGTTGTCAATTTTGTTCCATCAGGCCTACATCGTTGGAACATTAAAATGACATACTGGCCATATGTTCGTATAAATAAAGTGGACATCATTTCAGATTTACATTGGCTACACTCCATGTTGTGATCAGCTGCTTTTACTAGCTTATTAAAAGAGACTGATTTACTGTCTGGCAAAGTTAAATATATAAATCTTTCTGAGTCTACACTAGTAGTAGCTGATACCCTACAGTTCTCGCAGTCATGCTGCCATTGATAAGAAAGCCCAAACAGGTGATCTACATCTACACCTTCATCATGCAATACATCAAGCATATACATTAAAAACTCCTGACAATCTTGCTGACTATTTTGAGAGAATTGTGTTTGGCCTGAACATCTGTCTAACAGATTTCGAATTTCAGACACACTTTCTATGTTTGTTCTATCAGTGCTACATTTCTCTAACACAGAATTTAACAAACTGCAAAATCTTTGATCCGAATTGACCACAATCTGTTCTTTTAAAGTTTCTAGAGAAAAGACAACATTAACCACTACATTAGCATAGCAGTTGACACCAGAACTGTTTTCAAATTGAAAACCAACAACATCTTCAACAGAATCCTTTTTGTTTCTGCTTATAATTTCAGGTTCATCAACTTTTCGTCTTTTTGCTACAACCTCCCCAGTATTGGTCACATTTCTTCGTTTCCGGCCTACCACACGTTTCTCAAACAAAGGATACTGAGGCAAATGTGGCGCATACTCTCTTCTCAACCTATTGTATTCCTTAACACAATCTAGATCCGCACAAATGTTTGTGACATCACACTCAATCAAGTACAATCCCGATAAAGTCCTAACTCGTGACAATGCCACATATGCCATACCCTCCTTGAACACAGAACTGCCAATATTCACCAATGCACAGTCTACACTTAAACCTTGCGATTTATGGATTGTCACCGCATATGCCAAGCAAACAGGAAACTGCTTACGACGAACATATAAGTCTTTTACAAGCAAAAATCTAGCAGAACAACGAGCAATTAGCTGTACTTCCTCAATGCCATCAAATTTAATTTTTAAAAATTCAATTCCATCTCTATTTCTGTATTTCACAAAATCAACAACATTACCCATTGATCCATTTACCAGACCTCTTTCAACATGTAAATTCCTTCTTAAAATTATACGGCAGTTCAAGCACACATTCAGAGTCTTTTCAAAACCCGCAGTTTTAGATATACTCTTCTCTAATGAATCCAATTTTGTTTTCAGATTCTCAGACAAAATAATTGTTGATCCCATATGCTCTACTCTGTCAATAGCTTCCAATTTCACAATCTCTTGCTTTTCTAAATGCAACATTTTGTTGTTGAATTTGGCACATTCTGCAAGAGTTGGCATCAAACATATTCCAGATTTTTTCTCAGTAACTTTCTGAAAAATATTCTCAGGCACAACATCTTCGTCTGGATATAAATTTGTCAGTAATCGTGCATGTAAAGCTTCTTTCCCATGCTCGGTCACTTTTCCAATTCTAACATTTGTAGAATAGTCTTGTAAACTTCATCCTTTGCCTGACGCATATTTTCATGCAGTTCAGCATAATTGAAGTTTAACCATATATTGACGTTGCCAATACTCCCTAAGCACTTCCTGGTATCTTCATGCGTGAGCATTTTGAACACAGGTTGCCCTTTCACTGGTGTCAGCTGCAGAAGATCTCCAAAAACAATGATGTGTTTGCCACCAAATAACACATCATACTCTGTTTTGAGAACTTCTTGCATTCTCAAATGCACAAAGGCAAGCATAACATTGGAAACCATGCTTACTTCGTCAATGATAAGAAGTTTCATTTTCCTCAAGACTCTTGAAACTTCAAAACAAGCATCTCCAGATAGCTTGTGATATTCTAATTTGTTGTCATGCTCCACTGGCAGCATCAGTAAACGATGTAAAGTAATCCCTTTAATGTTATGTGCTGCCAGTCCAGTTGGAGCGGTGACAACACAAGACAGCGATGACTCTGTCCTTTCCTGCAAATAACATGAAATTGCTTTAATAAGGAAACTTTTTCCAGTTCCCGCTTCTCCACTCACGTACAGTCGGACAGGCTTCAACGACGTACATGAGCACTCTTTCTTATCATGACTTAATCCATGATCAATTTGCATGGTAAGTTCGTCATATATTTTCCTCTGCTCAACGTTGAGTTGTCTTTCCAACTCTTCTAAGTTAACCGCATCCTCCTGAGCATGTGCCATGGCTCTTTCCACTTCATTCATAGCAGTGGCAGCTTCATTTTCGATAAGAGGTCCTCCTAGTGGATCCTGACTCAATGAAGCAGAACTCTGACTGTCCTGAGAACTGTCTCTGGCAATCTCGGCTGCAATCGTTGCTTCCTGCTCAATTTCCACATTCAACATTTCTACATATTTGGGAAAAGCAGGACATTCTATGGTCTCCTTGGCAGCATTGAAAGAGTCTTCGTAACAGAGGAAATCTCCAAGCAGTTCCTCTTCTGCACGCCAAGGCTTAAAAAGTTGCAAAAGTGCTAAATAGAAAAACTCCTTTTTTTCAGGAGATTCGCCACTCAATTTTCGATGGTTTATCAAGTGGCATTTTCTTTGCTTGACCAGACATCCCTCACTTCCTATTACAGCATACACTCCTTTCTCAGTATCTTCTTTGATGTTCCTCTTGAATATGTAATTTTGCAGAACCTCATACAGACAAACATTCTCGAGGTGACTGCTTCGATTTGGATAATATGTATCCAACATGTTGCTCTTCAAAATGTCGGTACTGTTTGGCTCCTTTTCCGCCAAATACTCAATTTCCCGCACAGGTTTCAGAACTCGATTACGCGTTGCAGCAAGACCAACACTCGCCCAAACGATACTCCTGGACTTGGCATAGAGACTTGCTGAAGACAACCGGTCAGAACATTCGTAAGCTCCGATTTCTCGATGCGACAACATCTTCAGACTGAAACTGTACAACTTCTTGCTGAGGCTCTTTTCATGGGAAATGTCCTCCCACATATCCTTCAATTCTGTCTTCTCTTTTTTGGTGATGTAAGATGTCACATACCTAGCCACAGCCATACAGTTATCAGCCACAAACTGTATATCCATGTTAGCATTCCACATGGACAAAATCACCGGGTTGTAGTCGTTGATGTACTTAGACTCTTCGTTCCTCTTCAAATTGTATGTGTTTTTAGGTGATTTCTTCATCACATTATGTCGCAGCGAAGACATCAAACTGTTCACTCTTCCTTTAGAAATCACCGATCGTGGAAAGCCGAAACGACATTTGGTGTAGAACTTGTCTTTGTTCCGGAATTTACGACGACAGTACTTTCCACATCGATGGCTTTGGAAACGTAGAACTTTTTCTCTTAGGCTTTTTTTCTCCTTTGCGTTTGGAACAGCACACGTAGAATACTGTTCTATGAAACTCATCACTGAGTCGTCTGCATCCGTTCCAAATTTAGGTGCATCCTTGATCCACAGCAACATATGTATATGAGGAGCACCTCTTGCTTGGTACTCCTTCCTCCAGAAGAAATCCAACACCTCTCCAAGAGGTGGATTCTTCTTATTCATGATGAAAGACATCATACCTTCAAATCTATGATTGAAGTACCTACATACATTGACTGGATCCAAAGAGCACAGTTCTCCGGGTGTCTTGAATTCGATGTTTTCTACGTTAGCATTTGCCTCTCGTAGAAATTCAAGTAAGTCTTCCCAGCCATACTCAGCACAGCTCAAAGTGAGGAACCATGTGGGAGTTCCTAAGTTCCTCAGCATACATTTTAAATCACCATGACGACGGTACCAGTACTCATTAGTACCACGCTGACACGCCATGAGATTAATCAGGTGAGAATCCAAAATACTGTCTTGGACATTGACTTTATCCATAAAGTCACTTGCCGAGATGTTTTGCATGTGTATACCACTTTTCAAGATGTGGTTCACTGCATATGACAGTCCAGACAGGTCGCTTTCAAACAGGAGATGAAACAAATAAGGAATGCATTGTCGAAACCTAGGATCTCCTGCATACAATCGCAAAGTCCGGTATTCAGAAGCAGGAATTTGATGAGGTCGCTCATCATATCTTCCTCCCTGACCTGTTGGAAAAAGCTGTGGGAAACACCGAGCTTCCAAACTTTCCTCCCAAACACTAATGGGACTCCCTTTCGCTTGTTTCATTTGAAACAACTCAATAGCATTCCCCATGACTTCCTTGGAATGCAAAGGATGAACACTATAATGTTCATATATTTCTTCACTAGTACAGGGTTCTACTTTCTCAATTTGACCAGCACACAAATCGCTATCCTCTTCCTCACTTACTTCCTCTTCTGCAACATATACATTTTTATAGTATTTATTATATTTTTTCAAATACAATGTTGCCCTTTTGACTTTCCTAACATCTACTAAATCTTGCCATATTTTCTTATTCTTTGTCGGAACCCCATTAACTAAGATAACCAGAGGTTCCTCTTCCACTTTTTCTACTCCAATTGTGTTAATGTTTTTCTTCAAATCTAGAGGCAAATAAACAACTCTTCCCTTTAATCCTCTCTGTAAATCTGATGGAGGCAATTTCCCTGTCTTTGGCTCCATTCTTACAATAGCCTGAAAGGGATGGATACTTTGAAT
Source organism: Lissotriton helveticus (assembly GCF_964261635.1). NCBI lineage: Eukaryota > Metazoa > Chordata > Amphibia > Caudata > Salamandridae > Lissotriton > Lissotriton helveticus. The sequence continues at coordinate 1,029,023,851 of NC_136067.1, forward strand.
CAAAATAGATTCATAAGTATTTAAATCCTTCAATTCAGAAGGAATTTCAACCAATTCCAGATTATTATGAACTGCTCTAGCAGGCATCTGGTTTTGATTTAATTTGTTACAACAATAAGTACACACACGTTGATCCAATCCCAAATCAAAACAATTTTCTACCATCAAGTATGTTGTAAAATCCTTCCATTCACTATTATTTTCCCTTTCACTTTTTCCATATAAATCCACTAACTTAGTCTGATTCTTATAATAAGTGCGTCGACAACACACACAAGTGAAATTTGGCCTCTCACTTGATTTCACCTCAAACGTCGCAATTTCCCTCTGGAAATTATCTGTACTGGAAACCTGTACACTATCTTCCACATTACTCTCTTCTTCTTGGTCAATTTCAACATTCTCCTCTTTACTTCCAAAGTAACAAAACTCAATTTCTTCACATATATTCTTCACATCTATTTCAGAACCATGCAAAAGAGCAGCGCATAATTGTTTTAGCATAATTGCTGGACTCTTAGCATAATACAACATTCTAACTAATTTCCTCACTTTATTATGATGCACTGCTAGCATCCTGAAATGATGAAAAACACTCTGGCATACTCTCCTGGAAAGACAAGCCAGTGAATGACCATGCAAACCTATCACTTCTCTCACTCTGCAAGGATCTAAGTCTTGCAACAACTTCATTTTCTGCTTCAAACTTTTCTTACTAAATGACCGTATAAAATCACAAAGCAAATTGATGGAATCCTGTCGTACACTGCAAATACTACTACACTTCCAGGTGTACACAGGACCCTTAGGACGTCTCCCTAAAACCTCATTACCTAACACCTCTTCTATCTCTGTTCTCACAAGTTTTTCTTTTTCAACTGGACAACCATCTTTCACTTCATAAGCTCGACCACTGGTGTCAACTGCATGCACCAAATCATTATCCTGGAAATAACTCTCCTCATTAAAAAATGCCTCAGAGCTTGAACTATGCATCCATTCTCCAGAAAAAACTTCACAAAAATTACTACGATTAACTATTCTCTTCCATCTACTATTTCTTTTGAAATCATAAATTACCTTGTTTAGCTTCCTAATTCTATTGATTGTCAAAATAAATAACTTACGTTTAATTTCAAATGCCTGATCAATAACTTTCTCAACTATTTTTTTTCTCTTATAAAAAACCACTTTCTGCTGACCTTTCTTAATATTTTTTAACAAATTCCCAATTATCCTGTTGCGGAACATTCGTTTACGAATATCCCTAAACTGTTGTTTCCTTCTACTTTCATGCATAGAGTTATCTCTTACTCTAGCAGTAACATTTCTCATTGGCCTTTCCTTACCATTTGAATTCGGTCTCCTTTTCTGGAGTGAAACATTTTCTGTAGTAATATTTTTTTTACTACACATATTTCTTATGACTGTTTTTCGACTCTTACCCGGTGCTTTCTTGGTGACTTGACAAATCTTTTTGTTAGAGGACTGCTGCAATATTCCATGCTCCTGCTGTCTTTGACGTTTTCCAGCCTTTCTTACTCTTTCTTTGCTAGGCATCCTAAAATCTTGAAATAATGTGCAGTTGAATCTGTGGTAAAATATAATAAAAAATGTTATTAACCACTATTACCCAACAGTAAATTAATAACAGTCATCAAAAACTTAACACACTACTTAAGTATATAATATACTGAAGCCTATCTCCAATTTTTCACTGAACAGGACTCATCTCTTCTTAACCTTGGATAAACCTCACCTACTCTGTGTCCCCTGCACATAATTAAATGTAAAGGGGCAGATTTATATTAACTAGCACATCCCCAGGGATGCACCAGTTAACGTGCACCGCTGCTCTGCCACCCACGGTGTGCCGCATTTACAATCAGATAGGACAAAGCTACATCAAAACCCTGCGCCTGCTTGAAGCAGGCATAGATCTTAACGCAGGTAGGCTGAAAGCTAAAGCAACAACTAAGTGTCGTGTGCAGAAGTTACAAAAAAGGAAAAATGGCGTTTAAACCAGTAATGAGACCATGCTAACGTAATACAGAGTAAAAATATCCAGGATCTACATCAGTTTGGGGTTCACGAACCTGGCAGGTACAAGGCACTGAGGCTTTCCACCGTGCATGTCTCATCCCAAAACATATGTTGTTTGTGAATGAAACAATTTCCCAGACCAAATGCTTTGGATTGGCTACTTCTAAAAAATTAAACACCCCTACTATCCCGGAGTTAGAGGAATACGATGGTTGGAGTAATTTTACTCGTTGTCTATTAAAGATTTACAGGCCCTACTCCGTAATTCTTCCTTTAACATTTCCAGTATAAATCCAAAAGGTTGACTGCTTTGGCAACGTGCCTTATCCACGGTTTAATAACGCTGCCTTTTGCTTTATATAAGTTTTCAAATTGTATGAAATATATACCAATAGGTCGTTATTAACCTTTAGGTAGTGGTTTTCTTCATCAAGTCTGGTCGCTTCCATACACATACAGATTTTCAAAGATGATCAAGAACTTTATCTGAATGGAGAGGAATGCACTGAGACGCCAGATCATTCACTAATGTGTAGGCACAGACAGTTACACGGTTCATGCAACAAACACCGACCAAATATGGCTTGCGTGTTGCAAGGCACGCCAGTTCCTGCTATCATCCCCGCGTTCAAGTTCTTGGAAAATGGTAGTTATTTGATGCTCAATAATGAAGATTGTTCTGGGTTAATTAAAAGTATTCATTTTATCGTAACAGTAAATGAACGGGTTATTTGCTGCAGAAATGTTCTATTTCCTCCCACACATGAACATAGGGAGTTTTCAATCTGGCCACAAATACCAACCTTGGGAGCACATTTCAACAGCATGGCAAGAATAAGAGCTCTTTTGTCTCAGAGAGAGGTGGCCTTGAGTTCGGCCCGTGAAACTTTCGTGCTTCACATAGCGAACACCCGTACAGAGGTGCAGACCCTTTTAAATACAGATTCGACTTTGCATTTCAGCAAGATTACCCATTCATTTCCATGCAGCAGGAGGCCCATAGGAATGAAGGTGCAATTTGCGATTAGCAATTACCTCATCGCAAATTACGAATTTTTCCGACGGTGCAGGGGTATCTCAAGAACACCCTGCTGCACCCCTGAAAAAAAAATTTGGGGTCATATGGCGCACATAAATTTTGAAAACATTCCTTTACCTCAAAAACGATTTTCAACTCATAATTTGAAAACACTGCACATGGGGAAATGACTTAAAATGTCCTTAAGACACATAAAAGCATTTTTTGATTGCCTTTGCAGCATGTTTCAGTCACCTTTAACATGCCTATGTAACGGAAACATTCAAAATCTAAATTTGCCATGCACAGGTGGGAGCATATTTACAAGCAATTTGCTCCACAGACAAACTTCTTACATTGAAATGGGAAAGACTCTCAATTACCTTATAAAGAAGCAGACACCATTATATCCTTCTCATCAATATTAAAACCATTGCTTTTTCTCAAAAACGATTTACAAGTCATAATTTGAAAACACTCCACAGCTCCTATGCACATAAAAACCCTGTCAGTACTAATACTTCACATTTTCTCCAATTACAATTTCTCAAAGAAACAAAATCTATTTGTGAAACACTTGAGACAAAGCAACATTTGAAAAACACAACTTTCTTCATAATTTTCTCCTTAAAGCACACTATTTTCTATCTAAATTAAAGAAATTTTTTCTCACCTTAGCAAATACTTTGAGTTTCAAAACAGTCTCAGAAACACACCAATTTGTCTTCAGCAGAGCAAAAGGTATGCACTCCAGAGTCTGCAGCTATCAAAAGCACAGAAATGCTGTAATTCCTCACACAGATCTCTCATGTCACCCAATCAAAACTCTTCCCTCACTTTTTTTCAAAGCAAAACCCTTCCCCCCTCTGCCCCCTCTCTGCTTTTTCTGCATAGCAACCACCTCTTGCAAGACCTCTCACACAACAATGTTGCAATTGAACTCTGAACTCTCAGTGCACCTGCATATCCAAAGCATTCTTTCATTTAATGATTTTTTCTTCGCCACTCAAAATACATCTTTCAACGAACTCATCCATGCACACTAACTTTCTGTTTTCAGCAATCAAAATCCACCAATCACTCTTACTGCTTCATTAACACAGAAACTCCTCAGTTTTTTTCATTTTACACTCTCATTTTTTCAACTGCCATTTCATTGCCACACTTCATCTGACTGCAGGAGAACCTTCTCTCGCCATGTTTTCTGTCTGGATTGTTGGACATAGCTACATCTATTGGGCTCAAAGGTACGCTGAAAACAGGAATTTACCTAACCTCAATTTACAAGATGTGGAAATTAAGTGGTTTGGCCACAGAGGATTAAAATGTCACCAATTGATACCATTGGTGAAAACCTTTATGCATTTGCCAAAACCTGACCTGTTAATTGTGCACTGTGGAGGTAATGATTTGGGCACTTTGACTGGGGTAGGTCTGGAAATGCTTTTAAAGGACACCTTTGAGCAATTGATGGCACTTTTTCCTCAGACTGCCTTGGTATATTCAAATATATGCCAAAGACAGAAATGGAGGTGGTCGAACCAATTTTGTCCACAAATTGAGAAATCGAGGAAGCATGTAAACAAATCTGTTTCAGCTTACATGAGAGACCATGGAATGGGCTCCCTGTACAACAATAACTTGCGTTACTACATGCAAGATATCTACAGAGGAGATGGAGTTCACTTCTCAGATGAGGGCAACAGAGTTTTCACTCTGAATTTAAGAATGTGCATTGGTACCTACTTATAAGTACCTAAATGTACCATAAACCCAAAAGCTCTTCTCAGAGCTACCCTACATCTGATCACTCACAATTATTATTGTACTCTAACTTTTTTCACTAATTTTCAAGAAAGTACGCTCCCCAGAACGCTTCCCGGTTCGCGAACCGAGCGCACTCCACGCAAAAAAACTAAAAAAACGGTATATATTTTTTTGCCCTGCGAGAACCTTTCAAAGCCTCCACATCAAACCTAGGGGGTCAGGGACGATCTACTATGCCCCCTTATGGTCATTTGCCCCTTCGCTTTGGCCTCCTCTTGTCTCTCGATCCTACCGAGAGACAAGATGGCGGCCGCTACGGACTGTTTGGAATGTTTACAGACGCCGAAAAACCAATCAGCTTCGCAAACCTCCGTAACGCGAAAAGTACGCGAAGCGGAGCGCTGTTACAGATATATATCTTTTTTTGAACGTTAATTTCTCAAAATCCACTGGAGCACATATATTGAGACCTAGCAAAGGCACATCGGGCTACCAGTCCCTACAATTTTGCCAAGTTTCGTGCAAATCCATTCAGCCGTTCGATTATTATTATTATTTTTTTTTTTGCCCCGCGGGGCCCTTTTAAAACCTCCACATCAAACCTAGGGGGTCAGCGAGGATCTACTATGCCCCCCTATGGTCATTTGCCCCTTCGCTTTCGCCTCCTCTTGTCTCTCGATCCTACCGAGAGACAAGATGGCGGCCGCTACGGACTGTTTGGAATGTTGACAGACGCCGGAGAACCAATCAGCTTCGCTTCACAAAGCTCCGTTGCGCGAAAAGTCCGCGAACCAGACCGCTGCCTGGTCCGCGCTTACAGATATATATCTTTTTTTAAACGTTAATTTCTCAAAATCCACTGGAGCACATATATTGAGACCTACAAAAGGCACATCGGGCTACCAGTCCCTACAATTTTGCCAAGTTTCGTGCAAATCCATTCAGCCGTTCGGGCTAAAAGTGAGGCCAACCGCCCTATGGAAATTAACATGGGAAAAACGCGTTTTGGGACCCCCCTTTTTTCTCGGCCCCCCCTTGACGAACCCCCCCCAAATTTTCAAAGGCTGCTCAGAAACAAAATGTGCCATTTTCCTGAAAATTTCAGCCAATTCCGTCCACAAACGGCAAAGTTATTAGACATAGAATTTTCAAAAAACCCATAGAGAAAAAATCCTAACTATATATACCTACTGGCGACCGCCAGTAGGTAATATATATATATATATATATATATATATATATATATATATATATATATATATATCCAACACACCGCCTCTCCTCTCACGCTCTGGATCCACTCCAGCCAAGAAGGGAAATAACGGACACGGACCAAGTAACGTGCTTCAAGTTATTTAATAGAGGTGCAGGTTCAGTCTCATGACGTTTCGGCTTGCAAGAGCCTTGTTCACATGACAATGTCGTAATGAGTGATGCATCATTATATACAGCCAGTGATTGGATGAAAGTCGTCACATGAGAGGGTAGTGTAAAGACATAGTAGACATAGAAGAAATACTTGTAAGTCATACTTGATCAAATACAGACCCATCTTGTTAAAATCTCGGTAAAATACCAAAATGTTGTCTGATTCAAATCAAAATAATAACATGGAACAGATAAAGTCTAAATAATACATATCATATCAAAACATCAGGATGAATGCAATGGGAACCATGTTGTCTAATCCCGGTAAAATACAAAAATCATATTGCAATAATTACAGCTCACTGTTGATCAGTAAAGTGCAAATGCATGTTGAATTTTAAAGTGCAAAAGCTAATTCAGTGCAAAATTTGATATGCAACATGTCGCAATAGTGCAAAATTGGCAAGATATACAGAAAGTGCAAAATACCGCAAAAAAGTGCAAAAATTGCTGCTGTCAACAGAAGGGTGACAATATAATCAAATAATCACTACGACTGCAATGCTGTTTGTGTCATATACAATAATAAACACAATCAATTAGACAACTATCTATACTAAAAAGTATGATAAAAGCAATTATAGTATCAAATATTCGGTCCCATATAATAAACCCGATGTAAAACATAACCATAAAACATTATCCGTCCACAAGTCCATGTTTTCTAATGTCACTATGTAAAAAATCGATAATCACTGTGATTAAAATATATAGTAGGCTGAATTTAGTAGACTGTCAGGGAATAAGGACCCATCAAGTCTTCTTAAATTCAGTCTTACCCATCAAATGTTGAAATTTTTCTTAATCAAAATAGCAGCAGCAACTGATTCATGTTAGATACCAAAAAAACGTTACAGATTACATTTTGTATTTACTTCACCCAGTTGGGGAGATCCTATAAAGATACAAGTTTCTCATCTCTAATCCATTAATAGTATATTCATATGTTGATAATTAGGGTAAACATGTATAAAGGTCTTCTGTCACATTTAATCCCCCAGGACTCTTGGTGTTAAGCAAAAGGATATATTTAGTCTCCAGCCTCCTCAACTTGCCCTCTCTATCCCCACCTCTCCTACTGGCTAGTACAGAATCAATCACCCAGTATTTCAGTAAGGTATTATTGCTCTGGTGTGCCTCCCTGAAATGTCGGGCTACTGGGTATGTGTTGTCACCATTGGTGATTGCACGTAAGTGCTGTAGGATGCGCTTATGTACAGCATGTTTCGTACTACCTACATATCTAAGTAGACAGGGGCATTGGAGGACATATACCGCAAATTCGGTCTTACAGGTCAAAACCTGTGTGATGGTATGAGGATGGTCTGAAAAACCGTCCATAAAGGTTTTTGTGTTTTCCCCATGGACGCATGCCTTACACGTCTTGCAGCGAAAAAGTCCTTTGTTTTGTTGCCACCAAGACGTTTTATTGAAGGGTTCTGGACTGGTGTCAACTATTTTGTCACGTAATGAGGGAGCCTTACTGAAAGTGAGGGAAACTTTCTTAGGTAGGGAAGCACCAATTGTAGAGTCCCGGGTCACTAGAGGCCAGTGTCTATTCATGATTTTGTAAATTTCATGATGTTGTCTACTGAAACCTGTTATAATGCGGAAATTGGTCTTTTCCGCATCCTTCCTACTCTTAGTCTCCACTGCTCCAATTGTTGCCTGATCCACAGTTTTAACGAGGAGGTCCTCTCTAGTTCGTATCATGGATTTTTCTATGGCTTTCCGAACCGTATGTTCAGAGTAACCACGTTCCAGAAACCGTAACATACTCTCCTTCTGGGCCAACTCAAGATCTGAAGGGTTACTGCATACTCGGCGTAAACGAAGCATCTCCCCATAGGGGATGCTCGTTATTAAATGCGCCGGGTGTGCACTAGCAGCATGAAGAATACTGTTTCCTGCAGTTAATTTACGGTGAATTCTGCTTTCAAGGTGACCATTGTCGATATATATTTCTGTGTCAAGGAAAGTGATAGATTCCTGGCTAAGGGTTGCTGTAAACTTAAGATTGAGATTGTTCTCATATATATATATATATACTGTGTCACCTGATTGAGACTGATGACAGTTTTTGCATATTACCCACTCATATGCTCAATTCTATGAGTTGAGCTGTAGAGATCTGTGTGTAATTTAATTGCTGGTTCTTCCTCAGCTATACATGTCCCGTGAAATGTTTGCTTGCACTCCCACTGCCTGAGTTCTACCACTCCTTTGAAAGAGGGAAGCTTCAGCACTGCTGCTCTGCTGTACCTATTATTTGAAGAAACAAATATCTCCACTAGTACTGCACCATTATTACCTATTTTGTGAGGTAGAGAATGCACTGTTGCTGCTCTATAAAAAACTGAAATGATTGGCCTTGGTAATGCTTGTTTTATTCTTACTGACGCAAGTGACTACCCCCAAAATATGAGGGCAGGGTCTACTACTGTTTTTCATGTAAAACCAACACTTTTTTTTAACAGGACTAGATCTTATTGCAAACTGTTAGAACAGAGCTGCCAGTTGGCTTCTTTTCATTTGGGCCTCCTTCAGTCAAGTTACTTTTCAGTTTTGCTAAAAACCCTATAAAAAGCAGTCTGTCATTGTCTACCCTTTTCTGGGGGGAACTCTTAGTTTAAACAGTCCAGTGGGTGGAGGGGCAAAGGCAGCCTTTCAAGAGCAAATACAGTCATCCCATTATTAATAGGCCAAAACTTCCCTAAAACAAAGGAGAATGCTGGCCCTAGTCTATAAAATTATTCAAGGGTTTTTAATCAGGAACACCTGTTTACGTCCACCACTGATCTGGTATTGCTGTGGCAGCAGGTAATGTCATGATGAAATAAAAGAAATACAAAACAATGTTCGGGTACTCCACTTCCTGAGGCCATCCTCAGCCTTTTGTTAGGTATGTTTAATGGGCCACATTTGCAGCACCTCTGTTAAGTACCCTTCCTTGAATAGGTGCAGCACAGGCTGAGGGTGCTGCCCCACTATGGCCAACAGTGCTTATATGCATGCATTTATAATGGAGAAAGCAAAACATTAAGGGCCTTATTATGGACAACCCGGTACTCACGGTGGTGGTTGAACCACCACAACCCGTCTGCAACTATTAAAAGGGTGGAGGTGAGACCACTACACTGCCACAAGACTATCACCTCTGCTGGGATAAAGGATCCGGCAGTGGTGGCGGCATTTGAAGGGCCTTAATATGCTGGCAGTGCTGATGCCGGCATCGCTGAGCATATTACTACCTGCATTTTCACTGCCCATTTCATGGCAAGGAACTCGCCATGAAAAGGGTGGCCGATAAGGAGGCCCTAACAGGGCCCCTGGCCTAATCTGACCATAGAGGTGCGTGCAGGGGAGTTGCACCTTTGTTCCTGCACGGTGTGGCATGCACGACATGGTGCATACCACACCATGTAGGACTGTGCTGCAGGCTCTCTCACAGCGGCAGTATGCTTTGTAGGTTCTCCTATGAGCCTAACATACCGCTGCTGTGAGTCCACCACAGAACAGCCCGCCCGCCCTGGATTAAATTTGTAATCCGGCGGTTGGGTGCACCACCGGTTTGGAGGTCTTCCTGGGACTAGGTGGAGGTGTAAATTTCCACCAGTCCTGTTCATAATTTTATAAAGAGGGCCAAGTGTGATGTCAAAAAGGGATTTCACTGCCACTGGAAACCCTCCTACATAAACCCTTGGCTAGCCCATCAACACCATCTTTATCAACTGGCTCACCTCAAATTTCTATTTGAATAGGGTAAAATCAATATGATAATGGTTTGATTCAACTTATGTTGCATGCATGTATAGAGGATGCATGTGGAGAGTATATGAAACATATGGCCGAACTGAGTAACTAAGATGGAGTCTTGGAGAGAAAGCAAGACAGCAGATAAAGATTGCAGGGCTGCCTATAGAAAATTGCAGGAATCCTTCATAGTGGGTGTAGGAAATTGGACTATTAGTTGTGTGGCCTGTACAAGTAATAGGTCCACTATCTGCTTACTGGGAACCGAGCCCTCAATGTAGCACTTTACTCTCTCAGGATAGCGAGGCAGAGTAGTCCAAGGCTTACTAAGGAAAGGTGGTGTGGGCTAGCAATCACTGCTCACAGGCACACAATAAAAACACTGAATAAATGATTGTCCAGTCAGTACTATTTCTTTGGAAAAAGGAGAAGTACAATATTACACACACAACCAAATACTACGTAATAATTAACAAGTATGTACTTTGGAAGATGTAAAATACAATTTATGACTAAAGGGATCACACTAGCAATTGGTTTTGTCAAGGTTGGAGAGCAAAAACCATATGTTAAAATCACCATTTTGTACTTAAATGGAATTATCAAAAATAATAATCCTGTGTGAATGCACTTAATAATACTAATCAAATATATATATATATCGTGAGCAGTAGTCATTGTCATAATTATAAGAAACAAATAAAGCAGTTATAATAATTACAACCTGTGTCTGTGTATTTTTTATATACTTCCAACCATCAAACTATAATTATAAAAGCAGCCCCAGAGGGCATCACATTTGAATGACATTGCAATGCAGCCTTACACTTTGCCCTCAGAGGATGCTTCAAGATATGTATTTCCGGGGGGCGTGGGTTGAGCCGCTACAAGATGGCCACAACTCCTTAAAGTTCAGCACTTCGACCGGGACCGTTTTCTCCCCAGAGTGGCAGCATTCGTCTTTGGGCATCATGAGGTGAAGGCTCTGGAGGCGCGGAAGCGTGAGCGCAGGTAGCTGATATGTTTTTATTTTCATAAGCTGTTTTTCGACCCTGTTTCCCCCGCGTCGCATTGTCCTCAGGGATTCTGGTGCGGTCACCATTGTGACTACACCATGAGACAGTGGTGAATGGCTACTATATCTACAATTTTTCTGATACTGGCAATGCTCTAAATCCTACGGAAAGTAGGTCCTAATTGCCTACTGGAAATGCTCTGGCTACATTGACCCTCTTTCTGTCAAATTTAAAGCCTTCTATTATTAATGGGTCACTAGTGACTTTTCCTGGTAGTCTTTGTCTATTCTCCTCGGCCTATCTCTTATCTGCTTATGGGAGAGGGGATAGGAAAAGGAAAAGGTCAGTGTCTAATGTTTGGCTCCCAGTAATTTTTAACAAGTTTGTGATTTCACTATTGCTAACCAATTGCTAACCAAGTGACTTTTGAGGCAGCGTTGCATCAGTGATATATATTCTTTTGCCTATATATGGAGGCTCTTTCCGCTTTCAACCAAAAGGGTGCTTCTGCAACCATGTCTTTCCTCCGCAAGGATTCCACCACTGCTGCTCCATAACTCCAAAAGAAAGACCTTGGCTCTCCTACAAAATCTCCACTACCCATAACGCTGGATGATCTCATGGAGGAAATAAAGCTTATGAACCCCTTTGTTATTGACACTAATTATACTCTTCATAAACTAGAGGAGAAATGGTCTAATTTGAAGTCAAGGGTATCTGTGGTGGAGCAGAAGATCAGTGATGCTCAAGATGTGATCCCTAAACTTGAAGTTATGTCCAAAGAAATAGCTCTTCTTAAACAACAAACGAGGACTTGGAAAACCACAACAGGCGCAACAACCTTAGAATTGATGGTATTCCTGAAGGGGAAGACGGGCCTGACATGCTTGCCTTTGTTAAAATTCATATTCTTAAAATAGTTGGTCTCAGGATAGGTACCACACTTAACCTGCAAAAAGCGCATGGTATTGGACCCAAGCTTGGGGGGTCTCCCTCTACATCGTCAGTTAGTCACCCCAGAGGGATAATTGTCCTTTTTTGGGAATATACTGAGTTCTTAATGGTTCTGTCAGCTGCAAAGCAGAGAAAGCAGATGCTGTGGTCTGGCCAAAGAGTTTTTCTTTCTCAGGACATGACTCGTGCCACTGCTGCTCGTCAGAAGGAGTTTCTTTCCTATCGCCCTGCTCTTCGTTCCATGAATGCCAGATATGGTCTTGTCCATCCTTGTTTTTTTAAAGTCACCTACAAGGAAAGGACTCACTCATTTGACTGCCCTGAGGACTTATGACAGTTTATTTTTTGCCACAAAGGAGAAGAAATAGACTTTGGGAAAACATGAACACTGACTTTTCTATCATGTTTTTGCGTAATGTTCCCTAATTTATAGGCTCTAATGGTTTTTGTCCTTTTTTTCGCCCTTATCTGCTTGTTTCACTCATGGTTTTTGTATGTTTGTCTCTTCATGAGGTTATTCCCTATTAAACATGTGGTTTCTTTTTACAGACCTCTCTTGTCTAGCACAGACACTCCTCCTGGATGTTTCCTCCTTCCTGTTCCTCCCATCCCACTCCTAGTGTTTATAGTTCTTCCCCACATGTGGGTACATGTTACTCCCTCCACTAAGTATGCTCATATCCTATGGTTGTTCGTTATAGTATTTATCTCTCTAAGCTAATTCTGTCTCCCTTACTTTTCTAGCTGTTGCTCCTCACTTTGGGGCTCATTACGATGGTGTAATGATCGCCACCAGTGAGATGGCGGTGACGACCGTTACGCCATTGTAATGAGAAATACCCCCTGCCATATCCTGGTGGGCATCATGGCGGATGCAAAGTCTGTACCCCGCTTTTCAACCGGTCGGCAATCGTTCCGATTGCCAACTGGGCTGTGCTGGGCCAGTATTATGGTGGCGATGCCTAGCAGGCATCGCCAGCCATATTATGATGCGGGCCCCCCGGGGGTGGGGGTTGCCCCCCTTGCAGTTCCCTGCACCAAGTGGCAGGCACCGCGTGGTAACTGCCACGTGGTGCAGGGAAATGCTGTGCATGCCATTTTACCATTGCTGACAGTGCTGAAGCCAGTATCACCGTCCGCAATGATAAAAGGCCAGGATGCGCCTGCCAGTATGGCGGGCACATCCTAATTGGGCCGGTGGAACCGCTGCACGTCTGGTGGTGGGTCCCATCACCGTAATGGTGGTGGGCGGACTGATGTCCGCCCACCATCATAATGAACCCCTTTATTCTTTTTCATTAACCTCTTTAGCTGTCTTTGTTGTCTCTCTTTGACTTAGTTGAGTCTGTCATCTGTCTTCCTTTGGTGGCTCCCCGCTTCCTCATGCTGTTCTTTTCAGTCTGGAATTGTATTTTGCTCATCTTGACTGAAGTCTCTTGACTTCTTGTCAACTTCTCTTTTTCTATTATTCATATCCTCTTCTCATTTCTTTTTATTTTTCTACTCTATTCTGGTTTCTTCTTTCCGATTCTTTTTTTAAATTGTGGTTCTTTTCTCTTTTCTTTTTTCTCTAAATTACTATCTCAGATCATTTCTGTCTAAGTCTCTTACCTTGTTTTTTACTCTTTCAACATCCCTTTTTTCTATGTATTCTAATTGTATTATTTATTACTAGTAGGCTTAAGATGTTTGCACATCGAAATCACAATTTTACCAATTTTAGAATGCTCATGGTTGTGCTTACTGTTTTTCCCTACTCATTATGATTGACAATGTTCATCTTGTGTCCTGGAATGTGATGGGTCTGCGTAATCCAATCAAGAAACAAAAGGTACTTACCCATTTATCTAGATTACATTGTAAAATTGCAATGCTACAAGAAACTCACCTTACAGAAAATGATATTAGCTCTCTCAAAAAAGCACTGAGTGGGTCATGTTTATTTTTCTCCAGCTAGAGACAGAATAAATGGAGTGGAGACATTATTTCAAAAGTCCCGTTCCCTTAATATAGAAAAGGAAGAGAATGATGTTGATGGCAGATGGTTTCTTCTTCACCTTGTTATAAACTGTTCACCTATTTCTCTCCTTAACATTTATGGTCCCACTGGTATCGACATACAGTTTTGGCAGTCTATGTCGCATGGACTTCACTCCTGTCCTAATTCTAACCTCATGGCGGGCGGGGATTACAATCAGGTTATGAACTCCTTCATTAACAGGAAATCCACTTCTAGGTATATCCCTTATAAAATGCAAAAAACCTTTACGAGCACTATTCGCTCAAGATGTTTGGTGGATGCTTGGAGGATATACATTTCAGATAGTTTGGAATTTACCTTTTACTCACGTACACATAATTCTAAATCTAGAATTGACTACATTTTTTTGAATCCTCTTCTTCTCACTAACCTAACTCATGCCAAAATTGGATCCATACTTATTTCTGACCACGTTCCTGTTTTTATCGATTTAGATCTTCCCTCTGAATCCTCCAAACCCCGTAGATGGCGCTTTAATAATTATTTTCTCAAAGATCCTATTTTTATTGGGCACTTCAAAGATTTTCTATCAGAATATTTTCTCATTAATACCAATCCGGACATGCCTTTCCATACCATTTGACACGCTTTCAAAGCAACAGCCAGAGGATTTATCATAGATTATGTGACTATTAAGAAATAAAACTTCTTAAGGAATAAACTTCCCTATTAACTTCATTAAGAAACTTGAACATGCTTACTTCTCTTCTAATGATGATGTTATTCTTAAACAATTATTCCAACCTAAATTACATTTTAACAGAGAATCAATGTAAGCAGCTTCCGGGACGTTATTAAAAATCAACTCCAAATTCTACGGCAGATGCAAAGGAGCTGGAAAATTGCGAGCGAACTATTTGAAAGTCAAATCTCAAAAATCTAAAATAGTCAATATCAGTGATGATAAAGGCATCAATCACTTAAAAGATGAGGAGATATTAAATTGCTTAACGGTATTTTAGAGAAACCTATAAAGTCCTGAATCTTCTCCTTCTGACACTACTTTGGATTCATTTTTTGATTTGTTGCCTTCTACTTCTTCCCCTTCCCACAATTGCTCTTTCTTGAATAAAGACATGTCCCTCGCTGAGAACAAGTTGGCCATAGCTCAGTAACCTGAAGATAAGGATCATATTTTACCCCCCTCGTCAAGGCTGCCCTCTTTCTCCTTTGATTTTTATATTATCTCTTGAACCTTTTCTTTACTCTTTACGATATTCTTCCTTATTTTGGGGTTTCACTTACAAATCCACTGAAGTCAAGTTCACTGCTTATGCGGATGACATTTTGTTATATATCTCAGAGCCCATACCTCTTTACCCACCTTTACTGACATCCTTTCTTCATACGCCGTCTTGTCTGGTTATAAGTTAAACTTCTCTAAATCTGAATTGCCTCCACTAAATAGATATTGCTTAAAAAATGTGTTTGAAGGAGCAGGTTTCAAATGGAATACCAATTAAATTACTTGTTTGGGGGTCAAATACTCTTCTTCCATTGTTAAAATGGTTCTACCTATTTTCGAGGATGTTTTATTAAAGGTGACTCGTATGGCTGAGAAATCATCTCCCTTTGGTTTGTCTTGGTGGGGTAGATTAGACACAATCAACATAATGATGCTCCCTATTACTAACTTCTACCTATCCATGTTACCTGTGAGGCTTCCATTAAAGTTCTTTAAAACTCTTAATAGCACGTTAGGTAAATTGCTCTGGAATAACCAGAAACCTGCATCTCTTCATTTTCTTTGTGAGACCTATAGATCGGGCGGTGTCAGTTTCTCCAACTTCTGACAGTATCACTCTTCCTTTATAATTCGTCAGGTTTTACCATATTTATCCTCTTTCGAAACACCCTTCTTATTAGTCGCATAGACTGGAGGATTCCCTGATTCATCCCTTACCCTTTTCCTCGCTAGCCCATCCTCCTCACTCATTTAAGTCCCCAAACAACACACAATTCATGTTGACTTTTAATCCAGTTGTTAACAAATCTCATTCATATTTGTAAGTGTTTCTGGATTCCCCGATATGGCATAATAAGTCCATAAACTTTCCAACCATACTATTTTTTGGATAGACTGGGTGGCCAAAGGGATAATCCAAGTTAACCATTTACTCCAATGTACGCAACTATTATCCTCTTAGGTAGTACAATCCGCATTTTGCCTGTCCGCCTTCTCCCTTCTTAAGTATGATTCTTTAAGAAGGCTCTTAACCCAACACCTCTCTCTTCTCTCTAGATCTCCATCTTTTTCATTAGCCCCCCATTAGAGCCTTTATCTACCTCCCGTTCTGTTCGTACCTCCCATATCTAGTAATATCTTAATTTTTCACTTCCCAATCGTCCCAAGAGTAAAACTGAACTTTTATGGGAATCAGATTTGCAGCATACTCTCTCTGTACACACATGGAACTCTATCTGGACATGAATACAACACACCTCCTGTAATGCCAGCACCACTCAAACCCTTTATTACTTTTAGCAAAGGTTATATTTCACCCCATTTCTATCTCCAAATACAGCTCCGAAATATCCCCTAATTGTTGGTCTTGCACAAACAACCCTGGCACATGTTTACATTCCTTTTTTCTTTGTCCTAGCATTTCCTCTTTTGGGCAAAGGTATGTAAAGCAATTACCCCTATCTGCTCTATTAATTTTCCTTTTGACAGTTGCTCCATATTCTTGGGCAGTAATTCTGCAAATTGGTTTGGTGCTCACAAGATGGGGATGTTTGTGGATTTGTTGCTTGCCCTTGCCTTTCAGGTTATTACCTCTAACTGGAAGGACTCATATAGGTTACTTTTTCTAGCAGGTGGAATCTTCTCTGCTATCATCACCGGCTGGATAGAGCTTCTGCCACTACCTCTCAGTAACTTCTTCCAAAAGAAGCCTTCTGGTCTCCACTCACCAACTATTTATCCTCTTCTGTAATACACAACAAAGACAGTACTTTTGTATTCCAGTCGCCTTGAGTATTGTGCTGTATCCTTCTTTTATTGTTCATATTAAGATAATATATTACTATCACTTTGCTATCTGAAAGTTTTTTGGTGCCCGTAACGGTTATTCTTATTTAATATATTTTGTAAGGATGTTGACTTCATGTTGTTTTCTTTTTCTTTCTTTTCCTCTCTCTCTATTGTTTCTTTCTTTATCTACAAAATATAAAATGCTTCTTTCCTATGGTACATAATTCTTTATTATTGCTCATAGCTTTTAGTTTTACTTTTTGTCAACAGTAGTTATAGCTGGTTTTCATTTTATCATGTTTATTTATATTATATGTTATTGTTAGTAGTTTTTTATAATTGTTGTTGTAATGTTGTACCTTTGCTCTTATTTGCTTCAATAAAACTCTCTAAACTAAAAAGCTATGCTTTGTGCCTGCCCTGTCTTGTAAAATCCGTAAGGGCTGACTGAAACTTGGAGGACAGAGGACGCTTGATCACGCATCACTGCTGTATACAGCACTGCGTAAGACTAGAGCTTTTCCCGCAGGTGCCTTGTATCCCGCGGTAGCACCCCAGTTGGGGCTTAACCAGCTGGGGGATTTCCCTGCTCTTAATTATCATTGTGCTGCTACCGTGCCCACCCAGCCCGGTAGCTGGATTGAGTATTGGTGCACGGTGGAGCAAGCACTTGGCCCACAGATGGCATAAATAAGAAAAATATTATGCAAAGCGATGATCTGAAGACCCTCAAACACTGAAGTGTGAGCAAGTGTGGAGAGAGACATTAAGGCTTATTAAATTTAAACCCAGAGGAACTTTAAGGAGGCACATCTGTATCTAAGAAGTCCCAGGAAATTGGAAGGGTGGTGGTGGCTGCAGTTCCCCATAAAGCAAGTCAGTAGGAAGGAGGCAAGTGTAATCAGAAGTTACAGTTATATGAGCATGTACTGTGTCTGTGCTGTAATTGGGAAGCGCGAGGGGGGGCACAAAACTGATGGGCACTATGCCTGCCGAGCCCCCTCCTCTCTTTTTTTCACTCAGGTATCAAGAACAAACACTTTTAAGAGGCGGACCGGAAGTACAGAGTGAGTAAGAAGGGCACAGGTCATGCTAAGGACAAAATTTACAACGGAAGGGGGAAAGAATGCCACAGAAAATAATACTTGAGTAGGTGACCCTAGAGAGCAAAAAGCAGGGGCAAGGTACTACTCGCCAAGGGCTTCATTGAAAAAGAACAACCAAAAAAGCCTGTTACTGAGTGAGGCATGGGTCAATCAGTCTCCAAATCAATCAAATATTTTATGGACAAACTTTTTTTTAAAACGCAAGCACAAGCTGAAATATCACACTCAGGAAATAAGAAAGGGCCAAGGAAGCACTAATGCATCAGGTAAGAGAAGACAATCAGGAAAGGCCCCTAAAAATATCCTACAAAGAAGTATACATGGGGTTCTAAATAAGCGGCCCATGGAAAATATAATAATAAGTGGATGCCAGGGGCTGATAAATTGAAGAATCACTGCATGTTAAAGAGAAAGATGGCCTGCTATGTAACAAAGAAGGGGTCGGGTTAGTAAAGAAATGGACAGGTAAATCAGGGTGGACAAGCTTAAAAGAGATAATAGTAAAGGGGAAGGTAAATCAAGTAAAGAGGGGGGAGTCCAGTAGAACAATGATTAAGAACAGGATCGGTAAGAAAATAAGTTATGGGTATATGGGTATATTTAGAGCACATACAAATGGAGAGCAAAGGTAAAAGAACAAGGAAACTAGTCTCCCATGAATTATTCTCAGTTACTATTTTACCTCTCGGAATGCCCAATCTTGAAGGCTATAACATCAAAAGATCTAAGACAAGTAGGGTTTGTCAATGACATTAAGGGCAATAAGGTAACAAAGGTGTTATTCTATTCAGAAATAGCTACGGCAACACTTGAGAAAGCTGAAGCAGAGTTTCTAAAAGAAGATATTACATTTGTGATGGAAAATGAAATCCTAGAAATAGGAAACACAAACACCTTAATGAAACACCATGCAGGGCTAGGATCAGGGCAAGTCATCTATGACAAACAGGGCATCATGAATAGAATACACATAGAATGCAGTAAAAAAGGTGCACTAAAAGTAATGGTTCAACACCATGGCCCAGAAAAATATAGCAACAGTAGCTGCAGAGGGAATCGGTATCCAGCTCTGGCAATCTCTGCTACTAATGAGTCAGGATGGTTGAGTGATTTGGATTAGGAAGAAAAGGAGTCACATAGCTCAGGAATTCTTTTGTGGAACATCTGTGGGTTGTAAGAAAAGATAAGGCTAGTAGTGCTTAAGGAAATCATGGAATTATATGAGATTATATGTTTACAGGAGACTTGGCTGTGAGAGGAACCTCCAGCATTAGATGGGTTCTTGGAGGTTAATAGAACCACCAAAAAAGTGGGTCCGGAGTGCCCCTTCAGGTGCTGACAACACTTGTATCCACTAAGGAAGCTAAAAAGGTTGCATAAATAAAAGTAAAAAGCAACTGGACTGTGGCCTATAGAGTCCACCTATACGTTGAAGACCCTAGGTATGACGGGATGACAATAATTAATGTATATATCCAAGTGGGGGACGGGGAAGAGTATAGATTGGAGCTAAAAAGATTTAAGGTAGTTGTGGATGAAATCTGTTCAAACTATTTTAAGGACATATTCCTTTTGCTGGGAGACATTAATCACAGATTGGACACGAAAAAGTCTGATACCTGGTTCAAAGAAATACTGCCAGCATATTATTTCAGCACTGCTAGATTTACTGCAAGCACAATAGCAACATGTGATGCTGAATTTGTGAATTATCTAGGTTCACAGGAGATGTTTCATATAAACGGGGGTATGAACCCAGATTACCCAGCAAAACAGACCTTTCAAAATGAAATGCAAGTGTGCTGGATCAATTATATTTTCATGCATGCCTGTTTTTTTTATAGAATTGAAAATTTCATGCCTAAAGGTGGAGTTACGGGCAAATAAAAGGAAGCAGAAAAGGGACCCAGAAGACCTTAGAAAAGAAAATGCTTGGTTTGATAGAGAATGCACAAGTAAAGGGGAGAACAAACAAAAGATAAAATAAGAGTTTGAGATGTACTCCAGTCTTTTGAACACCACACAAAAATGATAAATAATTTTTTTTAAGCGCCAATTAGGAGAGCTGATAGAAAAACATGTTAGAAGCTATTGAAACACAAAATACAAAAGTTATGGCAGCTTGAGCAACAGGGGTCAGGGATGAAGACAGGGGCTATGAAATGTGTTATAGAACAAGAAGCATGGATAGCATACACAAAGGAAATGCATTGAGTTGGTGGTATAATAGAGAGGAAGAGTACAAAAGATTGGACCGGGATAGATGAGGATATTAAATCACAATTCTCCCTGCAATACATCAAAGACGCTATGGAAATTGACTACAGACGCAGACCCAGACAATCTACCAGCGGTCATAATCGAAACTAAGACAAATTTGTGGGTTACATTTTTCTTCCTATCATTCCAGGAAATTCTATCGGAAGGCCAAGTTTATGAAAATTGGAAGGGTGCAATCATAAGACCAATACATAAGAGAGGAGATACAAAAACCCACAAAAATATAGATTGATTAACCTCCTTGATGTAAATGAAAAATTGTTCACAAAGATCATTTTAGACAGGCTTTAGGAAAGGGCAGAACTATACCGAACTGCATAAATAGAATGGGAGGGGGGGTAAAAGAGATCACTCTACAAGAGACCATTGTTTTAGTCTGTGACTGCTTGCACGGAAGTCAATGTAACAAAGGAGCAGTCTATGTTGCTGCTTTGTAGACTTTTTTGCAGCCTTAGGTTAAATAGATAAGAAGTGTCTATGGGAAATGCTGGCTGACAAAGTTGAAAATCCCAAGGAGCCTCCTTAACATCATAATGGGTCTGTATTCACATAACCGTGCTCAGGTGATCCCCGATATAGAAGCAAGATTGACCCGTATAACCCCAATTAGGTACTCAGTCCGCCAGTGATGTATACTGGCTCCCCCGCCTTTTTTCTTTATTGATCGCAGATCACCATTAGTATTAACCGCATCAAAAGGCTTTAGCCCTAAAATGAATGGCACCCACGTACCTTGCTTGCTGTACGCAGATGACCTGGTCATAATTGATATGACTGAAATAGGTCTACAAAATAATTTGAATACATTCTTTTAGTAGGGCTAGTGGTAAATATGGATGAGACCAAGGTACTGGGATTCTGGGAAAAATCTGTAAAATGTGAATGGGTAGTTGGGGCCTAGTAAACAAGAAACAAAAAAAATCGAAGTACTTAGGGGTATGGTTTGAAAAGAGACTATTATGGAAAGATCGTATTAAAGCAATTAAAGTGTGAGCCTTGGTGTTAATAGGTGAGCTTAAAAAATGAAATAAATGTTATGAAGATATGTCCCTAAGACCTGTCCTGGCTGCCTATGAGGCTATGAGCTGCCCACAATTCCAGTATGGGGTTGAATTGTTAGGCCTAAGTGGCAAATTGAATTGGGAATATGAAAAGGGGAGATGCATGACAAGCCTGCCTTTACTAGCACTGTCACCAATGACCCAGGCAATAACAATGGAAACAGGAATAATATCCTGGCGTTACCAAGCTATGTTTAGTCTGTAAGATTCTGATGCGCTTGGGAGCAAGGGAAGTGCTTAAACTGTTGTCACTATGTAAAAATGAGATCATGGACTGTGAGTTGAATTGGACTAGGAGCGCTAAAAAGCTCCTGATGGGAATACGTAGGGTGCTGGAATTAAATATAAGCAACAATCTTCAAATAGGGACAACGAAGAGTGAACTCCGTATATGGATGATAAAATAAGACTATAGTACAGGACATGCAGTAATTAAAGGAGATGCCATCAATCCAATTTACGTTGAATTCATCACAGAATGAAGAGTGGTATCCTTATGTTGACGCTATACCGAACCCCACACTTAGATCAAAGATATTAAGATTTAATTAAATTAAGGTCTAAACCCCTGCTACAACAATATGAGGACAAAGTGGTTAGGATTGATTAAACACAGAAAATGCATTGGTGGAATAAACGTAAAGTGTGGCCACTTACACATTCTTTTAGACTGTCTAAAGTTCCAGACACCGCAGAAAGGAATTTTAAAATCTCTATTTCCTAAATATGGTATGCATTAACGGCGACAAGCAGTAGCCCTTTTTTCTGAGATGTAATGTTTGAATGTAACATGACTGCATCAGCTTGATGGATTTTAATACGCTTGCATGATGATTTTAAGACTAAGGTCAAAAATAAACATTTTCTGAATAAACCATCTTTACATCTTTCAGGCCATAATGACTGCAACTATAAGCTAGCCTGCCGACTAAAAAATCCAGGGGTGTTTAAAAATATAAGGAAAATTCTGGAGAGGTAAATGTTTTTAAGTCCCTCACCAACTTAAGGTGATGACTCCTCAAATGTGTCCTGGGAGATAGCTGCATCCTTCCTAATAGTGTTGGTGGTGACCCCGTCGTTCTGGGGTCACCGCAAAGAGAGAAACTTCCAAAATTGGGGCTAAATCGTGCACAATGCTCTGGCCCAGCAGGACATTATGGGGCGCTCTTTCTGGAGTGCTATATATTTTATTATTTCCTGAGCCAGGAGAGCCGCTATAATGGTTTTCCGCATTTTCTCCATGTTTTAGGGGTGCCTGGTCCCAAGTTTGATGATCTTGGGCTCGTTTTACTCCTGTTAGTGACCTTTCGAGCCACCAGGGGCAGTAGCAAAATACCTCCTCACCTTCAAAGTGGTGCAGTCCTCAGGGAGCTGGTTCTCCTGGCTCTCTGCACCAGCTCTCCTCCTGATCTTCGGGCTCAAAAAGTCCAGGGTTTTTCCCCAACTGGTTGTCAGGGGCTATAAGGGGGTGAGCCTCATTGGCCCTCGGGGAGACCCACTGGTCCTGGTGTCAACTAGGTAGAGTCCTTAGTCCTGTGTGGGTATCAGGGGGTTCCTCCTTCCAGTTCGGCATGGCGGTCCCAGGATCCAGCAGTGAAGTAATGAACAATCTACTGGAAAGAGAGTTTCCCCCTTGTGCAAGAGTTTTTAAAGGGGAGAAGAAGCATCAAGAAGTCAGGCTCCACTAGCCAATCTTAGGGTGTCACTTCACTTCTCCACCCCTGTACCATCACTCCTGCACAGCATGCTGGGACAGTTCAAAATGGCTTCATCCGGGAGTCACTGCTCACATCTGCTCCTGAGGTCTGAGCTCCTCTCTTTGCTGACATTACTGCCAGGGTCTTGCACACTAGAAATTCAAAGAGAGACCCCCTCCTTTGTTCAGTGGGTTGGGCAGGGGATTGATGCAGATCATTTCACCTCAACCCTTTCCTCCTCAGGAGCTGGGTGAAGTACTTTTAATTGCTCTCTTTGTTTGGGGAGGCCTTTGTTTCTGCTGATGGAGAGAAATGTAATTAACTGGGCACAGCATGTTGACAAACGGCCTGGGCTCTGCTGAGCCAGACAAACATTACAACTCTGGATGACCCATAAAGTGTACAATTATCATTTTAAAAAGTACAGGATGGATTTTTCTTCACAGGTTACGCCCCCATTCAAAACTTCAATGGTCTCTGTAGGCCAAAGGGAACTGAAAGTGCACTCTAAAGCAGTTCTCTCCCTATGTGTATAATAAAGCTTCACTAAAGACAGAACAGTAAATCACACTGACTTTCCTTAATAGAGTACACTCACATTATAAGGCCTATCCAGGTCAATATCTAATGCTGCAGAGTCCCCATTGCTACAGGCTACCTGTGCACAGTTACCAGACTGCACACAACAGTAGTCTCCCACGTGCAGCCCGCACGGGTGAGCACCCGTGTTCACATGTAACCAGCCAGGTGCTCCTTACCCTTGCTACGTGGCAGCACTGCTTGTCATAAAAAAAAGCTGTTGGTGAACACGAGTAGTACATTTGCTATTTTATTAACGTGGGTGAGACACATGTAGTGAGATTCACCAACAGTAAAAAGTCCAAAACCAGGTGATCCAAAAGCAAACTAATCCAGGCATACTGAATGGGCAGAACCCAATTGTAACAGTGGATCAGACTGAGGAGTGTTAAGGAGGGATACAGAGGGACTCTTTGAAACTATGCAGTGCCCTTCTGCCTTTTCCAGACCTAGTGTTCTCTTTGAAAAGTTACCCCACCCAGGTTAACAGGTAGTTAGGTGGAACAGCCTTCCTTGTCTTTGTGCTCACATTTATTTACTATTTATTTAATCATAGCATTTGTAATGCATGAAAATGCCCTTCAAGTAAGATGTCCTGGTGTTAAAAAGAAACTGGTTTTGATGCAAGGTTCCGGTGAGTGGAGCGGAGAAGTGTGGCTCTCTGGTTAGAGGAGGCAGACCCGGAAGCAGAGGTCAGCCCTGGACCAGGGTTCAATTCCCAGCTCGGCGGGGTCTTGAGTCCTAAAATGTCCATGGACTCGACAATTCTCGCTCCGGTGCCTACTCGATTCACGGGTTCACACTCTGCGACTCTGGGCAATAGCTTGCTTAATCTCCACAACGGCCCCTCGCGGCGGGATGCCTGGCTTTCACCTTGCGGATACCCTGCCGGGGTTATCTCACAGGGGATTACCAGGACGGGTTCCCTAAGCAAGCGCTTAGAAACCGCTTGGTGATTTGCGCTATATAAATTCCTGTACATTTACATTTATGAGTGGCACGTTTACTGATCTTATTGTCAAGAGAAGAAAAAAGACGGAATTTCAACTATTTCCTAAAACTGTTCAATTTAGAGTTGGATCTCAAATTAGGAGGGTGAATTTCTGGTGTTAGTTGTGAGTGTAGAGAGGGGTCTATTTCCCAGAAGAGCTTATGATAGTGAGGGGCAATAGCGAAGTTAGCATTAGCTTAGTTTAGCATTCTGCTAGGAATGGTTTATACAGGTAGGGTGGAGAGCTATAGAGTACTGTATGACAAATACAGAGATTACATTTTCAAAAGTCTACTAAATCAATCTTGTCAGTATACAACTTCAGCGATTTAGAATTAATTCAGTTGGCAATCCTTGAAATTTAGTTGAGGCACTTACTGTTACTGTCCAGACACAGAACAAGTTGGGAATCATCTGAGTAATAATACCAAATTGGGGTAATCGCCCACCTAAATGGCACTGAATACACTGACGCCCCAAGGTTGAACGGCAGCAGGGTGCCTGCAATCATGTTTGCAGATGCCACCCTGCTGCTGTCCAAAACCCCCATGGGGATACAGAGGATCCTTGACTCATTTGTGGCTTTTTGTACAGATAGGGGCTTAGAAATCAATGCTGCAAAAACTAAGTTTATGGTCCTGAACCCAACCCAAAAATTACGCCCGAATCCCCTATTGGGATCTTCACGGTTAGAGAGAGTCTCCACCTTTGAATATCTTGGTGTAACGTTGAATGAAACCATGTCCTGGGGATCACACCAGACTAGGGCTAATCTTAAATTTGTTCAGACCACTGGGGGCATTACCCGGATGATGAATAGTTCCACATATCGTCCGCTGGGGCCGCTCATCCAGATCTACAAGGCACAGGCCAGGGGTGCTAGTACGTATGGGGCGGAACTGTGGGGTCACACAACTTCCCGCAGTCTGTCTATAACCGAGAACAACTTTATTCGACAGATAGTTGCACTTCCGCCCAGCAGCCCGCCCCTTCCCCTGAGGATGGACCTGGGACTGAGACCAATAGCAGATGAATTAGGTCTCAGACCCATAGTCTTCTGGCGAAGGCTATGGAGTAGCGAAGAACTTTCTACTTACAGGGCGGAACTGAGGGAGCTTCTAACCCACCCCAAAGTTTTACAGATCCCTGGATAAAATATATACAAAAGTCTTGTGTGAAACTGGGGCTCCCTGACCTCTGGTCCGATCCAGCTAATGCCTCACTAAAGATCTCACGGAGAGCACTGGTCAATGTTTACCATGAGCAGAAATTAGCTATGGCTTTGGACTGTCAGGGTGAGGGGTCATTAACATCTGTATTTGTACAAAGCAAGGACTCATACAGGCTGGAGAGGGTTCTGGACGCCATGTCCCCCGTGCTGGCCAGGAAGCTATTTCTCCAATGGAGATATGGCACACTGCCTCTGCGATCCTATACTAGCTCCTGGTCAACACCGCCCTCTACCAAGCAATGCCCGGCATGTACTTGTGATGAGGAAAGCGATTTACATGTGGTCTTGTTTTGTCCAACTTACAAGGCAGCAAGGAAATACTGGCTCCTCCCACTTATTAGAAACCTTGGTTGTAGGGAGTATCTCCCGATGTACAGAATTTTAAAAACTGATGTTTCAAGTCCAATTGTGTTTGCACTAGCTAAATTTCTTACCAATGTCTGGCATACTCGCACTCGTATCCTAAAGTCGCAGGTTCCCACCTAATTTTAAGTCTAAGAAATTTTAAATGTACGGTCTTTTATCTGTTCTCAATCTAGTAGTATTCCATTTTTAGAATGGAACGATTTTATATTGTACAATATCTATTTGTTGTTTATTCTTGATGATTTATAACGTTTGAAATGTGTTCTTATTGTATATCTTTGATGGTCAAATCGGCCGAAATAAAGATTGAATGCAAAAATACTAAATTGAGGCTGTGCAAGTAAATACAGCTAATAAAGCCACACAGATATTAAACAAGGAAGGGATTAGGGCCAATTCCTGTGGCCACCCGCACAGTATATGTTTATATTTCAGTTGAAAAGATGTAATAAACACTACTTGAAAGCTGTCTTTTAATTATTGTCTTTTAGCTTCAGATACATCAAGAGTGCACCAGTCACAGAAGACTGACTGTTGTGAGAGACAGAGATTCTCACAGGCAAAGAGTCATCCAGAGCAGTAATATTTCAATTGCTAAAAGTGGCAGCAGCTTCATCGATTCCTTTGCTACTAGCCAGTTTGGCTTTCGATTGATCCCGAGAGGAGGCTCCCAAATCCACATTGCATCTTGCTCACACTTGCAATAGAGCTCATGGCTGGAGCAGTCTGTGTGAACACACAGATGATAAGTGCATAATTGCTCAGAAATGACCACAGAAGTGAACTGCTGGAATGCACAAGGACTGTCTGCAATTTGGGTAAATAAATGGAATAGCAACTACCAGTCAGATTTCTTGACCAGGGACCTCATTACACTTTAAAAAGGTGCACCTGGCGCTTTGAAGGAAAGTGCGACGCATTATGGGGAATGTGCTACCCCCAGGACAGCCGCAAACTTGTGCTGCCCTTGGGGCAGCGCATTCATATGAAATACAGAGCCGCTCAATGTTTCACTGTGCAGGCGGTAACCTGCTTGCACTTTTAAAGAGGAATAGAAATCCCCTTGCAGGCGGGTGCAGTCAGGATGTCTGGGTGGTCCATGGGACCCACTTTACCCCCTGCAGACAGCTGCTCTCAGGAGACGCACTGATGGTGCCCAAACCTTTTAGGTGGCACACTGTCAGTGCTGCTCCTGAGGGCTTCTTTGCCTCTGCGCCCACGTCGGTAATACAGCGGGGGTGCAGAGGCAAAGGGATTCCCTCATTTGCATGGGGTAAGCGGGCCCATGCAAATGAGGGAACGCCCCCCTGACGATAGCGCTGGAACTTTATGTGTCTAACCCAGGGTGGTGTGGAGTGAAAAAAACGATGGATTTAGGCCCAGATCCTTGTACTGGGGTGAATGTATGACATTGATCTACATTCTGTCCATCAACTGTGTTTTTTGTAATTTTCACCCCGAGTGGGCTGGGTATGCTCAGACGTGAGTCCCAGGCTCTCCACACCACTGGAGTCAAGCTATCTAGGCTGAATGAAGGCTGATAGCCAGAAACCGGTCCTTGGATGCTTGATTCCGGTCTGGGAAAGACAGGGCTTGGCAGTTCGGACTGGACTTTTCCCATGAGGCAAAGGGTCAGAGCTGATTTGCATATAGCCAGTGTCTAACCCAGGGTGGTGTGGAGTGAAAAAAACGATGGATTTAGGCCCAGATCCTTGTACTGGGGTGAATGTATGACATTGATCTACATTCTGTCCATCAACTGTGTTTTTTGTAATTTTCACCCCGAGTGGGCTGGGTATGCTCAGACGTGAGTCCCAGGCTCTCCACACCACTGGAGTCAAGCTATCTAGGCTGAATGAAGGCTGATAGCCAGAAACCGGTCCTTGGATGCTTGATTCCGGTCTGGGAAAGACAGGGCTTGGCAGTTCGGACTGGACTTTTCCCATGAGGCAAAGGGTCAGAGCTGATTTGCATATAGCCAGTGTCTAACCCAGGGTGGTGTGGAGTGAAAAAAACGATGGATTTAGGCCCAGATCCTTGTACTGGGGTGAATGTATGACATTGATCTACATTCTGTCCATCAACTGTGTTTTTTGTAATTTTCACCCCGAGTGGGCTGGGTATGCTCAGACGTGAGTCCCAGGCTCTCCACACCACTGGAGTCAAGCTATCTAGGCTGAATGAAGGCTGATAGCCAGAAACCGGTCCTTGGATGCTCGATTCCGGTCTGGGAAAGACAGGGCTTGGCAGTTCGGACTGGACTTTTCCCATGAGGCAAAGGGTCAGAGCTGATTTGCATATAGCCAGTGTCTAACCCAGGGTGGTGTGGAGTGAAAAAAACGATGGATTTAGGCCCAGATCCTTGTACTGGGGTGAATGTATGACATTGATCTACATTCTGTCCATCAACTGTGTTTTTTGTAATTTTCACCCCGAGTGGGCTGGGTATGCTCAGACGTGAGTCCCAGGCTCTCCACACCACTGGAGTCAAGCTATCTAGGCTGAATGAAGGCTGATAGCCAGAAACCGGTCCTTGGATGCTTGATTCCGGTCTGGGAAAGACAGGGCTTGGCAGTTCGGACTGGACTTTTCCCATGAGGCAAAGGGTCAGAGCTGATTTGCATATAGCCAGTGTCTAACCCAGGGTGGTGTGGAGTGAAAAAAACGATGGATTTAGGCCCAGATCCTTGTACTGGGGTGAATGTATGACATTGATCTACATTCTGTCCATCAACTGTGTTTTTTGTAATTTTCACCCCGAGTGGGCTGGGTATGCTCAGACGTGAGTCCCAGGCTCTCCACACCACTGGAGTCAAGCTATCTAGGCTGAATGAAGGCTGATAGCCAGAAACCGGTCCTTGGATGCTTGATTCCGGTCTGGGAAAGACAGGGCTTGGCAGTTCGGACTGGACTTTTCCCATGAGGCAAAGGGTCAGAGCTGATTTGCATATAGCCAGTGTCTAACCCAGGGTGGTGTGGAGTGAAAAAAACGATGGATTTAGGCCCAGATCCTTGTACTGGGGTGAATGTATGACATTGATCTACATTCTGTCCATCAACTGTGTTTTTTGTAATTTTCACCCCGAGTGGGCTGGGTATGCTCAGACGTGAGTCCCAGGCTCTCCACACCACTGGAGTCAAGCTATCTAGGCTGAATGAAGGCTGATAGCCAGAAACCGGTCCTTGGATGCTTGATTCCGGTCTGGGAAAGACAGGGCTTGGCAGTTCGGACTGGACTTTTCCCATGAGGCTAAGGGTCAGAGCTGATTTGCATATAGCCAGTGTCTAACCCAGGGTGGTGTGGAGTGAAAAAAACGATGGATTTAGGCCCAGATCCTTGTACTGGGGTGAATGTATGACATTGATCTACATTCTGTCCATCAACTGTGTTTTTTGGAACTTTATGTGCGCCAGCATTATTGGTCTTACAGAAGGGGCCACACAAGCGTCTGCAGCCTCTTCTGTGATACCAAAGTGCCCCGGGGGTGCGCAAAATGGGCACAAATGCCCATGGCGCCCCAGGTGCACTTTATGTAATACGGCCCCAGAAGTCACGGTTTCCACACTAGTGACGACTGTGAGATTTCTTTGAGAGCAAGGGTTGCGTGATGATGGTCAACGCCCCTTGCCAGATTCTGGTCCAGTAACCTGAGAACAACTTGACGAGTCTGCCAAGAGGGGCTACATAGCGCCTGCCTCAATTGAGGGAGCTAACTGCTCGAGGAAGGTGAGGCGTGGGAAGTGCCCTTGCATGGTATAGATGCTGGTCTGAAGTAGAGGGGACTGTGAAGGTGGGCCACTTGAGACAAACCGACACTGAGACTGTGACACAGGCCGAATCCTGCACAGCTGCATTATAGGTGAGGTGCTCCTGCCCCGAGGTGTCTCCACAGTATAGGTGAATGAGATTGATGGTGTCTCGGAGCTTGAGAGGGTGAGTTCCTGGGTCAACAAGCACTAAGAAGTGCTGGAGTACTATTGACTATAGTCTGAACTAACTGCAAAGAAACAAGTCTAGAGAGAAGACCAAGACTGTTGAAAGAAACTGCTGCTGCACAGTCTTTTCAATGTTGTGACCTCTTTTAGACGGTTACTGCCTTGACTTTACCAACAGGGGCTTTCTGACATGGGTTAAAATGTCCATTAACTGGAATACTGAATATCTAAAAAATAGAGTTGCTGGATGTGCTATGGCTGTCTGTAAAGGCTAGTAATGGTCCCTAAATCAATATCTACAACATTTACAATTGCAGCGTGGGTTTCAGCAGTCCCTCTCCTACACTAATTATTCTCAACAATCATCTACAGTTTTTGCCCTATAAACCCAAGCTATTTCTTGGGTGTCATTTTAATACCACCTTCGAGCTGCTGAATTACATTATGCTGGTAACCAAAGCAGAGGACGCAGCCTTGGCCATCCCTGAACTGAATGCGCCCCCCCTTAAAAATGTGCTCTGCAGTGGCAACGCAAATGGCCCTGTTTACTATTGCCTATAGGGTTTGGACATGTAACTGCTGGACATATTCTGACCAGACTAGAGCTTTTACGTTCTCCAGGGGCCCAGATAAATATAGGATTTATTACATATTGTTGTCTCTTGACCTATGGGATTGGTTGGTGGTCTTTTGTGTCACCGACAGGCCAGAGAGTGATCATAATCCTCTCCACCTAACCCTTAAAGAAGGGTTGTATGAGATTTTGGATCAGACAAGGCTACGGGGCATGTACAAGTTGGAAATTCTAGGAGGGCTGTTAAATGGCCAAAAATTAATTCCTGCGCTTGCGGCTTTGCCCTATTTACTAACTTTATGATACAGTTATTTCTCCTTACAAGGATGTCGACATAGAAGACATTCCCATCACTACCATCCATTGCCACTTCTTTGCCTCTTTGAAGTAAAGGGCCACAGCTGAATCTGCCCCCTGGTCTCCAAAGGCTGCAGACATGCTAAATCACGTTTGCGGATCACTATCAGTTCTCAATGCCTCTTGCAGATTTGTGAGGCAATGTATTCGTATAAGAAGGTGTTAGAGGCCATCAAAAAGAGTTGGGATGAGCAAAATTGGCAGGACTTGCTAGAAGCCTTAAAAAAAAAAGCATGTTTCCTCCTTTTGTCATAGGAGATTGGAAGCCCGAACTTCAACTGTCCACCCTATTCAACTGCAGACCCGGGTCAAACTCTTTCGCAAATTCCATGATTTCTATAGTCACAGGAGGCTGGAGATCAATGTTAAGAAAACTAAATTCATGAACCATTGGCCGTAGAAAACTAACATTGGAGACTGCCATACTTGAGGAAATCAAACACTACATTACCTTAGCTTAAGGTTCAGCAGCTCCATATCATGGTTATCTCACATTGAAAAGTCCAGGGCTATTTTATTACACAAATCAGCTGACAATGGAAAGATGCAAAGGGCCGTCTCTCCAGCAGTGGAGGTTTATAATGTCACAGTCCACTCGGCCGGACTCTATGGGGCTGAGGTTCGGGGTACAGGTCCCTTGTATACCCTCACAGCTAGAAAAAAACCCTTTTATAAGGTCCTTACTTCCCCCAATCCACGCCACTCATTCCACTGTATTTTGAACTTGCTCTAAAGCGGATTGGTGACTTAGCCGCTCTGAGACCCTTGGTATACTGGGTGAGGTTATGGTCATGTCCTGAGCTTGAATCATATAGGCAAGGCCTTCGTGAAATTCTCCTTTATGACAGGGACATTACTGTGCCTTGGCTAGCGCATATTAAAAAATGGCTCTTTACTCTGGGTCTGGAAGCCTTGTGGACAATCCCGCTGCCATTAATTCCTCAAAGAAGGTTCTTTTGTGAAAAAAGTATTTTGGGGAATACTAAAAGAGAATGCATATGGAAAGCTCATAGTGACAGCCTTACTGGAAGTTTTCTGTCTATAAAAGCCACTCCTCAGTTTTAACTCTTTCTTCATGAGGTCACTCCGCAGTGGGCCAAAACACTTTTTATTAAATGTAGGGTTGGCACGTTAGCAGTGAACAGTTCACATACAGATGGAACAATGCGAGCCCGAACTGAGCGACAAATGATCGTGTTCCATATGTCTGGATAGGGTGGAGACCATAGAACCCATTTTGCTTTGTTGTCCACTGTTTTCTTCAGCACGGGCAAAGTGGCCAAAACCCTGTTGTCAGAGCCTGGCGCTCCAGCATTATTTACCCGCTTTCCAAATCTTGAGCCCGTACACCAGCAGCCAAACTGTTTTCTGCATATGTAGATTCTTACTGGCAGTGGGTGTGATTAGAAAGCATATACACTAGAGCTTTGAATTTTAGTTAAATTGACAGTGGGACTGATTAGGATGCAACTCAGCCTTATGCCTTAGTAGCAGAGCGCTTGCACTTCATTTAACTAGGTTGACTCGGGGGATTATGTAGGGCGCATATAAGCACCTGTGTTGATATGAGAGCCACTGTCGTTACCTGCTAGCTTACATAATGCCTACGCAGTTATATTTTAGATATATGTTTTATCTTGTACCCTAAGGAGTCTATTAATGAATTTTACTTGTGAAATGCATGAACTTTACCTTTAGACATGGTGGTCCATCTTAGGTTTTTGTCTATGGTTTGCACTGTGTATTATCTTTTATGTAATCAGGCAAACAGTGAAGCACTTTATGCAAGTTTGTTGTATTGTTTTTATGAAGTTTATGTATTGTCTTTTAAATTGTCCTATTGTGATACTCTCATGACCTACGGATGAAATAACGTATTTTACTACTACTACTGCTATTACTAGTATACTAGTACTGCTACTACTACTACTAATACTACTACTTCACCAATACTCAATGTGTGAAGCACAGTGTAACCACTTTGTCTAGTTCAGAGCAAAACCATCAGCAACCCTGCCTGGTGAGCTATGCGGGGCACACACCAATGGAGTGGGTCTGCTCCCACTGACAGTAACACCGGCATTGTGCTCTGCCTGGGTGAACTTCACAAACTCTACACCAAGGAAATAGAAGTATAGAGGCATTGTAAATTGACAGGCAAGAATGAGTGTTCATCTATTTGAAAAGCTGAAAGCCTAATTTTGAGAGATAGAGAGAGATAGACCCTTACAAACCTACAATATAGAGCAAAGCCATTACCACAAGAGGCTGTCTCAATATTACTGTGGGTACTTTTCCCATTAGTACACTTAACCCTTTGCGTGCGCACGACGGCCGGGAGCCACAGTGCGTCACAGTGCTCGTGTGCGCAGGACGGCTCACGGCCGTCCTGGCACATGGCACCGGAAATCCCTTTGGTGCAGGCACCAGAGGGATTTCTTTTTCTTCTCAAAGCCTCAGGAGCTAAGGAAAATCTTCCTCAGCTCTCGAGCCCCCCTCCCGGTTTCTATGAAATGACGATCAGTGCGCACGTCGTGCTGACGTCATTTCATAGAATTCAAAACGGAAATGAGCCTTAGGGGTCATTTCAGTTTCACTTTCTATGTGCTCAGGCGGCTATCTCAGCACGTAGAAAAATGGGAGAGCTTTCCAATGGTACCCCTCCCCAGTGGATCCCTACTTGGGGATTGCTCCGGGAGAGCAATCGGCAAGGAGGGATCCACCCACTAGACACCAGGGAGGGGAGGAGTGCCCCTTGAGCATGGGCCTTTGCTCCCACCAAAAATAATTGGTTAAAGTCAGTCTTTTTGCCCCCGGGGGGGCAGATGGTGGTAGTAGCCCCTAATCTGCCCCTTGGGGGGGGGGAAAGCCCACTAGCTGCCAGGGATTCTTTTTGATCAATTTGAATTAGGGTGGGGGCTGCCCAAAATAGGCATGCCTGCCCCCCACCCCCTGCCAAAATTACAGTCTTTCTACCCTGCCCCTGGGGGGGGCAGAAAGCCCACTAGAGACCACGGATTTATTTGGGCAAGTACAATTAGGGGTGGGGGCTGCCCAGAACAGGACTAACAATGCCCACTCCACCTCTGAAAATTAAAGCCTGTCTGCCCCCTGGGAGGCTGATGGGGCAGTAGCACCAAAGCTGCCCCCCCCCGGGGTCAAAAAGCCCACTAGGGATTTTTTTTTGCCAATTTGTATTAGGGGTGGTGGCTACCCAAAAAGGGCAAGCCAATGCCCACCCCACAAAAATTACAGTCTTTCTGCCCCCGGGGGGGGAGGGGGCAAAATGTCCACTAGACGGCAGGGATTTTTTTCCAATTTGAATTAGCGGTGGGGGCTGCCCAAAATGGGCATGCCAATGCCCCCACCCCCTGGGGGGCAGATGTGGGCAGTATCCCCTAATCTGACCCCCCCCTGGGGGGCAGAAAGCCCACTAGAAACCATGGATTTTTTGTGTTCATGTAGGGGTGGGGGCAGCCCCAAAAGGGCATGACAATACCACCACCACCCCAGTGAAATTCGAGTCTTTCTGTCCTACAGGGGGCAGATGCGGGCAGTGGCCCATGATCTGCCCCCCAGGGGCCGAAAGTCCACTAGGTGCCAGCATTTACGCTGGCTTTATTTATGCGTGGGGGTGGGAGCAGGCCAGAATGGGCATACCAATGCCCCCACCCCCCAAAAAAATAGCCACAGTCTCTCTGAACCCCTTGGGGGCATATCTGGGCAAGCCCCCTCCCCCTCTGATTCCCCCGGGCGGCACAAAGCCTATTAGGCACAGGCTTGTTTTTAGCAATGTTCCTACCTGTGGATTTTGGGCCCTAGTGCAGCCAGCACATAGGGAAACCTAGCAAATCTGTACAATTTTGAGAACTAGACACCAAGGGGAATCTAGGAAGGGGTGACTGGTATGCCTCTCACCAGGTTCTGTTACCCAAAATACCTTGCACACCTCAAACTTAGTTAAAAAAAAACACATTTTCCTCACATTTCTGTGAAGGAAAGTTCTGGGATCTGGGTTGATTCACAAACTTCCACCCACCCGGCAGGCTCCAAAGTCTTCCAAGAAAAATGGTACCTCACTTGGGTGGGTAGGCCTTGTACCCGCGACAGGAAATGGCCCAAAACACAGCATGGACACACCACATTTTCACAGTGAAAACGGACCCTTTTTTGCAAAGTGCCTAGCTGTAGATTTTAAACCCTAGCTCTGCCGGCACCTAGGGAAACCCAGCAAACCTATATATGTTTTAGAACTAGACACAGAGGGGAATATAGGATGGGGTGGCTTGTCTGGCTCTCACCAGGTTCTGTTATCCAGACTCCCTTCCAAACCTCAACATTTGTAAAAGAAAACACTTTTTCCTCACATTTCTGTGGGGGAAAGTCCTGGACTCTGCATGGATTCCCAAAAATCCACCTGCCCTGCATTTCCCAAAGTCTTACGAGAAATATGGTACCTCACTTGTGTGTGTAGGCTAAGTGCCCGTGACAGGTAATGGCCCAAAACATAACTGGGGCACACCATATTTTCACAGTAAAAACTGACCCTTTTTAGCAAAATGCCTAGCTGAAGATTGTGAACCCTAGCTCTACCGGCACCAAGGGAAACCTAGAAAACCTATACATTTTTGGAAATTAGACACTCAGGGGAATCCAGGATGGGGTGACTTTTCTGGCTTTCGCCTGGTTCTGTTACCCAGAATCACTTGCAAACCTCAAAATGTGTCCAAAAAAACACATTTTCGTCATATTTCTGTGGTGGAAAGCTCTGGAATCTGCATAGATCCACAAAACTCTACCCACCCCGCATTCCCCTAAATCTTCTGAGAAAAATGGTACTTCACTTGTGTGGGTAGACCTAGTGCCCGCAACAGGAAACGGCACAAAACGCAATCTGAACACACCGCATTTTCACAGTGAAAACTGACCCTTTTATTGCAAAGTGCCTAGCTGTAAATTTTTAACCCTAGCTCTGTCAGCACCTAGGGAAACTTCGCAAACCTATACATTGTTAAAAACTAGACACCGAGGGGTATCTAGGGTGGGGTGACTTGTCTGGCTCTCACCAGGTTCTGTTATCCAGAATCCCTTGCAAATCTCCAACTTTGTAAAAAAAAATGCCTTTTCCTCACATTTCTGTGGTGGAAAGCTCTGAAATCTGCGTGGAGCTATAAAATTCCACCCACCCCGCATCCCCCAAAGTCTACTGAGAAAAATGGTACCTCACTTGTGTAGGCCTAGTGCTAACGACAGGAAATGGCCCAAAACGCAACGTGGACACACCACATATTCACTGTGAAACCTGACCCTTTTTTTGCAAAGTGCCTAGCTGTAGATTTTGAACCCTAGCTCTGTCAGCACCTAGGGAAACCTAGCAAACCTATACATATTTTTAAAAACTAGTCACCAAGGGTAATCCAGGATGGGATGACTTGTCTGGCTCTCACCAGGTTCTGTTATCCGACATCCCTTGCAAACCTCCAACTTAAAAAAAAAAACATATTTTCCTCACATTTCTGTGGGGGAATGTTCTGGAATATGTATGGATCCACAAATTTCTGACCACCCAGCATTCCCCCAGGTCTCCCGATGAAAATGGTACCTCACTCGTGTGGGTGGGTCAAGTACCCGTGACAGGCAAGGGCCCAAAACCTATTGAGGCCCAAACAAAATGACCTATCACAAAATAACTTGGTTTTGCAATTGGGGTTCCCTGGGCCTTTGGCTCCAGGCTCGGCGGCCATTTTGGGAAGCTACCAAACCCACACATTTCTGAAAATTAGACACCCGAGGAGTCCAGTGAGGTATGGTTTGCGTGGACCCCCAATGTTTTCCTACACAGAATCCCCTGCAAGCCTCAAATGTAGCTTGAAAAATCACTTTTTTCTCAAATTTCTGTGTGGGAAAGTTCTGAAATCTGCGTGGATCCACAAATTTCCTACCACCCAGTGTTCTCCAAGGTCTCCTGATAAAAATGGTACCTCAATCGCGTGGGTCAGTCAAGTACCTCGCTGGACTCTCGTGGGTGTCTAGTTTTCAGAAATGTATGGGTTTGGAAGTTTCTAAAGATGGCTGCAGAACCTGGGGCCAAAAACCCAGGGGCCCCTCCTTGCAAAACCAGGTTGTTTTGTGATAGGTAATTTTGATGTTGCCTCAATAGGTTTTTGGCCCTTGCCTGTCGCGGGTACTTGACCCACCCACGCGAATGAGGTACCATTTTTATCGAGAGACCTGGGGGAACACTGGGTGGTAGGAAATTTGTGATCCACGCAGATTCCAAAATTTTCCCATACAGAAATTTGAGAAAAATCTGATTTTTCCATCACAATATGAGGTTTGAAGGGGATTCTGGGTGAGAAAACGTAGGGGGATCCACACAAGCCATACCTCCGTGGACTCCCCTGGTTCTCTATTTTTCAGCAATCTGTGGGTTTGGTAGATTTCCCTAGATAGCTGCTGACCCCCGGGACCAAAAACGCAGATGCCCCTATGTATACAAACAGGGCCTGGTTCTGCAGGGAAGGTCACATGAGTTTTTGGTCCCGGGCTTGGCGGCCATCTAGGGAAACCTACCAAACCCAAACATTTCTGAAAACTAAAGACCCAGGGGAGTCCAGGAAGGTGTGGCTTGCATGAATTCCACAACGTTTCTCTACCCTGAATCCCCCGCAAACCTCAAATTTTGTTGACAAAAACAAGAATTCCTCAAATTTCTGTGTTGGAAAGTTGGAGGATCACTGGGCTGACACAAATTTCCTACCACCCAGCATTCCCACAGGTATCCCGATAAAAATTGTACCTCACTCTTGTGGGTGGGTCAAGTACCCGCGACAGGGAAGGTCCCAAAACATACTGTGGAGACATCAAAATTACCTATCACAAAACAACCTGGAACAAACTCAAGCTGGACGAGTTTTTCCATCTCCTATCGGTTGACCCATTTGACAACTCGGGACCACCTGATCAGGTTTATGACAGGTTTTGTAATTGGGTATCCAAGGCTTTGGACACCCTCATTCCCTTGGTGGGCTGCAAAACTGGAGCTGGCAAAGCCAGTCCCTGGTACGACGACTCACTGCGGGCACTGAAGGTCACTTGCAGACGTGCAGAGCGGGCCTGGCGAAAAGCCTATTGCACCATGAAGAAAGCTCTCTACCTGTCGACGGTGAAAGTGTATCATCGGGCGGTATGTAGA
Source organism: Lissotriton helveticus (assembly GCF_964261635.1). NCBI lineage: Eukaryota > Metazoa > Chordata > Amphibia > Caudata > Salamandridae > Lissotriton > Lissotriton helveticus. Next base: position 1,029,062,218 of record NC_136067.1, read on the forward strand.
GCTCGTGCCGCTTTTTATGCTGCACAATTTAGGGCTAGTTCGAACCCGTCTAAAGCTATTTTTAAGGTATTGAAAGACCTTACTGCCAAAAAAGCAACAACTACGTACCAGAGCTCTGTTGAGCACTGTGAAGAATTGGCAGAGTTCTTTCTGGAAAAGGTGAATGCCATCTACCGGGCCTTTCCTTCGGTCATTCCCTTGGCTAATCCATCTCCTAAGCCATTACCATCTGTGGGATTGCACTGTTTACCTATGTTAACACCTGATAGCCTAGGCACTCTGGTCCGCCGAGTGAGGTCTGGGTCCCCAGAGGATCCACTCTGCCCAGAGGTGCTCAGGGACGTAGCGGTACATGATATCTCACCGCTATGTTCCTTGATCAACTCGTCGTTAACATCTGGCGAGGTTCCACTGAAGTGGAAGCGAGCCATGGTTCGGCCTATCCTGAAGAAACCCAGCCTGGACGGTAGCAAGCCAGAGAGCTATCGACCGATTTCTCTCTTGCCGTGGCCGGCCAAGGTTATGGAGGCGCATGTAAATGCTGTCCTCTCGGAACATCTTTGCCGCGCAGATATCCTCGACGCAACGCAGAATGGATTTAGGGCTGGTCATAGCACGGAGACGGCTCTGCTTTATGTGGTGGAGCATCTTCGCTCCGTGCTTGACGCGGGACAAACGGCAGCGCTTGTGCTATTAGATCTGAGCGCTGCCTTTGACACCGTCTCGCACCCAATCCTTCTGCAGCGCCTAGAGGAGGCTGGGGTCACGGGTACCGCGCTCCAGTGGTTCCGGTCGTTTTTAACCAACCGGGCCTTTAGCGTGACCGTCCCTCCTTACCAGTCCAAATTCCATCCGTTGAACCTGGGAGTTCCCCAAGGCTCCTCGCTGAGCCCTACGCTGTTCAATCTGTACGTGGGGCCGCTAGCTGAGGTTGTCAGGCAATGGGGCATGACGATGGTGTCATATGCCGATGACACACAGCTAGCGGTCACGATCAGCGGGGATGCCGAAGTCGATGCCCCCAGGTTTCAACAAGGACTGCGGGCGGTCGCCAACTGGATGACGTCCAACTGTCTCCAGTTGAACGCTAGTAAGACCGAGGTCATGGTTTTTGGTAGACAGCCGGAGCTGTGGGGAGAGAGGTGGTGGCCAGGGGATCTGGGTCCTGCTCCCATCCCAGTCGCCGAGCTTAAGAACCTCGGGGTCTGGCTGGACCCTGCCCTCACGTTTGTGTGCCATACTAAACGCACGGCCGCAAGCTGCTTTGGCATCCTGCGCGGACTCCGTCCTGTGCTTAAGTTCTTTGATGCCCCCACCAGGCAACTCATGGTCCAAGCCACTGTCATCTCCAGGCTGGACTATGCGAGTTCCTTGCTGGTTGGTCTGAATCAGGCAGAGATCGGGCGCTTGCAAAGGATTCAGAACGCCGCAGCTAGAGCGGTGGTAGGTCTTCCAAGATTCTGTCCTACCTCCAGCTCCCTGCGGTCATTGCACTGGCTTCCGGTGGCCCAGCGGATCCAGTTCAAGGTCCTTTGCATCGCCTATAAAATTCTGAAGGGGTTTCCAGCAACGATTCTTGTGGCCCTTCTTGCCAATTATACCCCAGCGAGACCCTTAAGATCGGCGGACCTAGAACTGGCTGTTGTGCCGCGCTTTAAGCGAGCTAGAGCCGGAGGACGCTCTTTCCGAGTGCGTGCAGCGGTTCTATGGAACTCCTTGCCCCCGGCAATTCGCGCTATATGAGACTTACTTTCTTTTCGTCGCGCGGTGAAAACCTTTTTATTCCCTTAGTCCGTAACACTTGTTTGTTTTAGTCTAGTTGTGTTGTGCAGCTGCCTTGTCGGGCGCCAGGACGCTCCTTGGCTGGAGCATCTGTGCGCCAAATAAAAACGCATAACATAACATAAGATAACATTTTGCAGGGGGGGTCACCTGGATTTTTGGTCCCGGGTTCAGTGGCCATCTTGGAAAACCTACCAAACCCACACATTTCTGAAAACAAGACACCCGGGGGAGTCCAGCGAGGAATGGCTTGTGTAGATCCCCCAAGATTTTCCTTACCCAGAATCCCCTGCAAACCTCAAATTTAGCTGAAAAAAGCACATTTTCCACATGTACTGTGGTGGAATCACCGTGCCGGCACAAATATTCTATCCCACAGCATTCCCATCAGTCTCCTGAGTAAAATTATACCTCACTTGTATTGGTGGGGCAAGGGCCTGTGACTGGGAAGAGCCTAAAACTTAGAGATCAAGGGTATAGCACCGAGAATTCTAAGTGCTAAATTTTTTTTTAAGTACGTTTTTAGCCAATTCTGCATTGGGCATCCACACAAGTGAGGTATCATTTTACTCAGGAGACTTAGGAGAACAGTGTGAGATAGAATATTTGTACCGGCGCGGTGATTCCACGTAAAGGTATATGGAAAATGTGGGGGTTTTCTGCTAAATTTGAGGTTTACAGGGGATTCTGGATAGAAAAACATTGTAGGATGCATGCAATCCAAACCTCGCTGGACTCCCCCGAGTGTCTAGTTTTCATAAATGTGTGGTGATGGTAGTTTGCCAAGGTGGCTGCCGAGCCCGGGGCCGAAAACCCAGGAGACCCCCTTGCAAAACCAGGTTGTTTTGTGATAGGTAATTTTGATGTCTCAATATGTTTTGGGTCCTTGCCTGTCGTGGGTACTTGACCCTGCCACGTGAGTGAGGTAACATTTTTCTCAGGAGCCCTAGGCAAACGCTGGGTGTTAGGAAATTTGTGGATCCATGCAGATTCCAGAACTTTCCCACACAGAAATTTGTAGGGGATTCTGGGTAGGAAAACATTGAAAGACACATGCAAGCCATACCTTGCTGGACTCCCCCGAGTGTCTAGTTTTCAGAAATGTGTGTGTTTGATAGATTTCCCAAGATGGCCGCCAGCCTGGGGCCAAAAACCAAGTTGACACACCTTGCAAAAACAGGTTGTTAATAAGATTAGTAATCTTGATGTCTCCTCAATACGTTTTGGGCCCTTGCCTATCGTGGGTATTTGGGGCACCCAAATGAGTGAGGTACAATTTTTAACAAGAGACCTGGGGTAAGGCTGGGTGGTGGGAAATTGGTCGATCTACGCAGATTCAAGAACTTTCCACTACAGAAATATGAGGAAAATGTGTTTATTTGTTTTACAAAGTTTGAGGTTTGCAAGGAATTTTGGGTAACCTGGTGCGAGCCACACAAGTCACCCCATCCTGGATTTCCCTGGGTGTCTAGTTTTCAAAAATGTATAGTTTTGCTCGGTTTCCCTAGGTGCCGGTAGAGCTAGGGCTCAAAATCAACAGCTAGGCACTTTGCAAAAAAAGGGTCTGTTTTCACTGTGAAACTGTGGTGCGTCCACGTTGCGTTATGGGCCATTTCCTGTCGCGCCACTACACCTACCCACACAAGTGAGGTCTCATTTTTATCAGGAGACTTAGGGGGATACAAAATTGTGGAGCAACTGTTATCATCTATTGACTTTCAATGCATTTCTGCCTTCCAAATGTAAGACAATGTATAAAAAAGAAGTCACTTAGAAAAATGACCTATAATTCACATGCTGGTATGTATACCCACAATTTCGGAGATGTGCAAATAGCTACTGTTTCTAAACTCTATATTTTTTCCCATTTCGGAAATACATAGGTGACTTTCAAACCGTTTTTTCCCTGGTTATATTTTTCCAAATTAATTGCTATGTACCCGGTACACAATAAACACCATTGCAAGACGCTGCTCAGTTATTGGCTCTGGGTACCTCGGGTTCTTGGTGAACCTACAAGTCCTATATATCCCTACAACCAGAAGGGTCCAGCAAATGTAACAGTATATTGTTGTCAAATATCTGTCATACTTAGTAGAAGTTACAGGTGAAAACGTTGGCACAAATGGCTGTTTTTTTAACTCATTTTCAATTCTTTCTATTTTTAACTGTTAGTTTCTATACAAAAACCTTGAAGGATCTATACAAATGACCCCTTGCTGAATTTAAAATGTTGTCTACTTTTCAGAAATATATACTTTCAAGGATCCATCATTGCTTTCATACCCATTTTTACCATTAACTGGAAGGAGGTTGAAAGCACAACAAAATAGGAACAATAGACTAACAGGCACATGCATCAAAGCTTTTTGCAATCGCAAACGGTGCGAATCGCAAAAATCGTCCGTTTGCGATCGCAAAGTCAGCTTTTGGGATGCATCAAGGGTGAAGGCCCTCGCAATTTGAGAATTCGCAAATATTTGCGAGTTCTCAAATTGAGACTGCATTTAAGGAATTGCATTTTGCGATTCCTTAAATGCAATGCATGAAAGTTTTAAAAATAGCGATTTCGCAATTAGGGGGAGCAAATTGCCATGAGGTTGAACCTCATGGTAATTTGTGAAAACTTTGAAAAATGCACAAAAGTGCATTTTTCAAAGTTTCATGTTGTGCACACACATGCCCTTAGGGCATGTGTGTGCACAACATATGTGCACAGATCAATTTTGGGGGTGCAACAGGGTGTCATTTGGACACCCCTGCACTCTTGAAATTGCATTTTCAATTTGAGATTCGCTAATTGCTAATCGCAAATTGAGAATGTCTTCCCATTCATTCCTATGGGCCTCTAGGCCCATAGGAATGAATGGGGAGGTATTCCTTAATTGCGAGTCGCAATTTGCGAGTCGCAATTAAGGAATGTTTAGAAATCGCACATTTTTCAGCGATTTCTTCATGCATAGGCTTTTGCGATTTCTTAATTGCGATTCCTTAAAAATTGCAATTAAGAAATCGCAAAAGCCAACAATGATGCATGTGCCTGTATGTCCCAGAAAAATGCCAAAAGTGTGTGGAAAAAGTTGGTTTTCTGACACAAGTTTACTTGTCCCTGAAACCTGGGAAGATGGTAATGTCAGCGCTACAACCCCTTTGTTGATACCATTTGCAGGGAAAAAAATAGATGCTTTCATCTGTAGCACTTTGTTCCCATTTTCCCAACAAAAACTAAAATTTTGCTGTATTTTGGCTAATTTATGGGTCCCCTCTAGGGAGATCCACAAATCCTGCGTGCCTTTAGAATCCCTGTGATGTTGGAAGAAAAGGAAGCAAATTTGTCTTGGATACCTTATGTGGTCAAAATGTTACAGGGGCCTAAGCGTCAACTACCCCAAATAGCCAAAAAAAGTCTTAGCACGGGGGGTGTAAAGGGCCTAGCAGCGAAGGGGTTAATGAAACCCTTCTATTCGTTATGTACAGCACCACTGTGTATGGTAGCATTAAAGTACTTTTCTCTCCAAAACGAAAGTACTGGCTGGACCTTACTTTATTGATTGTTAAATGATGCATAGGGAGTGCTGAGTTTCTGACCCCACGTCAACTTAAGGCTTGGACTGCTCGACTTCACCACCCAGAGAGCAAGGGCCAGTTGTAGGTAGGATTGATTTACCACTTCTTAAATACCGAATTTTACCGAATCGGTATTTAAGAAGTGGTAAATATGAAGGGGGGAGATGTAGGTATTTCCAGATGTGGAAATACCGAATCGTTAAGATTCGGTATTTACCGAATCTGGAAATACCGAATCGGTATTTCCTATTGATTCCTATGGGCTGTGAAGCCCATAGGAATCAATGGGCAATCGGTAAATACCGATTTTAGCAAGGGTGCAGGGGGTGTCACTTTGACACCCTCTTGCACCCCACAAATAGGCATGTGCGCCATGTGGCACACAGACATGCCCTAAGGGCATGTCTGTCTGTCACATGGCTAGGTGTGCATGCACACATGTGCATGCACACCTGAATTCGGTATTTTAACACCCAATTGGATTGGGTGTTAAAATACCGAATTTGTAGGGACTTTGGGACTCTGAAGAGTCCCACCTACATATGGATTTACAGAATCGGTATATTTACCGATTCGGTAAAATACCGAAGTAGTAAATTTACCGAATCGGTACATATACCGATTCTGTAAATTCTGAACCACCTACATCTCAAAATCCAATTACCGGTCGGTAACGGCCGAATTCGGCCGTTACCGACCGGTAATTGGCCACCTACATCTGGCCCCAAGTGCCACAGGGGTGCATTTGCTGCACGGTTCAGGGCTCAACAGTGGGAGTAATCCACAAACCCCAGTGGTATAATTCTGTGACTGTCCCAATCTGAACACAGTAACAAGGTAATCACCTTGAGACTTAAGGAAAAGTTCCCACAAGAAAGAAATGTTGTTCTGTGTACTTTATTTTAATTTGAGACTGTTTACCTTGTATGTCAATAACATACACATACATTTGTTGGTGTGATCTCTTAAGTAAATATCATATGTTCTAAAATGTGAACGTATAAAACGGAAACATTTTTTACACATAAATATTTTTACTATATACACATTACAATGTTAAAATAGATAAAACATTGAAAATCAATCGCATTAGGAACATAATGCGAAGTATGGGCCATCAAGCTTGGAATTCCTTTCAGAAAATATTAAACGTCCATTAATCATCTTTAGGCTGCAGGAATTTTCTCAGCAACAACTGAATCTCCCTAAAATAAAAATAAAAACAGTCTCGTATTAACATGCATTTTAGCACATTTTTTATGGAAAATAGGAGTATGGTAAGGGATGACATTGATGTACAATTGTATTTCTTACAAAGAGCTTCCACACTTGCCTCATCAGCACTATATCATCATCATTATCACCTTTCTTCTATTATTGATAAATAATCACATAAGTAAATAAACAATACAATTAAAAAGCAAATATGATCAACACTATTAACATTTTCACATACAAAAACAATCAATTTACATAAATCACGTGTATTGGGTCTCCATGGTTAAAATTTACAAGCATGCACACTGTGAGTCAAAAGAGCAAAGAATTTCAGTGCCGAAAAGCAGGTTTTAAGAAGTGACCACTGCTGCCCACACTTCAGGCCTGGCGAGCTTTTGCAAAAACACAGTGCTGCTTTGATTATATTGAAACCATATCTCATCTGTAAGAGGAACAAAAAACCTGCGCTATAAAGGTACGTAAAACGTACAAATGAAAGAACATTGTAACAGGATTTAAGGTGAGTATTCATCGCAACAGCAACTACAAATCAAAGCATTATTAAGGGCCACTGGAATTATGGGGCAGGAGAGGGCAAAATTATGAGAAATGACATCTTTTAATAGTATTACTTCCTTATTTTGTACTTTTTACACTTCTTAACACTGTGCATTGGCTCAACCTCATTAGTATAAGTTTAATACCCAAATATAGCAATAAGCAACAGAGAGGCGACAATTTGAAAGGCCCAAAACTGATCAGCAACGCGTTCCACTGCATTTTTAGTAACTTTTGAATCGTTTGAACTAAAAACTATTTGTTTGTGTTAAAATCTGCTGTATAATCTGCAGATTTTAACACAAAAAATAGTTCTCACCTCAAACGGTTCAAATGTTACTAAAATTGCAGTGGAACGTGTTGCTCATCAGTTTTGGGCCTTTTAAATTGTCGCCTCTCTGTTGTTTATTGCTATATTTGGGTATCAAACTTATACTAATGAGGTTGAGCCAATACAGTGTTAAAAAGTGTAAAAAGTACAAAACGAGGAAGTATGTATTATGTGGCAAATCTATACGAAAATTGCTGCGGCAGCACAATTCCATAATTCCAGTGGTCCTGGTCATATTGTATTGACCTAAAGTATAAGAAAGTCATACAGCGAATGATACATAATCTGAATCTGGTGAAGAGTAATCGTTTCGAGGGATATACCACAGGCTCTATGTCTGGATTCAAACCCATTGAGGTTTGGATAACTACACTGGTATGCATGACTTTAAAACGCGGTCTTTACACCGCGATATGTTTACAACACAGTCATTACAACGGAAGTCGTTACAACAACTTGCGCTTGAGGCGCTGGACTTAGAAATAGTATGATCTACTATTCCAACTCCAGCCTCCGTAACAGTAGGGAAGGTGTTGGAATAGTAAATCATACTATTCCTTAGTATATAGCGCCATCCAGCGCAAGTCGCTGTAACGACTTGTGTTGTAATGACCACGTTGTAAACGTATCGCGGTGTAAATGCCACGTTGTAATGGTTGTCTCCCCTACACTGCAGTTCCATCTCATCTCTGGTTGACTGCCTACCGCCCAAAACGACAGCTTCACCCAGGACTTGTCCTTAGCTCTTATTAAGGAGGGTGAAGTAAATAAGGACTGCCAGTCAAGCTCTACTGTTGCAGTTTTAATGGAGCAGAGTCAAGGAATATCAAGACCATAATCACAGGATAAGCAATCTTCTATTATTGTTCTATTTAGTGAGGCGTGGTCAATATTTCAAATATAAATCCATAATACTAACAAAGGTAATTTTATCTGGTCCCTACACAACCTAATCCTATCTCTTCATGTACAAAGTAGAGTGGACTGGTGTGCCAGAAGGCATTGACAAAAATAATTTTACTTCACTTGGAGGCTACCCTCATCACTGCACCCCCTAAAACCAGTAGCATACGTTAGGATGGGAAGGCATCTCCTTTTACAGTAGAGCAATGGGATTATTATAGATATTAGATCCCAAGTTAAACATCGTTGCTTCCTAGATATAAGCCAGGGTGTCCGGGAACTAAAAGTGTCAAACGTCACACGCCCAAGTATGGAAAGTGAATAACTTTCTCAATGGTCTTACCCTTTACTTTACTGAAAGACATCTTGACTTCTGGCTCTTGGGGCATCAAGGCAATCAATAAGTTTTTGCCATATTGGTCTCTACTACAAGTTCTCCATAAATAGAACAAAAGCATCTATCAGCTGTTGCAAACCATTGGGGATACAGGAAAGTAGTACTGCATCATCTGCATATAGCAAGGCTGGCAATGGCTTAGTTTTAACAACAGACATATCCTGCCCTTTTGCAATCAAAAAGGTAATACGATTAATAATGAACATAAAAAATAGGGTGGATGTTAAGACACAGTCCTGGCAGACACCACAAGCCAATTCAAAAGGATTTATATATTCAAGTGTTCCCAAATCTGACTGAAAGTGTTAAATCACTACACAGGCGATAAAGAAAATCCACTAAGGTGTCCAGTCACATATTTGTTATGAGCCCCCCACTGCTTGGACCTGTTCACTCAGTCAAAGAAGCTATTAAGGTCCATGAAGGGCAAGTCATTTGCACTAGTTTTGGCAACACTATGCCTGCTTATTATCAGTGGTAAATGTAAGCATTGTTTATGGATCCCAGACTCATCCAAAACCCATATTAGTCTTTAGATAATATCTTCGACTCATCTATCCATGTTAAATTATATCTAGGACAAGTCAGGCAACTATCTTTACTATCAGGTCCAGAAAAGATATGGGTCGGTAACAAAGTCGATCATGGCATTTGCCCTTTTATACACTAGCACAATTATAGCAGTATGCCAGGACTTGGGCAGTTCACTTTTGCAAGCAGAATTTAAAATGTTCGTGATAAGTGGGGCCCAGAATTCAGTGTTAACTTCATATATATCCATCAGCACCCTGTCCAGGCCTGGAGCTTCACTAGGTGGATATTTAAGTATAGCTAATTCCACTTTGCGCCGATGAAACTGAATAGATAAAGGGCAAGTTTGTATCCCTGAACTAGAGGTTATTTTCCCAGAGACAGTAGAGACCAGTCTATATTATTGAAAAGAGCAACACATTGGTCAGCCTTAATGTGTGATCCTAGTACATGTATTTGCGTTTTATTTTAATTGAATGCCTTCCACAATGCTCAGGTATGCTTACAGTCACTAACCAAACTCTCTCAAAATACTTTTCAGAAGTAATTTTTCTTCTTGTCCAGCGCAAGCTTGTAAGCAGTTTGGCAATCATACTTTTCTTCCGGATCCCTGGGTTGGCAATTCGGTGCCTTCCAAAGTCTTCTTTTGGTTGTACTAAAAGCTGTTTCATACCAGCCAGGATATTGGCGATTAGAAGTCCTGATTGGTTTCAGAAGCAACTTCCTTATATGGTTGCCCAGTTTTACCAAGGCGTTCATAACATAACTTGGCCTACACTCTAGAGATAAGCACTAGTACACACAATCCAAATTTTCCTTTAGTAATTTTGGTGACTAATTTAGGGAGGTAGGGTAGCTTCCACGCTAACCTCACCCCATTGTCCTTGGTGGTGAGATGATCAAACCCCTTAAAGGGTTACACATCTTGCCCCCAGGAAAGCTATTGACACCACCAAGGGATTATGGTCGCTACATATGCTCACTCTTGTGCTCCGTTCAGGATATAACTATACAAATTCCTATTACCAAAGAGGTAATCAATGATGAGCAGCTGTCCTGACCAACAAAAGTAAGTTGCTGTATATTATGAAAAATGCCTACAAGTTCTTTTATATTGCATGAATCATAATCTAAATCACGCAAGCAATTAAAAAGGATGTTCCCTTTCTGCTCAGAGGCATTTGCCAGTTCATTTTTTTTTCATAAGCAGGGAACGGGTTTGCATACAGAGATCTGTCCCCTATTTTGTTCTTTAAGTTCCTCTCACCAACCATCTAAAACCTGTAAGTCATTTTATACAGCTATTTCTTAGGTCATGAATTACATCCAAAAGGGTTTAATATTTACAATTATCAACATTAGAAAAATCATCATTATAAAAAATGAATTAAAAAAATTCAAACTGCCAGACCATTTTAGCTAAAAAAAACTTGAATACATGATTTGCTTGCAGGGATTGGTATTAAGGCACATTGGAAATCAACCTTAAATAAAGAAGATAAGCCAGCCCTGGCTCAATCCAAAGCAGAGGTAAGCAATAGCAAAACAAGCATTGGTAAATGCATTAGCTTTCACCTATGTGATTAATGATGAGCTGCTTTTGTTATAAGTTATAGCTTCCTGAGTAATTATACAATATAAGGTACAGAAAGTTTGTTAAAGTGTAATGACTTGTTTATGAACAAAAAGGCAATATTTTATGATATTACTAGTGGTATAGTGCAGGTAAGTAATAGCAACCATTTGAAAAATGTAATTAAAAGGGGAAATAATAGAATTAATTGATGGAACAGCAGTATTATGTGTTTAGAGGAGTTCTGACAAGTTTTGGGCCCAGTGCCGCTGCACCATTCAAATCATGCCTCTAATGTATATGAGTCTGCCTGTTTAGTAGTAAAAGTAGCAATATTTGGTGTTTAGAGGAGTTATGACAACTTCTGGTCCCAGTGCAATTGCACCTGCTGCACCATTCAAATCATATTTCCTATACAGTAACTGCTCTTGTAACTGCCTCTTTAGTAGTAAAATATTGCAATGTTGCAATAGTTGGTATTTACAGGGGTTCCTAGAGCTTTTGGCCCAGGTGTCACTGTACCTGCTGCCCCATTGACATCATGACCCTAGTGCCTGCAATATAACTGCAATTGTGTCTTCCTGTTTAGTAGTAAAATATATCAATATTGGGTGTTTAGAGGAGTTCTGGAAACTTTTGGGACCAGTGCCACTGCACCTGCTGCACCATTCAAATCATGACCCAGTTGTCTGCAAGGTAACTGCACTTGTTACTGCCTGTGTAGTAGTAAAATATAGCAATAGTAGGTATTTAGTGGAGTGCCTAGAGCTTTTGGTCCTGGTTCTACTGCACCTGCTGCACCATTCAAATCATGACCCTATTGCCCGATAGATAAATGCACTTGTGACTGTCTTGTTTAATCTTACATTTTAGCAATAATCTGGGTTTAGTGGGGTCCCTAGAGCACCTGCTGCACCATTCAAATCAAGTCCCTTCTAACTGCAAAGTAACTGCAATTGTAACTGCCTGTTTAGTAGTCAAATATAACAGTATTATGTGTTTAGAGGCGTTCTGACAACGTTTGGGCCCAGTGTACTGCACCTGATGCACCATTCAAATCATAACCCTGTTCTCTGCAGGGTAACTGCACCTGTGGCTGCCTGTTTAGTAGTAAAACAGAGCATACCTCTTGTGTGTTAACTACATTTTTAACGCGCTATGTATATCACAACATTTAGATTTTGATCATAATGACCAAATAGATTAAATTGAAAAAATCTATCTGATAATGCCTACAAAGTGCACAGAAAGGTACTGAGGCATGAATAAGAAATGTCACAAATGTTCTAGGACTAAAGCCTCTGCTTTACACAACTAAAAGAAAGCATTCCAGTATACTGTTAGAAGCTGTTTGCCTTTTCCTTGGGAACAGATCTTATCTTGACAGAAAATGGGGCTTAAACAGTGTGAACAGCTGTAGTAGAAGTATCGTAAATATGTGCAGCCAGAAGAAGTTAACAAAAAAAGTTCCACACAAAAACAAATGAATACAGTCATTTGCAATTTGGAACTGATAAGAGCCCCCCTTTAAGATATATTAAATAGAAGAGATTTCACAAGCACAGCGCAAGCACTGTGCAGGCGAAAAAACGTCATAACAACCAACATCATCTGTAACCCAAGTCTCCCGCAATATAACTATGTCATAAGGGCGTATATATTTTAGCCAGTTATCCACGATTACTTTAGATGAAATATTTACTATATTACCTTACCCTATAAAAGGGTTAGTTGAAGGTAGGCTGGCCTGTAAGGCTCTCCTCGCTACGCGCTGCGCTGTGGCAACTAGGCGCATTGTATTTTTAAAAATTCCCGTTTTGTGTACTTTTGTTTAATTTAATTTAAAAACACTTCGCCCTGTTTTTATCCCTTTTCCACTTACTTGCACCATAATTGTGCCTTCAACCGCGGCTTCAGCGGGTTTGTCCTGGTGATCTCGCACTCTCTATTAGTATAGGCGCCATCTTGGGGGAGGTAGGATCGCCAGTCCAAGGAGCGCTCTAGCGGTCAGGCTGACCGGGTGGAGGCCTATTTAGACGCGTCATGCAAGCGCGCGGCGTGTGCGCGCGGCGTGTGTGCCGCAGTAACGCCGGAGTCACGCCAGAGTCCAGCCCGTCTGCGCCCGTCCGCGCTGAGGACGAGCTGGACGGCTGGGAGACTGGACGCACTGATGCTGAGTGTTTGCACTTCAGCTATTCCCGGCAGGAAATGTTGACTCTTAAGCCACCCATACGGCCCTGTCATCATAGGTACGCCCCTGAGTCATTTCAGACACGTTTGGGCTGCCAATGCTTCCGGCATATTCATTTGGGGCCGGTTCCATAGACGGCTTACATACCGCTAGCACCGAATACTGAACCAGGAATCCTGATGAGGAACGATCAGGGGTTCCTCATAAATGCGAGGTCTTTGATTAAGAACAACCTTGCTTTTAAGGATTTCGTTCTGCTTAGACAACCCGCATGGGTATTTATCACAGAAACGTGGGCCAAGGACTCTTCGGGACCGGACCTGGTGGAGGCAGTACCTGATGGTTACTTATTGGTGAGAGAGGACAGAGTGGGACGTGTGGGGGGTGGGTTGGCCATCCTCTATAGAGATTGCTTCTCCTGCCACACTATCCCTCTCTCTACACCGTTAAGGTCCTCCCAGGCCCTCCAGTTCTCTATCAGTGGACCCTATGTAGCTCCGTTTACTGGCCTTCTCATTTATAGACCACCGGGTACCAGGACAGTTTTTAGCCAACATATGCTCAATTTGTTAGAGCCACATTTTGGCTGTGAGCATTTTACTGTCCTGGGGGATATGAATTTCCATCTGGAAAATTTGGAGTCAAAGGATACTTTGTCCCTATTGGACACCTTCTCCGGCTGTGGGATGAAACAACTAGTGAATGATCCCACCCATCAAGCAGGTCATGTGCTTGATGGGGTCTTCTCTAACGATCCCCGGCTTACTACCGGGACTCCCATCCCTCTTTCCTGGTTGGATCATTTTGCGATCCCTTTAGAACTAACATCCCCTACTGTCAGGATTAAGGGAAATCAGCCAAGTACAATGGAATTGAGACGTAATCTCAAAAACATTTCTAATGAAATGCTTGCCTTTAGACTGCCCAGTAGGCTGATCACCACAGAAGAGGATGTAGGGAAAGTAGTAGACAGATTTGACACTGCTATCAGAACTGCTATTGATGATCTGGCCCCTGCTTCACTCTGTTATTCCGCGAGGAAAAGTCCCTCGGCGCCATGGTTCTCCGAACCATTAAGACTCCTTAGACAGGGAGTTCGAAGACAGGAACGCCTGTGGAGGACTAGCTGGGATCCGCGAGAGAGGGATAATCATAAATCCCTCTTAAAAGAGTATAAATCTGAGGTTATAAGGACCAAACAAGAGTATTTTACCTCGTTGACCTCCTCGCTCTCCTCGCCTAAAGAGCTATTCAAGATCGTTGACACGCTCACCTCTTTGAAAATACTGGACCCCGTGGTCAGTTCTCAGCAGCTCTGTGATGATGTCGCACAGTTTTTTCAATCAAAAATTGTGGACATCTATTCGGCCTTAGAATTTCAGAGGTCAGCATTATCTCCTTCTCCGAGCGTCTTGGTCCCTCCACTAACACCTTTGGAGGTGATACCGGTAGGGTGTTTTTCTAGATTTCCCCCCCTTGCCCTGAAGGAACTTGAAGCTCTCCTTTTGAAGACTAGGTCGGGGTCGCCTTTAGACCCTTGCCCCTTAAAACTTCTCAAACAATGTAAGGAGACTCTCCTGCCCTGGCTGCTAGAGATTATGAATAGGGCAATGAGAGAGGGGATCTTCCCGCCACATTGGAAAAAAGCGGTGGTTAAACCACTGTTAAAAAAGCCTACCTTGGACCCGGGTGTTCTCAAAAACTTCCGCCCCATTTCACTGCTCCCAGCCCCAGCAAAGATGTTGGAAACCCATCTGAACCAGCATCTGGCTGCTTTCCTGGAAACCTCTGGCCTTCTAGATCACTCGCAGCATGGATTTCGGAGAGAGCACAGCACGGAGTCGGCCCTTACCACGGTACTTGATAACATCCGTACCAGGGTGGATAAGGGCATGACCACCCTTCTTATCCTTTTGGATCTTACGGCTGCGTTTGATACCCTGTCTCCCTCAGTGTTAACATCGCGGCTGAGGGAGATAGGGGTTGAGGGGCCAGCACTTAGTCTGCTATCCTCTTTTCTTGGCCAGAGGGAACAGAGAATCAAGCTGGGGGAGTTTCTATCTCCATCCCTCCCTGTGCGATGTGGGGTCCCACAGGGGTCGGCATTAAGCCCGACCCTTTTTAACATCTATGTGACCCCCCTCGCCAGGCTTATAAGATCTTACGGGATGGAGGTAGTCTCCTATGCCGACGACACACAGATAATGATGTCTCTCGCCCAGCCGGTCATCTCGGCTGCCTCCAACTTTAGACACTGTATGGAGGCAGTGGCTCAATGGATGATTTGCAATTCATTGAAGCTTAATGGCGAGAAGACCGAAATTCTGGTGTTCGGAGGCAAGGAGGATATTTGGTCAGCGGAATGGTGGCCCTCATCCCTGGGAGTGTGCCCCACACCCACGGCTCTGGCTAGGAACCTAGGAGTCATGATTGACCCTCATCTGGGGCTGGGTCAGCAAGTAAGCAGGACCATTTCTACTTGCTGGGGCATAATAAACATTCTGAGGAAAATAAAACATTACCCGTCCCCCCCAGCTAGAAAGCAAATAGTAGTTGCATTGATAGGCTCAAGACTTGATTACTGCAATGCCCTATATCTTGGCATTAACAAGAGTCATATAACGCGACTCCAAATGGTGCAAAATGCGGCGGCAAAGTTTGTACTAGATCTGCCTAGGCGGGCCTCTGCTACGGCTGCTAGGAAAGCACTGCACTGGCTTCCAATCGATGCCAGGATTATGTTCAAGTCTCTTTGCTTGATCTATGGGCCCCTGGCCACAAACAAGTCAGGAGGCATAAGGGATCTGCTAAAATCTTACACCCCTTCTAGATCTTTGCGCTCGGCCAATAAAGCCCTGCTCTCTATCCCCCGTGTTCGTAGAGCCAGGTGGGGTGGCAACCTTAGCTCCAAGGCTGTGGAACTCCCTGCCCTCTGACATTAAAACCCTCCCATCAAAGCAGGCCTTTAGAAAGGCCCTCAAAACATGGCTTTTTGCCAGGGCATATCCTTAGCTTGGTTTCAGCCTTTTGATCTTACTTTGTTAGGCGCCTTGATGCCTACGGGCTTAGTTGCGCGTTATAAATTTCATTTCATTTCATTCATTTCATTCCAAATAGTTAGATTGATAATAGTGGACTCTATCCTTTTGCCCTTCGTGTCTGGCCCCATAACAGTCAAAGGAGAAACAGAAGTGAAATGACCTTCATTTAGCATCAAAGACTCCTGGGAGGCGTTATTGAGCCCACCGGTTTCACGGTGAACTTGAGCAGTTGTTAGGACCAGTCTTTGTGGGGTCATACTAGGAGGCTCAATTGAAAGGGGCCTGTCAGCACGCTCAGTCTCTTTTGACACCCACTGCACATTCCAAGAAGCAGTGAATAGTCGATCCCTCATTTTCGATATTGGGATTTTTTCTCCTATTTTGCGCTAACTTATCTTGGCTGTGGAGTAGATAAATGGGGTGCTATATAGCGTAGTACCTTTCCACCGAAATACCAGGGTGTTGTTGAAGATGTAGCTAGTCCCTCAAAAGATGACCAAACAACCAAGCAGCCAGATTAAAATGAAGAATCGAATACCAGAGGTCAGAAGTCAAAACAAGGCCAAACCGGAAAAAAACAGTTCATACACAAACCACCATCCACCATCAAGAGAGCAGTAGCGGTGGCAGTGACCATGGCAAATACGGAGGCTAAAACAAAGATTGTTGTAGATGTTGCTTCTCAAAACCAGAATAATTAAATTATGTCAAAGTCTATAAAGCATTAATGGGCACATGCATCAATATTGCATTTTGCGATGCCTTAATTGCGAAAAATAAGGAATCGCAATTAAGGAATGGCAAACTGCAATGCATCAAGAAATCGCTATAAAAATATCGATTTTTTAAAATTCCATAATTGCGATTCTCTAATTGAGAATCGCAATTAAGGAATACCTCCCCATCCATTCCTATGGGCCTAGAGGCCCATAGGAAGGAATGGAAAGACATTCTTAATTTGCAATTCATCATTATAAATTCGCAAATTAAGAATGCAATTTCAAGGGTGCAGGGGTGTCCAAAGGACACCCTGTTGCACCCCTGAAATCTGCTTAGAAGTACATTTTGCACACTCACATGTGTGTAAAATGGAACTTTGAAAAATGCACTTTAGTGCATTTTTCAAAGTTTTCGCAAATTACCATGAAGGTCAACTTCATGGTAATTTGCTCCCCTTATTTGCGAATTCGCAAATTTTTAGAGTTTGATGCATAGCATTTAAGGAATCTCAATTTGAGATTCCTTAAATGCAATCGCAATTTAAGAAATCGCAATTTTGCGATTTCTTCAATTGCGAAAATTACAAAAATTTTAATGCATCCCAAAAATGGGAATTGCATTCGCAAACGGCCGAATTTTGCGATTCGCCCCATTTGCGAATGCAATTTACTTTGATTCATGTGCCCATAAAAGTTCCGATCATTAAGCCTGTCAGGGAGTTAGGTAAAACCTCTTCGACTCCTGTGGCCTCAGGTTAGTATCAATGGATGTATAATCAATGGATGTATAAAAAAAATACTAGGAGTTAAAATAAAAGAGCAGAAAAGTAAGACTCTTCTTCCCTGGGGCCTTCCTACACCCACAGGAAAGGACCCTGCACTTTCAAAAGAACAGAGGGCACACTTAGAAGTGCTTAGGTTGGCATTAAGCATTAAGACCGACTGTGTACAAGGCAAGTTTATGTCGGCAGGACAGCCCCTCAAGTGCTATGTAATCCACAAGTTGAAAATCCTGAGGTCTCAGGCCCCAGATCTCCAAGTGCCCTGTGCTCTCATGAACCAAGTCCAGGACGAGTGCCCAGCAGGATAGCTGCCAACTTCTTGGGAACCATGAGGGAGCCTGCCCCAAAGCCTGCGAGCCCAAATTTGGACTAACCACAGCATCTACAGCAAGTCACTGCTGACTGTCCTGCCAGTCCTCCTGTTAGTTTGACATCTGTGCTTCCAGTCACTCAGGTGTGATCTACCGGGAAGCTACCCATGGCGTAACATAGGTGTCATGTTGTTCTTACTTTTAAAATTGTTTTCTTTCAATCTTCTTTTCCTCGTTCATTCTAGCAAGGTTCCATATTCCTTGCTGGATGCCAGTTTGACTGGGAAGAAGACTTGTGTAGGCAGCGTCCTACCTTGCTCCTGTGTTCCTCTTAAATAAATACTACAACTTTAATTATCTGCCTCGTTTTGGACTTTACAAATTGGCGACGTTGTCAAGGAACACCAGGAACCCTGAACTCACTTTATGGATTATTTTCATGGATTTGACTTTCTTTAACCTCGTTGGATTTATTCTTCCGCGAGGATGTAGAGAACGAACTGGAAAAACTTGTCAATGAGGATATCATAGAACCAATTGAATCCTCTGAATAGATTTCTCCAGTGGTAGTGGCCAGATGCTCCAATGGTAAAAATGTGTCTTTGCATTAACCTCAGACATCAAAATGAAAATATTGTTATTGATACATTTCCTTTGCCAAAAATGTTTGAGATGTTATCCTTAGTGCATGGTGCCAAATTTTTTTCTACTATTGATTTGTCCTCGGCATATCATGAGATTGTTCTTGATGAGGATAGCAAACAGCTAACTGCGTTTATCACACCCATGGGCTGTTTTCAATTCAAGAGAATTCCTTTTCAATTGGCATCCGCCGCTGCCATTTTTCAACGCCTTATGCATCAATTATTTGGCAAACACCCCAAGGTAAGATTTTTTTCAGGACGACATCATTATTTTTGGAAAAGACAGAGATGAACATAATACTGTGCTAGAGGAAGTTTTAAGTACTTTGGAGGATAAACGTTTAACAATAGAACACTCAAAATGCAAATTTGGTGTAAAATCAGTTACTTATTTTGGTCATGTACTGTGTGCTGATGGTGTTGCAACTAAACCAAAATTGGTGGATGCCATAAAAGAAGCTCCTCCTCCTTCTAATAAAGAAAAAGTTAGATCATTTTTGGGAATGGTAGAATGTTATGCTAAGTTTGTAGAAAGGTTTTCAAGCAAAGTTTTTAACATCAGACTACTCCTTAAGAGTAATATCACGTTTTCATGGTCTGAAGCGTGTGAAAATGAATTCAACTTTATTAAGAAAGTAATTATCCATGCCCCTCTACTAAGTCCTTTTAACATGGACTATAATTCTATAATTACAGTTGATGCAAGCAATAAAGGGTTAGGAGGAGTACTTTCTCAAATTGATGAATCTGGCAAATAATGCATAATTGCATTCGCTTCAAGAGCTCTCTCCACTCCTGAGTGCAAATTCTCTATGATTGAGAAAGAAACTTTGGCTGTAGTTTGGGCTTTAGAACATTTTCGCTGTTTTATATGGGGCAAAGAATGTATTGTCAGATCTGACCACAAGCCACTGGTTAAACTTCTTACCACTGAGGGGCTATTTAAAGCTTCAGCCAGAATAACCAGAATGTCTATGCGCCTACAGGATTTTGCTTATAAGATTGAATATGTTCTTGGCAAAAGTAATTTACTTGCGGATTTTGCACTTGTTCATGATGAAAGTCATTTTTGTGTGGAGAAGAAAAATTGGAACGAAGAATATCTTAAAGATAATTTAGTTGGTATCTGCTACTTCTTTTATTCGCCAAGGTTGGCCAGAGAAATCTAAAGTATCTTTAAACTTAAGACCTTTCTGGGAGGTAAGAAATGAGTTATCCATTTTGGATAGTACTATTTTTCGTGGTGACAAAGCCATTCCTCCTATATAATTAAGAGAATCGGTTTTACAATTGTGTCATGAAGATCATTGTGGTATTGTAAAAACTAAACAAAATGTTAAAAAATCGTAATGGTGGCCTAGAATAGATATAAGTGCGGAAAGAATTGTGAGAGAATGTGCTGTGTGTTCCAATTCTGATAAAGCACTTAAAACGTTAAGGCCTGACATGTGTGAGCCAATTATTCTTGATGGTCCATGGCACACTGTGGCTGTTGACATTATGAGTCCCATTGGTGCCAATTCTAAATATATAATGTCCATTATTGATATCTTTTCAAGATGGCCAAGTATTACCACTGTAGACAAAATTGTCTCTATCACTATGTTAAAGTTTCTAGACAAGGTTTTTATTAAGGAGGGTCTTCCAGTTCAAATAATTAGCAATAAAGAAGTATAATTTGTGTCCAAATTAGCTAAATCCTATTTCGAGAGAATTGGTGTTACTCATAAAACCACATCTTTATATAACCCTAGTGGTAATGGTATGTGTGAAAGATTTAATAAAGTACTTAAAAATGCCATTCAAATTGCCGGTATGAAGGGGGTAGATTGGGAACTTCAAGTCCATAAAGCCATCTGGACGTATAGAACTAATATATATGATGCTTTAAAAATGTCTCCTTTCGAAATGATGAGAGGTCCCACTGCCAGAACTAAGTGTAATCCTGATTGGTTGCAAAATAATCTTAGTTTAGATAGCTGCATGAGCAAATTTAAAAATAATATTTTGGATAAACATTTACAATATAAGCGCATTTTTGACAATAAGTTTGGAGCTGGTTCTGTGGATATCAAGGCTGAAATGTGGGTCAAAGTTAAAAAACCTTTAGAAAAATCCGAAAGGGCGAATCTCAATATTCTGAACCCTTGATCAAAAAAGTTTTACGTAATGCTGTTCTTTTGAGTGATGGCAAGGTGTGGAATATTAGGAGGATTCCTGTTTACAGAGGGAAAAAATAGAATAATTTAAAGAAAGATTATCCCCCAGATGCATCAAGCACCCATTTTGCGGTTCCTTATTCGCGAAACATAAGGATTCGCTAATAAGGAATAGCAAAATGCTATGCTTGAAGATCTCGCTTAAAAAATAGCGATTTCTTAAAATTCCTTAATTGAGACTCACAAATTGTGAGTCGCAATTAAGGAATACCTCCCCATTCATTTCTATGGGCCTAGAGGCCTATAGGAATGAATGGGAAGACAATCTCAATTTGCGATTCTCAATTAGAGAATCGCAAATTGCGATTACCATTACAAGGGTGTCAAAAGGACACCCTGTTGCACCCCTGAAATCTGCATATGGGTACATCTTGCACACACACATGCCCTAAGGGCATGTTTGTTTGTAAAATGGAACTTTGAAAATTGCACTTTAGTGCATTTTTCAAAATTTTTGCAAATTACCATGAAGTTCAACTTCATGGTAATTTGCGCCCCCTATTAGCGAAATCGCACATTTTTTAACTTTAATGCATTGCATTTAAGGAATCTCAATTTGAGATTCCTTAACCGCATGCGTGCGGGCGGAATTCCGCTCGCACGCTGAGATTTTTCAAACCGCACTTTACATGACGAGCTGGGCTCGTCATGAGCGTGCGAGGAGGCTACCTCATGACGAGCCCAGCTCGTCATGAGCGTGGAAGGGGTTAAATGCAATAGCAATTTAAGTAATCACAATTTTGCGATTTATTAAATTGCGATTTTTGCATTTGGGATGATGCATCCCAAATGCAAAAATACTGGTCGCAAAGGGGCAGATTCTGAGAATCTGCCCCTTTGTGAGCGGATTTTAGCTTGATGCATCTGGGCCTTAGTTGTTTCATCTTCTTCTGGAATCACTTTTGATGTTGAGGAACAAGGTGATGTTGTTACACCTGAAATCAACACATCTGGAACCATCACCACTTCAGAATCAAGTAATGCTGATTCCTCTTCTGGAAATGTGACTCCTGTTGTTGCACCTTGTAACAGTATTGATCCAGAATCTGGAAATGTTCTTACTGCATAGCGAAGTGTTGTGACTTCTAATGTTATTGATTCAGCTGAGATAAATGTTAATAGTGATGGGTCTAAGAAACGCATATGTTCAAAACCCAAAAGGTTAAAAGATGTTGTATGTTAATTTGTTTTTGTTTTTGTTTTGTTTTCTTTCTGTGTTTTTTTTTTCATGAGGAGAAGGATGTGTCATGTTGTTCTTACTTTTAGAATTGTTTTCTTTCAATCTTGTTTCCCTTGTGCCTTCTAGCAAGGTTCCATATTCCTTGCTGGATGCCAGTTTGACTGGGAAGAAGACTTGTGTAGGCTGTGTTCTACCTCGCTCCTGTGTTCCTCTTAAATAAATACTACAACTTTAATTATCTGCCTCGTTTTGGACTTTACAATAGGTCCCCACAACCCCTGTGTTGCGGGGGCCCCCAAGCTCCAGGGGGCCACCTCAGCACAGTTCCCTGGCCTGAGAGCTCCTGATTGAGTCTGGAGGGGGCCCATCCTTGTAGCTTGCAAGGGGGCCCACTTGCGTTTTGTTAAGCCACTGGAAGCTAGGGTGTCCAAGGCTTCAGATGATTGCAAAACTGATTGAAAGAGTCAAACATCATGACTTTGGTGTTTATGTTACAGACATGAAAACGAATACCCCTACTACAACTTTCAAATTAATCAGCAGTCTTTCAGTGTGCCATACTGGGTAGAATTGCCATCCACTATGATGTATATTTGTGTGCTATAGAACTGGAATGTAAAGACGAAGAATGACACTATTGCCCTTGTTATACGTTTTGTAGGAAACTGAGGAGGTAGTACCACAGCCGAAATTACCAGCTGCGTGGGATATGTTTAATAACACCTGCAGTGTTACCACATCATCATCATCGCAGCCTTTCAGCTACAGACTGGGGAAAACTTATGAGAATTGTATTGAGTGCACTGATATATGGAGTTTTTTTATCACTTTCTGCGCACTTTTTCCCCAGATAAATTCTACCAGATTTTCACTGAAGAAATATCAGAATTGTAAATTGTTCCTGCACAATCAGCTTCTACCTAAATCGAATTAACAATTACATTGTATAGAGGGCCCATGTGATTTGTACAGGATAAGATTAAACCTAGAGCTGTGATTTGATAGACTAACTGGCAGGGGACTGCAGTTCATCCTGTAAAACGACATCCTCCACTGCATCAAAGAAGGTTGATTGATGTCTGATGCAGAAATTGACTTTTCTTTATTTGGATGAAGCTAATCATGACTAACAGTAAAACCTATGAGTTGCTACATCTCTCATGTTCATCTCAGTAGTAGGCGTTTAGCAAAATCACAATTGCCAAGTTAAGAGATCGCAAGTGGTGATGGGTTAAACGTTTTCAGAATTTATGCTAGGGGAGGACAGCCAAGGCACTTTGCCATGGGCTCTGCTTATTTTGTGGCACCGCTCTCCGCTTACACATTTTTGAGTAATAAAACAGAAAGCCTGACCTGTTCCTTCATAATGGAGCTAACCTGGTTGTTATGTTTAGTATTTATGTTACCTGGCAACTGGATGCTGTTCTCTAGCGACGTTATGCTCCACTTCTGGACTCCAGTGTGTGGATTCCGAGACGCTGTGTGGCAGATAGTGACTGAGATCAGGGACTGATCAGGGGCAGTTTCTTATAACTTAGTAAAGAAAACTCTTCATCAATTACCACAGCGTTCTATCTTCAAAAAAGTGGCAATGAGAATGGGATGCTGAACAGGAGTATGCTGGATGCTGTGCTTTGAAGCATAATTGTTGAGTTTTGGAAATATTAAAGTTTACTCCGGATTGGAGCATGTACGAATAGAAATTTGAAGAGAATTCAGCCTCTGGTCCAGCACAAGACCTATTGATATTTTGCAGACGTGCCAAGCAGGAGAAGGTCATTCCGAGTGCTTTTGGAGGATGAGAAGTGGTGCTACTGATAACTTTACCTTTGAAATGAGGAATCAACTGTATGTGCTGCATGAACTTTCTTTACTAGCTGCTAGTGCCTTTGTGGGGTGCTTGATCCTGCGATTATCTGCAAAACATGTGAGGGGCAAGGATTATTGGGGGTCATTTATTTGCCTCACCTTCTGTTAATGGTAGAAAATGAGTGGTGACATTTGAAAGTGCAAGGGAATGATCCCTGGCCATGCCGGAAGGTTGTCTTGCTGGAACGAGCTTGCCATTAGCATAATCCTGACGATGGATATGCTGATTGTGGAAGGGTTGCGCATGTGAGAGTGTACATCACACAGGACATTGTGATCCTTGGCAAAAAAAGAAGCCATTGCTGGATTAGCGACAGTGTAGTTTTGGCGTTACGTATCGTAGAGCTTGGTGGGTGTGGTGATGTCATTGAGACAGCCACGTTTTTCAACGCCATTTTGAATAAGGGAACAGTTGAGTGTACATCATGCACTTCATGTATAGCTTTGTTTGGAGCAGACCGGGATACATGTTGGGGGCACTGGTGCAAGTCACAAATTTGTTTTCCATGCAGGATGTCAGCGCAAAGCACATGTGTTTTGTGATTGCCAACGAGTGTGCTGCCTGTTGTTTTACCCAGTAATTTTACCAGCTGTGAAGCTTTTGACCTTTGTGTGCCGCATCAACGATAGGCATGCTGAAGGTGTTTTGTGCTTGGTGACAGGCACACCACCTATCGACCTGCCTTGCTGTGGAACCATTATTCCCTTTGGGCAGCACCAGCAATAGACATGTTGTATATTCAGTGATGGGCACACCTGTCATTTGCTGTGCAGTAATTCCAGGAATTTCTATGACTGATGTTACAAAGAAGAACGATGCGTAGACCATGTGATGTAGAACAGGATCACAGCTTTATTAGATGTTAGTCATATCCTATAAAGTGCCCCACCAGGAGCAGCCTCCTCACTGCTCAGCCCATCCACACCAACTGATTCTCCCTTCCAATCCAAACACACTCAACATTCCATCTGACCTCATCATAGGCTGAGCAGCCAGGGAGTGAACTTCTGTAGGGAGAGTGCATTGAGTAAAAGGTACATTACAACACATCTCCCCCCTTATAGTGATGGAAAACATTTAAAATGTGTGAAGGTGATAAAACACTCGTTTCAGCAAAGGAGGATGCATTAATAACAAAATTATACATCACCCCCTGCTATAAAGATCATAACAATCAAATAAATGAAAGTTATGAAATATACAAATGAGTGTAAAGGAGGATGCATGAAATAACTAAGATTACTACACCCATCTCCCATTAATAATGATCACAAACAACAAGAGTGCAAATTAAATAAATACATTCATATAAACTTAAAAACAGTGGATACCATCCACCATAACTCACACTCCAACTGCGGGTACAATACAAACTAAGGCACAAAACTGCGGCAGAACAGGGATCTACAACCCTCTACTGCACATACTAACGACAGATCTACCACAAAGAAGAGTAATAACACAAACCCCTCTTGAAACACTCTTGAAACATAATATGGGTATATATAAACCCAACATGCACAACCAAAATGCACATTCCAAACACCTCCATGAGGCAACAACCACATACAGGATATCACCAAAACCAATAGGAGAAGCTACAGGAGAGGTAAACTTCCCACGTGCGTACCCGTAACGCACAGTCCCCAAATGCACATTCCAAACACCTCCATGAGGCAACAACCACATACAGGGTTTCACCAAAACCAATAGGAGAAGCTACACGAGAGGTAAACTTCCCACGTGCGTACCCGTAATGCACAGTCCAGTACATACTCAAAAGGTAACCGTGCACAGCCAAAATGCACATTCCAAACACCTCCATGAGGCAACAACCACATACAGGGTATCACCAAAATGTTCGTCGCCAGTGTTACAAAGAAGAAAGATGCATAGACTATGTGATGTAGAACAGGATCACAGCTTTATTAGATGTTAGTCAGATCCTATAAAGTGCCCCACCAGGAGCAGCCTCCTCACTGCTCAGCCCATCCACACCAACTGACTCTCCCTTCCAATCCAAACACACTCAACATTCCATCTGACCTTATCATAGGCTGAGCAGCCAGGGAGAGAACTTCTGTAGGGAGAGTGCATTGAGTAAAAGGTACATTACAACACATCTCCCCCTTATAGTGATGGAAAACATTCAAAATGTGTTATGGTGATAAAACACACGTTTCAGCAACGGAGGATGCAATAATAACAAAATTATAATCACCCCCCTGCTATAATGATTATAACAATCAAATGCATGAAAGTTGTGAAACATACAAATGAGTGTAAAGGAGGATGCACGAAATAACTAAGATTACTACACACATCTCCCCTTAATAATGATCACAATCAACAAGAATGCAAGTTAAATAAATACATTCTTAAAAACTTAAACACAGTGGATACCATCCACCATAACTCACACCCTAACTGCGGGTACAATACAAACTAAGGCAAAAAACTGCGGCAGAACAGAGATCTACAACCTTCTACTGCACATAGTAACAACATATCTACCTCAAAGAAGAGGAATAACACAAAACCCTCTTGTCTTGAAAAACTCTTGAAACTTAATATGGGTATATATAAACCCAACATGCACAGCCAAAATGCACATTCCAAACACCTCCATGAGGCAACAACCACATACAGGGTATCACCAAAACCAATAGGAGAAGCTACACGAGAGGTAAACTTCCCACATGCATACCCGTAACGCACAGTCCCCAAATGCACATTCCAAACACCTCCATGAGGCAACAACCACATACAAGGTATCACCAAAACCAATGGGAGAAGCTACACAAGAGGTAAACTTCCCACATGCGTACCCATAACGCACAGTCCAGTAGATACTCTAAAGGTAACCGTGCACAGCCGAAATGCACATTCCAAAAACCTCCATGAGGCAACAACCACATACAGGGTATCACCAAAATGTTCGTCGCCAGTGTTACAAAGAAGAAAGATGCATAGACTATGTGATGTAGAACAGGATCACAGCTTTATTAGATGTTAGTCAGATCCTATAAAGTGCCCCACCAGGAGCAGCCTCCTCACTGCTCAGCCCATCCACACCAACTGATTCTCCCTTCCAATCCAAACACACTCAACATTCTATTTGACCTTATCATATGCTGAGCAGCCAGGGAGAGAACTTCTGTAGGGAGAGTGCATTGAGTAAAAGGTACATTACAACACATCCCCCCCTTATAGTGATGGAAAACATTCAAAATGTGTTATGGTGATAAAACACATGTTTCAGCAACGGAGGATGCAATAATAACAAAATTATAATCACCCCCCTGCTATAATGATCATAACAATTAAATGCATGAAAGTTGTGAAACATACAAATGAGTGTAAAGGAGGATGCACCAAATAACTAAGATTACTACACACATCTCCCCTTAATAATGATCACAAAAAACAAGAATGCAAGTTAAATAAATACATTCTTAAAAACTTAAACACAGTGGATACCATCCACCATAACTCACACCCTAACTGCAGTACAATACAAACTAAGGCACAAAACTGCGGCAGAACAGGGATCTACAACCTTCTACTGCACATAGTAACAACATATCTACCTCAAAGAAGAGGAATAACACAAAACCCTCTTGAAAAACTCTTGAAACTTAATATGGGTATATATAAACCCAACATGCACAGCCAAAATGCACATTCCAAACACCTCCATGAGGCAACAACCACATACAGGGTATCACCAAAACCAATAGGAGAAGCTACACGAGAGGTAAACTTCCCACATGCATACCCGTAACGCACAGTCCCCAAATGCACATTCCAAACACCTCCATGAGGCAACAACCACATACAAGGTATCACCAAAACCAATGGGAGAAGCTACACAAGAGGTAAACTTCCCACATGCGTACCCGTAACGCACAGTCCAGTAGATACTCAAAAGGTAACCATGCACAGCCGAAATGCACATTCCAAAAACCTCCATGAGGCAACAACCACATACAGGGTATCACCAAAATGTTCGTCGCCAGTGTTACAAAGAAGAAAGATGCGTAGACCATGTGATGTAGAACAGGATCACAGCTTTATTAGATGTTAGTCAGATCCTATAAAGTGCCCCACCAGGAGCAGCCTCCTCACTGCTCAGCCAATCCACACCAACTGATTCTCCCTTCCAATCCAAACACACTCAACATTCTATCTGACATCATCTTAGGCTGAGCAGCCAGGGAGAGAACTTCTGTAGGGAGAGTGCATTGAGTAAAAGGTACATTACAACAACTGACACAACTATTCACGGTATTTGACTAGATATATAATACATATGATGTTTTAATTTTGACATAAGGTGATTTGTGAAAGGGATTTATTGCGTTTTAGATTAACACATAACTCTAGGCTTTTCATTAGAATTGCTATGGTGCCATAAAATATACCTGCGCCTCCAACATTTTTAGTAAACCTGGTCTTTACTACATGGTATAGGAGTGAAATAAGCAAAGGAATACTGGTTTCAGAAGTTGTATTATTTAATTCAAAGTTTCCACCCACTACACGGTGCGACCTCCTGGCCCGGTGATCAAACGGCAACTGACAAGATGCTATTCGAACCCTGACCAGTGACCACTCCATGCGCGGGCCATATTCAAGATTATATACACATTTGGTTCTAGTGTATCTCGCGTGTGCCGCACGATACACTATTGATAACAATACTACAACACTTTCCCCCTTACAAAAATGAAAAAGAAAACGCCATACCAAAATGGCTACACATTATCTAAAACTCAACAATAGGAGTTAATTCTAACAACTAATAGAAACATCTATGTAATTATAATCCTAATATCTAACAAAGCCCTCAAACCTTTTTGGTGTCTTATTGACACAGCCCCTGGTTGAACTACTTGGGCACATGAAGGTGCCCTCTTGGTTCAGAGCAGACAATGATGTTCCCTCCATCTGTAACCAATGCCCCCAATCAAGATCGTCATCAACACACTTCTTTCTATGATGCATGATATCAGTGATGGAGCAGATTCCATCTGGAGTCAGGCATTGTTTATTTTTGTGCTTCAGATAGACTGCATTTAAATTGCCACGCACATTTTGGTGCAAGTTAAAAACATGGCACATGAAAAACATGAAAGTGAGGCCTAGTCAGCCTGAAATGCATTTGCTGAATTAACAAGTGTTTTTTTTGTAGTGTAGAGAAAAGTGGCCTTTTTACCTTTGAAGATTAATAGAATGTGTTTCTCTCTATTCACTATTCCTGTCTTAAGAGACTTTGGCTTGTTGCATATTTTGATAAACATTTTCAGTTAATAACACCTCTTTTTATAATGTGTGTGAATTAACAAATGCACCAAACACTACACATGGGGCTAAATGCTTGTTTGCATGAAAAGCTATCTAAAACACTAAAGCATGTTGCTGTGTGCGCTGTATTAACTGTATGCGCTGTATTAACTGTGTGCGCGTTTAAATTTTACACTAAATGCATAATAATGCTATGTTTCACATTGCACATTTTTGCATGTTGTCATAAATAATAAAAAAGCTGATTTACACTAATAGCTTGGCTAAGTAAACATTTATAAGGGGTATTACTATGAGGGAGGGAAACATAATGGCTGATTTACATGAAATTAATATTCTCTTTGAGTCTGTTTTGTTTTTGGGCCTACAATTAAATGGCTGCCTGTGAATCCAGCAAGGCTATGACTTGCATTTTCAGAGAAGAGTGCATGTGCAGACTGTGGCAGCTTTCCTCAAACCACGAAGGAGTCAAGGCCATTTTGAACTGTACATTCTTGTGATTGTGCCAATGTACCAGCTAACTAAAGTATCCGTCCTGCTGCGCTGTGACAGGAAGGGAGAATTAGAATGAAACATTTTTCCTAGTAAATGTTGCAAAAACAATATAAATGTATTTGCTCATGTATGCTTCTTTTGTTAAATTTGGTATAGTCAGGATTTTAGAATGAGTCAGGATTCTGAGACCTCTTGCCATCATGACTGACCAATCACGTACAAGTTTTCCTGAACAATGAAACATTTTTGTGTAGTCTGCCAAGAATTAGAGTATAAATAATGACCTCTCTGGAGGCGGGGTTGGCTTCTTGCTCATTTTGGCTACTAGGTTCATTAGGCTTCAGGGGGGCGTATGAGCTCTTGAGAGAAGGAACAGATTAGACCAGAGATTCTATGGGTTAGGTACGAGATCGTCACAGGTGCAGCCTTGGGCGTCTGAGGAGAGTCAGGTGGGGGGTTCCCTGGTGACTTTCTTTTTCCAAGTCCTTGCACGTCATATTTTGGCACTGCAGGCCACATTCCTTTTAGGTCTGGTGAAGGAGGGGGTGCTTTCAAGGAGCAGCTCCCATCAGACACACAGAGATGCAGAAGAGCAGCAACAGATAGAAAGGCTATTAAGATTTAGATGCTAAAACTTTAAGTTTATGCTTTGACTAATTAATTAGGTTTAAAAAGATTTATTTGACTTACGCATTTATTTCTCTTTATGGGAGATTTTTGCAAACTATTTAATTATTGATTAGCCTTGCAAGACTATTTTTCTTAGAAACTCTTTAAGAGTTTTTGACTGATATTTTGCGCCACATTTTCTTTCCTACATGTAATGCTTATATTCAGACTGTAATATGTTTTATATTAATGCTATTTTTCCTGTTTTCCAAATTCTGTAACCTGATTGATATTTTACTAATGAATAAAGGGTCAGAGAAAAACTTAACTTTTGACTAAACAATAAAACCCTTTAAAATACTCAACAACTGTCTTTATTGGCTTAAATAATAATTCAACTCAACTCAAACAATCTTTATTTCGATCGTTAAGATCATAAAAGATATACAAGCAAACAACATTACACCATTGACAATAAATTGTGTTTAAAAATTGATTCATCAGTTTTAGAGTCCATAAAATCATTTTCTAAGTTCCAAAAATGCATCTTTAAGCTAAAATCATTTTCTAGGTTTCGGAGTTGCATTTTTAAAATATATTAGGGACAAATTGATCGTGGGACAGTGGAATCACTTATAATTCTAGCGCGAGCTCTCCACATTGCCGTCAGGAACTTCGCCATTACAAACACTGTAGGAGATGCAAGGTCAGTTTTAAGGACTCTATAGGCTGGGGCATAAGTTCGAAAGCCCAAGTTCCTTAGGTACGGTATGAGCCAGTAGCTCCTAATTTTGCGGTAGGCTTTGCAGAATAAAACCACGTGTACATCATTTTCTAACTTATAGTTACACGCAGGACAGTTGGGTGAGGCCTGGTTACCATCCCAGTTTTTCGTAAGCGACCTCAAGGGAAGAGAACCATATCTCCATTGTAGGAAGATTTTCCTAACGTGCACAGGGGACATGGCATCGAGGACATATTCAAAGCTATAAATGTCTTTTATCTTGATGAATATATCAGTTAAGCAGCCCTCCCTGATTGAGCTAATAGAACTTTGCAGCATAAAATCATAAAAAAGTTTAGAAAGTGCTTTCCTGGGAAGCCTTAAAGATGTTAGTTCAGGATTATTCCATAACTCTGGGACTCCAAGGGTCATACACATGTCTCTTATATACTTGAGCCATTGAATTTTAGACACTTGTATTGTTCTGAGAAGCTCCTGTAATTCACTTCTATAGTGGCCCAAATCTTGGCTACTCCACAGGCGCTTCCAATAAGTCAACGGTTTGAGGCTCACTTCTTCGCTGATTGGGCACAACGCCAAGTCCATTCTTAACGGAAGTAGTGGAGTGCTCGAGGGAAGAGCCGTCAAGTGTCTGATGAAGTTGTTCTCGGCCACTTGTATGGAGTGAAGCGGTGTGTGTCCCCAAAGTTCAGCCCCATAGGTAATGCCTCCTCGTGCTTGGGCCTTGTAGATTTGTATTGCCGGTGCCAATGGACGAAAGGGGGATTTCTTTGCGATTCTTGTGATTGCACCCGCCCTCTGGATTAGTTTAGTGGTTGCTTTTGTTTTGTGTGGCAGCCAGGTTAAATTTTGATTGAGTGTTATGCCCAAATACTCAATCACTTTAACTCTCTCCAGAGGTGTTGACCCCAGACGAGGGTTAGGGCAACTTTTATGCTTGTGGCTCAGAATCATAAATTTGGTCTTCATTGGGTTTATTTCTAATCCCCTTTTATTACAGAAGTCCAAGAATCCATCCAGGATCCTTTGCAGCCCCATTGGTGTCTTTGACAGCAGCAGGGTGTCATCCGCGAACATAATCGCCGGCACCCTACTGCTGTTCAATTGCGGTGCGTCAATGTTGGGGATTCTACGCAGGTGCTCTATCACCCCGTTTGTGAATAGGCAAAACAGGGTCGGGGCCAACACACATCCCTGTCTTACCCTGCGTTGGACAGGGAACCTATCTGTAAGCCTACCTCCTTTTCCGTATCTTACCCGGGCGTAATTATCTGTGTGGAGCCTGATAAGAATCTGGAGGATGTCTCCAGGGACACCCATGTCCTCGAGTACCGCCCACAACCTGACCCGGGGGACCAGGTCGAAGGCGGCACGAAGGTCCACAAAAACTGCATACAGTGACCCCCCTTCTACATATGCAGTTTTCCAGAATAGAATATTTAATCTCAGTATTTGGTCCACTGTTGAGACACCCTTCCTGAAGCCCGCTTGAAGGGGACTCAAGATCTCTGTCTCTTCCATCCAACATTGCAACCTATCCAGGATCAGTCGTCCAAACAGCTTTTGACTAACATCAATGAGGCTAATCGGGCGATAGTTGGAGGGGAGCAGAGGCGAGCCCTTTTTGTATATCGGTACCACCTCTGCTCCCAGCCAAGTATCTGGTAGCCTCATTCCCCCCAGGACTGCATTGAATAAAATCATCAGATATGGAGCCCAGATCATAGGTCCCTGCCTAAAAAGGTCGCCTGGGATCCCATCTAATCCCGGGGCTTTTCCAGATGGCAGGCCCGATATGGCCACCTCAACATCTTTCAGGCTAAAAGGGGCTGATTTATATGTGGTGATAATACTAGGTACAGATAACTCTAACTCCTCTGTCTCGGGGGCGTATAGCCCCTGGAAGTGATCTTGCCAAACATTGGCTGCAATGTTTGGTTCAATTGCGGATGGAAGGTCTGCGCACCCATGGTTGATGATTCTCCAGAATCTACGGGAGTCCCTATCAGCTAGGGACTCTGCTAGATTCTCCCAATGTTGTATATCCCACTCCATTCTAGCGTTATTTAAAAGTGACTTATAGGCACGCCTTTTAGATCGAATCTCCACCATACTGCCTCCCTCTTTTATGGTGGAAATAAGGTCTTGTTTAGCCAAACGGCAAGAACGATTATACCAGGAATTGGTAAATTGCCCCTGTGCTTTCGAGCGGCCCTTAACAAAAAAATCTACTTCAAGCTTCTGGATTAAGTGAGTATGAATTTGAGCTAAGTCCTCATTTCTGCCTGTTGTGGAATGTGGATCCCATAAGTCAAAAGCCTCCTCAAGAATGGGAATAATCCCAGCATAGAGAGAGGTAAGCCTTTCTCCGCTGGAGGCGAGCCTATCCCATTTTATCCGCCTCCTGTTGTTCTCTAGAAGGATTCCTCCTATCTGTTTCTCTTCGCCAATCACTTTCTCCCAGGGGATCGTGTATTCTAGCTCCAGGGTATTATGGTCACTGTCATGTCTTGATGTTATTTTAAAATCAACCACCCTTTTCCATGCCTTTAACTGTACGAGGATGTAATCAGTTCTAGATTCCCTCCCTTGTTTATTGAAGGTACATTGGGAAGGAATATCGGACCGAGTGCGGCCGTTGCAGGCTCTCAACCCATGAATGAGATTTAGGGTGTTGATCTGCACAGCCAGAGTTGTCCATGCTCTGGGAGGAGGTGCTTCCGTCCGAGGAACCTGCCAACTCGAATCCTCCTCTAGGGAGGGTCCATCGAGTAGACCAGGTAGAGGCTCAAAATGTGAGTTGAGGTCACCTCCTATTAGATAAGACATGTTCTCGGGGATAGTTTCCAGTAGGCAAGAAAGAAGCTCTATAGTTTTGGAGGTAGACCCATTTTTAACTGGCCTTGAATAGATGTTAATAACCAACAGCTTCGAAAGCCCTGGCCATTCAAGGACAACAGCCAATATGTCTACAGAGTCTACTGGATATCTTGAGGCTCGGCATCCTATATCCGAGGCCACCCAAGTCGCTAAGCCTCCAGATGGTCTACCTTTCCCACCCCAAACCGCAGGGATTGAGAATATATCAAAGCTCCGAAAGGGGGTCTCGTCCCTTGACCAAGTCTCTTGAAAGAGACAGACACTATTTAATTGCGTTAGTTCAGCCCATGCATCTGTGTCTATTTTATTTGACAGGCCAGCTATGTTCCACGAAAGAATATTTAAGGTTTGTGGGGCTTTCTGGATGTCTGGTTGCTTTGGCATAGGGATTGTATTTTCTGGCGGATAAGGGCTTTCTATTTCCCCCTCGGCTATCAGCGCGACATCTCTAATGATATCCGCTTTGTATAGAGCGTCAGGTAGTTCAGTAATCCCAGAAGTATCCTTCTCCTGGGTACAGATTGGGGGGGAACAATTCGGACATTTGTTTCCTGCCAGTCGTACCTGCAGCCCAGATGTGGAGGCCAGCTGTCAATCAACCATTTCAAGACAATCATAGTGGTTGTACAAAGGTAGGGGTGGTGGCTGATAAACTCTCAGAGGCCATGGTTCCTCTCTAACAACTCCGCCCCCTCCCATCCTTCTTCTCTGGACAGTTTCCCATCCGTGGGAATCACTATATGTATTTGAGCGGAATGGGGGTATTTGTGGTTGAATGAAGGGTATCCTCCTCCTTCCTTGATTGCCCTGCCAGTTTCCCTTAAAATTCTGGTAGTGTCCTCTACTCTGGGCCTTGGTCGCATATTCGTTAGGTGGGTAAAAAAACGAGAGGGGGACTGGGTGAATGTTGCTACCTTCGTCTTCTAATGATGGATTGCAGACAAAAGTGACTGTTCTTGGGTCTCTAAAGCTCACCAATAGGCAATCACCGCTGATTGTTTTTGGACTCTTGCCTACCCAGGAGACCCTTCTGACCATGCGAATATCGCTGGTCATGCCTCCAGGGAGTGGTCTGTGCGTTGAAAGCCAGTTGATGGCCTTGTTTTTCAAAGATTCTTCAGTTTCATATGAATTTGATTTTAATTCTGGTACCCCAACTAAGATGACAGTATATGGAGCAACCTCGGGTGGTAAATTGACAGTAACCGTTCTCGGTGCATTTGCCTTTATGTGTTTGAGATCATCCATATCATGGTTAGTGTTTAGGGAAGGTGTAGAGGAATTCATTAATTGCGGGGTAGGGAGCACTTTGCCCTTATCTAAGGTTGATTGGTGTTTTGTTGCATATGGTTGTTTAGCTGAACCGGTAGTCAATGTTGTTACAGGTTTAGGGTTTGCTGTTGTATGTTGGTTAGTACATGCATTTGAATTATTTTTGCCTGTCGTGGATGCTATTACTGCCTCATTACTTGTTACAAGTTTTTGAGTGACCGGACTGCTATTATGTTGTATGTCTCTGTTGGAAGGCGTGGACCCTACAGCCCCAGGTTTCCAGCTGTCCATGATCTGCATGGCTGTTTTCTCTATTTTAATTATTCTCGCCTCCATTTTTATTAGGCGTGCTTCTAAAGGACCTATAATTGACTTCAAGAGGTGGCCTATATCAGCTAGGGTTATATCCTCTTCTGGTAACTCTAGGTTTTGGTCAACGGTAGATGGTGTATAGTCGGTGGGGATATTACTATGCAGCTGCTGCGAATGGTCAATTACTATCACTGTCGAAGCTTTTTCCTGGGTATTATGGTTTAGGGTGGCTAGGGTAGGGGTGTTCCCTATTTGTTCTTTAGGAATTTTGGTCTTTTTTTCCCTAGTTGTATTTTTCCCCTGTATCCTTTTTTGGATAGCTCCTTCCCTTGTCCCTCGGTTAGTACTTGGCGTCCCTAACAAAATTGGGTTAGTGCTTGTTACACTCAATTCCTCCCTGGTTAAAGTGGGGCATAGATTTGGTGTGGCAGTAACCTCTCCCAGGTTTTTGTCAGTAGGCAATTGGACAGTTTGTATTGTGGGCAATGGGAGAAGACTCATATCCTCTACATCATTTATTGTGTCCTCGGAAAGATCTATACCATCGGATTGCTGAGCCCCACCCTGAGCACCATCTTGTGATGTATTTCTAATCTGCCTATCTTCGGGGGTTTTCGCCATAGCTATAGCACCCATTGATGACCGCTTAACCCACTCTATCTCCTGGGAAATGCGTCTTTCCAGGAGATGGATGTCATCTATCAAAAGGGAGCCTGCTTTCAGGAAATAGTTATCAATTGTGCCTTGGGTTGGGGCCGTTGATGTATGGCCGGTGGCTGCCTGATTAGCTTTGCTCCTGGTCTCCATTTGGCTCATGATTGGAATTAGGCCTCAATAGGAAATGCAATGGGAAATAATACTTTAAACTGGAGGACGGATATAATGTCAATACCTGATGTAAATGGGGTGGGCCAGTCCAGTCACTCACAGTCTCGAACGGCCTCAAACGGCCCGCTCTTTGCCCGGTCTTCGCCCCATGCTGCGTCCCGCGCTGCGGGAGTATGGGACTCTAATATAGGCGGGGGCGGGGGCGGGCCAGCAGGGAGAGCGGACCGGAAGCTGGCACTCGGTCTCGCAGGGACTCCTGGTTGTTGGAGTCCCCGCTACGCTCGCAGCCCTGCTGAGCCTCCTGCACAGACCCGCCTTTCCTTTTCTCGCCTTTGCTGGTGCTGCCCCACTCACTGCAGGACGATGCGGCACCCGCGTAGCGGGTGCGGCGAGGCTTGTGCTGCCTGAATATGAAGGACGCTGCTGGGCTTAACTCCTTCCCGATTCTGCCTCCGTGAATAGCAAACAAACTGCTGGTGTCCCAGCGAGGGAAGGCGAGGGACGTTGTTTTAATCCTCAGGTGGGCGGGGCGGGCCAGCAGGGAGAGCGGACCGGAAGCTGGCACTCGGTCTCGCAGGGACTCCTGGTTGTTGGAGTCCCCGCTACGCTCGCAGCCCTGCTGAGCCTCCTGCACAGACCCGCCTTTCCTTTTCTCGCCTTTGCTGGTGCTGCCCCACTCACTGCAGGACGATGCGGCACCCGCGTAGCGGGTGCGGCGAGGCTTGGGCTGCCTGAATATGAAGGAGGCTGCTGGGCTTAACTCCTTCCCGATTCTGCCTCCGTGAATAGCAAACAAACTGCTGGTGTTGCATTGCATTTTTGACTGTTCAGGTTTATTTAAATCTCCTGAAGGTAATACATGGTGTGAAGGGCCCAACACCTTTTTCAACGGTAAATTAGAGGTAGCATGAGGGTTTTGCATTGAGAAATTACCAGAAGAACTTACCGCTCCATCATCAGCATGACATCAGCTTGCTCAGGGGACACTTTCACCAGTTGTCTCTTGTTCCACCATCCTTTACTTCCTACAAAAGCAGACCCCTTGCTGACCTCGGTCACCCGCTCAGGCATTGAACATTTAGACTCTCCTTTCCTTACCTTGATTGATTTCTTAATTAAAACCCTGTCCCCGACCAAAGTCTCCTCACTTTTTAAGCAACTTTTCCTGTCAAAACTTCCCTTCATAAGAGTATGTTTTGCAGATAACCTTTCGACACTTCATTCAAGTTGATGTTCCTGCCACAAGACATCTCACTCAACCATGTACAGAGGAGTATGTGCTTCTGTGCCTGTCAACAAGGTAAAATGAGATACTCCAGTAGTGCAGTGAGGGAAAGTATTGTAATTCCAAACTTTTTGTTCAACTAACTCACCTACATCAAAACCAGACACTAATGCTGACTGGATCCCTTCTGTCACAACTTTATTACCCCTGTCCACTAAACCAATGGATGTAGGAGCGTACAATGCAACTTTTAGATGCTTTATGTCCTTCTTGCTTATAAACCTACACATTTTCTCTGATATGAAATGTGTGCTGTGTCAGTCACAAGAACCTTGGGTGCCCCCTCTAACAAAAATATCTGATTTAAACATGTGATGGTAGCCTCAGTATCTGATGCCTCTACAAAACTGAAATACATCCATTTCAGAGAAATAATCAACAGCTAAAATGACATATTTCCTTTCATGATTGAGGACAGAATACAGTCCAGAAAAATTAAGACCTACTTTTTCCCATGGCGCATTAGGGAACTCTGTTGGATGTAAAGGGGTTTTCAATGTCTGCCAATGCTTGTCTGAAAGAAGGCACATTTTTAACCTGAATATCCAAATAGGGCCACTAAACATGTTGTTTTATTTTAATTCCGGTCTTAGTAGATCCAAATGCCCAAGGTGGGCTTTGTTTATAATAGTACAGTGTAACTCAGCAGGTGGAACAAATCTGTCCCCCTGACGTACTATACCATTTTTCACTGTCAATTCATCAGACACCTGAGTGAAAATCCTCAAATCACCACCCAAACATCTTGAAACAGGCCAGCTGTGAGTAGTGTATTCGATTACCTTATGCAACACCTGCTCACAGGCTACCTTCCAGCCATCCTCAGATATCACAGAATCATATTCACGCACAACATCCACTAAGGCAACACATTCAATGACCTCCACCAATGAATTATTCTTGTCATCTTTTTCCATAGTCATTCTGGATAAACATTCAGCACGGAAATTCCTCCCGTCTGGAATATGTTCAACTGTAAAATAATATTCTTGAAGTTTGGACACCACTCTCATAAGCCATGCTATTGTTGTTGACCTTATTGAAAATATAAACCAAAAGTTTATGATCTGTAAACAATTCAAAATTGTGTCCCCAAATATACATCTTAATCTTTTGAAAAGCCCACACGCACACCAAAGCCTCACACTCTATTGTGCTGTATTATTGTTCAAACTGTTTAAGTGACTTTGATGGAAACGCCACGGTCCGTTCACAACCTTCCACTCTCTGACTAAGCACAGCACCAAGCTCGTAAATGCCGGAGTCCCCAGTTATAAGGGAAACACAATCATCTGTGCTGTTACAATCAACGTTTTCACTTTTCCAAACACTACATTCAACTCCTTTGTCCACTTGAAACTCTGGCCTTTTCTAAGCAACACCCGCATCGGTTCTACAGTTTGTGCAGAACAAGGTATAAGTCTGGTGTAATATTCGGCCAGACCGAGGAACGAGGCTTCGGCCTCTTCAATCGCCCTCACTAATAAAAATGTAGGTTTAATTCTGTTATAAGACACCGTGTGGCCTAAGTACTCTAACACTTGTACGGCAAATTTACACTTATCAGCCCTCACTGTCATCTCTCTAGACCTCAGGATAGATAGTACACTTTTTAAAATGGCATTATGTTCTTCCAAAGATTTTGCATAGGTCAGTATATTATCCAAGTACGCTTGTACCCCTTTGATATTATGGAATAACGTGCCCATAAGTTTCTGGAACATGCTACCTACTGATGCTAGACCTAAAGGCAGTCGTAAAAAGTTGGACACACCAAAAGGGGTAACAAATGTGGTCAAGTCTTGAGACGCGACAGACAAAACCACTTGGTGGTAAGCTGGCATTAGATCAATCAAAGAAAACAACTTCTCGCCTCCAAGGGTTGCCAACAACTCTTGGATTCTGGGCAGTGGATGGCAATCCACGATTATGTTTTAATTCAGGGTGTGCAAGTCCACACAAAGTCTGATCCCACCGGACTTCTTGCCTGCTACCACAATGGGAGACACTCACTGAGACAAATACGTAGTTTGAATGATGCCCTGCAAACATGAGCTATGCAGTGCACTCTTTAGTTCCTCCCTGACATGATTAGGAATGGAATGCACTTCATGAGCCACGGGCTGGGCATTAGGTACTAACTTTATGTGGTGTTCCATGCCCTTCACTAGTCCAACATGATCACTAAACACAGATTTGAACTCAGAAAATACATCCTTCAACACACCACCTTCAACTTCCGCCCTAGTACACTCCACTTGACACACTGGTAACTCCCCCACTTTGATCGGGTTTTTATCCCCTGGGACTCTAAGTACAGTCCCATACGAGCCAAGTCTCTCCATCTGACAATGTTTTTCCCTTTTTCTGCCACATAAACCTTCGTTACAGTTCTCTTCCTAAGCATTGTACAACACCTATGAAATATCCAATCATGTTGATATCTTTCTCTCCGAATGCTTTAGGGTTAACATCAGATTGTAATAACAATTTTTTTTTCCAAAGATCATTAAACGTGGTATTCCTTAAAATAGTAATTGGAGAACAAGAGTCGGCCATCACTTGAGAGGAATTTCATCGATCGAGCTGAACATAAAGGAACCTTTATCGTTCTTGAATCCCCCACACAATCCAGTGTTACTATTATGTTACTAAGTGTATTCGTACATGAACCCACTTCTGTTGCTACACTGCTAACATTTACAGGTTTTCTATTGCCTCTACACCCCCCTAGAAATAGCCTACTTTCTTAGATAGAATACAATGCTTTTTAATAGCTGGACAACCTGCAAAATTACTAATATAGTTTTTTTAACTGCATCTGAAACAACGTTGACTGTCTCTTCTGAGTATCTTTTTGTGGTTTTCCTTTCACATTAACAGTACATAAAGAGCTCTCTAGTTTTAAATCAGAAGTAGACACCACATTAACCCCAGGGTTGGAGTCATCAGGCATGACTTTACTAAATATCGCAGAATGTTTGATGCTCAAGTCTAAGTCAATCACTTCAATCAATGGTGGATTCTTGCAACTCAGAATCCGTTCTTTGATCTTGCGAGAGGCACGGTTGAATACAAACTGGGCCCTAATATAATTGTCTGCTAAAAGTCCAAAACCGCATGTGGTTGCCAATACCATGAGAGCTGAAATATATTCTTCCACCTTCTCTTCCTCCATGTGCTTCCTTTTATAAATATTATGTCGCTCCTGCAGGATATAAGGCTGATCAGAAAA
Source organism: Lissotriton helveticus (assembly GCF_964261635.1). Classification (NCBI taxonomy): domain Eukaryota; kingdom Metazoa; phylum Chordata; class Amphibia; order Caudata; family Salamandridae; genus Lissotriton; species Lissotriton helveticus. The sequence continues at coordinate 1,029,103,003 of NC_136067.1, forward strand.
CTGTTTCTTGAGCCTCGCAATAGCCTCCAAATAAACATTCCATTGTCAATCTTCAGAACGAGACCGTGGAGGGGGAATGGGTGCAATGCTATAAAAATCCTTTGTGCTGCTTGACCCAGACTCCCGAATAGCAAAGCAAATTTCCGTGCAGGACTGTAACCCACTGCATCTGGCCTCCCGGGCTTGCTTAAGAATGGAGGAGGTTGTGTAATCTAGTTAGCATAAGCCATGACAGAGGAGAATGTACTTTAAAGAAACAAATCCCAAAGAATGTAAAAATAGTAAGTTTAGAAAAAATCCAGGCCAGGCCACAGTTCTTAGTTAATAATGGCCTGGGGAGGGGTTAACTGTAGATAAAAACTAACCTCTTCCACCCAGACCACTCCTCACCTTCAAAGGTCACTCCTCGATAAAACATAATTATCGAAGAAATGCTTATGTCCCCCCAACTTATGGCATTCCGGTATCTTCAGCAGGAATAGAAGAGAAGGATTTATTCAGAATGTGGACGTCACATCAGCTGTTACAAGCTCCCTCGCTGTTATGTTGAATAGTGTACATACCCTGTAGCTAGCCCAAACCAAGATGGCTGCTACGTTGCATTATGACGTCAGCGCGCCTACTGACTTTGATGCAACCTCGGTGACTTTTGGGCGAGTGCTCGAGCTGAGACACACAAGAAGCTGACGGATGGCGTGGTGCTCTCGGCTTGTGCTCAAGCTGAGCACCACTCAGTCCACTCCGAAAACGACAACCACCAACCTTTAAGATGACAACAGGCAAAATATCCAGCAGAGCTTCCCTTGCATCTGATCACAGCGTGGAAATGTCCACCTGGAACACGGAGCTCCGATGATCTGTGTGTTCCCCAAAACAGAAGGCAGGTAGACCTTAGTGCTGCGTGGGTGAATTAGTGGGTGGAATACTTTTCCCATTCATCACCAGATGAAATAAGCGAAGGAATACTGGTTTCAGAAGTCGTAGTATTTATTTCAAGCTTTCCACCCATAAACGGAGCAACCTCCTGGCCCGGTGATTGAACAGCAACTGACAAGATGCCATTGAAGCCCTGACCAGTGACCATTCCATGCATGGGCCATATTCAAGAGCATACACACATTTGGTTCAAGTGTACCTTGCACTTGCTGCATGATGCACTATTAATGGCAATACTACAGGGAGGATTGAAAAGACGCTTTCGAGACATACGTGGAGGCCATGGGGGGGGGGGGGACAAATATGTAGCGAAGATGAAGTTGGCAATATTAAAACACTGCTTAGGGGTAGAAGTAAGGAAGGCTTTAAAAACTTTTCCCAGGCAGTCAGTAGAGGGTAGAAGTGAAGATACAGGGTCAGACACAGAATATGTGTATGCTATGGCTTGGAATGCATTAGAGAAGAACTATGGGAAAAATATAAGCATAGTGGTTGAGAGGCATATGTTTTTTCCCAAACTCAAGTACAAGGCAAATCCTTCGATCTATATGTGGCAGTGATGGAGCAAGAATTCGCACGTAAAGCGTCTTGCTTGTATTCAAGAACCTCGCATAACCCTAATAAAATATAACCAACATGTTTGTCTTACTAATTTCCCATTTATTCTGACATTTTGGGTATCCTAGTGATGCTTGCCTATGTGTTTATTAACCGTAATACATTTGCCACTAAATGGCCGCTGCTTGGCGGGGTTTTCTTCTGCGCATGCGTTGGTCACAATCACGTGACATGACGTATTCGCAGTTCTGGTGGGAATATTTGCGCTTGCGCACTCGACTTAAGATGGCCGCTATGTGTTCTCACATGCCGAAGCTTGCACTGTCGCTTTCCGCATCTCTGTTTGTTTGCACTAATATTAATGCTATAAGTTAGTAAAGTAAGGGGAGTCATATAGGGATTCCTGGTATACAGTGTATTCATTTATTTTCTGTGTTTTAATTTGTTTTCGCTTACTTTTCATGTATCGAAATCCGTGGACATGAGGGATGGGAATACTCCATATTGAACAGCCTTTCTGCGCATGACAGTTTTCCACCAGTGGATGAACTCTATGACATTGAACCCTTGCCAACCCGAGGTCCCAGCCAAGATGTGCCTGGAAAGATGCACCTTCGCCTAGCAGAAGAAGCTGACATGTACTAAATGTATCATAATTCATAGATGCGCTATTGTAATATTGAGACCTCAGTCATGGGAACCACAAATTCAATAGGCGGTCCCAAAAGATGTAAATTAGGACTTGTGAAAGTAAAATCTGGTTGGTGTGTTGACCTGTCCTACTTGAGGACCAATCGAAATTGGGGATTCTTACACTTGCAACATTTGGGGGGTGGTACACTGACCCAAAAACAGTATAACTAGCCTAGGTTTAGCTAGAGAAATTGTCCGACATGTCCGAATAGCTGACCTGTCACTGACCCAACGCACTCAATCGGTGACTGATACAGAGAGCTGCGGAGCACTCTGTCCGTAATTTCCACAGACCCAAGCGGGCTTTTAAACCTTAAGTGCTGGCGGAGCACTTTTCTGGAGAAGTTCGATAACCCAATCGGGGTTCTGACTGATAGCTGCAGAGAGGGTGTAGCGCAGGCGTTGCTACCGAACTGCGGGTGCTGGTCCTTTCCTTGGTGGTCCTGTCCTGATCCTAATCTGGTTTTCCTGTCCTGTCCTGGGGTGTCCATTCTGCACCTGCTGGCCTACTGGCGACTGTCCTTCCTTGGGGTTTCACCTGTCCTAACTGACCCGTGGCCAGGGTTGGTCTTCACACCGTTCTAGGTAAATATAGTGCTGGGAAATCTATTCTGCATCTTTCAATTTTCTTTTGCTTTAATAAAGACGTACTCTTGCATATTTGATTTTCCATGCTTTTCGCACTACTAAATGAAAAAGTCATACATTATCGTTGTTATCCTAGCACAGTCCAATTTTTCCCCCATCCCTTACGTACACTTTTCCATACAGTTCATGATATATAGATGTTCCTTTTTCTTTACCTTCCTTTAGCTAAATGAAGTGATTGCTCTGAAATATTAGCGTGTTCCACTTTTTACCCTCCCTATAGTCACATGTTACTTTTTGAGTCTCCATAGACTAACTAAATTCTCGTATCGTGTTCCCTTTTACCATAGTATACTTTCTAGCATGCTCCTTATTTTTCCCCGTCCTTTAGTCACTCCATGACTAGTCTAAACTCCTGAAAATTCTTACTAGCATGTTCCCTGTTCTTACCTTCCTTTAGAATTCTAGATGGTTGGCCTGATTTATTTCCTATATGGATATGTGCTCTTTGTAATCTTAGTTATTGACAGTTTATTGGTTGTAAACCTAATGCTTAATGAAACTGACGAATTTTAGATAAAGGTTTTCAAAACTTTCCGAGTTTGTGGTAATTACATGATTCAAATAGAATATAAAGCATATGTATTTTGGTGTCTGCCTTTCTTTTACAGCTAGCTCCCTGATCCATTGTGGTCATTAGGTACCCGTAGCAGTGGAATGGTAAGTCGGGTACACTGAAAAATAAAATAGGAAGGAACAAGGGTTACTGGTAGTAGAGTGCAAGGTTACCCGATTAATGAATATGGTGAATTGAAAATTCTTTGGGCCCAATGTGCATATGCTAAAATTATAGTCGGGTGACCTGCGCGCTCTATCAGTAATTTTCTGGTAGCAGAGCTATGGTTAGGGACTAGTTAAAGTTAGGTAGGACTAGTTAGGATAGGTAGGTAGGTTATTTGCTGTTAATTGTGAAAATAATATTTTCTGTTAAGATCGATCGAATATACAACTGATGTTTTATTGCTGTGAAAAATTATGAAATGTTTTAAATTGTTTTTTTGCTGCTATATTGATATATGTACTAATCCACTCGTTAGTGATTGTTATATGTTTGTTTGGAATCCCTGGGGAAAGATTAGCGGGTGGTGAGGAGAATCCATCGCGCAGTGAGGTCAGTGGCTTGAGGAAAATTGGTGCAGGTTAGGCAGAACTGGAAGCACTAATTAGGGTTTTCTGTATAAATGTATGAATAAATGGTAGCAAAGAGTTCGCTGGCAAAACTTCTATTGTGATATAACCTAGGAAGGGTCACACGGAAGGAGTAGCAGGTTCATCTAAGCTTGATTGGTAGCAAAAGGTGTTCACTAGTGAAACTTTTGGCTTAGTATATATCCCAAAGTGGATGAGTCGAAGGTGTAACAGGTTCACTGATGCTTGTGTGAAGAGTAGGCAGAAGGGATGTACTCGTAGTATTTGAAAAGTAAATAGAAAAGTTTACTTGCAGTGAAACAAATCTTTTCTTTCTAGACACTCGAGTACAGTGGCAAATGTGTTCACGTTGTGAATTAAATAAAGCACTTGCACTTTAAAGGGTAAAAATCGAAGCGTTTCTTACCTTGTGAAGGAGGGAGTCAGTTGCGGAGCTGCGCTGACGTCACTCAGTGCCGCGCTGGTATTGGTCGAGACAGTGGGCGTGTAGCTGAGTCAGAATTGTAAGGGAGGGGTGAGCACAGGAGCGTGAGAGCTCGTTTACGAGAAACGCCGCGCACCCATTGGTTGAATTATTTTGAAATCACGCAATTGATTGGTTTGAGAAAAATTGAAAGACTTGTTAGCATTGGAAGAAAATAGTAAACAGAAGAGCGCATTTGCGCACAATCTAGGATTGCAAAGTATATGTGGTATCCAGAATTTTTACCTGATCAGAAATACTTACGGTTCGCTAAAGAACAGATGCTAAAAGGCAGACCTTATAATATGTACGGAAGCAAGAGAAAAATGACTTTAGTAGACAAAGTTAAAAATTATTTCAAGAAGGATAAGCCCATCAAAACTAGAGAAAGAATTTTCCACCACCTAATACTCCCGCATCATTCATGTCATTTGACAAAGGGTATCACACCTGTGTATGGTTGGAAAATTGGGTGGAATATACTAAAAATGACGGAATTTTGGCATTTCCATTAGATGGTACTTTTAATAGCCGGATTCTGTTCAATTTGAGAACCCGCATGCATGATTTACATCCCAGACCCAGACTAACGCAATATGAGGCCTTAGAAGAATGGGAGATAGAGGCTTTTGAACGAGATAAACCTAGAATTGACAAAGGAATAAGTAAATGGTACCCGAAAATGCATGGAGAAGCCAAAGAGAAAAAGATGAAGCAGTGGAGAGAGAACATGATAACAGAAGGATTGTACCCTATTATGGCACTAGAAGAACCCATGGGAGGGGAAAAGACAGAAAAGACAAAGCATCTGATGGCTGGTGGGGATTTTAGATGATGATTATTTGGAGGAATTGTTAATGAAAAATCCGCCTCCTTATAATGAAGGACTAAGACCAGTAAGCGCAAGAGACGGCTGTCTAATACCTCCTTATTCGAAGGAGCCGAGATCTTTAAGCACAGGGAATCCATTCCTGAAACCTAATTATAGTGACGGACCAGGTATGACACATCCAACTGCCCCGACTTATGCCCCAACCCTGACTCCGCAAGTAGTGCATGAAACAAGCCTGGAAAGAGTACTGCAAGAAAGAGAGAGAAAGGCTATAGCTAAACAGAGAACTGAATTAATTCAGAAAATCTCCCAACTAAATACCAGTCCTGAAGCCTTGACAATCCCAGTAACTATTGGACCAGTTGTTCCTTTGTACGGGGATAAACAGGGGTGTCCAAAGACTCCAATTATTACCCCAGCTGTAGTGCAACCGAGAAAAGAGCCCTTAATTGTAGATGATCAGGCAAGTGAATGTGAATCTGAGGTTTCTTTGATGGATTTACCGATAAGGGAACCAGAAAGGGGTTCACGGAGGAAGAACACTCCTTTCAATTCAGGAGAAGTGCAGATTGAGTCAGCTTCTGGTACTAGAAGTGCCACCGTAGTGACTCCTGAAGAAATTGAAAGATGGAGTCGAGAATTAGAGAAACAGAATCCTCAGTCAAAACCATTAGATATTTACAAATTGAGAATAGAATTGGAAGAACTAATGGCTGGAAATGTGGGGTTAGACAGACTAGATACTTTTTCCGAGGAAGAATTACTGTTTATCTGTAAGAGTATCACCCGTAGTACCAGAGTGTTCCATGAGAAATTAATGGACACCGCGGCTAGTATGGGAATAGATATTGGGAAATCTAAAGTGTTGCAAAAACCCTACAGAGCAGAGTTCTCAGACAAGGATTTAGAAAACATGAATGTGTCAGGGAAAAAGGTACAGATCAGAGAATTATTAAACCTGCTGCAAAAATGGGGAGAATTAGAAAAATGGAAAGCCAGGTGGGCAAAGAAAAAGGAGGAGATTAGATCAAAACAGATGGCTTCCGAGTATGTCTTAAAAGAAGCAGACAAGGCAGAAAAGTAATATCCTATGCGAGAGGTGCCAGGTGGAAAATATGTGCATGTTCCATGGTCCCGACAGGATATTGTGTCCTTTACCAATGACTTCCCGAAATTACGAGAAAAGCCTGTAGATTGGCACAGACAGGTAGAAAGGTTTGCGAAGGTACAAAAATGCCTTTGGAAAGATTTGGATGGCTTCTTTGACATTGTAGTTCCTGTAGATTTGTGGACCGAATGCAAAATTGCTATTGATTAGCCTGGTGAGGAATTCCGGAGAGACCCCAACACAGGGGCTTCTTCCTCCGAGGTGATGAAAAAGTACAACCAGGTGATGTTGCATTTGAAGGGAAAAGTGCCTGCAAAGGAAACTGATTGGACCCGAATAGATAGAACTACCCAGAATAGAGATGAGACTGTGCATTCCTATTATGAACGACTGTTACAAGTGTTCAAAACGTACAGTGGCCTGGATAACATAGAAATGAAGGACATGACCCACTTTATCTATAGATTTGTGCTATGGTTAAGACCTGAGATTTCACAATGGATAAAAGACAATAAAATCTGTTGGCAGTCTAAACCAACTGATGAGGTCCTGAAGTATGCCAAATATTGTGAGGATGAGATGGCAGACAAACGAAAGGCATTAAAGGAAAAGGTTATGTGGGCACAGGTAAAGTTGGCGGAACAACAGGAACAGCAGCTAAATAAATTGACCAGTAATCAGAATTAAGGCCCCAGGGGTTGGAGTAAGCCCAGAGTAAAAATGAGCAGAGAAGAGGCCAAAAAGAAGTTCCCCTGTCACGGGGGCGGACAGATAGGGCACTGGAGAGTAGAGTGTCCACATGTACAGAATGGTAATGTCCAAATCACTGATTTAAATCCACAGACGCAGAATGAGAAACCACGAAAGACCCAGCAACAGGTAAAACAGAATCAGTTGCCTCGTGCACCTAGACAAAATTTTAGGAGCAAAGCACAACAGGGTGAAGACACCGAAGTGTGGGAAGTAAGGGAAAATAAGAATGCAGCAACCTCACAATTTCTGTTAAGTGACACGTTTCTCTGTGATGACACCTACTGACGGTGCCTGAGGGGGGAGGACGAGGAGTTCGTGCTTGGCGCCTCCTTGCCGGTGGACCAGTCAGGGCCAGACATTGAAGGAAAGGTTGAAGGAAATGACGTCACCTTTCTGTTGGACACTGGTGCTACCCGTTCTACTGTGAGAACAGCAGACGTTCCTAACCTACCCCTCTCGGGAGAAGCGATCCAAGTAGTGGGCGTTTCTAATCAGCTAATTAGTACCCCAGTTACAAAACCTATGAAAATTAAAATTGGAAATTTTAAAGAGATGCATAGATTTGTGGTCTGTGACTCCAGTCCTGTAAACCTATTGGGGCAAGATTTGCTGTGCAAAATGAATTGCACTATCTTTTGCACACCAAATGGCGTTGAAATTCAAACCCCTGACGAAGATGGAATTTACAAATTAATGTTAGCACGACCAGACTCTGAAATTAAAAGACTGACAATGCAAGACTTGCCTGAAGAACTTCAAGGAACAGTGAAACCAGAAGTATGGGATTTTACTGGAAAAGATGTAGGATTAATGGAAAATGTTGACCCAATTAAAATAGCCATAAAGGAAAATGCAGCATACCCAAATATTAAACAGTACAAAATGAGTGCAGAAGTTAAAGCAGGAGTTGCCATTGAAATAAAAAGATTGTTAGAAGCAAACATCATACAAGAAGTAATGAGCAGCCCATGTAATTCGCCAATAATTGGAATCAAGAAACCTAGTGGAAAGTACAGGGTAGTACAGGACCTGCGCAAGGTTAACAAAATTGTGGTTCCTTGTTGTCCTGTCGTGCCAAACCCTGCAGTGATTCTATACCAAATTCCATGGAATGCTGGATGGTTTACCGTCGGTGACCTATGTCATGCATTCTTTTCAATCCCATTGCATCCAGACAGCAAATTTCTTTTCTCATTTGAATTCGACAGTCACGTGTATGTCTGGAATCGCGTCCCTCAGGGGTATACAGAAAGCCCCTCAATCTTTAATAAGATTTTGAAAAAATGCCTTGAGACCCTAATTTTGCCCGGAAAATTAGTTTTGGTGCAATACATAGACGACCTCTTGGTGGCGTCTAAAAGTCGAAGAGACTGTGTAATCGACACCATTGCCTTGCTAAACCATCTAGGTGAGGGGGGCATAAAGTATCACCCGAAAAGTTGCAATTCTGTACCACATCAGTAAAATATCTGGGGCACCAGATAGAGAGAGGTATCCGGAAAGTCACCTCAGAAAGAATCAGGATAATCCGAAACATGGAATTACAAAATACCCAGAAGGAACTCAGAATGTTCCTTGGAGTTGTAGGGTACTGCAGGCAGTGGATTGTGGGATTTGCAGTCCAAGCAAAACCATTAATAAAAATGACAAAGAAAGGAGCAAGTGACCCTGTGGATTGGGATGACGAAAGCATAACAGCTTTCACAAAATTACGAGACTGTCTCTGTACTGCTCCTGCCTTAGGAATGCCCGATTATTCAAAAGATTTTGCACTGTTCTGTGACACACAAGGTAATTGTGCACTCTCAGTCTGACCCAAATTCATGGTTTGACTCGACGTCCAGTGGCATACTTTTCTTCCACATTGGACCCAGTAGCAGCTGGATTACCTGGATGTCTGAAAGCTGTAGCTGCAACCTGCATGAGTCTTGAACAGAGTGAGTCCATTGTTATGGGACATCCAGTAACTGTGTATGTTCCACATTCTGTTGTAATTTTATTGACAAGAACAAAAACTCAGTACCTCACACCTAGTTGGCTGACTAAGTACGAGAGGATCCTTGTAGGTGCAGGAAATGTAACCATCGAACGATGTAACATTTTGAATCCAGCTACCTTACTGCCCAGCTCATTTGCAGAGGAAGTGAGGGAGGAATTTGCACATAATTGCATTGACCTGACTGAGTTCAGTACCAAACCACGCCCAGACATCAAAGAAAACCCTCTGTATAGAGAAGATTGTGAACTGTTTGTAGATGGCTCATGCATGAGACATGAGGGAGGGGGCCTGAGCGCCGCCTACTCAGTATGCACTCTAGAACGACCAGTGGAAGCATCCTATTTACCTGGAGTTAAGTCTGCACAAGTAGCCGAATTAATTGCATTGACAAAAGCTTATAAAATTGGGAGAAATTTGAGAATAACCGTATATACTGATAGCCAGTACGGTTATGGGGTTGTGCATGACTTTGGCCAATTGTGATTACAGAGGGAGTTCCTGACTTCTTCAGGCACCCCTATCCGAAATGTGAAATTCGTGCAGGATTTACTGGAAGCAATCCAGTTACCAAAAGAATAGGCTGTGGTCAAGTGTGCTGCTCACAAATCTGGCAATGACGATGTGACAGCAGGTAATTGTTACGCTGACCAGTTAGCCAAACATTGTGCAAAATACAAAATGGCAATCAACATAAAGGTTGGGGGAAACGGAAGCAGCTGCCAACTTTTGATGCTAGAGGGAGTGAATACATGGGAGGAAGTGAGAGACTTACAGGAAGCAGCAGACCCACAGGAGAGGCAAAGATGGAGAAGCTTTGGTTGTCGTAGGAGGCATGAAGATGGTGTCATTGTTTACCTTGATGATATGCCTGTGTTGCCAGACTGTATGCTTGCTCCTATGGCTAGGCTGATCCATGGAGACACCCATGTAGGCAGAGATGCGATGATTCGCATGTTCCGCCAAACATGGTTCAATTCGAAATTCAGAAGCGTAGCAGAAGCACTCTGCCAGAGGTGTTTGACCTGCCAACAATTTAACCCTGGAAAGAAAACCATAGTATTGCCAGGGAAAATTGGAAAGGCAGAAGGCCCTTTTATTAGATTACAACTTGACTTCATTCAGTTGCCCCCTTGTCGAGGAATGAAATACCTACTTGTCATTGTCTGCCTGTTTTCAAAATGGGTGGAAGCTTTCCCTGCACGAAGAAATGACAGTATCACAGTGGCAAAATTGTTACTTAGGGAATTAATACCTCGTTACGGTTTCCCATTCTTAATTGAATCGGACAGAGGAAGTCATTTTCAGAATGAAATAATAAAACAGATCTGTGAAGCATTCAAAATCACGCAACATCTGCACTGTGCATATCGTCCAGAGGCTTCTGGAGTGGTAGAGCAGATAAATGGCACAATCAAATCGAGATTGGGAAAGATGTGTGAATACACTCAACTGGAATGGCCAGATGCTCTTCCTCTAGTGCTGATGGGACTCAGAAGTATTCCAGATCGGAACACGGGCTTGAGTCCCCATGAAATCCTGATGGGAAGAGCAATGCGGCAAGCATGGGTGCCAGGATACAAATTAATAAGCATATCTGATGATTTGGTACTGGAATACTGTAAGGAACTGGCTTACCAAGTGCATTCTATATCTCGCCAGGTTGGGGGAGAAGATGTCGCCAGACCAACGACTCCAGCACATAACCTGAATCCAGGTGACTGGGTCGCAATAAAGAAGCACACTCGGAAAAGTTGCCTTGAACCCAGGTGGGGAAAGCCACGACAGGTGATCCTGGTAACCACCACAGCTGTAAAGTGTGCAGGAGTACCTCGCTGGATCCATGCCAGCCACACGAAGAAAGTGACTGAACCAGACCTAACTGAAGCTGAAGGTTGCGCAGCTGAGGGATCCCAAGACATCGGTCCTGAAGTAGCTGAAGAACAACCGAGCTCCAGTCAAGAAGATTGGGTTCCAATTATCGATCTGACAATCGACCCTATACGAACTAGGAGTCAAGCTCAACTAGATAGACAGTGGGATAATAGTGAGGACGAGACAGGTGAAGAAGAAGCTACTCAGATCATCGAAATCCATGTAAAATCTGATTCTGAGGAGGAACAGGTAGGGAGAGAGCAGGTAATTGACACTCCTCCAAAAACACCTGCACCAGAAAAGGGACAGATAGAAATTAGGGCGGAAGTTCATGCGGAAGAAAATCAAGAGTTCGAAGAGCTTGAACAGGAACAGGTAGGGTTAGACAATTGTGTTCAGGAAGAAGAGACCGAAACAGGTCAAAGCCAAGCTCAGCAAACACCTGAACGAGGCCAGTTTAGGGACCAGGCAGAAGAAACAGATGAAAGACCTGGACCTAGTCAGTTAGGGAACAATACAGGAATAGAACTTGAATCCAATGTGCCACAGCTGAAGGAAAACAAAAGAGTGTTTGAAAAAGGCCAAGACACAGTACCAGTTAAAAGACTCCGAAAAGGTGACTCTGTTCCTCGATTTGTAAAAAGGCTAAGATTGCGTTTAAAAACAATAAACGAAGAACCTAACCAAATAAATGAGGTTTCGAGTCAAACAGACCCAGTGGTGACAAAGCAAAGGAGAAGAAGTGCTCGCATTAAAAAGCTGAATAACAAGTATTCGAGCCCTGAATGGACTTACTATGTACTGGAAGAATTTGAGAATCTGGAAATAAGTGACGCAAGTACTGAAAGTGACGGAGAATTGATTGCTGAACAGAGCAAAGACGAAGCAGAACCACCCTGAAAAAGTTACTCGAGTAAGCAAATTGTGCAGAGTTACAAAGAGGAGTTGAAGCTTCTTTTGAGACGAAATGTCTGATTCTTCTGAGAATGGGAGACCGAGACGAAGTTGTTGTAAAACATGCTGCCAAGTATGTTTATGTAGTGTAGCAATAGTACTGATCCTCTGGATAGGACTAACAATAACCCTTCCTTCTATGATGAGCAAAAACCCAAGTTTGTACCCAAATAATAATTTACCTGACGACACTGTAGAATCACATACTAGAAGGACACCACGAAGAGTAGATTCATTGGACAAATCACTTAGCCTGAAACGGAGACAATTAGACTTAGAAGCACCAGATGAGGAAGGATTACACTTTAACAAAATTAAGAACAAGACACATTTAAATGTTTTCGCAAACCTGTTATTGCATTATGTAGAAACTATGGAAATAGACGACTGTTATGTCTGCATGAAGCTACCTACTTCTGTAGCTGAAGGCGTGACTTATCATCACCTGCCCTTAACCTATGGAATTTCCTGTAGTATACTAACTAGCTTATTTTACAAAAGAGGACCTTTACAGTATTACTATTCAAACTCTGACGTGACGTTTTCTGAACTTCCTGTTCGAAGAAACCTGAATCCTGTACATACGACTAGAGATGTAGCTAAGTACATGAGTGATTATTTTCTAACAGTAGGGAAAATTAATATAGATGATGCACACATAAATAACCTGACCTGTTCCTTACATGAAAAGGAAAAAGAATTTCTGGACATGGTAGAGAAGAGAAGAGAGAGTTTCCAAAAGAAAGCCAAAGACAAGAACCATAAAGTTCCTAAATGGCCAGAGAGTATAGGGAGCACCCCAAATGGTGGAGCTAATGCTGCAATGCTTCTGGATTTTGAAAAGAAAGGGAAACTCTGTCTTACAAGAGAAATGACTAGTTATTATAACAAATATTTCATTGGTTCCAGTGAGTGCGAACATAATTACAAGGTAATTGGAGGTTGGGGTTTCAAAGATGGGACAGAGCCTGTGTTTCCTGGAATTTATTTTATTTGTGGGAACAAGGCTTACTTCAAATTGCCCGACCATTGGTACGGGAGTTGCTATTTTGGTATTGTCTTCCCAAAGATATACCATGTGGGGAAAATCACTGGAAGCAATGAAGAAACTAACCAATTAGTACGCACTAAAAGAGAAAGTGCTGGTGAAATTATAGGAGATATTTTAGTGCCTTGATACCTGCAGTGGGAGTGGTTCTGAACACACACAAAATGTGCAAATTATCAACAGTAGTAGATCGGTTATCTACCGACACTGCTGGAGGTTTCCTGATGGTCAATACCGAAATGGTTGCGGTCAGATCAATGGTTTTACAAAACAGACTTGCTCTTGACACCCTATTAGCAAAAGAGGGCGGAGTCTGCAGAATGTTGAAAGCGCAACATTGTTGCACTTACATACCTGATAAAAGTGTAGAAATCCAAAGGTATGTAAGGAACATTACTAATTTGGCAAAGGAACTCAAACCACTGGAGGTTGATAGTGCCTGGAAGAGACTCACTGATGGTCTTTCCGCCGTAGGTCATTGGTTTGCTAATTTAGGTAAAAGTTTTCTGATTAAAGTACTAATGCCAATTGCAGGAATAGGTTTAGTAGTATTCATCGTATTCATCTGTTGTAAATATCGAAAGCACCAGAAAAAGTATTCTGTGAACCAGAGAGGGGTAAAAAGAAATGTGGATGAACTTGAATTAGAAGAGATGAACAATCAGATTTATAAAAGGGTGAAGAATTCTCACCCTAATAAAGAGACAAAAGAGAAATTGAACCGAATGTTTGAAGAAATTGAATTGGACAAGCTGTGAAAAGTTGGCATCTGGTTCTACTGATTTGTGATGATATAAAATATCATCAGAGAGGGGATTGATGGAGCAAGAATTCGCACGTAAAGCGTCTTGCTTGTATTCAAGAACCTCGCATAACCCTAATAAAATATAACCAACATGTTTGTCTTACTAATTTCCCATTTATTCTGACATTTTGGGTATCCTAGTGTTGCTTGCCTATGTGTTTATTAACCGTAATACATTTGCCACTAAAATGGCCGCTGCTTGGCGGGGTTTTCTTCTGCGCATGCGTTGGTCACAATCACGTGACATGACGTACTCGCAGTTCTGGTGGGAATCTTTGCGCTTGCGCACTCGACTTAAGATGGCCGCTATGTGTTCTCACATGCCGAAGCTTGCACTGTCGCTTTCCGCATCTCTATTTGTTTGCACTAATATTAATGCTATAAGTTAGTAAAGTAAGGGGAGTCATATAGGGATTCCTGGTATGCAGTGTATTCATTTATTTTCTGTGTTTTAATTTGTTTTCGCTTACTTTTCATGTATCGAAATCCGTGGGCATGAGGGATGGGAATACTCCATATTGAACAGCCTTTCTGCGCATGACAGTTTTCCGCCAGTGGATGAACTCTATGGCATTGAACCCTTGCCAACCCGAGGTCCCAGCCAAGATGTGCCTGGGAAGATGCACCTTCACCTAGCAGAAGAAGCTGACATGTACTAAATGTATCATAATTCATAGATGCGCTATTGTAATATTGAGACCTCAGTCATGGGAACCCCAAATTCAATAGGCGGTCCCAAAAGATGTAAATTAGGACTTGTGAAAGTAAAATCTGGTTGGTGTGTTGACCTGTCCTACTTGAGGACCAAACGAAATTGGGGATTCTTACATTTGGGGGGTGGTACACTGATCTGAAAACAGTATAACTAGCCTAGGTTTAGCTAGAGAAATTGTCCGACTTGTCCGAATAGCTGACCTGTCACTGACCCAACGCACTCAATAGGTGACTGATACAGAGAGCTGCGGAGCACTCTGTCCATAATTTCCACAGACCCAAGCGGGGTTTTAAACCTTAAGTGCTGGCGGAGCACTTTTCTTGAGAAGTTTGATAACCCAATCGGGGTTCTGACTGATAGCTGCAGAGAGGGTGTAGCGCAGGCATTGCTACCGAACTGCGGGTGCTGGTCCTTTCCTTGGTGGTCCTGTCCTGATCCTAATCTGGTTTTCCTGTCCTGTCCTGGGGTGTCCATTCTGCACCTGCTGGCCTACTGGCGACTGTCCTTCCTTGGGGTTTCACCTGTCCTAACTGACCCGTGGCCAGGGTTGGTCTTCACACCGTTCTAGGTAAATATAGTGCTGGGAAATCTATTCTGCATCTTTCAATTTTCTTTTGCTTTAATAAAGACGTACTCTTGCATATTTGATTTTCCATGCTTTTTGCACTACTAAATGAAAAAGTCATACATTATCGTTGTTATCCTAGCACGTTCCAATTTTTCCCCCATCCCTTACGTACACTTTTCCATACAGTTCATGATATATAGATGTTCCTTTTTCTTTACCTTCCTTTAGCTAAATGAAGTGATTGCTCTGAAATATTAGCGTGTTCCACTTTTTACTCTCCCTATAGTCACATGTTACTTTTTGAGTCTCCATAGACTAACTAAATTCTCGTATCATGTTCCTTTTTACCATAGTATACTTTCTAGCATGCACCTTATTTTTCCCCGTCCTTTAGTCACTCCATGACTAGTCTAAACTCCTGAAAATTCTTACTAGCATGTTCCCTGTTCTTACCTTCCTTTAGAATTCTAGATGGTTGGCCTGATTTATTTCCTATATGGATACGTGCTCTTTGTAATCTTAGTTATTGACAGTTTATTGGTTGTAAACCTAATGCTTAATGAAACTGACGAATTTTAGATAAAGGTTTTCAAAACTTCCCGAGTTTGTGGTAATTACATGATTCAAATAGAATATAAAGCATATGTATTTTGGTGTCTGCCTTTCTTTTACAGCTAGCTCCCTGATCCATTGTGGTCATTAGGTACCCGTAGCAGTGGAATGGTAAGTCGGGTACACTGAAAAATAAAATAGGAAGGAACAAGGGTTACTGGTAGTAGAGTGCAAGGTTACCTGATTAATGAATATGGTGAATTGAAAATTCTTAGGGCCCAATGTGCATATGGTAAAATTATAGTCGTGACCTGCGCGCTCTATCAGCAGCAGTAAGGAGACTTGGCTGTCACTTGCAGATTTAAGGATCTCAGAGGTGAGATGATAGAGATCAAATGATCAATAGAACATGGAGCACAAATATTCAAATAAAATTGCTAGTCCTGAAGGACCCCACACTTGACAAAACTATAGAAGTGGCAAAACGTTTGGAAAATACCTCCTGGCATGTGAAAGAATTGGGAGGGGTCGCAGCCAAAGGTAATAATGATTCAGGAAAGGTTATTGAGGTATATGTTGTGAAAAAGTTCATGAAAAAGTCTCAAGAAGAAAGCATCAAGAGGGTAAAGGCTAAAGAGGGTGAAAAAGAAAAGACATGTTTTAGATGTTTCAGCTCAAGACACACTTCAGAAGCAAATAATTGTCCAGCTGCCAAATGTAAATGCTTTAGGTTTAAGAAGCTTGGGCATTTTTTGAGGGTTTGTAGAGTGACTGATGCACCTAGGTACAAGAGATTAGTTAATTGGGTGAACAATGATGGACAAGCACACCAACGGGAAGAATCAAGTGAAAATGAAGATGAAGATGTAGAGGTACTGTTGGTGAGTCTGAGCCTTTGGGTGAAATCTTATCACCCCCAAAAATGTGTAATTTACATTAATGGGAAAGAGGTGCAAGCGTGAGCAGATTCAGATTCCCCGTTGACATTGACTCACAAACCTACATGGGAGAATTGGTGTTTGGGGAATTGTCTCTTACAGATCTAGAACCTGGACTATACTGTGGGAGAAAATTACCAGTCGTAAGATACTTTGTAACTGGGTTCAGATTCCAACATAGAACTGCTCAAGGAAAAAGCATATGTGGTGGAGAAGGGGAGGTCCTGTTAGGATGGAAAGAGCAGTAGGCGTAGGTGTGATTGAAATCCTAATCATCCTAAACAGGTGTTGCTGGCAGACACACAAAGTGCAGGTAATTGGGTCAGAAAGTTTCCTAAGCTGTTGAGTAAAGGGTTAAGGTGTTTGAAGAGGTTTGAACACTGAATATATTAAAGTAAGGGGCAATATATGAGGCGAGAAACATCCTTCTGGCTCTAAGGGCTTTGCTGAAAGAAGAGTAGCCCATTGAGGCTTCAGAGTGGCTTTGCCCAATTGTAATCACAAGGAAGCCTAATGGAAAATGTGTGTGGACCTCAGAGACCTCAACAAATGCATTTGGGTAGATCATCATCCCCTTCCGAGCAGAAGTGAAATGCTTGCAAGTGTGAAAGGAGGTAGATTTTTCACCATGCTGGACCTGTCCAACACTTATCATCCGGTGCACTTACAGGAGAGTTCTAGACACTTACCGCCTTTTATAACACCTAAGGGAGCTTTACAGTCCGTCGCATGCCCTTCGGATTAGCTTCCACGTCAGTGGTTTTTCAAACGGTTATGCAAGATGTATTAAAATACATGTCAAAGGGGCTGGTATTCCATGACAATGTATTGGTTTGGGGCGACAGCAAAGAGCAACATGATGTGGTTTTGAATGAACTGTTCTGGAAGTGTGTGTGGACCTCAGAGACCTCAACAAATGCATTTGGGTAGATCATCATCCCCTTCCGAGCAGAAGTGAAATGCTTGCAAGTGTGATAGGGGGTAGATTTTTCACCATGCTAGACCTGTCCAACACTTATCATCCGGTGCACTTACAGGAGAGTTCTAGACACTTACCGCCTTTTATAACACCTAAGGGAGCTTTACAGTTCGTCCGCATGCCCTTCGGATTAGCTTCCACGTCAGTGGTTTTTCAAACGGTTATGCAAGATGTATTAAAATACATGTCAAAGGGGCTGGTATTCCATGACAATGTATTGGTTTGGGGCGACAGCAAAGAGCAACATGATGTGGTTTTGAATGAACTGTTCTGGAAGTGTGTGTGGACCTCAGAGACCTCAACAAATGCATTTGGGTAGATCATCATCCCCTTCCGAGCAGAAGTGAAATGCTTGCAAGTGTGATAGGGGGTAGATTTTTCACCATGCTAGACCTGTCCAACACTTATCATCCAGTGCACTTACAGGAGAGTTCTAGACACTTACCGCCTTTTATAACACCTAAGGGAGCTTTACAGTTTGTCCGCATGCCCTTCGGATTAACTTCCACGTCAGTGGTTTTCAAAGGGTTATGCAAGATGTATTAAAATACATGTCAAAGGGGCTGGTATTCCACGACAATGTATTGGTTTGGGGCGACAGCAAAGAGCAACATGATGTGGTTTTGAATGAACTGTTCTGGAAGTTGGAGGATGCAGGTCTCACATGAGGTCTGGATAAATGTAAGTTTAGCATACAGGAAGTTGAGTATTTAGGTCATTCCTTGACTTATGAGGGTGTGAAACCAAAATATACTTGGTAGAAGCGATTCAAAAGTGTGAAAGAATCTATTGTAAAAGCGAGTGCCCTTAAACCTTTTTACCTTTTTGCCCCAACGATAAGACTATTGTTGTTACTGATGCCAGAAATTGTGGATTGGAAGCTGTATTAATGCAGGTGCATGAAGGCAAAGAAAGAGTATTCGGTCGTGGAGGGCATTGTGAGGAGAAATGAGAAACTGGTGGTAGCTATTGATTTAAGAGAGAGACTGCTGACTTTGCTTCAGGAGGAACATGGAGGTATGTCAGCAATGAAGAGGAAAGCCAACATCTGCTTCTGGTGGCCAGGCATGGGTAAGCAAATTAAGAGGCATGTCTGAGATTATATTTCTAGTGCCTCCAGTGATAAATCACACGTGATGCAGAAGACACAGATTAGCCCAATGCATTTGCCTAAATGCCCATGGGAAAGAGTTGCAATAGACATCTATGGACCATTTGAGGGTTAGGGCGGGTTTGAGAAATAGGCTACTGTAATTATGGGCAGGTTTTTTAAATGGCCTGAAGTGGCATTCATATGTGAAGTGAAATCCAGTAATGTAATAGCCTTTTGTGAAGACATTTTCAGAAAGGATGGGTGCCCTGCGGACATTTTAACAGACAATGGTACCCAGTGTCTGTCCATAGAGTTTTGCTCCTTTCTCAAAAGATGAACACTGGATCAGGATGAGAGAGTAAAAATAATTGGGATATCGGTTTTGGATTCGATGGCGCTATAGAGGGATTTACCAACCATTGGATCTACCGGAGAGCCACTGGAGGTCTTAATAGTACACTAGAGGTTTTTGGAACTATAAAAATTGATTGTAGACAGGACGTCCCACAAGTTGGAGTGTTGCCCTGAAGAAGTCCCATGAGAACAGGGACGAAACACGTAGGCTGTTCCCAATGTGCATTTGTCTTTTTGTCTTATTGTAAGATTTGAGAAATTTAAGAATAAAGATGATGAAAAACAATCTGGCAATTTGAGTGTTGTGGAAATAGTACAACTTTTCCTGCTGTCATTTATGTAAGCTTAAGTGAGGTACTTGCTGTCAGTTGCTTGAACAAAAGTGGAAAACAAGCATTACGAAATATTTTGTATTAATTCTGGACTCTTTGTGTAAGAACTATATTGTGCTCCTCAAAACTGTGGAACTTCACGAAGAGATTTCGTTTTTTTCGGTTGACCCAAAAGAGTGAGCATTTTTTCGAAAAATATTAGGAACAAGCAGTGTGCAGGCAAAGTTTCAGCCAAAACTGTTTTTTTGTTGTACTAAAGTGCAGACTAAGACACAATGGAAAAATAATGAAGAGGTATAAGGTCTTTACCAAAGGGATGCTTGTCAGAGTAGATGTGGGCAACGTGAAAAGAAAGGGAAGTTTCAAACTATCTACCAGAAGACTGTGATAGAAGTGAGGAGAATACTGGCAAATTATCAGCTGTGAAGTGGTGGAATACAAGGACAGTGGCTGTGTGCAGTAATGTAGACGAAAAGGAATGGTCAAGAACATGTGATGATAATGGCAGAGAGGAGCGACAGTACAAAAGAGTACTGAGCTTCCTTACAAAAAGAAGACCAAGAGTGCTGGAGGATTATATTTGTACATACAAAGGTGGACTAAAGTAAAATAGCATGCCAATATATGTTTGTTAAGGAAAGATGTGTTATGTTTAGTATTTATGTGACCCTGCAACTGGATGCTGTTCTCTAGTGACAACATCCTTCCACTTCTGGAATCCTGTGTGTGGATTCTGAGAAGCTGTGAGGCAGAAAGTTACTGAGATCAGGGACTGACCAAGGGGTGTTTCTTGTAACTCAAAAAATAAGACTGTTTTCAATTACCACAGCATCCTGTCTTCATAAAACTGGTAACACCACTATGTGGTGCCAAATACTGTGTTTGTACTCTCCCTATATGCCTTACTATTCCCGAGCTGCTGCTCAGATCACACTCATAAGAGATACCCCACACAAGTTTGGCCCTGGCCCCACCAAAGTTTCTGTGTTGTCTGTAAAACGTCATACTCACTCCTGGTCTTCCAGGTTAATGGTCTGTTTATCCAGGGCCGTTTGTACATCGGATTCAACAATCTATTGGGAAAAAAGACATTGAAAAGAATGTATCATGAAATTTGCTTCTGTCATGCTCATAACAGTAGGTTCTCTTACTCATGCCCAAAATTCTTTTTCCATATTTTTATGCCGTTTTTACTTGTAAAACGATATTTCGCCCGCAATTGAATCAGAAATGCGTTGAGTTTTTTCAACATTTTAAAATTAGCATTCAATTTTACCTATTACATCCATAGTGATGAAAAAAGTTATGGCATGCTAACATATGGGTTTCAAGTATGTGATTAACTAAACCTTATTGCACCTGACAGAATTGCTGCGCTTGCCCGATGCTCTACAATTCTTTCAAAGCACCCTGAATTGTTCAAAAAGTGAAGGAAAACAACACAAAACGTGGATAAACTTTTTGCTTTGCCGTAGTAAATTTCTATGAATGCCAGCGGATCACGCACTTTATTGTGTTTAAGAACTGAAGGGATTTTGTATTTGAATCCATAAATGAAGGTCCATAGTATGTAACCTGTTCATCTAAATGAAAATTACAATGACCAGCCATTCATGAATCCCATTTAATGTGCTCTTTCATTAATGGAGCCTGACAGGTTTCATTTTATCTAATTTAAGTGGGAGGTTTAACCGCTCCCAGAACACAGAAATTGAAATTGCAACCAGCTGTACTACTGTCATTTCCCAAATGCAATTTAGGTCACAACTCACTGTTGTCCAGAGAGTCTAAGCAACCTTGTCTTAAAAGAGTAGAGGCTTGATCTCTCCTGATCTGAACATTCTGTATGGGTTCACTTACATCTGGATTTTTAAACCTGACTATGGTTGACAACAACAATTGAGGTAGTAGCCCCTCCTATCGGTCAATGCTTTACCAAAATGTATACAATCACAGTTGAGATACAACTGTCTCTACATCTGCCAGCAGACTGGTCTGGATACAGATGAGAGCTGGGAGTGAAACTTCAGGTGCCACCCTGCTAAACATCCAGCTTCCTCAGGGTAAGTAATGCCTCCCCTGAAAAAGCCACTAGTCAAAGACAGCTGTAGGCTACCGTGGAGCAATGGTCAGAAATAAGGTTTTGGAGGTTTGTGGGATTTGTGAATGATGGCTTTTACTGCATTCTCTTATTATAAATGGAAGATAAAGCTTCCAACTAAACATAGAGAAGGAAGTGCAAATGTCCTTAGTAACATTCTTGTGTTGTTTGTCAGGATACAGTTTTACCTTTGGTATTTGGTCATGCCTTTCTTTGTTTCACTCTTGACCAAGTTCGCTGAGTTCTTGCAACCAACGTCCGCCCGGAGAAAATCAGAACACCCAGGTAAGTATATCCAAAAGATTTGAAAACCAAAATATTCCTGTCTATTCCATCTATTGAGGTATGTTTCTCTCTTACATAGTCCTCCCCATGAACGTCAGGGTTCAATACCTACACCTTTCACCATAAAGTGGGCATACTTTTAAGTGATGTACTATTCAGCTTTGGGCAACCCATTGTTGGAAATTGGGTCATTAGTTGACTGGGGTATGAACTCTGGTCAAGCAGCAACCACAATCCTAGTCAGGATAAGAGGCATGCTAACCCTAAATTAACCTGTGCTCAACTTCTGGTAGCTTGGCACAGTGCAGTCAGGCTTAACTTTAGAGCTAGTGTGTAAAGTATTTGTGCAACACTTCAAACAGTAAAACAGATTCCACAGCAGCTTAGATTTTAATAAATAAAACAAGACCAGAGCGACAAAAATCCAATTATTAAAACTGGAGATATTGAATTTCAATGTTTTTAACTAAAATAGCGCCAACAAGCAAAAAGTGCTATCAAAAATATCTGGTCGCACCAGACTGGGATAAAGTCACAAGTTCAGGCCGACCATGATGGAGCGCAGGCTACAGGGACCCAGTTAGGCCTGCTAAAAAAAGTATCTTAAATCCTGGTTTTGGAGCATTGTGTGGGTCCGAGTCAAAGATACGTTGCGCAGCAGAGGCAATGCGTCGCTTACTAAGTGTGACAAAGCTGTGGTGCGGGATCCTGATGCATCGACATCGAGGATTCAGTTGATTGGAATCTTGATGTGAAGTCCGGTGTCAAGGCGATGCGTCGATTCCGTTGTGCAGTGTAGTTGCACTGCGGAGTTTAAGTGTCATCATCGAGCCTGCCGGCAAGGAAGGATGCAAGGAGCATGCGCCAGGTAAAGCGTTGCTCAGTGGAGGTTCTGAAGGTGATGCGCCAGCCCAAGATGCGGGAGGTGGTGGCAATGCGAGTCTGTTGCGACTGGTCTAATCCAAACAGCAGCAGCGAGGCGTCGGTCCTGTTCGAGGATGCGCCGCTCACCGCCGCAGCTGTTGCAGGTAAGAGCCATGGGGTGGTGGGGCCAGGTCAGGGAGGATTTGGAGAGACACCCATGAGAAAAAATTAATTCATTATTTAATTTTCCCTCAGGGTCGTCTCTAGAAATCTCCCCTCAACCAGCCCCACCGCTTTTACCTGCAGCAGCTGGCTGCTCAGCGAAGGAGATGCATAGGTTCTGCTCGGGATGTGTCACTTCCACTGGCAAGCACCTTACACCCTCTTCCAAGAGTCCAGGACTGGGGTAGCACCGCTTGGCAGGGTAGACTCACAGATGGCAGAGTCCAGGTGCAGGTGTTGGAAGCCTGTTATTTCCCTGAGACTTAAGAGCAGGAGGCGAGCCAGTTAGCCCTTGGAGTCACTCTGGGTTCTGGGGTTAATGGATGCAGATCCAATCCTTCTCACCCAGGCAAGAGGGCAGCAGATCAGCACAGCAAAGCAAGAGTCCAGCAGTGTTCAGTCCAGCAGAGTGGAAGTCCTTTCCAGCACAGCAATCCTTCTTCCTGGCAGAGTATCCACAGGTCCAGAAGTGTATTGAAGTGGTGGTGGCTGAGTTCTAGTACTTATATCCAGTAATGCCTTTGAATTGAGGGAGACATCGAAGACAGGACTTTAAAGAGCACAGAGGTTCTCCCTTCCTGCCATGGCTCCAAAATCAGTAAGGGGCTATGCAAACCTTTGTGTGTGGACAGGAATCAGCCTATTCATGTGCAAGGGAGGCCAGTCAGTCAGTCAAAAGAACTTTATTCGAATGTTCATAGTAACATCCATAAAAGCATATTTCAGTAAATACACAGTTAACACATAAAATTCATATATTACTAAGAGTCATATAAAGTAAAAGATCACACACAGAATATACAGTAAAAATTTATAAATATATACAGTTATATTAGTTAAAAATATTTCTCTCGGCACAACACAGTTATCCCTCCATACTTCCCCTAAATTTGATTGCAAGTTTTAAAAAGCTACATACAAATAAAGTGCAGTCACAGCTTAATAGTTGGAGGTAATAAAGTGCTGGTCGGATTTGTGCAAAATTCAATTGTTTGAGGATTGGTTTTAAATATAACTTCCTTGGTACGAGATAAAAAGGGCAGATGAATAAAAAGTGTGCCAGGTCTGGCCTCGATGGACCCCCCTCGGTACGGCCAAATAAAAGATGGAATAGATCTAGGCGGAACCTTGAAAGCAAAAAGCGATCATAACCTGACAGGGGCCATGACAGGTACGGTTCCATTTGCAGGCAGGTTTTTAGTAACACATGTTTCCGGACACTGTCTTTCTTTAATTCGGCCTCCTCCCGGGCTAAATAACTAGAAGCAATGAAGGTCTTCTTCACAAAAATAACGTCTGATTTAGTAACAAGCTCTGGGGTTGCAAAAAGGTCAGGACGCCCTAGTTCAGATAAGCATTTGCTTATATATTTGAGCCAGGGGACTTTGGATCCATTTTCCCACGTTAATGCTTCTTTCAGGATTTGTTGAGTGAGGGGTATTTCAGTATTTGTCCAACAGTTCAGCCAGCAAAGTATAGGATTTACGGCTATTCTGTCACTCAAATAGGGCATACCTAATTCTTCATGGACAGAAAAGTTGCCTGTGCCCCTTGGTACCCTCAAAACCCATTTTAAAAAGCTATTTTCTGCAACCTCCAGCCCTCTAGGAGAAGTAAACCCCCATAGCTCACTTCCATAACATGCAATAGATATGCTTTTTGCTTGATAGAGTTGGAGCAGTGCAGCCACCGGACTATTGCCCATTTTTCTTACAAAGTCAAGTATGGCTGCATTGGCCCTGGTTACCTCTCCCGTTTTCCTCTGTACTGTGGGTCCCCAGTTCAGCTGATGGTCAAAAAGGACACCCAAAAAAGAGAATGTCTTGGCCACGGGGATTTTTTCCCCGTTAACATTAAAGGAGTTTGGCTTTTTATTCCCCAAGCCTACCTTCATGACATAGGATTTTGAGTTGTTAATACTCAGGTCTCGTGACTTCATGAAGTCATGAAATGCTTTTAACAGGGTTTTTTAGGCCTATTGCAGTCCTGGATATCAGGACTGCATCGTCCGCGTAAAGCAGTACCGGCAGTCCTTTCCGGCCAACATAGGGGTAGTCAACTCCCGTGCCCAAGAGATACTCCTCTAGATCGTTAATGTACAGGTTGAAGAGGAATGGGGCTAGAATACACCCTTGGCGAACGCCCCGGTGTATTCCAAAGTCCCTTGTTACTTTTAAGTCTTGTGTATATCTGACATTTGCTCTTGTGTCAGAGTGCATGTCGACTAATAAGTTAATTAGGTTTTGCTCTATACCCATTTTTGCCATGACATCCCATAGTCTACCTCGATCTACACAGTCGAAAGCCGACGATAGGTCCATGAATGCCATATGAATTGTACCTTCCCTGGCCATGGTATATTTCCCCGTGACCGTCCTGAGCCTCGGCGAAGCGGTCGCTCCCCTCGCTACTCCCTGCACATCAGCCTGCTTCTGCTGGTATCGTTATAACCCTGCTGTGCACGCTCTGCTCTCTGTAGACTTGGTTATCACTGCTATTTATTTATTTACTATAGCGCCGTACCCCATCTCGTCCTGCGCTATTTGAACCTCTGCCATTTTGTGTGCTTAATTGTTGTTGTTGTTGTTGCTTAGCCTCGCCTACCAGCCCCGCACCTGCCTCCCGGCTGCTCGCCCCTCCCCCCTCCACTATCTATATATGACAGATGCTTTTACGCGCAGCGTCCACGCGCAGCGGTCGCGCCCCAGTTGCGCCGAAGGTGCGCCAAAGGTAAGCCCGTCTACGCCCGTCCGTGCCAAGCCCGTGCCCAGCGCCAGACCCCCTGGCCCCCATCCCACCCACCCCACCCGCATTACATACGACGCCTCCACCCTCGTAGCCCTAAATCCCGGCCGTCTCCCCAACTGCGCCCAAGCCGCTCCTGGACACACCCATGGACCCTTCACATGCAACTCATGCAAGTATGACGGCACCAAGTCCAACTCCACATCCACGAACACCAAACAGAGATCTGATACCAACCACCTAAAATGTATCCTGCTCAACACCCGCTCGGTCCACAGACACGCCATCGACCTTTGGAATCTACTAGACACCATCTCTCCGGACGTCGCCTTCCTAACAGAAACATGGATGAACGCCTCCTCAGCCCAAGACATCGCCATTGCCATACCGGAAGGATACAAGATCATCCGTAAGGACCGCATCAAGCAAACAGGAGGAGGCATCGCCATCGTCCATAAGAACTCCATCCGCATCTCAACCAGCTCAGACGCTAACCTCGCAGCCGCCGAACACCTTCACTTCCAGATCCACACCGACCCCAAGACCACACTCAGAGGCACACTCCTCTACAGGCCACCAGGACCCCGTGCACAATTCAGTGAAGACATCACTGACTTCATCACCCCACACGCCCTCCCCTCCGAGGACTACATCCTACTGGGAGACCTCAATTTTCATCTGGAAAAGAGCAATGACAGCAACGCCACCACCCTACTGGACAATCTCGCCAACCTCGGACTCAAACAACTTGTTAACACCCCCACTCACTACGCAGGTCACACACTCGACCCCATCTTCACCTCCAGCAAACATATCTCCTTCAGTCACACCACAGCTCTCCATTGGACGGACCACAGCTGCGTTCACTTTGTCTACAAAAAGACCACAACCCACAACCATCCTCAACCTACTCTGCGAAGAAACTGGAACAAAATCACCATCGACCAGATCTCCTCATCGCTTCTTCAAAACCCCCCTGCCCACTCTTCGAACCCCAACCAAGCAGCCACTAACTTCACTCAATGGCTAACCAACAGCGCCGACAACCTAGCACCTTTGAAAAAACGCCAAAACAAACTAGGCAGCAAAAACGCCCCCTGGTTTAACGATGATCTTAAGAAATCCAAGAAACTCTGTCGCTCCCTCGAGAAGGCCTGGAAAAAAGACCCAAACACCAGCACCAAGGACGCCTTCAAAAACGCCACCCGCACACACCACCAACTGATCCGGACTGCCAAGAAAGCTGCACTTAAAGACTGACTAGACAACAACGCCCACAACAGCAAGGAATTATTCAACATCGTCAAAGAATTTACCAACCCCTCAGCCAACTCCAACGACATCACTCCCTCTCAAACCCTTTGCGACACCCTAGCCTCGTTCTTCCATGACAAAATCGCAGACATCCACAACAGCTTCGACAACCAACCCGGAGACCAACCCTCCCAACCTTCTGCCGTACCCCCACACCCCCCCGAACATCCTCAACAACTGGAACCCTATCTCCACCGAGGACACCATTCGCCTGATGAATTCCATTCACTCTGGCTCCCCTACAGACCCATGCCCTCACCATATCTTCAACAAAGCAGACTCCATCATAGCACCACACCTCCGGGACGTCATCAACTGCTCCCTCAACTCCGCCACCTTCCCGGAAAGCTGGAAACACGCCGAACTCAGCGCCCTTCTGAAAAAACCCACAGCCGACCCTACCGAACTCAAAAACTACCGCCCCATCTTGCTCCTACCATTCCCGGCCAAAGTCATCGAGAAAGCGGTCAACAACCAGCTCGCCGCCTTCCTCGAAACCAACAAATCCCTCGACTCCTCACAGTCCGGCTTCCGAGCCAAACACAGCACTGAGACCGCCCTCATCGCAGCAACAGACGACATTCGAACTTTACTGGACAATGGAGACACAGTCGCCCTCATCCTCCTTGACCTCTCCGCAGCCTTCGACACAGTCTGTCATAGCACCCTCCTACAACGCCTCAGAAACATCGGAATCCAAGGAAAAGCACTGGAATGGATCACCTCGTTCCTTACCGGAAGAACTCAGAGAGTCCGCCTTCCACCATTCAAGTCAGAGGCCACTGAAGTCATTTGCGGCGTGCCACAAGGATCTTCACTCAGCCCCACCCTCTTCAACGTATACATGAGCCCCCTCGCGACCATCGCACGCCAACACAACCTCAACATCATCTCCTACGCTGATGACACTCAACTGATCCTCTCACTCACCAAAGACCCGAACACCGCCAAAACCAACCTACATGAAGGAATGAAAGAAGTAGCCGAGTGGATGAAGCACAGCCGTCTGAAACTGAACTCAGACAAAACAGAAGTCCTTATCTTAGGTACCTCCCCCTCCGCCTGGGATGACTCTTGGTGGCCTGAGGCTCTTGGAAAAGCACCCATCCCGACGGACCACGCACGGAACCTAGGCGTCATCCTGGACTCCTCACTCTCGATGAACAGACAAGTCAACGCCGTTTCATCATCCTGCTTCAACATTCTCCGCATGCTCAAAAAAACATTTCGCTGGATCCCCACCGAAACTAGAAAAACGGTCACCCACGCACTGGTCACGAGCCGCCTGGACTACGGTAACACCCTATACGCCGGTACCACCGCAAAACTTCAGAAAAAACTCCAACGCATCCAGAACGCATCAGCCAGACTCATACTAGACATCCCGCGTAAAGATCACATTTCTAGCCACCTGAAAAACCTCCACTGGCTCCCCGTCAATAAGAGGATAATATTCCGCCTCCTAACCCACGCACACAAAGCACTTTACGAACTTGGACCCAAATGCCTCAACACTCGACTTTCCTTCTACACCCCCTCCCGCCTGCTACGCTCCTCCAACCAAGCCCTTGCTATTGTACCTCGCATCAACAAAACAACCATGGGAGGAAGATCCTTCTCCTACCTGGCAGCTATAACCTGGAACTCACTTCCCACTCACCTTCGCCGCACTCAGAACCACCTTGCATTCAGAAAGCAACTTAAAACTTGGATATTCGACAAGTAACTCCCCACCCCTCTTCAAGCGCCTTGAGACCCTCTGGGTATGTAGCGCGCTATATAAATTATTTGACTTGACTTGACATGATCATGTACAGGTTCAGACACTGGGTAATCGTTGAATGACCAGGCCTGAATCCGTATTGAATTTGGGGAAATTACATTATTTTCATCTGCCCAGGCTGTTAATCTATTTAAAATTATACCCCCTACCACTTTTGCTACAGAATTAATTAGAAATATTGGTCTATAGCAGAGTGGGCTGCTACGATCTCCTTTTTTGAATACAGGTACTATAGTGGAAATCCCCCACGACTTGGGGCAACCAGAAGCTGCTGCCGCATTTACTACAGCGGTAAGGACTGGGGCCCATAGTGATGGACAGGATTTAAAGAGATCTGGGGGGAGGCCGTCAGGCCCAGGGGCCTTGTTACAGGTTAGGCCTTGAATTCCTTTTTCCACCTCATTTATTGAAAAATGCAAAAAATTCTCCATAGGAGTAGTAAATTCATGCTCTGCCTGTGGCTTATCACTTTTAAAAATGGTGCTGAAATGAGTGACCAATTCTTCCTCTGGAATATTTGTGCCATGGACCATATTACTTGGGTCATCAAACAAAGGTTTGTCGATAATTTCCCAGAACCTAGCGCTGTTACCCAAGATTTTGGGATCTAAGAGAGACTCCCAAGTGCTTACCTTTACCTCTTTTTTCCGTAATGCAATAATTTTTTTATATTGTACTCGCATAGCCTTAATGCATGCCGGGTCTCTGGGTCTGGCTTTTAGGGCCGTCATAAGGTCTCTATTAGCTTTGGAACAAGAATGATCAAACCATTTAGGGTTGTTTCCAGCATGCCCTTTTGCTGGCACCATCAGCAAAGACCCTACTGTTTCTACAACCCCCTCAAAGGCAGACAAAGTTTGACCGGGAGATGATGTGGGTGACACACAAATTGAAACATCAGAGCTACAAAGGTTATTTATTGAGGTGTACAGGTTATCACAGTCCACCATTGTCCATTTTAGGCGGCGTTTTCCATTTATGCACTTTATAGTTCCCCGGCCTTCGCTGCGCTTTCGCAAGTCAAGAATGCCTCCACCCAAATTGATGGAAATCGGATTATGATCACTGTGGGCATTCAATTGAATGCGAAAATCCGAGGCAAAGTTAGGGAGGTCCGTGGATAATAGGATATGGTCTATGTATGAACCGTTTGTATTACCTTTATAAGTGGGAACTTGAAAAAGTGTATGCTCCGCCATCTCAGACATAGCTGCAACTAAGTTGTTTTTGTCCATCAAGTTGTTAAGCTGAGTTCCGCACCAAGAGTGGTCAAAATGAAAACCTTTTATGCTGTTGCACCCTAGATGACCCATGGGCGTCTCTCCTGGGTTCCCACAGGGATGGGTATTGAAGTCACCAGCGATCAACAATTTACTCGACAAGTTCCTCCCATTTTCTCTCAAAAAGTCACACAACTGCAGTAAGTTGCATTCTCCATACTGATTTACTGCGTTGTAAAAATTGATCAAGGTCAAGGTATGTTTACCCCTTTTCAACTCAAGTACTTGAATGTTCCTATTGCCTGTTTGGCGGATGTTTTTATGGTAGATAAGAGCCAAACCTATGTAGATTGCCAAGCCCCCTTTTGCTCTTCCACTACTTGAGGGTTCTGCTGAGGTAAAAAAGCTTTGGTATCCCTCGATGTGGACAAATTTGTTATCTACCAGCCATGTTTCTTGCAGACATATCACTGCGTGTTGTTTAACAAAAGACAGCCAGGTAGGGTCACAAACTTTGTCGGCCAGGCCTGCCGTGTTCCAGGAAACCAAACTTGCGCTGCAGGACAGTCTAGTATCTATGTCTGTCTCTATATCTAGGTTTGCAGAATTAGTGGCTTTCGGATGGATAGGCTCTGTTCGTGTGACTACCTGTTCTTCAGTGATGTTGTAATTATATTCTATATTAGCTGGTTCATGGCTGAGAGCTTCTGGATGGTCTGTGGACGACTCTGGTCTATTTTGTAAGAGTGGGCTCTCTGATAAAGTTCTTATATCTGGGCCCATCTGCTCGGCCGATGATATACTCTTAATAGTGTTAGATTAATTTGGGCCCTTTATACCATCACTTTTGTCACATGTTATCTCATGGTTTGCATTGTCTTTATGTACAGAGGGGATCCGCTGTTCAGGTAGTCAATCAACCCCCTCCAGGTCTTACTGCTCATAAAAGGCATTAAATTCTTTTTGAAGTAGGAACATTGTACTGGTTGTTCATATGAGTTGAATAGGAGTATTCCTGTTGAGGTACCTGATATAATCCTTCCCTCCTATCTGGGTTCATTTCAAAATGATCTATATTTCTATGGTCCCTGGGTATAGCCCGACCTGGATATAATAGATCATCTGTATTGTAATGGCTATAGTTACCTGTAGTATCCCAATTTTGATGTTGATTAATGTGAGTGTAGGACCCTCTCTGTTCCCCTGGGGGATGTGAATACCTATTGTTTGACCCGGGACCATTTGAAGGATAAAAATAACTGAGGTCCATTATGCGGATCAGACTATTTGTAGAGCTATCCCTCCATCTGGTGATGTAACTTGCCACGCGAGTGCCTTTAAAGGTTACAATGATGCAATCTCCTTCAGTAGACTTAAATCTATGTCCCACCCAGTCTACCCTCCTGACATAGGCTATACGACCATCAAGATGTAGGGGAAGAGGTCTATGTGTAGTTAGCCAATGGCTCACCTTGTTTTTTGATTCCCCATATGTTTCTATTTTCCCCTCACCCAATTTTGGAACGCCTATCATAACTATTGTATATGGATGAGACTCGGGGGGAAGGTTGATGCAAATTGGCTTTTTGGCAGGTTTTCGATTTGATTTTTCAAGGAGGTCATTTGTGGGCATATTTTGTGACACTATGGGCCTTAAGGATCCGTGCTGATCAACTTGTTTGTCCAGAGATAGGCCCTCTGCCGCCCATTCACTCTCATCAATTTCAACTAAAGGAGACTCAGGAGCAGCATTAGGGTCTGAGACTGCTACAGGTACAGTATTATTGGGTGCATTGGAGTTTTTATTAGAGACATTTGAAGCTGGTCCTAATGATAGAGGGAGTGGTGACTGCTTAATGTTATCATTTAGAGATGAATTTTTTGGTCGTACGGTCTTTTTATTAGTCGATTTTAGTGGACATTTGGCTGACATCTCTTTTACTGGCACTGATCTAAGTGTTTCTAACACTAATGCTGTATTCTTATTTTGTGTGACTTCAGATTTCTCAATAATTTCTTCCAATTTGATAATTCTTTCTCGTATGGGCAACAAAAGGGACCTTATTAGATATTCTAATTGTATCAAAAGTGTATTATCACTTAAAGTTAGTGATTCAGTCTGACATGACCGGTCTGTGCTGCCTAATGTATTATCTAGCTGTTGGGATAACATCAGACTAGGTAGTGGTAAAGTCTGGTAAGTAGGTGTCTTACTTGTCTGTTTGGTCAATCTAAAAGTAGACCAGATGTCCTTAGCTAAAAGCTTATGTTTACAAATTGGTCGGGAAATTAGCCTCCTATTTGGTTTTAACTTTTTCCTGTGCCGCCTTTTTGATTTGGTTATCAAACTGTCTTTTTCTTTTTCGCCCACAGCAGTTTTTATCGGTAATAATCCCCCCAAGTGTGCCTCGCACGATGAAATAATGGGCATAACTTTAGGAGAGGAAGAAGTGCCTTGATGTGCCTGTAGGCTACAGGTCAGTGGCTGGCTACTTTCCCCACTGTTACAGATTATTGGTGTGCTTGTATCTGAAAATGAAGTTTCTCTGATTTGGGTATTTGGCAGACCTGTAAAGGATTGCATTAAGAGCGAATCCTGTGAATTTATTGTAATATCGAGGGTATTATTAGCAGCAGTAGTATGTGATGATAAGTTGGGGAAGCACAGGTTAGGGGATAAGGAAAGGCATCTCTCTGTGTTTTGAATTGCGTTTGCCACAACGCCTATAGTTTTCTGCAACATTATATCTATAGCAGTGAGGGTGGGAAGAGGTGTAGTAGGGGCCACTTTGTTCCTTGTAGAAGATCTGGTAGCGATGGGAGTTTTTTTGACTTTCATCATGTTATAATAAAATATCCTTAAATATTCAGTATATCTATGGCAAAACGGTTCAGTTACCTCTGCTCTGAATCGTAGATATCAATCAGTGGCAGAAAATGCACTGTACAAGAGGCCAGGAAATAAGATGAAAATTGTTTATAAGTCTGTCACCTTGCGCCGTAGTTCACGAAACAGGATCAAAGGGAGGTGGTCCGTCCCGTCCTCCTTGGGCCTCTGAGGGCCACAGAGGGCCCGCCCTTTGCCCGGGCTTAGCCCGGTGCCGCCCGCGCGCATCCCGCGACGCGGAAGCGCTAGTTCCCTTTGAAAGCGCCGCCGTGGGCGGGGTCGGCCGCGAGGAGCGCTAGATGTTGTGGTCTCCCCCCTCGGCGGCCGCGCACAGATGGCAGAGTGCAGCGGCGGCGGGGGAGACCAGCAGGAAAGTGCAAGGCGCACGGTGTACAGCGCCCGGTCCCGCTCCTCCTCACAGACCACAGCAACCCCGAAATGCTGTCAGCAGGAGCAGTGGGGCGAAATCACAGGTAGGGCTGAAGCAGCAAAACGGCACAGGTTTGTAGCAGTATTAGTAATGGGCAACCGCTCCTCAGTAGCGCTAGTTCCCTTTGAAAGCGCCGCCTGGCGTGAAATCCTGGCGTGGGCGGGGTCGGCCGCGGGGAGCGCTGGATGTTGTGGTCTCCCCCCTCGGTGGCCGCGCACAGATGGCAGAGTGCAGCGGCGGCGGGGGAGACCAGCAGGAAAGTGCAAGGCGCCCGGTGTACAGCGCCCGGTCCCGCTCCTCCTCACAGACCACAGCAACCCCGAAATGCTGTCAGCAGGAGCAGTGGGGCGAAATCACAGGTAGGGCTGAAGCAGCAAAACGGCACAGGTTTGTAGCAGTATTAGTAATGGGCAACCGCTCCTCAGTAGCGCTAGTTCCCTTTGAAAGCGCCACCTGGCGCGAAATCCTGGCGTGGGCGGGGTCGGCCGCGGGGAGCGCTGGATGTTGTGGTCTCCCCCCTCGGCGGCCGCGCACAGACGACAGAGTGCAGCGGCGGCGGGGAGACCAGCAGGAAAGTGCAAGGCGCCCGGTGTACAGCGCTCGGTCCCGCTCCTCCTCACAGACCACAGCAACCCCGAAATGCTGGCAGCAGGAGCAGTGGGGTGAAATCACAGGTAGGGCTGAAGCAGCAAAACGGCCTGGTTTGTAGCAGTATTAGTAATGGGCAACCGCTCCTCAGTAGCGCTAGTTCCCTTTGAAAGCGCCGCCTGGCGCGAAATCCTGGCGTGGGCGGGGTCGGCCGCGGGGAGTGCTGGATGTTGTGGTCTCCCCCCTCGGCGGCCGCGCACAGATGGCAGAGTGCAGCGGCGGCGGGGGAGACCAGCAGGAAAGTGCAAGGCACCCGGTGTACAGCGCCCGGTCCCGCTCCTCCTCACAGACCACAGCAACCCCGAAATGCTGTCAGCAGGAGCAGTGGGGCAAAATCACAGGTAGGGCTGAAGCAGCAAAACGGCACAGGTTTGTAGCAGTATTAGTAATGGGCAACCAAGGGAGGCTGTGCCCTGCTCTTCCCTCCCATCCTGCCAGGATGGCCCATCAAGTCACACTAAGCTCCCATTGTATGTGGCTGTCTAGGAGGAATACGCAAATCCCAACTGCCAACTACACCCAGTCATACGATCAGAGACAGGCTACAGATACCAAATGGCTAGAAAATGAGAACTTTCTAAAAGTGACATCTTCAAAATTGTAATTTAAAATCTGACATCATCACTAGGATTTTATATTAGGACTCCAGAGACACTAAACTTGAAGCAGTTATATCTTCCCATTTGGAAATTACAAATTAACTCAGTGAGGAGGTTGTAGCCCGTAGGCATTACAGTACAAGGAGGTACTCAGTGATGAAGCATGCCACCTATGGTGGGTGAGGGAAATCGTCCTTTTAAAGGGATATTCCACCATCACTAGATCACCAGCTACAATAGTAATCTGTTCATGTATTGCCTTGTCCCTGATACCAGAAACATCATTTAGTAAGAGTGAAAGAGATTCTTACATCAAGTTCAAGGACACTCTGATGGGGTACTTTCTGTCAGAAAATAAATTGTCAACCATTAAAGGTTCATTTTCCATTCTATCATCCACAATCCATGGGGGATTTACACAAATGTTTCCTGAACACTTCCAAGATATCGCCAAATTCAAACATCTCACTGTCATCGCCGACCTTTAGATATTCAGTAGCAGGTGGAAGATGAACTCTATAATCTGTTGAAGCAGGACATCATTGTGCATGTCAGTGGTCCCCACTCATAAGCTGTCACCCATAGCCCTGTGTCAAAAAGACACAGTGGAGATAAAATTTAATTTGTACAGCTCCAACCTTATAATTCAAAGAGAGAGGCATCTATCATCACACGTTCAAGTCTTGATGCACCACCTTAAAGTTGTCAAGTTATTTTCAAACCTAGACTTAAACAAAGAATGCCATCAGCTGGAGCCTGGGAAGAGATCCAGGTATATCACAATGTTTACAGCACACTGCAGTCTATACCAATACAATTGCCTCCGTTTTGGTATGTCAGTGATGGCTGAGGTATCTCAACAGGAAATCCATGAAGTTATTTGGGCATTCCCAACTGCTTGAATTGCAGTGACAACATACTTGTGTTCCGAACATCCAAAAGAGAGCATGATAAAAGCTCCGGGCACTAAAGGATGCCAATTTGACCTTAAACAAAGACAAGTGCATGTGTGCAAGGCTTGCCTAAAATGTTATGGCAATTTCTTTTAGCACGAGGGCCTGCACCTTGACTCTGAAAAGATCACAGCACTCACTTTAGCTACAGCGACCCCGAATGTGCTGCCCTTCACTCTTGCCTAGGTTTTTCCAGTTATTGTGCATGATGCATTCTGTAACTCGCCACTGTCAGCACCCCTTTAGGAAGTGCTTAAATTGTAGAAGAACAAGGGCTGGTGCCCAAAGCTCTGCTCAAAAGCCCGCAACCAGCACCAATGTGCCACTTACCCAGGATGCATAGTCTGGAATCCATCTCATGCCTCTTAATTCGATTACCAGATGCTCCCTGTTCATTTACCACACTCCTGCAGGTTTCTGATTTCTCACTTTGTGTATCTGTCTTTCTATTCTCCCTTTTCCCCTTTGTGTTATTCCCCCTCTTGCACTTAGGAAAGGTCCAATGAGGAAAAATTCATGCCGGTCCAAAAAAAAATGAGTGCCAGCTGAGCCTCACCAGTAACCATCGGCTCGAATTAACTACTGCTTTTAAGAGACTAGCTGAAAAAGGGCATCCATTTTGAATGATCTGAAGTATATCAAAATGCATTTGAATCAATTTGCAACAGGAGTGCATGTGCTAAGAACTTACTGTACACTGATCCTGGACTAGATCCATCAATTTTGATGGATGCAAGTCTTGTGGTTAAGGGAACCATACTGGCTCAGAGGGACAGTGACCCGACTGCCCGCTGTAGCATTGAGGTCTATGCCAGTATGAGTCAAACCAACCTAGAACACGACCACTTATAAGTGGAAAAGTAAGGGATGGCAATTATGTAGGCCTGTGAGAACTTTCATCTGTTTGTGAACGGTATGCAATTTTCCGTCATCACTGATCAACAGGCGCTGGTTTTCGTATTCAGCAACTCCACCGCAAAGATGACCACATGGATTGAGAAGTGGGGTCTTCGCCTACAGGATTGCAAATTTAACATTGTACACCATTAAGAGAAAGGCAAAAAATCTGCAGATTTTGTCTCCAATTATCCTATCACATCACCTTAAACAAGACTTTCAATTGCAGATGTATACCTAAGCTATGTTAGTAGGCAGACTCATTTGTGTATTCTCAAAAGAAAAGGGTCAATAGCACAAGTGACAGGAGAAGACCAATCTCTCCAAGCTGCAGTTGACCTCCTGAACACCCAATGGTCTCAAGCTATTAAGCGTACTTACAAACAACTGAAAAACAGCTGACCAACTGATCTTAGGGCTTTTTGGTACATTTGTAGTGAACTGGTCGTACACCAAATCAGACTGGTGCACAAAGGCGCTTATTTTGTGATACCTTGTTCATTGCAAAAACACGCAACTGTTTTGGTGCATGAGGGCCAGAAAGGTGTAGCTGCCACCTAACACTGTCTGAGACATCCCCATTTAGAGAAGATTTTAGGAGAATGTTGGGTCTGTCACACTCTCTGGAAAGAGCAGGCTCTGGAACCATGGTAAATGTCAACCTTGACCCTAAACATGTGGGTGGAAGTGGCAAGTGACTTCATTTTGATACATCACCATAGGGCAGTTTTCACTGGTGGTGATAGAAGAATGCTTTCAATTTCCAGAAAAAAATGGCCATTCGCAGTACAACCACTGGTACTGTCCTCCCAGCACCTAATAAAATGTTTGCCACTCTTATTGCCTGATTATGAGTTTGGTGGTCTTACCACCATCCTGCCACAGTGGCAGTCCCAAGTCCACCACTGAGTCAGCGGTCTCTTGCCCACCATTTTACTATGTTCCCACTGACTCAGCGGCGATGTTTCCGACACCAGGAAATATTTTTCCATATGTGTCAATGCAGGTGTGTCAATTGTTACTGCACAAGTGTTCAATGTACACATATGCATTACATGTGTAAAAATACTTCGTAGGAGTAGTTTGCCATTGCTGGGCTCCGGATCATATGTGCTCAGTCCAGTCAATGGGGGACAAGTGCAAAACTGACTTACCTAGATTTCGGTGCCGACAGGGTCGTTTTCTTTGGGGTCAAGTTGCTGCTGTGTAGGCGGGCCCTGTAGGAAGGGATCCAGGTGGAAGACTGAAGGGGAAAAAAGGACATAGGGGAGTTTGCACCACGTTTCCTTCAATTCCACTGACTCAAAGCAGACGGTCTCCCTACCATTGTTGGCTCAACAGAAATTCAACTCATAATCTGGATAGCGGTTACCTTGTCTGTACCGCCCCATGACAGCTGCTTTCCCCCTGCCACCGTTACAGCGATCTGCGAATGGCTGGCAGAGTCGGAGGTACTCCGGCAGTCTTTCCTTCAGTAACCCACCAACATTGTAATTCGGCAAGCAGGGAATCAGACACAACTGCGATGGCTGGACCATCACCACCAAGATCGTAATAAGGCCCATAGTATTACTTCCATGCTCGTATCCAACAATGGACCTCCGTTCAATAGAAGGGAGTTCAAAGAATTTGCAACTTGTGTGGGTGTCAGGCACCAGAAGATAACACCCCTGTGACCCCAGACAAATGCCATTGTTGAGAGATTTATGCCTACACTTATGAAGGCGCTGCAAGTGGCAAAAACCACCAACTTGTAAATATCCACTGTGCTATGTCAGACACTGAGAGATTAGAAAGACACCCCTTACAATACCATCGACGTATTGCCTGCAGAGCTGATGTTCAGGAGAAAACTAGGGGTCAAAATCCCACAACTTCCTATCAAATCTTCTTACAGTCTAGCTCATTAAGTGCAAGCCCAAGACATTGACGCGGCAGGCCAGACAGCACTGCCAAACAAAGTACTTATTCCGCTGGGATTATTATCTCTTAAATTGAATATCTGAATGTACGAAACGAAATACGTATGGCTTGTTCATCGCGCTGGACCTTCTAAAATATTGGGTGAAAACAAGCAGTGGGTACCGAAGGATTTGGAACTTTGGCAGGATTCTTGCTACCTGTTTACAGCTTTCCTAATAGAACAAGACTTCTGATGCCCTGAAGAAGCCCTTGTCTGGGGCGAAACACGTTGGCTGTGTCTGCTTGTAATAATTTCAAGATTGAAAAAGAAGAAATTTAAGAAAAACACTTTAACAATATTGGACTTCATCAATAATCTTGGAAATGTTTTTGACAGTGGGTTTGATGCTAAATATGTTGTGTTAACTTATCCGTTGCCTCTCATTCCCTGTGTTTTAGAATATTTGATTCATAACCATTTGGCAGCTGGCCATTTGAGGTGGGCAACAGTATTATTAAGAAATGTATCCGTGACCATATTGAGTGGTGCAGAGATCTAGCATTCCTAGCTGCCACTATTTCTTCAGTATGCCTTATTCAGCGTTGGGAGGGTTGATCAGTGGCACCAAAGGCCTAAACGAACCATGTCAGGCTGTGATGGGATCTCTCAGCTGGCACCTTTCATTCATTAAACATGAGCTTTGAAACATTCATTTAGCCCGCCTCACTGCCCTGACACCATTAGTGAAGTAAAAGGTGAGCATGTTGTCACGTGCATCCTATGTGTGACCTCTATTCTTATTATACATGGAGAAATAGTATAGTATATTAAATCAAAAACAATATGCTTATGTTCAGCGCAAACCCTAAAGTCACATATTTGACGTCGTCTCTCTAATGTGACCATGAAGTAAAAGGGGGGCTGGGTGACATAAAATGTTCACCTAGAATCGCACAAATGTGGTCGCACAGGGAAGCCAGGTTTGATCGAATGATTCTTGTTTCACGTTGTGCAGTTCAGCCACTAGATGGGCATTTATTTTTATTTCTCTGGCGAATGACATAATGGCATGGGTGGCTGGCAGAAGCCATATATAGGCTCGGCTGGGGGTCCAAGACTACGCAGCATTGGTATACGGCAAAACTTTGAGACAGCCCCTGGCACTTATTCTTTTACAAATTAAGCAACGGCTGCACTGAGTTATGGGCATTAATCAACACTATCTGTTCACATGGTTTATGCTGTGGGACCAGACTAGTCACATTAAGTAAACGGGAGACCGCAAATAGGTGCGCAACATAGACATAAATTACGACGCAGTGAAAGAAGTGATCAATCCCCAACAGCTGCGACTGACCCACTGTTGTCAGTCACATGCGAAAGAGCACACGATGATGGGGGAAATTGTGACCTGCAAGTGGGTTCTGCGCCTTTTCGTGTCGAATGCCATACATTCTTCGAACACATACAAGAAAGAAGCCATTCAGGCTGGAGACTCCCGACTTAGATACGAAAAAGGCTTTATGTTCTGTAACTCCTGACTAAAATTGTCACTGCTTCAGTAGGTCAGTGGGGAAAATAAATTCCACTGATTTATTTCAAAATCTACCACATGCCAGTTTTAAAATGGTGGCATGAACGGGAACATTAGAATTAAGAGCAGTTTATTCAATTCTCAACTCACTTGTCCAGGAAAATGAAACGAAAAAAGATACGTGATGGGGCACAGACTTAGGTGTATTTATTAGGAAACACCGCCACCTAAAGGACCAGCTCTTAACAGCAACGATTAGTTACAAATACATTCTACTGGTTTTGAAACAAAAAAACAACTTCGACGGTGTTTCTGGGATGGCAAAGGGGAAGCTGGACAATTCTATAAAGCACTAATGAAATACCATTTCCAATGTGAACCAGGTAATCTCTTTGCATGTAAACAGCTGTCCTACCAGAATTAATGCAACAAACATAAACAGTGTTGTGGGAGCTGCCGATCCCTCACTTGAATAAAACAAACCGTCTAGAAACCAATCCATATTTTTTTTTATGTAAAAGCACACATTGCACTGGTAATCCCTGACATTGACTTGAACGACTGATTTGCAAATGTGCACATTGCACAAGAGTGGAACGCAGCAACGCATAGTCGGGTAAACCAATGGCTAAAGTGAGTTGACCCTGAGCCCCAACCAAGCTGTAGGCTGGGGCGGCTGTAATTAAAATGTCAATGTGAATAACAGTACGACCGACCAATGGATGGAGCAGGCTGTGTGTGCGCGCGTGCCTGCATGTGTGTGTGTACAATATTTAAGTGATGTTGCATCTCCATAGGCCGTTCAACCGGCCTGACAGTGCCTGTGCCAGCGACGGTGGCAGCTACCGTCCAATTCAACATACAAATCCAATTCCAAGTTAAGAAATTAAAGATGTGGCACACCAGAGGATAGCACAATTATTTATTGTGCAAACAAACTATATGTATATATAAACGTCCCCTATTTGTTTCAGCTGCTGTGTAGAACGTTTCAGGGTGATCTATCAAGCGGGGGCCAAGGAAAAAATGTGGCTCAAAATACTTATTCTCCCCATGTTAAGTCGGTGGGGATTTCTCAGTTTCTTTTAACACGATTACAGCCGGAACTGCTGAACGGAATTACACCAAATTTGGCAGAAAGCTAGATGTTGGTCCAGAAAGCGTGCTATTTGTGATTTGGTGTAAATCCGTTCAGTAATTTTTTAAATACAGATATCTGGGGACGCGAGATTTTGCAGTGGGCTCGCGGACCCTGCTAAAATTTTAAGTGTTGGCAGCCATCTTGGAACTCGGCTTGAAGCCGAGATCCAGAAAAAAAGTAAAAAATACAGAAGAGGGGGCAGGGTCGAACTATCCTGACTCCCCAGATATGGTGGGGCGGGGCCCACCGGGGGTAAAAAGCATTTTTTTTAAATGTTGTCACAGATTCGCAGGTAGATCCACAAATCTGCGACTATTTTTTTGTAAAAATCAAGCACGGAATCCCGTTCTTGCTTTATAATAACCCCGGGTGGGCCAGGGGCATATGTTAAATGAAGGAGGGGGTGCATGGGTGCCCCTTCCAAGGGCTTATCAAAGCCCTGGGTTTACCTCCCTGGGGCGTTTTTAGTTATTAACAGGGGCTGGGCCAGCGGACCCACCCACAGCCCCAATGTTAGATCTGGGGGTCTCTAGTTGGTAGAGGTAGGTACCACTGTCCAAATAGGGACCCTTGTTC
Source organism: Lissotriton helveticus (assembly GCF_964261635.1). Taxonomy (NCBI): domain Eukaryota; kingdom Metazoa; phylum Chordata; class Amphibia; order Caudata; family Salamandridae; genus Lissotriton; species Lissotriton helveticus. The sequence goes on from NC_136067.1 coordinate 1,029,144,454, forward strand.
TAGTCAGGGTAAGGAGGAAACACTCTTTAGATAACCTCTGCTCACCCCCTTGGTAGCTTGGCACAAGCAGTCAGGCTTATCCAAAAGCACTGTGTAAAGTATTTGTACCAACACTCACAGAAACACAGTGAAAACACCACAAACTGACTCCACAACAGTTTAGAAAAATAAAGGTATTTAATCTAAACTACACAGGACCTAAACGACAAAAATACAACATACGCAGTTCAAGAATATGGTTGCAAAAGAGTTCTTAAGGTTGCGATAAAATAATCCACAGTTGCGGGAAAAGTTCACAGTTGCGTCACGTTTGGCCAACAGTATCTTTTAAAAGCAACCAAGTTCCAAAGCAGAAGCTGGTGCGGTGGAAAACAAGCGATGTGTTGCTCCTGAGACCCTGGGGAGGCGATGCGACAACCCCGCTGCAGCAGCGGGCGTGTTGCGACGAATCTGGTCTGTATGAGGAGGAAGACGGACTTGTATGGATTCGGTGCGTAGGTTCCGTAGGAAGTTTTTCTCTCACAAAGGCACGATGTGATGATCTTTGGGAATGCGACGATCTCCGGGGCGACGATGCGCGGACCAGCGGTGATCTCTCTCTCGCAGCTCCTCGATGCCATGGCTTCTGCGACGACACTCGCAGCGACGTGATGCGGTCCGCAAGCAAGCGGTGCGACAATCTCACCCAGTGACGACAGGCTCTGCGACGACACTCGCAGCGATGGTAATCTTCCCGCACCGGTCTGGTACGTCCCGCAAACGAAGGATACGACTGCTCTGGCAGCGGCAACAGGCGCTGTGACGATCTCGGCCTTCGTAGCGGCGGGAATTTCCTCGCACTGTCGGGGATGCGCTCCGCAAGCGAGCAATGTGATAAAACTTGCAGAAAGTCTTTAAAAGCTTAGTTTCCAGCTTCCCAACACAGGTACAACTTCCAGAGGCACCACAACTGGCCCAAGCACTCTAGGAAGGACAGATCTCTCTCAGCAGAGTTCAGGGAAGCTGGGACTTCAAAAACAAGGAGCCAGCTCTTCTCAGGCCCTTGGAGATTCCTTCAAGGCAGGGGACACAGCACAAAGCAAAGTCCTTCCCCTCTCCTTTGCAGCAAAGCAACAGCAGGTCAGTCCAGCAGAGGAACAGCAGGACAGTCTTGCTTCTTCAGTTTCAGCTTTCTCCTTGGCAGAGGTTCCTTCTTGATTCCAGGATGATCTAATTTTCTGTAGTCAGGGGTCCTGTATTTATACCCCTAAAAGTCTTTGATCCCTTTGTGGAGGAGGGTTCTGAGCCCGGTCTGAACCAGTTTTGGTTGTTGCTTGAGCACCTTGTTTTCCTGGCCTCTCCTTTACTTTCAGGGAGAGGGGCAGGGTCGTCAGCCACCCAGCAGGAGGTGGAGCCAGCATTGTGGAAGGCAGGCACAGCCCTATTCAGGCCCAGGTGCTATCCCCTCCCACTACTCTAGATGCAGATGGAGCTATTCAGCCCAGGGTGGCCCACTCAGACTCTGGGAGCCACCCAGCCCCTGTAACTCACAAACCAGACAGTCAATTCACAAACCGGCCAAGGCACACTGGAAGGTCAGACAAGAGAACAGCAACTTTCTAAAAGTGCTGTTCTCAAAGATGTGTTATTAAATTCTGAGTTCAGGGATACCAGACTTTTATGTCCTATCTTGCTCCTATGGGAAGATATGCTGGTAGCCACTGAGGCCAGCATTCCCCATGGTAGCCTATGGGGTAAGATAGCCTTGCAATAGTGAAAAACGAAAATGGCTGTATTTCACTACCAGAGCATGTTACCTGCACAAGTACATGCTCTACCTTTCACATACACTGCACCCTGCCCAAGGGGATACCTTGGGCCTTCCATAGGGGTGACCAATGAGTACAGAAAGGGAAGGGTTAGGCCTGGCCAGTGGTGACACTGACCAGGAGGACATGGCAGTTCACAGACTGCACACAGGCACTGCGGTGGCAGGCCTGAGACACCATTTTAGGGCTACTCCTGTGGGTGGCACAATCAGTGCTGCAGGCCCACTAGTAGCATTTGTTATCACCAGCCCTGGCACACTCAGTGCACTTTACTAGGGACTTCTTGGTGACACAATTTAACTATTTTTGTGTGTAATTTGTCTGTGTACCTGCTTTTAGACAGCGCCCCTTACTTGCACCATAATTGGCCCCGCACTGCCGTTTTGGCGGATTTGGCTCTGGGGTGGGTGACCTGTCCGTTTTGGCCGCCATTTTGGAGTGGGTGTGTGGATAGAGGTGTCTCTACCCTCCAGCGCTTCAGTGCGCAGGAGCAGCCTGGGAACACCTACTTAAGGCGAGTCCCTCCTGAAACCGCCCCTGACAAGGTAGCTGCGTGAGCGCTTAGCGCGCATTTGCTCTCACCTTCGTGATTTTTAACTATTTTTGTGTGTAATTTGTCTGTGTACCTGCTTTTAGACAGCGCCCCTTACTTGCACCATAATTGGCCCCGCACTGCCGTTTTGGCGGATTTGGCTCTGGGGTGGGTGACCTGTCCGTTTTGGCCGCCATTTTGGAGTGGGTGTGTGGATAGAGGTGTCTCTACCCTCCAGCGCTTCAGTGCGCAGGAGCAGCCTGGGAACACCTACTTAAAGCTCCTCCCTAGCGCAGCGGGATCGCGCAGCGGGCGCGTCCTCGCGTGGCCGGAGTCGTGCCAGAGTCCTGCCCGTCTGCGCCCGTCCGTGCTAAGGACGCGCTGGACGTCGCGGTACTCTGGTTAAGGACTATTATTCCATCCTGGGTCCACCATGCTGACGTACTCGCGGGATTGCCTGTTTGCCATCGGTCAGGTAAGCCGCTGTTGTACCCTTCCACCGGTACACCCATTGCGTGGCCCTTATCATTGCCCTTGTAATGGGTGGGCTCTTGACTCTCCGCGTCCTCTCCCAAGGACTATTTCCTCGGAGACCCGCCGTATTACAGACACTCCTACTACTTTGAAGATCCTGAATTTAAACGTTAGGTCTGCGCTGAAACACTATCAGCACATCTATGACCTCATTGAGGAGGAAGCTCCAGACGTATTTGCCATGACGGAAACATGGCTACAGGACGCTGATACCGCTATTACCAATCTAGCCTGCCCACCCGGCTATTCTATGTACATCTTGAATAGGTCGTCTAGGGGTGGGGGTATCGCGCTAGTGGTAAAATCTATCTACCCTTGCGTCTGGAGTGCCCTAAACATCTCCGGATGTGAAAGTGCCATGTTCAAGGTCTCTGTCAGCCCTGAGTTCACCCTGTCCGGGATGGTCGTCTATCGCCCACCCGGCAGCGATGTGGCGTTCAGAAATGCTTTCCCTGATATTGTTGGCCCTTTGGTCGCCGACTGTGCCAACTTTTCTATCATGGGTGATCTAAACCTGCATTTCGACACCCTCTCTGGCCTGACAGTGCGTTCCATCTCTTCTGACCTGGAGGCCTTTCAACTTCCCCAGATGGTTTCCCAGCCTACCCATCTGGGTGGGCATATTCTGGATCCCCTGTTTACCAATCTGTTGGGGATTCTAATTACCTCTGTCTCTCCGGTGGAATGGACAGACCACTTCTTGGTGTCCATCCTCTGCCCTGTTTCGGCCACTCCTTCCATCTCTACGGCTAGACGGGTCCAGAAGAGGGCTTGGAAAAAGCTTAGGTTAGAGGACTTTCATCGTCTTCTATTAGAGGAGCCGCTGGGTCCTTTGACGGATGTGGAAAGGGGGTATGACCTCTTCTGTTCATGGATAACTAGGGCCTTGGACTCTCTGATACCTATCGTTTCTACTAAAATCAATCCCAGAGAGTCGAGTCCCTGGTACGATGGCTCTCTCCGGGCCCTAAAGGGTGCCTGTAGATGAGCAGAGAGGGCTTGGAGGAAAACCTATGGGGCTGATCTAAAAGCTGCATATGCCAAGTCCGTTAAGCTCTACCATCGAGCTATCTGCCGAGCTCGTGCGGCTTTTATGCCACCGAATTCCGGAACAGTCCGAACCCGTCAAAGGCTATCTTCAAGGCCGTAAAAGATCTCACGGCGAAGCGGACTACCACTATGACCGTAAGTTCCCTTTCCCATTGTGAATCCCTTGCATCTTACTTTTTGGGGAAGGTCCAAGCTATATATAGGACATTCCCTAGCATAGGGTCCACTGTGGAAAGTATTAATGGTGTTCACCATCAGACTACACTGCTTGTTTTCCCCCCCCTTACCTTGGATGGTTTTGACAAACTTGCGCTGCAAGTCAAATCTGGGTCCCCATCTGATCCAGTAAGGCCTGCTCTCTTCCGAGACCAAGCTTTTATGGGGCGTACAGCTGTATGCTCCCTTGTCAACCTCTCCTTGGAAACGGGAACTGTACCATCTAAGTGGAAACAAGCTGTGGTGTCCCCGATTATTAAAAAGCCCACCCTGGACCCTTCTAAGCCTGAAAGCTATCGCCCCATCTCGCTGTTACCCTGGCCAGCCAAGATCACTGAGGCCCACGTCAACTTGGCCCTGTCTGAACATCTGACTCGGATCAATGCCCTTGATCCCACACAAAACGGATTCCGTGCTGGGCACAGTACGGAAACTGCGTTACTTGTGATGGTGGAACATCTCCGGGCAAGGTTGGATGCTGGTCAAACGGCGGCGCTTATTTTGTTAGATCTTAGCGCCGCCTTTGATACGGTAGACCACAGCATCCTCCTGCGTCGACTCGAGGAGACTGGTATTGGCGGTCAGGTGTTGCAATGGTTCCGCTCCTTTTTAGATGACCGCTCCTTCTGTGTTGCCATCCCTCCCTTCAAGTCCAACTACCAACCACTGGCCATGGGGGTTCCGCAAGGGTCCTCGCTGAGTCCCACGTTGTTCAATCTATACGTGAGACCGCTGGCTGATGTCGCTAGGCAGTGGGGCCTTACTTTGGTCTCATATGCCGACGACACTCAGCTGGCGGTTACTCTCAGCGGGGATGCGGAAATTGAGGCCCCCAGGTTTCAGTCCGGACTGAAGGCGGTGGCTAGCTGGCTGACAGGCAATTGCCTTCAGCTAAACGCCACTAAAACAGAGGTGATGGTCGTCGGGAAGGGAGTGGAGTTGTGGGGTGACCACTGGTGGCCCTCAGAGTTGGGACCTACTCCGATCCCGGTATCGGAAGTGAAAAATCTGGAGGTATGGCTGGATGCGGGCCTCTCCTTTATAGGCCATACTAAAAGAACCGCGGCCTGTTGTTTTGGTCTCCTGAGGGGCTTGAGACCTGTTCTCAAGTTCTTTGATGCCCCGACCAGGCAGCTGGTGATCCAGGCTACTATCATCTCCCGCCTGGATTACGCCAGCTCTCTCCTGGCTGGGGCTAACCAGGCTGAACTAACCCGTTTACAACGGGTTCAGAATGCTGCGGCGAGGGCGATTGTTGGTTTGCCCAGATTCTGCTCAGTGACAGGTGTCATTCGCTCCCTACACTGGCTTCCGGTTAGGAAGCGCATCCTCTTCAAGGTCTTGTGCCTTGCTTTTAAAATCTTGAGAGGTACAGGCCCGGAAATCCTGTCGAGTTGTCTGTCTTTTTATGTCCCTGCCCGTAGCCTCCGCTCTCAAGGTCTGGCCCTTGCGGTGGTTCCCAGATTCAGGCTTAGCCGTATGGGAGGCCGCTCGTTTAGGGTAATGGCTGCATCAGCATGGAACTCCCTGCCTGTTGAAATCCGCTTGCTGGAGGACCTTCTGACCTCTCGGAGGGCTATAAAAACCTTTTTGTTTTAGCTGTTTCTTAGTTTCTGTTCTTAGCCTCTCGTTGTGTTACGGGCTACCTTGTCTCTGCGCCAGGACGCTCCTTGGCTGGAGTATCTGTGCGCACAATAAATAGTCGTAACATAACATAACATAACATAACAAATATGCCAATCATGGATAACCAATCATAATAACAATTTACACAGGGACCACTTGCACTTTGACACTGAACAGCAGTGGCAAAGTGCCCAAAGCATCTAAAAACCAGCAAAAAACGAAATCCAGCACAGCATAAAAAATACAGGAGGTAGAGGCAAAAAAATAGGGGGAAACCACGCCAAAGATGCCAGGTCTAACACCCAGGGACCGCCACCTCCCTGGGGCACTTTTAATGTTCAATGCAGGTGGGCCCACTGGGCCCACCCAGCCCTGGGGACTGCCACCTCCACAGTGCTAATTAAAATTGTGTGGGGGCCTCATAGACATCCTGCCCTATAAACTGTCACCTCCCTGGGGCTAATTAAAATGATGTGGGGGGATTTGTGGACCTCCCCTGCCCCAGGAAACACCACCTCACCAGGCCACACAGTTGTTTTTTCATAAATTAATGTGGACTGCCACCTCCCGGGGAACATTCTTTATTTATTTTTTACAAATCGGGTAAGGCCCAATGGCCTCCCCCGCTGCCCTGGGGACCGCCACCTCCCCAAGCCCAAACGCAATAATTAATGGGGTCTGTTGCCGCACCCTGGAGACCACCACCTCCCCGTGCAAATAGGAACAAGGAGGGGGGCCGCACACCACCCCAGTAGCCCTACATGGCCCTTGGGACCCACCACCTGCAGGGCCGGCTCCTGCCATTCCAAAGCAAACAGTGTGCTCCGCTTTGAAGAAGCAAGAGCATTTTGCTCTTGCTTGCTCAAAGCGCCGCACTTTGCTTTTACGCACAGGGAGCTCCATGTCATGATATCCCTGTGTTTAAAAGCATTGCTGGCTTCCGCATGAGGCAAGGAGCCGGAAGGGACCGCAGGGGCTTTCAGGCTCTCCCCGCGGTCCTCAATGAGGTAGCCATCGCTTGGGGCGTGGGGTCCTTGGCGGCTGAAGTTTGCCCGGGTATGGTGGCCATGTGGGCCCTCTCCCCATTAAAAATATATATATTTAGGTCAGGCGCCCAGGGATGGGGTCCCCGGGGGGAAATATCGGCCTGGGGGAGGGGCCACACTGCCCCCTCACTTTTTAAATAAAAAAAGTATAAAGTCCTGGCCCCGGAGGATGGGGTCCCTGGGGATGAATCGCCCACTGGAGGGGGCCTACGCGGGTATGGGGTATGTGTCAATTTTTTTGACTCATGTTATTTATATACGCGTGGGTTTCTAGAGTAGTCTAGCACTCTGGCTTCTAGCATTCAAGAGCACTCTGGACTCTTTAACTGAGATCTCTTTAGGAGAGATTCCATATTTAGCCCCTTTCCTTTCAAAATATGTCTGCTGATTTATAGCTGAGAATATTTTCCAGCTTTAAAATTCCCTTGCTTAAAAGGGAAAGCTGTGTGCTTCTGCATCATATTGTCTTATCAGCACTCTTTATTTGGTTTCTCAACTGACACCTTTTACAACGTCTTAAAATAGAAATTGACATTCTTATGCTTAATGTATATTAGAGAAATTCCTTTATGGAACACCCTTGCTGTATTATCGCTATTTCATTTGTAATAGTTACTAATTTGGCATTTTATCTTGTTTTGAAATACCAACTAATGGATTATTTAAATTTGTAATAATGATGACTAAAGATCAATATTTACTGAATGAAACAATATAAACCTACTAGAATTGTTAAGAAAATCACACCAGCTCTCTTTATTGACTATCATAAAGACTAAATGGGTTTTATTGTTAATAAGGTTTGATGTAATAATTGTTCCTTTTAAATTCTCCTTGTCAACGAACAAAGGTCCATATGACTATTGGCAGGGGTTATGTAATGATTGAATGAAATACAAGGATTTTGGTGTTGTCAAGATGGTAAATATCATCTGACAGAAGCCTAGTGTCCTCTTTGCAATTAGGACACCAGGACATATGTGAGTTGTGGAGAAGTTTGGCTCAATGGTTAGAGCAGCAGACCATGATGCAGAAGTCTGGCCCGGGACCAGGGTTCAATTCCTGCCTCATCAGGTCTTGGGCTCAATTTCCTCGGACCTGATAGTTCTCGCCTCGGTGCCTATTCCAATCATGAGTCCCACTCTGCAACTCTGGGCAATAGCTTGCTTAATCTCCACAACGGCCCCAACAATGCTAGGATGCCTGGCTTCACCTTGGGGGTGCCCAGGAGTGGGCACTTCACAGGGAAAGGCCAGGAAGGGTTCCTCAGCGGTATTCGTACAAGTGCTGGGAGGCCTCTGGGTAGTCGTGCGCTATACAAGTACCTTTACATTTACATTTGTGGGTCAGGCAGCGATAAGAATGTAAACCACAACACTTGTAGCCCTTCAGCAAATGAGCAGGAGTTGTTATGACTATTTTTTAATTATACACAATCTTGTATTTTTGGTGTGCATTTCTTCCTTTGTTGCTGCATAATCTTCTCGATAAATATGAAAGTGGCTGGAGGCACAGCTTTTTAAGATGTGTATGTGCAGACTGAGGTACGTAGAAGCAGGTTACAAAGTGGGTGCATTACAAATAACTCACCATCATTAAAGTAAACATTCATGCATGCATGTTGCTATATATGTATGCATATGTTTCAGCAATATTATTTAATTGTCCTATTTTGACTGTTATGTGCATCATCACCAAATTATTATTATTATCACATTTGATGTTTTCTTGTTGTTGGTATTCTCATCTTTTATCATTGTTGTTGACGCTGTTTTTTTGTTGTTGTTGGTGCTGTTATCATAATTGTTCAGAAAAGGGGGTGGTGATGAACAGAGTGCCTGAATTAAGCAGACCACTCTTACCCAGTCCAAAGATCAGGGCTTGATCCATCACCGTTTTTTAGCTCACTGCACCATCCCAGCTCAGAACTTGGCTATATGCAAATTAGTCTGTTCCTGTCCCAGTGCATGATGGGAACAGGGCAAACCAAACAACCAAGCCAATTCTTATACTGGGAAGGAAACAAGCTTCCGGGGACCGGTTTCTGCCATTTCAGGCGTCGTCGGCCCGGCTTGCTTGAATCCTGATGGTGCAATGAGCAAGGGACTCACATCTGAGTATACCCTTCCACGCTTATGGTGGACAAAATGATTCAGAAAAGGGGGTGGTGATGAACAGAGTGCCTGAATTAAGCAGACCACTCTTACCCAGTCCAAAGATCAGGGCTTGATCCATCACCGTTTTTTAGCTCACTGCACCATCCCAGCTCAGAACTTGGCTATATGCAAATTAGTCTGTTCCTGTCCCAGTGCATGATGGGAACAGGGCAAACCAAACTACCAAGCCAATTCTTATACTGGGAAGGAAACAAGCTTCCGGGGACCGGTTTCTGCCATTTCAGGCGTCGTCGGCCCGGCTTGCTTGAATCCTGATGGTGCAATGAGCAAGGGACTCACATCTGAGTATACCCTTCCACGCTTATGGTGGACAAAATGATCCAGAAAAGGGGGTGGTGATGAACAGAGTGCCTGAATTAAGCAGACCACTCTTACCCAGTCCAAAGATCAGGGCTTGATCCATCACCGTTTTTTAGCTCACTGCACCATCCCAGCTCAGAACTTGGCTATATGCAAATTAGTCTGTTCCTGTCCCAGTGCATGATGGGAACAGGGCAAACCAAACTACCAAGCCAATTCTTATACTGGGAAGGAAACAAGCTTCCGGGGACCGGTTTCTGCCATTTCAGGCGTCGTCGGCCCGGCTTGCTTGAATCCTGATGGTGCAATGAGCAAGGGACTCACATCTGAGTATACCCTTCCACGCTTATGGTGGACAAAATGATCCAGAAAAGGGGGTGGTGATGAACAGAGTGCCTGAATTAAGCAGACCACTCTTACCCAGTCCAAAGATCAGGGCTTGATCCATCACCGTTTTTTAGCTCACTGCACCATCCCAGCTCAGAACTTGGCTATATGCAAATTAGTCTGTTCCTGTCCCAGTGCATGATGGGAACAGGGCAAACCAAACTACCAAGCCAATTCTTATACTGGGAAGGAAACAAGCTTCCGGGGACCGGTTTCTGCCATTTCAGGCGTCGTCGGCCCGGCTTGCTTGAATCCTGATGGTGCAATGAGCAAGGGACTCACATCTGAGTATACCCTTCCACGCTTATGGTGGACAAAATGATTCAGAAAAGGGGGTGGTGATGAACAGAGTGCCTGAATTAAGCAGACCACTCTTACCCAGTCCAAAGATCAGGGCTTGATCCATCACCGTTTTTTAGCTCACTGCACCATCCCAGCTCAGAACTTGGCTATATGCAAAATAGTCTGTTCCTGTCCCAGTGCATGATGGGAACAGGGCAAACCAAACTACCAAGCCAATTCTTATACTGGGAAGGAAACAAGCTTCCGGGGACCGGTTTCTGCCATTTCAGGCGTCGTCGGCCCGGCTTGCTTGAATCCTGATGGTGCAATGAGCAAGGGACTCACATCTGAGTATACCCTTCCACGCTTATGGTGGACAAAATGAAGCTTGTCTCCTTTCTGGTGAAGAATTGGCTTGGTAGTTTGGTCTGCCCTGTTCCCATGATGCACTGGGCCAGGGACAGACTAATTTGCATATAGCCAGGTTCTGAGCTGGGATGGGGCAGTGAGCTAAATAACGGTGATGGATCAAGCCCTGATCTTTGGACTGGGTAAGAGTGGTCTGCTTAATTCAGACACTCTGTTCATCACCACCCCCTTTTCTGAATCATTTTGTCCACCACAAGCGTGGAAGGGTATACTCAGACATGAGTCCCTTGCTCACTGCTCCATCAGGATTCAAGCAAGCCGGGCCGACGACGCCTGAAATGGCAGAAACCGGTCCCCGGAAGCTTGTCTCCTTTCTGGTGAAGAATTGGCTTGGTAGTTTGGTCTGCCCTGTTCCCATGATGCACTGGGCCAGGGACAGACTAATTTGCATATAGCCAGGTTCTGAGCTGGGATGGGGCCGTGAGCTAAATAACGGTGATGGATCAAGCCCTGATCTTTGGACTGGGTAAGAGTGGTCTGCTTAATTCAGACACTCTGTTCATCACCACCCCCTTTTCTGAATCAGTTATCATAATTGTTGGCAGATTTTGAACGACCTGTTTTGAATAAGAGTGTCTCACCTTAGAAAAGAAACATGGTAGAAACAGAGTACTGGTGAATGCAGAGCATGCTTACCTTGCATGCTCTTTCAAGGAAGACGTTGGATGTTTCAAGTTCTGTGGTTTCCGTCTGTGGAGGCACAAAATATGATTATATTATTAATCGTAACCTGACATCTTTAAATTGCACTCATTTTTATTTTATTTTGTCAAAGCTTGAAAATGTCAGTCTGTGTACAAGTTGGTAGGCATAATTGCTGCCGATATTAATTTCCAATACAATTAACAAGCAGTGTCTGGTGAAATTAAAACTGGTGGGTTGTAAATAGTTGTTCCAATTGCACTTAGCAAGCAACACAAGACCAGTTTCTCCTAGTGTGGATCAAGGATTCTGGCCCCACAAAATGTTTGTAAAAATAGTACCACATTGTTCAATTTACAGCACCCTGTTCATACAAACTGGTGAAGCCTCATAGAATGTACATGCATTTCATAAGAGGTACTCGTGAAATCCTTCAGTGGTTTGCCAAATAAGTTTGATTCTCCACAGGGGTGCTGTGGGGTTCGTCAATAACAAAAGTTAGTAAAATGTAGCAATATGAACCACAATGAGAACCACTTCCCCTTAAAAAATGGTTCTTCAGCCAGTCTTACTAAGGCCTGAGTACCCTAGCCATACTTAGCTGGTCCTGGATGCATTGCACGGTCTTTGGCCACACCATGCACTAAGGATCTTGCACATCCCTCCTCCCTATGTCCCCAGGGCCTGTTCTTGGGACAGACCCAATGTTCTTTGGTTGCAGGGCACTAGTCAATTCTTCCACCAAGTCCCACCAGCTGCCAGAGACAACTGGGCGCAACTTTGCCATGTCCAGCAGCCTTTGGGGAGCTCATACCTGAGATCTGCCATAGCCCTCATCACTATGTCCCCAGGATCTGGTCTTGGGCAAGACCCAGCGTTCTTTGGCTGCAAGGTACCGGCAATTCCTCTGCCAAGCCCCGCCACCTGTCATAAACCACTGAACACAACTTTATCCAGCAGCCTTTGAGAAGCTCATACCCCACACTGATTCCTACTGCCGCCAGACCACACTGGGCATGGCCTTGGGCCTAAGTTTATGTTTACAAATATTGAATTTTAGTGAATGTCACTCAGTGCAATTCAATCCGATGAACATGCAATCCATTGTGTTTAATTTAAACATATGCCAAATTATAATGTCTACCATACCACAGGGCATTAAGCGATATCCCTGTGGAGTAAGTGCAAGACTGCTGACGACACCAAAATATATAGTAGTAAAAGTGATACTGCCATCTTTGGCCACATCCCTTTAGTATTTTGCCACATGCCATTATCAGGCTTCCAGTGGAGGCAACATCAAGCTGCAGTACCATTGGCTATTTCTAGATGCCTATTTGCAGTCAGAAGCATTGTGTTGTCTCCAAATGGTCAACTTTAAAAGAGGGCCAGGGCCCACATAGCACTTTATTTTCCCCTGCTCGAAGGCACAGCTCTCCACAGATGCATCTGAATTCTTGCTTATTTAATTTTTGTTTGCTCTGTAGGGAGGGCAGGGATCACAGATCATATAGTTTCCACTGCACAATAGCTTTTGTTGTTCTTTCTACATACCTGTCTCTGAAGGAATGATAGACCCACCTGAGCATGTGGTTTTTCCTTGACAGAAAGCAAAAGTCCCCGCCCTTACATCTTATTGTTTTTTTCTCTGTTATAAGATCAAGTCCCATAGACCATACTGTTTTCTCCTGCAGTACAGGACATGTGCCCACAAAGCATTTTACCCTCCCGCATTGATCGAGATGTGGACATCTGTCGGCCGTTCCTTTCTGCTCGGACTATTTGGAACAGGGTGGAAGCGCTGCCAGCTGCTCCACTGGAAAAATTTGAATGCCTCACAGAAACACTTTAAACAGTATTTGCACCAATGGATTGGTCCACAAGTCCAAGCAACGTTGCACGCCACCAGCGCAGTCTATATTCTTCCGAACTGTTGATCCAAAATTGCACCACAAGGTTTGTCGCAGCTTTATTACAGAAAATAGTTGATTTGTAGATTGTGGATAAGTGAACCACAGAAGTAATTCCAGACTTGCTGCAAAAGAGGACAACTGGAAGGCAGTTTGATTGCCAGGAATTAGTTAACGTGATAGCCCTGTCCCTCTGAACTGACGTAGGCTATTGTGATTTCTGATCCTCTGAAACATGATCAAGCCCTGTGTTTTTTTCCATACTATATTATAGCCTTATAGCTCCCCGTAGCGGGATATACCGGCTATTAAAGGCCCGCTGCAGCGTTAAAGGCCCGCGCCAAAGACGAGGGACTTTAGCAAAGCAGCTGGACTTTAATTGCCGGTATAGCCCTGCTACGAAGGGCTATAAGGCTATTAGAACATTCTGCCACAAGAGTACAGAATGTTCTAACAAATAAAACAAAGCATTCAGGGAGCGCTAGGGGATTTAAATCCCCTCAGGCTCCCTGAAGCCTTTGTTCACAGCCAGAGCTGTGAACAAAGAAACATTGGAATGTTAGAGCTCCGGGCTTATACCAGCCATTACAAGCCTGGAGCACTCCATTGTTTTCAATGGAGCTACCAACATTCCAATGTTCTAATGTGAAATAATGCATTTACAATAAAAGTGTTTAAAAAACGAATGAAGGAATGAATGGTTGGTAGTCAAGTGTCGGCACAGAAAACTCCTTTAAAGTGATATTCATCGAGCCTATAGGAAACGCTGAAGGGAAGACGGATAGAGCAACTTGTGTTGGTTCTTTCTGTAAAGTGTAGGCTGACTTTATGCAAGCCATATGCACCTTTATGGCCAAATACTGTAAATGAAGTCACTTGCTTGGTATTGATTATCAAATATTTGGCACTGCTTTATTTTTTTCTAATCTTGGAAACTGAAGTGAAGGGGTGTGGTGTGTTGCAGCGCTTCGACGGATAAATCCCTGGCCTCTGCAGTGCAACTTAGAATTTCAGGGTTGATGGTTTTGTCTACTGCACCACGTAAAGGATTGTTGTGTAATACAAGGGCTATTTTTCTTAACAACCAGTGGCTGCGGGCGAGATAAGCCTCCCAGACTGACACAAGATCCAGTGTCTTCTCTGCAAACAATGCTGTGTGATATGTCCCTGCATGTGAATCCATTGGAATCTCAGGCATTTTTGCTAGAACCCATTGGGTCAGAGAATTAAAAGGTAACATTGTTAGCATAATTGTCAAAGGAAGTGAAGGAATGGAAAGAGATGAAGTAACAATACAGCACAGTAATGGATAAAAGTACAAATGTGACCATATTGGAGCACCTGGTCTTGAATCTTGTGTGTCTTCTGTTTACAGTAGGTATTTTTTGAAGGCCAGCCTAAAAGTGTAGGCCATGAGGTTGAGTGGCAGTGCAGTCCACCTTAGTGGAAAAAGATCAACTCACTGATATTGAGAGCTTCGGGATACTGATGGACTGGTGGGCTGCAGGACTTGCCTTACAAGAAGGAAGCAAGATACGGAGATAAAGTAAAAAGATGATGGAACCCCATGATGAGTTTCAGACCCGCAGGATTTTGGAGCAGGTGCTTTTTAGCTCTATCTTACCTATAGCACAGGCACTGGCTCTACAAAGAGTATTGTTTACATTAGAGGGCATGAAGCCTTCCTACTGCTTACCATTTGTTGGCATGTAAATTGTATTTAACAGTTTGTCCTTTGATGGCTTATTTGTGTAACTAAGATTATTTCAGTTCTTTTGAGTTTTGCACGTGGCTCTTTCTAGTGCGGGGTACTTTGTTATGTGCTGTGCCTGATAGCTGGTTCTTTTGGTTTGTCAAGTAACTTGGAGGAATGGGTAAATGGCTACAAGTTAAATAATTTCAAAGGAAATAAGCATGCTTGGTTCTCCTTTGATCTTAGAGGTTTCTGCAGAGGCACCTGTGTGTAGGCTGGGAGGCCACAATTTGTGGTGACACTCGTTTTAGTATATGAGGACATATGCAATCTATAATTTATCACTTTGGGAATCACCAGATCTTCAATTCTTTTGAATTCTGTGGTGCTCCGAGAATCTAATCTTTGCAGGGAGGAAATTCCATAGTTTGGCAACTTTAACATGGAGGGAGGAACACTCCTTGTTTATATGCATGACTGACACCGTACGCCGCAACACCTGCTTGTCCTTACTTTATTTGCATGAGTCTACGACCTTTGTTGAACTATGACTCAGAGTTGACTCACTAGCCACACTGGCTTTATACCTGAAAAGAAATCCCTACTTTTCATTTATCATGTGGCGGGCGGGCCTTGCTGTTAAAGGTTATTAATTAAATGTGTGGGAGACGGCAGCCAGAGACGCATGGGGCTTCATTTAGGAGGCCTTGCGTCATTTTTGCGCTTCCGATGCGTTATCTTTTGTGACGCATCGGGGGCGTAAAACATGCCTCCTGTTGCGCACTATTTACAAAGTGACACATATAAGCAGATGCGTCACTTTGTAAACCCCTACGCTACATTATACCTGCGTCAGGTATAATGTATGTGGGGGGTCGTTCCCCCACATACAGCCTCGTAAAAGTGACGCAGTGAAATCTATGAAATTTCACTGCGTCACTTCTAGGACGCCGTTGAGTCAAAATCTTGCGCCTGCCTCACAGCAGGCGTAAGACTGACGCAGGCCCTTTCACATGGGGCTTGCCCCATGGAAAGGACACATTGCTGGAGTTGCGTCACTTTTGTGACACACTCCAGCAATGCATCACTTTTCCGCTTACAGATACGTCAGAAATACTGACATATCTGTAACTCCTTGCGACATGATGCCTCATACATTAAATATGATGCAACAGGTATGTCGCAAGGAGTGCGCACTGAGAAGTGAATTATCGCTGCTTTCACGCAGCAATGTGTCATTTTTCAGCAATGAGGCCCATAGTTCTTTCCTAAATGTGTCTGTGGCATGACTTCCCATTTTTTCTGACAAATTTTCATGATATCCACATGAGATAAATGAACATAAAATGAATCCATATGGGTGTCATTTAGATAGTGCCATATTTTCAGTATATCCCCTTGAGATGAATTAACATACAATGGATATGTTTGGGTATCATTTGCATAGTGCTATATTTTCAGGATATCCACATGAGATAAATTTACACACACTTAATCTAATTCGGAATTATTGGTCGGAATCATGGTTAATTTGGCTCCTGACCCTGTGGGCCAGCATTGCTCATCCCTGGTCGAATTTTTCCTACAAAAAGCCGTGGTTTTGAAATATAAGCACTGGCACCGTCAGCTGTGCATAAACTAGCACAGGATTAGAATATTGATGAAAATATACAATTAAGAAAGTTCTAAAACAATGCACAAATAAATTAGCTTAAAGTACAGCGCACTTGAAAGTCTGAGTTTATAAAATGCAACTTTAAATATAAATATATAATCGTCCTTGTACATGTATACCCTCTCTATGTACTTATGTGTCTATATATTTATTACTTTACTCCTACTGTAGAAGAAGAAAAAAAAGATTTGACTCTCTTCAATGCACTACTCTCTGTCTCACCCTATAACTATCTGAATATGTCCTCTACCTCCACTCTGACTCGTCCCATACCTCATTCATTCTACAGCTATAATCTCCCAAACAACCCTTTCTAAATTTTTCCCTCGTGGATACCTTCTTTTACTTATCCCAAAACTCATTTAACAACTATGATCTCCCAAATAACACTTTCTAAACCTTCCCGCATCCCTCTTCCATCCCTCCATTATCCTATTCAATGAACACACTTGCATGTCGGCCACTCAAATTAACTTCTATTTCCCTATCCTAACCCACCACTATCATTTTTGGGCTCCGGAGTAGCGTGCTACTTGCCAAAAAGCGCTTTCACGCCTCGACAGGGGTAGTAAGCGCTATAAATACAAGTACAATTTCATGGCGGAACTCATCCAAAAGGAATGGATTGCGGTTTCAGACATTGTGTTTTTTAGGCATCTGGCGGAGCTTTGAGTCCAAAGGTTTTTTGTCCTTCCTGTGCACCTTTCATGCTGAGTTGCAACTCACCTTTCTAATTACTTCACTTATAAGTGTCTTTTTTGTCTTACTGAGGTTTGGTAAGGAGCGTTCTGATGCTGGGATGTGACCCACCCTGCAACCATAAATTCCCAGGTTATTTTACTGGAAACATCTACAAGCAAAACAAGTATTCAAACTTCGTATTGGCAAACATATTTAACTACTCTTAGGCTATTAGAATTATTCTCCTCTTGGTCCAAGAGGATTGCAGAGGATCAAGAACCAAGATCACAAGTTTGAGACATCCCAAGAATTTCTAAGGTTATACATATTTCGGCTACATTTAATTCAAATGGATCGAAAGATATCATTTGTGTGGGGGTGCTCCTTGTGAAAGAGCAAAATGCAGTCACTCAAAGTGCAGTTAGCCAGTGGCTGAAGTAGGCTAACCCACAGCCCCTTGCTGTATGTTGCAAAGAGTGTAAGCAAAATGTGAATGACGCAATGGCAGACCAAAGGACGAAGAGAGCTGGATGAAAGACCCTTTAAGTAAGTATATAATACATATCATTTTTTGTAAAATCAAAAGTTCTTGGCTGACTCCAACCTGAAAAATAGTAAAAAATAAGATTAGTAATAAAAAAATTCATGCCTTGGCATCTTGAATGTATCTTTCCACGGCCTGTGCATCTATGGCATGAATCAAGTGCACCTTGATAAATTGCTCCACCTCTTGAAGTTCCTGCCATGCGGCAAACACTTGGCGCCTCTTTGTTTCAAACTGTTCAATAAAAGTAGGGGTGTCGTGCTTCTCTTCAGCCTCCACAGTCACATTGGTCTGCTCACTTTCTAGAAAGAGAAATATCCAAGTTTAAAATTGCAGGCAATGAGGTATAAACCTGCTGGCACCTCCAAATAAATGAT
Source organism: Lissotriton helveticus (assembly GCF_964261635.1). Taxonomy (NCBI): domain Eukaryota; kingdom Metazoa; phylum Chordata; class Amphibia; order Caudata; family Salamandridae; genus Lissotriton; species Lissotriton helveticus. The sequence goes on from NC_136067.1 coordinate 1,029,162,363, forward strand.
AAATATGTATCTATATGTGAGGATTTTGAACTAACCCTCAGCCATTTTACAGAATAGTGATAGTATATTTTAAGAGATGTTTAGTCTAAATATCCTCATGAACCAGAATTAGGGCAATTATGTCTGAGTAATGCAATATGCCTTTTAGAAGATGTTAGCAATATATTATTCCATATGACAAATCTATTGACATCTAAATACTATGCATTTGCAAGAGAACAGATAACTACACTGTTAGTTGGAACACATTTTATGATTTGGTCCAACAAAGCCCATTAAATCAGTCATTTGAGACCTCTGCTGTATCCACCTATTCTCTTTCGCCTTTCTTATTTCCTCATCTATTGAAAGTATTGTCAGAGTTGGCAGCAGGTGGATCACATTGCTCGTACTCCTCGTTAATTCTTTCGTTGCTTCGATGCTCCGCCTCTTAAAGAGGTCATAATACTCACTGGAGTGCTAGTCATGTAAACACTATGAGGGTAGAAATTAATACTTATCTTATCTGATTAACCATATCTTCTCATTCTGAACGTTAAAAGTGTTTATCATCTTACTATTTAAATACATGATATATATAGTATTGTTCATATTATTTAAAAAATAATGTTTTACATCTTAAAATTATCTGCTGCAGATTGACAGGGAACCATGCACAGTATGTTATACTGAAAAGATAGAACATTAATTGCTTGCCTGATGGATTTTTGTTTAAGGTCCAAGAACTCTACTTTAGCTCTTTTTGTCTATACAAATGTGGCCTTGTGAAACCCGGTATGAAGTAACATATGTATTGAATACCACTTGTTTAATTATGCCATTTTCTAATGGGACAAAGAAATTATCTCTGGAGCATGTCACAGTTAAATGGCAGCCCAACACTAAAACTGAAACCTGTCGACGAATAGTGGCCTCCTAATGGCAAATAACAATTAAATTAACCATGTTAACCATGTTAACCATTTGTGGTTTTCTTTTCTGTCTCATCACAAAAAAGATCTTTGATTATTTTTAGAATGCCTCTAGTTCCGACAGATTGAAACTTCCTACTGACAGGTGACTAGAAGAGAAATAGTAAAGATTGGCATCCCCTTGGTAGAAGTGTTGGGCACATTGACAAAGAAGCATGCAAGATTAGAAGTATAACGCCATTTTAGACCCGCCGGAAATCCTCCTGTCAGGCTGAAAGCGAGAAATTAGTTAAATAATTAGATATCTGCCACAGGTAGACATTCAGAACAACTTGGTCAGGTAGACCATGCAGTGGCAGAGCAAAGGATGTTTAAAACTCTTCTTAGTGCACTCTTAATGGTGTGGACCAAATTCAATACTTTAAAGTCTAACTGTCAATTACACCCAGTCATGTGAATTAAGACAGGCTGCAGGTACCAAAGGGCTGAGGGCAGATCAATGCCCAATTTCTAAAAGGGCAAGTTTCAAAATTGTAATTCAACATCTAACTTAACAGTTAAAGAGGATTTTTCATTACAATTTAATAGATTCAAACATGATATGCTTACCTAGTCCGAATCAAAAGTTAGCACTTATAAAATGTAATAACGCAACTCAATGTTATCCTACGGGACAGGTAGGCCTCACAGCAGTGCAAAAGCGAAGTTAAGAGTTTTTCACTACAAAGACATGTAAAACTTAAAAGTACATGTCCAACCTTTTCATTACAATGTACCCTGCCCTCTACGCTGCCCAGGGCCAACCTTAGGGTGACACATATGAAATAAAAGGAGAGTTTAAGGCTTGGCAAGGGGGTTATATTTTCAATTGTTTAAAACTGCATTCAGGCTGCAATGGTAGACCTGGGACATGTTTTAAGGGGTCACTTAAGTGGGTGGCACAATATGTGCTGCTGGCCCACTAGTAACATTTATTTTACAGGCCCTGGTATATGGTATACCACTATACTTATAAGTAAATTACATAGGCCAATCAGTTGTAAACCTTTTTAACCATGTTAAGAGAAGTGAGCACAAGCACTGGTAAGTAGTTCCAAATTACACAGAGTCCTAATGCCAATACAAACGAATTTCAGCAGGAAAATTGACGTGAGTAGGGAAAAGGTCTGGGGGAAGACAATCCTAGGGCTGACAGGTCTAACAAGAGTACAAAAATGATACAAGTATACCGTTAAAATGTGTCTCTACAACCCTGGAAAATTGTTTAAGATTGAGAACTGTAAAAAAAAAATTAGTGGGCACCAGAAGGGATTGGCAAGGAGTAAGATTGTGACCATGTGAATACTGCTGCCAAATAGCACTAAGTTACTTTCCTTTTATGAGCTTTTATATTTTTAATGAGGAACAACGGGGCAATAGGGTTTGAATGGTTTGAATAACTGATTACTGCAGATTTTGTCGAAGTCTGTCCATTTTTCCTTATTTATATTTAATCACTTTATCCTAGCAAACTGTGAACAAGGAGAAATAGCTGAGCGGTGGTTATTTGTGCACAACTTGTAATCCTGATAAAAGTGCAAACTCCCATTTGTGCCCAAGTGATAATTACACGGCACTCTGAATGGGGCTATGTGTAGGGATTAAAGTTGTTGCACTGTGCAGATAGCTGTGAACCGTGTCCTTTTCTATTTTTCTGACAGACCCAGCACACATTCTTAGAGTAGTATTGTAATGTATTCATGCAACTGCAGCAGTTCAACGATCATTTGGATTATTTCACAGTGGAGAACAGGGGTCTGCATCCTCCCACAGCACAGAGTGACTACTATCTCTTCAAGAGGCTTCTGGGAGTCAGATGGTTCAGGTCAGTTGATTTGCAGTACAGGAATACAAGCCATGTTACCTGTATCCCTGGAAGACACCATTCTGAGCCTTGAGTAAAATCCATTAATTCCCCTAATACCGATCATGCACATCCTCCTGAATTTTGTGATGTGTGTTGTGCATCCTTCTGGACCTGGCAATCACGCTGAATAGAAATGGTGCCCACTGTAGCAATGCATTTAATATTGCACAAGGTGGTGGTTCCTTTTGTCAGGAAAAGACTAATCTGGCTTTCCTATTCTTGGAGGAGCTCCTAAGGACTATGCCTTGTAGAAACTGCTAGGAGAGCAGTTTGAACAATATCCAGTTTCCGGCCTGTGTTGCATAATCTGACCAGAGATTTGTCCTGTGTCAGCACCTTGCTGTAACCGGTGTGGCTACATGAACAGGTGGTTAAAAGCTCTTCACGACGCAAGCTCAGCCACACTTAGAAAGTCCGGCTTGTGACTTATCAATAAAAATCCCACTGACATTCATTGCTTGGCCCTCTTCAATGCTTAATTTGAGCCGGTGGTTTCCGGTGCTTGGCCCTGGAACTTAATTGTCAACACAGGCACTTATGACAGTCTGCACTGTTTATCTAAATAGTAGATTAACACAACAACAGCTGTCAATTATTTCAATGAACATTAAAAATGACTAACAGCTGCTGTCCAAGCCATTGTTGTAGCTTTGGGGTCTAAAAGAATCTGAAATATCATACTTGTAGGGTGTGGGGCACGTATAGAGGTAATGAATAGTGCAAGCTGCACTGGCCTCTTGACGGGGGCGCCGGCACTTGCGTTTTTTTACCAACTAAGCACTGGCCCTCCATTTAATGTAGAAAGCTTCTGTAAAGCAATGGAGCAGAGTGGGAATAGATCATATAAAGAGACAAACCTAAAAGGGTACAAAACAGTGAAGCGCCTGAAAGTGAGCTAACATCGGGATCAACCTTTAGCCAGTAAGGCACTGTACAGCTGAAGCCCAAACTGCTGCACAGCAAATGTCTGCAACAAACCGCTCTGGAATTTCTCTGCAACAGCTGCTGTCAACGTTTACAGCGGTACAAAAGGGGGTGGTGATGGACGGAGCATCTGAACCAATCAAAGACTCACGCCCAGTCAACAGACCTGGGTTTCATCCATCACCGTTCTTTAGCCCACTCTGCCACCCCAGTTCAGACATGGCCACATGCAAATCAGTCTGACCCTGTCCCTCATGGGAACAGCCCAGCCCGAACTGCCAAGCCATGCCTTCCCTGGACCGGAATCAAGCTTCCTATGACCGGTTCGTGGAATTCCAGCCGTCTTCAGCCAGGCTTGCTTGAATCCAGTGGCAAAGTGAGCAAGGGACTCACGTCTGAGCATACCCTGCCAACTTATGGCGACAAAGCGGTACAAAAGGGGGTGGTGATGGACGGAGCATCTGAACCAATCAAACACTCACACCGAGTCAACAGATCTGGGTTTAATCTATCACCGTTCTTTAGCCCACTCTGCCACCCCAGTTCAGACATGGCCATATGCAAATCAGTCTGACCCTGAGCCTCATGGGAACAGTCCAGCCCGAACTGCCAAGCCATGCCTTCCCTGAACCGGAATCAAGCTTCCTAGGACCGGTTTCTGGCATTCCAGCCGTCTTCAGCCAGGCTTGCTTGAATCCAGTGGCAAAGTGAGCAAGGGACTCACGTCTGAGCATACCCTGCCAACTTATGGCGACAAAGCGGTACAAAAGGGGGTGGTGATGGACGGAGCATCTGAACCAATCAAACACTCACACCCAGTCAACAGATTTGGGTTTAATCCATCACCGTTCTTTAGCCCACTCTGCCACCCCAGTTCAGACATGGCCATATGCAAATCTGACTGACCCTGTGCCTCATGGGAACAGTCCAGCCCGAACTGCCAAGCCATGCCTTCCCTGGACTGGAATCAAGCTTCCTAGGACCGATTTCTGGCATTCCAGCCGTCTTCAGCCAGGCTTGCTTGAATCCAGTGGCAAAGTGAGCAAGGGACTCACGTCTGAGCATACCCTGCCAACTCATGGCGACAAAGCGGTACAAAAGGGGGTTGGTGATGGACGGAGCATCTGAACCAATCAAACACTCACACCCAGTCAACAGATTTGGGTTTAATCCATCACCGTTCTTTAGCCCACTCTGCCACCCCAGTTCAGACATGGCCATATGCAAATCAGTCTGACCCTGTGCCTCATGGGAACAGTCCAGCCCGAACTGCCAAGCCATGCCTTCCCTGGACCGGAATCAAGCTTCCTAGGACCGGTTTCTGGCATTCCAGCCGTCTTCTGCCAGGCTTGCTTGAATCCAGTGGCAAAGTGAGCAAGGGACTCACGTCTGAGCATACCCTGCCAACTTATGGCGACAAAGCGGTACAAAAGGAGGTGGTGATGGACGGAGCATCTGAACCAATCAAACACTCACACACAGTCAACAGATCTGGGTTTAATCCATCACCGTTCTTTAGCCCACTCTGCCACCCCAGTTCAGACATGGCCATATGCAAATCAGTCTGACCCTGTGCCTCATGGGAACAGTCCAGCCCAAACTGCCAAGCCATGCCTTCCCTAGACCGGAATCAAGCTTCCTAGGACCGGTTTCTGGCATTCCAGCCGTCTTCAGCCAGGCTTGCTTGAATCCAGTGGCAAAGTGAGCAAGGGACTCACGTCTGAGCATACCCTGCCAACTTATGGCGACAAAGTGGTACAAAAGGGGGTGGTGATGGACGGAGCATCTGAACCAATCAAACACTCACACCCAGTCAACAGATCTGGGTTTAATCCATCACCGTTCTTTAGCCCACTCTGCCACCCGAGTTCAGACATGGCCATATGCAAATCAGTTTGACCCGGTGCCTCATGGGAACAGTCCAGCCCGAACTGCCAAGCCATGCCTTCCCTGGACCGGAATCAAGCTTCCTAGGACCGGTTTCTGGCATTCTAGCCGTCTTCAGCCAGGCTTGCTTGAATCCGGTAGCAAAGTGAGCAAGGGACTCACGTCTAAACATACCCTGCCAACTCATGGCGACAAAGCGGTACAAAAGGGGGTGGTGATGGACGGAGCATCTGAACCAATCAAACACTCACACCCAGTCAACAGATTTGGGTTTAATCCATCACCGTTCTTTAGCCCACTCTGCTACCCCAGTTCAGACATGGCCATATGCAAATCAGTCTGACCCTGTGCCTCATGGGAATAGTCCGACCCGAACTGCCAAGCCATGCCTTCCCTGGACCGGAATCAAGCTTCCTAGGACCGGTTTTTGGCATTCCAGCCGTCTTCAGCCAGGCTTGCTTGAATCCAGTGGCAAAGTGAGCAAGGGACTCACGTCTGAGCATACCCTGCCAACTTATGGCGACAAAGCGGCACAAAAGGGGGTAGTAATGGACGGAGCATCTGAACCAATCAAACACTCACACCCAGTCAACAGATCTGGTTTTAATCCATCACCGTTCTTTAGCCCACTCTGCCACCCCAGTTCAGACATGGCCATATGCATGCAAATCAGTCTGATCCTGTGCCTCATGGGAACAGTCCAGCCCGAACTGCCAAGCCATGCCTTCCCTGGACCGGAATCAAGCTTCCTAGGACCGGTTTCTGGCATTCCAGCCGTCTTCAGCCAGGCTTGCTTGAATCCAGTGGCAAAGTGTGCAAGGGACTCACGTCTGAGCATACCCTGCCAACTTATGGTGAAAAAGCGGTACAAAAGGGGGTGGTGATGGACGGAGCATCTGAACCAATCAAACACTCACACACTGTCAATAGATCTGGGTTTAATCCATCACCATTCTTTAGCCCACTCTGCCACCCCAGTTCAGACATGGCCATATGCAAATCAGTCTGACCCTGTGCCTCATGGGAACAGTCCAGCCCGAACTGCCAAGCCATGCCTTCCCTGGACTGGAATCAAGCTTCCTAGGACCAGTTTCTGGCATTCCAGCCGTCTTCAGCCAGGCTTGCTTGAATCCAGTGGCAAAGTGAGCAAGGGACTCACGTCTGAGCATACCCTGCCAACTTATGGCGCCAAAGCAGTACAAAAGGGGGTGGTGATGGACGGAGCATCTGACCCAATCAAACACACACCCAGTCAACAGATCTGGGTTTAATCCATCACCGTTCTTTAGCCCACTCTGCAACCCCAGTTCAGACATGGCCATATGCAAATCAGTCTGACCATGTGCCTCATGGGAACAGTCTAGTCTGAACTGCAAAGCCATGCCTTCCCTGGACCGGAATAAAGGTTCCTAGGACCGGTTTATGGCATTCAAGCCGTCTTCAGTCAGGCTTGCTTGAATCCAGTGGCAAAGTGAGCAAGGGACTCACGTCTGAGCATACCCTGCAAACTTATGGTGACAAAGCGGTACAAAAGGGGGTGGTGATGGATGGAGCATCTGAACCAATCAAACACTCACACCCAGTCAACAGATCTGGGTTTAATCCATCACCGTTCTTTAGCCCACTCTGCCACCCCAGTTCAGACATGGCCATATGCAAATCAGTCTGACCCTGTGCCTCATGGGAACAGGACAGCCCGAACTGCCAAGCCATGCCTTCCCTGGACCGGAATCAAGCTTCCTAGGACCGGTTTCTGGCATTCCAGCCGTCTTCAGCCAGGCTTGCTTGAATCCAGTGGCAAAGTGAGCAAGGGACTCACGTCTGAGCATACCCTGCCAACTTATGGCGACAAAGCGGTACAAAAGGGGGTGGTGATGGACGGAGCATCTGAACCAATCAAACACTCACACCCAGTCAACAGATCTGGGTTTAATCCATCACCGTTCTTTCACCCACTCTGCCACCCCAGTTCAGACATGGCCATATGCAAATCAGTCTGACCCTGTGCCTCATGGGAACAGTCCAGCCCGAACTGCAAAGCCATGTCTTCCCTGGACCGGAATCAAGCTTCCAAGGACTGGTTTCTGGCATTCCAGCCGTCTTCAGCCAGGCTTGCTTGAATCCAGTGGCAAAGTGAGCAAGGGACTTACGTCTGAGCATACCCTGCCTACTTTTGGCGACAAAGCGGTACAAAAGGGGGTGGTGATGGACGGAGCATCTGAACCAATCAAACACTCACACCCAGTCAACAGATCTGGGTTTAATCCATCACCGTTCTTTAGCCCACTCTGCCACCCCAGTTCAGACATGGCCATATGCAAATCAGTCTGATCCTGTGCCTCATGGGAACAGTCCAGCTTGAACTGCCAAGCCATGCCTTCCCTGGACCGGAATCAAGCTTCCTAGGACCGGTTTCTGGCATTCCAGCCAAATATCAGCCAGGCTTGCTTGAATCTAGTGGCAAAGTGAGCAAGGGACTCACGTCTGAGCATACCCTGCCAACTTATGGCGACAAAGCGGTACAAAAGGGGGTGGTGATTCACTGAACCAATCAAACACTCACACCCAGTCAACAGATCTGGGTTTAATCCACCAACGTTTACAAGCACTCTTACCTTTAAGCTGAATACAAACCGAGATTCTCCAAAACAATGGCAACGACACACAAAGAGAACGCCATTTTGCTGACCAGTGTGCATTTGCCTACAGTGGCGTTTTCCCCACAGAGACGTTGCAAAGGATACAAGTCACTCTGCAAGCCCTCAGTCAGGGCCAGACTGGCCTTAGTGGGACTTGGCCGTTTGCCCGGGAGTTTGGAAGGGTGGGGAGCGGTTTTGGTGCGATGCTGCAATATCAGACCCCAGTAACAAACACAGCAGTGCTGGGGGTAGGTTTTGTAAGCAGCAGTGCTTCACGTTCCTCTCCCACACCCCCAGGGGTGGGTGGGGGAAGTCTGACAAAATTGCCAGGGCCGCTTTTGGTTTCCAGTCCGGCCCTGCCCTCAGCATGCATCCACATTATAGAATCACTCCAACTTCATGCAGATGCTTTTCAACAGTGATCCCGTGCCACAGTGTTCTGCAGCACCACTGTGCCTTGATGCTTTCTGACTTTAGCAGTTATTCCTGGTCTTTTACCAGTCTGCTTGGTGACAGATCTGTTTTTCTTTTTAGAGATTTGCTCTCTTGCGATTATTCTTTGCCTCAACATTGATGCTCCTGTTACTACCCTTAAGTCAGCTTTCCAGTGATTTCCTTTTCTACATTTAAGTCTGCCATTTCCTCCACCGTATTCCAGAGCTATCTACAATTCTAAACAAGTAAATACAAATGACAGCTCTGTAAACATAGCAACTTAGGTAAATATTTAATGGAACAGAAATAGTCCCTTGGATATAACTTAGAGCAACAATGAACATGAATAGGTACAATCAATGTAATTATGATCAGAAAAGTGAAACTAATTATTATGCTGCTTAGGTGAACCAATATATGAAATTCTAAAGGAACTCGTATAGGTTTAAGGCATTACGAAAATGAAATTCAAAGGCATGATTGATATTTTTATATGCTGCATGGAAAAAACCAGAACATACTGCATTAGCAACTAAAGGCGCAACAGTGATTTGGTAAAGTGGCGGCACAGCGCTTTGGTTAAGAAAGTGAAATAGTGAGTACAAATATGTTTAAATCTAACAACACAAAGGAGTTTCGGCAGCATATCACCAAGTCATTGGAACAATAAGGTGGGGGGCACGGAATTGAACTCAGAAGAGAAAAAAAAAACAAATATGAAGGGAAAAGAAGGCCACAGGCAAACTAAAGTAAAAGCAAAGTAGTCATAAAAACGGTGTTGCCAGGCAGCTTACTTGCTCATATTGTAGAAATGTATAGCATCTTTGCCTCTACCGAACCAGACTTACTACTACGTCGGGCTGGTCCTATTGTGACTGGTGCAGCACAACTTGTCAACCTGTATTTGCCCCTCTATGCATGTCTACATTTTCCAATGCTCTGTTTTCCACCTTCTCTAAGTTTGAAGTTTTTTTTTTGGGGGGGGGGGTCTTTTCTAGGCTCCCTTTTCTGGGAGCTGTCAATTATCCACAATCAGTATCTTGAGATCCAATATTGCCTTGGATTTGGGCAAACGTGTCCAGTCTCTGCCTTGGTCACAGGTTTAGACAAAGTAGGAAACTTAACTTAGTTAAGTTCTTGCAGCATGAATCTGTCCTACGCCTGAGGAGTTAAGATTGATAACGGGGAGAGGGGAAAGAAGGCTCACAGCTCCCATCTGGATAAGTTCAGTCACCAGGAAGTTGCATAGAGATGAGGAGTTGAAGGCTGTCCCTTGTTAACACATTGAACACACCCTTTTGTATTATTACCCAAAGAGGAGGAGTTTAAGATATTAAATGCAAGAAAAGGTCCAATAACAAACACATCCTTTATTCACTCCACTTGCTCACTTGAAAATTTCCATCAACTTCTATCAACTCGCCTCCTGGCCCATTGCTACAGTAGCACAAGGACTACGTGCTGTCAACGCCAATGCCTGTAATTAAGGGTTAATATATATTTCTGCCTTCATTTGTCAGAGTTTTCATCTGTTCACTTAATCAAAAGCCTTATTAAATTCCATAAAATCAACATAGATGGCCCCATTCTTTCCCTAACATGTTTGCAGTCAGGCACTGCATTGCCAATGATCGATGACTGCTGTCCTTCACAAAACACAACCTGGATGTCAACAAGAATAGACACTAAATGTTCGTGCCTGAAAGTGGTGCATTAAAGGTTTGCCAAAAACGTTTTCTCTGGCATTTATCAGGAAAAGGGATCTCTTACAGGCAGGGCTTTAAGTGGGATGATAAAACTAGGGGGGTCTCTCATAGGGGCATGACCGCTGTAATTAAGGGCATGGCTTAACACACTTAAGCTAAAAATCTGTTAGGCACAGTGTGCTGTCCCACTGATATTTTGCTGTTTCTGTCCATTCATCCAGATATATAACACAACAAGTAACATTACACCTACAACAAGCCAGGACTATTGGCTTTGTCAATGGTTGTAAGTTTCATAAGATAAATAAGCAACACCTATGACTTCGTAATATTGAAAATGCTCCTCCCTCTTGTGGGTGAAGTTGTGGCCTAAGGCTAGAACAACTGACCTTCGAGCTGAAAAAACAGGTTCGAGCCTGACGCCCTGTGATTCTCAAAATGAATATGCCCTGGTGTAATGTCACTGATGCGAATGTAAAGCGCTCCAAAGTTTCGCTAATAAAAACTGAAAAATGAGTGGGCCTTCAGAGAGAAACCACCCTTAAAAGCTACCCAGTGTAAACTAGTCTCATTATTGAACTCAATGGTGCCTCGTACGCTTCATACACCTAGTCAGCCTTTAGTAAATACTGCATTCATCCCCCTAGTTCGCCACAGAGGTTTCCTATGGCTTACCATACCTGAAATCAGACTTCGACAAATATTGTGCTGAATTATTGCACACTACCCCTCTAAACCCAGGGGCAGCCTTAGGCATGTGCAAGCTGTGCACCTGCACAGGGCCACCAAACCCCAGGGGCCACCACGCCAATATATATCCTTAATATAATAATCCTCTGAGGATGGATACATATTTGCGTGGCGACCCCTGGCAGGGAATTGGAAGCCTCCGGCTCTATTCCACTTCCAAACACCCTGACCCCCCCCCTTCTTTACTGGCCTCCGCGCTCCACCCCGCCCGGACCCCCTCTTCCAGGGCCCCCTATCTACGCTCCCTGCTCAGGGCCACCATGAGCCTAGAGCCGCCCCTGCTAAACCCCAGACCTTGAACTTTTAAAATCATTATAACCCAGCCCCCTTTTACCCTACCTCCATTCCCCCTCTTCCTTTTTCGAAATCACCAATAGGGGCCCAATTCACTCCTGATTTGTTTTTTAAATCATGTCCGGGCTGAGTGCTGCATCTTATTCAGATTTCTTTTTTGAGGGTTTAATGTCCATCTGGCCCACCAGATTCTGTTGATCAGCCAATGCTTTCATGCACCTTATGAAGCCGCCTGATGGCTGCCTTGATTAACCTCCTAGACAGCAAATGGTAGACCTCTTGCAGAATTAGATATTTAAAATGCTGAACATTGGTCATAACCAGAACTTCCTCAATGGTATTAGACTCTCTCGGGTGCAGATAACGTAAAGCAGACAAAGTGTCAGTTGATCTAAGGACCGTAGAAGAAGTGTACCAAAGAACAGTGTCCACTGTAGAACTATGAACCAGATAAAGGATCTTGAACACCATTCACACTTGAGCTGCAAGCCAATGCAATAACAGAAATGTAGCTTCTTATTTACATAATACTATTTTACATGCTATGCTACAGCCTATCTGTCATTTACTTTGATATAGGTTTTTAGACCAGACTTGACTACTACAAAATGTTCTACTGGACGGGTTAAGTCAGTAGCAGGAAAGAGAGGGATATTGCATCATATGTAGTATAGTTGGCCCAAGAAGTATTACATCACGGAAATTGGCTCAGACAATAAGAAAAGAATGGCGATAAACCAGAAGCCAAGACATGAAGTTTAAAACAATTGGAACTGAGGATCTAAGTAGTGACAGAAAATACTGAATGAGGGCATGGTTGGATCAAAAAGCCTCCGCCCTAAAATGCCAGTTTCTCACTCTATATTGCTTTAATTTCGAGATTGGAGAGAGTCATCCACTAGTTCAACGCAGTGGCACAAACGCTGCTGTAGGCGATGCGCGGGGGCTGCAGTGCATCCGGACTGTAGGCTTCAGGAGCTATCGGGTGTACAGTGTTAACATCCCACAAAAAATTAAAAGTCTTTGCTGCACTAATTGTGTGGGATGCATGTGGGTGAGGCATGGACCTGTCTTTGCCAGTCAGCGACTGGTAGAGGCTGGAATGGTCCCCACCTTGTGGCTCTTCGATTCAGAACTTGGCTGTGAGCAATGTACTTTTGCTCCGTTGATGGTTTCTCGTATCATTATTTTTAAACTGTCTTAAGTGCATGGGGCGCACTAACCATGGCTGAGCTTTTTCTGTATTGTGAACTTGTTGATTATGGTGTTATCAGGGAGAAATGCAAATCGCGTCATGTGAAAGTCAGTACTGCCCCCAAAAATTCTTCTTCGGACGCCTTCATCACTTGAGCTGTGGGGCTCATAGATGAGGAGATTCAATTAGCTGAAAGGCGTCTTTCAGTCTCTTACTCACCATGGATACATAAGAACTTCCTTCTGCTGCTATCGCTCAAACTGACCCTTTAGGGACTGTCTATGTCAGTGGCCCTGGGTCTGATATGGCTTGTGTTTCTGACACTCTTGTCTAATTGAAGAAACAGTCTTTGCTATCTCCCCCTCCACAGGACACTGGTCTGGTTGCAAAACTGAAAAAGCGGGGCTTAATCAAAGGAACCAGGAAAACGCTGAGGTACCAGTCCATCAATAGCCTTCTAATAATATCTTGCAGATTGATTTTAAGCAAGAACTTATCACAGAGATTAGTGATAAACCTAAATGTTTTTGGATATATGTCTCCAGCCACTATACGAGTGCCTTGAAAACATATATCATTGTTGGGCCCTATAATATCTCGATCTAACACCAAGCTTCCTCCCTAGCCAAGTACAATGTGTCTGACACAGCCAATTTATAATGAGGAAGGAAAGCAGGGGAATGAGGTTATGGTAGGGGATCCCTCTATCAAAAATGGGCAACTTGTCCCGGTGGCAAGTGTGCCTGTGGCAGTAGTGGGGGATTTGCAGCCATCCTCAAGCCAATATGAACCCAGCCATAATTTACTTATTGGAGCTATCAAGACCACAGTGTGCAGCTTACCACCGGAGGCCTGCCCATATGTTCTTCTTTTAGCTGAAGTGCCCTGTACAGACTAACAGGGTGTGGGAACCACAGAACAGTTAATTAATAAGATGACCCACTGGTTACATGGACACATTAAGTGGTGTTTAATGGGATTCTGTTTTCCAGGAGGATGGGTTGGTGAGTTCCATGAAGCAGGAATACACAGGTAACTATCGTTTTTAATTTCAGGAATCTGCTTGTCTTTAGTGATCTGATTCAGTCAGCATACTTTGTTGGAAAGTGCCATGGTTCAATGAAGGTTCTCTGCTGGGTTGCTTTTTTTATTTTTATAGAATCACCAGGAAGGGTAGTGGCACTTGATCAAAACTACATCCTTTGTATCTACATCTATTTCTTTTCACAATAGAAACTTTGGCTTAAATGCCTTGGCAGAGAATAACTGACATTGGAGTCTGCAGTGGATAGTACCTGTTCCAGCCCAGAGGATAAACAGACCTCTGCCCTACTTTGACCCTTCCTCTCTCACAGATGAGTTCAGTGGCGTCACTAGGGTTGGTGTCACCTGGTGCGGGTAACTCATGGTGTCACCCCCTCACAACTTACCGGATGGACCAACTCACCCTTTGCCTGCACCATGTCCCCTCTGCCTGCACCATCTCTCCCTCTGTCTGCACCATTTCGACCCCTGCCTGCACCATCTTTCCCTGAGCCTACACCATCTCACCCTCTGCCTGCACCATCTCCCCTCTGCCTGCACCATCTCCCCTCGGGTTGCACCATCCCTCCCTGTGTCCACACCATCTACCCTCCGCCTGCACCATCTCTCCCTCTGCCTGCACCATCCCTCCCTCTGCCTGCACCATCTCCCCTCTACCTGCACCCTCTCTCCCTCTGCCTCAACCATCTCCCCTCTTCCTGCACCATCTCTCCCTCTGCCTGCACCATCTCTCCCTCTGCCTGCACCATCTCTCCCTTTGTCCACAATATCTCCCCTCTGCCTGCACCATCTCTCCCTCTGCCTGCACCATCTCTCCCTCTGCCGGCACCATCTCCCCTCTGCCTGCACCATCTCCCTCTCTGCCTGCACCATCTCACCCTCTACCTGCACCATCTCCCTCTCTGCCTGCACCATCACACCATCTGCCTGCACCATCTCTCCATCTGCCTGCACAATTTCCGCTCTGCCTGCATCATCTCCCTCTCTGCCTGCACCATCTCACCCTCTACCTGCACCATCTCCCTCTCTGCCTGCACCATCACACCCTCTGCCTGCACCAACTCACCCTCCGCCTGCACCATGTCGACTCTGCCTGCACCATCTCTCCCTCTGTCCGCACCATCTCCCCTCCGCCTGCACCATTTCACCCCCTGCCTGCACCATCTTACCCTCAGCCTACACCATCACACCCTCTGCCTGCACCATCTCCCCTCTGCCTGCACCATCTCCCCTCTGGTTGCACCATCCCTCCCTGTGTCCACACCATCTCCCCTCCGCCTGCACCATCTCTCCCTCTGCCTGCACCATCCCTCCCTCTGCCTGCACCATATCCCCTCTGCCTGCACCCTCTCTCCCTCTGCCTCGACCATCTCCCCTCTGCCTGCACCATCTCTCCCTCTGCCTGCACCATCTCTCCCTTTGTCCACACTATCTCCCCTCTGCCTGCACCATCTCTCCCTCTGCCTGCACCATCTCTCCCTCTGCCTGCACCATCTCCCCTCTGCCTGCACCATCTCCCTCTCTGCCTGCACCATCTCACCCTCTACCTGCACCATCTCCCTCTCTGCCTGCCTAGTTTTGTAAATTTTATTAAGAAACCATGATCACGTTTAATAGCTAAAAATAGAGAATTATGCTGGACAAACACATGGGCTTTTATCGAGTATTAAATAAATTCATTATAGATTGTGCTCATAGGGACAGTGAATATGTTTAATTAAAAGTCTGTCCTCTATTTTGAATTATTAGAAAAAGACCCTCCAATAGTATTTCCCACGTTTTTGTCCAATGAGGGGTTCAAAAACAAAGCCACCATCCACATTATACAAATGTGGGACGTGCAGGCGGAGGGGAGATGGTGCAGGCGGAGGGGAGATGGTGCAGGCAGAGGGTGAGATGGTGCAGGCAGAGGGTGAGATGGTGCAGGCTGAGGGGGAGATGGTGCAGGCAGGGGGTGAGATGGTGCAGGCAGGGGGTGAGATGGTGCAGCGGAGGGGAGATGGTGCAGACAGAGAGTGAGATGCTGCAGGCAGAGGGGAGATGGTGCAGGCTGAGGGGGAGATGGTGCAGGCTGAGGGAGAGATGGTGCAGGCAGCTGCTCAGATGATGCAGCAGAGGGGAGATGGTGCAGACAGAGGGAGAGGTGGTGCAGGTAGAGGGGAGATGGTGCAGGCTGAGGGGGAGATGGTGCAGGCAGGGGGTGAGATGGTGCAGCGGAGGGGAGATGGTGCAGACAGATGGTGCAGGTGGAGGGGAGATGGTGCAGGCTGAGGGGGAGATGGTGCAGGCAGGGGGTGAGATGGTGCAGCGGAGGGGAGATGGTGCAGACAGAGGAAGAGATGGTGCAGGTGGAGGGGAGATGGTGCAGGCTGAGGGTGAGATGTTGCAGGCTGAGGGTGAGATGGTGCAGGCAGGGGGTGAGATGGTGCAGCGGAGGGGAGATGGTGCAGACAGAGGTAGAGATGGTGCAGGTGGAGGGGAGATGGTGCAGGCAGAGGGGGAGATGGTGCTGGCATAGAGGGAGATGCTGCAGGCAGAGAGGGAGATGGTGCATGCAGAGGGAGAGATGGTGCAGGCAGTGAGGGAGATGGTGCAGGCAGAGAGGGAGATGGTGCAGGCAGAGGGGGAGATTGTGCAGGCGGAGGGGAGATGGTGCAGGCGGAGGGGAGATGGTGCAGGCAGACGGTGAGGTGGTGCAGGCAGAGAGAGAGATGGTGCAGGCAGGGGGTCAGATGGTGCAGGCGGAGGGGAGATGGTGTCGACAGAGGGAGAGATGTTGCAGGCAGAGGGTGAGTTGGTCCATCCGGTAAGTTGTGAGGGGGTGACACCATGAGTTACCCGCACCGGGTGACACCAACCCTAGTGACGCCACTGCTCGGGCGTAGTACTTCCTGGCACAGCAAACAGTAATCTCATTCCTCCCTAAAAGCTCATATTTTCAATTAAGATTCTTCACCCGACACTAGTTTCTTCAAAGCTTCCAAACTCACTGCAAGTGTTTACTGAGAACCGGACGCCTGTTCCCGCTTCTATCTTTCAGAGGGGTGAGACAGAGTCATGCTCTCAGGCTCCCTTTGTACGCGCTGAAACTCAGAAGTGTATACTCACGTGTTCCGTAATTTGAATACAATTCAAACTTTATTCATACACGCCGAGTGGGCAGAAAAGGCCTCAACATAGTTTGAATTCATTTGAAACTTTATTTAAACATGTCGCATAAGCAGGGCAGGCGTGTCATGAATCCGTGCCCACATCTTTAAAACAACATTCACCTTGTCTGGTTTGTTCAGCCTCTAACGGGTCACTCTCGCTGTAACCCTAGAAGACCTAAAAATTAAAATGTGTTTACCTTTTCTGTCTGTAACAGCAGAGCAGTCCGCTACCTTCCCTCGGCTCGAGATATTACTGCCATAAAGCCTCACGTCTGCCGTGAACGCGAGCGTACGTACCGTCGTTGCTGCGTGACTGGGTCCCCGGAGAGTCCCCGCATCATTAAGCTCGTGCCAGCGGCCGCAGACTGAGCTGTGTTACATACACAGCATAACCAGGTGGATGGTGTCCCCCCATTTGAGGGTGTCACCCGGTGCGGTCCGCACTCCCTGCACCCCTCTAGTGACGCCACTGGATGAGTTTGAAGTCTGATTGTGGCATTGGGTTTGGATGTGTGAGTTGACTAAGTTAAAACCGTTTAACATTGCCTTGTTACAGGAAAGCTAGGATACCAATGATGGTTTCGATGACTGTTTTATTTGGTAGTCAGCCACCACTATTCCTTCAGCATCTGGGCAGTCAGGAGCTTGTTTAACTCTGTAGTTGAAGGCTACTCTGAACTGTGACAAAAGCCCCATCACCTCTAATTGTGATTTGTGTCAAGCTTTTCATTTGGCCTGCTATAACAACACACTTAACAAGATAATTATTCATTTTTATAATGACACCTTTGCCAGTAGTTTTAATCGAAATTTCTGTTTTCTTATTTTTTTTTAAGCCAGCCTTGATATTATGTATACTACAGCGGATAAGGGGTATAATCAGGGGGCATATTATCAAGAAACGGCGTTCAAATTATCGCTGCTTTAGCGGCACTGCCGCTAAAGCGGCTATAATGGGCTTGATAATATGCCGTTGTGAATTCCCATAGACGTCCATGTTCTGGTGTGAACATGGGCTTCAATTGGAATTCTCAAGGGCATATTGTCAAGCCCATTATTGCCGCTTCAGCAGCAGTTTCCCGCCGCTAAAGCGGCGGTAATTTTAACGCCCTTCTTGATAATATGCCCCTTAGTCCTTGCAGGGGACTTTAATGCCAAGGTTCGAAAATCATCAATAGCTAGAAATAGTTGTATATTTGAGGCTGGTGACAGTGCAGATAATCTTCTCATCTGTAAATCAGAGGGAGGACTTTGAGGCAGGCAGTGGATAGAATGACAGGTGGGCAGACACTCATTTTGTTGCAATGGTGAACCCTCTCCAAGAAACTCTAAATCAGCCCCATAGTGTAAAGTGTGGTTCTCTTCATAATGAGCCCCTTCCCTGAGATCATAAAAAGTACAAGATAGAACCAGCAATTGAACCCAAATTACCTAGCAAAATTTGAAAGGATTTCTATATTACGATTACCTCCTGTGACTAAATCAGTGGACACAGTTAGAGAGTACATGGGTCACCCCAGTGGCATTACATGCAATCAATTTGATTTCCGAATTGTATCACACAAATATGGCTTCTGATAAGCCGTTGAGAAGAATAAAGTATGGAATTTCCTGTTGATAAGCTTTAGGAACAATAAAGAACAATCAAATAAGGTTGTAATGCTATCATAGTCTTACCTTAATAGCAAAACATGTTGAATAGGTGTTGTTGGATGTCTTTTCAGATAGCAAATAATAAAATTGTTATTTTTTTAATGTGTTTTAAATGGTGTTTTGCTATACTTTTAATTGACTAAGAAAGCAAATATATTGCATGGTCCATATAACTAACCAATTCCTGTTCCATTGTCGCCTAGTACGGTGAATGGACCACTTAAAAATGCCCAAAGAGCAATACTTATTAGTACTGTTTAAATCTTCCTGCAGATATCACAGTCTACTTACCAAGTCCTGATACTTCTGAATAATGTTTGGCCACAAATTCCAATTCATTTCGAAATCTGGAAAGTAGAAAATACATTGTATTACTGCTAAATTGAAAATCACCAGCTTCATGGAACAATGGCCAAAAGCAACTATAACACATAAAATAACAAAAACAGAAAATCAACCTAGTCCTTAGTTCCTGAATTGTGCAAGTAACTGAAGACCTGGCTCTTCACCTAGCCCCGACCCTGACTCGGCCAATAGAGCTCCTGCTTCAGCGCCATGATACTATCCTGAGCGAGCTCTGCCCTATACACATACACATAACATAGCACAACACAACATAACAAAATAATATAATATTACATAACCTAGCTTAATTCAGGACAATCCTATTGTCACTTGGTTTTCCTAATGTCTAATTAAGATTTTTTTATAATATGTATTATCATTGGAACCAACCCTGCCTGCATCTATGGAATTTCATTAGCTGTAAACCACAGTTTAGAACTCATCAAAAGTAGATGAAACACATGATGGAGAAAAAATGGTGCAAAAACTTGGATACATGTGTTGTTAAATGAAATAAATTCATGGAATCTTCCTGATTGCTAATATTGCTAATTAGGAAATCACACATCATAGGTGAAGGTGTGTTTAGAAATATTTTTCCAATATACCCCCTTATACATTTTATTCCCTAATGGAAATTTAGGCTGACTAGTCACAACTGGTTTCAACAAGATCTGGATGTGACCATTTCAATAGATGTCAAAGACTATTTCTAGGCATGTAATATGATATAGACTTAATTCAAAGCAGAAGCATAGTAATTTAAATATATAGTTAGTTAGTTAGCAGTGATATCTTTAGCATGAGGTGAAAAATAAACTATATCATGGTGTGTGGAAAATACCTCTCCGATACCGTGAGGGTTATGTTCGTGCTTTATAAAACACAGTAAATAAAATAAATATTTATTAGGGCTGATTCATAAAAGATTTTATGATTGCCAGAAATAGTACTAGAGGAGTACTCTTTTATCTAATCTTATATGGGTTTGTGATTCAGCCCGCAATGTCCAAAGCCCTAATAAGAAAAGTGCAATTGCTTCACATGCTCACACACAACATCCATCCAAGAAAGCAAAGGCCCTTTTTAAGTTCATTTTAGTTATGAGTCATCATGTAGCATCCCAATACATAAAAGCACAATGAGCAGTGACTTCCCAAAATGCGTGCAAGCACTTCCATTCCATCCCTAAGTGTGAATCAAAACATGCTTGGGCCATTTTGCAAGTGCAGAATATAACTGTACGCATGCACACATGGAAAGAGACAACTAGCTATTTAATGTCTGAAATGTTTGAAGGGAAGAAGTACCCTCTCCATTCCTCTATCCCTCCACTATCTTTGTTAAAACCAAATAACAAACTCACTTATCCCCTGCACTAATTAATTTAATATCTCCTTGTACTAATTCACCACTAATCCTCTTTGGGTTCCAGAGTAGCATGCTACTCGGCGAAAAGCAATTTGAGTAGTCATGGGTAAGCACCATATAAATACAATTACGATAAAGCCTTGTACTTTTAACCCACCACCACTTCGGGGGGCTACTACTCTCCTTGATTTTAGAAGAGGTCTCAAAACTTGGCTGTTTACCCAGTAGGTTCCCTAGCAGTCCCTCTTTTTTGTCTGTTTGCTTTTTACTCTTTTTAACTGTGTTATGTTACTCTGAATTAATTCTCCTTACCTAAAGCGCCGGGACACTCTTTTTGAGTAACCGTTGCGCTATACAAAAGAATAAATAACATAACATAACATAACTGTAGCTTACAGGCTTACTATATACCACATGGAACCCAGACCTATTCGCTTTACCAAAGCTTGTTTAGAGTGAGAATTTAATAGCAACAGCAACATACATGTTCTCAATCGCCTTCTACCCAGAAATAGTACTCACTGTTCATTTTTGTCCAAAGCAGCAACTGCCTCTTCTTCCAGTCTCTTCACGAGGTGTTTGGCCCGCCTGACGTCATTAGAGTCCACAGCACGTATTCTCATGCTTCTGATATGCTCCGATAAAATCTGCCAAGAAATAAAAATAGCAAAACAGATAACATATTCAATCACTTTTTCAGGATCTACCACACTATAGGTCTTAGTCATCAAATATACTATATTAGCACTGTAAGCGTGTGCCTTCTATTAAAAATATGCATGGTAAAGGCATCTGAGTGGTAAAGGATGCCTGGCAAATGCATATGTTGTATCGTCATACAACTTGGCCGAAGCAGTCAGCAATAGCAGTGATTAATCCAAACATTACTTCCATTACCTTGTTGTTTGTTGCACTCCGAGGGGCTCCGCCCGCCATATCCCCGGGAAACGGGACCGCCCGCAATGCGTGCGGCAGTCCTGCACCTACAATTAGGATGCGCCCGCCAGACTGGCGGGCGCATCTCGCATTTGTAACATTGCGGCGGGTGGTGCTGAAAACACCGCCGGCCGCAATGCCACAAATGCAAGGTGTGCGTTTCAATGCACAAAGTGACAGGCACTACGCGGTGCATACCACGTTGTACTTTGAAATGCAGGGGGTACCATAGGTACCCCCCCATGTGCACCTTCCACCCCCCAGAATCCCTGGGGGCCCGCTACGGACCCCCACAGTTGAAGACCGCATTCCTTTCCATGGCGGCGTTGCTGCCACGGAAGGGCATGTCCCCGCAAGCATACTAATATGGATGGCGGTGTCTACCAGACACCGCCACCATATGAACAGCTTTTTTGCCCGGTAGGCAATCGGGCGGATTGCCTACCAGAGGAAAACTGGCAGACGGTCTTTCCTTCCACCGGGGTCCCCCCGCCATAGTAATATGGCGGAGGGAATTGGCATGCGGGCGGGCACAAATGTCGGGCGGATCGTCACCACCATGCGGGCGTTGGCGATCCGCCCGACATGCTAATGGGCCCCTTAGTTTGTAGATTTAAATAGCGCTGCTTATCACCCATGAGGGTATCCAGACATTGGTAGATTAAGTGACATGCCCGAAATCCCAAGACATTGCACCGACGCCACTGGCGTAACGAAAATTGAGGGGGCCTCCTTGCAAGGTATGTAGAGGGGCCCCCTCCGGGCTCAATTAGGAGCTCTCCGGACAGAGTGCAGTGCCGAGGGGGCCCCCTGGAGCTTTGGGCCCCACCGCACCACGTGGGCTGCCGGGGCCTGTGTTACGCCTCTGACCGACGCCGAGACTCAAACCCCGATCCCTAGCTCCTGAGTCGGCAGCTCTGGCCGCTGCGCAACTTCATCTTCTCCTCTTCCACTTCTAAGCATGCTGGGTATGCCAAGACTAAGCTCCAATGCTCACTGTGCCACAGGGCCGACGCCGCACCTCACTGATAAGGCGCAATTTGCTGAAAGCTGTGTAGGGCTGCTTGTGTTTCCATATTGGGGGGGGGCTGGCTTTGCAGTTTGGTCTACAGTGTTCCTATTGGAGCAGGACCAAAAATGATTTGCACAACTTCTGTCATTCAAGCACAGGTCTATCACTAAATGGGGGCGAGAGTCCAGGGCCTTCTTAATGGCATCAAACGGAGATTGTGGTGACTTTTGGCCCATCGCACAATTCAGTATCACTCATATGGCCACAATCTCGAGGACAGCTCCAATTCAAGCTGATAAAACCTCTTTGTAATCTCTGACCCAGACAAATTCTTTATCGCACAAATAAATACAATGTGGAAAGAGACCAACCTGTGACTTTCTTCATATTGGAAAATCCTGTTACTTTTTTAAACATGTGAAGTGTGGAATGATGTAAAGCTCATGGCCCTAGTAAATTAATACCGCGTGTTTTGATTTGATTAGGTGCCATGTATATATTCTCTATCAGTTAAACGAGGGCACGTGGTGTACATCCCATGTGAGGCTTTGTCTGAACCGACATCGCGTCTCTCTCTGAAATGTATCGGTTTCAAGGCAGCTTTCTAAAAGCATCATCAAACAAACAAATCTGGGGTGCTCCAGAAGCATTTCTCCACACAAAATGTGCACAGCAGACCAAGACAGAGAAATATAATCAACTTTAGAGCGTTTCTGGGAGCTGCCAGGCACAGCAACAAACAGGCTGCTGCACACAATATTACTAAGCAGCGCACTGCAGATAGCGCCGAAAGGCAAGAGAGATCTTAACACTACAGCGCGTAAGGTGGGTGTGAAGGGATCAGCTTCACCGTATGGAAAATAAAACTGATTTCAGAAAATGGCCAAGCACTGAGTTATAAAGACCATAGTAAATGTTATAGATGTGACAATCAAGATGCCTCCGACTGATTGAAGTGGTTTTGCTAATATCAGAATGCCAGTAAGAACACCCCAGAGACAATATTTTTTATTGATCCTTGGTATGAGAGAAATGGAAATGTGGAGACTTTCCTGGAGCAATGTATCAGGGGGCATACCTCCATTACACCCTTTGTCTGTTTTCCTGGTGAGAGAGAGCTCACAGGCCAGTGGCAACCCTCTACAACCCATACCTGTCGTGACTTTAAACGAGAAAAGAGGGTTTTAACTGCTGCAAAAGAAGTGGAGGATTTCACCTACCACAAATTATAAGTGGACTACTTAATAGCAAAGGCTTGGGATTTCCACCTTACAGTTAGGTACACTGGATGCTCCGGGTTACCATACAGCCGGCACATAAAGGGGTTTTCTGCATTACAGGGTGCAAATTAAAGGGGCATATGGAAGAGGGTGTTCTGCCCTACTGCTAGCTACTTAGGGGGAGCTCAAATGTATAGAGAGGCATGGGGCACGACCTGTGGCCCGCTCCACAAGTACCTTTACCTTATCCAGCCTTTCAGTCCTCCCCACAGTTTATGCCCCACTCCAGCCTCCTTGCCCCTTTTCTATGCCCCACTCTGCCTTATTTGCCTTGGTCCCCTTCATGACTCATTGTTGTTGCTTTGCCCCCTCCATATGATTCTGCCATCTAGCCTTTCTCATCTACAAGGCAATAAACCTCGGGTCCCTTGCCACAATCCCACCACTCTGCCCCCCTCTTGTCTTTGTGCAGCTCTGTACTCACCATGACCCAAACCTTTGACTCTAGTCAAGATCATTGCTCCCAGCTAACAGAAGTCCCAGTACCCAGAATTCTTGAGAAAGAAGTCATTGCATGCTGTACTGAGATATAACAAAAATCTAGCACCTTTTTTAGGATGAAATATCAAAGATATTATGACATGTTTTAGTGTCTTATCCATTTTTAACCACTTTATATTTATATGAATATTTTTATTCATGATGATTTTTAGATTTATTGTGTATCTTTCATGATCCATATTTGAGATAGCATAAAGATTGAATTGACTTAAGAAAGAAGTAAAATGGCAAATTGTGGTGCTAGCAGAATCCGCAATCTACTAGATGATTCCCAGGTCAGGTGTCAATCTTTACATTGTCCTCAAGTAGCACTGTTATTCATCAACTTATTTTTGTTAAAGGTGGCCATGCATCTGTCATTCCTTTGGATCTGAAAGCTGTAGTTGACACAGTTTCCCAGTAAGTACTTATCAGCAGACTGTGGTATGTTGGCTTCTGAAACACGGCATTATATTGGACTAGGTCATTCTTGACTAGCACATCGCAGACTGTTTTTCTTCCTAATTATTGTTCCACTTCTAAACTCTTTATGTGGGGTCCTGCACAGTTCTTACCTGCGTCCTAGTCTTACTTAATTTATATCTTTCACACAGTGCTGCCTCAAAATTGTTGTTCTGGTTTTTTCCAATAGTCTTATGGTGAGGGCAACCAGATGATTGGCTCTTCTAACAATGATCAGGAGATTCCTTAGGAAAAGTTCTGTCTGTGTTTTTGTGGGGTCTCCAGGATGAGATCCAACTGCCTCAAGCTAAATGAGTAAATAAGCAGTTTTGATATTTGGTTGTCCTGCAACCCTTTGGCCACTTGAACAGTGGCCCAGTGAATTAAGGGATCCACATTTGCCACATCCTCTGGCAAAATAACTAGGCTTAATTTGGTATTATACACTGTGTTTCCTTGACCACAGAAATACATTCTAAAGTCCCTGTGACTTGCTTTTTTTATCATATGAATGTTAGTCAATTTATTTGCCTTGGACTGTGAGAAAACTGAGATCAAGTGTCCAATTCTGTCATTAACACCATTAACTATACTCGTGTCATCGAGTTGATTGTCATAGTGTATGCTTGAGAGTGTCGTAGAGTGTCGTAGAGTGTATTTTCACAGAGTAGAGTGGAGGGCCGTGGAGTGGCATAGAGTGGAGTGCCTTAGAGTGTCGTAAAGTGTTGTGTCATATAGTGTCGAGTTCTGCAATTTCGTGGGGTAGAGTGTCGTGATGTAGAGTCTTGTGGTGTACAGTGGCATGGCGTAGAGTGGAGTGGTGTTGTTGAGCTTCTTCGAGTGAGGGGTCGTAAAGTGGAGTGCCATACAGGGAAGTGGAATGTTATAGAGTGGAGTGGCATGCCATAGAGTGGAGTGACGTGCCATAGAGTGGTATGTCATACAGTGTTGTAGGCTGGAGTAGAGAGGTGGGGCAAAGAGTGGACTAAAGTCAGAGTGATGTAGATTAGAGTGGCAGGTTGTAGTGTAGAGTGACGTGGCAAGTCATAGAGTGGCGTTATAGGAGTGTCTTAGAGTGGAGGGGCATAGAGTTGAATGGAACGGAGTGGCATGTTGTAGAGTGGAGTGGAATATAAAATAGTAGAGTGTCATGTTGTGGAGAGGTGTGTCATAGAGTGGAGTGCCATGTCATAGGGTGGAGTGGAGTGGCATGTCGTAGAGTGGTATGGAGTAGAGTGGAAGGACATAGAATGGAGTAGAGTGTTGTAAAGTAGAGTGGAATAGTGTGTCATACAGTGAAGTAGATTGTCAGACTGCGGCGTGCTGCAGAGTGTCTTAGAGTGAGGGTAGTGGAGTGGCGTGTCGTACAGTGTTAGTGGCAATGATTGTCAGAGTGGAATGGTGTGGCGGTTCAGAGTGGAATGTCGTAGAGTGAAGTGGTATGTCAAAGAGAGGCTGGCATGTTGTAGTGTGGAGTAATGTGAAGTAATGTGTCATAGAGTGTCTTTTGTCCTATATATCTATTTTTATCATTTCAACAGGTACCGTGGAGGGTAGCAGTGTGTTGTAGAGTGATGTAGCATGTCATACAGTGGTGTGTCGTACAGTGCAGTGGCATGTTGCATAGTGGAGTGGCATGTCATACAGTAGAGTGGTATGTTGTGGATTGGCAAGTCGCAGAGTGCAGTAACCTGTCGTAGAGTGGAGTGGCATGGAGTGAGGGGTAGAGTGGAGTGGCGTGCTGTAGAATGGAGTGGTGTGTTGTAGACTTTAGTGGCACGTCGTAAAGTGGAGTGTCATTGAGTGACTTTTGTCATAAATTCTTTTTTTTATTTCAATAGGTATTGTGGTATGTGTCCTAGGTAGTAATTTCTCCCTATAGCTTATGAAACAGTAATGAGCTATATCTCGGTCGGAAACCCACAATGCAGCCAAAGTGTGGTCTAAACAATATGGCTGCATTTTTATTTTGCAATGGCTTTCATTCTCCCAATAATATTGTGTTCTGACATTGCTATGTACCATGGTATACCGCAAAAGTACAGCAGCCCAAAATAATAAAGTTTTAAACCCTTATTACAGAAAAACTACTGAACTCATTTTGATCACATAAGAACAAGGTCCCATTGCATTCCATAATCTATTTTCCTGCCAATTTTCATAAAAATCAGTTTCACTATTTTGCTGCTACGTCTATCTAAAAAGCCATTGGGAAATGCATTGTTGGAAAGCGTGTTTTGGGACCCCGGTTTTTGTCTTTGCTCCCCCCCTTAACTAATCACCACTAAACTTTGCACTATCAGCTAACATAGAAAAAGGAAAAGGTCGTGAGATTTGTCAAACTGTGGCAAAGCTATTACCATTCAAAAATCTGAGAAATGTAAATTTCTCGAAATCTTAACCATAAGTATAGAATGGCTACTGCCACTCTATAATATATATGGTTCACTCAGGTATACCAAAAGGCGAACACAGCACATACTGTCAATGTCTTCTGGTATGGGTGTCTGTGCCAATCAGACAACTCTAAAGGTTATTCTTTGATCCATCTATATTTCACTCATCAGCACAGTTGTACATAACACATTACCTATACCCCCTAAGAAACTGTGTATTTAATGTGTGATGTGGGCTCTCATAGATGGGATGATTGGGACGGGCTGCGGACATACCCAAAACAATGTGAGCTCAGAGTCTACCAGGATAGAAACTGTGAAACGTGAGAAAAAAGGTGACCTTGAGGAAAATGCAAACTCCTCAGAATGGCCGACATGAGGGGTAAGTTTCATTCCATATCATTGTGTTTTCTATTTCACTTATATAGCACTTCTATCTATGAGCAAAGAATATATTTTTTATAAAAGTGTCATTCATTTGGGACATCATATGGAAAAGGCATGTCTCTATCTTCCAAAATTCCATGAGGCTATTTGAATAATAGTATGAGATTTCTCTTCTGAAAGCTATCCGAAAATACTTTAAAAATAAAGTGCTCGATTTCGAATGGGGAATGGTTTACACTGTCACAAACGTGACAAATATTCCGAAAGCCTTATTACAAGTGCATTGCTTCCCATGGAACTTGTAATAAAATGGCCGAGGTATCCGTCCCGTTTACGAAGGAGTATTCTGCCAACCTCTAAATTAGTGACTAGGGGGCATATTATCAAGCACGGAGTTAAAAATTATCGCCGCTTTAGCGGCAGAAAACTGCCGCTAAAGCGGCAATAATGGGCTTGATAATATGCCCGGGAGAATTCCAATAGAAGCCCATGTTGACACCAGAACATGGGCTTCTATTGGAATTCTCAAGGGCATATTATCAAGCCCATTATCGCCGCTTCAGCGGCAGTTTTCTGCCGCTAAAGCGGCGATCATTTTAACTCTGTCTCTTGATAATATGCCCTTTAATTTTTTTAATACAAACCAGGCAGTGTTGTATGACCTTTAACAATCAGCACTTGAGACACTGCAAACGTTTGCATAAAATACATGGTAACCCTAAGGAAAGTACATTTCAAACGTAATGCTTTGGTAAATGGTTCCAGGGAGATATGAATAAATGTGCATTGCAGAGGACAGGCAGTCACTTTACCTCTGGTGGTTCATGTGAGGTTGTACTTCATAATGCACAATACACAGATCTCTCACAGATACTTCTGGCGGTTTAGGATATAAGCAGTAGTTGGACTATACATGTAAAGTTCAATGAAAATGTATTGTAAGGTAGAGCATTTCTAATGCTACAAACGAAACGCTTAAAATAGGTTTTTAAAACAAAACAGAACAGGTTGTTGTAGTCACCAATACTATACCTCGTACTGTTCTTCTGGGTGAGAATCTAGAAGACAATTCAAGTATCCATCGTACACGTCCTAAAGAGAGAAAAAAAGGAGAGTTGCATAGTATGGTTTTCACTCACTTTATGGTAAATATAATCATACTAGCTGCTTTTCTCTTTGAATATTAAAATCTGTGTCCCATAGTCACACAGTTTATAAAGGATATCATAAAATAAGCCAGATATACAAATGAAGCTAACTTAAAAAAGAATTCAAAAGTGGTTTCAGACCCCTCCAAGCCTGTCTTCAGCAGGTTGAATCAAAGATTCCCAACCACAGACACTGCTTTAGGTTTATTTGAGCACCTCTGTAATAACCAAGGTCGTTCAGCGCCAAGTCCAAACAATGCATAGCAGCCCACTCACTCTCTGCCTGTCTGAGGCTAGACATTCATGTTTTTCCAAATATGCAGAGGTGCTGCAGAAACTGGTTCTTTGGATGATGAAGGTACTTTTAGACAGAACACTTTAAAAGGTAACAGGGAATCCCTGAAGTACATGAATGTCTGACTAATGGTGAATGATTAACTTGTTTTTTATAAGCAGGGATAGACGCTTTGGGGTTACTGACGTTATTATGATCCTACTCAATGGTACTAATTTCATCACCCTTGGAAAGGTAAAAGGCAAACTCACAGTAACCACTCAGCTTTATTAGTGTCTTTCATGCACCAAAAGTTGCACTGCAGACGTTTCTGCCACAATACCTTTATTTCCGAGAGACAGGATAAAGACAACCTAATATGTTGTCCCTAAAAAAGACAGCACATGCTGACTTGTTTCCCTAGCTCATGAACGAGCAGTGCTTTTTGTCTCTGGAGTGCTTATTCGGGATATTGCTGGTGCTCTAATCTGTAGACATGGCGGGTAAATTGCCCATCTTGTGCGTTCATGCTATTGCGGTTATTTCTAGAGCACAGACCAAGACCACGCTCCGCCATGATGGGTGTATATAGAGAGTGGTAGCAGCGGTAAAATAAGTCAGGTTTTGAGTGATAGAAGGAAGGTGCTCATGTGCACTTTTTGCCCCTTTCCTGAAGCAATGTAGAGTTGGACTAGAAATAATGGAATTGCCATAGTACAGTTTTGAGAGAACAAGAGACAGTAGCAAGATCTTGAGGGCCTTCTCTTCTAGGATGAGTTGTCTGGTCCTGCACAGTGATAGCAGTGGATGTGAGCAATAATGCTACAATGAGATTGGAAGTTGGGTCTTTTGTCTAGACTAATAACAAAGGATTTTGGGGCATATTACCAACAACTAGCGATATTTATCGCTAAATGCGCTTAGCGACTTTTTTTTATCGCTGCCTATAGCTGGATATTTTAGCGGAGAAAACATGCTATTAGCAACGTTTTTCTCCATATCTCTAAAATATCCAGCGATAGCGGCGTAATGCGAGAATATTGCTGAGAATATAGCGATATTCTCGCATTAGCGACGAAATGCTCTTAGCCATGTAATCCACCTCCCATTGGATAACATGGCTAAGAACCGGTCAGAGCAGGTGTTAGTTTTTGGCGATAGCGGGAATATTTCCATCGCTACGCCAGCCTTGTGAATAGGCGATAGCGAAGTTATCGACTGCTTTCAGTCGCTAACGTGTTGGGTATGCCCACTTTGCATGTCATTAGCGATAAATATTGCTGACATGCAAAGCGGGCCCCAAACCGCTCGCTATCGCCTTCAAGCTGTCGCTAACTGCTGTTAGCGACAGCTTGATAATAGGGCGATAGAATTTTCACCACTTAGCGGCCGAAAATGGCGGCTAAACCGGCGAAAAGTGCCTATCGCCCCCCTTAATAATATGCCCCTTTGAGCTTTCAATAACTATTGTAGTTCAGTCTACTGCATTACTAACATCAAACCACTATTGTAATGGCACTTTGGAGTGCTTTGGGAAAGTAGGAGAAACTCAGTTTAGAGAGGGTTTAATATCAAATGATTGTTTTTATCCATTCTTGATAATGTGAAAATGACAACCCAGGTGGAGGATCGCATCAGGTAAAGATATCTTAACGTAAACCTTAGTGGCTACAGAATACTGATTAGATCCCTGAACTCTAAAAGATGTTCTTAAGAGATTCAGTGTAAATTTTCCAGAGGATGGGAGCCAGAATATATCATTGTGGTACACCTTGTGCTAAGCTAACAGCGCTAGAAATAGAATTCCTGATTTTAATTTGCCGAAAGCCATTAGTCAGCCGTGACATAAAACAAGTAAGGACTACACTCTGAATGCCCACATGATCTCTGAAAGTATGGATGATGGTTGAACAGTGGTTGGTGTCTAAGGCAGCAGATTAGTCAAAGGGCTGCAGTAAGCAAGCATCACTAGTGTCACGAATCCGCACCATCATCAGTGTCAACAATCTGTAACATACCATCTGTAGCTACTCATCTAAGAGGCCACTACAGATATGTTGTTTTCACGTGAGACTACGCAGCTTTCAGTAAGCATAGCAAGAAAGGGAGTCCAGGTACTGGCCAGAAGTTACTGTAATGGTGAGAGTTGGCCAATTTTGAAGGAGTCTGGGAAGATAAATTGTGCAAATGACAAGTTAACTAGATGAGTCCAATATAAAAGAAGTTCGGAACAGAGGTGTTCAGCAATATCTGTCGCAACTGGTCACAGGGGCGTAACACAGGCCCCTGCAGCCCCCGCGGTGCGGGGGGGGCCCTCACGCTCCAGGCGGCCCCGTCAGCACTGCACTTCTGCTGGGGAACTCTAGATTGACTCCGGACGTGGCCCCTTCGCTTACCCTGCAGGGGGGCCCCCTCAAGGTTCGTTATGCCACTGACTGGTCAGTGAAATGCTTCGAGGGTTTAACCTTCCTTATTGTTTTCCTCAAGTCACACTGGGAGATTTTTTCGAAGGTCCACCAAGTGTCCCCATATTTGTTGTTGCCAGTCGAGATTTCCATTAGATTAGGAAATAGGTACCATGAGACGTCAAGGGATGTAACTGTTGGAAATATAGAAGTACTGAGACACAGGACACAGCTGAAGCAGTACAACTGGTTTAATGGTTATCCACTCTCCTCACTGGAGAACACTTGAACATTCTATAGTAAGCTTCACAGTGGGAGAACCCAACAGGGGTCAGGGGAAAGGGGTGGATGGGATGTACCAACCCAGGTTCTAACACATCTCCCTTCCTTACAAAGAGTTCCCACTAGACATGCCCCAAAAGGATGCTGATGCACATGAACAGGCTAACAGGCTTCCCAAGGGGAGTAACAGTGATTCCTGAAGGGAAGGGTTATGGCTGCACTTTCACAATGTTGTCGCAACTCCACCATTGACCATTTCAAACTGAACAACATTTTTTAACACTTTGACAATTCTGCTGGGAGAATAGAACTTGCTGACGTCAGTCCCCAATTTAACGTTCCTTCTGGCTTGCGCCATGTCCCCCACTTCCCACCTTTGAAACTTCACACCATGCTTCTTGTCATACCATTGTTTGTATACATTTTGGTGCTGTTTGACCTTCTCTCCTGCCTCCTCCCTGTCCACTTTCCTGACATCTCCTCCATTTAACCAACAGGGGTTGAACTTGGTACTAGGCTCCCTCCCGCGCAGGGACACAAAAGGAGAGACCCCAGTTATTCTATTGGGCGACGTGTGGTATGCCCACAAGCATTCCCTCAGACAATCCTCAACATCGTGTCCAGTTATGGTGGCCAGCTGGATATTCTCTTTGATTACTCTATTTGCCCTTTCTACCATTCCATTGGCTTTTGGGCAATAAAGCGCTGTGGTCTCATGTCTGATGCCCGACATTTCCAGAAAATTCTGCATTTCTTCGGAGGTGAATTGTACCCCATTGTCAGTAACTAGAATGGAGGGGATGCCCTCTTCACAAAACACCTCCTTTAGGAAATGGATCACTGCTCTGGTGTTGATGTTATGTACAAATTTTCTCTTCACCCAGTGGGAGGTGTAATCTATCAGAACTAACATGAATCTCTTTTGTACTCCAAGGTTTTGCATGGGTCCGATGATGTCTAACGCAAGCTTGTTCCATGGCTTGGTTGGGACTTCCACTGGGGACAAAGGTGACTTGTGTACTACTCTAGTCTTGTCGCTTTTAGCACATGCTCCACACTCTTTTACAGTTTCTTCCATCATGTTGTCCATCTTGGGAAACCAAAAGTTCGTTCTTATTCTTCCTTTTGTTGCGCTTCGCCCAAGGTGACCTTCGTGTGCCAGGTCTATCACTCTCTTCCGTAATCCCTTAGGTGGAATTACTCTGTTGTTACGGTAGACTTTCCCTTCAATGACACACAGTTCATTACGTACTTCCCAGAACCCTTCTAGTTCTGCTGCAACATCTCTTTTGTTTTTCGGCCATCCTTTCTTTATCTGCTCCACAAGTACCCTAAATTCACTGTCTTCCTTCGTACTCTCTTCCCACTCTTTCTCTGTGATGGCCGGGAAATCCATCATCATTATGGGACTGTCCAGTGCTTCCTCTGGTCCCTCTTCCTCCGGTAGCGGTGACCTCGACAGGAAATCGGCGATGATATTTTCCTTGCCCGGCACATGCTCGATCTTGAAATTATAATGTTCTAATCCCAGGATCCACCTGCTAATGCGCGGGGTGCAGTTCTCTAAACCTTTCACAGAGAACACATATATGAGGGGCTTGTGATCCGTCCGTATCGTGAACCCCACTCCCCATAGAAAAAACTTGAAGTGCCTGACCGCCCAAAAACACGCCAGGGCTTCTCGTTCTATTACAGAGTAGTTTTTCTCTGGTGGGGAAAGGCTCCTGGACGCATAGGCAATCACTTTTTCTTCACTTCCATCCTTCTGTACTAGGGTGGCCCCCAAACCGTAGTTCGATGCATCTGTTGCCAGGATGGTTCTTTTGGTAGGATCGAAAGTACCTAGAGCAGGTGAGTTGATTAGATCTTCCTTCAAGGTGTTGGCAACAGCTTCCTGCTCCTCACTCCACACAAATTCTTTGTCCTTCTTCAACATTTCTCTCATGGGCTCACACTTAGTTGCAAAATTTTCCACGTACTTAGACATGTACTCCATGAGTCCCAAAAAGGATTTAAGTTCTTCTTTGTTGCGCGGACTAGGCGCTTCCTTTACTGCGCGGATCAAACTACCTTTTGGTCTGAACCCTTGCTCTGTGATGGAATGGCCCAGGTACTCGACTTGCTTCACCTTAATTCTGCACTTTTCTTTTTTTACCGTCAGGCCTGCATCCATGAGTTTTTTTAAAACTTGCCTTAGTACCTTGTCGTGTTCCTCTGAGTCTTTACCGTACACCAAAATGTCGTCTTGGAAGCACAAGGTGTGTTCTACTCCCTCAAGGATCTTCTGCATGACTCTCTGAAAAATGGCTGCCGCAGAAGCAAGGCCAAACGGCATTCTTTTGAACATAAAGGCACCAAACGGCGTAATAAACGCTGTGAGGGGCCTCGAGTCTGGATGTAATTCGATCTGGTGGTACGCCATGGACAGGTCTACTACACTAAAATATTTTGCAGGGCCCATCGTGCTTAGCATCTCGTTTATGACTGGCAAAGGGTGTCTTTCTACCCAGATGCAGTCGTTCAAACTGCGCAAATCCACACAGAGGCGGATGCCATCACCACTGGCTTTTGCCGCGAGAACAATTGGGGCTAACCACTCAGAGCATTCAACTGGTTGGATAATGTCCAAGTCGCATAGCTTGCGCAGTTCATTTTCAAGGGGCTCCCTTAGTTTGAGGGGCACAGTGCGCAACCCGTGCACTACTGGTTTGGCATTTTGTCTTAGTTTGATCCTGTGTTGGAAATTGTGCAGGCACCCTAGTTCTTCTCTGAACAGCTGGTTGAATTCTTCGCAGATCTTATTACCTCCCAGGAACTTCTCCGTAAGCAGCACTTGTTCTGCACTATTGGGATCCAGAATAATCCCCAACTCCTTTTGATGGACCCATCCCAACAGGTTTGACCCAGACTTGACCACATATATAGTTCCATGAGTTTTCCTATCTTTAAATTGTAGCTGT
Source organism: Lissotriton helveticus (assembly GCF_964261635.1). NCBI lineage: Eukaryota > Metazoa > Chordata > Amphibia > Caudata > Salamandridae > Lissotriton > Lissotriton helveticus. The sequence continues at coordinate 1,029,196,597 of NC_136067.1, forward strand.
ACCTCCTTCATCCCTAGCAGGGGTATACTGCCCCTATTGTATCCTGAAGGCGAGATATCAGGGTTCTGTAGATCGCTAATTTTGTTTTCTCCCATGGACACATAGTCATCTTTATTTATCAAAGTGAACGGAGAACAAGAATCCGCAAACATTTCAATACGTTCATCATCAACTAATACTTCACATTTTGGATATATGGAATTAACCGTGTCATCAACATCTTTCACCTGTAAAATAAGCTTTTCCATTTTTTGTTCAATGCATTTCACTTCTCTATTAGCACCTCTTTCAGTACCTCTCTCATTCTCTCTAGGGTGTAATTCACCATCACGGCATACCCTGGCAAAATGCCCCCTTCTGTTGCACTTCTTGCAGGTGACATATCTTGCTGGGCATTGGAGAAAAGTGGCAAAATGGTTATTACTGCCGCACCGATAACACTTTGGACCTTTCTCCCTGTGCTCTGCTTTAGTACTAGTATTTTCCCTGAACTTCATCTTGTATACCTCTACTCTCTCCTCTGCATCATTTATAGTAGCTACTATCTCTCCCTCAGGTTTAATTTCCTTAACACATCTAGCTGTATGTTCCACTGACTTTGCTATCTCAATGGCTTCCTTTAGCCCTGGATTCTTGGCTAACAGTTTCTCCTGGATGCGTGGGTTATTGGTACACCTCACCAACTGGTCTCTTATTAAGGAGTCAGTGAGATCCCCAAATTCGCAAAGCTGAGACAATCCCCACAATACTGCGACATAATTTTGTACAGACTCCTGTTTCCCCTGACATTTTTTAAAGAACTTATGACGCTCCAAGACCACATTTATCCTGTCCCCAAAATGCTTCTCTAATTTCTCCATGGTCTGCACAAACACATCCACCTCCCCCACTGCATTCTCATCTCGCTCCGGTACAGGTAAGTTTTCATATACTTTTCGCCCTTGCACCCCCAAATTGTGTAACAGGATATGCTGTTTCCTTATAGAGTTAAACCTCTGTCCCCCAATCGCTATAAGGTAGGACTCAAAAAGCTTCACCCATTCTTTCCAGGTTATCTCGGGTTCCCCTATGTCATTTAAGAAGGGCGGGGGTTGGTTCATGCTTGCTGCTGCCATGGTGGACTGCGAAAATTGACAGACAGACCTTGCTACACAGGGGGGGAATAGAAACCTAAAGGAACTCTATGCCTTTCTCAACAGAACTCTCCGTTCCCAGGGAACTACAGGAAAGTTGACCACAGTTTGACCCTCTGAAGGCAGGGCGAAAAATTCAGTCAAAACAATATGCAGACAAGATAGATCACACTGGAATCCCTCTCCTCAGTCTTATCCAATGGAAATGTAGCAGGCCAAATAGCAGTCACAAAAGTTACCTCCGTTTGCACTGACAGGAGGTCACACAGGAGTGAGCGCTTCGCTTCCCTCACCTCAAAAACTCGGCCCTCTATGCAGGCTGCCTCGTCACGATACACTCGTGGACACTACCTCTGAAACGCTACCAGACAGGCAATGATGCTGGGCCTCGATCGTTGTTGCCTCAGAGACCTCTGGCAGGAAAGGCGGGCTGATTACCGCTGTGGCGTCGCAGACGTGAAACACTACTCACGATGCTTCGCGTTACACACACAGACGCAGGCGCTGGAAGGAACCACACTGGGCCCCGGATGACTGAGGTCGCTGACAGGAAAGGCGGGCTGCTGCGTACTGAGGCGTCGCTGACGTGAGATACTACACACGATGCTTCCCTTTTCCCCATGCAGGCGCAGGCACTGGGAAGAAACACTGCTGGGCCCCGGATGCACACAGTCACGATGACACTGAAGGTAGGCGGGCTAATTTCCTCAGAGGCGTCGCAGAGCTGAGACACTGCTCGCGGACCCTTCAACCAAAGTCTATCCTCGCAATGCTACAGGAGAGTACACTTCCAAAACGCCACCAAACTAGATGTGTACGTTGGCCAGGCTTTCTACTCACAGGCTCGCAGTGGGACGTCGAAACGCTAGATAGGGATCACCGCCTGAACACTGTAGCAGACCACAAGGAACTTCTCTTTCTCTCCGCATACAACTGCTGCGCTGCCCCCCTTCACGCAGGTACACTTTAACGATTGGGTGACCTCTTGGCATACGCATGGACGACACACATGCTCCTTCGCATTATCTTCTTTCTCAAATAGCGTTAAAACCCCAGAGAAAGTCAATCCTCCACAGCTTCTTCTCGATCCACACAGAGATAGACCGTTTCCGCGCTACAGAGCCTTACTTCAAACTCTTCCTGGTTCCGTGTGGAGAGAGCACACAAAGGGGAGATAACCACCACTGTCCCCTGCACAGTTTCCGTCGCCAGTGTTGGAAATATAGAAGTACTGAGACACAGGACACAGCTGAAGCAGTACGACTGGTTTAATGGTTATCCACTCTCCTCACTGGAGAACACTTGAACATTCTATAGTAAGCTTCACAGTGGGAGAACCCAACAGGGGTCAGGGGAAAGGGGTGGATGGGATGTACCAACCCAGGTTCTAACAGTAACCTTTCTATGGAAGAATTCAGCAAATTATTTACATTTTGTATCTCGATCTTTAGTGCTAAAGGAGGTGAGAAATTATTAGCAAATTTTACAACTTCAAAAGATTGTTTACGTTGTTGTGTGTGACATGTCCATTAAATATTTGGTGCATTAGGTATGCATCTTCTAAAGAGTTTTGTAGGAAAAAGCTTAGTGAATGAGGCCAAATATCTCCAATTCATGCTCTTACTGATAAGCTCATGTGGAAATGTAGTGAGAGCTGCAGTTAAACCGAGGCGTACAAGCATTCTAGTAATTTAATACTTGAGATCTTATGTTCGGGTCAACCTGATACATTGCTACTACTTTTATAAATGGTTGGTATATTGAATTCCGGATGAAGGCCCTGGACAGAAATGCAAAATGTGGGCTTTTCAAAGAACCCCGGTAGAAAAACAATTCACCCATTTACAAACGGATGTGTTTATTTCAAACCTAAAAATGATGTCGAAATGTATCCCCTAAAACATCTTGAACTACCATAGGAATTATTATAATGACCTTTTCGTCTTTAGGTGGAAATTTTTACCATAAGTGACAAATCAGAATTGGCGTTTTAGTTATCTGTTAATCAGACTTGGCATTTAGGAAACTATTAAATCGGTTCTGCCTTAGAGTTACATGTTTAGTAAGACCTTGGGCAGTTTAAGTTCTGCATTGTCTAATTTTATCTATGTCATCTTTACCACTGGGCCTGTTTCCGACAATTGGATAAAAACTTTAATCGCCACCTGATTACAGAATCTTGACACTGATCTGTCAATTCTTACTCATTTTCGCCCTAAAGTTCTCCTTCGGGAAATGGCCACTATAATGCGGCCATTTCCACAAAAGCCTTTACCACGCATGCATTAGAATGCATGCGTGGTTACCACGAAAACCTTTACCATGCATACATTTACTATGAGATGCGTAGTAAAGGCATGTGTGGTAAAGACAAAAAAAGGGGACTTGGGGGGTCTCCCCCCCCAAAAAGCGTGAGAATAAAAAGGGGGTCTCCTACCCCCCAAAAAAAACGAAAATGAAGTGACGAAGCGAAGTGGAGGCAATCGGCGTCGTTAGAGAGGAAACGGAAAGAAACTTCTGCTTCCTCTTTACGACGTAGGACGTCATCAAGGAAGATGAAGGAGAAGAGACGACGACGTGAAGAGGGAAGGGGAATTTTAATTAAAAAAAAAAGATTGAGGGTTAAGGGAAGGGGTAATTAGACAAAGGTTTGGGGGCTGTGGGAAAACGTAAGGGTACAGGGGAGGGGTATAACCTTTCCCAAGAGTATGCCCTTACCATGCATACATTTACAACGAAAATCGTTGTAATTCTATGCGTGGTAAAGGAATATTCGTGGAAAAGGTTATGCGTGAAAAAAGCATTCCGTTGTAACGCATGCGTGGTAAAGGCATGCGTTGCAACGGAATGGTTTGTAACGACATACAACCCTCTCCTTCCTCTGATGGCAAAAGTCGCTGGAGAAAAGGCAAAAAACTAGTCTCACTCTTCATTGAAAATCCAAATATTCTTTATCCTTCAAAGTCAGGATTTTATGCTGTATAGCACATTTCTGAGATAAACAAGCATTGACAATGCCAATAGGGCTTGCACTTTAACAAATGTGCCTCTTCAGTCATTGATGGGTTTCAGCACCAAACACTTTGTCATACATTCACTCTATCACTGATGTCCTCATGCATATGTTCATCCCCCTAATGACTCATTCTTACCCAACTACAGTAAAATACACACACACACCCACACACACACTCAATAACATATGCAAGCTAAACTAAAAGGATATAAGTATAAACAAAAAACATGATGCTGCCTAAACATGGCCGGTATATGGTTGCAATAACAAATAAATTTAAACATAATACTGTGTGGCTATTTTACAATGGTACTGTACGTAGTGTACATACAAAAGGCTCTGAATCTCTCCCTTCTAATTGGGAAGTATGTCCAGGCAAAGAAAGGGAACTTCCACTTGGTCTATGTGGATTTGACCGCAGCCTTTGACTGTGTTTCACATTCTAGGCTGTGGTCGATCCTAACTGAACTGGGAGTAGACCCCCCTATAATATCCTTCTTACGCGAGTTGTACTCGGGCGCATCGGCCAGAGTAAGATTTGGGGTGAACGGGGAACTTACTCCCCCCTTTGCAGTCACTAAGGGAGTCAGACAAGGGTGTGTCCTGGCTCCCTTCTTGTTCAACCTTTATACAAATGGCCTTGAGAAGGCCATGCTAGAGGGGAGTCAGGACTTGCCAGCAATCGCCCGCCGCCCTATTCCTGCGTTACGTTACGCGGACGACGCGGTGATTATGGCAAGAACTCCAGAATCAGTTAAATTCGTACTGTAAATTCATGGCTTCACTGGACTTAATGGTTAACATTAAGAAAACCTTAGTTATGCATTTTGGTAAAAAGAAATCTAAGAAAAAAACGATACTCATCGAAGAAGCCAAGTTGGATTGCACTAAGACATACCCTTATTTAGGTATTTTATTTGATAATACCTCTACTTGGAAAGCGGCCATTGTTAGTAGACACCTTTTATTTTTAAGAGCTACTTCTGCCCTAATTGCTTTTGCCCGTAAAATAGGAAAGCCTCCCCCAAAAGAACTTTTGCAAATATACCATGCTAAGTGCCACAGCGTAGCTGTCTATGGCGCTGGGGTGTGGGGCTATGTATCTGTAGAAATTCTGCAGACGGTAGAGAACAATTTTATCCGCTATCTTTTGGCTGTCCCGTAGTGCTCTCCGACGTTTGCTTGTCATATTGAATTGGGCATGGATTATATTGCTGACTATATAAAAATCCAGCCAATATTATTGTGGCATCATATTTGGACAACGGAGCAGTGTAGCTTGACTCGTGTCTTAATTACAGACTGCTTGGTTCTAGACAATTGGTCAGATGTTCCGTGGCTGTCTTTTGTTCATAATTTTTTTAGGGATTTGGGACTTTCTAAATATTTCAAAGATCCTGCAATATTAACCACCGTTACAAGAAAGGCCTTGAGATTGCTATGTCTATCTCACCTAAGGGAATTACGTATGGCCCAGGAAATTAATAAAGCCTCCAATCGCCATATTCTAACTATTCAATGTACTCAGGGCATCCAACCGTATCTCACCTTTTGTCTGACCAGCTATGAAAAATATTTGCTGACACGATTCAGGCTTAATTTGTTTTTCGTTTGGTCACATTCCCAAGGAGACAGGATTGGTCAACTGTTATTATCCGGTGTCCTTGCGATGGTATTTCAGAACAGTCCAATATTCATGTATTTCTGTTCTGTAAATTCTACGAACTACCACGCAAATGCTGGATTATTCCAATTCTGTTATCTCAAGGACTGAGAAGATGCCGCCCTGCTTTTATGGCTTTACAACATTTAGATACAGTATCAAATGCCAAATGTATAGCTATGTTTCTTAAAAACTGCCTGAAAATCCGGTCTACTCTCGTCTAATAACAACAACTGAAAATCAATCTATCCAGGGTACTCATGATCGATATTACATAATTCACCAGGCGGAATCCAAACATTTTATCTAAATTACTGTAGTTATCAATGGCTTTATCATTCAAATGCATATATAATGTTTAATACTATTTTTATTGTATTTTTATAACTGTATATGAAAATGCTTATTATGATTGTTGCTTTTATGATTTTATCTTGTTCTAAAATCGAATAAAGCTTTCTACTACTACTAGTGTGTCGAAGTTTTATATTTCCAGCAGGGCCGCCACATGTAGGTTCAATGGATTGTAATGGTAAATCAATGATACACTAAGACCGAAACCATTTCATGATTGTTGCCTGGTTTAGAGTCAGATGCCATGTGGTATGAAACACACTGTAGATGTAATGAACGACAAACAAGCAGCCCATTAGCATTATTCTATCACTCACAGGGCTAGGGAGCCAACGAGTGAAGTGGGCCGACCCATTAATCTGTGCTGTATGCACTCCAAGACCTGGCAGAAAACCAAGCCTGTCAGGCTTTCCGAATTAATATAAATAAATTATTAATAAAGTTACAAATATTTTCAAAATTACAGTTGTCAGGACAATTTACAATTCTTCTTAAGAGAGCCTTATAAGAATTATCATAGTGTAAATCTTCTATCTCCATGAATTCTTTGATGGTGTCACCAACACCAAAACCCATGCTTACTACTATTTCCAAATGATAAAATTCCTGCCTGCTGAAAATAGCAGTGTAATAGCAATCCTCCTAAAAGCAAGTTGCCATAGGACATGCTTTTCACAATAAACAAGTCAGGTCTAATGGTTTTGGCATACATTTACATCAAAAACAGATCACACCTATGGAGTTTGGTATAACTGTTCTCAATCAAGCTATAAAGCCTACAACGTTTGCCATTGGCTAGACACCATAACCATTACAGTCTATACTCTACAAGGAGTTATTGGGTGGCCCTTATCTATTTATTTGATCACATAACCACCAGAAGCCGACTCTAGTGCACATAAGCTCGCAACCATCAGAATTACACTCATAAAAATACAAACAATATTACAGTTGTCAAAATAATACACAACCCATCTCAAAAGGACTTAACTAAAGTTATCACAGAGAAAATCTTGCACTAAAAGGTTTGTCAGAGGGATGACCAACACCAAACCCAGCACCTACTGCAGTAATCTGTGAGATTTCATGTGATAAAATACATGTCTATGGCCTGTACCATCGTCTGATAAGAATCCACTGTTAAAAGTCTATCAGCTTTAACAAATACTGTTCAAAATAAATACGAAAGGTCTACTGCCTTTTTCATAAGTTCTCACAATAAATAGATTAGACCTATAGCATTGGAAATACCTTTTGCCACTGAACCATTTAGACCTAAAGTCTGTACCACTGACTTGTCACTATAGCTTCGCCCACTTTTTCCCCCCATTTTGACTACTAGATGCTGGTTTTCTCACTCTGAACGCGCCCTGGGGTCTGCTAACCATGGACAGGGTCAGTGCTCTGTTTAAAAGGTATATGGTACTTAGGTGTAATTACAATTGCTACTGACAGCTTACCTGTGAGTCCCTAGTATTTGGTAGGGTATGTAGGTTTAGAGTCCCAGTAGATTTAATGCACTTAAATGAGCTCTGTGGTGCCTGCTGTCATTTTAAAATAAAACTATTCTAAATTTGCTCTTTGGAATTTAAGGTGCTTCCAAAGACATAAATTACTTTACTTTTAATTATTAGACACCCCTAAGGTCTACCCTAGATGCCCTAAGCGTAGGGTGGCAGGTCAAAATGAACAAGTTACTTACCTTCATATACGCGTTATCTGGTAGAGAATCTATCTAGCTGCAGTTTCCTTACCTTTGAATTTCCCAGGCGTCAGGCTGCATCCGGAAGCTTTTGCTGGGCAATATCACTTGTGCGCGACGTCGGGTGGCTCCATTCCGTCCACGTGACATCGATGGCGTCGGTAGCATCGGTTATGATGTCGCAGTGCCTACATAGGGGCCACCCAGGTGCGCGGATGTCAGTACTTTTCGTTTTTCCACGCCAAAAGTGCAGAGCTACAAAGTGACTGACGTTAACATATGCAAAACTAGGGCCCTCAAAGGGGAGAAATCCTAGTCCTACATCATCAGTCCGCAAAGTGGAGAGGCATGGGTGGGGCTGTAAGGAATGTGCAGCTAGATAGAGTCTCTGCCAGATAATGCGTTACCGAAGGTAAGGAACTTGTTCATCTGATAGAGACTTCTAGGTGCAGATTTCTTACCTTTGAATCAGATACCCAAGCCATACCATCACAGCAGTGGATTGTGGGCTCATAGAATAGACTAAAAGGTCTTGCAGGACTGAGTGGGCAAAGTGCCTGTCCCTGCGTATTTGACCATCAAGGCAATAATGTTTTGCAAACCTATGCAATGATGCCCACGTCGCTGCCTGACAGATGTCTTGGACTGGGACACCCCGAGCCAATTCCGTAGTTTCAGTTTTTCCCCTGGTAGAATGGGCCCTTAATCCCTCAGGGGGCTGCTTCTTCGCAAAAGCATAACAGATTTAAATGCAGAGAACAACCCAGCAGGAGATGGTTCTTTTCTGCACTGCCTTCTTTGCTCCCACATACCCCACAAAGAGTTGGTCATCCACCCGGAACTCTCTTGTGCGGTCAAGGTAGAATGACAACACTCTTTTTGGGTCTAGTCGGTGGAGACGCTCCTCTTCCTTAGAGGGATGTGGGGGAGCAAAGAAGGTGGGCAAAGTTTATGGACTGACCCAGATGGAATGGGGTCACAATCTTTGGTAAAAATGATGCCCTGGTGCGAATCACCACTTTGTCCAGAAAGGACATAAGATAAGGATCCGAGCTGGATAACTCCTGCAACTCACTCACTCTCCGGGCCAATGTAATCGCCACTAAGAAGGTACTTTTAATGGTGAACAGCCAGAGGGGACAATTGTGCAAAGGCTCGAAAGGAGCGCACATCAGGTAAGTGAGGACCAAATTAATTTCCCGTTGTGGCATAATAAAGGGCGTGGGTGGAAACAAGTGAACCAGCTCTTTAAGGAATCTATTTATAATAGGAGATTTAAAGATAGAAGGTTGGTCTGGCAGTCGCAAAAAAGCAGACAGAGCAGAAAGGTAACCCTTGAGAGTTTCCAAAGCAGAGACCCGCTGGGCTAGGGTCAGAATGAACAAAAGGACAGTAGAAAGACGAGCAGAAAGAGGGTCAATAGACCTTTCTGTACAGTACAATACAAATTTCTGTCAACAGTAGGCGTATACCGACTTAGTGGTGGGCTGCCTGGCCGCCATAATAACATTATAGACTTTGGGAGGAGGGTTTAAAGCCATCAACTGCCGCCGCTCAATCTCCATGCATAGAGGCGCAGAGTTGACAGGTTCATGTGGAGAACCCTTCACTGCTGCTACGACAGAAGATCCTCCCGAAGGGCCAGCCTGATCGGAGGATCGACACTTATGCTCAGAAGCTCTGGATACCAGACTCCCCTTGCCCAGTCGGGGCCACAAGGATGACTGGGGGCCGGTCACTCCTGATCTTCTTAAAAACCCTGGGCAGGAGTGGTATGGGCGTAAAGGTGTATAACAGGCCTGAGCTCCACTCACGACAAAACACATCACTGAGCGATAGCCACCTTTTAAACTCCAGCGCACAGTACTGCTGACACTGCGCGTTCTCTTTGGAGGCGAACAAATCTAACCAAGGTTCTCCCCACTGCTGAAAGAGACCGTACACCACCTACGACTGGAGATGCCATGTGATGCGCTAGGCATCAACGGCTGAGATCGTCTGCCCTGGCGTTCAGAGAACCTGCCAGGTGATGAACCATCAGGGTTATGACCTAGTGTTCAAGCCATGCTCAGAGACGCAGGGCCTCTCGACAAAGGGTCTATGGCCCCACCTCGCCTTGCTTGTTGCAGTAACACATGGCAGTAGTGTTGTCCATGAACACCAGAACCAACTTCCCCTTGACAGCGGGAAGAAATGTTTCAATAACAAGCAAATCGCTCGGAGCTCCAACAAGTTTATGTGGAGCCCCGTCACCGCTGGGGACCAGTGACCCCTGATCTCCATCTCTCCCAAGTGACCACCCAATCCCAGAAGTGACGCATCCGTCACAATTATGAAATCCGGTTGGGGAAGGGAGAGAGGTCTGCCTTTTACCCAATCTCGGTTTGTTAACCACCACTACAGATCCTTTGCAGTTCCTTCCGAGATCTGAACCACGTCAGTGAGATTTCCCTGATGCTGTGCCCATTGAAACTTCAAGTCCCACTGCAGAGCCCGCATACGCCATCTCACGTGTCTTACCATGATGGAGGCCATGAGGACCAACACCCTCAGAGTTAACCTCACCGAAATACAAAATAGAGGCTGAAATATCATAATCATAACTTGAATATCCTGGCTTCACTGCTCGGGAGTGTAAGCCCAAAACTGCACTGTGTCCAGAACAGCTCAGATAAAAGGCAGCATCTGAGAAGGAGTCAGGTGTGACTTTGGCACATTTATAGAGAACCCCAGCGAATGCAGGCGGTCCGCCGTAGTCTGAAGGTGGGAGATGACTGCCTGGGGCAAGGACGCCTTCAACAACCAGTTGTCGAGGTAGGGGAAGACTGAAACCCCTAAACTGCGCAGATGAGCTGCAACAACCGCCATCACCTTGGTGAACACCCAAGGAGCACTGGTAAGGCCAAAGGGGAGCACAGTAAACTGAAAATGCTTGTGGCCTACCTTGAAACCGTAGGTAACGCCTGTGGCCCAGCAGGATGAGAATGTGAAAATACGCATCCTACAGGTCTAACGCCACCATCCTGTCTATTTGGTTTAAGGCAGACAAGACCTGAGCCAAAGTGAGCATCTTGAATTTCTCCTTTTTGAGGAAGAGATTATTGGTGCGAAGATCCAAAATGGGATGAAGCCCCTTGTTATTCTTCGGAATCAAAAAAGTAGCGGGAATAACAGCCATAGCCTACTTCTGAAACTGAAACCCTTTCTATAGTTCCTTTGGCCAAAAGAGCTGTAACTTCCTCTTAGAGCAGCTTTAAGTGATCCTCCGCCAGCCGTTCCTGACTCAGCAGAATAGTAGGAGGAAAAGAAAGGAAATGAAGAGAATAGCCCTCCTGGACGATCTGCAAGACCCACTGGTCTGATGTTATAGATCTCCAGCCGGGGAGATGGTGATGAATTCTCCCATCCACTGGAGTAGTGTGATCCTGCAGAATCAGCCTAAGGGTGCTTGGCACTGCGGCTCCTGGGGGCAGTGTGGTAGACGACTTCCGGCTTCCATTTTGAGGACAGAATGTAACGTGTCCACGAACAGCTTGGGCAGTCTGAGCGGGACGTAGGCTAGGATAGGGCTGACACGGCTGGAAACCCCTTCAGCTGCCCCTTCTGCTGCCATCAAAGGGGTGAAAGGAAGACTGGCCACGAGGAGTGGAGGAGAGGCCCAAGGATCTGGCCATAGCTCGAGAGTCCTTAAACTTGACCAGGGCCGAGTTTGCCTTTTCCCCAAAGAGGCAGGTCCCATCAAAGGGCATGTCCATCAAATTGGCCTGGACATTCCATGAGAAGCCAGTTGTGCGAAGCCAGGCGTGGCGCCTCAAAGCCACTGTCGTTGAACTAGATCAGCCCAGTGAAGCGGTCGTATCCAAACCACAACGTATGGTTCATTTTGCCGCATCTCTCCCGTCTTTGACAACTTGGGAGAGCATGTCCCGTGCCTCCTCCGGGACTTTAAGCAGCACCTGTGCAACCATTTCCAAAGGAGAATGGGAGGAATGGCCCAATAAGTATGCGGTATTCACAGACTGCAATGCAAGACTGGAGGAAGAAAGCATCTTCTTACAAAATGAGTCCAGTCTCTTGGATTCCCTATCCAGAGGGGTGGGAGGGAATGCAGCTAGGGAAGTAGAGGCCTGCACCACCAAACTTTCTGGGGTGGGGTGTTGGCTGAGGAACTGTGGGTCACCCGGTGCTGGGCGATGGCGGCATTCAAACGTCCTGTTCACAGGAGCCCCTGTGCTAGACTTGGACCAAGTTCCAAGAAGGACGTCCATAAGTGCCTCATTATAGGGGAAAAGAGGTTCAGAGGTGGAAGCACCAGGTTGGAGCACTTTGGTCAGGAGATTAGTCCTGACCTGCACTGAGGGCAGTTTCAATCCAAGGACCTCAGCTGCCCTCTTAACCACCATAGCATAGGACACCCCCGCCTCCGTAGCCACTGTAGGTGGAGGGAGCATGCCAGAGTCTGGGGAAGTATCCAGACCACTGGCATCCCTAAGTTCCCCATACAAGTCCATTGTCTCCTCAGAGACATCCTGGTTCTCTAGAGGATCTCCAGACTCCTCCTATTCCTCTCCTGAGCCTAGCACATCCCAAAAGTGCTCAAATAACAACATAGAACCCCTGAATTCTGTCTGAATCGGCGTTGTACAACGCCGTTCCGGCTCTGTGTCATCGGGGATGAGGATGGGGCTTACGCCACCAACAGCCACTGGCAACGTCGCTGGCACCGACTTCGGGTACGACACTGGGGAAGGTCGTGTTTGCACGATCGGCGTCGAACAGGATCGGAGATCGGATCCTTGAGGCCCCACCGGCGCCATGGCCATAGCCGACGGCATCGAACCCAAAAGGGCCCCATCTGATCCCGCAGGGCCGAGGTTTCACCAACGGGTTGGTCCGCTCAAATACGCGGCACATGGCCTCGTAAAAATCCTTAATTTGAGCAGGAGTCGCTCCGGCTCCCGGAACTGGAGGGAGGCGCGAAGTCGGCTCTGGCTCCACAGAACCGTGCTTAGAGCGTAGGTGCTCCTTACCTCTTTCGACGACGGACGCCAGTTGAGGTGAGTCCGCTTGGACTTCTTCTTCTTCTCCTTGTGCCTCTTCCCTGAGTGTCCAGATGATCTCGAATGGGAGGAAGAGGACTTAGGGCTCCATGAGCGATCCCACGACTTCCTCTTCCTCGAATGGAATCGTGACCTCCTCGGAGTCTCACTAGATGGTGTCGACTGCTGGACCGCGAGCAACTTCCTCGCCTGCTTCCTCAAGGTCTTCGGATCCATCGCCTAGCAGTCTGAACATGACTTCAGATTGTGGTTGCATTCAAGACACCACAGACATACGCAGTGGGGATCAGTATCCGACATTATGCAAGAACAAGTCCTGCACGTTTAAAACCTGTCTTCCTACCCGACATCCCTCGCACACAAAGTCATCAAAAATATCGACAAAAGCCTACCAAAAAGCGGCAGAGGGGTAGCTCTTCCTAGATGGGCGCTTAACTGGCATGGTAAGAAAAGAAGTGACGTCCGCATGCCTGGGTAGCACCCATGTATTCACAGCGACATCATAACCGACAATACCGATGCCATTAAGGTCACGTGGAACCGAATGGAGCCACCTGATGTCACGCACAAGTGGTTTTGCTCAGCAAAAGTTCCCGGATCCAGCCTGATGCCTGGGAAATTCAAAGGTAAGGAATCTGCAGCTTGAAGCCTCTATCAGATAATAAGGGACAACATAAAATATGTTTTACAAGTCCTGGTGAGGGAAACATTTGCAATTTCGTTTTTCCTCATTGTAGTGCATTAGCTCTATAGGCTTTATTTTACATTTTATAAAGTCTAACTATTGTCAGAAGTGAGCTAAAATAATTCAAAGTGTCAAAATAATAGAATGAATCCAACAACTCGCCAAGATGGGACTTATTATAACTATGACAGAAAATAAGTTATAGAGTTTTCTTTCTGAATGTGCCTGAATCCAGCTCTGTTTCAGCTTCTCCTGATTGACCAGCCTTTGACAGTCTGAGCCAAACTGCTCTGATGAGGTGCAAAGTGGCCTGTAAGGAAACAAAGAAACATCTGGTGATAGGAGAACTGCAGCTGCAAAGCAAACTGCAGGAAGTGGGCAGGGTAGCCAAACTGGTTTTCAATGAGAGAAAGACAGTAGGACATGAACCAGGCCCATCCCGACATCCTGCACCCCCAGCCAGATGGCTGCCCTTTTAACTGTATTAGCAGAGAGGCTGGAAGGAGAGTTAGCCACATCCATAGGTTGGGTTAGCCAGACCTGAAGCTCCAGGAAAGATTTTATCCAGTTTGATGTTTATGGACCAGGATTTACTGAGACAAGAAACAGCCACACTTCAGGGGAAGTAGTCATCTCAGAGGGTGGCACCCTGCACCCCATTCGTCAGGGATACCCTCCTTCTTGCCAGCCCATAAACCTGGATAAATATGGGAGAGCTGTCCAGCAACTCAGATCCTTGCGAGGAGCTATCAAGAGTTGAGGAACTGCCCTGCTGAACCCCTGATCTGCACCACAAGAGGACTGTACTCATAAGGGCTGCACCTGCTGTTCACTTTGGGCTTCACAAAAGAGGACTTTGCCTGGCTTTAAACGGATTAAGGAGTGGACTCCCTGAAAGCAAAAGGTACAAAAGAGCTTCAAGAAGTCACCTGCATCGACGTCATCAAGATAAGCCTAGTTGACCGGTTTCACCTTTAAAGGATTTCATAAGATGCATTGGGAATTTAAGTCCCAAACATCCATAGCCAAATCAGAGCTTCTGGACCCTTGGCTGGTGTTGTGGACACTCAAAAACCCAAAAGAAACATATGGAGAAGAAGGATTGCCCTGCTGGACCCTTGGACTGCCCTAGAGAAGACTGCACTCATAAGGACTGCACCTGCTGCACTCACAAGGCTTCACAACAACAGAACTTTGCCTGCCTTAAAGGCTAAGGAGTAGGCTCCTTGATTAGTAATAGGTAGAAAAGTGGTGGAAGAACTACCTGCAATATCAACAACAAGGACAACTCCAGCTAACAAGCTTCACCTGAATTTTATTTGGATTGATCAGGTGCATTGTGGGAGTTGTAGTCCCAGACCCTAAGAGGTACGTCAGAGCTTCTGAACACTTGGCTGGTACTGTGGACCACGTTCCTGCATCAAGAAACACTTCTGGAAGTAAGTGTAAAAGTGTTACATTGTTGGTGGTCTGAACTCTTGACATTGTCCGAATCCAGCATGACCTTATATAACTCCTGGAGCGCGATTTGCTTCTAATTGTTAATTATCTCTTTTTTACGCCACCATCCTGTCTATTTGGTCTAAGGCAGACAAGACCTGAGCCAAAGTGAGCATCTTGAATTTCTCCTTTTTGGGGAAGAGATTATTGGTGCGAAGATCCAAAATGGGATGAAGCTCCTTGTTATTCTTCGGAATCAAAAAAGTAGCGGGAATAACAGCCATAGCCTACTTCTGAAACTGAAACCCTTTCTATAGTTCCTTTGGCCAAAAGAGCTGTAACTTCCTCTTAGAGCAGCTTTAAGTGATCCTCCGCCAGCCGTTCCTGACTCAGCAGAATAGTAGGAGGAAAAGAAAGGAAAGGGAAACATCCGTTACAACGCGGATGTTTCCCCGCGGTGCTGTTACGACGCGTCCGTAACAACGCAAATCGTTACCACGACTTGCGCTGGAGGGCGCTAGAAGATTAAAAATAGTAAATTTACTATTCCAACACCTTCCCTAGTGTCCACGGGGACTGGTGTTAGAATAGTAAATTATACTATGCGACATCCGCGCCCCCAACGCAAGTCGTGGTAACGCCTTGCGTTGTAAGGGACGCGTTGTAACAGCACGCGTTGTGACGGTACGCGTTGTACCGTCATACATCCAAAGGAAATGAAGAGAATAGCCCTCCTGGAGGATCTGCAAGACCCACTGGTCTGATGTTATAGATCTCCAGCCGGGGAGATGGTGACGAATTCTCCCATCCACTGGAGTAGTGTGATCCTGCAGAATCAGCCTAAGGGTGCTTGGCACTGCGACTCCTGGGGGCAATGTGGTAGACGACTTCCGGCTTCCATTTCGAGGACAGAATGTAACGTGTCCACGAACAGCTTGGGCAGTCTGAGCGGGACGGAGGCTAGGATAGGGCTGACACGGCTGTAAACCCCTTCCGCTGCCCCTTCTGCTGCCATCAAAGGGGTGAAAGGAAGACTGGCCACGAGGAGTGGAGTAGAGGCCCAAGGATCTGACCATAGCTCGAGAGTCCTTGAACTTGACCAGGGCCGAGTTTGCCTTTTCCCCAAAGAGGCAGGTTCCATCAAAGGGCATGTCCATCAAATTGGCCTGGACATTCCATGAGAAGCCCGTTGTGCAAAGCCAGGCGTGGCGCCTCAAAGCCACTGTCGTTGAACTAGATCAGCCCAGTGAAGCGGTCATATCCAAACCACAACGTATGGTTCATTTTGCCGCATCTCTCCCGTCTTTGACAGCTTGGGAGAGCATGTCCCGTGCCTCCTCCGGGACTTTAAGCAGCACCTGTGCAACCATTTCCAAAGGAGAATGGGAGGAATGGCCCAATAAGTATGCGGTATTCACAGACTGCAATGCAAGACTGGAGGAAGAAAGCATCTTCTTACAAAATGAGTCCAGTCTCTTGGATTCCCTATCCAGAGAGGCGGGAGGGAATGCACCTAGGGAAGTAGAGGCCTGCACCACCAAACTTTCTGGGGTGGGGTGTTGGCTGAGGAACTGTGGGTCACCCGGTGCTGGGCGATGGTGGCATTCAAACGTCCTGTTCACAGGAGCACCTGTGCTAGACTTGGACCAAGTTCCTAGAAGGACGTCCGTAAGTGCCTCATTATAGGGGAAAAGAGGTTCAGAGGTGGAAGCCCCAGGTTGGAGCACTTTGGTCAGGAGATTAGTCCTGACCTGCACTGAGGGCAGTTTCAATCCAAGGACCTCAGCTGCCCTCTTAACCACCATAGCATAGGACGCCCCCTCCTCCGTAGCCACTGTAGGTGGAGGGAGCATGCCAGAGTCTGGGGAAGTATCCAGACCACTGACATCCCTAAGTTCACCATACAAGTCCATTGTCTCCTCAGAGACATCATGGTTCTCTAGAGGGTCTCCAGACTCCTCCTATTCCTCTCCTGAGCCTAGCACATCCCAAAAGTGCTCAACTGACAACATAGAACCCCTGAATTCTGTCTGAATCGGCGTTGTACAACGCCGTTCCGGCTCTGTGTCATCGGGGATGAGGATGGGGCTTACGCCACCAACAGCCACTGGCAACGTCGCTGGCACCGACTTCGGGTACGACACTGGGGAAGGTCGTGTTTGAACGACCGGCGTCGAAGAGGATCGGAGATCGGATCCTTGAGGCCCCACCGGCGCCATGGCCATAGCCGACGGCATCGAACCCAAAAGGGCCCCATCTGATCCCGCAGGGCCGAGGTTTCACCAACGGGTTGGTCCGCTCAAATACGCGGCACATGGCCTCGTAAAAATCCTTCATTTGAGCTGGAGTTGCTCCGGCTCCCGGAACTGGAGGGAGGCGTGAAGTCGGCGATCAGTAACCGACATTATGCAAGAACAAGTCCTGCACGTTTAAAACCTGTCTTCCTACCCGACATCCCTCGCACACAGTCATCAAAAATATCGACAAAAGCCTACCAAAAAGCGGCAGAGGGGTAGCTCTTCCCAGATGGGCGCTTAACTGGCATGGTAAGAAAAGAAGTGACGTTCGCATGCCTGGGTAGCACCCATGTATTCACAGCGACATCATAACCGACAATACCGACGCCATTAAGGTCACGTGGAACCGAATGGAGCCACCTGATGTCACGCACAAGTGGTTTTGCTCAGCAAAAGTTCCCGGATCCAGCCTGATGCCTGGGAAATTCAAAGGTAAGGAATCTGCAGCTTGAAGCCTCTATCAGATAATAAGGGACAACATAAAAGGTGTTTTATAAGTCCTGGTGAGGGAAACATTTGCAATTTCGTTTTTCCTCATTGTAGTGCATTAGCTCTATAGGCTTTATTTTACATTTTATAAAGTCTAACTATCGTCAGAAGTGAGCTAAAATAATAATCAAAGTGTCAAAATAATAGAATGAATCCAACAACTCGCCAAGGTGGGACTTATTATAACTATGACAGAAAATATGTTATAGAGTTTTCTTTCTGAATGTGCCTGAATCCAGCTCTGTTTCAGCTTCTCCTGATTGACCAGCCTTTGACAGTTTGAGCCAAACTGCTCTGATGAGGTGCAAAGTGGCCTGTAAGGAAACAAAGAAACATCTGGTGATAGGAGAACTGCAGCTGCAAAGCAAACTGCAGGAAGTGGGCAGGGTAGCCAAACGGGTTTTCAATGAGAGAAAGACAGTAAGGACATGAACCAGGCCCATCCCGACATCCTGCACCCCCAGCCAGATGGCAGCCCTTTTAACTGTATTAGCAGAGAGGCTGGAAGGAGAGTTAGCCACATCCATAGGTTGGGTTAGCCAGACCTGAAGCTCCAGGAAAGATTTTATCCAGTTTGATGTTTGTGGACCAGGATTTACTGAGACAAGAAACAGCCACACTTCAGGGGAAGTAGTCATCTCAGAGGGTGGCACCCTGCACCCCATTCGTCAGGGATACCCTCCTTCTTGCCAGCCCATAAACCTGGATAAATATGGGAGAGCTGTCCAGCAACTCAGATCCTTGCGAGGAGCTATCAAGAGTTGAGGAACTGCCCTGCTGAACCCCTGATCTGCACCACAAGAGGACTGTACTCATAAGGGCTGCACCTGCTGTTCACTTTGGGCTTCACAAAAGAGGACTTTGCCTGGCTTTAAACGGATTAAGGAGTGGGCTCCCTGAAAGCAAAAGGTACAAAAGAGCTTCAAGAAGTCACCTGCATCGACGTCATCAAGATAAGCCTAGTTGACCGGTTTCACCTTTAAAGGATTTCATAAGATGCATTGGGAATTTAAGTCCCAAACATCCATAGC
Source organism: Lissotriton helveticus (assembly GCF_964261635.1). Lineage (NCBI taxonomy): Eukaryota > Metazoa > Chordata > Amphibia > Caudata > Salamandridae > Lissotriton > Lissotriton helveticus. The sequence goes on from NC_136067.1 coordinate 1,029,215,467, forward strand.
CAAATCAGAGCTTCTGGACCCTTGGCTGGTGTTGTGGACACTCAAAAACCCAAAAGAAACATATGGAGAAGAAGGATTCCCCTGCTGGACCCTTGGACTGCCCAAGAGAAGACTGCACTCATAAGGACTGCACCTGCTGAACTCACAAGGCTTCACAACAACAGAACTTTGCCTGCCTTAAAGGCTAAGGAGTGGACTCCTTGATCAGTAATAGGTAGAAAAGTGGTGGAATAACTACCTGCAATATCAACAACAAGGACAACTCCAGCTAACAAGCTTCACCTGAATTTTATTTGGATTGATCAGGTGCATTGTGGGAGTTGTAGTCCCAGACCCTAAGAGGTACGTCAGAGCTTCTGAACCCTTGGCTGGTACTGTGGACCACGTTCCTGCATCAAGAAACACTTCTGGAAGTAAGTGTAAAAGTGTTACATTGTTGGTGGCCTGAACTCTTGACATTGTCCGAATCCAGCATGACCTTATATAACTCCTGGAGCGCGATTTGCTTCTAATTGTTAATTATCTCTTTTAATCTTTACAAATTCATATCTCCAGCTCCCTAATTTGGATTTTTGTCATTTTGGTGTCATTTTAAACATAAAAACATTTCCTATTGCTATAAAACTGGTGTTGGATTTTTATTGTGTGTTGTGTCTTACTTATTCACTTTTATTGGTGTTTTAAATGCTTTACACACCTGTCTATTAAGTTAAGTCGGTCTGCTCGCAGCCAAACTGCCAAGGGTTGAGCAAGGATTTATTTATTGAGAGGATTTATTTACTGGGGCTTGACTAATAAACCATCTTCCAACAGTAACTAACCCACCCTGCTTTTTGAGCGTAAGTTTTCCTACAAAGCAGTCATGAGCCACACAGCCATAAAAGTACAAATGTAGACAGAATTACAGGTGACAATACAAAAAAACGCAGTCCTAAGAGTGCCCAACAAGTATTATCACAGTGCAAATCTTCTATCCCCAAGGTTTGTCAATGGAAGTAACAATACCACAACTATTGCCTCCTAAGCTAATCTATACATTTCTATGTCACAATAGACTTCTCTGAAGGCTTTACTACAGAGTTTTAGCAATTCACCCTAAATGCCCATTGACTTTCACATATACTTTTCACAATAAATACATCAGGCCTACTGCCTTTATCAAAACATTTCAAAATTAATAGATCAGGTATATTGCCTTGATCATTAGCTTGATACTATTATCAATGGAGTCCTACTGAATTGAGAATGAGCTTTCCAGCAGAGCAAAAAGTTCAATAAAAGCTCTTGTTTTCAGTGGAATCACACAACTTCTACCCAATCAAATTCTGTGCTGAAAGTGTGGGAGAAGCCTAAGTTCCTCTCTGTAATACTTCTGAAAGCTCTTTTTCCGTTGATCACATAAGCTCTGACCACATCTGCACTGTAAAGCCAGACCTTAAAACAAGCATAAGTACAGCATCAGAATCCCAATTTGAACCCCCACTCCTATATAGTTAATGAGATCCTCCCTCTATAGATGAATGCAACATTGAACAGATTGAGTGGCTCATCATTCTCTGAGACTGAACAACTGGTTTCACACCACAGACAGTCTGCTATGGTTGGAAAAGATGTAACATTGTGACTTCCGGCTGGCCACCAAACACTGAACTGACCTAGAGATAGAGAGGCAAGATCAGACTAACGCAGACACTCCAGCTGAGTGGACAGAGCTCCAGATACCTACTCCACATTTGCCCTGTTGCATGTGGGAATCGAATGTTAATTGTTTATCTGTAGCTGAGGCCAGTGACAAAACAAAGGTTAGGTTTCACCTGTGCTGTTATGTAAAAAGTTATGGGTTTTGGGTAAAATGTGGTTGAGATGCTTCCAATTTAAAGTATTCATGAACACATTATACATTTTTCAGTTTTCTACATCAATACACAAAACACTGTATGCTAGTTTCATAAAAAACAATCCAAATCGTTCAGAAATAAATCACCTGCACCAGGTTTGTCTGCGCTTTAGGGCTGTAATTGAGGGTATACATGCTTATAGATAAAAAATAATTACTGGTGGTGTACGTGAGCCTGACTTCACTGTTATTGGTGCACGTGTTGATAAGTAGGATCTTAAATGCACATATGTGTTTCTGTGCTTTCACGTTTGCAGAATTTTGCAAACAGACTTTTACTTCTACACGTTTCTGGTACATATGATCCTGAGATAATAGTTTTGAAATAAGCACAAATAGTACCAAAAAACGTACAAAATACTGTGTTTCCGAAATTGGGAAATCAAGTGCTAAATGTGAATGAGGACAGTTTTTATTTATGGTTACAGCCAGGTTTAGCTGTCTGGAAGACATCATCTCATCAATTCCTACAAAAAGTCCAAAAGGAAATTCCGAGAGGCAGGGGGCATTTGGTGAGACATTTACAACTACTGGCTTTGGTGTGCTTTTTAGGTCTCGACCTCTGCCAATGCGTTTGCGCATTGCAGATGTCGAGAGTATAGAGTTGGATCCAGGAAAGCTAAACCAGGCGGATTGCGCCGAGTGCATGTGCCCATGCACGCGCTTGCCATTTGCTCCTCGAGCCGCCTGCCTCGCATCATTGCATCAGACCCGCCACAGCAATGCGGAGAGCTTCACTTCAAAGGGATCCGCTCCCCCGCCCCCTGCTTCACACTGCAAAGGAATGCACCCCCCGCCCCCGCAATGCCGAGAGCATTTCCCGGGCGCTTTTAATTTTTTTTAGTCACGGCAACCAGACGCGCCTCCACGTCAAACACAAGAGCTTTTGTAAATACCTCGTCCTAGCTATTGCGTAAGCAACACATGCCTCTCACCTATCTCTACTTTGCAGCTGGGAACATTTGGAAAGACATTGCAATATATACTTTTAGAAAACAATGGACTACACATGCTGTATCTGTCACACCGCGCCCACTTTGAAAACAAACCTTTTCATTTTAGCCAGCACCCATTCTGCGCTTTCAACCTTCAAATATGGAATACACATACACTTTTGATCCTTCTGAGGTCGATAACATGAGCCCCGTTGCATTGACACACACTGCTCTCACACACACAAGTTACTTTCACACACACACACGCTGCTCTCATACACACAGGCTGCTCACACACACAGGCTGGTCACACACACAGGCAATGATCACACACAGGCACTGTTCACACACAGCCACTGTTCACACACAGCCACTGTTCGCACACACAGGCACTGTTCGCACACACAGACACTGCTTGCACACACAGACACTGCTCGCACACACAGACACTGCTCACACACACAGACACTGCTCACACACACAGACTATGCCCACACACAGGCACTTCACACACACACCGGCACTGCTCACACACACACAGGCACTGCTCACACGCACCCCTGTGTCTCAAACAAAAAATGTCAGTTTACCCAGCACGCATTCTGCGCTTTCAAACTTAAAATATGCCACGCCCATTCCTTTTTCATCCTTCTAAGGTCGATAGCATGAGCCCCGTTGCATTGACACACACTGCTCTCACACACACAAGTTACTTTCACACACACACGCTGATCTCATACACACAGGCTGCTCACACACACAGGCAATGCGCACACACAGGCACTGCTCACTTACTGTTTGTGGCCAACACAATATACGCAAAATAATTACATTACTTTTTGGACACTTTGCTTACTGTATAGGCTCAACAAAAAAAAACACGTAGATTTTCACCCCAAATCAACCCCAAATACACCCCCACCCCAAATACACCCCCACACCCCACACCCCAAATCCACAACAAAACCACCACACACCCCAAAAAACACCCCAAATTCACCCTACACTCAATATCAACCCCACATCCACCCCACACCCCAAATGCACCCCACACCCCAAATCCACCACAAATCCACCCACACCCCAAATCCCCCCACACCACAACACCCCCCACACCCCAACTCCCCCCACACCCCAAGTCCCTCCAAAACCACCCCACACCTGAACACCCTCCCACAACCCCAACAACACCCTCCAACACCCCAACTCTCACACACCCCAAATCTCCCACACTCCAACTCTCCCAAACTCCAACTCTCCTATACTCTCAATAACACACTCTCCTACTGTCTAATTCACTCACAATCTCTAAATTACTCTCCCACTCACTCTCACTCCCAAACTCACTCACTCTCAACACAACACATATTACATTGCAAATACTATACATGGCACATTTCCAAACATTAAAACAGTTACCATTATATTTAACAATAACATTAATACACCATTTTCCAAAACCAACACATACCCAATACAATTCAGCATTTGCAATGCCAATAGCTCCCACTTTCCTAATGCGAGACCTATTGCATTGCAAATGCTTGGTATGTTTGCCTTTGTATAGATGGACTGTCCATCAGGGCTACAGCATTTAGTGGAATAATTCACTGTCCCATTATGTTCCCATTACGTTTTGGTAATAGCATCACACTGTTCTTTTGTTAAACTGCAGATGTGACATGCCATGTAGCTTGTAATTAGAGCAAATTTGTATTGGTGATGCATTCAATTTGCTGACAAGACATTTTATATTTATCTCTTTTGGTTTAGGAAGTGCTGATGACTAGATGTGTTAGCCTTTCATAAAGGTACAGTGCTATTCACTAATTGATATTGAGCGTTCGTTTGTTGCACTTTATTGTCATAACATGTTGTTGGATTTACAGACATATGAACATAGGGGTTCTTAAATATGCAATAATAATAGTGAGCATTTGTAAAAAGCATATACTTTGTAACCATATGCTGTGTATATTATTTAGGTTCACCACTTACAATGCAAAATCCATCTTCTAGCTTGCTTCAGAACACTCGATTTGAGGGTACAGCTTAACTCTAGTAGTGCTCTTTGTTCAGTTCACCATCACCATTACTTTGACCACAATTTCCACTAGCACCATTATCACCTTTTCCAACAACAACATTATCACCATTAAAAACATTCACCGCCATCGCTATTACCACCAGCAGTATCGGCATTCATTTCAGAGACCATCAGCACCACTGCTCCTATCACTGCCACTACCAAAACCACCACCATCACTGCTGCTACCCTCAAATTATCACGACTATCCCCATCATCAACTCCACCATTGCCGCCACTATAACCCCACCACTATCATCACTGCTACCACAATCTCTACCAATCTAACTACCATCACCATCCCATCATCAACATCGCCACTGCTGCCATCATTCTCACCATTACAATCAGCAATATACCACCAACACTATTATCATCATCACCAACACCAGTGCAGCTACATTCCTGTGCTCACTGTGCCGCTGGTACCAAGCTGAACCTGAATGAAGAGGCTGAACTATGCTGAAACCGGTCTTGGGTTGCTTGTGTTTCAGTAATGCCCAGACCTGGCTTGGCAGTGTGGATGGGAGGTTTTTATTAGATTGCTGATTTGCAGACAGCTCAGTCTAATCTGAGGTGGCATGATGGACAAAAAGTAATGATGGGTTGAAATCCTACCCCGAGGGATTGCCAGTGGTTAGACTACGTGCAAGCATTATTTCCATTACCTTTTGTGAGTTAGAGGTGTATGTGTGCAAGAGAAATGGTGATGCGGAAATCTGTATGAAAGACCATGAATTCTTGCTTTCCGCAATAAAAAAAGCAATCGCTATTGGCTTTGTGAACATCTATTCAGTTTTGGATATGCTTAGAAAATCTCTGAAAACTTCACTCTGAATGGAACCTCTCCTAACGACCACCCGGACCACGAGCCACCTTTACCAACCTTATCACCAACTTTGTCTCTCCACTCACCATCGATTCCAGAGCCTACATTCTCCTTGGTGAGCTCAACTTTCACCTGGTAGACCGAAAAAACCCTAGCTCCACAGAAGTCCTCGAAAGTTTGAGCAACATCGGACTCACTCAGCTCATCCCAGAACCAATACACACTGCAGGACACAGACTGGACCCCATCTTCACTACTATTCCACCGCACCACACACATGGACCAACAACACCATCATCCACTTCAACACACCTCAAGTCAACACCCCGCTCAAGTTCAGCATTCCAAGCCGCAGCTGGAGCAAAATTACAGAAGCAGACTGACTCAGTGGCATCAGCACGGATCAACCTAGCCCCACAGACAACCTCGACAAGGAAATCAACAACTTTAGCAATTTGATCAAGAACTACGCGCACTCCCTCACACCCATCTAGCAGAAACAGAAGACCTCCATGACACCAAGCGTCATTATAATAAGCTAGAAAGGAAATGGAGAGCCAGCCACAACACCACAGACAGAACTACCTACCAGGCTGCACTCTGACGCTATCACCAGCAATTAAGAGACACCAAGAAAAAAGCTCTGGTGGACTGCATCAAAGGAAGCTCCAATAGCTGCAAGTATATTTTCTTGATCTTTAAGGGTTTCAACTCACCCTTAGCCACTGTCAACATCGCTGTCTCCCAACAATTCTGCAACAACCTATTGAACTTCTTCCACAGCAAAATCATAAATATCTACAGCAACATCGTACACCAACCCAAACCCAGAGAACTCGTTTCTAGCCTACCCACGACCAACCATGACGGTCTCCTGATCGAATGGGCAACGCTCACCAGAACTGACACAGCGGCAATCATACAAACCATCCACTCAGGTGCTCCACCAGACCCATGTCACCACTACATCTATAATCTTTAAACATCACCAATCAGCACCACACTGAACCAAATCATCAATACCTCCATCACGTTCGCCACTTTTCTGGATGAATGGAAACTTTCAGAAATCAAAGCTCTCCTCAACACGCCCACAGACCACGTGAATTAACTGAGTAAATTCCGACATATCTCCCTGCTCCCCTATTCAGCCAAAGTGATTGAGAAGCCCATCAACAAGCAACTCATAACTCACCTCGAACTTTACCTTCTTCTAGACAACATTCAATCAGGATTCAGAAAGAACCACAGTCCTGAAACAGCACTCATAGTGGCCACCAACAACATTTTAATCATCCTGGACCAAGGACAAAGAGCAGCCTTAATACTGCTCAACCTCTTCGCAGCCTTCAACACTGTCTCCCACAACACCCTCATCAGAAGACTCCATGAAATTGGCATCCCAGGTTCTGCTCTCTAAAGGATCTGTTCCTTCCTCATGGGAAGAACCCAAAGGGTCAGGCTGCCACCCTTCTCATCAGAGACCAAGGTATTGATATGTGAAGCTCCACAGAGATCGTCCCTCAGCCTCACCCTTTTCAACTAATACATGTCACCGCTCCTCAACATAATTCTATCACAAAACATAACCGTCATCTCCTACGCCAATGACACCCAACTCATCCTCTCCATGATGAGCAAGACAGCCATGACCAGGACCAACTTCACGAACTGCATGGCCATGGTGGCAGACTGGATGCGAATCAACTGCCTGCAGCTCAGCTCCGACAAAATGGATGGAAGTACTGGTCTTTGGCAACAGGACCTCCCCCATGGAACCCACCTACTGGCCATCAGAGCTAGGATCAACATCCATAGACCATGCAAGAAATCTAGACAAGCTCTGGACAAGCTAGAAATCTAGACAAGCTCAACATGACAGCTCAAGTCAACAAAGTATGCACATCCTACTTCTACCTCCTACAGATGCTATAGAAGATCTTCAAATGGTTTCCTCAGAAACACCAAATGGACCATCACGCAAGCACACATCACCAGCAGGCTGGACTACGGCAACACTCTTTAAGCTGGGCTCTCCAAACAACACCCCCACATACTCCAAACCATCCAGAACACCACTACAAGACTCATACTCGACCTCCCACTCCACACCCATATCACACTGCACCTCGGGTAGCTTCATTGGCTTTCCATTCACAGGTGCAGTCAAGTGAAACTTCTTATGCACACAAACAAAGCCCTGCACATCACAGGACCAGAATACCTAAACAGTCGCGTACACTGGAGGTCACTCATTCTCCTACATCGCACCCAAGACATGTAACGACCTCCCACAACACATCAGAGTCTCCTCCTCACTTCGCTGACTTCAGCAAGAAGCTGGAGACCTGGCTTTTCGTATAAGCACCTTGGGAAGCACACACCTACACACCAGCACAAACATCTACATACGCTCTCAGGTGATTAGTGTGCTATACAAATCAATATGATATGACGTTAGTTTTTATCCTTTTCTAGCTGTCTTTCGCTCTAACGTTTGTGCCCCATTGACTAAAGAGCATGAAGAGTAGCCTATGAAGGATTTGTTTTTCTAAAGATAACAAAGATGAAAGTGGTGCTGTGAAAATGATAGGAAAATGAAACAAAACAATGTGTGGAAATCCTCGCTGCTTTTTGTGGGCTTTCTGAAAGTGATTATAAAAATATTGTCGGGCAGGTTTTGTATTTACCATGAGCGTGCAGAGGGCACCATATGATTTAATCAAATCCTGTTTTCCATTCCCTCCTAACATGAGAGACAAGAGAATGCTTTTTAGAGATGAGCCCTCTGAATCCTGTATAGACTGAAAAAGATGTTACTTTGCATTGAAACTCTCACTAAAGGGTGTCAAAGACCACCATATTGTTGCTAAATGATTTAAGCACCACGTTATTTTAGACAATTACCTTAATTTGACTGAGAAGATGGCCAAATATCACAGATTCGTTGCAAAGATCTTCGAAACAATCACTGATGACCTGCAACCGTTTGAAATGTGGTGGACATGAGTCTGATAAACTCTTGAGTTCCTGCAGGGCACAAGAATAAACAGAAATTAGTGAAAATCGTCCTTTGTCTAATGGGACTTGCTGCCATAAAGAGATATGTTTCAGAATTTGACAACTATAGGTTAAGGTAGACAGAAAGAGAGACAAGTATATCAGAAGCCTTGGTCTAGTACCTTCATACCATAAAAACTCTGCCCAACTACACAAGAGTACTATTTCACTCTACCCTATAGTTCATTGGGTGTCCCATTGATATCCCAGGGTTTTTTTATAGCCGTAATCTTCCTCCCACTTCATTCAGGACATAACCAACATTCTTCCCATTATTCTAATTCAATGCCAAACTTTCCTTTAAAGAAATGATTGTTTATAATAAAACATCTTTTACAGGATTATAAAACCCCCTAAAAAATATCATGTGTTTGTTTTCGTACTCTTAGCTGATGTTACATTCGCCAACTCCCCCAGTTCTTTCCAAGGGGTTAGACTTACATGATAATGTATTCAAAAACCCTTTTGCGTCATCATGATCGTCATAAATCCCTTCAGGGTTTATAGCAGTTTGGACCTTCATAAATAAGGTAAGAAATTCCACTCCAGGAAAACATCTCGCTGGCATAATGCCTTCTTGAGCTTCCTCAAAGTACATGAAACAAGGAACATCCCTCACGGAAAAAAACTCACAATCACTCCGTCTGCAAATCTACGTGCAGACCTTACCATCACCTTATACAATAGCGGCACCATCCTGATTCAAGGGCCTCCCAAAAACCTCATAAGATTTGCGGACCTCTTCTCCCTCCTTAAAAAACATGTTCACAACCCATCTCAGTTCACGCTCCCGCCGCTCCTCCACGTGCCCTCTCCGCCAAATATACCTGGCCCCTCACCAACCTCTCCTGCCAGCGACCTCGTCATTGGGCGACCTGGCCCTATCACCCACTCGCCCACACATGCCATCCACTGCGCGCGCTTACCACAGAACCTAGACCACCTCGGGATTCCCACTCTGTCTAACTCCAAAACTCCCCCTAGAACCCACCTCACATGTCCACCCAGCCCCGCCATCATGATTCCAGCACAGGCCATCAGAAGCATCCCCAAACTCATCACATCCTGCTACCGGCCTAATGTAACACCCGCTAGGGGTCACAACTCTGGCATGGAAACATCTAATTTGGCACAAAACTCTGGCCGAGCTAGCCCCTCCCATAGGGATGCAAATTGACCTAGCCCCCCTCACGCCATCCCAACAGCTTGCCTCCTACCAGCCCTCAGCCCACCTGAACCCACCTCTAGGCTACCTGCATTCACCATCAGAACCGCTCCCTGGCAACGGGACGCGGCCTACCAGCAAACACCTCTCTTAGAGATATTGATATTCTCCACTGCAGAACCTCCGAGTTAACACTGAGCATCCACAAATCAATTCTGGACCTGAAGAACCTCCTTCACATCACTGAACTCTCCTTTTCTAATCTACGGCTCACACAGAATGCGACCCACATCCCCCTCACGATGCCCCGCCTCCACCCTCTATCACTATTCCTGAGACACTTGCGCCCTCATAAGCAACCCTGCCACCTCTCTGAAGAAGAAATCCTTGCTCTCCTTCACACCTACAAACCCACCCCTGGCACGCTTAATCCCTCAGAACTCACGGAAGAAGAAGTGGCTAACCTCCTCAGTAGGTACGACTCGGCCCTGACTACCCCATGCCCCTTAAACCTGAGGGGAGAACGCCCTATCTGCACAGTTGCAACCAACCCAAACAGATCTGCTACCCTCCACATCAGAGGGGTGGTTAATAGTAACCTAGCTAAAGTTCCCACTTCAGCTTCTACATTCGACATCCAATCCTACCCCTCCCTAGCCGGCCTCCTAATTAACTGCCAGTCAGCTGTAAAGCATGCATCTGATGTCGCTGACCTAATCCTGAGCCATAAATTCGACCCAGCGGTCTTAACTGAATCTTGGCTCAAGGACTCCTCTTCGCCCTACCTCAACCTCTTAGTCCCGCCCAACTATAATATCGTTAGGCTAAACCGGCCCTCAAAGAAAAAAGAGGGTGGCATTGCCTGTATATACCATTCTAACCTCCTTATTACGGAACTGCCGGTGGTCCCCTCGGACTCCTGCGAATACCTCGCACTCGCCATTTCCAATAACACCTCACAGCTGTGCAAACTTCACATCTTTTACCACCTCCCTGGCAAGAAAGACACCTTCACGGAAATCATCACAGCCAAGGTGTCCCCAAACTCTAATGACATTTTCCTTGGCATTTTTTACTTACATTGGAACGATCCTAAGGACCCTCAGGTCAATGCAATCAGAGACTTCTTGGCCGACCAAGCCCTTACCCAAGCCTGCTCCCTCCCCACTCATTAGAAAGGTGCCACCCTAGACTGGATCATTGCTAAGTAATCAGTGGTCAAACTTATCTTCATTGATCCTTGTGATTGGTCTGATCACCACGCCATCACCTTCCTCCTGCCCAGCACCCATAAATCATGGACACCTCAACCTGTTATACCCAAACGATGGGTTAGGGACACCAAGAACCTCGACCAAGAGAAACTGACAGCGCATTGTGAGAATGATCTCCTCCCCAACAGTGCACATCGATCTCCAATCTAGCGGACCATTATTCCTCCTCCATAACCGACATTCTAGATGATCTCGCACCTCTAAAATTGAAAAGAACCCAGATCAAGGACGGAATTCCTGGTTCAACGGATCCCTTAACAAGGAGAGGAGATCCCTTCGACAGACGGAACGAATCTGGAAACAACACCCATCTGCAGCACATCTTAAACTCCTTCGACAGGCCAGAAATGCCTACAATAAGAAAATCCTTAACACTAAAAAATAATTTTTTAGAACTGAACTGGAGAACGCCAAAAATCGACCTCTCAAGCTGTTTGTCTTGGTCAAACACCAATCCAACAAACTAGTGAAAACCACCAAAAAACACCTAAACCTCTAATATCTAGCGAGAAATTCTCCACCTTCTTCTGTTAAAAAATCTCTGCTCTAGGAAATGAACTTAAATCCGCATCCTACCACCAAAATCAAAATCAGCCAGCTCCACCTCCTCTCTCCGCATTGTCCGCCCAAACCTCACCAAAAAACCGAGCACACTGGTCCAACTTTAAAGTCTATGACAATGACTCTATCTCGAGAATTCTTGCCTCCTTAAAACCGAACAATCACTTTAATGATCCTCTCCCCTGTAACTGCCTAGCTAGTGCCTCTCAGGCTATCATCCCTTCCTGGACCACAATAATCAACGCCTCCCTCCTACAGGGCTCAATCCCTGATTCGCTCAAGACTGGCCAAGTTGTCCCCATCCTAAAAAAGCCCGCGCTGGACCATGCTGCCGCCGAGAACTATAGAACCATATCTAACATCCCACTCCTTGCCACAGTTCTGGAAAAATGTGTGCAACAGCAACTAAGTCTACACATCAACAACTTTCACCTTCTAGATGACTTCCAATCAGGTTTCAGACCTAGGCACAGCATGGAAACCACCCTCCTCCACATTGTGGATGACGCCCTCCAAGCCCTAGACTAGAGCAAAACCTGTCTCCTAATCCTTCTAGACCTTTCCTCCGCCTTTGATACGGTGAACCACGAAATTCTCCTAGAACGCCTCAAATTAAGGATGGCATTGGATAGCACCGTCCTTGAATGGTTTAGATCCTTCGTCCGAAACTGCTCACAGAGAGTCCCCATCAACGGTGATCTATCTGCCCCCTCGCCAGTTTCTGTTGGAGTTCCACAAGGATCAACCCTCTCGCCCACCCTCTTCAACCTTTACCTTGAACCTCTCACCAAGGTGCTTCATGCCGCCAACATCTCCTACCTTATGTATGCCGATGATACACAGGTCTACATAAAAATCTCTTTCTCTGAGGACATTCTCTCCCTTAACGAGGCCCTGAAGCTGACAGTCCATTGGCTCACTGCCAACCAGCTGAAACTCAATGCAAATAAAACCGATTTTCTTCTGATCTCCCCACCCAAACCCAATCCAGACTTCCTGGAATGGATCAAGATAATCACGGCACTTAACTGCCCTCCTACCATTGTTGACTTGGTGAAATCCCTAGGAATAATCCTTGACAGCAGCTTGAATATGAAAGGCCATATAGATTATGTTATAGTCTCTCTAGACCTATGGCCTTTTACAGAAGACTTAAAAGTCAAAGAGAGATATGAAAGTGACCCCTTCCCTCTGGAAACGAGCTTCCAACATAGCATGTTAAAGGGGTTGGGAGCCACGGAGGGAGGCCATAGCCAAGCATCCTCATTTATAAAAGATAACATTGTTCTTAGTAACAATCGCAGGGCGGTTAAATGGGCCTATGTATTGGATAAAGAGGATTTATTGGCCAATATATACTGTACCTTTGCAGACACCCTAAACTCATACTGTCCCTATAGCTGCGACCCCAAAGAATTTATTAAATTGCATAAATCCCTTTTCAGCAAACTATTAGAACTCCTTACAAAAATTCCAAAAAAAGGTGCAGGTATGACTAAGGTAAAAGCTACAGGTAAACCTTGGTATAACAGGGAATGCCGTCTTGCCAAAACTGCCCTGATTAATGCTGTTAAAAGGGAAGGTCCACTAGAAATTAGAGTTAAAAGAAAGGCTTATAACAAAATAATAGTAAGAGCGAAATCCTCCTGGGATGAGGAAATATGGCTCAGTATGCTAACAGCCGCTAAAAACAAGGACCAGAGACAATTTTGGGAATTAGCAGCTAAGGAAAACAATCGTGAGACAGGTACTAGGGAGGTCTATTTAGATGAGGATACTTGGGTCAAACATTTCACATCACTATATGCAGCCAAAACACCAATTGATGTTGCTGCAACAGACGTACTCACTGTCACAATACCAGCTAACGCCCACCCGGTAGTGTTTAATATACATGAAACAGAGACAGCGATTGCCACGGTAAAGAAAGGGAAGGCGCCTGGCCTAGATAAAATTAAGGGGGACCTCTATTTGTCTAACGTTGATGTTTGGGCACCCTACCTGAACCACCTATTTAACATAGTTGCGGCTACCGACCATATTCCGGACACATGGAATGGCGCAGAAATTATGACTATTTTTAAAAAAGGGGATCGTGGCGACCCAGCCAATTACCGCCCCATTAGTCTTTTAGACATAACACAGAAGATCTATGCTAGACACATTTTAAATCGGATAAATTCATGGCTGGAGGACGAGTCAGTTTTATCCAAATACCAGGCGGGGTTTAGGAATAAAACAGGTACTATAGACCAGGTATTTAGGCTATGCTGCTTGTATTGGAAATACGTTATTATCCACAAAGGTCACTTGTATGTGACCTTCGTAGATCTGCGAGCAGCATTTGACCTAATTCCTCGCGATCTACTTTGGAAAACCCTGAATAGGCAAGGGCTACCAGGCGAATTGTTAAAACTTGTGATGGGCTTGCACCAGGAGAATTATGCCAAGGTTAGGTGGGGCCCAAATGGGGAATTTACAGACCCAATCCCCATAAAACGGGGAGTACGACAGGGATGCGTACTGGCCCCCACACTTTTCTCCCACTATGTAAACGATATTGCAGCCTATATGGAAAATTGTGATAATGATTCGCCCCGATTGGGAGGGGAACGTGTTGCGTCCCTCCTTTTCGCGGATGACACAATTTTAATCTCGCAAACACCACGCGGCCTACAGACCCTTTTAGACAGGTTCCAACAGTACTGCACCTTAAAAGGACTAGAAATTAATATTAAAAAAAACAAAACATATGGCACTAAACCCGCATAAAACTTTTAAAAGGAATCTAATGTTAAACTGACAAAAATTAGATTACGAACACAGTTTTACATATCTGGGAGTCCTGATAGATTCTTTAATGGGATGGGGCCCACAACTAGAGAAATCAAAACTGGTGTTCAAACAAAACTGTTTCCCAATATTGCAGAGACACAACAAAAGTGTGAATAAGGCGGTCACCCCAGCAGTAGAGCTTTTTAGATACAAGGTTCAATCAGCCTCACTGTATGGGGCAGAAATTTGGGGGCCAGTGTGTAAGAGAACCTTTGAAGCACTCGAGAACAAATTTATTAGGGGCCTTTTAAAAGTTCCCATCAATACCCCACTGATACCCTTATATCTTGATCTAAATATCAAACACACAGACCATCATGCAATATTGAGACCAGTATTGTTGTGGGTTAGACTATGGACAACCATTGAACTATCTGATTACAAAAACGGCTTGAAGGAAGTCCTTGAGCTCGATAGCGACAGGAAAATTTTTTGGTTTAAGCATGTTAAAACCTGGTTAATGAAGCTCGGATTAACACACTTTTGGAACGAGCCTGGATCTTTAAACTCAGTTTCTAAGAAAATACTCAAACTGTCTTTTTGGTCATATGTGAGCCACGATTCCGTGTATACAAGAACACACGGTCCTCTTACAGAAAAATTCCTTATGGTAAAAAATGAGGCATCTTTCGAACAATTTCTTGATGAAATCGAGCCACCATTGGCCAAATCTCTGTATATAAAATTCAGATATGGAACGTTGAGGTCCAAGGCAACAGAGAAAAGATGGGGGAAAACAGATAATGACTATTGCAGTTTATGCACCAATAATCAAAGGGAGGATATTCATCATATATTGTTTTTCTGCCCTAGCTATGTTAAGGCAAGGAAAAGATGGATAGTCCCCTTGTGCTGTAATATTGGTTCTATCTCCCACAGGGAAGCTGGTAGGATCCTAAGTACGGACACCAGCCAAGTATTTGTGTTCGGAATCAGTAAATTTTTATTGGCCGTTAATTATATTAGACGGAAACTAAACCTTTCATTTTAAATAAGGAAAAACTGCCATCCTGAAATCTTACAAATCGTGAAATGTGCCTAGTTATTTGTGTCTTCTCAAATTTCCGGTTGTTATAATTAATTTAACGTTTTTAATTTGATTTTCAAACATTTTAACATATTTATTCATTCTCTGTGTCAAACATAAACTTGTAATCTTGTGTGTCCAAATATGATGAAATGTAAATTTTATAATAGGGTGCTCATCCAAAATGAATTGTAAGTTCTATATGTGGTGATCTTATCATGTTTTGTCATATTTTATTGTATCTTTTATGTTGCAAGTCAACGAAATAAAGATTAAACTTGAACTTGAAAGGCCATATAACCTCTATGGCCAAACATCTAGATTCCACCTGTGCTACCTAAGAAACCTAAAACCCTTCCTCAATGCGTCCGACCTTAAAACGGCAACCCAGGCCCTAGTCATTTCCATACTTGAATATGGATGCTCTACTCCTGCAGGGCTACCCAAGAACTCTCTGGCCCCATTGAAAGCCTGCCTCAAACCCGCCGCCAGACTCCTAACAGGCTCGAAAAAATGTGACCACATCTCTCCCCACCTTAAAGCACTGAACTGGCTTCCCCTTGAGGCCAGAATACAATTTAAACTGGCCTGCATTACTCACAAAGCTCTGTACTCCAATTCCCCTTCATTTCTCGCACACAAACTAGTGTTATCCAGAGGAACCAGAAACTCCCAATCTGCCAAAGACCTGCTGCTGCAACCAGCACACTTCCGGAAGAAAAAAACCTACAATCAGGCCTTCTCTGGGGCCGCACCAAGAATCTGGAACTCTCTTCCTCCCTCCATCAGAAGACTTCCGTCCTTGGCACACTTTAAAAAGGAGACCAAAACGTTCTTAATGGGAAAATACCTCATCTAATGAATACCTTGCAATCACCTCATCAACATGTTGCACCCTCCACCTCGGCATCATCCAAGGCCTCCACGAATGAAACATTCTCCTGCACTCCGGGGCATTCCCTCTAAAGCTGAGACTGCGTGTATGTTTTACTTTCCTGCTTTAATTTTTTAACTACTTTAATATTAATCCCAAACGTAGCTTGGATCTTTGACGGCACGCACCTCATGTATAATGCAGCCCTTGTGTTGTATTCTTTTTTTTTTCTACTTGCTTTATTTTTCCCACATGTAGCTTGATCTATATATTGCGTGCTCCTCCCTTACAATGTATCCCAAACTTTTCCAATGTGATCCCTCCCATACGTATGCTTTGTATTCCTCCCCCCTTAATCCTGCAAAGAGCTCTGATACCCTAACGGGTCTGGTTCGCGCTCTATAAAACTGTAAAATAAAATAATAACATAAATAAATTTTTTAGGTGAAGGCTCACATCTATCCCCCCTTTCAGGGGTTTATGTGTATACCCATATGTCTCTACAAGTAACAATCTATACATATTTGCATATATATACCCATATATATATATGTGTATAAAGCTCTTAACATTTTTGTACACCCACATATATACTCTTTTCCTTCCTACCTTAGGTTTTCCCCCAATTTTTCTTTAATCTTAAGTTGTTCAGAGAAATATATGATTCAATTCCTTATGGTGTTGTTCTTTCAGATAATTTTACACCTCAGCACATTTTCCTAATTAAATTGGGCTCCTTATCACATATTTGTTCAGATTTCCCGACCCTGGTGATAAAAATAAGTGTAACATTATTGTAATGATTCAACTGACTCATGAAAGACCTGGTACTATTACTAATCGTGTACACTAAATTTATCCATGAGGTTCTGGTGTTACTATATAAATATTTCAGTTTATTTCATCTACCTCACTCCAAGTTATAAAACCTGGCCACTGCCTTTATTTATAAGTCGAAGCATTTCCTCTCACTCCCCTTATTGGTGAATTAATTAAGGGGTAAAGACATATAATTAAACCACCTTCATGGAAGGGCTCATTTAGGGGTGGAGAGGATCTATTGCTCATACTCCAGAGCTCTCTATAGCTCCTGAGTTGTCCCCCAACTATGGGATGGGTACCACCTACTGTTCTCCTTAATCATAGGTAAACTAGGAATGGGTTAAACATCAGAGAGGAATGGGATAAATTGATTAAATGAAGTAATAGTTATGAAAATAAGGTTAGATAGGCCATTTGAGGGAGAATAACTGATCCTAGTATCCCTGTTGTAACCTAGTTGGTACAATAAAAGCTTAGAATATACCCTTAGGAATGACAATATATAAGTAAGTAATGGACCTTTGGGCCCCAAAAGGTGGTTTCTCCTAAGAGCATCGGGTGGCCTCAAAATGGTCGAGTGGAGACATTAGAATAAGGATTAGGCCTGGGCGGTAAATTCCGTTCCGCTCGCGGAATTTGGGTAATTTTGCGTTCTGCGGAGAACGCAAAATTGCCCAAAATTCTGCGTGTTGCGACTTTGCGTGAAATTTTTGCTTGTTCGCGTTCTCAAAATGCGTGTTCGCAAGATATTTCCTCCGAGCACGCAAACAGCGATTGCGAACAGTAAAAAAGCATCGCAAACAAGCATTCCGTGTCTTTGCAGAATTTCTGCTTGTTCGCAGAGATTTTTGACCGTTTCGTGGAAATTTGAGTAACGCGATTACGCAAATTCCGCCCACCACTACTAAGGATAGCCCCTCCAATATGACCACCGATGAAATAGCGTTTGATATCAATGCGACCGTATGGGCACTTCCTCTTGATAAGTATGTTCTAGTATTGAATCAGGAAACGGGTACGCGTATGCAGGTGAGAACTAGTAGAAATTATCGTCACAAAACGATTGCTAGTATGAAGGAAACATTTTAAGCCCAAGTCAAAATGTAGAGTAGGATTGCCCCAGACTGTGGAACATAGAATTAGGAACCACTTCAAGATGGTGGCGCCATGACTTAATAATATCTGCCGACACAATCCCGTTATCGTCAGATATTGAAGTATTTAGGGGCATCATGGAGACCGATGAAGGACTTGAAAGCCGGTTCATGAAGAGAACAATGAACGCATCCCAGATTGAGAGAAGGTAAGGCGACACTAACTCTCAATTGTAGAGGTGTGAGGACTTTACCGGTAATAGTGACTAGGGGAGATTGCGGGTTCCACTGTCTGCCTGTCATGTGAATAGTGTAAGGAGGATTATAGTACCTCGTATAAGGGGTTGAAGAGCAGTAAAAGAGAAAGCCCCTGGGTATGAGTGAGGGGCCTGTGGAGATGCCTCTGTTCATTATAAGTCCATCAACATAGGGAGTACATCGATAAGGCCACACCTATAGGTGAGGGCAGTGGGCAAATCTTTATACCAAGATGAGACTAACATAGATAGTTTTGTTCCCGCTATGTCACCACGGATAGTAGCGAGGACCACCCGTTGTTACATACAGGTGGCAAAGAGGAGTTCTTTGGTTTCAGGGGGGCCTCATAGGAGTGATTTAGGGCTGATAGGGTCCCACCCATAAGTGAGGTCAGTGATCAGGTATTTAGACTGAGGCGAGGCTAATATAGATAATAGCTAAGCTAACTGTGCCAAAGCCCGTTGTGTACTGCGCGTGAGCCTACCTGCACGCCGCCTGGGGTCCAGACCTGTTTGAGCCTTGCCTGGGGACTCGAGTGTCTTCGTCTTTGCCGACCGGCGTTGCTGCCTGCTCGCAACTGTACCAGCTGTCTCCTCCCCCCGCCGCAACCCTCGAACACCGGGACTGCCGCAGAGCGAGGGAGTAGAGGCTACAGCCCCCAGAAGCCTCCACGACTGGCCCGGAAGTCGCGTTGAGGCTTAGCGCCCGGAGGCACCGTTAAAGGGGCTGGCCTTACCGCGTCGCGGGACAGCTCGCGGGGCCGTGCCCTGGGCTAAGCCCGGGCAAAGGGCGGGCCCTCTGTGGCCCTCAGAGGCCCAAGGAGCCTTGGCTGGGCCTCAAATCCTGGTCGATTTTACTACGTGCTAATATTCACTCTTGTAACCAACCGGAAACAACTCCCTGTCAACAGCGGGTATGGAGCCTAAACTTAAGGATAAGACTATGGTTAAAAAAACGCCAATTCACACACGCTCGGTTACAAGGAACACTGCTGCAGTAAAAACTCCACTACCATCTTTAACTGCAATTGACCGCATGCTACAACAGACAATTGTGGTAGTAGCTAACGCCATTCAAAATACTGAGAGACGTTTATCTTTACCACCCAGTGATTGCGTAATCTTACAGTCATCACAAACTGAAGATCTCACTGTAGATAACACAAATAATATAAATGTAACATCACTCTCAAATGATTCCATATTAATGCAATCTTATACAGGTCTCCCTGGGGCTGAGGTAATTCAAGTGGAAGGCCATCTCACAGACCCTGCGGTGTTTAAAGATAGGGAAAGTCGTCTGTCTCTAACTCCAAACTTGACACCCAACGATACATCGGTTGGGGCTTTGGGGCCGAGTAATGCGCTCAATGCCAGTGCGGTATTGATTCCTTGTGATATCGAAGATTTCATCCCTCCAGCCGACCAACTTAACAACAGCCACGCAGACAGCACGACCGACCATGGCTCTGTCCACTGTAGACCAAGACGCACGCGCAATAGGAAATTATTGGCCCCAAGTAGTGTGTATGTGAAACTAAGGGGCAGGAAAAAGAAGGTAACATCACCATCACTAGACCAGGCGAACGGTGGTGAGCCGTCACCACCACAGCCAAGATTAAATGTAGGACTAAGGGATAACTTTAACCCAACTGCTCTTAATGGGGAGTCCTTAATGTGTCACTTTAGGGATGCCATGAACCTCCTTATTGCCCCCCTAACTGACAAATTGGAGTTGATCTGTAAAAAAGTGGAAAACTTGGAGAAATTAGGCCTCGCTAAGTTAGAAATCCTCGAACATCTGGGTACAAAAGTTATACCAAGTTCTTTGCACGCACCCCCGAGGAACGAGGACAATTCGTCCACTAGTAACACAATAAAAACACCAGGTACACCCACTAGAAATGTGGCCTCCGTGGCAGTCACTGGCAAGCTCGGCCACCCTAAAACCAATAGTTCTGATAATGCTAAAAGAGGGCCTAATGGGGCAAGAGGAAGTGAGGCAATGGGCTATGTGTCAGCAAACGGGAATCCTACAGCAAGTAGGTACTATAACAATACTCTACCCGCTGTGATCAATCTCCCGCCAGAAAGCAGACCATTTGTGGCAATTCTTGCCAATGTCCCGAAACTTAAACCCTCTCAATTTGAAAATGCCGACACATTAAAAAACAAAGTTTTGTACTGGCTTGCTCACAACTGCGGATTCCCCCTAAGAGGGGCAAGTCAAATCCTCTCAACCCAAAGGGTAGGGTGGGTGGGACCTAGTAAAAAGGAAATAAGTGGGGATTGTATAATCATAAATTATAAGACCACTGAATGGGCAAGGGACTCTATCTTGAATGCACCGATCCCATCAGATAACGACTATAATACCACCTTGTTCCCCCTGGACTACTTTTATAGGAACCAGGTGGGATTTAAAATTCCTGTGCAGAACTTTAAACACCCCAGAGCAACACAAATGTCTCACCTGCCTGTACAGCAGGCACCAGTACAACTAGTTGAGCACCCAAGGATCACCTACGATTATGGCACCCATCATGTACCACAGCAATTACCGAATCTAATTAGAACACCAAACCCCAATTATTTTAACAACCCAAACGTATCTGGGCCAGGAATTGGCGTTTATGATCAATATGCAGTTCCAACAGCTAACAGATTCCAGATATTTAACTCTCTAGATGAGAACGATTGACTAGGGGGTACTCATGTTGTTAAGCCGCCTGACACTGAGGCCCCCGGGTCGATGGCCACTGCCTTAGCAAACTTAAATGACTCAACCCTGACAGATGTAATTATATGCACAGGCGATAACCAACTGGAAATCCCGTTAACACCTTTAACACCTTTAACCACAACTATTGTTGACCCATCACATGTAACCTTAGAAGAGAACCTAAGGGCCATTACCTGGAACATAGCAGGGATAGCTTCTAAGGTAACTACTCCCATCTGGGATGATTTCATTAAACAGGGCTTCGACATAATCTGTCTGCAAGAAACCTGGCACACGGATGATATACATGTCGAAGGATACACCTCTTTTAATGTAAAGGCGGTGGCATCCCAGGCTGGCAGAGCCAAGGGAGGACTAGTGACCTTGGTATCTACCGCATTGACGGAGTTTAGTGTCAGCCACCATGTAGTAGTTGAGGAGCATGCTTCCGTCTTGCGCATGGCCCATAGTAGATGTAGAGATTTAATAGTTGTAAATTTCTACAATAACATTGTGGGGCCCAAACGGGGAATGATTATTTTTGACATAGAGCGGGCCATTGATGTGACTTTATCAAGAACATCTAAATCAGCCGCAATCTTATGGGTAGGAGACTTCAATATTAAAACATGCAATTATGCTCTTAAGGGGGCCTGTGGCCACAGGGAGGAGTACTCAGGAAGGGATACTAGTGTACATAACCATTTCCCACATAACAACTATGGCAGCACATTAAACAACCTCTTAGCCAAATATGATCTGGATCTCTTAGAATGTAACAAGAACAAAAATAATGTTACGTGCCCAACATTTCATGGAAGAAACAGTCAATCATTTATTGACCACATTATGATATCTTGTTGCGTAGTTTACTCTAATGTGTGGGTAATCGAACAATCAGTAAGTGATCACAATAGCGTAACTTTGGATCTATTGGGATGGGGGCCCAAAAGGAATGTCTATAGTCAACCAATCCATGACATCGCGGCTGAAAGACCAAATGGGATGAGGGTGAAATGGATAAAAGTTGACCCAACTCATTTTGTAGCCAATGTAATCCGAAAATGTAGCAGTGAGGTTGAGTACTGTCTGTCTTCTAATACATGCCCGCGAACCCTGTTATCCAATTTCCTAAACATTACAAAAATGATTGAGAAATCTTTGTTACACAGTAATAGGAAACCAAAGAAGGTCAAGGCTGTGTGGTTTGATGAACATTGTGCCCAGTCACTAAAAAAGCTAAAAAAATCATTAGATGCCATACCAAGAGATGCTAGTAAAATCAGGGAAGAGCGACTCAACTATAAAACTGCACTTTCAACTAGGAAGAAGGAATTGCAGGACGAGGCATGGGCAAAACTAGACTTGGCTGCAGATACAAAAGATCATAAACTTTTTTGGGAGACTGTTAATAGCCCGTTTCTGAAGAACGATAACATTCCAGAACTAACTTCGCACGTCAGTTGCCGGGCCTGGATAGCACATTTTACTGGGATTTTTAACTCTGATTTTACTTCTGATTTTACTTCTGATTTTAACCCTGATGTTTTAATTATAACTACTGACATTGCTATTTGTTTTAAATGGGAGAAAATACTGTTTACTGTGACACTGAGTGAGGTGATTGAGGTGATTGAGAACAGCAAGGGGGAAAAGCCCCTGGGCCCGATGGGGTTCCCGTGGATTTTTATAAATCTGAGATCACCCTTTGGGCCCCCATTCTGACCCGTTATTTTAATGCTGCAATTGAAGATAGGTTACCGACCTCATGGGGACAATCAATCATAGTGCCACTATTTAAAAAGGGCTCCAGGGCAGAAGCACGAAATTATCGCCCAATTTCACTTTTGGACTCGTCGTTAAAGATTCTGAGTCGCGTTCTTCTGGTGAGATTAGAAACCTGGGTAGAAGACAACAATATCCTCTCACCTATCCAGTATGAGTTTCGAAGGGGCCTAGGAACTATGGAGCAGTGCGTGAACCTGGAACTTATTATCGGCAAGTACACGAAAGCAAAGGAAGGTAATCTGTTTATGTGCTTTGCCGATTTAAGTTCGCATTCGATCTGGTGGAACACGCACTGCTCTGGCCAATACTTCTTGCCATGGGTGCACCTGTAGAAATCATTCACCTCCTGGCCAGAATGTATAGTAATCTTTCAAGTAAGGTTAGATTTGGTACAGATGGCGAATGTACCCCCTTTTTTAAAATCGGAAGAGGAATCCGACAAGGGTGTGTGCTAGCCCCACTTTTATTCTCCCTTTTTATCAATCATGTTGATCAATTTTTACGTGAATCTAATGCCGATGCCCCGATAATTAATGGAAAGCAAATACCCGTCCTTTTATACGCGGATGACGCGGTCCTGATTTCCAGGACCGCGAAAGGACTGCAAAAGTTAATTGACAGGTTTTATACTTTTACTCAGGGTAGAAAGCTTAAAATTAACAAAGGTAAGACGATGACTATGACCTGTGGAAAGAAAATGAGGAAAAATAAGGCATTCTTTCTAGATGGGGAAAAACTTGAGGCCGTTCGGAATTTTTGTTATTTAGGCATCACCTTTTCAGGAGATGGGAGATGGGCCAATGAACAATCATGTGTGGATCTGAAAATGATCAGAAATGTAAATTGCATTTTCAGATTTGCATCAAAACTTGGGGGTCGCAGAATTCGTGAGATGATTTCCATCTACAATTCAAGGTGTATGGCCTCTGCCCTGTATGGAGCAGGGATATGGGGTCATAACCCCCAAATTGCACTGTCCATCCAGAGGGAGGAGAACAAGTACTTAAAACGATTATTATGCCTCCCTGCTGCGGCCTCTAGCGAGATTACACACAGAGAGCTTGGCCTAACATACGTTACAGATTTGATTGCACTGCGTCCCTTGTCCCTATGGCGATCTATATGGGCCAAAGATGAAACAAGGTTCACAAAGGAAGTAATTGTGGATTGTATTAAACTTGATCGTCACTCCAATATTCCCTGGCTCAAACCTATACAATTTTGGTACAAGACCCTCTTTTCCCAGGACATTTTTAAAGATACTTTAACAGAGTCAATTTTAACAAAGCGTGACCTCAAATCCACTTACCTGGTCCATGTAAAAGGGACTAGAATGAACAAGTATGCAATGCAAAGTATGTTTAATTTATATATGGAATATAATTTCAGTACAGGTCTACCCTCTTCTTTTATATTTGTTAGTATTAATTCCCACCGCTTTGTTCTTGCGCATCTGAGGCTTGGAATAGTTCACCACTTAGTGGCATTTCCTATTGCAAAAAGACCTGGGACATGTCCCTGTCCATGCGATGGAAAATCCAAACAGAGCACTTGCCACTTTTTACTATTCTGCAATTTGTATACTGGTTTTAGAAAGTTTTACTTGAAGCAACTGTTTCTTAATCATAATACGTGCAATACAAGAGCCGCGATGCAACTGATGTTTAATCTAGCTTCTCCAGACGTGTGTTATTATGTGGCCACCTACATTTTAAAATGTATGTCATCAAGGAAATCAATTATAATATGATTTTTATAATATCAACGTGTACTACTTTATGTGTAATTTACCGCCTGAGTTAAACTGTTTACATATGTATTTATTTGCTATGCACTTTATATTGCATATTTGCACATGCGGAAAGTACCATATGTATACGATAGGATTGGTATTTTGCACTTTACATTAGCATCTTTGCACAAACTTTTCTCCTTTTTTACTATAATAGTTGCTGTTACAATTTTTATAGTGACTATATGGCCTTTTTTTGGTACCCAAATGAGATATGTTTTGTATAACAATATAACGAAAATGGGTTTGGTGTATAGATATTGATATAATTTAAATTGTTTCATCATTTTTAAACCTACATAAATGTGAATCTGAAACTGTATTTATGTATGTTGCTATATGGTTGTACTTGTACAAACCGAATAAAGCATTTTGAAACGAAACGAGATAAGCTATCCTGTTTGAAATTTAAACCTATAATAACTGATAAAACCATACCAAAAGGGAAATAGCCATCACCAGTGTAAACATATAAACAATGAAAAAACACCTGCAGAACCACAAACTAAATGCCATTCAAAGAAAGGAAAAGGAGAGTTAAAGAGTAATTTGTATTTCTTCCTGAAGTGGCCAGTACAATGTAACTTTGTTATACAAACTAGCAGCAAGAAAGACTGGGCTAACATTATTCTGCTTGAGTTTTGCTTTTTGAGGAGGTCACATCTGCTTTTTCAGTTTTGTGGTCTTTGGTCTAAAGATGCAAGGATGAGAAGCATGTTTTAGGGCATATTTGATTATTGTATAAACTGTAGAGAATCAGGAAATATCAAAATCATATTTGATATTATGGCTGCATTTGATTCTTTCACTGATAGGTAAAATGGCTGGTTTCAGAAGAATATTCCCAGTACGTACCATCACATTTACGCACAGACAGAGAATGGGTGAACACCTTTGATACATGAGCCCCCTTTTCTAATGAGACCATATTGATAGGTGGATTGCCAAACACCCCAGGCTTTAAACATTCAATGCAGGGTGCAGTGACAGGTATGCTGTCATACAGCAACTGGGGGTAGAGGCCAAAACATGGCACCAGACTTTTGAAAAACATGGAACACAATATCACTTGGAATGCTGCTGCAAAAAGTTCTTACCAAAATTCAACAAAGATTGGAGCGATATTCTTTGTATTTTCAGTGATTCAGCTATGTACATGAAAATGTTGTGATGACCTGTCAAAATTTGTACCTGAGCTGAAATGCTTCCCTGCTAGGGATCCTTACAACTTGCTATATGGTATGCTGAAAGCATATTTACAATCTTCAGAGTTAATGAAGAATGCTATATATAGACTATGTAGTCCATTCTGGTACTCTGTTTCGTTATGTGCTGGAACGGAACTAAAATGCAAATATTTCTCATTTTGTGCTTTGTGTGGCATCAAAGAAAGATTAACTGTGTCATTTAGCCAGTGGTTCTCAGTCCTAGAGGCCATGTATGCTATTGTATCCATGTGGCAACCCTTTTACAGACTTTTTGCCTAGTTATAATGCCAAAGGCAAGAAATATGAGGATCTTTGGTTGCATATTGATAGTGATGTGAAAAAGTACACTCTACTGCATTCTTACAGGAAAACATGACATAATAAAATAAACTATGGTCTGAAAACACCCTTGTATACCAAGTGTTCAATGTAATTTGTGTAGATGAGAAACATCTACTTGAGAGTAGGCTGGGCGACACTTTTAGTGACTTTGGCACTGCTACATGTTCTATGTTAGAATGCTTGCCACTTGGTAAGCAAAGAAATGTTGAGGAGCAATTCAGGAAATTGTATTTTACAATGCATAAGAAATGGCTTGCAATACTGCATAGTAACGTCCCTTCACAAACCATGGCATTTGAAGTCACTGTGGTACACAGAACAAGTTCTATATCTCTTCCGCAATGGGGAATTTCCTACGGACTTTGAAAAGGGCTGCTTCATTTTTGACCTCTTCATAACTCTGAGGGCATATGCAGCTAGTTCAATGTACATGTTTCAGAACTTGTCCCAAAGAATCACAGTCTTCAGGTGTACCAGTAATGGCATGGAAAACTATATAGGTGGTAAAAGTTAGCAAATCGTGTACTGGCTGTTTTGGCGTTGCCCATCTCCAATGCAAATGTTGAGAGGTCCCTTTCCCAAATAAAAGTTTACATGAGAAGGAAAGAGAGATCAAGCATGACCATAACTCACTGAAGAAGTATTGTAAGGTGTAGTGATTTATAATAAGGTATTTCGACCTCACACACACTGTATATACGCTGTCTATATCCTATACATGATCAGTGCAGGAAGCAAGCAATAACAAAAATGAAATATTCCATAAACATTGGAAAAACACTGTTTCTCTTGTTGTTAATGGCATGGAACTACTGATAACCACTGTTTTTTCAAAGTATTGAAATCACTGAAAAAAAACACCAAAATTCACCAAAAATAGAAACTGAAAACAGGAAAGCCTAATATTAGCGTACCAGCAATATGATTACGGAGAACAGTAGGCATTACCCACCCCATATTTGGGGGACCCCACAGGAGTTACAGAGTGCTTCGGAGTATGAGCAATAGACCCTTTCTACCCCTAAATGAGTCCTTCAATGAAGGTGGTTTAATGACATGTTTAATGACATGTCTTTACCCCTTAAATAATTCACCTATAAGGGGAGTACGATGAAATGCTTGGACTTATAAATAATGGCAGTGACCAGGTTTTATATTTGGAGTGAGTAAGATAAAATAAACTGAAATATTTATATAGGAACACCAGAACCTCATAGATAAATTTAGTGTAAGTGGAAAGTAATAGTAAGTCATGAGTCAGGGAAATCATTATAATAATGGTACACTTATTTTTATCACCAGGTTTGGGAACTTTGAACAAATATGTGGTAAGGAGCCCCGTACTACACTGCAATTTAATAAAGAAAATTTGCTGAGGTGTAAAATTATCAGAAAGAACAACACCATAAGGAATTGAATCATATATTTCTCTGAACAACTTAAAATTAAAGAAAAAATTGTGAAAGACCTAAGGTAGGAAGAAAAAGAGTATATATGTTAGTGTGCAAAAATATTAAGAGCTTCACACACAAATATTTATATGGGTGCATCTATGCAAATGTGTATAGATGTTTACTTGTAAAGACATATGGGTATACAAATATATCCTACAAATAGGTGTAGAAATGGGGGATAGATGTGAGCCTTCGCCTAAAAGTCCTTTCTTACCTTACAGATAAAGGTTCATCCAGCTATAAAAACAGTTTTTTGAATGCATTATCATGCAGGTCTAACCCATTGGAAAGAACTGGGGGAGTTGCTGAACGTAACATCAGCTAAGAGTAGGAAAATAAACACATGATATTTAGGAGATTTTTTAATCCTGTAAAAGATTAGTTATTATAAACAATCATTTTTTAAATGAAAGTGTGGCATTGAATAAGACTAATGGGGAGAATGGTGGTTCAGTTGTA
Source organism: Lissotriton helveticus (assembly GCF_964261635.1). Classification (NCBI taxonomy): domain Eukaryota; kingdom Metazoa; phylum Chordata; class Amphibia; order Caudata; family Salamandridae; genus Lissotriton; species Lissotriton helveticus. The sequence continues at coordinate 1,029,243,948 of NC_136067.1, forward strand.
AATGAAGTGGGAGGATGAATAAGGCTATAAGAAAACCCTGGGACATCAATGGGACCCGCAATGAACTATAGGGTAGAGTGAAATAGTACTCCTGTGTAGTTGGGCAGAGTTTTTATGGTATAAAGTTAATTTTTTATGTTCTTTGTAGGTATCACGTAATTTGAAACTGTAGGAGAGAACTATTCCATCCTGATGAAGGTGGCTATAAACATTGAGAACCCACTGAAAAGCATCAATGCAATGTTTTAAACTAAATCTAAAAGGCACTGTGTGATACAATTGGTGTAATTGAATTACAAATACCCCACACCTTTCATCACGACAGAATAGATGAATGATTTTAAGACAAAAGTGTTTGTTGATTGTACATCCTCTCTGTTTTGTTTGTATATGTGGTCATGTTTTTATTTGGAGATATGTGATTGCCCACGGCATTTCTCTAAAATCTTTTTCCTAATTACTGTTTAATTTATTGTCTATGCACATACAGGACTAATTGCTGTTTTTTAACTACATATGAATGAAATTCCCAATCATTATCGTCTATTTTTAAATGAGTTTTATATTTGTTGCACAAAAAGTTCTTAAGTATAGATACTATTTTTTTATAAATAAAGAAGAGAATTGTAAAGTCATGGGGTCCTACTTTGATGTATCTAGGGAAACAAATGGTATGATGAATGCAATAAGCAAAGTATGATTTGGGTGTGAGGTTGAGTGAGATATACCCAAAGGGAGCTCTTTATACGACTAGATAGTCTATGTGCGGTACCCCGTCCCTTTGGATTGTGGGGTCCCTCTCTGTTTCTACAGAACCACCTCCTTAACACCTGCATCAAGAGGCTAAGGATCTTCTGACACCTTAGTGGAACCACGTGTCAATGGCCATAGCCTGCTTACCCCCCTGCGTCAGTTGGCCATGGGCTGACACAGGGGAGGAGTATAAAGGAGCCTCTTTCACCGGAGAGATTCCTTAATTTAATTTTTTTAGCTTGAGCTGCTCAAGAAGAGCTCATGTGCAGCCAGAGGTTTTATTTATGTTGTACTGATGATCAACGTGCAGGGCGCACTAACGTCCTTACTGGTAAACTGAAAGTAAAACGAGACAAGGAACTTGTTTTACTTCCACTGCATCAGTGCTGACTGGGCATTTCTCAGCCCCCCAGCACTGGCTGAGGCAGTAGGGGCATCAATGTAAAGGAGAGAAGCTCCCCTTTCCAATGATATCCATGCCAATTGGATCCCTGTTTGGAGATCGCTACAGGAGAGCAATCCCCAAGCATGGATCCACCCACTAGACACCTGAGATATGGCAGAGTGGTCCCTAGGCAAGAGCTTGTGCCCCACCAATATTAAGTTTTTTTGCCCCCACCCATCTGCATCCCATGGGGAAAGGAAAGTGTAAAAAGCCCACTAGACACAAGGGATAGTTAACATAAAAAAGGGGCAAAGAGTATTTCTGCCCCTGGTGGGCAGACTGGAGGTTTGCCCCTATCTGCCTCCCTCGGGTGGGGGGGAGGCGGAAATCCAAGGAGACACCAGGAAAAATGATTTTGGAAAAAGGGGGTGGTGATGGACAGAGTTTCTGAATGATGCAGAATACTCTTACCAAGTCAAGAGATCATGGTTTTAATCCATCACCTGTTTTTTAGCTCATTGCACCATCCCAGCTCAGAACCTGGCTATATGCAAATTAGTCTGTTCCTGTCCCAGTGCATGATGGGAACAGGGCAAACCAAACTACCAAGCCAATTCTTATACTGGGAAGGAGACAAGCTTCCGGGGACCGGTTTCTGGCATCACAGCCTTCGTCGGCCCGGTTTGCTTGAATCCTGATGGTGCAATGAGGAAGGGACTCACGTATGAGTATACCCTCCCACACATAGTGGAAAAGGTACAGAAAAAAATATGGGTTGGTCTGCCCACCAAAAAAGGTGCATTTTTCTTTCTACTTCGCTACCTCGGGAGCCAGATGTGGGCGATTACCCCAAATTGGGGCAGAAAGCCCACTAGACACCAACAACAATATGAAAAGATGAGGGAATGGGTCAGGGTGAGGCATAAGCCAATCCTAAATTAACTTGTGCTTGGCACACAAAAGTAAGGCTTAATATAGAGGTAATCTGTAAAGTATACATGCTACACATCAAACAGTAATACAGTGAAAACACCACACAAAAGGATACTACACCATGTTAGAAAAATAGAACTTTCTTTAATAAATAAAACAAGACCAAAACAACAAAAATCAGAGGAACCAGAGATGTGCTATTTTAAAGATTTGAGGGGGGAAAATGGCAGCACCAACTTTGGATATTTGATTGCGCTGGTCGAGGACAACGTCACCAGTTCGGGCCAACCACAATGGAGCATGGGCCAGCTAGAGGGACAAAGTTAGGCCCGCTGAACAGTGTACCTTAAATCCTGGTTTGATGGGTGTTGCAAGGTTCCGCATTGAATATGTGTTGCACAGTCGAGAGATGTGTTGGTTCCCACATGCGGTGAGGCTGCAATGCGAAGCCCTGCATCATCATTGAGTATCCCGTAGACGGGGCTTGCGATATAAAGTCCGGAGTCAAGGATGCAATGCACAGTCGGGAAGATGCGTTGGTTTTGAGAAGCTGCAACGCTACGCTGCAGGGTCCATCATTGAGGCTGCTGTTGATGAGAGATGTGAAGGACTGCGCTGAGGATCCGTCGTGCAGTGGCAGTTTCGATGTGCTGCAATGCAGGTCTTTACGATGGGTGCAATCTACGCACCAGCAGCGTTGAGTAGCTTCTGCTTGGGTGTGTACCGCACACCAGAGAGGATGCGTTAGTATCGCTGGTTCCAAAGAAGCTGGCAGTGCACCTTAAGCCCACTACCAATGGTCCAGGACTGGGGTAGACTCATATATGGCAGAGTCCAGGTGCAGATACAAGGTTGTTGGAAGCCTGTTGTGTACATAAGGCTTCAGATCAGGAGGCCACCAATAAAATTAGCCCTTGGAGTCACTCTAGGTTCAAGAGAAGCAGGTCCAGTCCTTCTCACCCAGGCAGCAGTTCAGGACAGCATTCGCAGCAATCCAGAAGAGTGGCAGTACTTTCAACAGCACAGGAGTCCTTCATCAGATCCAGAAGTGTACTAAAGTGGTGGTGTTCAATGTTTAGTGTGTATACCCAGTTGTGCCTTTGAAGTGGGGAGAAGATTCTAGAGGCATGCCATCCTGGCCTTGTCCCAAAAGACCAGGCCAAGAGTTGAACATTCTTCACCTGTCATCACCCAGAAGAGGCTGGGCTGGGCCACCCCTATTGGCTGCAGTTTGGACACAGAAGGTATGTGGCTTTGAGTATTAAAGGAACAATCCCACAATTGGAATAAGATCTGATTTACTGCGAGGGTTCAAGGACTAAAGTCTGACCATGTACTTTACAAGTGCACTTTTGATAAGTGTTAGATTTGGGAGCCTCTAGTTGGCATAGGTAGGTACTTGTGACAAATAGGGACCCTTGCCTCTAGTCAGGGTAAGGGGGTACACTCCTAAAATAACCCCTGCTTACCGCCTTGGTAGCTTGGCACGAGCAGACAGGCTTATGTCAGAGGCAGTGTGTAAAGCATTTGTGACCACATACAGTAATCTAGTGACAACACTACAGATGGACACCAAACAGTTGTATACTAAAAATAAGTATTCTTTATATAGATTTAACACAAGACCATAAATGACAAAAGTCCACAATATTATTAGCTTAGTTCTCTGACACTTTGAGTCAATGTACCTTATGATGCGTTACGCTTCCACGATAGTGTTGCAGCGATCGAAATGCGGCAACGTTCCGGTGCAAAGAAATAAAGACGTGAAGTTCTTCCAGATGTGGCATGCTTCTCCGATGATGCGAGAGGTCTCGATTCGATGCGTCAGCTGCAGCGGCGACACCCTTGTTCCGTGATGCGGTGACAGCAGCTTTGGCGGCAACTCTCTTCTCCGACGTTGCGAGATGCATCCCCGCAATGCGACAACTGCAGCGGCGACACCCTTGTTCTGTGATGCGATGACAGCAGCTCCGACGGCGACATTCTTCTCCGTGGATGCGAGGTGCTTCTCTTGATGCGGTGCAATATGACAGCTACAGCGGCGACATCCACAATGCGACGGCAGAAGCAGCAGCGATGGCGACACGTTTCTCCTGCGTTGCGAGATGCTTCTCTCGATGCAGTGCAATACGACAGCTACAGCGGCGACATCCAAGATGCGACGGCAGCAGCAGCGACGGCGACACGCTTCTTCCTCTTGAGTCACGCTTCCAGCTCCTTGCAACATGCAGTACCTGAGAAGGCCTCAAAACAGCAGCAGGCACTTCCCAAGGAACTCTGGGGAGCTGGGGGTTGAAGTCTGTTGTCCCTGAGACTTCAGCAGGAGGCAAGCTCTTTTCTCAAGCCCTTGGAGATCCTTACAAGTTGATGAAAGTACACAAAGTCCCTTTCTCCTCTCTTTGGCAGTCAGGCAACCACTGCAGGCCAATCCCCCAAGCAGCACTTCAGCTTAGGGATAGTCTTTCCTCAGTTTTTTTAGGTTCCTCTCCTCAGCAGAGGTTTCTTCTTGTTTGTCCAAAAGTGATCTAATTTCTTGGGTTCATCGTCCCAATATTTATACCCCAAAATCCTTTGTCCTCTGAGGGCAGAGGGGCCTTTGCCAAGTCCAAACCAGTTCTGGAGCACTTTGTTGACATGATTCCTTCGCTTCTTTCACAGTGCAGGTCAGAGACATCAGCTGCACAGGAGGTGGAGTCAGCATTGTGGAGGGAAGGCACAGCCCCATTCAGGTCCCAGGTGCAACTCCTCCCTCCCATCTAGATGCAGATCTCTCTATTCACCACTGGGCTCAGTCTTTCTGTCTCCTGGAATCCGCCAGCCCTTTCACTCAAATTCCAGACAAGGAATACACAACCTAGCAGAGGCAGGCTTGGATAGTTAGACAAGAAAATAGCTACTTTCTAAAAGTGGTATTTTCAAACACAGAATGTTAAAATCAACTTCACAAAAAGATGTCTTTTATCATTCTGAGTTCAGGCATACTAAACTCGAATTTCTACCATGTTCCCTGAGTTAGTTAGGATAATAAAATGTAATAATCTAACTGCCCATTCTGGCCTATGGAGAACAGGTAGCCTTGCAATAGTGAAAAACTAAAATGGCTGTAATTCACTATTAGGACATGCCACACACACCAGGGCATGTCCTACCTTATATTTACAATGCCCCTGCCCTTGTGCCTACCATAGGGGTGTCTGACATGAAGGATAGGGAAGGTTTTAGGTACTGGCAAGTGGGTGCACCTACTAAGTCACATGGCAGTACCAGACTGCACACAGGCTCTGCAATGGCAGACCTTAGACACATTTTTACAGGCTGCTTCTGTGGGTGGCACAATCAGTGCTGCAAGCCCACCAGCAGCACTTGATTTACAAACCCTGGGCACTCCTGGTGCACTGTACTAGGGTCTGACATGTAATCCAAACCAGCCAATCATGTAATCACAAATTCATATATTAATTTACAATAGGGAGCACTCGCACTGTGGCACTGGACAGCAGTGGCACAGTGCCCAAAGCATCTAACACCAGCAAAAACACATGAGGCAACAGCAAAAATGGAAGGGAGACCCACGCCAATGGTGCCAGGTCTAACAATAAGGTGTGTGAGTGTCGACTGATCTAGGGGAAGTCACAGATAAAATAGGGAAAAGAAAAGCAGCTTAGCCACTGCTGGAAAGCACAATACCAAATAACACACAATTAAACTGCCTTCAAAGGGTGTGCTCTGAATAGTGCTGATCAAGGGGAGTTAGAGAGAGGGTGATAAAACACTGTTTGCGCTGCTTTTAAACCAGATTATTTTTTTTAACTACTGAATTCTTGCACATTATGCTTTACACTAATTTGCACCTTTCTCTGCACTTGCACTTTCCCTCTGCCTTATTTAGAGCCGGGTACTGGGATGACCAACAACTAGACAGCATCTTGGTAGGCGGTCTAGTCTTTGATCCAGGCTCTGTATTTACCGAGCCGTCAGACGCATGCCACTAGCATGCATTAAGAGTGTCACTGGCCCGCCATAGGAAAGCCCATCCGCGCCAGGAATGCACCATGCGCCAGGACCTCTAGTCAATTTTCTCCCCTAAAGTGCACTAGGGAATGGTTGGTGTGGCTCAACACAGGTAGGCTCTTGTCCTGTAATATTTTAATTGCGGTGAGGGTCAAGACAATGTACATTTTAGCCACTGCGATTTTGCCTGCCAGGTGGAACCAATTTCACTAGCAGGCATGCCATGGCGTATTTCTTCCCCCAAGTTCCTAGACTCTGCTATTACCAGACTGAAACACACTTTGATCAATACTTGTTCTCTTATTAAACATAAATTGAATTTTTAATCACATTGATACCCAAATCCCCCGATATAGCCTTTTAACTGAAACCTGGGCAGACAAGACCACGAATCCACATCTAGTAGACGGAATACCAGCAGCATACCCTGTTAGTACGTTAGACCATGCTGGTAAGCGGGAGGCGACTTAGCAGTGGTCTAGCGTAACCACTTTAAGTCACTTTGTGAACCTGCTACATTAGTGGACTTTGAAGCTATGCTCTTGAAATGCCAGCTAACGAGTAACTTCACCTTTAATGTGCTACTGGTTGAAAGCCTACCAGCCCTAAAGCCAATTTTCTATATGCATTAGGTGACATCCTGGAGCCTAGCATGCAATACCCTAATTTCACAGTTTTAGGTGACTTTATTTTCCATCTGGAAAATCCCAACAATATAGAATTTGAACAGATAATTGTCATTCTGAGTGGTTTCAATCTTATTTATTCAGTTTGTGCATACCGCCACACATGTATGCTTGATGGCAATTTTTGAAACAATTCTGATAAACGGTTAGAAACTCTTTTACCCATCATCTGGTCAGATCGTAAGGCTGTTGATTTTAGCCTAAAACTTCGGCCTTTAGTTCCTGTCAACAAAATCAATAAAGCTGAATTGACCAATATTTTAGATATGTCTCAGCCCTTAGCCACGAAAGACACAGTCAGAGCAGCGGGGGCTATTCTGAATGGATAAGGATGGCAGTTACAAAGCTGGCTCCCCTCAAAACTATTCAAAGTCGCAGAAGTAGGCCCTTAGCACCCTTGTTTTCTTCTGAACTCAGGGACCTAAAACAGATATGCCGAAGACAGAAGAAAGTATGCAGAAGGAACTATCACACTGAAGAAAACATCAGATATAAACAATACATCCAAGATTACATTACACCCTCAGAAGTTTTCAAAAGGATCGATTCTCAAGTCCAGCAATTGCTGTGGAATGCAGGCTGCTCCTGCATAGCACTGTGTAAACTCCATAGAAGTGTTTATAGGGGAGATTGGCGGTACCGGACATTCTTACTAGGCTGCACAGCTCATTACAGTCAACCACTGGATGGAGCACTCCACATGAACCGAGAGCCCATGGGGAGGGGAGGTTTTGAAATGGTTCTGTACAACAAGACAGTCAAGGGGGTACTGCTGACACAGATCCAGACTTTGGTCCACCTGTGGAGGGAGGCGTCAAGGTATCTAGGTGGGGGGGGGGGAGGATTGGCGGCTTTGAACCTGCTTTGGAGTAGTGACATTCTGTGTTAATCTGATAAGCATTTCTTATCTGAGCGATATATGGTGAGGGCAGGTGATGGTGTAATTTGATACCTTACGACAAGAATATGACCTGGCAAAGACAGAACTATTCAAATACCTACAGCTAAGACTTGCCCTTCACAGGCACATAGCAGAGGGGGATCAAGTACTGGAGGCAGGTCCGCTGGAGGATCTCCTTAGTTTGTCACTGTTGAAGCACAGAGCACAGGGCAATCTCCATGACTTACAGGGGGATAATAAATAACTCTTCCCATCTCTTGGCTACCCTGAGAGCATCCTGGGAGAGACACGAGGTGATGATGAGGACTGGGCAGAAGCCATTCAAAGCCCCTGGGAGGAGGCCATATGAGCACAATATAGATTGGTCCAACTTAGGATACTCCATAGGGCATACTATTCCAGGACTCTTCTACATAAAATGAATAGTGGTGACATCTCTGTTTTGCCGATCTCACCAGTGCTTTCGACCTGGTTAATCACGAAAAATTGTGGCGAACACTGGTTGAGATAGGATCACCCAAAGATATTGTTGTTTACCGATCTCAAATTTATACTTTCCGTTTTGGGCCAAAGGGGGGGTGTACACCAAATTTTAGGGTAATACGAGGAATTAGGCAGGGGTGCGTTTTAGCACCCCTACTATTCTCATTGTATATAAATAACGTTGACCGTTGTTTGCAAAATATTAATTCTGATGTACCGAAAGTGGGATCCCGACCGACACCAGTGTTGCTCTATGCAGACGATGCCGTCCTTATTTCAAGGATGGCAAATGGTTTGCAACATCTGATTGGAAATGTTGCCCTTTTTATGACTAGAATGGATCTCAAATTAAACCTAACAAAAACCTTCGTTACGACCTGTGGAAGGAAAAATAGATTGATTAAACAACAACACGTGGAAGGTATCACGATTTAAAGGGTTTCGGGTTTTACCTATTTGGGTCTACTTTTTTTTTTTTTTTTTGAAAACCTTTATTGATAGCAAAAGAAGACAAATCGAGGCCCACAACCAAGCCGGCCGGCCGCAGTGTACAAAACAGTCAGGAGTCATCAGGCAAATAGTACATAATCAATCAATACAAAGCTGAGGCCGTACAATCGCAATAGGGGAAAAGAAATACAGAAACTAAAGGGCTAAAACACAGGAGTAAAGAAGGCTTAATTTTACAATAAGGGGAGAGGACATATGACAGGCACACTTGCAATACGGAGGCATCCGATATCCCGTAATCAAACTCAACATTAAGAAGGGGGCGTGGGGCAAAATATCAAGGGGACAACACAATGCAATCAAGAAATCAGGATATGTGAGATACAGTCAACCCCTGAGCGTTATCCTCGTAACACGCCCGCCACCCGGGACACTACCAAGCCAGAACAGTGGGATCGGAAGACAATGCATGAAAACCCGCCCGTCACAGTACCCTCTGGGACGCAGGAAGGAAAAAAGGGAAGGGGGACTAGGTAAGGGGGGGGAAGAGGAAGGGAAAGGAAAATGGAGGGAAGAAAAACCAAACAATAAAAAGGGAATAGGGAAATATGAAAAAAGAAAGGTAAAAGACACGCCGACACGGCACCCCGTGGTGAGAGGACAGGAGACAAAAGGATTAGCGGCCCAAGTGGGGCATGGCAATCGGATGAAAAGACAGTCAAAATGTAGCAGGAGGAGTAACGACGCCATACCCCCACCCGAAACACACCATAGGAGGTCGGGACAGACGCGGCCTCACGAAAAAGATATACAAAAGGGCCATAGAACCAGAAGACAAACAAAAAATAGGACCCAACCCACCCGTCCCACCCTGCACCCCTGTAGAAGGCTACGGCCTACCCTTCAAACAGCGTGCCTGTCGCCCTAAACCAGAACCCGAAATATAGCAAGAAGAAAGAATGAAAAATGAGACAAAAAGACCACAAAAGCGGAGAAAGAAAACAGGAGGGAGGAGCAGAAGAACTATAATACAAACGATAGGCCACAGCCCTCCGCCCAACCCGACAAGTACAATCAAAAAAACAGACCAGGATGACACCCCATCACGCGCCACAAAATATTAGGAGAAGGGGACCTCCCACCCCTCTACGATCAGAGACAATTGTGCAACGAAATCGCATACCGGGAATCAAGCAGAAGTCGTACATTTCACCCCCAACCCTTCCGAGCGACAAACCCCACCCACCATATGGCAATGTACAACCACATACTAAATACGAAAGCAGCATATAATCGAGTGGAATGGAGACTAGCATAGCTACGTGGGGAGTAGATAGATCGACAAGTGAGCAATAGTTCAAACTGAAAGTTTCGATGCATCAACAATCGAAGCACGAGCCATGAGAAACAGGAGTTCAGTTGCGCCACTGGAGCGGGCGAGGTGGTCCCAATTTTAAACACAGGCAAAGTCATCGAAGCAGGCACAGGAGGAAGTCCACCCATAATTCCAGGCAACAATGTCGAACAGGGTCGCAGTACAGCATCCGAGTCCCCGGGGTCCGAACCTTGAAAAGCAGGGCGCCCCAAAGTCACCAGCACATTACACGATCTTCGATCAGCGGTGGAGACACTCAGGTCAATCGAGGGGGGTGAGGCAATGGAGGCATCGAAACAAGAGGGCGACAAGAAGAAACGGCCGCCCAAAATGGCGGCGGATCGTGGCGGACCCACCGAGACGCCCAGGGCCAGGGAAGCGTGCAGGGATCTGAGGGCTTCCAGGATATCTCTGACTGTCGGCTCACGCCCACCAGATCCGATCCCCACACAATCAGGCAACTCGGGCCCGCCGCCACAAGGTGACTCTCGATCCAGAGGGTCGGCCGCCATTTCGTGAATCAGCCCAATCGCCGCCCACGAGGACCCCCAGAAATAACAGTTCTCAAATGTAGGACTTTACAAGCGCCGGGGGTCCCAGCAAGGGCGGCCTCGATGCCAAAAGGATGTCCGCCCAAAACGGGTCTCCGCCCGAACCAGCACCGGTGCCCCAAACAAGCGGAGTCCGGGCCTCGAGGACCAGGGCCGCCGGACAAAGCAGCGGTGGGGGGAGACCCCCTCTCAGAATCAGGTCCCGGGGCTTCTCACCCACGTCGGCCACGCGACCAGCAGGGCAGGTCCGGGTCAGGATCGCCGGGATCTTCGCACATCGGCTCCCAACACTGGTTCTCGCTCTCGGCCGGGGCCGAGAGCCGTCGTATCCCACCGGCCAGGTCCCGGTCCAAGTCTCGCAGATGCCCCGATCTCTCGGAGGCCGGAAGTCCGGAGCCACTGCACGTCAAGACCCCGGGGTCAGATGGTAAGTACAAACAAGCCGTAATGTTTCCAATTCCCCAAAAGTGTGCCGTCCCGGGACAGGATAAAAGACAGGATAGGCAGTCAGGATGGAGGGCTCCGGGAGCCGAGCTAAAAGGCGACCATCACGGCCGCGAGCTAGGCTCCTCTTGGGTCTACTTTTTAATGAAAACGGGACTTGGGGACAACATATTAATTTAGCAAAATTAAAATTTTCACAAAGTATGGAAGGGATCTTTAGATTTTCTGAAAAAATAGGGAATAAACCTGTGAAGGAAATTCTCTCTCTATATAGATCAAAAGCAGTTTCAACTGCTTGTTATGGTGCAGCACTATGGGGGAGAGCTAGTACAGTAACCCTCCAAAAACAGGAGAATACGATTTTAAAACGTTTGCTAGCGGTCCCAAGCTCAACACCTAACACTTTAGCTCATAGAGAACTGTCTTTCCCCTATATTAGCGACTTTATAAAAATAGCTGGTCAAACATTATGGCATGGGATTTGGTCACGCGAAGAAGCTAGGTTTACACAGAATATATTATTAGATTGCCTGGCCTTAGATAAGAGAAGAGAAATAGCATGGCTGGAATATATACAATCACTCTTAGAAAGTTGTAATATCAAGTTAGATTGTAAAGAACCAATGCTAATCACAGAGCACAGTAAGAAAGAACTGAAAAGAAGACTTACTGCTGCTATGGATTTAGCGAGGGAGGGAGATGAAACCAAAAAACATAGTGTTATATCTTACTATGAACGCCCCTTCATCATGTGTATACAACCCTACCTGGTTACTATAAGAAATGTCCAGCTAAGGTTCTATCTTACTAGATTGAGACTAGGCAGCCTACACTATGTAGTTGCATTCCCCGCTAAAAGGAAAATGTACCATTTACTACCGAACTGCCCATGCAACGGTAAATCCCCACAATCAACGTTGCACTTTATTTTATTTTGTGCTTTTTATAGGGACATTCGTAAGCTTATTCTGAAACCTCTTTTTAAAACAAATGTATATTATCATTATAAGCAAGCTTTTAGCATCATTTGTAGCTTGGAGAATGAGAGAATTATGAATGCTGCTTGCAAATTTGTCCAAATGGCAATTAAGAAAAGAAAGACTTATTCGTATTTAGAGATTTTAATGTATGACAATTATGAAAACTAATGATCCTTAGATACTTTATACAAATTGTGTATTAATGAGCTTTTAATAATATTTATTGAATCATGTTTTGGTTTTTATTAATATGGACTGTATTTGTATACTGATAACGATTGTTAATTATACTTTGGATACCTTGTTTTTATAGTATGCTTTTATGGTCATGGAAAATGTACAGAATAAAGCTTTTTGAATTTTGAATTTGAATTTGAATATGGGGTGACACCATTCTGTCTGCAAGGTTGTGGGCAGGTGGGCACCTTCTTTCACATACTGTTGAAGTGCCCATCGACTCAACTCCTCTGGGCAGTGGTATTGCAGGTCATGACCGAGGTCCTGGGTCAGGAGGTCCCTGTGGACACCAAACAACTCCTCTCAAATATGTCCAGGGTAGAGGTGTGGCCCAAGTACCAGAAGATCTGGCTGTCGACGGTGCAACATGGTGCAACATAGTGCACATGCCTGGGGGTCACTCCTCGGCTGGTGGAATGAAAGGTTGATTTAGAATGATGTCAGAGGGCTGAACGGGTAATCTACTAGAGTAGAGAATGCCCCAAAAAATTGGACACGGTGTGGGGCGAATGGTGTGCCTACTGGAGTGGATTGGGAGGGCGAAAGAGGGTGGTGGAGTTGTTTGGGATATATGCTTTGCACATTAGTAGTGTGCTGCTGCAATCAGATGTCTCTCAGATGTGTTTTCTTGACTGTGTATGCCATACCGCAGACTGTGTTGTTGTTTGTATTTTACCTGTTGAATGATGAGAGTTGCATTAAGTTCTGTACCCAATGTACTGTGCATTTTTGTTTTCTTGTATTTAAAATCAAAAGATTGAAAAAAACAGATGCCATTACTCTGTTTATTGTGTTAACAGTGAAACAAATATGTATATCTTGGTTTGGATGAATATTTATGGATATAGTGTTTTTCAATCTGTAAGGTGGAGAAATAGCCCATGTATTCTGTGTTGTCATAGTAACAGCTAGTCATGGCGGCAGTGCTTGTCAGCAACTGCACATTCTATCATGTAACATCAATGGTGTTAAATCACCACATAAGGGTAAACTCATATGGGAAGAAATGAACATGCTTAGGCCACAAATCGTATGTCTCCAGGAGACTCATCTGTCCCAGACTAAGGGTTCACTGTTAAAAGAACTTGTCTAACAGACCTTATCCCTTTTTTGTTTTAATTCTGCCCAGACGGATGTCGCACTCATGGCACAGGATAACAGGTGGGTGGTTTTGCAACAAAAGATGGATCCGGGGGCGCTGGTTGTTAGCGATGATTCAGAAGGACAGGGATTGCTTTATTATTTGTGTAGTATATGGGCAAGATATGGATGACCCGAAGGTTCTGCATTTTCTTTTATTTGAGTTGCATGTTTGGGTCCCACCTTATATTTTATGTGGTGACTTCAACGGAACGCTGTATCCTAAAACGTATTCGGCATCCCAGTCAGTGTCCTCAGACTAGCTTTCTAATGACCCGGCTCTATGAGGCAAGCATTGGCTCCGGGGGTGGTTCATCAGTTAATCTCCTCATATGCTCTAGTCCGTCTCTGGCATTTCAAGTATCCAAACGAACCGGGGTTTACGTTCTATTCTGAACCCCATAATGCTATGTCAAGGCTGGACATGTTCTTGTGCAATAGGAGGTGACCAGGTTATAAATTTAGGCGCACAGCATCAGTATGGCAAAAGTAAGTGATATACAGTAAAGGTGGGTGCTCAAAAAACAGGAAAGGGAAGGTCACCTTCCTTCCCTAAAAAACCCAAAACAGAAGTTCAAGGTAAAACAGTCTAAATAGTTCCTTGTTGAGCACTCCAAATTACGCAGTATATATATAGTACAATATATATCCAAATTTTAGATAGATGTCGAGATATTCCAAATCAAACGAGATATATCCAAATCATGTCTTTTTGGACACAACGTAGCTCCAACTGAGACACCACAATTCTTCGTTGGTCAAAAACGTAAATTCAAATTTATTATGCACTTCTCCAAATCAATATACGGTTGCAGCAGCCAACACGTGTTTCGTCTGGCATTAATATCATGCCATTTCGACTTCTTCAGGGCAATATAAGTTCTCTTCCTGATAACAGGTTGTATATTCTTCAATAGGAAAGATAGGATCGAGACTCTATGTATCTCGATAGTTCATGTATAAGTATCCACTCTGATTTGTCCACAAAAATGAATGAATGAAAGGCGTTTTATAACGCGCGAACTTAGCCCCAAGGGGCATCAAGGCACAAAACAGACACACAAAAGTCCAGAACTACCAACTGCAAAATCAAAATACCATTAGGAGCGGAGCCGCTAATAAGCCTGAGAGAAAAGCCAGGTCTTCAGGCGCTTCCTAAAAACCACCAAAGAAGACTGACTGGAGAGCTCCAGAGGGAGGGAGTTCCAAAGTTTTGGAGGCAGGGTGGAAAATGCTCTACCTCCCCATTTAGCCTTCAAAAATCTAGGAACCGAGAGCATGTTCTTAGATGCCGAGCGGAGAGTTCTCCGAGGGGTATAGACGCGTAAGAGGGACCTAATACCCTCTGAGCCTGAGCCATGAATTGCACCATGTGCCAGACAAAGAAGTTTGAAGGAAATCCGAGAGGAAATCGGAAGCCAATGTAGGTCCCTTCTGGCCATGGTTACAGAAGCAAGCCTAGGAACATTCAAGACCATCCTGGCCGCGGCATTCTGCACCATTTGGAGGCGGTGGATGGAGCTTTTGTTAATGCCACTATATAGGGCATTACAATAGTCTAGACTAGATGAAACTAAGGCAACAGTGGATTGTTTCCGGGCTGCCTGAGATAAATACGGGGCAATCTTCCTCAGTGTTCTAATGATGGCACAGCAAGTAGACACCGTTCTGTTTACCTGAGAATCGAATGAGAGAACGGGGTCAATTAGGACACCAAGGTTCCTGGCGGAAAGAGTAGGAAGAGGGCAGTCCCCCAGTGAAGAGGGCCACCAGTCTTTTGACCACAGATCTTGACTGCCTCCAAAGACCATAATTTCGGTCGTTTCACCGTTCAGTTTTAAAAAGTTACGCACCATCCACTGGGAGACTGCCTCCATACATGCTCTAAAATTGGACGCAGAGTCACTGGCCGACTGGGTAATAGATACCAGGATCTGGGTATCATCGGCGTAGATAGTACCTCAAGACCAAAGGATCTCACCACCTTGGCAAGTGGGGTAACATAGATGTTGAATAATAATGGGCTCAACGAGGAGCCCTGTGGTACCCCACATTGCACTTCTTGAGAGGCAGAGAGAAAATTGCCCATTTTAACTCTCTGCTCCCTGTGATGTAAGAAGGAGGAGAGTAAGCTGAGGGCAGTACCCTCTACTCCGATGTCCACAAGTCTGGAGATCAGGATTGACGGGGACAGAGTATCAAACGCTGCTGTGAGATCTAATAACACTAGCAGAGTAGGATGTCCCCTATCAACCTCCATACGGATGTTGTTAATCACAACCGTTAGGGCAGATTCGGTGCTATGAGCTGCCCGGAACCCATGTTGAGAGGTATCTAAGAGTTCAGAACTCTCAATAAAACTTGAGAGGTTTCGGTTTATATGAGACTCCAGTATCTTAGCTGGGGCTGGGAGCAGAGAAATGGGACGATAATTTTTAAGAACTCCAGGGTCCAAAGAGGGCTTCTTGAGCAGTGGTTTAACAATGGCGGTCTTCCAAGATGAGGGGAAGACTCCCTCACTGATGGCCATGTTCATAACCTCCAAAAGAGGAGGGAGGACCGACCCTCTGCAAGTCTTCAAGGTTCTTAGAGGGCAAGGGTCAAGAGGTGAACAAGACTTGGTGGCATCAAGAAGGAGGTTGAGCTCTTCTAGAGTCAAAAGAGGAAAACAAGTAAGCTGTAGTTTAGAAGAGGCATCAACATTCTCAGTAGAGGGAGAGGCAGGTAGAGAAAGGGAACCTACTGCGTTGACATCCAGCTCATGATTGCGAGTTTCAAGAGAAGTATAGATGTCAGCAATCTTGGAGTGGAAGAAACTCGTAATATTATTACAGAGTTCCTGTGTTTCGATGGTAGGGTCAGCTGTTTTAGGTGCCGAAAGTACATCAATTATATTAAAAAGGTCCCTTGATGATTTGAGGGAGGCCGTTAGATTGGTGAAATTGCTCCTTTTTTCCTCAATGATGGCTTTCTTATAGTCTCTAAGTAGAGCTTTATGAAGGGCTTTTCCCGGTGGATCAGGGTGTGCATGCCAGGACCGCTCCTGTTTCCTGCACTTCTGCCGCAGCAATCTTAAGCGATCAGAAAACCAGGGCTGAGAGGGACTCTTTCGGGCTGAGTAGTGCCGTTTAGCCGGAGCAAGGGTGTCTATAGCGCCGGCAAGGACGTTGGAGAGGTTGAGGGCAGCCACGTTGGGATCAGATGGAGAGAGGTAACTAAGAGCGTCCATGAAGGGTGCTAGAGTATCATCATTGATCTCTCTATAGTTCCTTCTGGTCTCCCACCCGTTACTCTTAGGATTTTTAGATAGAATAGGGTTCATTTTACAATAAAAGGGAACTGGCAGATGGTCGGACCAGGAAAGAGGGATGGGTACGGCGGTCATAATTCTGGCATCATTAGTAAAGATGCCGTCCAACGTATAGCCAGCAGAGTGCGTAGGGTCCATGACCAATTGGCCCAGCCCACATGCAGCTAAGCCATCTATTAGTGCCCTAGTGTCCTTGGTATCTGTAGACTCTAAATGAAAGTTAAAGTCGCCCAAGATACTAAAGTAGGGCGTGTCAACAAAAGGCTCTATGAGGCTCTAAAAGGCTTCAAGTATACCCCAGTTTACGTAAAAAACATCATATGTCTCCTCCAAGGCGGTGCATATACGACTCAGTGTCGGATTTCCAATTTTTCTAATCAATTTCTCTCATTTTCTAATAAATCCGTTTGGCGAACACGGGTACGCGTCCGTCGATCTCTAACAGCGTGTACGCTCATTCCGACATCAATACAGGCAGCATTGGCTCCGGGGGTGGTTCATCAGTTAATCTCCTCATATGCTCTAGTCCGTCTCTGGCATTTCAAGTAGCCAAACGAACCGGGGTTTACGTTCTATTCTGAACCCCATAAAGCTATGTCAAGGCTGGACATGTTCTTGGTTAGCAATACTCTGGCTTCCTCATCAAGGATTACATGTAACCCAAGGTTTCTGTCAGACCATATTACTTTGTCATTGTCTATCCAACTTGGGGACTCTACTCAGGCATCAGGTCTTTGGAGATGGACATTAAAACGTAGGTTACTGTTGGAAGACAGCTATGTTAGTTCTACCAATGAGCATTTAAGGGGATTTCTCAAATTTAACACCGGCTCAGCTCCACTCCCGATGGTCCAGGATACTCTCAAAGCTTTGTGTAGTAGGTTCTACTAGGACCTTTATAGAGAGAACTCCTTTTCTTCCACCAAGGACATCCCTTGATTCATTCAGCAACATCTCGATCATAAGGCAACCCTCATCCAGTGGTCTAAGTTGGAGGCACCTATTACTCTTTTCGAGATGCCATTAGTTCCCTGGCTAGTGGGAAGGCCTCTGGCCCTGAATAGATACCATTAGAGTTCTATGCCTTATTCTCGCAGACACTGGCTCCGATGTTAAGGGGCTTGTTTAACTCTTTTTGCTGGATAGAGCTCCTGAGTCTTGAAGGGAGACAAACATCATCATCTTTCTAAGAAGGGGATAATCCTACACTCTGTGGGTCTTATCACCGAATTTCCTACATTGACGCTAATTCTAAGATCTATACTCACCTTCTCGCTAATTGGCTGTCTGTAGTCATCTTGGAAGTGGTGGACTCAAACCAGCATGTGTTCATCCCTGGCCGGGACACAACACTGAATATCAATATGGCAATTACAACCTGTGAGGTAGCCTCTGTTGGAAGGAGTCATGTTGGCATGATCTGTCGGGATGCAAAAAAGTATGCACGTATCAAGAGAGAGAGAGAGGACTAGATAGCTAGTCCGCGTCCCCGTGGGTTTATATGTATTATCAAGGAAGACTAGCTTTATATGACTATTAATATATGGACTCTGACCAGTTTTGTCAGGGGGCACCTGGTAGGTGTTTTCATGAAGCCCTCACCCACCAACCTAGTTGGTGGCATGCTTCATCATCGGGCCCGCCCAGTGACACCTAATGTGTCCTGGGTGTGCTTCGACGCCTGATTACAGCGGAGCTGGTATTTTGCTGAGAGTGCAGTGTGGGGTGTTAGTGAAATGACAGTTAAAACGGCTTGGCGATGGTCCCAGTACCCGAGGGTAAATTAGAGTTTAATAACTGGGCTGCCGTCAGCGGTTAAAATAAGGCTAGAGGATGTTTCAGGTGGCAAGTTACTACCTCCTACATCCATATGTTAGTCGACATGTTTCAGCCAGTGCCTTAGAATAATCTGGCTTTCCTCAGGACCTGTTTAAAATAGTGTTGGTGCAAGCTAAAAAGGTGGGGAGTGTAATGCAGACTATGTGTTACACTCGCTATGGTGTTTCTCTAGGTGTGAGAGGGGGATTCCCTTCTCATGCATACCTATACAAACGGCATATACGACATAGACAAAACATGTAGGGAAAAAGAGAGTCATTTGGCATCTCGCCACACAGTCATATTCAAAACTGAATTGCCAAAGCTAAAGTGCATGGTGGATAGGCTATAGTCGGGTAAGTTGTAACGGTAATGGTGGTACCGTTATGGTGACAAATCGCATCTAATTAGGCGTGGTGTAGCTAAGACACGGGTATCACACAATTGGGGTACATAGTGTGATAAGGCGTAAGTAGCAGTTCTTACGCTGGGGATTTGCAGACAATGCTTCCAGGAGTGAAGCGACAAGGGGATGACCCTGTTGGGAGATAAGGATGGCCACTGGGGTTAGGAGACCTGTAGGGAAGAAAAAGCGCTTACCCAAATGGTTGCTTGGAGATCGTTATACTCACAGCCTTTCCGATCAGAGCCTGCCATGTACCTGTTGTGCCGTCTTCGCACTCCGGTGAACTGAGCTTTGGATCTCTGTGCGTATTTATCTGCCCGCTAATGAGTTGATGATCAGCACCTGTGGCGGGGAGTAAGGGTAGACAGACTTCCCCGGGTGTGTCGGTAGCAGAGTGCGCGTGCGCATTGGTGAGGCACTGTGCGGGGCAAATGGCGCATGCGCGGACGGGAGTTATGTCCGCGCATGCGCTGACGGATGTAAAGGCTGCGCATGCGCAGCGCTGTACAGTTGTGATTGGGGCATGCGCGGTAGCGTGTGCCCCGAGCATGTGTAAAGACCTCCGATTCTGGCAAAACTCACGAAAAGTGAGTTGACATCATTAAGTGAAAGAATACATGGCAATTCTGGAGGATCTCCAGATCTGGCAATGTTCCCGAGAAGTGAGTTAGCGTAATTAAATAAATAGGCGAATTACGAATACAGTTCTGGGGGCATGTTGTTGCTGGCTTTAGCCAGTGCGCAGCAGGTTTTATGTTAGTTTCATCTCATATGGTGTGATGGTGAAAGCATGTCACTAAGTTCCAAGGAATCGCATCGTTCAGGCCATTAGTTTGAGTAGAAAGGCGGTAGTTCCAGCGTTGTTCTTTGCTGAGAAGTCTTTTCTCGTTGTCTACTGCCAGTTCAGGCAGTTGCTCGATGATGGTCCATGTGAGGTCATTTGGAGTGTGGCAGTGGGTAATGAAATGGTGGTGAGTTTACTAATGTTTTTCTTCCACCTAATGGTGCTTCTGTGCTCTGGGATCCTGGTGCAAATTTTGCGGGTGGTCATGCCTATGTAGCAGAGGCCACAGGTAAGGAGGTATATCACATTGCGTGAATTGCAGTTTGTGTGGCTACGTTGTGTCCACACTTTGTTGGGTTCAAGTTCCAAGGTTTTTGAGTGTGTAGTCAGGTGACACACACTACAATCATTACAGGGGTAATGTCCAGTCACCTTTGGGAGTCCCCAGGCGTTCAGCACAGTGTTTGGTTGTTGTCTGCTCTGTGTTTTAGGGCGGATGTTCACCAATTGGTCCTTTAGGTTGTTGCTTCTTTTGTAAGCAAACCTTGGAGTGTCCCACTGTCTTTGGCCGGAGTTAAGGATCTTCCAGTTTTTTCTGATTAGTTTGGCTACCTCATTTGAGGCTGTATTATATGTGGTGACACAAGTGATGGGCTGTTCCTGCTGTTCTTTGGGTGTGGTTTCGAGGATGGGCTTCTCTATTTTGGTTCCTGGCCCTTTTCTTGGTTTTGGAGATTATGGCTTGTGGATAGCCACGTGCCTCTAGTTTCTTGGCTAGTTCAGAGGATTGTCTTTTGTAATCTGCAATGTCACTGCAATTTCTGCGTATACGTAGAAACTGCCCAAAGGGAAGGTTTTCCCTTAATGGGCGAGGGTGGAAGCTTGTGAAGTGGAGTAGGGAGTTTCTTGCCGTAGGTTTGTAGTATGTGGTGGAAACCAGTCTACCATTTTTAACTGTAATGTCTAGGTCTAGGAAGGCAAGTTGGTTGGCACTTGAGGTGCTTGTGAACTTTAAGTATGGCACATTGTAGGATGAATTCCCTGGGGGTGCGGTGTGGCCATGGTGACTCCATGAGGACGTCCCTGAGTACTTTTAGGGTTGCGTCCTGGGGTAGACTAGTATAAAGGCTCTCAATGTCCAGTCCTACCAGGAGTTTTGTCTCTGTGTTGAATTCTATGTTATTGATCACTTGTAGTACATGCTTGGTGTCCTTGATGTATCTAGGCGTTTGTTGCACTAGCGGATTAAGGAAAAAAACGCAGTAGCGTGAGAGAGGCTCAAGGAGGGAGTTAATGCCAGACGCAATGGGTCTGCCTGGTGGGGGGGTTGTGCTTTTGTGTACTTTAGGTACAGTGTAGAAGTACGGTATTTTGACTTTCTGAGGGCAGAGGTATTCTGCTTCCTGTTTGGAGATGTGTTCTGCATCGCTGGCACTCTTTATCAGTGTTTGAATGGTGGTTTGGAGTTTGTCGGTGGGGTCTTGTTCCAGTCTTTTACAATTTCTGGTGTCGCTGAGCAGTCTGCGGCATTCAGTGTCATAGTCTTTTTTGTCTAACATGACAATGCCTGCCCCCTTGTCGGCTGGTTTGATGATGATAGAGGGGTTGTTCTGGAGGCGTTGGATGGTGTTCCTGTCTTCATTAGATAGGTTGTGGAAGTGGTTGGTTGGGTTCAATTGGTCAACATCGTTGTACACTGCCAGTTCAAAAGTGGTGATCTCAGGGGGTACAATGGACGGTGGCGGGTTGAAGGTGGATTTTGTTCTCAGGCCCGTGATGTTTGGGTTATCATCGGTATGTTGGTCGTCCATTGTCGATTTCTCGAAGAAGGCCTTGAGTTTTAACTTTCTGAAGAATTCTGCCAGTTCCACGTGCAGCTTGAATTTGTCGAGTCTAGACGTCGGGACAAATGATAGTCCTTTTTCTAGTACTGTTTGTTCTTTGGATGTCAAGGGTGTGCTTGATAGGTTGAATACCATCGAAGTTTGTGGTTTGTCTGTCACTGTTTGCTTGTGCCCGGGTGGTCCTTCGCCTTCAAGAGAATTGGCCAATAACAAGGATGTGATAATAAAACCTGCCGACAAGGGGGGTGCCATTGTTTTGCAAACTGAGGATGCATACAACACGGAATGCATGAGACTACTGGCAGACAGACCGAATTACACCGTTCTACCTGATGAAACAACTGAATCACTCCGCATCAGGATAGGAGGCATGATAGAAGAGGGACTGGCACATGACTGGCTCAGTAAAAAAGAGGCAGAATTCCTGGTACAGACATCACCATGAATTCCCTACTTCTATTGTATCCCCAAGATACATAAGAACATTGAAAACCCGCCAGGAAGACCCATAGTCTCGGGTATTGGCTCTATCCTAGAGCCCCTATCAAAATTTGCTGATGCCTTCCTACGCCCCATAGTTCAGGCTACAGACACCTATCTGAAGGACACGAAAGCGGTCCTCCAACTCCTTAAAGACCTACCTTTTGATCCAACGACGCAACTCCTACTAAGTTTGGATGTGGAGAGGCTATACACTAGTTTGCCACATGACGAGACACTCTCAATCATTGAGGAGGTACTATTCACCACACCCTGGCAATACCAAACACCCAGGGGACTGGTCTTGCAATGCATCTCTCTGGCATTGCAGAAGAATTTCTTCCAGTATAAATCTACCATTTACTTACAAAGCCATGGTACCAGCATGGGCAGTACTTTCGCCCCAAGTCTTGCTGGACTCTACGTACATCACTTGGAAACAAACAAGATCCTAAACACACAAAATCCCTACAGACAGAACATTAATATCTGGAAAAGGTACATAGACGACGTCTTGGTCGTTTGGCAAGGCGATCTGCAGTCAGTAAATGATTTTATGACCTGGTTGAACAACCAGAATACCTTTTTGAAATTCACCAGCTCTGTCTCCAACCAATCCCTAGTATTTTTGGACTTGAATATTTACACTGAAGGAGGCAGGCTAAAAACAACCACTCCCTTCAAACCGACAGCAAGGAACTGTTTGCTAAGGTTCGACAGCTTCCATCCAAGGCACTTAAGAGAGAACCTACCGTATGGCCAATTTTTACGCCTATGACGCAACTGCACTGAGGTAGCGGAGTACAGAACACAGGCAAAGGACCTTAAAGAGAAACTAAAATTGAGACAATACCCTGACAGAATAATCAACAATGCCATGAAGAGGGCAAGAAACAATAACAGAGACGCCCTTCTGGAGGACAGGGAACGCCAAAACTCTGAAGAAAGACGGCCAATATGTGTCACAACATATAACACCCTATCTAACAAGGTTTCAAAAATAGTCAACAAACATTGGGGAATCCTCACATGTGGTACCTTAGAACTGGAAAAACCCATGTTCGCTCACCGACGGGGTAGAAACTTAAAGGACATACTGGTACACACACGCCCCCGAATAACACAAGATCCCAACCAATCCACCTTGGGAATCCAAGGACATTTCCCTTGTGGAAATTGCAGCAGTTGCCACTTGACACAGAAAAGCAAAAAACTCACATTCAGAAACGGGACCATTTGGGAACAGAGAAGGGTGACCAATTGTAACAGTAAGAATGTGGTCTACCTAATCACGTGCCCGTGTGGCCTTGAATACGTGGGCATGACCACCAGGGCCATCAAAACACGTATGAATGAACATAAGAGTAATGTGCGGTGTAAAAAGAGCACACCAAAGATGGCTACCCACTCCCTGAATGCCCAACACTGCGCCAATGACCTTAGATGGACGGTGATTGAGCAACTGCAATCGGAGTCAGGATTATTTCTAAAAGAACAGCGCTGGGTGCTCCGTTTGGGGACCCAAAGAAATGGGCTGAATGATGAAATACTGTGGGGCCAACTGTCTACCTGACATCGACCTATGCGGCCATTTGAGCATCCTGTGGTCCTACCAGTACCAACAACGATTCAATATCTAGGTCACATCTGCATTCTCTTATACATCTAAGGGGTGTTGATGAAACAGAGGAATAATCTGGTTACTCTCACAATCCCACAAACTTTCACTGTTAATTTCGTGTTCACCCCCTTGGGCTGCCGACCCGAGTAATTGACCATGACTGCTCTCCACCATCTTAACAACAGGGAGAGATCCAAATCCATTGAGTGCGTGTAACACTCGAAAATTTCCACGCGATCCACGCATGTGCGGATAACAATACCGAGTCACTACGCCTTCGCGCATGCTCAGAGCGGTCTGAAGCACCGCGCATGCGCATAAACATCACACAATCGACGGGGCTGAACTAGCACTTCCCTGTCTATCCGGATTACCTTCATTTGGGCATTTGTCTGTACCATACGAGGCTGCACCTAATTAGCACTTAATTAACGGTATTTCGGATTTCCTATATTTGGGCATCTCTCCGCATCCGCCGAGGCGGGGCTAACAGCCAATTAACTCCTAAACTAACTCGATCTTCGTAGTATAAATACCACATGCACTGGGCTAAATCACCAGTCCAGCAGAGCTGCGTATGGGGATACATCGAGGAGGACTCCTACCGAGTTCGTGAGTATGGTGTTGGTTGCTGTTTCTCTGTGAACCTACCCCAAAGTAAGTGGTTAACCATGCTCACCTAAACAAACATATCTTTTCTCCAGATTGCATATTGGCAATTAACCCCAGACGTTCCTGAAGGCTCATGAAGTCTGTATTTTCAAAAAGACAAGTATGACTAAAAAATCTTTTTCCCTTATTTATATCCTAAAACGACCTGATAAGAGTGTGTTTTCTGTTATATGTATGTATGTCTTGTATGTGTCACTTTTTTACAGGGCTAACCAGCATGTAGTTTTTCTAGGTGATTGCACCTGCTAAGACTGTCTAAAGTGAGGGTAACCAATGTTTTTCCTCATTTTCTTTTCTCAGGTTATGCAAATTGCATTTTATTTGAGCTATGCCGCTGTAGGTACATTATAGCCTATAAAGCCATACACATATTTATTTTCTGTCACTTTTTTGTAAAGAACCTAATGACAATTTTTTACAGAGTGAGACGTGAGTAAGGTGGGGAAGTTGTGACCCCGTCCTGAAGAAGGAGCTTGGTCTCCAAAACATGTTGACGCACACATGAGGTGATGTCCATAATCACGACCTCCCCACCTCGCACTTCACTTCTTTTAACAGTACCAGCCCGGGGACGTGAATACAAACTTTTTTCCCTAAACCCACGAGCCAGGTGCTTTTTAATTATTTCACTAATTCCACCACTCACATATAGAAATACCACACTCACATGCACCACATATAGTCATTTTCTAAAACTGCTCCCGTGTAGTCGTAGGTCGTAGCACGCCACATCCCGCTAGAGTGGTGCGAAGACCCCTATGATGAAGCATGACACCAAGGGTCCTTTTGGTGTGTGAGGGGTATTTTACGACTAAGTGCTCCCACACCACTGTGAGGAACACTTCCAGACATTATTAGGTGGATTCCTTTTGTTTATGTAAATCAGTTCAGGGAGTACGAATCCTTCCGTAATACTCTCCCTCTCTTCCTCTGTTTTTTTGTACACTCCAAATGACCTCACATGGACCATCATCGAGCAACTGCCTGAACTGGCAGTAGACAATGAGAAAAGACTTCTCAGCAAAGAACGCTGGATCTACCGCCTTTCTACTCAAACTAATGGCCTGAACGATGCGATTCCTTGGAACTCAGTGACATGCTGACACCATCACACCATATGAGACGAAACTAACATAAAAACTGTTGCGCACTGGCTAAAGCCAGCAACAACATGCCCCCAGAACTGTATTCGTAATTCGCCTATTTATTTAATAACGTTAACTCACTTCTCGTGAACATTGCCAGATCTGGAGATCCTCCAGAATTGCCATGTATTCTTTCACTTAATGATGTCAACTCACTTTTCGTGAGTTTTGCCAGAATCGGAGGTCTTTACACATGCTCGGGGCACACGCTACGGCGCATGCCCCAATCACAACTGTACAGCGCTGCGCATGCGCAGCCTTTCCATCTGTCAGCGCATGCGCGGACATAACTCCCGTCCGCGCATGCGCCATTTGCCCCGCACAGCGCCTCACCAATGCGCACGCGCTCTCTGCTACCACACACCCGGGGAAGTCTGTCTACCCTTACTCCCTGCCACAGGTGCTGATCATCAACTCATTAGCGGGCAGATAAATACGCACAGAGATCCAAAGCTCAGTTCACCGGAGTGCGAAGACGGTACACGGCAGGCTCTGATCGGAAAGGCTGTGAGTATAACGATCTCCAAGCAACCATT
Source organism: Lissotriton helveticus (assembly GCF_964261635.1). Taxonomy (NCBI): domain Eukaryota; kingdom Metazoa; phylum Chordata; class Amphibia; order Caudata; family Salamandridae; genus Lissotriton; species Lissotriton helveticus. The sequence continues at coordinate 1,029,269,896 of NC_136067.1, forward strand.
TGGGTAAGCGCTTTTTCTTCCCTACAGGTCTCCTAACCCCAGTGGCCATCCTTATCTCCCAACAGGGTCATCGCCTTGTCGCTTCACTCTTGGAAGCATTGGCTGCAAATCCCCAGCGTAAGAACTGCTACTTACGCCTTATCACACTATGCACCCTAATTGTGTGATACCCGTGTCTTAGCTACACCACGCCTAATTAGATGCGATTTGTCACCATAACGGTACCACCATTACCGTTACAGCTTAGCCGACTATAGCCTATCCACCATGCACTTTAGCTTCGGCAATTCAGATTTGAATATGACTGTGTGGCGAGATGCCAAATGACTCTCTTTTTCCCTACATGTTTTGTCTATGTCGTATATGTCATTTGTATAGGTATACATGAGAAGGGAATCCCCCTCTCACACCTAGAGAAACACCTTAGCGAGTGTAATACATAGTCTGCATTACACTCCCCACCTTTTTAACTTGCACCAACACTATTTTTAATAGGTCCTGAGGAAAGCCAGATTATTCTATGGCACTGGCTGAAACATGTCGACCAACATATGGATGTAGGAGGTAGTAACTCGCCACCTGAAACATCCTCTAGCCTTATTTTAACCGCTGACGGCGGCCCAGTTATTAAACTCTAATTTACCCTCGGGTACTGGGACCATCGCCAAGCCGTTTTAACTGTCATTTCACTAACACCCCACACTGCACTCTCAGCAAAATACCAGCTCCGCTGTAATCAGGCGTTGAAGCACACCCGGGACACATTAGGTGTCACTGGGTGGGCCCAATGATGAAGCATGCCACCAACTAGGTTGGTGGGTGAGGGCTTCATGAACACACCTACCAGGTGCCCCCTGACAAAACTGGTCAGAGTCCATATATTAATAGTCATATAAAGCTAGTCTTTCTTGATAATACACGGGATGCAAAAAAGGTCTTCAATAGGGTCTCCTGGCCCTTCCTCTTGGAGGGTCATGGAATCCACAAGTCTAGGTTCAGTCTTTATCTATAGAGTCAGGCACTTCTACTCTGACCTTAAGGCAAGGATATGCAGAGCAGGTCTACTATCAGATCCTAACTCTATTCTTCATAGTACCCAGCAGGGGTTCCCTCTCTCCCCTCTGCTATTCGTGCTCTATATTGAACTATTTATAAATCTCTTATTCATAGTGGATGGAAGTAATACAATCTTTGAGTCTACACCACTATGAAGTAAAAATCCATGCGTACGTGAATGACATCGCCGTTCTGACCCCTCCTCCAATCAGTGGTCTACATGCTGCATTGGCAGCAGCCCAATCATTTGGAAAAGTCGTGCCTACAAGTTAAATTTGGGTAAGACCCAAATCTTTGGCTCCTCCGGGCCAGGTTAAGGGATGGGTGGAGTCCTTGGTTTATCTTGGGGTCATTTTAACGATTAATATTCTTGAGATTTTGGAGAATAACTCAGTGGCGGCTGGCATCTACGGGGAAGGGACAGGCGTGCAAAATAAAAATTTTAAAAATTAAACTTACCTCAGCGCAACATCTTAAATTGCACCTGTGTGGCTTTACAGTGAGTGACAGCTGCTGCCCCGATCCTGACTCTCTGTGCGGGAGGTGGAAGGAAAATAAAATAGAGATAAATTACCATTTAATTTTTCTGGTGTTTGGGTTGATTTTAACTGGGGCAACAACGCTCCTCTGCTCCAACGGAGGAGCCGTCCCCTGTAATATTTATGGGAAGCTGTTTCAACATTCATCTGAACTTTCTCTCAAATAGAACCATTTGCATCTGGGCCTTATAGGTTGCTGCAATCTCATCAACATGATTATTCTCTCCCAGTATCTTTAACTTTTCCCTTGTATTCCACATTTTCTTCCTGTTGCCTTGACAAAAATTGAGGCATTATTGCAGAAGTTTATCTGGTCCTTTAGGAAGCCTCAGTGTTAGGTCCAGTTTCTACAGCAGTCTAAGGAAGAGGATGGCATTTTGCTACCAATTCTTAGGTTTTATTATCTGGCGTTATTCTTCTCACGACTCCGGTTGGTACTGAGGTGAGGGCAGTGGCCACTGGATCGCATGTTTAGTGTGTTTCTTCCGCTGCGCAGGACAATGGTCTATTATGGGTATGGTGGACACAATATACTTTAAGTAAACCAGTTTCAAAACTCTAAAAGTTTCTCTCCTTATTTGGGGATTTACCCCGTTCAATAAGCTTAAGTATTTGGGCTATAATCCAAACTTTCCTAACAGTATCCATGAAGGTTTCAGGGAGATTTGGGATAAAGTTAATCTCCTGATGCTGATTTGAGGGTGCAGTGTTTTCCTCATTTGGAAATTTAAAGCAGCAAGTTCCTCTTCTGTCTTCAGTTTTCTTTAGATATTTGCATTTGCAACATTTTATCTTAAGCCTTAAGGGCAGGACTTGTGCTTGTTCAATAAGAATCAATGGATGTGTAAGGTTCTGTGGTGGGACACTATTAAGCAGTAGTTTTTATTTGTGATTTTAGTCCTTTTATATTTCGATGCTGGCTGTGTTATGAATTTGGGTATTCATATTTATATTTGTATTCTCATGTATATGTGTACTGTGGTTGTCTTGTTTGTTTATCATTTTATGATCCACAGCGATCGAAATAAAATTCTATGATGATGATGATGATAATAAATGACTATAAATCTCTTGTGATCAAGGACAAATCTGCATACTTTACACAAAAAATCAACTTGGCCAAAAACTCTGCTAAAGAACTTTTTCAGGTAGTATCGAAACTCATTTCTGTCCCTTGTAAGAACTTGACTAACAATAGTAAAGCTTTCTGCAACTCTCCTGCCAACTTTTTCTTAGCGAAAGTTACATTAATATATAACAAATTTGATCAAACAAAAGATACGGCTCCTGAAGATAATACTCATGCACTATGGGTGTCAGTCAGGTCACTTTTAATGAATTCTCACCCATTAGCCCTGACAAGGTTACAAAGCAAATTCAGTCAGCTAAATCCGGGTCTCCTTTCGACCCTTGTCCTCCTGCACTGATTAAAATAGCGGCAGACACTATCACATTCATCTCTCAAACATTTTTAATGCAATGTTTAAATCAGATTACTTTCCTAATAAATGGAAGACAGCATCCATACTCCCTCTGATAAAAAATACCAATCTGAATCCAACTGACCCAAATAGCTATCGTCCTATTTCGCGCCTCCCCCTCCCTGCCAAACTGATAGAAAAGGCATGAACCAACAGCTGGCACTTTTTATACAGAATAACAATGTATTGGATCCAACTCGGTTCGGATTCAGAGGCAGTCATAGCACAGAAACGGCTTTGATAAAAGCCACAGAGGAAATTAGAGCCACCCTAGACCTGAGAGGAACTGCAGCCCTCATTTTACTCAACCTATCTGAAGCATTTGATACGGTCGACCACAAGCAGTTGGTCGACCATCTTCAAAATATTGGGATCAAAGGGGCTGCTCTTGCGATTCTTAGATAGATTCTTGCTGATCGAGAGCAATTGGTGGCTTTGGATCAATTTGTCTATGAACCTTTCAGGCTGTCTTGAGGGGTTCCGCAGGGATTGTCGTTGAGTCTAACGCTGTTCAACATCTATGTTACACCATTGGCTAACCTCAAAAAATCTTTTGGCTTTGCATTAACATCTTATGCTGACGACACACGGACAGTTGTGTCTTTTACTGCCAATAATAACATCCCAGCAGTGAAATCCCATGACTGTATGGGAGCTGTCAGCAATTGGATGAACAAAAACTACCTATTCCTTAACTCTGCGAAAACAGAGGTGATTAGTTTGGGAAATTACCCCTCGGTATGTTCACTGTTGTGCTGGCCAAAAGAACATGGAACTCTGCCTTCCCCGGTTGGGAAGGCAAAAAATCTAGAAGTGATTGCAGACAACAAACTTACATTTGCCCAACACATAAATGCAGTAACTTCAACTTCCTTCTACATCCTCAAGATGATAAAGAAAATCCTCCTCAATATACCAAGTGTTGCACATGAAACAGTGGTAACAGCCCTTGTCCTTTCTAAGATAGACTATTGCAGTGGTCTATATTTAAATATGCAAGAACAGAAGAAAACTTCAAACCTTACAAAATGCTGCAGCAAGACAGCTATCACGGATCCCAAATTTTAAATCAGCCTCTCAAGCCATTTATAATTTGCATTAGCTCCCTGTCATGTACCAACTCAGTTTATGGCTCCATGTATTGCTTATAGTGCGCTAAACGACGATGGTCCTGACTTCTTTAAACAAAACTTCAAATGGTATGAACTTAGCAGAAATCTTTACCTCCTCTAGAGCAGAAAAACTAGTTGTCCCCAGGTTCAGGCGGCCATAGGGGTGTAAAAGGTTTTGTATCCTGCACGGCTAAAATCTGGAATCTTCTCCCCTTCTATTTCATATTTTTGCCATACTTGCTGGCCCTTTAGGAAACAACTGAAAAGCTGGTTGTTTTGTGGAAAAGTAAATTTTGCCATGTTCTGTGTCCCTACGTGTCATCCATCATATGTTATGTGTGCATGATTAAATATGCATATGTACTCCCCATGTCCGATTAATGACGCAATTACAGTTGTGTCCACCTCTAGTATGCCAGTTTCCAGTCCTCGTGAATACTACGAATATCAGGCCTATGTAAAGCTACGTTGCCACGTTTCTCAGTGTGCACGTTATTCCATTATAAAGTCCCCGTTTCTAGGCCTCAAAAGGGCCTGGACATCAGATTCAGCTCCTGTCTCCTGAAGCCTCGCTGAGGAGCGATACAGCCCCCACCTGTATCCTCGACCTTTCACTTACTTCCTGCCTCGCAGTGCCCGGTGCAGCTTGGCTCTGCCTCTGAGTCTGCCAAGACTATGTTATGATTCCAGTTATCAGTTCAGTCCTCCTTCTCTGCATTCCTAAGCTACTGAACTGCATCAATAGTTTCCGTCATTGTCTAGCCTATTCGGCCCCATGTTAAGAGAAATACTGTATTTAATGGTCATTTAATATTCTTCATCACGCACTACATGTAGAATAAATGCATGCTCCAGTCTTAGAGTCTGTTAGCCTTTCCCCTCTTGACTTCTAGTTTATATCAACATGTTCCCTAAACATCAGATACTAGATAGGGTTTAGGTACATGTCGCTCCGACCCTCCAGACTTCAGTCTCTGCTCCTAGCACAGAGTTCATAGCCCCCAGCTTCTCCTAGTAACACGTCATTGCCAGTTTGCGCGCACCACCAGGTTAGAGGTCCCGGCTCCTTAGGTAGCCCCCTCCATGGTTTCCGCCCCATTCATGACATATTCTGTTACGTTTGCATCACATGTCTATGTATACGCCCTGTTACACCCTCTTTAGCCCTTATCTTTCGCGACTGTTTCGCGTCACGCCTTCTGTTCCACCCACTGCTACGCCTACTGCAATGTAATGCTATGTGTTTGCGTTATGTATATATGCTCATGTATTGTTATTAAAAGTCAGCGCGCTCATCCCAGATCCAGCCCCAGCAGCTGCTGGGCCCTGTCATCCTATTCTCATGCAGGTTGTCCTGTTCCTGTCCTTATGCTGTATTAAACCTGCAAAACTCCTACTACCTCGAATCTTGACTCTTATTTATTGAGCTATCTGTTATGATATATGTCTAGTCAAAAATAGGGTATTATTTATTTATTTACCACATAATGGCGCCCGAACAGGGACTTGCCCTTTCCCCACGCGTCGGTGAAGCCACGCCGACCCCCTGACCCTCTGCAGTCGTGACGGAACTCTTCTGCGCAGTGGCAGATATTTCTGCTCAAGTATCCCTCAGGCCCACGGAGGAGACGGAGGAGGCGGTCCAGCATCCAGACGAGACGGTGGAGGAACGCGGCGAGTCCCGACCAGAGCCCAAGCCAAGAGTCCAAGGTCCGAGGTATCCGGAGGTCCACCCGTAACTGAAGTCCGAAGTTCGAAGTTCGTCGTCATCGTCGTAGCTGTACAGTCCAGTCCGAGGCCTTCCGTTCTTGCTGCCCGGTGAGTACCGTTACTGGGGTGGTATCTAGACAGGGTCAATTTAATTGACTCTGGTCTGTGGGTTGGTGGTACACAGTCCCACAAACGAAGTGTTCACTTCGGTGGATACGGGTCCTGACGTGTCTCTTTAAGAGACCGGTAAGTTTCGTACTGTTTCAGCAGTGCATCTAGTTTCTGTTCTAGTCAGTTCTGTTCTCGAGAAATTTCAAGTGTTCTGTTCGCAATATTTCCAGGTAGTAATCTGTTCGAACTGTTATTTTAAATGTTTTTCATGTATTTTAATGTCGTGGTAAGAATGGGGAATAAGTATCGTGTTTATTGTGTATTGTATTGTGTCTAGATTACAGTCCAGTCATGCCCATATTTTCCAAGTTACGTCAGTTAAAAACTAGAAAGGGTCTGCTGGAAGCAGCAGTTCCCGTCCCGCCCAGGGACAGTCCAGGTCACTTTATGTATCAGAAACATGGCATAAGTGCCATATTGTATCTAGACTTATGGGTGGAGTACACCAAGCAGTTAGAAGAAAAGTATAGATGGCCCGTATCGGGTACATGGGATGCCGAGTGCATCATGAGAGTAGAGGAGGCATTATGGAAAAAGAAAGCCAGACAATCACAGAAAGATGCCATCGAGCTATGGCGCAAAGAAGCTCATAAAAGAACCGAAAAAGAAATCAGAAAGTCAGAACTAAGTAGAGAATCCCAAGAACGAGCCCAAGAAAGGGAATTAATCGAGATAGGTGAACAAGTCAAAGCCGAACAGTCAGACAGACAGAGGCATGCCCTTATTAAGGGTATGTATCCTCTTCTTGCCGAGGGCTTGCCAAAAGCGACCCCGGAGGCATCTAGTAATTTCCCGCCACCGTTAGTTCCGACCAAGCTACGTCACAAACCGACCGCAGCTGATATTTTCATCTCGTCCTATTTGGACGACACAATCCCTGAATATGTAAATCCTGTCCGCGCTCCGCCAGTCCCTGTAAATCAGGTAATTCCTACTCCCCCGGACACCGGGGTGCCCTTAACAGCCCCCCCGGGTCAGCCCGCCATACAAGTCCAGCCCACGTTACAATTACCCACCCTGCCAGGACGAAAAGCATCAGTTGATGATTCTAGTATAGGGGCTGCAGGAGGAGGTCTTCCTCAAACCCCGCCGCCATACAAGCGTTTATCAGCACTCGAATTACATGCTCAAGCATCACAGCGTACTCCTAAAAGTAATAAGTCTGTTGCAGAGATCAGGCAAACCCTTGGCGAATGTGTCTATGACCCAGTTCCAGGCGAGTTTAATATGGTTTTATATTCCGTACGCGTAAGGAGAGTGACCGAGTATCTAGTCACCCTACCGAATATGAAAGAAGATCTAGACAGGATATATCGTTTCATCCGTACAGGGGATGACCCACAAAGTATTAGTGATGCCATGTCTCAAAGGAAAGCCGAGATTCAGCGCATGATATTAAAGTTCTTAATTAACTGTCTAATAAGAGAACAGGATCATCCGTCTAAAGACCCGGAAGAAATGAAAACTCTAACAAAGTGGAGTGATAATATAGCCGAAGGAAAGCACAATACCATTGGTGCCATGGAGAGTATGTACAAGAAAATCCGTAGAGAGATAATAAAGATACACGAACAGCGTAAAGCAGCACAAGTAAGCGAGAAAGAAAGTACCTCTGATCCTGAAGAAGAAGACGATGAGAATACCGCCAGAATAGCGTATGTAGGAAAATCTAGATTTTCAGATCGCCATTTACGCCTAGAACACAAGCCAATTTCCCATCATTCAGCACCAGAACAAGGTTCCCTAGAACAAGTATTCCAAGCTACCGATCACATTCTGAAATCACGAATCGGTTATAGTGAGTTAAGTACTATGCATGAACAAGAAATAGTTCGGTCAGCAGTCCGATGGATTACTGATTCTACCACTTTTCCAGACGAAATAGTGGCACAAATGTTTCTGAAAATTCCCCCAGCCGAGCAGCGACTGGTGGGTATGTATATGATTCAGCACCTCATTACTCTGTATGAGGGTCAACATTCTGATCCAGGTCCGTTACATGATATCCTGAACGAGTTACTCCAGTACAGATGGAGAGGTCTAGGTACTGATTTAATTAGTGTCATTCTAGAACAACGCCATAAATATAGAATGTTCTTGAACCCGCATTTCGTTCATGTCTCACCCCCAGAAAGTAAATCATTCTACATAGACAGACAGAATCCGTTACGAGAAGTCCACCCAGTCAGAGGAGCGGGTGGCGAAATGCAGCGAGTGTTTGTATACACTCCAATCACAAAGATGGAACTTCTAGAGATGAAGAAATTAATTCCCTGTCATGACAAAGATCCAGCAGGGTACCATAGAGAATTAAAAGATATGCTCCGTATGGGAGAATACACATACCCGGATATAATTAAAATGTTAAAGGTTCTGTTGCCCGCAGGGGTGTATGAAAAGCTCAAAGAGAAAGAATGGGAGGTGGGAGAGAAAAAGATAGATTGGGCAGTCCTAGATGCAGAAGATAAGATACGTGTACCAGGTACTGGTCTAGGAGAGAAATGTAAAGAATTACCAGAATTATTGATTCAAGTTTTACCCAGACTATTAACAACGAAAAAGGAAGACTGGGATGCAATCTCAGCCTGTAAACAGAAACAAGATGAAGATATTAGTGATTTTTATTCTAGGTTTGAAAAGTGCTTTAGTATCAACAGTGGTCTCAAGACAAGTAGTGAGTCGTACCCTCACCTTTTCGTTACCAAATTAGTCGAGAATTCAAGTCCACCAATTAAAAACCGAGTTCTGAAAGTCGAAAGTACCTGGCAAGCTAATACTCCGTCCCAGATGCTCCAGATGCTCCAGTATCACCAGAATAGAATCAGAGAAGAACAAGAACACGAAAGAAAACGTATGAAAGACACGAAAATGAAAGTGCTAGTTGCACAATCTGTTCCTCACGACAGTCAGAAGAGGGGTCCGAATCAAGCCAGTCATCCTGCAGCACCCGTTAAAGGGAACTGCAATTATTGTAAACAGCCAGGTCATTTCATAAATGAGTGTGCAGTTCTGAAACATAACATAGCTACTGGTAAGACTAAAGAAAGACCACGTCCGCCTAGACAAGAACAAGTTTCACAGACTCCTCAGTCACAGAATGCACCACAGACAGTTACAGCACCGCAGCCTATTGCTGCAACACAGCATGTTACATCGCAGATGTACCAGTATGCACAGTCTGAGTATCCCGAGTATCAGCAGTATTCATGAAACAGCCTAGAGAGGGAGGTAGGCTTGCCTCTCATCGAGATACCTGTAGATCAAGAAGGTCCCTATGTTCACAGTCAAGTATTACGGAAAGACAGAAAGTTTTTGATTGATACAGGGGCAAGTAGGACCACAATTAGTCACGCCGAAGTTCCAGGGGCTCCGCTCTCAGGCTCTAGAAATGTTTCCCTTGGATTTTCAGGAAAGCCTATCGTAAATGAGATTTCAAAGCCAGTCACTCTAGAAGTAGGTCCATTGTCCCGCACTACTGATCTGTTACTTACTAAGTCATGTCCAGAAAACCTATTAGGCATTAAGACACTGAAAGAGTTAGGTGCAGTTATATGTTGTTCCCCCGAGGGAATACGATTGTTCCTACGTGACTTTAAGGGTCACTATGTATTACGAGATTTTGATCCGAGATTGTCTTATGTCCCGCAGCATTTATGGGCGCAAGGTCCAACTGATGTAGGTTACATGCAAATCACACCCCATCGTGTGACTCTCAAACCAGGTGTAGTGTTACCACGAATCAGACAGTACAGATTGCCACCTGAGGCTGTAGCAGCCTTATCCAAAATTATAGACGAGCTCATGGCTCAAGGAGTAGTTGTAGAAACTGACTCCAATGTATGTAACTCTCCGATCATTCCAGTCATGAAACGTACTGATCCAAATGCACCCCCAGTATATCGATTAGTGATTGATTTACGAGAACTTAACAAATGTATTATTCCTCAGTACCCAGTTGTCCCAGACATCTCTTCCCTATTGACAGCCATTGATTCCGAAGCCATGTTCTTTACAGTAATCGACCTCAAGAACGCATTTTTCAGTGTCCCTATTCATCCAGACAGCCAGTTCCTTTTCGGATTTTGTTTAAATGGAAGGAGCTATATGTTCACACGAGCTCCTCAAGGTTTCACAGAAAGTCCTAGTATTTACAGTCAAGCACTTAAGAGACAACTAGACAACATTCACATGCCAACTGACACTGCCCTGCTCCAGTATGTCGATGATCTACTGATCACAGCCCGTTCCGAACGTGCTTGCGAGCGGGCATCCCTTACAGTCTTGTATTTCCTTGCCGAGATGGGGCACAAGGTGTCCCCTTCGAAGCTTCAATTCTGTGTCCAGCAAGTGGTTTACTTAGGACACTTGCTGTCCAAGAGGGGTAGGCAGTTGACACCAGACTGTATACAGCTAATAGTGAGTCTTCCTCAGCCCAAGACCCAGAAGGAGGTACGTGCTTTTATTGGCCTCACTTCTTACTGCAGACAATGGATTTCTCAGTATGCATTTCTAGCTAAACCACTGATACAGTTAACGACACAGGAGGCAGCCGCACCGACTGTCCTCCCTTGGACATCTGAACATACACTTAGTTTCAATGAGTTAAAGAAAGCCCTATGCCAAGCTCCAGTTCTAGCGACACCGAACTACAGTAAGCCTTTTACACTTTTCGTTACTGAACGTGAAGGTACAGCATTATCTGTTCTCACACAAGATCAAGCAGGACAATACAAGCCCTGTGCTTATTTTTCTAGCACATTAGATCCAGTCGCCCAGGCTTTGCCCGCGTGCCTCAAGTCAGTTGCAGCCACAGCACTAGCTATCAGACAAAGTGATTCCATAGTTTTAGGACACTCCCTGACAGTACAAGTTCCACACTCCGTGGAAGTTCTTCTGAACCGAACACAAACTCAGCACTTGACAATTGCACGTTTAACAGGTTATGAATTGACACTGTTCCAGCCACACATAGAAATCAGACGCTGCAACATTTTAAATCCTGCTACACTGTTACCATCAGTTACTTCGAATCCTGACCCACATGACTGTGTGGAAGTAGTTAACATTACGACAAAGCCAAGACAAGATCTGACAGATACTCCGTTACCAGACCCCGACCTGACACTTTATGTGGATGGTTCATGTATGAGAACAAGTACAGGAGAACTAGTCGCCGCGTATGCAGTGACTACTGACACTGAAGTTATTGAAACACACCGTATTGATACTCTGTCCGCTCAAGCAGCAGAGCTAGTTGCTCTGACACAAGCTTGTATACACGCCAAGGAAAAGAAAGTTAATATTTACACAGATTCACGCTACGCATTTGGAGTCGTTCACGACTTCGGAGTGCTCTGGCAGGAGAGAGGTTTCATGACTTCTCATGGAACCAAAATTCAGCATGGTTTCCTTATCCAAGCTCTGTTAGATGCAATACATTTACCGACATCCATTGCTATTATGAAATGCAAAGCACATACGAAAGTCACTGATATTATTTCCCAAGGTAATGATCTAGCAGATCGCACAGCCAAGCTTACAGCACAGACTCCAGACATTCAAGTTAACATGACACATACTCCAGATCCGATTACATGTATGACAGTTAAGGACCCCACCCAGGATGTCATAGATATCCAGTTACATGCTACTCCCGATGAAATCAAGAAATGGTCTGAACAAGGAGGGGTCCAGACAGATCAAGGATGGGTGACGAAGGGAAGAACCACATGGTTTCTCCCCGACTCTATGGTTCAAGTCATCATTAATACCGCACATAGTCCAGCACATTTAGGAGAAAAAGCAATGTTAGACAGTATCCAGAACATTTGGTTCAACAAGCATTTACGAGCTGCAGCCAAGCAGAAAGTCCGTACCTGTATGATATGTTGTCAGTTTAATCCAGGAAAAAGTGTCCCGGTGGAACAAGGGGAATTCCAGCCTCCTGACCACCCTTTTGAGGTCCTCCAGATGGATTATATTCAGATGGAGCGATGTCGAGGTTTCAAGTATGTTCTTGTAGTTGTATGCGCTTTGTCCAGATGGACAGAAGCATATCCAGTCCCAGATTACACAGCCGCGACCACTGCCAAGCAGTTGGTTCGTGAGTTTTTCCCTCGATATGGACTCCCTAGAGTCGTATATTCTGATAACGGTCAGCCATTCTCATCTGAACTCATGAAGCACGTTTCCCTGTTGTTAGGGTACCAGTGGAAGTTTCATTGTGTACGCCATCCTGAAGCAGCTGGTCTAGTCGAGAGACATAATCAGACTCTGAAAATCCGAATTGCCAAAATATGTAAAGAGAAAGGTGTGGACTGGCTAGTAGCTCTGCCAGTTGCTTTGTTTTATATGCGCATGGTCGCACATTCCAGATCAGGTCTGTCCCCGTATGAGGTCGTTTTTGGCCGCCCCCCTAACATGTGGGGTACTCCTAGACCCCGAAGTATTACTGATGTTTCATGTAATATGCTGACAGATTACCTAGCTTCCTTGATGTCTGCCCTCAACTCATGTCGTTCACAGGTTGCCGCCGCATTTCCAGACAATACCGAGGTGGCACCGCATGAAATCGTTCCAGGATCCATGGTGATGGTCCGCAACTTTGACAGATCAAGTCCGCTGGAGCCACGTTGGAAGGAGCCCCGTCAGGTCCTCCTCACCACCCGTACAGCCGTGAAATTGGAAGGACGCCGCGGCTGGGTACACCTTTCGCACGTCAAGAAATTCTACGGATTAAAGCCGGTCTCCAAGAACATTTCCCAGGATTTAAAAACTTGTCAAAACATTGTTCCTAAGGACTGTCCCGCAAATGACATTGGCACAACCCCTCCCCTGTTAGAGAAAACTCCGCAGCAGGAGTATAAGCAAAAGCTACGGTCTAGTAAAATAAGTCAGCCAGTTTGATTGTCTAAGTCCTCCCCTAGGTGAAACGGTTAGACTGTTTCTGACATGTATAAAATAGACCCCCATAGTGAGAGAGTTAGTCAAAACTCAATCCGATGTATCGTTTTTCTAAGTTTCATATTATTTCTCAGCCTTTTGACTTCCTGCACTAGTTACGCATTTTATCTGTGTTTTCCAGTTCCTCATGTAAATAAGCATTCTAATGTTACAGTAGAGCACACGTTTAGTGATCTGCCTCCTCATGAATATTCATACCGCCTCGCTATGCGTAACAATACTTTTATCCGCATGTTGCATTATTCACACCAGACCAGCAATGCCACTAATTGTTGGGTGTGTGGTCGACTCCCCCCTTTTCAGACGTCAAAGGGAGTTCTGCCACTCTTTCCTTATCCTTTTTCCCATAATGGTTCGTGTGGAGCATGGTCCACGTTAACGTCATCCTCAACAGATATGTCTTTTCTTAACAGCACATGTTTCCCAGACAAGCATGGTCCCCCCCACAGAACAGGTTTAGATCTAGAAAATGAAGTGTACAATTTAGGTAACTATTCATCGAATTTTATGGTCCTGAATGTTCAGTCTGATACTACTCCAGACTCACCTGCTATTTCAGTGTTACCAGTCAAAGGCGAATTATGTGTTCATAATTATGGTTCTGTACATGTAGGACATAGTGATTGTACTACTATTGTCAAGTATAGTGACAGTGGGAAATCTATTTTTAAAACTTCACGTCATTCATATTTTATTTGTGGTCAAACTGCATATGTTCGTCTGCCCCTCGATTGGGAGGGAACCTGTTACATTGCCTTCCTACTGCCACCTGTTTTTCTAGCCCCACCTGATTATCATAGAAACACACACCTAGTACATACTAGACACAAGAGAAATCTCCCGATTGTCGACTATACTGAAACTGCTGCAGAGCAATTCATTGATATTGATAAAGGTGTTTTCCCTTATTTAGGTACAGTTGTAAATAGTAAGCTAATCCGTAGGTTAACAAGAACCCTTGAAGCTGTAGTAGATGAGACTGCCTCCGCTCTAGGTAACTTAACCGAAGAGCAATCCTTTATGAGAATTGTTGTGCTCCAGAATCGTCTCGTCCTTGACGTCATACTGGCCGATAGGGGCGGGGCCTGTAGACTCATCGGATCCAGTTGCTGCATTTTCATTCCAAATAACGCGCCGTCTGTTTATTCAGCTATAACCAGACTTCATAAAATTGCCCATCTGTTACACCAAGATCCAGGCACCTGGACATGGTCCGGTTGGTTCTGGAATATAATTTCCGCCTGGGGATGGAAAGTCCTGTCCTTTCTAGGTATCGCAGTAGCGATCATATTCAGCTGCTGCCTCTGTATACAATGTGGCCCTGCGATTTGCGGCATTTGTGCTACCTCTTGTATTCCTAGTCCCAAGCCCCGTTCTAAATCCCGTTCCAGGATAATTCGAGACGAGCAAATGATACTGTATGAAATGATAGATGGTATCATGAATATTGATGTTTCCTGATGGAAACGTAGTGACAAGGAGGGAATGTGGAAAAGTAAATTTTGCCATGTTCTGTGTCCCTACGTGTCATCCATCATATGTTATGTGTGCATGATTAAATATGCATATGTACTCCCCATGTCCGATTAATGACGCAATTACAGTTGTGTCCACCTCTAGTATGCCAGTTTCCAGTCCTCGTGAATACTACGAATATCAGGCCTATGTAAAGCTACGTTGCCACGTTTCTCAGTGTGCACGTTATTCCATTATAAAGTCCCCGTTTCTAGGCCTCAAAAGGGCCTGGACATCAGATTCAGCTCCTGTCTCCTGAAGCCTCGCTGAGGAGCGATACAGCCCCCACCTGTATCCTCGACCTTTCACTTACTTCCTGCCTCGCAGTGCCCGGTGCAGCTTGGCTCTGCCTCTGAGTCTGCCAAGACTATGTTATGATTCCAGTTATCAGTTCAGTCCTCCTTCTCTGCATTCCTAAGCTACTGAACTGCATCAATAGTTTCCGTCATTGTCTAGCCTATTCGGCCCCATGTTAAGAGAAATACTGTATTTAATGGTCATTTAATATTCTTCATCACGCACTACATGTAGAATAAATGCATGCTCCAGTCTTAGAGTCTGTTAGCCTTTCCCCTCTTGACTTCTAGTTTATATCAACATGTTCCCTAAACATCAGATACTAGATAGGGTTTAGGTACATGTCGCTCCGACCCTCCAGACTTCAGTCTCTGCTCCTAGCACAGAGTTCATAGCCCCCAGCTTCTCCTAGTAACACGTCATTGCCAGTTTGCGCGCACCACCAGGTTAGAGGTCCCGGCTCCTTAGGTAGCCCCCTCCATGGTTTCCGCCCCATTCATGACATATTCTGTTACGTTTGCATCACATGTCTATGTATACGCCCTGTTACACCCTCTTTAGCCCTTATCTTTCGCGACTGTTTCGCGTCACGCCTTCTGTTCCACCCACTGCTACGCCTACTGCAATGTAATGCTATGTGTTTGCGTTATGTATATATGCTCATGTATTGTTATTAAAAGTCAGCGCGCTCATCCCAGATCCAGCCCCAGCAGCTGCTGGGCCCTGTCATCCTATTCTCATGCAGGTTGTCCTGTTCCTGTCCTTATGCTGTATTAAACCTGCAAAACTCCTACTACCTCGAATCTTGACTCTTATTTATTGAGCTATCTGTTATGATATATGTCTAGTCAAAAATAGGGTATTATTTATTTATTTACCACAGTTTAGGAAATAATCCCTACTAGTTTCCCTGATCTTGTTTAGCAGAACCAGCGCCAAGACACCCCGGGTACATAACATAACAAAATATTTTTTAACATAACACCGCAAAAACGAACAGTAAGGCAAAACAGAGCCGAAGAGGGCAAAACATAGTGCAGAGAAACAAGCAGAAAAGGCCAAATAGAGGGCAAAAAAAGAGCAGCAAGACCGAACAGAGGACAGAAAAAGGCAAAACAGAGGGCAGAAAGACAGGCAGAAAAGGGCTAAACAGAGGGCAAAAAAGGCCAAACAGAGCAGAAGAGGGCAACACAAAGAGAAAAAAAACAGAATAGCAAAATGGAGGGCAGAAAAACTAGCAGAAAAGGCAAAATAGAGCAATAAAAGAGCAGCAGTGGCACAAACAGAGGGCAAACATTGTGTTGCACGTCACTCTTCTCAATCCGAGACCCATTTACCCCTTTGGGAAATTTAGAAACACCATTCCTCTCCGCCCCCCGGACTGCTGCTAAGGCATGACATTCCTCTCCGCCCCCACCCCTCATCCTACAGGAAGACCGAGGGTGGGGGCACCGCCGAGACCATTGATGGTCAGGATCCTCAATTATAAGGATCGTAATATTCTTCTACAGAAAGCGAGAGAGAGGCCACAGATTTAATTTGAGAACTGTTAAGTATCACTGTATCCCGACTACACGTTGCTGGTCCAAAGACGGCGCTCCTCCTATCAGGCAGTAAAGAAAAAGTTGTGCACATTGAACCTTAAATATTCATTGCTGTTCCCCGCTCGCTTGAAGATAATATACAACCAAAAAACATACTTTTTCGAATCCCCGGAGGACGTAGAGGAGTGGATCGAACCAACACAGCTGTCCAGTCAGACTCTCCAGAACCCTCCACATAGCCCTGGGGGCTCCCAGGGCGATGCTCATAACGGATTGCTAGGGCTACAGGCATGTCAATATTTCCAGGTCCAACACAGGAGCAGGTGCAGAAGGGCAGGGAGATGGCTCTAGCTACTGCAAACATTTTCAGGAACACAACTTCACCTCAAGACTCTGAATTGTCTGAACACAGCAGTGTCCACTCTGACTCGGAGAACAGTATGACACTCTTTCCCAGTGTGACGCCACAAACAGCTGACGGATTATAGGGCACACAGGTGTCTCGCACTCCTTTCAAAATAAGCAAGCTCCGTGGCCCGGTGTGGGGATGGCACGAGGACTCCAAAATGAATATATCCTTTTGCTCTGGTATCTTATATAGTTGATGGTGTGTCATAATTTTCATTTTTCTGCTTGGGCTCAGAGGAGCTCCTGAATGTATGGTTTTCTTACATGATGGTAATGGCTGCCGGTCCCCACTTTGTGAATGCTAATTTTTACTACGCAACAGTTAAATGTGTGTTATGTTTAGTTTGGTCTTGAATTTGATTAGTTCATTGACAAGGTCTTGTATTAAGGTCAATATGGGGGCTCAAGGGATCTGACATGATGCAATACTAAGTCCCATCAATGTAGATGGTCTCCCTTTAAGGTCATCTCAGATGCGCTTAGGAAATAATGCACAATTTGGAAACATATAATTTTATCGCATGGAACGTCCGTGGTCTCGGCTCAGTATATAAGCGACACAGGGTAGATGCACAATTGTTGCGACATGGGGCGCATGTAGTCTTCCTCCAGGAATCTCATCTGACGGAGGCTGAAGCTGCAAAGATGCGAAAGAAATGGAGAGGGCAGCTAATATCTACTAATTACTCTGCCTTCGCCAGGGGGGTGACAATCTGGATAAGGGGAGAGGTCTCGTTTGTCAAAGTAGATAAGCGGGTAGACACGCAGGGTAGATTCATATTCTTGCGGGGCACACTGTATGGAGTACCTGTCATCTTGGGGAATGTACATGCACCGAATTTTGATCAAAGCAAATATTTTCAGGGTCAAACTCGATATTGGCAGGTTGGGAGGCACTTGCATGGATAATAGGGGTTGATTGTAATGCTGTTATGGACATTGGGCTTGATCGATCACACCCTCCCCTACATGGTGCAGTAGCTAGCAAACACGATGCTGCATTGTGAAACTGGGTAGACAACTGGTCACTTAATGATGCATGGAGTCAAAGGAACTCCTTCTAGTCCCCGGTGCTTCAACTGCATACACAAATAGATAGGATTTTGTGTTCCTGCTCTATCGCTGACCAGGTCACACATACCACCTATCTGGCCAAGACATTTTCTGATCACAACCAATTAGAGGCTGCTTTTACCTGGGGTAGAATATCCAGCTCGGTTCCTACATGGAAACTCTGGACCTATTTGCTGGAGGACCCAGTGTTTCGTAACATGCTCTCCACAACACTCCAGAATTACTTATAAGATAACTAAAACACTGCATCCACAATCATAGTTGACTGGGACGTGCTGAAGACAGTCATTAGAGGGACAGCGATTAGTGCCACAGTAGGTGCGAGACAGGAGGTGCATAGGAACCTGAAAGTAACTGAGGATAAGATGACAGTGCTTGAACGAGAGGCAGTGCATGTCCCAGATAAGCCGACTCATTTACAGGAGGCACGCATACAACATGCAGAGTTGTTGGAAACACTCAGACTGATTGATTATAGCTCCTACACTCAAATAAAACATTCAGAGGCGGACAAATAAAACGAATTTCGTTGCGTGCACTGCATCACATTTGGTGATGCAGTGCGCGCAATTTTATTTATTTAAATGTTTACTTACCTGTAAAACTCCGTAATCCATACATTACTACCCCCCACCCTGCCCCTCCCCCTGCCCACGTCACCGCCCTACAGAAACACCTACTGCCGACCGCTACTGCCATAGAGGCACACGCCAGGGTTGCCCCCTGTCCCCAATACTGTTTGTCTTAGCGCTGGAGCCCTTGACTCTCAGATTACAAATGGAGGCTACCCAGTGTGGTATCCCGATAGATACCCCCACACATTTGGTATCAGTGTATGCAGACGACTTAATTATATAGGTGACGATCCTTCTGGGAGGATAAGATCCCATTCTGAGAATTTTTGCTGACTTTGAAAGGATCTCCGGTTAAGCAATTAATGAATCTAAACCAGCCGCTTTCTTCTTTCATGATCAGCCATACCTGGACGCTGTACAATTCGGCAGGTTAACATTACCGACTGCCACACACACCTTCAAATACCTGGGCATTAATATATATCGATCCCACGTTGACATGCTGTAAGGTAATCTAAGCAAAACCATCAGAGGAATATGATCTCAAGTGGCTTTCTGGATTACACTGGCTCTCTCGGCCATGGGCCGAGTAGCAATATTTAAGATGGTAGTGCTTCTGCGTCGTCTATATTATTTCATGAACCTACCGCTGATGGTACCTCCATCTATCTTTAGCACATTGGATACTATTCTGCTGCATCTTATATGCGGAATGGGACGCCGCAGAATAAGCCTTAAGAAATTGCAAATAGATACGCGAGGGGGTGGCCTGAGTGTACCGGATTTTAAGGCCTTTTATTATTCCTGCAGTGGCTATCCTTCTGGACGGCGGTACGTAACTTGCAGGAGATTGGCTACACTATGAAACACCTTGAGCAGGGTCTCCTACACACTCTAATGTTGCCACATAGCGAAATTCCCCCGGCTCTACCGCCATTGCTAATAACTGCGTAGAATGCTGGAAGAAGGCTCTGAAATACACAGCTGCTGTCCTTACACAGGCAAGATCCCGCTAATGGGGATTCCACTAGCGAGTGGCAGACTTATGCGCTCAGGCACTCAGGCAGTGGCTGGATGCAGGGGTGGACATGGTTGGGGCACTTTTCAGAAGTGAGACGCTCATGGATCATGACAATTTTGTACAGGAAACGGGGGATCCCAATACCTTATATATGACGCATGCTGCACTACTGCACTATGTTAAAAAGCAATGGTCATCCAACAGGGCAGAACCTCCAACACATGAACTAGTTAAAGCTCTATATTTTATGGGACAAGGGAGCCACCTCATTAAATGGCTGTTCTTGAGTATCCGCATGCATGTGAGGTTACCCCTTTACGCTCTCCAGGTGCAGTGGGAGGTGGATATGGGAAGGGAGTTAACGGACACAGAATGGGCAGATATCTTTGAATACCCAAGGAAGATACCGCAAAATGCAAAGTTCAAATTCATACAATGCATAATTATACACAGAGCCTATCTGACCCCACACAGACTACAGAGGATGTATCCGTCCACTGCCCATCACTGCCCCATACGTAAGTTACTAGAGGCTGACCTGCTCCATATGCTCTGGGCATGCCCAGGACTAAGAGAGTTCTAGGGAAGGGTGACACAACTAATTGAGGAAGTTACCCATCTTACCATAGGGGGTGCAGCGTTGGAGTGTTTGCTGGGTCTCCGTAAACACAGATCAGCGCAAAAGGTCTAGTTGCGTTTCCTAGATTTGGCGTTATTTGTAGTAAAAAAGGCCCATCGCCATGCACTGGAAATCAGACAAAGCTCCTTCACTATATACCTGGCACAGTGAACTGGACAGGTGGGCGGGGGCAGACAGCGCAGCCTTGTGTAGGGAGGAGGCCAGGGGACTCCGCAAAAATCCAATATCATTAGAGTGGGACACAACACTGGAGGCCCTTAAAGGAAGAAACCCGGATGACATCAGCAATAAGCGGAAATTTGGTATAAGTGAGTAGGAATGACGTACTGTAATGGGGGTAGGACCCTTACACGACCTCAGGCTCTGTCTCAATCAGGATGTTAAAAAGGGATAGAAATGTGACTTTAGAGCTTACATAATCAGAGCCCAGGGTGTGGATGGGAACGGGGGGTGGGGGGGTGATGGGTCCAACCTTAAACTATTGTAATACATGTTGCTGATATAATTTCTTGGAATGAGTGGTTCCCAATCTGTGCGCTTCGGCGCCCTGGTGCGCTCCCAAAAATAACCAGGGGCGCCGTGACACAATACTTCAATATCCCCGGCTTGTGCAATTCCTTGCATTTTGGAAGCTCGCTATCTAAAATATGTTTTAGTAAAGGTAGATGAAACTCCCTCTTGTACCACTAGATGGCAGTGCAACATGTAAAATAGCACATTAACTTCTCCAGTTTGTCAGATATTAACCAGTTCACACAAACTATGAGCAATAAGGAAATATAAACATTTGCACAAAGGGAAGGCTGTTTAAATCATGTAACAAGTAACTGAGCCATTAGGTGAGTTTATTGGTTACCAATGTATGAAACTGATGAGGAAATATCTTATTCTTAGTTAGGAGGGGGGTCGGCGCACACTGCCTCACACACCAGCACTCAGTTTGCCACGATAGTTGTCTCCTCTTCATGAATGACTCGTGAGATCATTAGCTACGTGTGCATTTGGGAACCCTGTTGCTTTGAGAATTAATTTACAAGACTGGATTGCATCCTGGTCTGTGGTTTAAAGGGATTCACGTGAGACAATATCCTCAGCAGGAGTTCACTTGAAACTTGGCCTCCAAGTGCTTCCTGAAAACCTTCAAAAATAGCAGCAACTAGAAATATTTGCCCTTTGCTTTGTCAGAGTTTCTGACATTACTGCACTTTAAGGACACGCACACTTCTAATTATTCCTTCATATAGTAACCCACACTTTTTTTTAAAAGAAAGTGTGACCTGCAACAAGCAGCCCAGGCCATATATAGTGGGTCTTCTTACTAGTCCCACTTTTTCTTCTGTATGAAGATCGCTCAGTAACACAATTCCCAACTACCTGGCTCGTACATAGAATTAAATAGACATGGTAAAAGGCACTCCAGTGGAGATTCAAGGCGGGTGTTGCAGTGGTACCTGCCTCTCAAGCGGTACTTCAGGTGAAACTAAACAGGGTGCAGATCCTGTTAAGTCTCTAGTTTTAGCTTGTTAGCTGTCTTGCTTGGGTTCTGATGTAATTCCTGATCAGCCTCAGTCTACCTGCTGCTGACCTGGTCTAAAAGACTGTCTTCAAGCTTGCAGTCACCACAGGCTCACAGGTGAGTTTAAAACTACTAAAGCTATCAGTAGCTGGCAGCGCCATTTTGGGATAGCCGACTTGCTTCATTATATATTTTAATGTTGCTTGTATGATTTGTTTTACCATCACCAACTCGTACAAAGATTGGGACTTAAGCATTGTACAGATTCCTCTGTATGTACTTCCACTTGTCATGCTCCAGCAATCTACACCTCCATTCTTGAAACCTGGAAGTTGGTAAAAGTGTATGCTTTCTGATTGTTCTCCCAAAAACAATCTTATTTCTCCCCAACCTCTAAAGTCTGTAGTTTAGGTTTTACTTTAACAGCAGTCTTGTGCATTTCCTGTGTATATTCTCAATCTCAAGTGCTGCTGCTTATGACGTAAACTGCATAACTGTAGCCTTCTTTTTTTCACTAAATCCACCACTCCTTGTCACTCTGTCTAGTTTAACCCTTGGGTGGATTTATAGATCCAGTCTGTCATATTTTTCAATACCAAATCAACCGTTGCAGAGTTCTCAAATTATAAGACACATTAAAAGTGAGAACTATTTAACATACTTGACATCAACACAAGTGATATGAGAGAAATTATAAATATATGTAGAACACCAAAACTTTACTAATGTGGACAAATGGCTAATAGGATTAGTGGAGCAGCATTTATATATATCAAAAGTGACTCATTAACAACTAAAATGATTTGTAGGAGAGCACCCAATCATAGTGCCAAATTAAAAAAAAACACTTATAAAAAATATATATATTCTACATGCAAACACAGTGCTGGAGAGAATTCTTTCTGACTTTACCAAATCATTTTTTTTTAATTAAACAACTGTTACACTTTTGTTTTGTCACATCTATGATTATAATACTGTTTGATTTGGGGGTCTCTGGTTGGCACAGGTATGCACTTGTGACAGACAGGGACCCTCTCCTCTAGTCAGGGCAAGGGACTCACTCACTCCTTGGAATAACCCCTGCTCACTCTCTAGGTAGTGTGGCGCAAGCAGACAAGGCTAATCTTCAGGGCATTAGTTAGTTAATCATTTATGATCAGACACAGTAATCAAATGACCCACCACAAATGGACACCAGGCGTAGTTATGTATAAAAATACGTAGGCTTTATGTAAAAATATGTTTCTATGCAGGGTTAAATTACAAGACCATAATAACGATTTTAAAATGAGGTCACAGTACTTTTGTAGGCAAGAGTTCTTGAAAAATGCTTAGCTTTGAGTCCTGTGCGCTTCACGCTTGCTGTGTGACTCGTTCGTGGAAGTTCGTACTCTCAAAGTGAATTAATCAAATGTTGCGGACCCTGCGGTCCGATGCACAAAACAGACTCAGTTTGAGTCGCACAGTACCTTTGTTGGTGGTGTTCGTGATGCCCACATGCGGTTGTAGGCATAGGCGGGCCCGGGACGGGGTCGGCGGCTTTACAAAGGGAGTCCGGCTCGAGCGGGACTGCGGGGAGAGCAGGAGGGACGATCCGGGGCTTAGGCGTTCACAGTGCGAGGCGCACTTCTGTGGTGTGCGAGGCGTACTCCTTCAGTACGCGGTTGTAGATCGAGGCGTACCTTCGGCTGGGATGCTGGGATCCAAATGCAGGCAGGCGCAGCACAGGGCTCTCAGTACGCAGTGTACACAGAGGCTTACAGCGTGCGGCGCGGCACAGTGGGTGTCAAGGGTGTGGAGCGGGGTGATGGGTACGTCTTGAACGTACGCACCGTACGAGGCTCGAGGCAGCACTTGAAGTGAATTCCTGCGGGAGGAGTGAGATGCGCACAGCGCGCTCCAAGCGGGCGAGGTGAAAGGAGTGTGGGCGGCCCAGTGAAACGTGGAGAGAGCGGCTCGAACTCGAGCAGGGCTCTCAAAAGGCAGGGGTGGCGAGGCACCAGATGTCACGGCCCAAAGAGGGGGCGAGGCGCATTAAAGGTCACAGCTCCGGCGAGGGGGGAACACAGTAGACCAGCAGCAGACGGGCGAAAGCAGGATGAGCCCAATGGTCCCGGGACTCAGTTCAGGGGGCAAGCTCGCTTCCAAGCCCTTGGAGATCGTTTTGAAGCACAAGTTCTTTTGAGCAGAAATAAAGCAAGTCTTTTGTAGGTTCCTTCTCTCCTTTGGCAGCAAGGCAACCACTGCATGCCAGTCCCCAGGATAAGGACAGTCTTCCTCCTTCAGCTTTCCCGGTTCCTCCTCCTCAGGCAGAGATTTCTTCTTGGTTCAAAAGCAGGATCTGATTCCTTAGGAGCAGGGCTCTTACCTTTATACTCACAACCCTTTGCTCTTGCAGGCCAGGGGGGTCTTTGCCTAATCCAGTCCAGGCCCTGAGCACTTTGTTTTGCAGACTCTGGCTTCTCCTTTCAGTGAGCAGGGGAGGGACATCAGACGCTCCGTAGGAGGTGGAGCCAGCATTGTGATGACAAGTACAGTCCAGGAGTACTCTGTTGACAGTCTTCCCCTCTCTCTTTACAAGGTGCAGGGCAGAGACATCAGACGCTCCCCAGGGGGCGGAGCCAGCATTGAGGTGGCAGAGCACAGCCCTATTCAGAGTCGAGGGGCACTCCCCCATCCATCCTGGGGTAATACCTCTATTCACCACCTGTCATCCCCGGCCTTGTCACTCACAGAAACCAGACAGCAGATACACATCCTATCAGAGGCGGGCTGAAATGGTTAGGCAAGCAAATACTGACTTCCTAAAAGTAGTATTTGCAAACACAGGATATTAAAATAAACTTTACTAAAAGATGTATTTTATTATTCTGAGTTCAGGCATACTAAACTTGACTTTCTACCATGCTCTCTGAGTCTGTCAGGATTATAGAGTGTAATAATTCCAGCAGCCCATTCTGTCCTATGGAGAGCAGGTAGCCTTACAATTGTGAAAAACTAAAATGGCTGTAATTCACTATTAGGACATGCCGCCCACATCAGGGCTTGTCCTACCTTATACTTACAACGCACCCTGCCCTTGGGCCTACCATAGGGGTGACTCACATGAAGTAAAGGGAAGGTTTAGGGGCTGGCAAGTGGGTGCACTTGCCCAGCCAGCATGACAGTACCAGACTGCACGCAGGTTCTGCAATGGCAGACCTTAGACACATTTTACTAGGCCGCTTCTGTGAGTGGCACAACCGGTGCTGCAGGCCCACCAGCAGCATTTGTATTTACAAGCCCTTGCACTCCTGGTGCACTTTATTGGGGACTGACAGTAAACCAAATAAGCCAATCATGGAAACCAATCAATGTACATACTTTTCATAGGGAGCACTTGCACTGTGGCACTGATTGGCAGTGGCACAGTGCCCTGAGCAGCTAACACCAGCAAAACAAATGAGGCACATCAGCAAAAAAGTGGAAGGGAGACTCACCCCAAGGTGCCAGGTCTAACACGTGTCCCCTCCAGCTGAAATGTGGGGAGAACTACCCTAACCCAGGGAGTTCCACATCACTAAGGCGGAAAAATCTGGACAGACCGTCAGCATTGGCGTGATCTGTGCCAGGGCGATGTTCCACCGTGAAGTCCATACCCTGTAGGGAAATGGACCACCTCAACAGCTTTGGGTTCTCACCCCTCATTTGAATCAACCATCTGAGGGGTCTGTGGTCTGTCTGAACCCGGAAGTGAGACCCAAACAAGTAGGGTCTTAGCTTCTTCAGTGCCCAGACCACAGCAAATGCTTCTCGCTCAATTGCACTCCACCTCTGTTCCCGTGGGACTAACCTCCTACTGTTGAAGGCTACAGGTTGGTCCCAGCACTCCTCAGTCATCTGTGAGAGAACAGCCCCTACACCATGCTCTGAAGCGTCTGTTTGCACTAGGAATTCTTTGGAGAAGTCAGGGGCCAGGAGCACGGGCGCCGTGCACATGGCAGTCTTCAGGGGGTCAAAAGCTTTCTGACAGGTGTCAGTCCAGATCACTTTCCTGGGCTGCTTCTTAGAAGTCAGCTCTGTCAAGGGTGCAACAATGTTGCCATACCCCTTGACAAACCTCCTGTAGTACCCAGTGAGTCCTAGAAAGGCCCTCACCTCTGTCTGAGTCTTTGGGGGCTCCCAAGCCAGGATGGTTTCAATCTTGGGTTGGGGAGGCGCCACCTGGCCACTCCCCACTTGGTGTCCCAAGTACACCACGGAACCCTGCCCGATCTGGCACTTACTCGCCTTGATCGTGAGGCCTGCCTTGCGCAGGGCCATCAACACTTCCCAGAGGTGGCGCAGATGTTCTTCCCATGTGACACTGAACACTGCTATGTCATCCAGGTAGGCGGCACTGAATTCCTCCAGCCCAACCAACACCTGGTTGACCAACCTCTGGAAGGTGGCAGGGGCATTCTTTATCCCAATTGGCGTAACCCGGAACTGGAAATGCCCATCTGGTGTGGAGAATGCTGACCTCTCCTTGGCCCCATCAGTCAAGGCGATCTGTCAGTACCCAGACGTTAAGTCAAATGTGCTGAGGTACCGTGCAGCCCCTAACCGATCAATGAGCTCATCAGCTCTGGGGATGGGGTGTGCGTCAGTTTTAGTGACTGAATTGAGTCCTCTGTAGTCCACACAAAACCGGAGTTCGGGTGTGGCACCTGGCGCTGTAGCCTTCGGGACCAAGACCGCTGGGCTGGCCCAAGGACTGCTGGAGGACTCAATCACCCCAAGAGCAAGCATCTTTGAGACCTCCTCTTTGCTGCAGGCTCTGATCCTATCAGTCACCCTGTAAGCCTTGTGCTTCACAGGTGAACTATCCCCTGTATCCACATCATGGACGCACCAATCAGTGATACTAGGGACCAGGGAAAACAGGTCAGAGAACTGTCCCAGCAACTGGTGGCAGTCATTCTGTTGTTCAGGGGTCAGGGTGGGTGAGAGGTTAACTCCATCCACTAACCCATCTTGCTCTGTGGCTACCAGGAGGTCAGGAAGAGGCTCTGTCTCCTCCTCCATTCCATCATCTGTTGCCAAGAGCATGCCCACTTCGGACCTTTCCAAGTGGGGCTTAAGGTGGTTGACATGTAGGACCCTCAAGGGGTTCCTGGGAGACTGCAAGTCCACCAAGTAGGTGACAGGACTCTTGCGCGCCACAACCTCAAGGGGGCCTATCCACTTATCCTGAAGTGCACAAGGCTCCACTGGGGTCAAGACCCACACCTTCTGACCAGGCTGAAGATCAACCAGAGTGGCATTCTGGTCGTACTACCGCTTCATTTCCTCCTGGCTGGCTTCCAGGTTTGCCTCAGCAAGTTTCCTGAAATGCCTAGTCTGGTTCCTAAAGGCCAGCATGTAACTGTATACATTCTGGGGAGGTTTCCTGGGAGATTGCTCCCAGCCTTCTTTGACCAGACTTAGAGGGCCTCTCACTGGGTGGCCATACAGGAGCTCAGAGGGACTGAACCCTAGAGACTTCTGTGGCACCTCACGGTATGCAAAGAGAAGGCATGGTAAGAAGACGTCCCACTTGTGCCTCATGGGTTCCTCAAGACCCATAATCATGCCTTACAGGGTTCGGTTGAATCTCTCAACCAACCCATTTCCTTGGGGGTGGTAAGGTGTGGTGAATTTGTAGGTTACACCACTCTCTTGCCAAAGGGATTTCATATATTTGGATCTGAAATTGGTGCCCCTGTCAGACACCACCTCTAGAGGGAATCCCACTCTGGAGAAAATTCCCATCAGTGCCCGTCCCACCACGGGTCCGTCACTGTCCTGAGAGGGATGGCTTTACGGTACCGGGTGGCATGATCCACCAGGACAAGTATAAACCTGTTGCCCATGGCTGTCCTGGGGTCCAGTGGCCCCACAATGTCAATACCAACTCGCTGGAATGGGGTACTGACTACAGGGACTGGCTGGAGAGGAGCCTTTTGCTTCCTCCCACTCTTACCACTTGCCTGGCAAGTCTGGCAGGACCTACAGTGAGCATCTGAGTTCCTGTGCATTTGGGGCCAATAAAAGTGGGTGACAAGCCTTTCATAGGTCTTGTCCTGCCCCAAATGCCCTGGTAATGGCACATCGTAAGCCAGCCCCAGTAGGGAGGCTCTGCACTTCTGGGGTACCACCAGCGCACGGGCTGACCCAGGTTCAGCAACCTTAGGCTCTGAATACAGGAGGTCATTCTCCCAATAAATGAAATGTGATCCAGACTGATCACCATTGGCCTGGTCTGCAGCCTGCTGCCGCACACCCACGAGAGAAGGGCATTCTTTCTGCTCCCTGCAGAATTCCTCCCTGGAGGGACCTCCTTCCTGCTGCCAATGGCTCAGCTTAACTTACAAAATGATGCCTATGGTAATGCTTTTTGAAATATCTAATGTAGGACCGATACCATGAATTATCTATCCTTGTATTCATTCATCTAGTCACCATCTAAACAATTCAATAAATCCAACAAACAAAAGCTGGTTTGTATAACTTATTTTAGTAAACCATATCTTTTTTCATAAGGAAAATTAATTTTATCTTTTTCTGATTCTTTTTTACTTTTTTTTCATACATATATATACACATTTAACACATTTAACATGTATATTTGTACAATATCTACAATATCTACATACATAAAGACTGCTTCTATATATATCAATATGTGGACGTATTTCTACTTCCGCTGGTTAAAGAAATACCAGCTTACATTCGTGATACCATGGATTTGATATAGAAGGTAGAGGGATTAAACTTTAACCCGTGTGAACAGTTTCTCTCTACCTTTGATATCGAATCCCTTTACACTAACATACCCCAAGATGAGGCATTAAGTGAGATGGAGTTTGTCCTTGAATTACGAGATCGCCCCCATCAAGTACCAACTGAATTCATTATAACTTTGGCTCAATTGTGTTTGAAAAATAATTTCTTTAATTTCAAGGATAATCTGTTTCTTCAAATCTCTGGAGTTGCTATGGGGTGCAGTTTTTCACCTGAAATAGCTAATCTAGTGATGGCCCAGTTCGAACATAAATGGATATATAGCGACACCAACCCTTATAAATATCAATTGGAGTTTTGGTGTCGCTATATTGACGACATTTTTATGATTTGGAATGGTGATGCTGTACCGTTAACTGAGTTCCACAATTGGTTGAACTGCAGAACAAGCAAATTCAACTTTATAGTTTTAAGTGATCCAAATAAAATTAATTTTCTGGATGTGTATATCGAACACGAGGATGGTAAATTGATTGTAAGTCTGTATACGAAGCCTACAGACCGCAATAATTTATTACATTTTACAAGTAACCACCCACGTACACTTAAAGAAAATTTACCTTACGGTCAATTTCTCAGAGTAAGGAGGAATTGCAGTAATAAAGAAGACTACTTTCTCCATGCGAATAAACTAAAAGAAAAACGTATAAAGCGAGGCTATCCGAAAAGATTAGTCAAAGTAGCTCTCAAGAGAGCATGGCACACCCCTAGATAAACACTTTTAGTACCTAAAAATAAGGACAGAAATACTCCACTCACATGCGTGCTAACTTTTGACCCGCGGGCCAATAAGGTTAAGAAAATAATTCAAAAAAACAGGAAATTGTTAGAAGAGCTGGACATACCGAAACCACTCTTTGCATTTAAGAAAGGCCAGAATATTCGTAACCAACTAGTAAGAGCCAGAACTACTAAAAATGTGTCTCCCTCAGGGGACACTAGAGATCTTCTTGGATTACCTCCGGTGATTGGACATTTTAGATGTCACAACTGTGCGGCATGTGGCTCAACTAAAGATTCTAAAGAAATTGTGATAAATGGAACTATTCACACTCAAAGAGCATTTACTAACTGTAATTCTAAAAATACAATATACTGCATAAAGTGTCCATGTGACAAGTTTTTTTATTGGACAAACAATCCAGGCAGGTAAAACCCGTATTTTGCAACGCAAGTCAAGAATAAAATGCAAAACATCAGGGGCCCCTTTGGTAAGCCACTATCAAACACACAATCATTCAGAAAGAGATAGACAGTGGTCGGTTTTATGCATTATTACGAATGTGAGTAAAGGCGAGGCAGAACTCAAATTAAACCATCTAGAAGCTAGAATGATTGAGAAATATCAAAAATCTAAATTGGGCCTGAATGATAGAGATGAGATCTGGGCATTATTATCATGAAAATGTTTGTACCTGTTTCATTGATTACTGTGTTCCTAAAATTAGCTTGTGGATTGTTCTTGCATGAATCAATGGATATTTGAATATCAACTTGCCAGAATGTACGAGGTTGAGGCAACGCACTAGGTTATAAGGTTTATTATTATTTACACTCCTTTTCTTACTTTGTCTAGTCATATTATATCAATTTGCTTTTTGGCGCGCTTGATGTGCCCCCTTTTTATTTATAAACATAATGGAACTGCATGTCTTCCCATTCGTTTTTAATTGTGGAATGTTTAGGATAGTCCTTCCTTTGTAGTCCTTCTAGAACCTTTGGTTCCAGCGTAGGCCTAGTCCGCTCTCGCTGTTTTTTAATTATCCCCCGTTTATATTTAAGATCCAATATGACACCATGGGTAAACGCTGCGGTGTGTGTTTACATTACTCACGTAGGAAATAGTTTGCTTTGTAGTCCTTCTATATCTTTTGGTTCCAGCGTAGGCGTAGTCCGCTCTCGTTGTTGGTGAAATCAGTCCCCCTTCTATATCTATGATCCAAATTGGAGCCGTGGATAAACGCCGCGGTGTGTGTTTAATTTACATTGCACACGAATGAAGTTCACTTGAATACACGGATTTGGGAGCCGGTTGAGAAGTACGAGCAGCGCCGTGCACGGTTGCGGTGCGCTACTAGACCCTCCAGTAATTGGGGCCGGTTTGGGAAGGAATTCAGATACACGCGATATCTTCAAGGTGGGTTTTTCGCGTTTTATTTTGCATATGAGACACTGACTTAGTATCAGAGTTTACAGAGAGTGCTCTCTACTTTTTTCCAGATACTCCATGTTGGGGCCAATTATAAGCCCCCGTAATCGGGTAGGCTCAGGACCTACCAGCAGAATTTTGTAACTATCTGGACTGCATATATTTGCAGGTATTTACCGCTTGGGAATTGGTTGTCTGAACACGATAATAGAATAGAATTAAAGGTAGTTTCCTTTGATCTTTTCTTCACAAGGCATGTATCTGACCCTTTTTTGGTTTGTGAATAAGTATAATCTTCTTTTTCGGTTTCATTTTTTTCCCTTTCACTTGGGATCTTTTTCTGCACTCTGTGTGGTGGTACCCATATAGTTACGTTGCCAATATACCTTCAGGGATCTTTCACGTCTATATTAGGATGGTCATTTGAAAATTTGGTGTACTATATCGTGACAATGAAGTCTTAACAGTGTATATATGTCAATATGATTTATTTGTATTTTTTAGGAAAATATTTTGTTGCCCAAAGTCCTGAAGAGGCCTGAATCTATTATAGGCTGAAACGCATCGACTGTTTTCTATACAGGCACCACCATAAAATGTTGAATTGAATTAAAAAGACTTGATGAGAGCCTTAAGTAAAAAGGAAGTATAAAGGATTTTACCTTCCCAGTCTCAATTAGAATTGGATGTGGTGACCAAGATAAAGGAATAAGGTCTTATAATTAAGTGCCATAAATTTCCTTGTTTGAATAATTGGGCATTAGAACCACGAAAACGGTTCAGGAGAAAGTTTCTTTGCTCCTTTGTGTTTGTCTTTATGTATGTAGATATTGTAGATATTGTACAAATATACATGTTAAATGTGTTAAATGTGTATATATATGTATGAAAAAAAGTAAAAAAAGAATCAGAAAAAGAGAAAATTAATTTTCCCTATGAAAAAAGATATGGTTTACTAAAATAAGTTATACAAACCAGCTTTTGTTTGTTGGATTTATTGAATTGTTTAGATGGTGACTAGATGAATGGATACAAAGTATGCTTTGAGATTAATTCAAGGAGTAATTTAAAAAACCGAGCATATATAATTCATGGTATCGATCCTACATTAGATATTTCAGAGAGCATTACCATAGGCATCATTTTGTAAGTTTAGTTTAATTTCCCAGATGCCTTCGTGGTTTAATGGGTCCCTCCTGTGATAATTGGTCATGGGTCAGCTCAGGCAGGTCCCCCAGTTCAGCTATCTGTTCCCCGGTAGGCTCCAGGGCATCCCCCTCAAGGTCTGCTTCCTCCTGGGCCGTGGGAACTTCAGGGTCCGGTTTCCCGCGCCTCCTGCGCCCTCCCTCTAAGGCCGGTTCCTGGGCCTCTCCCTCAGGCTCCAGGACCTCTTGAACACCCCTACTGACTGCCATTGACCTGGTGGTCACGCACGCCCAGTCAGGTAAACCCACCATCCTCCGGTGAGTTGTCTTCTCCACCTTTTCCCAAGGGGAGCTCTCCAAATCATTCCCTAGCAAACGGTCTACAGGCATGGAAGTTCTCACAGCAACCTGAAGAGTACCAGAGACCCCCCCACTCAAAGGGAACCTGAGCCATTGGACACTGGCTCTCAGAGTTGTCAGCGTTGACAACCCGGCAGTATGCATGGGGTACAACTTGCTCTTGAGACACCAGGTGCTGCAGGACGGCAGTCACACTGGCTCCTGTGTCTCTAAGAGCCTCTGCCTTTTTTCCATTGATGGTCACCACCTGACCATATTTCTTAGTGTTGGAAAGCAGGTAGTTCTCCGGGACCATCTCACTGTCTCCTAAAGAGACTAGGGTCATCTAAACAGGGTCCAGACCCACCTTGGACTTCTACCTCCTCCCCAAAGGTCACACTAGCCATCTGCCGGGGTGTAGCACCAGTGGGTGCTGGTTTACCAAACAGGCGACACTTGAGATCATTGGCAAAATTACCCAGTTCACCACAATTGTAACACTTTATGGGCCCTCTATGAACAGGGGTACCTGTCGGGCCCCCGGTCTGTTTCTGGGGTGGGGAAGGCTGAGAACCTTTCCCTTGGTTCCCTTGGGGACTACTTTGGGGCCTCTTCTGAAACTCCCTCTGTTTACCCTTATCCCCCCCACTCTTCTGCTGGGGACCCTGCCCACCCTTGGCTGAGTCTCCCACTTGACCCTTGTGGACCCTGGTGCTGAGCCAGCGGTCCGCCTCCTCAGCAAGCTTCCTAGGGTTAGTCAGCCTGCTATCAATCAGGTGCTGGCGTAGCTCAGGAAAACAATTACTAGACAAGGGCTCCCATGCCATTAAATCAAGAAGCCCTTGAAAATCATTCACTTTGCTACCCTTCACCCAACCATCCAGTGCTCTGCAAAAAAAAGTTACATACTTAACATAGGTACCCCCAGGAATCTTTGTGCACCCCCTGAACCTCTGTCTATATAACTCAGGAGTTAACCCATACCTGGTCATCAAAGCTTCCTTCATGTGGGGAAAGGAGTTATAAACTTCAGAGGGTAAATCTAGCAGTATGTCCCGCCCCTCACTAAGGAACCTCCCCCCACAACCCCGCTCCCCAATGTCTCTCAGGGACCCGGTGGGAGGACATGGCTACCTCATAGGCCTTGAACCACTGCCCTATGTCATCATTTTTAAAATACTCCTTCACCACATCTTTTGGCATGTACACCCTTGACTCTACCTGCACTGGCTTTGTACTGCCACCAGAGGGATTAGGTACTCTCAGATCCATCTCCCTCATTTTCATCTCATGCTCCATCTGAATTTTCCTTTCTTCCAGTGCCATCTTTGTACTCTCCAGCTCCAGTTGCCCATTGATTTTCAATCTTGCCAACTCCATTTCGTGTGCCCTGGCTTCCTTCCTGTCTGCCAGCTCCTCTGGTGACAAGACTCTGCCAAGATCAACAATGCTTTCCGGTGGTTCTACTTCCACCGCATTCTCTGGTGCCCTTGATTCCTTCCAGGCCCTCAGCGCCTTTATGAGCTGGGCCTTAACTTTACATCCTGATTGGGAGATTCTGAACTTTGCGCAGAAGCCTTTGAACTGCTCCATCTTGTAACTCTCAAGTCCTTCTTCTCCCCAATCTATGTCATCTACTCCTGGGATCACAGAGGCTGCCCTATCCGCAGGGAGTGAACCAGGCATGATTTCTTAAAAACTAAAGTGGAGCTTTCTCAGCAAAATAAAATACTAAAATCCATAAGTCTGTGGCTGCGTTATAGGTCTGCACTCATTACGTGGTGATCAATAATTACTGTATATGTATCATAAATGCAAATTCGCAATCCTCACCGCTGCCTCCAATGTTAGATTTGGGGGTCTCTGGTTGGCATAGGTATGCACTTGTGACAAACAGGGACCCTCTCCTCTAGTCAGGGCAAGGGACTCACTCCTTGTAATAACCCCTGCTCACCCTCAAGGTAGTGTGGCACGAGCAGACAAGGCTAATCTTCAGGGCGTTAGTTAGTTAAGCATTTATGATCAGACACAGTAATCAAATGACCCACCACAAATGGACACCAGGCGTAGTTATGTATACAAATACGTAGGCTTTATGTAAAAATATGTTTCTATGCAGGGTAAAATTACAAGACCATAATAACGATTTTAAAATGAGGTCACAGTACTTTTGTAGGCAAGAGTTCTTGAAGAATGCTTAGCTTCGAGTCCTGTGCGCTTCGCGCTTGCTGTATGACTCGTTCGTGGAAGTTCGTACTCTCAAAGTGAATTAATCAAACGTTGCGGACCCTGCGGTCCGATGCGCTAAACAGGCTAAGTTTGAGTCGCACAGCACCTTGGTTGGTGGTGTTCGTGACGCCCAGATGTGGTTGTAGGCGAAGGTGGGCCCGGGACGTGGTCGGCGGCTTTCCACAGGGAGTCCGGCTCGAGCGGGACTGCGGGGAGAGTGGGGCGGACGATCCGGGGCTTAGGCGTTCGCAGTGCGGGGCGCACTTCTGTGGCATGCGAGGCGTACTCCTTCAGTACGCGGTTGTAGATCAAGGCGTACCTTCGGGTCGGCTGGGGTGCTGTGATCCAAATGTGGGCAGGCGCGGCACAGGGCTCTCAGTACGTGGCGTACAGAGAGGCTTACAGCGTGCGGGAGGAGTGCGATGCACACAGCGCGCTCCAAGCGGGCGAGGTGAACGGAGTGCGGGCGGCCCAGTGAAGCGTGGAGAGAGCGGCTCGGACTCGAGCGGGGCTCTCACAAGGCAGGGGCAGCCAGGCACCAGACGTCACGGCCCAAGGAGGAGGCGAGGCGCATTAAAGGTCACAGCTCAGGCGAGGGGGGAACACAATAGACCAGCAGCAGACGGGCGAAGGCAGGATGAGCCCAATGGTCCCGGGGCTCAGTTCAGGGGGCAAGCTCGCTTCCAAGCCCTTGGAGATCGTTTTGAAGCACAAGTTCTTTTGAGCAGAAATAAAGCAAGTCTTTTGTAGGTTCCTTCTCTCCTTTGGCAGCAAGGCAACCACTGCAGGCCAGTCCCCAGGATAAGGACAGTCTTCCTCCTTCAGCTTTCCCGGTTCCTCCTCCTCAGGCAGAGATTTCATCTTGGTTCAAAAGCAGGATATGATTTCTTAGGAGCAGGGCTCCTACCTTTATACTCAAAATCCTTTGTTCTTGCAGGCCAGGGGGGCCTTTGCCTAATCCAGTCCAGGCCCTGAGCACTTTGTTTTGCACACACTGGCTTCTCCTTTCAGTGAGCAGGGCAGGGACATCAGATGCTCCGCAGGAGGTGGAGCCAGCATTGTGGTGACAAGTACAGTCCAGGAGTACTCTGTTGACAGTCTTCCCCTCTCTCTTTACAAGGTGCAGGGCAGAGACATCAGACGCTCCCCAGGGGGCGGAGCCAGCATTGAGGTGGCAGAGCACAGCCCTATTCAGAGTCAAGGGGCACTCCCCCACCCATCCTGGTGTAATCCCTCTATTCACCACCTGTCATCCCCAGCCTTGTCACTCACAGAAACCAGACAGCAGATACACATCCTAGCAGAGGTGGGCTGAAATGGTTAGGCAAGCAAATACTA
Source organism: Lissotriton helveticus (assembly GCF_964261635.1). Classification (NCBI taxonomy): domain Eukaryota; kingdom Metazoa; phylum Chordata; class Amphibia; order Caudata; family Salamandridae; genus Lissotriton; species Lissotriton helveticus. The sequence goes on from NC_136067.1 coordinate 1,029,305,525, forward strand.
ACTTTCTAAAAGTAGTATTTGCAAACACAGGATATTAAAATAAACTTTACTAAAAGATGTCTTTTATTATTCTGAGTTCAGGCATACTGAACTTGACTTTCTAGCATGCTCTCTGAGTCTGTTAGGATTATAGAGTGTAATAATTCCAGCAGCCCATTCTGTCCTATGGAGAGCAGGTAGCCTTACAATAGTGGAAAACGAAAATGGCTGTAGTTCACTATTAGGACATGCCACACACATCAGGCCTTGTCCTACCTTATACTTACAATGCACCCTGCCCTTGGGCCTACCATAGGGGTGACTCACATGAAGTAAAGGGAAGGTTTAGGGGCTGGCAAGTGGGTGCACTTGCCCAGCCAGCATGACAGTACCAGACTGCACGCAGGTTCTGCAATGGCAGACCTTAGACACATTTTACTAGGCCGCTTCTGTGGGTGGCACAACCGGTGCTGCAGGCCCACCAGCAGCATTTGTATTTACAAGCCCTTGCACTCCTGGTGCACTTTACTAGGGACTGACAGTGAACCAAATAAGCCACTCATGGAAACCAATCAATGTACATACTTTTCATAGGGAGCACTTGCACTGTGGCACTGATTGGCAGTGGCACAGTGCCCTGAGCAGCTAACACCAGCAAAACACATGAGGCACATCAGCAAAAAAGTGGAAGGGAGACTCACGCCAAAGTGCCAGGTCTAACAAATACCTCCATCAGCTTCATGCCAATTATTTTCAGGGAATAAAATGGAAAAACTCCAGAGGCCAGGCTTACATTCCCCCATCCGGGCAAAAACGTAACATAATGGGGAGCCGCGGTCAACGGGCAATAGTTCAAGGGAGTCGCAGGTGGAAAAAGTTTGGGAACCACTGATGTATACTATATTTGGGGTCTCGACTTGGGATTGACCGAAAAAGTGATCCTGTCATATGTATGTAGAACCCAGATGTATAATGTTGGAGAGTATTGAAAATAGAAAAACCCAATACAGTATGGTTTATTTTTTTTTAAACGATGAGGACTTGGTCTGCATCTTCAGGGAAAATACTGGAAGAATTGAAAGTCACCTGCAGACAGTTAAGGAGCACCTTCCTCTCACACCTCATATTAGCATCCCCTCCCCGGTTCATGATTGCTTGACCCTCATTTCTCTCAGCCACACCCCCCAAAAAAATGCATCATAGAGCACATTCAAAAATTTGGATGAAAGCACCATTCTCAAAATATTAGCAGCATTAAAATCGTCAAATCCCACTAGCAACCCCCCTACCAGTGTCTGTCTTCAAGGAGGTCAAATTGTCCCTACTCCCTCTCTGGACCAAGATAGTGAAAGCTTCACTTCTCCAAGGATCGATCCCTGACTGCCTTAAAGTTGGGCAGGTTATCCCTAATTTGAAAAAAAACAAAAGCAGATCACGCAGATACAAACAATTTCCAGCCAGTATCTAATAAGACAACACTGGTGAATCACCTTGAGAAATGTGCCCATCTTCAATTATGCAACCACATCGAACAATTCAGCCTCCTAGATCAATTTCAATCCAGTGTCCGTCAAGGCCGCAGTACCGAATCAGAGCTCACTCATATAGTTGATGATACCCTAAAAAGTATGGATCAGAGCGAATCCTGCCTCCTCATCCTCTCATCAGTCATTGATACAGTCAAACATGACGCCCTCTTAGACCTACTCGAATGTAGGATGGTTTTACCAGGTTCTATTTTAAACTGGTTCACTCCCTTTCTCCACAACATAAGCCAAAGAATAAAGACAGTACGTCCCTATACAACTCTACACTGGTAACTCTAGGGGTTCCACAGGGGTCTTCACTCTCAATCACTCTCTTTATCTTGTTCATGGAACCCTTAACTGACCTGTTTAATTAATCTAATGTCCACTATCACATGCACGCTGACAAAAGAAAAGGGCAAGAATGTGCTGTATCTACACATTCCTGTCCTTTCTTCTGGAACACAAACTGCAGCCAAGCGCCAACGCAGGCACCATGGTGCAAGGGTGTCTGTGTTGTTGGCATGGTTGTTTTTGTGCAAGAAGGGGCACCTTCCTGCACAAAAACAATCATAGGGAGTGTTGTCCTTGTTCTATGTGTGCTGCAGAATGCAGCACAAGTTCAAAGAGGTAATAAATGAGGAGAAATGTAGGCATTTCTTCAAATTATGCCTGCTTTGGGAAGGCATTAGTTTTGGCGCTGCCCCAGATTTACGCTATGTGGCAAATCTGGGGCAGTGTCAAAAACCATGGGTGTTGCACGGGAACACCCGCAACAACACCCATTAAATGGCCCTTACACACAGACTAAGGTATTGCCTTACTCCATATTTACAAGGCCATGAACAGCCATGCAGGGTGGCTTTACATGGCCTTGTAAATATGGGCCGGCACACTGCCACTCTGGGCATCACAAAAGTGAAGCTCCAGTGGCATAAATGTGCCACAGGGGCATTGTAAATATGCCCCTAGGTATAAAAAATAACCTCACCACCTCAAATTAAATACTTTCAAAACAGAATTCCTCCTCTTTGCTCAAACCATATACCCCTGGACTTTGAAGAATCTAACAAACAGCTTTTAACTGCTTTCCACACATCATAGATTCAACAAGACCTCTGGGAATAACAAGAACCTGAACACACAGGAGCACATCAGCTTTATTACCAAAGAAGTGTACTTCCACATGAATATCTTAAGAAAAAACCAACATGTCCTTTCCCTATAAGGACTTTAAGAGAGCTGTAAAAACACTAGTGATTACCAGGTTGGACTATGGAAGTACAACCCTCTGCGGTCTTCCCAGTTGTAAGCTAATGCCTTGAAGGGGCCCTCCTAACTCTGCTGCCAGACTCATCACAGGCTCTAAAAAACAATCACATCACTTCTGATCTAAAATGTTTAAACTGGTTCCTATATAAGGCAAGGATTCACTTACAAATTACTTGCATGACCCACAAAGCCATACACTTCAACACCCCGAGATACCTTGCACAAAAATTGGAACTATCGGTAGTAGTAGAGCTTCCAAGGGCACTAGCACCCTAATGCTGAAATCACCGAATTCCATAAAAAGAAAGCATATAACTGAGCCTTCTCAGGCATTGATGCAAAGATATGGAATGCCCTACCTCCTGAAATCAGACAGAAGCCCTCAACTGGGTCATTCAAAACAAAAGTTAAAGTGATACTGATGAACACATTTCTGCCATAGAATCACCGATCTCCACTCCTGTACGCTATGGGCCTGTTTACAACTTCGGCTGAGTTGTGCTGGCTCTCCACCAGCTTGGCTGCACCAAAGCAGTGCAGAGACCGCCTGCATAATTGCATTTTCTTTTTGCCTTTCCCAAGGCGGTGCCCTGAAAAAGGTCACCACAATAGGAATGGCAAAAATGTTCCAGCACAGCATGGACTGTTAAGTCCATGCCATGCTGGAACTGGGGGTGCAAGTAGACAGGGGGGCACATGTTGTGCCCCCCTGAATGCATTCCCATGTTGGGGGAATGGGGGCCCTGTAGGGCCCCCTTTGTTCTCCACCTCTAGCCTTTTCATGGCAGGCACACCGCCATGAAAAGGCTGGTGGTGGAGGAACTCGTAATATGCTTGGCGGGACTGCGCCCGTCCCACTCACCATTTTACGTTGCTCCTCCACCATGGCACTGCCATAGAACTGCAGTTCCCTGGCACAGGTGGCAGTCCACCGTCGGTATGACGGTGAAAGTCGTAATACGGCAGACGATGGACCGCACTACTGTGCCACCGTGAGTGCAGTGGTCTGTAGACGGCCACACTTGTAATCAGGTCCTATGTGTCCCCTTATTCCTGCACGCATGCTTATACCTTGATTCTGGATTTTTGTTGGTCTCTTTTGAGTCTTCTATCATAATGCGTTTTGTCCTTGATAAGGATTTTGTTCTTTATGCTCCCTATCTCATAAAACACTGTCAAGCATTCTGATACCCGCAAGGGTCATGTTTGCACTATATAAAACTTTATAAATAAAAAATATTGGCTTGTTGGAAGACAACTGGGCCTGAGCTGATCAATGGTCATCAGAAACTACAGATGCTCCAGGTGAAAATTTGCATTGTTCAATATGTGGGGAGCCAGTGTAGAGTCATGAGGGCTGTGGTAATGTGGTCTCAGGGTTTGCAGTATAGTTGCAGTCAGGCCACTAAGTTTGGATCCCACTATAATTTACATAGGAGAGATTTGGCATTCCTGCATAGTGTCTGTTGGGATAATCTTGGCATGAGAGAACAAGAGCTGCTGTGGCTTGGATCGAGGTGGGAATTCTGGGAAAGGCAATAATTGTTTTAGGATTTTCGTACAAGATTGCACATAGGCATTAATTTAGAGGTTGCAGAGTAAGGTGAGGTGTAAGGCTCATAGAAGTAGGTTCTGCACCTAAATATGATGGCCAGTCTGGGATATTTTTTAGAAGTGGCAGTTTCCACATGTAGAAACTACTGTGTTATTCGGGTTGCATTTAATATATTTACTGTAACAGGTGAGCAAAAGCCCTGTTGTTTTGAATAGGGTTGTGCATGAAATGAGAAAGGCTAACATTTTCTAGGGTACAAGCTAGAATTTGCATCATCCACGAGTGAGATAGGGCTTGGGGGGGCAAAGGGTGGGCCAGGTTTCCTCTAGTATGGGAGCAGAGGGTGAAGGGGGACGAGTGGCCAGTGCTACATGGAATCCCAAGCAGAGAGTCCCCCCTGCACGATAAGCAGGCAAGAGGCGGCTAGGCACACGTATGTGGAGCCTATACAATCTTTTTTTTTCTTTTTTTTATTGTTCAAATCATAGCATATAGATCAAATTTAATCACTTAAACAAAAAAATCACTAAAACAATCAAATACAAAATTAAATTCCACAATATAGAAATGAATTATATTCAAACAGTTATCACCATATGATCGAGCATGGGACCCCAAATCTGAATCCCCAATTTTTTCCACTTCCATGATTTTAAACAGTACAGACTATATTCCAAATTAAAAATATTGTAGAACTTCGCTCGCCACATCTCAAACGATGGGATAACAGGTTGGAGACATACTGAAGCAACACATAATCGTGCTACTGCAACTGCTATAAATACTGAGGGCATCATTAGGATGGCAGGAGGACTTTGTCCGCCCGCCATCCTGACTTGAAAAGGGACCGCCTGCCGTATGTGTCCCGTGGCAGGCGCATCCTGCATTGTTAACATTGCGGCGGGCAGTGCTCTCAGCAGCACCCAGCTCAATGCCAAAAATGGATGTTGTGGATATGCATACACAACGTGGCAGGCACCAATCGGTGCCTGCCATGTTGTGCATGCACATGCAGGGGGGTACCATAGGTACCCCCCATGTGCCCCTCCCACCCCCCAACATCCTGGGGGACCGCAGCAGGCCCCCAACCTCGAAATCCACATGCCTTTCCCTGGCTGGTCGCCACCACAGAAAGGCTGCCCCCGCCTGCATCCTGATATGGATGGTGGTGTCTAGCAAACAATGCCACCATATTAAACCCTTTTCAACCCCCTCAACTTGTTGACCGGGCGGAAAAGCGGCAGACAGTCTTCCCGTCCGCCGCGGTACCCCCACCATACTAATATGGCGGGGGAAATGGGTGGCGGGCGGGCTAGGATGTAGGGCAGATCGCCACCGCCATGCAGGCGGTGGTGATCCGGCGTATATATCCTAATGGGCCCCTAAGTATCTAAATGGATAACAAACTTGGCCTGTTTTAATAGCCTATACAATCTAAATCTAAAATAAATCCCCCATCTTCGCCTAAAAGCTGACACAAATGCGGGAAAAGAGCTTGCCAAGAAAATTTCCTTAGAGAATTGTGGTTCAAAAAAATATGCCCAAACTTGTTTGGGACTGGACAACCTGGGAAGTCAGCTTAAAATCATATCACAATCCTGTGCTGCAGCCATTGAGAAAATCACCTTTTTGGAGAGGAAAATTTACAGCATTTCCATAACCAAGGAGGAGCTTATGGAAAAATGGTCTCCCTGTATAAACAAGGGAGGCTTAAAGCGAACAGAAAGCAAGTGAGGGAGCAACAGATCAAATACAGCAACACCTACAAGATGTGTAAATGAGATGACTGCAAGCCCCCAGATGCAGCATGTGCTCCACGGCCTATATTGCGGCAGATGAACCAGGCATCTGCAGGTCCATGGCTTACTCCTAATAGGAATCTGAAGGCTAAAAGCAGCCCCACCCGAAATGAGGTGAAGGGTATTCAACCACATAATTCCCCAGAGTGTACACCCTATATAATTGTTTTAGAGAACGTACCCAAGCTATATCAAGTGCAAAACGAGTCACATCCATCTTTTATGTAAGGAAAGATTCTGATTTGTCTAGTAACTTGTCTAACGAAATCATCACTACAAGAAGAGTCTCATGGTTTGGTCCATTCCCAAAGACATCACAAGGAGTCTGCATAGTTATTAACTTTAGAAACGCAGGTTCAGTTGATGCTTTATTGAGATGTCTTCATAACATATCTTCCCCCCTCAGAGGGTATTAGAGCTCAACCCTTAGGGTCTTCTACCATCCAAGATTGCTTATGCCACCAGCTTTCCAAGCAGGAAACATGCAATCAGGCCACAGGTTGGATAAAGGAATATCCCAATACCAACCAAACCACCCCTATTCTTCCAACATATTTGAGATACTGTCTGCACTGGGAAACCAAGACTGACATCTAAAAGTACAATCAGAAGAAGTTACACCTACCCTAAAACTCAAAACTATATCCACACCCATCCAAGATGCAATGAATCCCGGGGTTATTCAGGCAAAGACTTTAAGTATTATCTCATGGAATGTGACAGGTTTGCGTACCAAGTTAGAAAATCCAAATTGGAGAACACTGGTGGAAGAATATACTATAATCCGTTGTCAAGAGACCTGGCTCAAGGATCCACCTTACACTGATGGGTATGCCTCTTATTTGGTTCCAGCCACCCCTTCTATGTCAGGCTGGGTAAAAGGAGGTCTTAACACCTTTATTTCTGTATCACTAGAATACATAAGGACACAAGAACTTATCTCAACAGCCTATTATCATTTGATGTTAATAACTCTCCCAAAGCCCTTTGATCTATTGCTGATTCATGTTTATTATGATATAATTGATGACACAGTAACTAAGGTCATCGATGGGCTGGAGGATGCTATAAATGAAATACAGCATGGTCATGGGAAAGTACTCCAAATTATCTGGGCAGGAGATTTACAAGATGTACACCTCTGTGTGCTCAATGTGTCGGCGGTATGTGGTATATGTCATGAAGCTGATCAGTCCCTTACACATTTTAAGTATACTCCTTATGGGGAGTCCTTAAATAGAGTAGTTATAGCCAGAGAGCTGATATTTGTACAGGAGTGCGACCCAACTAGGGATCTGCACATCCCAACTTATGTGGGGCAACGTTCATATTCGAAATTAGACAATATATTAATTACTGAAGATCTTTTACCGCTCTCTAAAGGGTGTAAAGTGCTGATTAGATGTTTAAGTGATCATAACCCTATATCATTATCCCTAGATATAATTCTGGGGAAACAGCCAAGAACAAAGCAACAATATAAGGTCCACACCAGAAATAGGTGTATAATCATCAAATTGGTTAATATTGGTAAGGAGGGCTTTATGAGAGAGCTCATGATAAATAAGCGTGAGCAAATCAAGGTAGCCCTAAAATATTATGCTGATCCGGAGGAGATTATACATGATTTCACCTCTTCAAATAAACTAGATTAACAAAATGCCCCAGGAAAACAACCGAAACCCCGAGATGGTTTATCAGTGCCTGTTCCGCGGCTCATAGATCATTAAAGTACACTCTAAGTTTATGCCCGAGGAATGGAGAGGGAGTAGTCAAGGTTAGAAAATCCTAGAAAAAAAATTAACGCAAAAAGGAAGCTGGAGAGGGAGGAGCTACGCTAGCAACCAAGATGGCCGCTTAGGCTCCCGGCTCCGCCGACCTCCGTATCCTGCCAGAAGATCCTGTCAATAATCCTGATTTAACGCCCGACCCCCGTGTAGATGAACCGCTGCTGACTCCGACGGTACAATTCCAAAGATTTTATTCGTTTGGGTGACGGAGCTGCGTCGTGTGGAAGTTTGCGGCCTAATCCAGCAGGAGAGCCGGGGCCTCGAGTTTTGCTCTGCCCGTGTCGTAGTTGAACAACATCGGCCTTGGTAGCCAGTCAGGGTCCGGTCTACCGTAGTGGAGGATTTTTCTTTGCCCGATCTCGACGGTGCTCATTTTGCCTGATCCACATCGAGGGAGGAGTGACGTGGCACGCCAGTAACCGGGGGTGGAGGTCCCTGACCCCCGGACCCGGTGTGACTCGGCCGGGTTTCGGTGTGTCGGGGTCTACGCTCGAGCTGCATATTGTTGCCGCAGGATCCCGTCAGCCCCCTCCGATGCCGTCCGTTCCCCCGGGGAAGCCGGCTCCTCGGGGGCAGTGCACATGATCGTTGCTGAGCGTGGAGAGATGGATCGGATGGAGAGTGAGCCGTCGCTGAAGACCATAATGGCAGCCATCGGGGCATTTCATATCTATGTGAATGCCCTGCTTCACAATGTGATGACGGGCTTATCGGCTATGGAATACGTGGAACCGGACCCTGCTACATCACAGGTGTTATCACAAGCTGCGATTTCGACTGCGACCATCTTGATTCTGGACGAGGACCCCGTGGGACAAGACGAGCAGCAACCCATGGTCGGTCTCTTGGAAAATCCCGAACCCAGTGTTTTGCACGTATCGACCTGCTTACCATCATTGCTAACTTTGGGAAAACCGATTTGCGCACCCTCCCTGGAGAATTCTTTGGGTGACTGTCCCTGGACTTCTGTTTCATCCTCTCCCTCTTTAGTGATTTTACGATCTTGGACACAACCATATTGGGACTGTCCATCCGTGAGGGAATGTTCCTACGCTGCTGAAGTTCTTGGCCATTTGCTGACTCTGAATTGTATTGGATTGCATTTATTCAGACTATTTTTTCACCTTGATTCTCCTGCTGAAGTGATGGGAGGGGTTCGCACAAAGGTTCGGAAGGGCCAGGGTTGAAAATGATCGACTGTTGTTGGTATTACGGCCCTAATGGATGTGGAATTCGTGGCTGTTTGTTTCGCGGAAGGTTGGGCGGTGTGTCATGGCTCCCCCTAATTTCAATTTCTTTGGGACTATAGATATTCTTGACTTGTTTCATAGGGGCCGATGGTTTCTGGCAGGGGGAAAGGGGACCGGGAGCCTATAGGGAAATGCCCTCCCCCACAGTCTCTCTCTTTTCTTCTTTTAGAACTTAGGGGCTCATTAGGATCGCGGATTTCCCGCATCCTCCGGGCCGGCGGAAGCCTCCGCCGGCCCGAAGAATGCGGGAAAACCGCCGCCAATGCTTTAAAGACCCACCGCCAAATTAGGATGGCTGGTGGGTCTTTGAATCTGTCCACCGCTTTTCCGCCGCGGTCGCCTTCCGACCGCGGCGGAAAAGCATTAACATGGCTGGCGGTGTCTATCAGACACCGCCAGCCATATTATGATGGAGTAGAAAGTATGCTTTTCCACGGCGGCTTTTCTGCCGTGGAAAAGCATACGGACCTTCACTTCGGGGGCCTGTTGCGGGTGCCTGGGTGAAGGGGGGGTGGGGGGTGCACATATGGTACCCCCCTGCATTTGCGTGAACAAAGCGGCAGGCACCGCACGATGCCTGCCGCTTTGTGCACGCAAATGCCGTGCATGCATTTTTACCATTGCGGCGGGTGCAGCTTGAAGCTGCACCCGCCGCAATGTTAAAAATAGAGGATGTGACCGCCACCCTGGCGGTCACATCCTAATCTGCATGGAGGGACCGCCGCTGCACCTGCGGACGGTCCCTCCTACTCTATGGTGGCGGACGGACTAAGGTCCGTCCGCCATCATAATCGGCCCCTTAGTTAGTTGGGGCGACAGGCACAATGCTTGGGGGGTTAGGCGATAGCCGTTGCAGGGGTGCAGGGTGGGGGGATGGGTTTATTGTTTTCTTTTTGTTATCGCTCATATGGTTTTTCCTTTTTTTCGATCTCCTTTTTTTAGTTTTTCTTTACACTAAATATTGTCGAAATATCCTGATTTTGTGTTTTTACATTCTAATATCTGACTGTCATGAATCTTTGCATTTATGGTTTTATGGGTGGGAAGGTCTTGAGAGTCTGCATTTAAACTGTTTATCGATTGTACTGTTGCAAGTCGTATTTCGAATTCATTAGCGCAGGCATCTCAGGGATTCCTTTGTTGCTCCACGTCTATCCTGTTATTATTCCCTGTTCACCCATCTATTCTGCATGTATCCATGGCACCGGATATGTCTATTTCTTTTTTCTTCTCTTAAAATAATAAAAAGATTAATAAAAAAAAAGGAAGCTGGAATTAAGAGAAAAGGCTTGGGAAGATTTAAAAATTGCATGTAAGGCAAGAGATCCCGGAACATTCTGGCATGTTTTAAATTCCGCAACTTTTTGGGGGATGAATCGACTAAGCTAGAGACAATTATACCAGCCGCAGATTGGGTAAATAATTTTTAGAAAATATTCTGTCACACCCCTCAGATTTCTAACTTGGACTCAGTCGCCCCTCTTGATACGAGTACAGCCCTGGCTCAGAGCCACTCAATCCAGGTAGAAGACGTTGCTTTAGCTATAGCGAGAATTCACTCTGCGAAAGCTCGGGCCCCATTAGGTACTACTGGACCTCTAAAAGCATTTTTAACAATTCTGTGCCTGGATAATAACTAATGTCATAAGAAGTGGAATAGTAGGACCCCTAGTCAACGACTGGCAGGAAGCTATTATCGTGCCGATTTTCAAAAAGGGGGATAAGAGCCAACCACACTGTTACTGCCCCATCTCCCTCCTTGACAGTACAGTGAAGATTCTGGGTAGGGTCATTCTGGCCAAACTGGAATAAGGGGCTACAGAGTCCCAAGCATTGTCATTTTGTCAGATTTCAGCTTGGGTCTGTCCAGGTTTAGAACAGCAAAACAGACCCTAAACTCTCTTCAATAATCCAAAAATATACAAAGATGAAAAAAAGACTGTGTTTAACTAGCCTTTATGGATTTAACATGCGCCTTTAACACAGTGGTTTACAACAAGGGCTGGTGATGGACAGAGTCTCTGAATTAAGCAGAGTACTCTCACCCAGTCAAGAGATCAGGGCTAGATCCAACACCGTTTTTTAGCTCATTGCACCATCCCAGTTTCAGAACCTGGCTGTATGCAAATTAGTCTGTCCCTGGCCCAGTGCATCATGGGAACAGGGCAGACCAGACTACAAAAGCCAATTCTTACACTGGGAAGGAAACAAGCTTCCGGGGACCGGTTTCTGCCATTTCAGGCGTCTTCGGCCCGGCTTGCTTGAATCCTGATGGTGCAATGAGCAAGGGACTCACATCTGAGTATACCCTTCCACGCTTAGGGTGGACAAAATAATTTACAACAAGGGGTGGTGATGGACCGGTCCCCGGTAGCTTGTCTCCTTTCTGGTGAAGAATTGGCTTGGTAGTTTGGTCTGCCCTGTTCCCATGATGCACTGGGCCAGGGACAGACTAATTTGCATATAGCCAGGTTCTGAGCTGGGATGGGGCTGTGAGCTAAATAACGGTGATGGATCAAGCCCTGATCTTTGGACTGGGTAAGAGTGGTCTGCTTAATTCAGACACTCTGTTCATCACCACCCCCTTTTCTGAATCGGTTTTGGCCACTATAGGTGTGGCAGGGTATACTCAGACATGAGTCCCTTGCTCACTGCTCCATCAGGATTCAAGCAAGCCGGGCCGAAGAGGCTGAAATGCCAGAAACCGGTCCCCGGTAGCTTGTCTCCTTTCTGGTGAAGAATTGGCTTGGTAGTTTGGTCTGCCCTGTTCCCATGATGCACTGGGCCAGGGACAGACTAATTTGCATATAGCCAGGTTCTGAGCTGGGATGGGGCTGTGAGCTAAATAACGGTGATGGATCAAGCCCTGATCTTTGGACTGGGTAAGAGTGGTCTGCTTAATTCAGACACTCTGTTCATCACCACCCCTTTTCTGAATCGTTTTTGGCCACTATAGGTGTGGCAGGGTATACTCAGACATGAGTCCCTTGCTCACTGCTCCATCAGGATTCAAGCAAGCCGGGCCGAAGAGGCTGAAATGCCAGAAACCGGTCCCCGGTAGCTTGTCTCCTTTCTGGTGAAGAATTGGCTTGGTAGTTTGGTCTGCCCTGTTCCCATGATGCACTGGGCCAGGGACAGACTAATTTGCATATAGCCAGGTTCTGAGCTGGGATGGGGCTGTGAGCTAAATAACGGTGATGGATCAAGCCCTGATCTTTGGACTGGGTAAGAGTGGTCTGCTTAATTCAGACACTCTGTTCATCACCACCCCCTTTTCTGAATCGTTTTTGGCCACTATAGGTGTGGCAGGGTATACTCAGACATGAGTCCCTTGCTCACTGCTCCATCAGGATTCAAGCAAGCCGGGCCGAAGAGGCTGAAATGCCAGAAACCGGTCCCCGGTAGCTTGTCTCCTTTCTGGTGAAGAATTGGCTTGGTAGTTTGGTCTGCCCTGTTCCCATGATGCACTGGGCCAGGGACAGACTAATTTGCATATAGCCAGGTTCTGAGCTGGGATGGGGCTGTGAGCTAAATAACGGTGATGGATCAAGCCCTGATCTTTGGACTGGGTAAGAGTGGTCTGCTTAATTCAGACACTCTGTTCATCACCACCCCCTTTTCTGAATCGTTTTTGGCCACTATAGGTGTGGCAGGGTATACTCAGACATGAGTCCCTTGCTCACTGCTCCATCAGGATTCAAGCAAGCCGGGCCGAAGAGGCTGAAATGCCAGAAACCGGTCCCCGGTAGCTTGTCTCCTCTCTGGTGAAGAATTGGCTTGGTAGTTTGGTCTGCCCTGTTCCCATGATGCACTGGGCCAGGGACAGACTAATTTGCATATAGCCAGGTTCTGAGCTGGGATGGGGCTGTGAGCTAAATAACGGTGATGGATCAAGCCCTGATCTTTGGACTGGGTAAGAGTGGTCTGCTTAATTCAGACACTCTGTTCATCACCACCCCCTTTTCTGAATCGTTTTTGGCCACTATAGGTGTGGCAGGGTATACTCAGACATGAGTCCCTTGCTCACTGCTCCATCAGGATTCAAGCAAGCCGGGCCGAAGAGGCTGAAATGCCAGAAACCGGTCCCCGGTAGCTTGTCTCCTTTCTGGTGAAGAATTGGCTTGGTAGTTTGGTCTGCCCTGTTCCCATGATGCACTGGGCCAGGGACAGACTAATTTGCATATAGCCAGGTTCTGAGCTGGGATGGGGCTGTGAGCTAAATAACGGTGATGGATCAAGCCCTGATCTTTGGACTGGGTAAGAGTGGTCTGCTTAATTCAGACACTCTGTTCATCACCACCCCCTTTTCTGAATCGTTTTTGGCCACTATAGGTGTGGCAGGGTATACTCAGACATGAGTCCCTTGCTCACTGCTCCATCAGGATTCAAGCAAGCCGGGCCGAAGAGGCTGAAATGCCAGAAACCGGTCCCCGGTAGCTTGTCTCCTTTCTGGTGAAGAATTGGCTTGGTAGTTTGGTCTGCCCTGTTCCCATGATGCACTGGGCCAGGGACAGACTAATTTGCATATAGCCAGGTTCTGAGCTGGGATGGGGCTGTGAGCTAAATAACGGTGATGGATCAAGCCCTGATCTTTGGACTGGGTAAGAGTGGTCTGCTTAATTCAGACACTCTGTTCATCACCACCCCCTTTTCTGAATCGTTTTTGGCCACTATAGGTGTGGCAGGGTATACTCAGACATGAGTCCCTTGCTCACTGCTCCATCAGGATTCAAGCAAGCCGGGCCGAAGAGGCTGAAATGCCAGAAACCGGTCCCCGGTAGCTTGTCTCCTTTCTGGTGAAGAATTGGCTTGGTAGTTTGGTCTGCCCTGTTCCCATGATGCACTGGGCCATGGACAGACTAATTTGCATATAGCCAGGTTCTGAGCTGGGATGGGGCTGTGAGCTAAATAACGGTGATGGATCAAGCCCTGATCTTTGGACTGGGTAAGAGTGGTCTGCTTAATTCAGACACTCTGTTCATCACCACCCCCTTTTCTGAATCGTTTTTGGCCACTATAGGTGTGGCAGGGTATACTCAGACATGAGTCCCTTGCTCACTGCTCCATCAGGATTCAAGCAAGCCGGGCCGAAGAGGCTGAAATGCCAGAAACCGGTCCCCGGTAGCTTGTCTCCTTTCTGGTGAAGAATTGGCTTGGTAGTTTGGTCTGCCCTGTTCCCATGACGCACTGGGCCAGGGACAGACTAATTTGCATATAGCCAGGTTCTGAGCTGGGATGGGGCTGTGAGCTAAATAACGGTGATGGATCAAGCCCTGATCTTTGGACTGGGTAAGAGTGGTCTGTTTAATTCAGACACTCTGTTCATCACCACCCCCTTTTCTGAATCGTTTAACACAGTGGATCGCTCCAAATTATGGGCACTCATGCCAAAATGGAGATTGGAAGAACCATTATTATGCTCCTCACTAGGCTCCCCAGCTAGACACAAGTGAGAGTCTGTTATAATAGGAATGGTGAACTAACAGAAGAATTTCCCTCCACTGTTGGGGTAAGACAGGGGTGTACGTTGGCACCATTCCTCTTCTTACTTAATATTAATGGGTTGGGTGAGTATTTGTGTAAGAAGGGGGAGGATATTCTGAGGGCCAACTCAAGTCAAATGCCAGTTCTCCTATATGCGGACGATGCTGTTCTCATAGTGAGAACAGCAAATGGACTCCAGTCTCTCCTTGATGCTTTTAATTCATTTATGACTGATCTAGGACTCAAAACCAATCACAGCAAATAATTTGTTATGAATTGTGGCACAAAAAAGCTAAGACAAGGAAGTTTATGTTAGGAGGGGAAGAAATTAGGGGAAAAATCCACTTTTAGTACTTGGGTGTGCCTTTTGATATGGATTTTATTTGAAGGTTTTTACTGAGTATTAGAGCAACACAATTTCAAGGGTCTACAGAAGCTGTTTTTAGATTCTCTAAAAGAATAGGGCATGAGTCAACTAAGGAATTGCTTCATGTGTTTAGAAGTAAATGTATGTCTGTTGTTTCTTTTGGTGCTGGTGTCTGGGGATATATAAACTGCAAAATGATGCAAAAAGTAGAAAACAAATTTATTAGGAGATTGTTGGCAGTGCCGCAATGTACCTCTGTATCATTCTGTCATAAGGAAGTTGGGCTGGGTTACTTAGAAATATATTTATATAATTACAACCTTTACTGTTGTGGGCAAGAATCAGAAAAAACCCAGAAGCCCAATTTTGCAGAGAAGTACTGAGAGACTGCATACATCCAGATAACTGCCTAGAAATTCCCTGGCTCAAGCATATAAAATCTACCTTTTTAAAGATGGGCACTCCTGAGTATTTCTCTAACCCAGATACCCTTATTAATGTTTCACACAAAGAATCAATACACTTTTTAATCATTATTCTCAGACACACATTCCTGGTGATATATCCCTCTTGAACAGGTAGAGTTATACCACCAACCC
Organism: Lissotriton helveticus; assembly: GCF_964261635.1. Lineage (NCBI taxonomy): Eukaryota > Metazoa > Chordata > Amphibia > Caudata > Salamandridae > Lissotriton > Lissotriton helveticus. The sequence continues at coordinate 1,029,321,146 of NC_136067.1, forward strand.
CAAGCACAGCCTGCACTTTATTTACAGTTAAGTCTATATGAGAGGCAAACATTTTTGCTGCCCAGGGTACGTCTTTTTTTTATTTATTTTTTTTGTTCAATATTTTATTAGTTTCCAAAAAGGCATATAAATATTAAATACAATAAAAAAGTGATGAAAAGAAATGCAAAAGCATGGATGTAACTATGTCATGTACAGTTCTAATGAATAATTTCATAAATGTGTTACAAAAGAGAAACAATATTCGAGGAACCATAATAAAAAATCAGATGTATCACTTTGATAAGAATTGATTAAGGAAAAAGAGAAAAGAAGAAAGAAGAATAAGAAAAGTAGGAATAAGGAAGGCAAAAAAAGGAGAGTGAGGGGGAAGGGGAGGCAAGGGGGAGGGAGGAGGGATCTTCTGCAGCACTACAAAAAGAAAGAAAAAAAGAAATCAAAGAGACGACACAAAGGGAAATTGTTTAACCAACCCCTTTGATGCCAAGTCCATGTATTCATCCAAAGTTCTCCAAACACCACTAGAGATAGAAGGGGTGAGATGACCCTGTTCTACAGAGGTATGTGCTCCTCGTAAAAAAGATACCCAAGCCCACCATGTATGATAAGAAATGGAACTAAATGATTTCCATTCCGTAAGGACAATCTTCACTGCAATTGTTAATAACAGATCTAATAACTGCATGTCCACAGATTCCAATGGTAATGGAATGGGTGATGCCCATGGATCGAACAGAATTATGATAAAAGAGAGCTGAAATTGAATCTTAAATATTAACATAAGATGTTTATGAACCAAATCCCAAAAAGGCTGGAGTGGGGAACACTCAAAAAACATATGAGGATAGGTACCCACAGCTAAGCCACAACTCCAACAAAGATCATCATCTTTAAGATTAAGCGAATGTAAGCGCACTGGAGTCCAGTGTAGTAAATTGAGAGAAAAAATGTAGATTGAATTAAAGAAGGGGCAATCTTATGGTGAAGAGAAAGTCTCCCAATCAACTGGCAAGTGTCTGAGGAGATATGATTAGTAAGATCATGGTCAAAATGATGTGACCATTTCTGTTGAGTAACGGTAGTTAGCACAGGTGGATTGGAAGATAAAAATGTATAGATCTTAGAAGCCACATGCCCAGATCTGAGCCACATTAGCAAAAGAGAAACAGTAGGAGAAACTGGATCAAGGCGTACCTTAGTGAGAGCAACTTAGATTTTTAAAATAGTATAAAAGTCTAAATTAGTAAGAGAAAACCGCTGAGCTAAGAAATAAAAAGATAATGGATCATTATTAGAGTCATAAAGATGATGAACCAATGTAATTCCTTTATTAGCCCAATATGTAAATACATTGGAATCAATATCAATTTTAATTTTGGAGTTGCGCCAAAGAGAGGACCACCTAGATTTATGTATAGGAGTAGACACTTTCCTATCAATAGTTTTAACCTCTGCAATGGTGTCCAAAATAATAGCTCGAGAAACAGGAATAGACAAAGTAGACGTAGTCAAGAAAGAGGAGGGGGGCAAAGGAAAAGATAGTTCTTGCTCAATCAAGACCCAGGACAGTGTATGACGAGGATCTGAAGAGAACCACAAAGCCCCTTGTGAGGCTAGGAAAGCAACCTGATATCTATCCCAAACAGGAAAATTACATCCACCCATATCATAGGGTTTCCTCAGAGATTTATAAGTTATTCTGGCCCTCTTATCACTCCAGAGGAACTTAGAAGTGAGGGTATCTAAGTCGTGAAAAAAAGAGGAAGATAGCCGAATAGGAAGCATAGATGACACAAAATTGATAATAGGCGTTATCATCATTTTTAAGGTTTGAAGACATCCCCACCATGAAATATATTTAGGAGACCACGCATCCAAAAGTTGACGAATCTTGAGCAAGGTTTGAGCTTCATTAAAAGCAACTGTGTCATATAAAGTACTGCGAAACCATATTCCTAAATATTTAATCTGCTTTGATTGCCATTTAAAGCCAGCATTCCCCATATGGGCTGGAAAACAATAAGCATTAAGAGGGGACATCTCTGTTTTGTCTATATTAAGAGTATACCCCAAGGCACTAGAAAAACGATTAATAGTATCAGAAATAGCTGGAATAGCTGTAGCTATGTCATCAGAAAAAATAAGAACATCATCTGCATAGGCAGCTGTTTTGATACAATGTGAGCCAAATTGACAACCTTTAATATCTGGATTAAGAAAAATTAGCCGAAGAAGCAGGTCAATAGATAATTAAAACAAAAGAGGGGACAGAGGGCACCCTTGTCTAGTGCCTTGACAAAGATTAAAGTAAGAGGATGTAGCACCATCAACTCTAATATTTGCCTTAGGATGTGCATATAAAGACATTACCATTTTAATAAAGGAATCACCAGGATTGTGCGCACAAAGAACAGCATGTAAAAAAGGCCAGGAGACCTTATCAAAAGCCTTCTCGGTATCGAGGGCAAGAGCTGCCGCCGGAAGAGTTGATAGTTTTGCTTTCCCTATGATATGACAAAAGGTGCGGATATTATCTCTAGCCAAACAACCTTTAACAAAACCAGTCTGTGATGGATGAATAAGGAGCGGAATATAAGATTCCAAACATTTGGCCAAAATCTTGGTAAAAATTTTCGCTTCCATGTTAAGAAGAGATATCGGACGGAAATTCTTAGGGTCCGAATGATCCTTACCTTCTTTCGGAATTACCACAATTGTGGCTTCCGCTGCTGAGCCCGAAACCGCACCCGATGAGATAAAAGTATCAAAGGCGAGGAACCACAGAAGGGAGAAAAGTCTTGTAGAACATGATGGGAAACCCATCAGGCCCCGGAGCCTTCCCACGAGTGGATTTAATAGCATGGGTGATCTCCCAGATGTAATCAGACTACCCAATTTTACACAATCAGCATCTGAAACAGTCTGAATAGGGATTGTTTTTAAAAATTTCTGACAGTGGTCAAACGAAGATTGGTTATGAGGAGTATATAATTTACTATAATAGTCACGAAAGACCTTAATAATGTCCTTAGTATGACATTGTTTGGTACCAGAACTATCAGTAATACAAGATATCTAAGATGATTTAATATTGGACTCCTGAAACTTTAATGTTGCTGCCAAAATCTTACCTGCCCGGTTTTTTAAAAGTAACCGTTTAGACTTCTGAGCTTGGACCCGAACGTGAGCTCTTTTAGTGACAATAGTATTGTAGGAATGTTTCAAGTTCTTAATAGTTTGTAATAGTTGTGTATCCTTAGATTGTCGATAGAGAGATTCTTGTGTTTTAATATTATCTGCTAAATCAGCAAGATCCTTCCTAATATCAGCATTCCTCTTCTCCATTCGCTTAATAATTTGTCCTCTAAGCCTACACTTAAAGGCATCCCATAAGGTCACCGGGGAGCCAACCGAGTTCTCATTCTCAGAGAAAAAAGTATCAATTTCCTCATTTAGTGCCTCAACTTGAGTATGATCATGCAAAATTTCCGAATTTAACCTCCAAGTACGAGGTTCTTTCTTATCCGCAAGATTGAGGAGAGAAAAAGAGACCGCAGCATGATCAGAGACAAGAATCGGATGAATGAGTGGAGACGACGAAAACTGTAACAGGGCTGAGTGGACTAAAAGATAATCAATACGGGAGAAACTAGAATAAGGAGAAGAAAAAAAAGTAAAATCACTACCAGTAGGGTTATGCAGTCGCCACAAATCATGGAGATTAGCGGAGGAACACATATTAGTCATCTGTTTGTGAGCTCTAGGAGGACGGAATTTAAACGCTGAGTTTCTATCTAAAATAGGATCCATTGGGAGATTAAAGTCCCCCCCGACAATCAAATTACCTCTATGAGGAACATCTGATAGTTTCTTAGTAATAGAACGCCAAAAAGATGGGTCATCACTAGTGGGTACATAGATATTCAAAACATAAAGATCAAGAGAACCATTAGACAGTCGGGTCAGCAACCACCTACCTTCTGAATCATGTTCCGCAGTAACCACAGACAACCCTGAATTTTTAGAAATCAATGTTACCACTCCATTCTTCTTACCAAAAGCATCAGAGCACGCAACATCAAGGACCCACTCTTTCCTCAAAAGTAAGGCTTCTTTGTATGAGATTTTCGTTTCTTGCAATAGCAATATGTCAGCAGAGAGATGTTTACCATAATCTAAATTTTTTGCCCTTTTCACCGGATGATTCAAACCACGCACATTAAGTGATAAAACATTCAAAACCAGCATAAAAAAAGACAAAATACGCACAAGTAACTGATAATAGAAAAGACATTCCCAAAAAAGTAATTACAAAACAGTAAAAATGAAACAAAATCAAGGACACCACAAAAGTTAAGCACCAGCAGGAGATCCAAGGAAAGAAAGGAGAAGGGAGAAGAGGAAAAAGAGAAATAGAAAAAAAGAGAAAAGAAACCCACCAGGGGAGGTCTATTGGAGACCAAATCCATACGAGGGGGGAACATGGAGAGGCAAACAAAAAGGCCAACAAGGGAAATAGATAGAGAAAGCCATTACCCCATATGCTAAAGAAAATACCGGGGAAGAGCTAAAAGAGTTGATAAGAGCGAATTGCGAATACAATGCAGAAACACATTATATGAACTGTAATAATAAAAAGAGAAAAGAGAAGAACAAATCTGATGAATTCAGGAGGTATCAAGCAATGGGAAAAACCACAGGATAAATGCGTAAAACAAACATTAGCAGATTCATAATGTAGAACATCAAAGATGGTGTCATAAATCAATTATAGCATGGAAAGTCAGTAAATATAAACTTTTCAAAACATCATGAAAACCTTAAACTTATTAATTCATTTCTCACAGATCTAACACAATTAACAAGACATAAAAAGTTTATTTTATCAATATAGTAAACCAAAACAACCAACGAATAAAAACAATAAACGCAGAACCAAAGCAACAAAGTAAAATAGACGGAAAAAAGAAACAGATATTATATGTACGAAATAGTTAAAAGAGAAGACCAATAATGTAAAAAACACTATACGCACGTAAATACATTAACAAGCAGGAACAACAAAATGAAAGAACTAACTCAAAAGCATCGAGCCACAGTGAAGATACCACAACAGACTACAGACAACAAGTATGTCAAAAAGGAAAAGCCGAAGAAACTCTATACAGAACCTACAAAAATAGCAATAATACACAACCATCACATTATAATACATTCACAGGAACAGAAAAAGGAATGAAACACCAAAAGTAGAAAACATATTGACAGGGTCTCAGAGGGAGAAAAAAGAGATAATAAACAAAGCGGAAAACGAAACACAACTTAGCAGGAGAAAACAAATAAAAAACAGAACCTGGAGGTAAAAAAAGGTTAGAACATGACAGCCAAAAAGCCCATCATATAACAGCATCATAGGAAGAAGAATAAAGACCGTAGTAGTGGCAAACTTCAAATCTTACGAAATAAGCAGGTTACAAAAAATAAACCTGTCAGAGAAAATTTAAGAACCAGAGGGTCCAGGAGAAGGTGAAGAATCCATCTGGGACTCCATCTGATTATCTAGGGAGGTCGAAAGATCGGAGGGCTCATAGAAGATCTGAGTACGACCTCTAAAAGTTATGCGGAATCTTGAAGGACCCGCAAAGGAGAACGGATTGTTGATGTCAAGTACTCTTCGTCGTAGATTAAGAAAACCTTTCCCTCTGATAACAGTGTCTCCAGCAAAGTCCTGGGAAATAGCAATCTTGTGACCCTCCCAAGTGACCGACTTGATCTTCCTCATCTGAGCTAGAATTTGCTCAGAGTGCTGATGACGCAAAGGTTTAAAAATCACAGTTCTAGGATGAGGTGAAGATTTAGGCCGGAATGTAGGAACACGTTGCGCACGTTCAATTTCAAAATCTTTCTGAAAGGAAATCTGTAGGACAGAAGGAATCCATTGGTATAAAAAGTCAATCAGTGATGGAGCCGACTTTTCCGCGTCCTCGGGCAGACCAAAAATACGTAAATTGCTCCTGCGATTTTGATCTTCCTGTTCCGTAAGATCTCTCCTCAACGCAGATATGGAGCGTTCCAATTGTTGCATTGATTTAGAGTGCTGTTGCGCAGTATCCTCCACACCACTTATCCGTGATTCCGCAGCAGAAACACGAAGAGATAAGGCCATAAAGTCATTTCTGATTGCTGCCACTTCAACTTGGAGTAAGTCAGTGTTAGTTTTGGTCAATTGCGCAATATCATGAACAGCGTTTAGACGAGATAAAATAGTGTCCAGAGTAACGCCTGTATCTTTCGGAGTTAACTCCGGAGTAGGAGACCTTTGCTTGGATCTCTTAAGGTTACCTTTCGAGTCCTTGAGCTTGGGAGAAAGGCCCATGTTATCAGCCATTGAAGAAAACCAGGTAAAAATTCAATAGACCACACACTTTGAATAAAAGTCGTTGAAAGAAGGCCAGACACTTCGTACGATCAGAAAAGCACCCTGGAATACAATATTGAGTACAGTATAGGGTCAAGCACTCATTGAGCTACAAAACCGAACTCAATATACTAAGATGACACCATTTTGAGGAGCAGGTTGTGCATAAAAGACATCTCAGTGACACAGTATCACATCCTCAGGTAAAGGATCAGATGCGCAAAACATTCTCAGTAACCAGGCAACCATTAAGTGAATGTGCAAGGAAAATGCAGCTGAAGAAGAGATAAACTGCACCAAGAAGCGTTGAAAATGCACATATATACATTACTTGGCTGTAGGTTCCATTTTACTCGTAGTTAGGCGTCTGAAATGAAAAAAATCTCCTTTAAGTAGCCATTGGCGCAAATTGTAGCATATACAGCCTCTTCAATGACTGTCCTCCACAGAAATATCATGTGAGGCACTGCAAGGGGTGAGAGAACGCGAGCGCCGCCACCGGGAAACAAAATGGCAGCCACTCACGAAGATGCTGAGGAGAAGGACGTCGCGAGTAAAATATCCTTAACCGGAGCCGCGGGAGCAGCGACAATGCAACAGGCTGCTCACCGCATGTTCCGACGTCTGTAGCGCCGGCTTCAGAGATGCTCCCTCGCCTATGGGGGTTGGAAACTTCCTTGTCAGCCTCCGAAGCCCCGGAGCTCAAGTGCGATCCGCCATTCCTTAGCGGCGCGCAAGCCACGCCCCTGTGCCCAGGTTACGTCTTAAAACAACACATTTCCTGCCAGCTTTTCTTACCCAAGGCACGTGGTTCTCCTTACATGCCCCGTCCTTGCGCTGGTTCTACCTATCAAAGTGCTTGGCACTTTATTTTATTTTGCACATTTTATACTCCTCATAGAAGGCAATTCCTCCGTCCGATATTGTTAGCACTGAAAATCAGGAATCACGAGATAGATCTGGCTTATTCACCATCCCTAGACAATGGGGATATGATATATGATGTTTTCAAATTATATTTTAACAGCATATAGAATACGTAGTAAATACAAAATCTGTATTGGACGTAATAAATTGTATTTTATGCACACTTTTATGGCTCAAATAGAGCCGAATAAAGTAATTTGACTGACTGACTGACTGACTGGGTTGGGACAATTAAGGCAATGGGTGTCAGAAAATCCACCATATAACCAGTGAATTTGCCATTTGTGCCTTTTTAAGCAGAGAGGCACTTTTTACACTCTGATAAATGGTGCAGATGTCCGGATTGGTGTCACTACAACGCGGTTTTTTACAACGCATTCCGTTACATCGGAATTTTTACAACGCAGGATCCATTACATCGGATGCCATTACAACGCATGGCATTACATAGCAGATGCTATTACAACGCATGGCATTACATCGTAAGTATAGGTAAGTATATCTTTTTTAAAAAAAATGTAATTAAGTTAATTTAATTAATTTAATTTAATTAATTTAATTAAAATACATTTTAAAATAGTAATTAATTTAATTTAATAAATTTAAATCTATTTATTTAATTTAATTTTAATAAAAATTGTAATTAATTTTAATTAATTAATATAATGAAATTAATTTAATTTAAATATTTTTAAACATTATAATTAAAATAAATTAATTAAAATATTTAATTTAATTTAATTAATTTAATTAAAAAATGTAATTAATATAATATAATTAATTTAATTTAATAAATATATTTTAATTAATTTATAAATGGTAAATATAATTTAATTAGCCCTAAGCACAAACCCAACCCTGAACCCTAAAACACCCCTGTACCCCAAAACCCAAACCCTACCCTGAAACCTAAAAACACCCCTGTACCCCAAAACCCAAACCCTACCCTGAAACCTAAAAACACCCCTGTACCCCAAAACCCAAACCCTACCCTGAAACCTAAAAACACCCCTGTACACCTGTACTTATTTTAAAAATTATTTTATTTAATATAATAAATAATAATTTAATAATATTAAAAAACATAAATAAATATATTTAATTATAATTAATATTAATAAAATTAAAAAAATTAAATACTTACCTATACTTACGATGTAATGCCATGCGTTGTAATAGCATCTGCTATGTAATGCCATGCGTTGTAATGGCATCCGATGTAATGGATCCTGCGTTGTAAAAGTTCCGTTGTAAAAGCCTCCCGTTGTAAAAGTTGCGATGTAACGGTGCATCACCCAGATGTCCTGCTGTTAGCAACTGCCCCAGCTTTTCACACCCCTCCACCAAGATGCAGAGGTAACTCCGGCAAATATTGTGAAAGGTAAACCATCCTAACTGGAAGGGATAATCCACCGCAGAAATGGTGCCAGACATTCATGAAAAGGTATGTATAGTGTCCTTTACATACAGAAAAGTGGCTGTATTTGCTTGTGTCAACCTTGGTGTAGTGGGTCTGTAAGTATTTGTGGACCTGGGAATGAATCTATGTGTATGGAGTTCTTTGTGTTCATTGTGTAGAGGATGTGTAGATTGCATGTATGTGCATGCATGTTTTCCCTTGGTTTCTTTTCATTTTGGGCGCACATGTGTGTATGAGGAGGATTTGTCTGTCTGCGGATCTGCTTGAGGAGTCTGACGATAGCATTTGGTCCGTATAGAAAGTTACATAGAACATATATATGCATTTATTTGATAGCATAAGCAACATTTCAACCGGAAAATTGTTCATAGCAGTTTTACATAGCAACGAAGATGGTACATATATCTATAAGGATGGGTCATTGACAGAGTTTAGATAAAATACGCTATTGTATGGGTGGAATGTACCAGTCAATGAAATGGGGTGGGTTCTGTGTGAATTTACAGGGGCCAGCGTTTTGGAGAAAGTTGGTTTACTTAAACATTTCAGTTATTCTATCTCAAATGTGAAATGCTGGACAGGGGTGTAACAAATGCAATATTATCTCTAAAATATATACAACTCTTTTCACTGCATATGATGTTACATTCTCTCTTGAAACTTTTCTTACCTGTGTCATTTTATGTTCCAGAATCTGCGTCGTCGTATTTCTAGTGACATCACTTTTTTCTAACAAAACCTGTGTTTTCAGAAAGTCTCTGTCAAACTGCCGTAACATGTTCATTTGATCTCTTTTTGTCAAACCGGCCAAGTACAGGGGAACAAAAGTGTACTCCCCTTGGTCATCCTGAAGGCAGGTTCTTCTATTCTTGACAGGCTTGAATTTGATCAGCTTGACTTCCGGTGGCTCCAGTTCTTCCATGTTGCATAATGAGGGGACTACAGCTGGGCCACTTTCTGTGATAGTTTTGGATTCCTGTCTCTTGTATGATGACCTGTTAAAAGGTGTGCTTATTGGGGTGTTAGGGCCAACAGTTGGCCATTTGGGGCCAAAGGAGCTGGCGTTAGATGACTTAGCTCTGGAGCTTCCAGGAATTATGCTTGTCTTGATGGTGAAGTCAGACCAAGCATCCTTCATCCTTTGGATTTGACCATCTGTAAAATTCTGACTATCTAGTGTTGGGTATGGTTTTGACTTATGAGGTGTTTTCCAGCTTTCCCAGTAAGACTTCCGTGCGAATGCTTCAGGTTTATAAAGATGATTATGGTTCAAGTGCCCAAGTGTATAATCTTTTGCGTCAGCCTTATTAGCATTTTCCATGCCATCCAAAATTAGCTTCAAGGGTACTTGCTTCCTGTACTTGTGCTCTTGCATGTTAAAATGTATTGACTTTGGCGAGTATTACCTTAAGTTGAGAAACAACGTGTTCGAATTGACACTTGATTCACATCAGAATCTATAAAGACAAGAGATATACAGATCAATCTTAATTCAACAATAGACATCGATGACTATCATACAATATTTAAGGTAAAATCAAGATTTCATCGAGGTGTGTGTGCATACATGTTTGCGTTCATGGTGATCACACAAAGAGAAGGCATCAAAGTGAAGACCTAAAACATGAAACCGCAAAGGTGAGATTTGGCTGGTTCAAATTTACCTTGTGTAAATAGAAACTATTTGTACTTGGCCCAAAGGGGGGTCAGGTAAAAGTGGAGCAGGAAATTAGATCTATTATGGTACTGTGAAACTCCAATCAGCACGGTGTAGAATTGTACAGAAGTAAACAACTCTAAAATAAATGGAACCGTGAAAAATAATGATCTTTTATCCTAATGCCATACTTAGGGATTCAATTGTACACTCAAGAGGAGTTGTATGTGGATTGCTTTTGAGCTGTTGCCTTCACACATTTGAGGTGGTCAGAAATCAACATCCATTGTGCATCAAATCATTCCAACTCAGATGAAAAAAGTAACAGCCAGAAGAGAAGGATGAAAACTTACATGGCGGCGGCTAGGGAAAATATACATCACCTCCAGGAGAAACAAGCATTTTATTCAGAAAGCTGGAGTGCTGGTGACAAAATATAGTGTATCACTCTAAAATAAGACACAGATGGGAATTCTGATCTTCATAGATTCAATGATCACAAGTACTAAACCAGTGTATAAACTTTAAAGTGGGTGGATTTGCATCAGTTAGAGGAGACACGATGTTCAGTAACCCCACATCATCAGAAGCAGTACAACAAAGAAAGGCTCTGTCAACCCTAAGGGATGACTTTGTTTTTTTCATCTGATCTAGATTTCCTGATCACCAATAGAGGTATCAACATCAGCAGCCTCTCAATAAAGTCAGAGTTTATGTGTCACTCATTAACATGTCCCTATCTAGTGGCATAACTGTGGGGTGGACTTGGCCAGTAAGAGGCAGGAGGAGCAGTAACACACCAACTGGGATACAAGCAGCCACTCCTGCAGTCTTAGAACCGAAAAATACTCATTTTTGTGCCTGGGTATCCACCTTCTCTGAAGTACCCACCCTGAAGTAAAAATTGTGATTTGTGAAACAATTTCACAGACTTCTCCTCCAGTAGATGTTACAGTCTTGATCATGCCTCCTATTTATTGGTAAGAAATTACACAAACTGTTGTCTTGATTCACCTAAAAACAGTTCTACTTTAGGCATTTGTTTGCTGTGGAAAAAAGTGTCCTTCAAACACGGTTGGCTATAAAATCCTCAGAGGTTAGATATGGATGAGAGATCTCTCGGACACTGAGAGAAGAATGGTTTTTACACACAACAGCTACAGCAACACACCTTTGGAGTACACATAATGCTTCAAATGTGCATTAAAAATGTTGTGTCATGAGAGTTATAAGGCTACAGATAAACACCTATCCATGTCACAAGTAGCCATGACCCACTCTATCATGCAGTACACACATAAGGAACACATTTACCCAAGTTATTAGGCCTTACTCCACAGTATATCTAGACACACTTAAATGCCAGGACAAAAGAGTGCATTATGTACCAAAAATGCAGGAAACCGCAGGAAATGATGCAAGCTAGGCACAGCCACTGCACTGCAACTGCACTACAACTAGATCTACCATTGTACATGCCACAGGGAGGACACAACTGACAACTGCAGCAATGTCAATACACCTCACCTGCAAAGCACCAATGGTAGCTAAGCCAGTGTCTTCATCGTTCATAACACCAGCCAGTTTCCATATTCCTCACTGTATGAGTTGGTATGTTCAGTGTGATTTATGTTATGAGTGTTTGATTGCTTGAGTGTATGTCCTAATGCGCACTCTGGTCGTAAAGGAAGGTTACCTAGAAAGAGGTTTGTTTTGAAATCTTTTTTTATATAGATAGAAACTTTATTCAGTTATTGCAACCATCAAAGTATACATTTACAATAGACATGAAAAAACAGATCATAGTTTTAAAATTATTATAAAACACATTCCAATTAATTGACTACATAATATGTCACAACCCTCATGTAATTAAAACATGTCGGAATATAAAGTGGCCTGTGCTTTGGAAACAGTGCATTTGTATTCAACACCTATGAACCCATAGCAAAAATACAAAAAGTACACTGACTATCTCATCACTAAAGACAGTGAAAAGGGAATGTAAAGTGCATATTTTAAAATGTGAAGGCTTCTTATGTTATGTTATGAAGTTCCAAAATTATGAACCCAAAACTGAAAAGACCCTTTCAACTTTTGATTTGTTTAGTGCTAAGTTAAGTAATTTGAAGCTTAAGGGTGAATAGGTGTTGCCTGGAATCTGCCACATAAAACTGAAACATCTATTTCTATGTCTTCTTTAACAAATGTATTCTACTTGCAATATATTCTTAAATTCCAGTCTGCCAGCTACTGCTCACCAGGCCAGTTTCCTAAGGGCAGAGTACATGGTACTCATGCTTTCTTAACAGTCGTCACTCTAAAGGCATCATTCTGAATTTTTTGCACCTTTCCAATCAGAGTCTTTATAAATATGCCTTAATACATTACATTATATACTGGATAAAGCTATAGCTTTAATCATAGGTTAACGAGTGCTCTGATATGGAAAAGAAAGTTCTGAGACACATGATTTAGTTGCCGTTTTGTAATGTGAATGAACAACATTGCTCAAAGCCTTAACTTACTTTCTGAAATTAATGAATAGGCTATTGATGGTAACTTATTTGTTGTACTGCCTGTTTTACAGGATTCAATCATGGCTGCTGTCAACACGCATGCATTTTATATTTTTCAGTGTCTGTAGCCAACCACATTGAGACATCGATGGACTCATTCTGAGCTCCATTTTAATCCCATTATGGGCAGAAACTTGATTGTGTGCCCACATTGGGATTACGAATTGAAGTTTAGAACCATACAAAGGTTATGTTTCCCCCTTGCACATCTCACTAGGAAAAACCTGGAGAATACGACTACAAAAAAGGACTTGGAAAGGCAAAACATGTGCAAATTAGTGGACAAACACCTAATTCGTATTCTATCAACCACTATGTCCTTCAAAACATTTGGCTAGGCACGTCCACCACATTTGGTAAACACCACACCACATGGTTTTGGTAATTTCCTGTGCAGTAACAATGCAATATGTTTGATGCCGTGCTGTTAAAAAACCCTAGTGATTAATGCCCCTTCCATGGGCATTTGAGATTTCAGAAACATGTTAATATAGCATGTATTGCCAATTTCTTGTGCCATAAACTGTTCAACACGAATAAAGATGCCCTTCCAGTTAGAAATTAATGGAGCCAATTTATGAGTGAGTGACATATTTATAAAGTGCAAGATTGTTGAGGTATCTTGGCACTAGGAGTGACTTGTTGCAGTTGCCCAGGCTCGACCAAAATTTATTGCTGGTGGAAAAGCCAGGTCTCAACCAGTTTCCAAAAGAGAAGCTTGTTGGACTGTAGCCTAATAGTAGTTGGTAGCTTGTTCCACAATTTGGCTGCTCGGTGAGAACGGCTGTTGCCTCCCCATCTGGCTTTTTGAATCTTGGTAACCTGTACAAGCCCTGTGTTGGCTGATCTAAGATTCCACCGCGGGAAGTACCAGGAAAATAGTTTCTGAATATCCGTGGCTCCCGCACCTTACAGCGCCTTTAGCACTAGAGAGCTTTGAATTCTACTCACTGTTGGATTGGGAGCCAATGAAGCTGCCTAATGCTAGCGGAAATAGAGTGATATTTGGGAATATCAAGTAGTACTCGCACTGCAGCATTTTGCAAGGACTGTAGTTTGGCAGTCTGGCACTTGTCAATTCCCAAAAATAAAGCATTGCCATAATCAATTTATGAGAGGACAAGAGCTCCTATTACCGTTTACCTGAGGCCCAATGGAATAAAAGGCAAGATTTTCCAAGAAATGTTCATTATAAAGAAGCAGGAGGAGGTCAGATGATTAATCTGTTTTGCAAAACGTAGTTTGTTGTCAAATGTTATTCTAAGATTTCTTGCCTTAGTAGTTGGGACGGGGCAGTTACCTGCCTCAGATGGCCACCACAATTGGGTCCAGACCCTGCCGAAACTCCATGACCTCTGTTTTCTCTGTAATATTTAAATTTAAATTCATCCAGTCCATAATGGATTTTTTTCACAAAGAACCTGCTCTATATTTTCAGGATAAAACATCTTGAACATCCCCTGCATCCATCAGTGGTGAAAATGTTTTAAAGTACTAACAACACTCTGCTGTACTTATAGGGTGTTCCTATCCCTTTCCTTTAAAAACACTGTGGTCTGCATCTATCTCACCAGAACATAACCTGTTTATGTTTAATGGCCCCAATTTCCTAACACTCAACCACCAAAAAAAGTGTGTGGAAAGAGGGAAGGCACTTCATGGAAACAACCGCCAGGGAACTGCTGATAGGTACTCATCAGTGTGTTCCACTTATCATCATCGGTAACCTTCCCACTAGAAAACAATGTGAACCAAATGTGCCCAACTAAATTGGTGAACAAAATAATGGAATTTAGACAATTGTGAAAGCTGACTGCTGTGGCATCCACCCTCTGCATGACAGATACAACTATTTGGGTGTCGTCCGCGTATGAGATCAGAGTAAGACCCTGATCTTTGATTAGTTTAGCCAGAGGGTGACATAGATATTGAACAAGGTTGGTGATAGAGCTGAGCCTTGTGGTACTCCACAAGGGAGGCAGACATTTTCTGATTTGAGATTATCCCAATAGATCATCTGCTCCCTAGATGCCATGAAAGAGGAGAGTAAGTAGAGTTAAGGTTGTCTCTTTAATACCGGTTGTCTTCAGCTGCCACATCAGTACCGCATGGTTAACGGTATCAAATGCTGCTGATATGTTAAGTAGGTTAAGGACGGCTCTTCCACCTCGCCCCCCCCTCCCCATCCAGCTGTCTGAGAATCTCCTCTGTGGCCATAATCAGGGCTCACTTTGTGCAACGGCGAGATCTGAAGCCATGTTGGGTGGAATCTAAGAGATTGTTGCAATCTAAGTAGTCGGTGAGTTCCATGTTAATTGATTTGTCTAGGATTTTAGCCGGTATTGGTAGACACGATATTGGGCGATAGTGTTTCACCTCAGTGGGATCCAAGGCGGGTTTCTTTAGGATAGGCCTAATACATGCCTTTGTCCATGACCGATGGAAACTCCCAGAACTGATAACCTCGTTTAAGAGAGGGTCCAAATTTGCACTGAGTTTTCTAGAGACCAGATGCAAGATGGCAGGAGGACATGGATCAGTAGGAGAACCTGACTTGGTCAATAATAAAAGATCAATAACTTTCTCTATCGTTACAGTAGAGAACCTAGGCAAGCTACTGCTGGTTGGGTTATCCTCTGTGGTATTTTCACTGATTTCAGTGGAATTGGGTAACGTCTTTATCAATATTTTGCATATTTCTTCTAATCCCTGCTTATCAATTATACAATGCAGTCAATGTCAGCAAAAGAAGCTTCAAGGCCCTCCACATAGTATACACATAGTTCATAACAGGGCTAACTTAAAACCAATCAATACTGTTATCATCTGCTCTGTATAGCTTGTACAGATTCTCATCACACCAAGCACACCTTATCCTTCTTCTAGGGCCCTAAGACCCTGACAGGTTGTATCTGATTTCCAACTGTTATTTACTACTTTCCTTATGTGAGTATTAATTTATGACAATATATATACATTCATCATGAGTTTTGATAGGGTGCTTTTTGTTTGCATATTCACATACTAGCATATTCAATGGGGTTTAATCCCAGTATACAGAAACCCTACATGTGAAAATTCTTAAATAGTTCTAATGAGATTTGTCTCACATAGCATTTCAGATAAAATTTAGTTTTTCTCATAACGGTTTTGAAGATCAATATATAAGCAGTATATTTTGTTAAAGATAGATATCAACTACTAAGGAATTTGTTGTCTTTGTATCAAGGCTGCACAATATACAAACTCAGCATTCAGGTATGTGTCTTGTATTCTGCACCCCTCATGATGGCAGATCTTTTCAGTGTTAATTATCACCAGCCAGGAATCAATACAAAGGGAACTCACTGAACGTAGTATGTTTTCTGTGTTCGTAATATGTTCTCTTTGCTCGTTCATAATCGCTACATTTGTTGTATTATCTACTATAATAATTTTACATATACTTTACTTTAGATTAGCTCCTAATAAATCCTTAGAAAATAATGCTTCATATATCTTGTAGGCAATCTCTTGGGGATACCTGTCTCTGACAGGCATTATTTGATCACTGTTACATTACAAGTGCAAACTCTCTCTTGGCATGTTCAGCAGAGATTCTTTGGACACCACCTGCCTTTTTCCCCCTCAAGCTGGTGAGTTAGTATACCTGTGCTCCGGTCAGGGCCCCAGGAAATATACTAGGTGTGGTGTGGGTTGACACTTGATCCACATCTTGTAGATGCAGAATAAAATACATGATTGAGGTTAAAACAGACAATTTGTAAATGATTATGCCAGACATATTGAGACATTAGTCTTGGTTCAGAGAATATATTTAAAATAAAATATTCTAAGGTTATCAATCCATGTTAAGTGCAAAGTGTCAATCGATTTAGTCCCATGGCTGGTAGCTGAAATGCAAGCATATTACAGACTTATGGAGATCTAAATTAATAGAGAAGTAAACGTTTTTGCTTACCATGGAGCAATTGTTAAATCCCCCTGATACTCAGCAGCAGTCCATCATAGTCTAGCACCAAACACTCTAAGGGATCGACCTCCAGCTCTACTGAGATTTCACTTGGGCATGACCCCTGGACACAAGATCATACAGTGTTTCCCAATTAGGACCAAATCAAACACATATTTTGGTGCTTTTATGCATGGATTTCTACAAGAAGTTGATGATTCAAATATGTATCCACAGGTGTACCACAAGACAACCCAGCTGGGCCTGCAGAGCACTTGAATTTAATTAGGCCAAAAGAAATACTGATAATCTCTAGTAATAGTTTAATAGGTCTCTTTTGCACTATTTGAAGCTTCAATGCTAGGTACCCTGACACATTTAAATTATTCCCACACAATAGTACATTTTGACAGCACAAAAGCTTGAATTCTATGTCAGGACCGGATGCGAGGATTATGCTATTCTATCTTCACTTTTTTAAATAGCAGCCATTTACCGAACTTTAACAACTACCATTCCCATGAGGCCTTGAGAATGCCATAAAAAACAGCAGTGTCCAGTGGTAGAACAGTCCCCAAACTCCATCTAGTCAGATGTTCTCAGAACAGCACATAGTCCATCATCCTTGTGCACTCGCCCTCTTTCTTCGCTTCTCGCCGCCGAGATAAGTGGTGTTTCCTTCCCTTTTTTTATAGTGTTGACAACGTTATTTCTTGATATTTTCCTGATTATTGCTTAAATCATGCAGAGTATGTCCGTTCAGTGCTTATGACCCCAGCTTATCAAGCGGTAACTTGGTTTGACTACAGGAACACTTGACGCTCCTTCGCAGTTGCTTGCTTGTGGTGTGGCTCCGCAGTGCAGTCCTCCCACACCTAGGTGGTGCTTGACAGCACTACACTCTACCATGATGCGATCTTCGCATTCCGATCATTCCAGAGGGATCAGAGCTGCGTGCCATGGTTTGGGAGCCTTGCTGCCTAGAGAGTTACGCCCCGCAGCGGGTCAGTATAGCCCTATAGGGCTGTTGCACTTGCCGTACGCCATGCTCAGGGCCCGTATTTGCACCTGAATGCTTGACGCTCCCCAACGGGGAGTCTGTATTGTTTGGCAGGTCTTTGGCCTGTGGGAACACTCTACCACGCAAAAAAAAACATTTTGAAGTACAGCCCTAGGGTTGTAGTGTCCCTGGGCTTGGACCCAACAGCAGTAAAGCTTGGCCCACACCTAATCTGATGCTGACACCCAGCCTCCCATAACTGCAGCACTCACGTTGCCTGTGCAATTCCCCAGTGCCTAGTAGTAACTACTCTCTGCACTTAGCCTTAAGGGGTTTGTGAGGATTTCTCCCAGGGGATGGAACCTTTTGAGGATACCCAGGGGGAAGAGGGCCCCCTGGTGGGGGGGGGGGGGCTCCCTTGGGATGATAACCTCTATGATGCAAGTTGATGCATTGATCTATAGGGCAGTTTCTGAGACCACGGCCCCCCTGAAGGAGCGACTTTCAGGCCAGATAGCACAAGCTTGCTAAAAGGTTGCAGGAGCTGCATCATCTCCGTTGGCACCCGGTGGGCCCGGATGTATGACGTTTCAACGCTGGTTTTACCATGCATGCCTTTACAACGCAGGTATTACAACGCAAGTCGTTACAACGACTTGCGTTGGGGGGCGCTGGATAGTGGAATAGTTTAATTTTCTATACCAACTCTAGTCCCCGTGGATAGTAGGGAAGGTGTTGGATAGAAAATTAAACTATTCCCTATCCAACAGCGCCCTCCAGCGAAAGTCTTTGTAACGACTTTCGTTGTAATTCCTGCGTTGTAATGGTAGTGCGTGGTAAAAGTTTTGTTGTAAACGATGTTCCCCGGTGGGCCCTCCCACCCCTCTGATTCAGACCCACCCGCAGCAGCGCATACCAAAAGGCTGGAGTGGACGTTGATGTCTTTATAGGCTAAAGCAAGTCTTCTTGGCCAGTAATGCACCAGCCCCCATCTGCCTTCTTGAAACCCTGAGGGAATGTTTACTGACACCCTTGCCCCGGTGTCCCCTGCCACTCCGGTGCACATGAGCCACAGGGACACGGATGATGATGCTGGCCCTTCCCACCTCTGGCTCCCCTCCTTCAACCCACCCCCCCCAACCAGCTCCCTGCCACCGGCAACCAATCGCTCTACTGTGACATGCTGGACCTGGATGAGATCCTTCACCGAGGTCTTCAGAATGGTCCCTGACTGAGAAAGTGTCACACACTATGTGTCGGGCTGCATTCCTAAGCCTCTTGAGAAGGAATCTAGTAACGGCCTTACGGTGGAATGCCCCCGTCCCTCCCTAGAAGGGAGGATGGCACTGACACCCAACATAGATCTCTGGATGGCCACTTTCCTGCAGAGAAGGGAATAGACAGGTCCTGGTGGGATTGTCAGGACAAACTTTTGGATACCCTGGGACCCTTGACATAGCCGAACAGGCCTAGACATCAGGCTCCCTGATCTCCCCAGATACCCTCTCGGCTTGGGCACAGCATGACGACATTTTATTGGAGAACTCCAACTGCGTTATATACCGCAAGGCGTTGCTCCTTGTTAATTAAGGTCAACCCTAAGCCCAGAAATTCTGAGCCAGGCCCCATTGCACAAGTGGGACTGTTTAGGGAACATTTTATCAAAGAGTTAGGGAAGTTTGTTAATACTTTCACCTCTCTTGACAAAGCACAATCCTCAATCGAAAAAGTTTTTCCCTCCCGGGTTTTCCAGGGGCCGGTCAAGTTAGGGGTGGCTTGACCGGCCGCCCCAGTAACCAATACCCTCCCAGAGGGCAAGGGCAGGATCAGGCCAGATTTGAAAACTTGTAACCACCAGACGAAGGCAGGGCAGAGCCAGAGGTGCAGGTGCCTCCAACAATTACAGTGAGGGTTCTCCCTTTTAGAAGTAGGGCGCTGTCTGGTGAATTTTTCCAGGTTTGGACTGCCATCACGGGAGACGCGTGGGTCCTGCTGACGTGAGAGAGTTTCAGATAGAGTTCTACAGGTCCCCCACTCAATCCGAGATTCCACAACCCATCCATTTTTCAGCTGCCGAGTCTGCTCTGGTAGACAAGGAGGTAAACTTACTCCTGGCCAAAAGCGCTAGCTCGCCAATGACTCACCATCCCAGGGGTTTTATCAGCAATATCTTCCTGATAGACAAAGCAGGACGGGGTCTGCATCAGATCATCAACCTACGCGAGTTCAACTAGTGGCCCGTTTATCACCATTTCAAGATGTGGGGATCCACATCCTGTAAGATATTCTCAGACCTTTGGATAGGATGGTGCGTCTGGATCTCAAGGACACCTATCTTTCTATTCCCATTTTACCTCCTCACTGGAGAATTCTCCAGTTTTTCTGGCACAACAGACCCTACGATTTTACCATCCTACCTTTTGGCCTCTTTTCTGCCCTGTGGTGCTTCACATAGGTTCCCAAACTGGTCATGGAACAACTGAGGGCACAGGAGATCCGGCTTATAGTCTACCATAGACGACATCTTGATAATTGGCCATTGCCCAGACAATTTGGTACTGCAACTACAAACAGCAGCTAATATTTTACAGAGTCTGGGTTTTGTGATCAAGGACACCAAATCCCTGGGGGCGTGGCTTCGCTGTGCTGCCAAATGGCCGCAAGATAGAGCGGCTCCGCTGGCCGAGCCTTAATAATCCGGCATAAATCCCCAAATATTGCCCGAATCGTGTGCCTGCTGTACGGATATATCCTGCTTAAATAGCTGCAGCAAGAGGGAGCAACCAGCGGCGGAAATGGAGCAAAGGGAGGCGGGTGTCTGCTGTTGGCCTTCATAGAGCGCCTCCAGAATAAGCGGGGGACTCTGGTTACTGCCTCCCCGCTACGCGGGGTGAGGTAGTGAGAAGTGCAGTGGCGGAAGCGGCGGAAGCGGCGGGGCCAACTGATTGGAGCGAGCGCCAGCGCGGCAAAAACTCATATCATCGGCACAAGTAAGCTACTGATGTATGGGGAGTGAGACGGACTGAATTCTAGCGGGATTGCCCGCACTGCGACCTCGGGGGCTGGAGTGAGGTCGGGGGCGTGGTGCGCCGCACACCGGGAGACAGAGGGAGGCCCATAAGTGGAAATCGGTAAAACCCTACTAATATAAGAGACGTGTTGCAGTGCCATAGGGACGCTGGATGGCTGGCAAAATAGAATATATTGCCTTGTGGTGCTGGTGGTGTACCGCGAAGGGTAGTCAACAGACAGAGCCGCCATTTTGTGGGTACTGTGGTTTGGGACCGCAAATGCGCTAGTGCCCGTGCTGAACGCCACAACGGCTGCAGAGGCTGTGTGCCGCAAATTTGGTTAGTTTGGATCAAGCAGCATGTACGATGGGACCCCCCTCAAAAGAGCAAATTGTGGCCAAGGAACAGAGGGGAACAGAAGCACATCATAATGTAAGGGGTTGTTCCTTCAGTGGCCATACATTTCAAATATCGATATACATCCTCATATTCCAAAGTTGGTGACAGAAATAATTTTTTCTAAACAAAAATTATTCAAAAATTACTTTATTCTCTTTTTTCATTTCATATAATTACTATTTTTTAGAATTTAAATAAAAAGTGCATTTATTTTTTTGGGAGAAAATGATTTTTACTTCATACATATAAACAATAATAACACAGTTAGATTTTAAATATACACAATATAAAAAAAAACACAATATCATCAAAAAGATACCCCTTGATATCAGACATACCAATCAAAATACTCACATACTAACACTCATACCACAATCAGATCACATCCCAGAATGAAGAAAAGGAACTGGGTTAAAGTTGGCAAGATCGCAATGCCAATACTAGGGCCCCAAGATGTAATTTTCGGCCCTTGCACCAGGTCAACGCACGTTTCGGCGGCTCTAGGCCACCTTCATCAGGACCATTTTCATCACGCTTAATTTGTACAGATATCAGGGGATAATGAAACACAAATATGTCCTATCGCCTAAGATCATGTAGGTGGGTTCATCCGTAGGGATAAAAGGCTCTCAGTATCGATAACACCGTGCAGGGTGGTGTCCGTAATCATAAATGGTTCAGAGCTTCATACCAATTAGTGATAGATTCTTCCTCTAATCCAGGTAAATCTTTAATAAGTTCGAAGATGTCGATATTTAAGAGCCCAGATGTTTGAGGCCGGTGAGGGGGTTGGGTTTGATTTTTAATAGTTTATATCAGCGATTTAAGTCCATTCCATAGTATGCAGATGCTCCAAAGTTCTAAGTCCCTTGCATCTCGCAGAAACACACCAACGCCCCTCCCCACTGCCGGAAAACTCGACGAGTTTTCCGGCAGTGGGGAGGGGCGTTGGCGTGTTTCTGCGAGATGCAAGGGACTTAGAACTTTGGAGCATCTGCATACTATGGAATGGACTTAAATCGCTGATATAAACTATTAAAAATCAAACCCAACCCCCTCTCCGGCCTCACACATCTGGGCTCTTAAATATCGACATCTTCGAACTTATTAAAGAGTTACCTGGATTAGAGGAAGAATCTATCACTAATTGGTATGAAGCTCTGAACCATTTATGATTACGGACACCACCCTGCACGGTGTTATCGATACTGAGAGCCTTCTATCCCTACGGATGAACCCACCTACATGATCTTAGGCGATAGGACATATTTGTGTTTCATTATCCCCTGATATCTGTACAAATTAAGCGTGATGAAAATGGTCCTGATGAAGGTGGCCTAGAGCCGCCGAAACGTGAGTTGACCTGGTGCAAGGGCCGAAAATTACATCTTGGGGCCCTAGTATTGGCATTGCGATCTTGCCAACTTTAACCCAGTTCCTTTTCTTCATTATGGGATGTGATCTGATTGTGGTATGAGTGTTAGTATGTGAGTATTTTGATTGGTATGTCTGATATCAAGGGGTATCTTTTTGATGATATTGTGTTTTTTTTTATATTGTGTATATTTAAAATCTAACTGTGTTATTATTGTTTATATGTATCAAGTAAAAATAATTTTCTCCCAAAAAAATAAATGCACTTTTTATGTAAATTCTAAAAAATAGTAATTATATGAAATGAAAAAAGAGAATAAAGTAATTTTTGAATAATTTTTGTTTAGAAAAAATTATTTCTGTCACCAACTTTGGAATATGAGGATGTATATCGATATTTGAAATGTATAGTTTGGATCAAGCCCCATGACCGACAACTATTGCCTGTCTGCATGCATCGGGAACTGGTGGTACAAGTCAGTGCACATCGTGGCGGCGCTCTGTTTCCGGGAGCCGGTCAGAAGTTACGTATGGGAGCGTACTGGAAGTAGCTGCTCCGATTGATGGTAACAGGGATCCTAAGCCTGTTTTTGTCTGAGGAGCATGGATGTACTATTAAACCGGGAGCCAATATACAGCGCCTGACTGTGCTGGGGAGGGCGGCTGAAGCTGCGCGCTGATGAGGATGCGGTAAAGCTGCTGAGGCGCTGTTATACAGAGAAAAGAGAAAATAAAGTAGACACGCTGCTGACGCCACCACCTGTACAGTACAATACTACTCAATAGGGCCAGGCTGACACTAGGTGCCGAAAGAAACAGACCACCCAGAGACATAACAGTCGGGGAACTCTAGCGATGGCAACCTAGACTATGGCGGATTGAGCACATTGTGAAAATAAGGAGTTGGTCAAGGTAGCCTGGGTGCGGGTACGGTGATACCAATGGCTGCAAAAGGCTGCTCTGCATGTCTTACGGAGGCGCGGCAGGGTAAGATGTGTCTTTGAGGTCGCTGTATGGGAGAGATTTGCTGGAACTGGATTATCGCTGCACACCCTGCCCCGAATGCACCAATTTGTCAAATAAGTATTATAGAGCGGAAAAGAGTGGTGGGGGAAGCGAATAGATCCAAGTAGAAGTACGTGGATAATAGGTAGCCCGTACTACGCAACTGGACAAGGAGCTCTAAATAAAGAGCACAACAATTGTTAGCGAAGACCACCACACAGTACCCTGAGCAAGTAAAAATGGGTAAACCAGACACAAGACAACCCCGGATCACATTCGATAGGAAGTCCAGCAAGACGGCGGAGGGCGAGTCAAACCTACAGAGTCAGACGGAGGACAATGTAGCTTCCCCCCCACCAGAAGAGGACATCCGGTCGATGTTTAAGGAATTGAAAACAAGTCTCCAGGGCATAGACTCCAAAATGGATTCCCTAGCGGAAAGAATGGACAGGATAACACAAAGGGTGGAAAAACAGGAAGGCCGTATGAGTGTCTTGGAAACAAGGGTAACTGAGACAGAAGAAGGACAAACGGATATGGACAAGAAACTGCGTGAACTGGATGGAGTTTTGTATGCCACAAAGCAGAAGAACGAGGATTTGGAAGCCAGATCAAGGAGGAATAACGTAAGAATCACAGGCATTTCTGAAACAACAGATATACAAAACATGGAGAAATACATCGAGACAATGATGACGGATCTTTTCGGTGCAGACTTGTCCGCCATGTTTTTAATAGGACGTGCGCACAGATCGCTGGGCCCCAGGCCACGTCCGGGGGTGCTGCCGAAACCTATTTTGGCAAGAGGGCTCAACTACAGGGACCGTGACATGATCCTCAGACCGGCACATGAGAAAGGGGCCATACAGTACAAAGGAAATGACATTGCAATGTACCCAGAATTCACCCTACAAGTCCAAGCAGCCCGGAGGGAGTTCTTGCCTGCTAAGAAGATTTTCCAACAACTGGGAACAAATAATTCTTTGATATATCCTGCTAAGTTGCGGATTCAAGGTCATGGTATGCCCACCTTCTTGACTGATGCCAAAGCGGCTTTAGCATACGTGAAGCAAATGTCAACTCCCAAGCTGAAAACAATCTGAGCGACAATGACTAAGGTTTAAGTTGCTTTACGTTGGATATGCAGATAAGTTTTTCAGTATAATACATTGGGGTACTGGATTCGGGTTGGCTGCAACGGCAGTTAATCCACGAATTTGTAAGAATGTGATCGATGTTATGTACATTGGCTGCCCATTGCACGACCGCTAAAACAACAGTGGACTCCAAAAGGTACTATGATTTGTGGTAGCAAGGAAGGTGCTCGGCCACCCTGCCATAAGCGCAGGCGAGTAATGCCGGCGGACCCATGTTCCCCCATGGGATGAATCCCTTAGGGTCACTTCTGTGGAATCTTATGTTTGCAGTTGTGGGGAGTTGGTGTGGGTTATTCACAACCTGTTTGGGGGGTTGGTGTGGGAGGGAAAGGGGGGAGGGACAGCTCAGTTTCAGGGACCTGCCAGATTATGCACGGAACGGTTACCGGCAAATGTGGTTGTCGCCCACCAGAATGTTCGAACATACTTGTCGCCATAAGGGCATTATAAATCTAGATTATACTAAGATTGCACTATTTTGTGCCTTTGCTCTACTTGGATTTGGATCACCAGGGAGTCACAGATATATGTGCCACTTCTTTCCACTATGACACACTTGACATGTCTAACATGGAATGTTAGGGGATTGAATGACCATAGAAAGGCGAGATTGGTCCACTCTTATCTCTCTAGGCATGGGGTTGACCTCTGCCTCTTACAAGAAACTCACCTGACGAAGACTACTGCGGGCTTGCTTAGGAATAACAGATGGGGGGAGGTGGTGGAAGCTGGCTACTCTACTTATTCCAGGGAAGTGTCAAAACTGATACGGAAAGGTATACAATGGCGCTCACATCATACAACAGTGGATAGGGAAGGAAGGTATATCTTGCTACAAGGTAGACTGTACAACACACCCACGGTGATAATAAACACATATGGCCTGAATACGGACTCCCCGGAATTCTTTCAATATATAGGGCTGAAGGTACAAGAAATGATTAACAATACAGTCATATGGGGAGGTGATTTCAATGTAGTCCTATCGGATGCGGCTGACAGGCAAGGGGCACAGCGTGAACATCACCCAAGAGCAGCAGCACTGCTGCATGAAAGTATTACTGATCTCCGCTTGGTGGACTTCTGGAGAGCGCTGCACCCGACACTTAGAGAGGGCACGTGTGCGACACATCATCGCAATGCGTGGTCGAGGCTAGACTTCTGGCTAGTTTCAAAGGACACACACACTTGGGTAACACATGCTATACATCACCGTCAAGATGTATTACCAGGACCTATAACACGCCCTCTGGGTGTAAGGTTGAATATCCGAATTGGATTGCTCGTCCACAAGACTGATTATTACTTGAACTTTGGCCATACACCCAACTAGTGGAGGTCAGGTGCCCCCTGCTTTTATGGGACTGTGACGTTTTAAACAGTAAAAAGAGGACATAGGATTCATCCCTGCGCCACAAGCCTCCCTGCTTGTGATAGTGTATGGCCTTTCATCCAGGTCAATTCATCATATTCAACTGGGACGAATACAAGATATAGCAGAGTCAACCACAGTGAAAGAGTCCTGATGAAGGCATTGTCGAAACGTGTTGTTTCCAACATGTGTCACCAGTCTCTGCACCTTGTATTGGAGTAAATAATTTGTATTTTGGCATTGAATTGAATATGTATGTTCTATCATTTTTTAGGCCAGCTAAAAAGTAAAACTAATAAAGTTCATTGTATTTATTGTCTAATGTTATATCCTTGATTAGGCAATTGCATGTATGTGGTTCTATACAAATCAAAGGGAATGTGTATCAATGGTATGTGTATATGAAAATTGGTATATGTGAAAAACAAAATTCTATGAAATAACAAAAATATATTTTTTTTTTAAAAGAATAAAATGAAAAATTCAAGAATATAACAATTGGTCTTATGTGATATTCACAATTGTTTTAAATATATAGATATTTAGAGTTCATGTGCCCTTCTTAGCACTCAGCACTATCTCCGGTGCTTTCCTTTTCCAAACCATACTTAACACCATTCAGCTGGAGGTTTCCATCAGATGCCCTGCTAGACCAAGTATTTCGAGAAGAGCGGAGAGGGAAAATAGATGAATATTTTACACTAAATGAGGGAATGGTAGAGTCACCTGGCACACTGTGGGAAGCGTTTAAGGCTGTGATAAGGGGCAATTGCTTAGCTCTTAAAACAGGAATCCTCAGGGATATACGTAACACATTACAGAGGCTTGAGAGCGAACTTAGAGTTTTGGAAAGATCGCAACTTCAGTCCCTTTCCCATGCTACCATGGGACAGATCAGGGCCAAATTGACGGAATTTCAGGCAGAGGCAGAGAGAGAAACGACATACCTACACAAATATGCATGGTGAGGGAGAGAGAGCCGGGAAAACGCTAGCAGGCCTCCTTAGACAACCTAGGGGAGAAGACTACATCACCGAAATACAAACTAAGGATGGTGAGATGGTCAGAACGCCACCAGAAATTTTAAGTACAATGTCCCGATTTTATGAAACACTATATACTTCCAAATCCAAGCCTTCACAGGCGGACATTATTGACTATTTGGATACTTTGGCCCTAGCTTGGTTTAACGATGGGGCAAGACAATATTAGAAGCTTCCTATAATGGTGGAAGACATCAGGCAAGTTATAAGCAGCATGCCAGCGGGTAAGGCGCCGGGAGCAGATGGGCTGACAGCAGCCTTCTACAAAAAATATGCAGATATCCTTGCCCCCCTCTATTACAGATGTATTTATGGTGGGTTAACTGGCATACAAATAAATTGGTTGAAATCCATAATAGTACCGCTCACAGATACCACTACTCCGTTTGACACGGAATTCCCTATTCAGTGGGCCAGTGGGGAGGTGAAGTATTTGGGGATCTGGGTAAGTAGATCTGTGCAAGAAATATGGCTAGCTAATTACGGTAGAGTGGTGGATTGGATTGAGTGTAAAGTGCAGAGATGGAAATTGCTGCCACTATCATTGATCAGAAGCATAGCCATTGTAAAAATGGTGATTCTGCCCAAACTGTTGTACCTAGTTGTAAATATACCAATGCCGCTAAACCCCCATTTTTTCAGGAAACTTCGATCTCATATTCTAGATGCGGGCTAAGGCTCATGCGTTGGAGAAAGGCAGTGATTTATACCCAGTTGGAACATTCCTGACACTACGACAGATGTGCAACTCACTAGTGCCTACAGAATCAGATTTGCTCTCATACTATCAGATTAGGGCCGCATGCCAAGCTAGATATGAGTCTTTTCCTCAGGAACCTCAGCGTTAGAAAATGTACTGTCCAACCTTTCTCCTCGCAAACTAATTAAGCGCATTTACAGTATTACGCAAGGTGAGTCGCCTATTATTGCTCCCACGGCTAAGGAGGAATGGGAAAGAGAAACTACCCTTGTCATAACAGACAAACAATGGCAGTACTGTAGTTCACAGCTAGAAAATCTTTCACCAAATTATAGACTGAGGCTAATCCACTTTAACTTCTTACATAGACTATACCGCACACCTTCTCAGCTACACTGCATGGGCATAAATCCAGACACAAAATGTTGGAGATGTGGGGCGCAGAACGCCATGTTTACACATCTCTCATGGGTATGCGGACCGATAGGGAAATTCTGGACTGAAGTTTTTGGACACATTCAACAAATCACTGGTAATCAGTTACAGATCACACCCTCAACAGCGCTCTTAGGTTTTGTATTAGACGTCCCAAAGATTTCTTGCAAGCTAACAGCCATGTTGCTACTACTGACTAAGCGGCAAGTGGCAATGCCCTCGAAAAAGCAGCAGCCTCCTACGGTGGCTGTGTAGCGGAATACTGCAGTTTACTGTAAGGACCAGCTATCCCATTACTGGGAACTAATGCCTAGTAGATCCAGACCAGTTGACATTTGGGAACCATTGTGATCTGGTTGGGATTGGGTGGCTCTGACCTTCAAGGTGACCAGGACACATGACAAATTTGATGTCACTATGGAATGATTACTTTAATTGACTCATGATATCAGTTTCCAAACAAACTTGAGGAAGGGGGCAAAGACAAATAAGTTATAACAATGTGGGTTGGGATATGACACAACCACGACAATAGTAACAGCTAAATAGCATGTTGAACAGCTTAAAGGCACTTTGGAAATGGCAGATGGGGAGGGAGGGGGGAGGTTGTTTTCTAGTTAAGGTTAACCAAGTAGCACTGCTCCGATATAAGTTTTACCTGGATCGTTGGCTGACATAATGGAATGGATGACACAAGAATTATTCATCGCTGCCGGCCCGCTGGGTTGTAGGCGTGAGAGCTGTGTAAAGGTCACTAAGGATGCATATGTTGTTTTATGCTGCCAGTCTCAGGGATGTGGGTGAATAGCTGTGTCAACTTTGATCCACGCAATAATGATTGTTTAAACCCCCCAAAAAAAACTTCAAACAGAGGAGGGAGTAAAGTGTTCGAATAAACAGCATATTATCTCTTTACAAATCAAACAAAAAAAAGGACACCAAATCCCTTCTAGTTCCCTGGGTTTCTTGATCGAATCTGTCAAGGCCTCTCCCTGTCTTCCATCTCAGAAGGCAGCGAAGATTTGTCATGAGTTGCGACGTGATCTGACCAAACATCAAGTCTCACTGAGACAAGTAGCACGCCTAATAGGTCTTCTCTCTTCCTCCATCGGGGAGTCTTTCCAGGCCCGTTCCATTATCGTGACTTGCAGTGGTTGAAGGCCGCTCACCTGCGAAAAGGTCTCTAATACTCTCAGCAGGTGGAACTCTCTGTGGAAGCGTAGGAGATCACCTGGTGGTTAGCCAATATGGAGGCATGAAACAGAGGAGCAATTGGCGGCTCCGCTACGGACATCGTCATTAAGAGTCATCTGCCAGTAGGTACAGCTGGGGTGTCAAAAGAGAAGAAGAAAGTATGGTAAACATTGCTGACAAAATTGGATGAATGATGAACAAGTTCAAATGGTGGATTACTGGTTGGATCTGGTATCCATAACATGCAGTGCATCTGGGAGTGGAGCGTTAACCAGGCACTCCCCACATGATTGTTCTATTAAAGGTAGGACATGTACTGGTGCGTGTTACATGTCCTAGTAGTGAATTACAGTGCATTTTGTTTTTCACTATGGAACGGCTATCTGTCCAATAGGAAAGCAAGGGAGTTAATTTATAACAACTTATAAATATATCTTCCCATTGGGACCAGATAGGAAAATCAAGTTTAGTATGCCTGAACTCAAAATCTAAAGATGCAAATTTTATTAAAGGTGATTTTTATATTGTGTGTTTGAAAATACCACTTTTAGAAAGCAGGTATTTTCTCACTTAGCCATCCTGTGTGCCTCTGATAGGATTTGTATTGACTGTCTGTCTTTGGAGTGACAGGGGCTAAGGAGGAGCAGCAGCTCCAGAGAGTCTAGATGGTCAGAGCAGGGCTGAATAGATATGGGCTGCATTCAGAGTAGTGGGAAGAGTTGTCACTAGCACCTGAATAGGCACGTCTGCATTTAGAGTGATGGGAGGAGATTTCCCTAGCACCTGAATAGGCCCTGTCTGCCTTGGACAATGCAGTCTCTGCCTCCTACTGGGAAGCTGGGCCGGAGAGGACAGAACTGGTTTGGACTAAGCACAGACACTCTCTGCCTCAAGGAACAAATGATTTGGTGCTATAAATATTGAGGTCCAGACCCCAGAACTTTAAAACTATCTGGAACCAAGAAACCTGCCAAGAAGAAGAGCTAGAAGAGCTGTCAGGAGGAGTACTTGCCCCTTTGCTGTGTTGTTGCTTTGCTGGGTTGGCCTGCAGTTGCTTCTTCTGCCTTGGGCAGTGAAAGGACTGGACTGAACTTTCTTTACTTGTGGTGAGTATCTCCAAGTGCTTGAAATCAAGCTGGCCTCCGGTTCTGAAGTCTCAGGGACTGGAAAGACTTCACCAACCTCTGGGTACTGCTTCTGGAACTGCTGTTTCCGTTGCCACAGAGAAGGTAACCGCAACCGACTCTGTTGCTGGCTCTGTGTCCTGACAGCACCGCAGATCACATTGTCCGCATCTCGCACCACAACCCTGGTCTCACCAACAACAACAAACAACATCATCTCCACCGAGCCGCTGCTTGCACCGTGACCTGTGGGCACCGCAGTCCACACCGCCTCACTTTACTTTGCCATCCTGGTCTCACTGACACTGTTGCTGCTGCTGACTTGACACGTGACCGCATCGTGGTTGGGGGCACTGCTAATGAAGTTTCACAATGCACCGCCACTTCCCACACAGCTGTCTGGGCAGACTGACACCAGCACCCGCAATCTGGCTCTGTTACCTGCACCCCAGCCTGCCAGCACCATATCGAGCACCGTCTCGCCCTGCACTGTAAGCCTTGGTCTCACCAACGCCGCCTCAACGATCGTCGCCGAGAGGACACTGCTTCCATTTTGCAACGCAACCGCGACGGTTGCCATAACCGGCTCGCACCTCCGTATGAGCCGCAATGAGAAAGGTACTGTTACCGAGTCTGTTCACGCTTTTCCTGACCCATATCGACGCGGTCGGCTGGAACTGTTAGACACTGTTGTTTTCAGCATCATGGTAGCCCCGGAAGGAGCTACCAAGTTGTACGAACAGTGTTTTTGAGGTATTTCTGCAGTTTAGAAGACATCTTGCATAGTATCTATTTTTCACGTACTGGATTATGGATTCTTTATCATTTTTGGTCTTGTTTTGAGTATATAAAAATATTGGGTATTTTTCTAAACTGGTGTGGTGTCCTTTTGTAGTGTTTTCACTGTGTTACCGTTGGTTATGAGCAAATGCATTACACAATGCCTCTAAGATATGCCTGACTGCTCATGCCAGGCTACCAAGGGGGTGAGTAGGGGCTATTTTAGGAGTGTAACTCCCTTATCCTGACTAGAAGGAGGGGTCCCTACTTGGACAACGGTGCAAACCCTTGCCAACTAGAGACCCCCATTTTTACCACGCACCCTTGGCCAAAGGCATCAAAACTACGTGGTTTTATCTACTTGGATATGTTGGCCTACCTCCTTGAGGACTGACTGAGCACAGTTTAATACCGTGCCTATTTATCCCCATCAACAACCAAAACAGATAAGTAGTAGTTTTGGTCTATTGAATCAAAGCATATGGCCTACTGAATATCTCAAATCCAACAACTTCTCTCTAATGTCTATCATTGCTGTTATAATGCTTATTTGTGGGTATGTGCCAGAGTACCAGACAGCAAACACTGGTTCCAGCATGCTCTTGTAGTTGTAACAGCTACTAACCTTCAATTAATTTGACCAGTGTATAGTGAGTTGATATAGCCTTGCAATCTACTAGACTCAAATGTCCTCATGTAGTTTTCTTTAATCAAGGAAGCATAACTGCATTCTTCAATTCCTTGCGTGGTAACCCTTCTGTAATGAAGCAACAAGTAGGATGGCAATATCATCTACTAAGACATCAGTATGTTGCTTCTCTACATCAGCTGAACAAACATCCTTTTGAGCTAAAGAGTTAGAATGTGTCATGATCATGTTGTTTATGTTCTGTGCTTAGAGGGAATCTGTTTAAATCACATGAGGAGGGCATGATTTTTCAACAGCGTCTTGATTCATGGGTGATTTGCATAGCAGTTTTAAGTTTTATTCTACAGGCCTTGAGTTTACGAAAAATATATATCTCTTGACTTTCTTTTTAAATTGATAACCCGTTTTTACATAAGGTCTCTGAATAACCAACAATGTATACGATTAACCTAAGAGAACTATTGTCATGGAAATTAATTATGGATTAGTGAGGATTGGGTTTTATTCCTTTTAGCATGATCAGATTGTTATATGGTGGATTTATTGTCTTTTTATGTGCTTTTATGATTTGTTATAAAATCGAATAAAGATGATACGATGATGATGGTGTCATGATATGTTCAGTCTATTAAATTAGAACTAGAAAGCATGTTGAAGGGGGAAAATCCGTCATGTGAGCTGGTGATTTTGCAGAGATTGTATGCAATTAATCCTAATGTCTTCTGCTATTTTAGTCCAAATATTCTTAACGAGCGCTCCCAAACTCTTCCCAAACAATATTTCATGTAAAAGTCTTGCCCCGAGTGATGAGTTTTCACTGCTTTTCTTCTCGGTGCCTGGTGACTATTTTGTCACGGTCCTACCCTGCCCTTCTGGGCAAGTGTGCACGGTTTTTCATTCATGCAGAAATTAAAATGCAGTAATTTCTATGTTTTCAGGCACTAGAGACCACAAGGATGCTCAACAAGCATTTCTTGTAAAAACACTTAAATAAGCCCCATAGTGCACTTCCAACCTATCAAGTGTAACGAGTGAGACTATTTCCAGTGGGTCTGGGTGGAGGTGCCTCACGTAAAATATAATTTTAAGAACACAGGCGGTGGAAATTAAAGCACACATGTGCAAATAAACTGCTGTCATGAAAGACATCGAGCCCTAAGTATAACTTTCTGCGGCTCGCAATCCTCAAGGAAAAAGTTAGGACGCCAGTGGCACACTAAAGCGCTTCACTGACTTGGGGAAAAATACATTTGGGCATTTCCCTAAACCGGAACACTGCGTCTGGAAAAAAAATAGAATATATCATCACCGCTGAAAGGGGGGGATGTACTGAAAATGGTGGCGGGCTAAGTGGGGGGGGGGAGGGGAGGGCAATTTACATTTTAAACCCTCCCATCCTGTCTAACAGTTGTCACGTTTAGAACGGGAGTGTACACATAGAAGAGAAATCGGATTACCTTTAAAGCTGGAAAAGTAAGGCACTGGGCTCGTTCATGGTACGAGTGATCCCGATTACAAGCCCCATCGTTCCAATCATTCTGTGGTTTCCATCGCTGTCAATGACAGCCTTTATGACGGACAAGGTTACCAGGGAAACCATGTACACACAAACAAGTCCCTCCTTCTTTCCTTCGACTACAGTGCTGAGAACTTGAAGCCATTGAGAGCAATAGAAGACTCCGAGCAGAGACTGTTTCAGACACACGCATACCTGCCAACTTTGAAGAACAATCTCACCGTGTGAGGTGGGGGCGGGGCCTTGAAAGGGGCGCGGCCTCGCGCGGAGAAGCACCTACAGTACAGACACTTTTATCAAGTGTTTCTGCCTTCACAGGAGGTTCCTGTAAATTCTTCCTTCTCTTTCGAGGGTTGTCGGCTTGAAGTGGCACTTAAAAGGCACAGAAAGAGGTGAAAAGTACAAAGACACACAGGAGGAACGAGAGAGAAACAAGCACACAGAGACTAAGCACAAACATAGGGCACAGTTGTCTACAGGAGACAAAGAAAAACGTGGTACTAACAGCAGGGCTTTAAGTGGGATGAAAAACCTGGGGGCTCTCTCAAAGAGGCACGACCAATGTAATTAATGGTGTGGCTTAATGATACTGATAGAGCGCGCGGGTCACCCGACCAATAATTTCGCCACTTCTGGCTTTGGGCCCATATATTTCAAATCACCATATACATTGATCAGATGACCTCACGCTCTGCTATCAGGTATTTGTGAGTTCCCTTCGTTATTCTTCAGCGTACCCGACTTACCATCCACCGACACGGGTACCTATGACTACCATGGATCAGGGAGCTAGCTGTAAAAGGAAAGGCAGCAAAATACAAACCCAACAAAATAATATTGAATTTGAATTTGAATTTAAAATTATTTATAAGAGCGCACATACACCAGCGGCTTCTTGGCGCTATCACTAACATACTACTGAGAGAAGAAAGAAACAGGGGGCCAGAAGGAGCTATTCAAAGGATTTCTTAAATATTCAATACCTTTTGTAAAATGACCACGGACAACTGAAAGTTTTAAAGTCTTTATCTAATTTAGTAAAATTCAGAAATCATCAAATTCACAGTAAATAAGCAATCGATAATCAGAAGAACAGAAAGTACATAGCTGAATAGCAAACAAGTCAGTGTAACCATTTATAGACTAATGGAATCAGGACACACTTAAATGAAGGATCGGGAATTAGAACGTTTAAGATGACTCACTAAAGATGGGATAGGTTTTGATTAGGACTAGTATTCTAGAATTATCTCAAGGAATAAGACAGGAGTTCGGGACTTTTACATCTATAGGAGAGTCTATGGAGAGAGACACGCTATGCTTTAAGGCAAAAGTTCTTTAGACAGTTTAAGTAAGGAGGTTCTAGACCATAACAGGAAATGACAAACTGCAATGCAAAATATAATTTCTAACAGATAGGATAACATAGGAACACGTTATGGAACAAATGCAAATGACTTTATGATTAAATGGTTGCAGAAAAAAGCATGGAAAGTTAACATATGCAAAGGTATGTCTTTATTAAAGCAAAGACAGAAAAATAGAAAGGTGCAGTTTAAGAACTCAGAGCAATATTTACCTAGACTGGTGTGAAAACCAAACCCTGGCCACGGGTCAGTTAAGGACGGGAAACCCTCAAGGAAGGATACCCCTCAAAGGACAGCAGGTGCAGAATGGACACCCAGGACAGGACAGGAAACCCTCAGATTAGGAATCAGGACAGGACCTCTCGGACAGGACCCTCAGGGTAGGACCAGCACCCGCAGTTCGGAAGCAACGCCTGCGCTCCACCCTCTCTGCAGCTATCGATCAAGACCCCGATTGGGTCAGCGAACTCCCAGCAAAGTGCTCCGCCAGCACTTTAAGGTTTAGTAAAACCTTAGTCTATGGTCAATTTCGGACAGAGTGCTCCGCAGTACTCTGTATCTTCAGTCACCTATTGAGTGCGTTGGGTCAGTGACAGGTCAGCTAAACCAGACAAGTCGGACGACTTCCCTAGGTGAACCCAGGGTAGTTATACTGTTTGGGGACGGTGTACCTCCCCCCAATGTTGCAAAGTGGCAGAATCCCTCAATTTGGATTGGTCCTAAGGTAGGCTTTGGGTAACACACCAATCAGAATAGACTATTTGGAGGCCTAATTTACATCTCTGGGTACCGCCTAGCAAGATTGGGGTTCCCATGAGAAACTGCACGGCAAATAGTAGCGCAACATACAATGTATCATATAAGGAGCAACTTTCTCCGTTCTTGTAGGGCAGAGGTGGCTTTCCCATGAGCATCTTGACGGTGGCTGCCAGCTGGCTGAGTGCCACTGTCCATTGTTGCCACCTTTCAGTGCACCACGAGTCTGCGCAGAAGAGACCCTCAATATGGCTCCCAACCGGTTCGGACCCCCATTTCCCACAGTACATGAAAAGTAAGCGAGAACAAATTAATACATAGAAATAAATGTATGTAAACACATCATTGGTCTTGTACTTCAACTTATCACTATAAAAATATACTATGCAGTTTAAATGTTAGCAACATATACACGCTCACAAGAGCATTACCACGTTATTCACGAAAGCTGTGTATTACGCATGCGCACCCTTTCCCTCCAAAACTTATAACTACGTCAGGTCACGTGAGTGTGACTGACGCATGCGCAGAAGCACTTTTCAAGCGGCGGCCAGGTTTTAGAGACATTGTTTAGTTGTATTAGAAATACACGTACGCAAGCTTCCTCTACCTTGTTCGAATATGAAAATAAAAGATTAGTAAGACGAACAATTTATTAATTTATTACACACGGGCGAGGTTCTTGACTCGAGCAAGTCGCGATGCGATGCTTGCTCTATCAATCCCCTCTTTGATGATATTTACTATCATCACAAAAATAATGGAACCAGATGCCAACTTCTCACACCTTATACATTTCTATTTCTTCCAACAAGCGATTTAACTTCTCTTTTTCATTTTTGGTAGGGTGAGAATTTTTCACCTTTTTGTATATCTGATTATTCATTTCCTCTAATTCAAGCTCATCCACACTTCGTTTCACTCCTCTTGCATTCACTTGATGCTTTCCGGTGTGTTTACGACACTTGCAACAGACAAATATGAAAAATAGGATAAGACCTATAATTCCAATTGGCATCAGTACCTTAAACAATAAGCTTTTACCTAAGCTAGCAAACCAATGACCTACATTTGAGAGACCATCTACCAGTCTCTTCCAGGCACTGTCAACCTCGAGTGGTTTGAGTTCCCTTTCCAAATTAGTAATGTTTTTCACATATCTTTTGAGCTGCACACTTTTGTCCGGAATATAAGTGCAACAATGTTGCGCCTTCAACATCCGGCAGACTCCGCCCTCTTTTGCTAATAAGGTGTCAAGAGCAAGTCTGTTCTGCAAAACCATTGATCTGATCGCAACCATTTCGGTATTGACCAGCAGAAATCCATGAGCTGTGTCAGTAGACAACACATCCACTATAGTGGACAATTTGCAAATTCTGTGAGTGTTCAGAACCACTCCCACTCCAGGTATCAGTGCACTGAAAATACTACCCATTATTTCACCTACGCTTTCTCTTTTACTACGCACTAAGCCATTAGTATTTTCACTGCTTCCAGCAACTTTGTTCACATGGTATATTTTCGGGAAGACAATGCCAAAGTAGCAGCTTCCATACCAGTGATCCGGCAATTTGAAATAAGCCTTGTCCCCACATATATAATAAATTCCAGGAAACACAGGCTCTGACCCATTTTTGAAACCCCAACCTCCAATTACCTTGTAATTATGTTCACATTCACTGGAACCAATGAAAATGTTATTATAATAGCTAGTCTTCTCGCGGTGAAGACATAGCTTTCCTTTCTTTTCAAAATCCAGCAACAGAGCAGGACCCGCCCCACCATTTGAGGTGACTTCCATGTTCTCAGCCCATTTTGGCGTTTTCTGTTTCTCGTCATCTGCCTTTCTTTTTATTTTTATTCTCCTCTTCTCTGCCATGTTCAGGAACATCTTTTCCTGCTCACGCAAAGAACAGGTCAAGTTATCTCTGTGTGCGTCACCTATGTCTATATTACCTATAGTCAGGAAGTATTCGCCCATATAGCGAGTAACGTCACTTTTGGTATGTACAGGATTCAAGTTCCCACGTATAGGGAGTTCAGAAAAGATCACGTCATTGTTAGAGTAATAGTACTGTAACGGTCCTCTTTTGTAAAATAAGCTTGCTAAAATGCTACAGGAAATTCCATATGTTAGGGGCAGGTGATGGTATGTCACACCTTCAGCTACAGAGGTAGGTAGCTTCATGCAGACATAGCAATCTTCAATTTCCATAGTCTCTACATAGTGTATTAACAAGTTTGCGAAAACATTTAAATGCGTTTTATTCTTTACTCCATGATAATGTAGTCCTCCCTCATCTGATGCTTCTAGGTCTTGTTTTGTTTGTCTGAGTGCTCTCTCATGTTTTGCTACACTTTGTGTTGTTAATTCTTCAGTCTCAGTAGGGTCAATATTAGTATTTTTGCTCACCGCAAAAGGAATGAAAACTGTTAGTCCTATCCAAATTAATATCACTATAACTATACTACATACACATACCTTGCAGCATGTTTTGCAACGACTGCAACTAGGTCTACCATTCACGGTTGAATCAGACATTTTGGCTCAGAAGAAGTTTCTCGACCCCTCTTTGTGTCTTTACACCAGTAGCTTACTTTGTGCAAATTCACGGTGGCTCGTCTTCTTCTTCGGCAGAGTACTCAGCGACTGGTTCTCCGTCGCTCTCGTCAGTTATATCAAGGTCCTCAAATTCCTCCAAAACAAGCGTCCATTCAGGAGACTTGTACTTTTTGTTTTGTCTTTTTATTCGATCACTCCTTCTTTTGGAAGTGTCTTCTGGTTGTTCTGCTATGCGAGCACTTCTCCTCTCTTCTGCACGTTTTTCTTCTACTGTTTTTATTCTCAGTCTCAATTTCTTTATGTATCCAGGCTCAATGTGCTTTCTTTTCTTAAGTCTTTTAGTTGGCACTGAGACCTCGTTCTCTTCTCTTGCCCTTTTATTTTCATTAGTTTGTGGCAATTCTGCTTCTTCTATTTCCCTTCCTGTCTCACTAGTTCCAGGACTTGCATCTATTTCTTCTGCCTGGTTACTAATCTGGCCTTGTTCAGGAGAATTTTGTTTTTGCTTTTCGAATGTCTCTGTTTCTGTTTCCTGAACACTTTCTCCTAATCCTATCTGATCCTGTTCGAGCACTTCGTTCTCTTGAGTTTCTTCCGCTCGAATCTCTTTACTAGGTCTGATCTGTCCCTTTTCGATATCAGGAGTTAGTGGAGGAGTATCGATCACTTGTTCTGTCCCTGTCTGACCTTCTCCTTCCTCAGTTTTGATGTGAATCTCAATACCCTGAGGTTCTTCGCCTGTGCCTTGCTTTTCCTCTCTATTCCACTCTCTACCTTTCAAAATTCGTTCGCTTGTTCTGATGGGGTCTTCGGTAAGGTCAATCAATGGTATCCACTCATCTGGCCATATGCTTGTCAGCTCGTCATCAGCTACTTCTGGACCAACCTTTGGGAACCCTTCAGCAGGCTGGACTCTTGGTAGCTCGTCATCAACTACTCCTGGACCAACGTTTGCGGACCCCTCAGCTTGACTAGTACTGGGCTGTACGTCGTCAGTTACTTCTGGTCTTGCTTCTGCAGGCCCCTCTGCTGGACCGTCTTCTTCTCCTGGCTCTTTGTCGGGTTGTACCTTCTGAGTGTGGCTGGCGTGGATCCAATGGGGAACACCGGCACACTTTACGGCTGTGGTCGTTACCAGGATCACTTGTCGCTTCTCTCCCCACCTCGGTTCCAGGCAGCTCGACCGAGTATGCTTCTTTATTTTGACCCAGTCTCCGGGAACCAGTTTGTGGAGAGGAGTCGTTGGATTGGCGACGGCGTCTACTCCGATCTGGCGAGAGATATAACGCACTTGGTCACCTAATCTCTTGCAGTATTCAAGCACCAAATCATCAGTAATACTCAACAATTTGCTTCCTGGTACCCATGCTTGTCTCATTACTCTTCCCATCAAGATTTCATGAGGGCTCAGGCCTGTCTTTCGGTCTGGAATACTTCGGAGTCCCATCAGAACCAGAAGCAGGGCCTTCACCCAGGTCATGCCAGATGCATCACACAATTTCGCTAATCTTGTTTTGATAGTCCCGTTTATTTGTTCCACTACTCCAGATGCCTCTGGACGATATGCACAGTGGAGTTTTTGTGAGATCCCAAATGCCTTACAGAGTTGGTCGATTACCTCATTCTGAAAATGTCGGCCTTTATCTGATTCAATAGTGACTGGAACCCCGAATCTAGGGATCAGTTCTTTCAGTAAACACTTGGCTACTGTCAGTGCGTCACTTTGGGGAGTAGGGTAAGCTTCCACCCACTTTGAGAATAGGCAGACAATGACAAGGACATAACGCTTCCCTTCACAACGTGGCATGGTGATGAAATCAACTTGTACTCTCACAAAGGGACCCGCTGACCTCCCAATTTTCCCTAGTTCCACTATTGTTCTCTTGCCTGGGTTCATCTTTTGACATGACAGGCACCTCTGGCAGAGGGACTCTGCTACCTTCCTGAACTTTTTACTATACCAAGTCTGTTGGAATACCAGAATCATGGCGTCCCTACCAATGTGTGATCCCTCATGTATCAATCTCGCCATCGTGCCAAGCAAGTGTCTGGGTAACACAGGCATACCATTTGGGCCCAAGATGACACCATCCTCACGTCTTGGTCTACACCCGTCTTCCTTCCACTTCTCTCTCTCCTGCCAGGGTGCCGCCTGCTGCCATTCTCTCACTTCATCCCAGGTAGGCACTTCTTCAAACACTCGAAGTTGGCAGCTGGTTCGAGCCCCCCCCCCATTTTGGATTTATGATATATCGATCCCTGGCGCATAATTTTGCCACTCGATCGGCAAAATCATTTCCCAAAGATACAGGGTCACAGTCCTTCTTATGGGCAACACACTTGACCACTGCCAGTTCCTTTGGTAACTGGATTGCCTCTAAAAGGTCTTGAACAACTTTTCCATTTCGAATAGGGGTACCTGATGAAGTCAGGAACTCCCTCTGTAGCCATAATTGGCCAAAGTCATGCACAACCCCAAAACAGTACTGACTGTCAGTATACACTGTTAGGCGTACGTTTTTCCCCAATTTGCAAGCTTTTATCATAGCGATCAATTCGGCTACTTGTGCAGACTTTACTTCAAATAAATAACCTGCTTCTTCAATTTTGGTTAAGGAGACTACCGCATAGGCAGCACTCAGGCCTCCTTGTTCATGTCTTAGGCATGAACCATCCACAAACAATTCCAGGTCATGTTTAGGCAAAGGTGTTTCTTTAATGTCTGGGCGTGGCTTTGTGCAAAATTCTGTTAAATCAATGCAGTTGTGCTCCTCTTCCTCCCCATTTTCCATATTCATTGAGTCAGGAAGCAGAGTAGCGGGGTTCAGAATGTTGCACCTGACAATGTTTATATTCGCCGCACCCACGAGAATCCTCTCGTATTTAGTCAGCCGACTAGGTGTGAGATACTGAGTTTTCGTTCTTGTTAACAAAATTACCACTCCATGTGGAACATACACAGTTACAGGATGTCCCATGACAATGGATTCACTCTGCTCTAAACTTGTGCAAGTAGCAGCTACTGCTTTCAGACATCCTGGTAATCCAGCAGCCACTGGATCCAGGGTGGCAGAGAAATATGCCACAGGCCTTCTGGTTGTGCCATGTTCTTGGGTTAGAACTGCCAACGCGCAATTATCGCGAGTGTCACAGAACAGGGCAAATTCCTTGGAATAGTCTGGGATTCCCAACGCAGGGGCTGTACACAGACAATCTCGCAATTTTGTGAAGGCTGTTAAGCTTTCATCATCCCATTCTACAATATCCGGTGTTCCTCTCTTGGTCATTTTTATCAAAGGCCTAGCTAGGACTGCAAATCCCACAATCCATTGCCTGCAGTATCCTATCACTCCAAGGAACATTCTGATTTCTTTCTGAGTACGGGGTAACTGTATCTTTTGAATTATTCTTACTCTTTCTGACGTTACTTTCCTGATGCCTTTCTCTATCTGGTGCCCCAGATATTTCACTGATTTTGCACAGAACTGTAATTTTTTAGGGGCCACTTTATGTCCCTTTTCACTCAGGTGATTCAGTAGGGCAATGGTGTCAATCACACAGTCCCTATGACTTTTGGACGCCACCAAGAGGTCGTCAATGTATTGCACCAAGACAGAATTTCCAGGTAAGACCAAAGTTTCCAAGCATTTTTTCAAGATCTGATTAAAGATAGAGGGGCTCTCTGTGTACCCCTGGGGGACCCTGTTCCAGACATACACGTGACTGTTGAAGGCAAATGAGAAAAGAAATTTGCTGTCTGGATGCAAGGGAATGGAAAAGAATGCATGACATAGGTCTATCACAGTGAACCACTCAGCATCCCAGGGAATCTGATACAGAATCACTGCTGGGTTCGGGACAATAGGGCAGCAAGGAATCACTATCTTGTTTACCTTTCTTAGGTCCTGCACTACTCTGTACTTGCCACTAGGCTTTTTGATGCCCATAATCGGTGAGTTGCATGGGCTACTCATTACTTCCTGTATGATGTTTCCTTCTAATAATTTCTGTATTTCCAGGGCAACCCCTGCTCTCACTTCAGCATTCATTCTGTAGGGTTTAGTATTAGGATAGACTGCGTTGTCCTTGATGGCTATCTGTATGGGGTCTATGTTTTTCATTAATCCTACATCTTTTCCGGTAAAGTCCCA
Organism: Lissotriton helveticus; assembly: GCF_964261635.1. Classification (NCBI taxonomy): domain Eukaryota; kingdom Metazoa; phylum Chordata; class Amphibia; order Caudata; family Salamandridae; genus Lissotriton; species Lissotriton helveticus. The sequence goes on from NC_136067.1 coordinate 1,029,363,695, forward strand.
TACCTCTGTCTTCACTGTTTCTTGGAGTTCTTTGGGCAAATCCTGCATAGTCATTCGTTTAATTTCTGAGTCCGGTCTGATTAACATTAATTTATAAATGCCATCTTCATCTGGGGTCTGAATTTCAACACCCTTTGGTGTGCAAAAGATGGTACAGTTCATTTTGCACAGCAAATCACGTCCCAGTAAATTCACTGGACTGGTGTCACAAACGACAAATCTATGCATTTCTTTAAAGTTTCCAATTGAGATCTCCATGGGCTCGGTAACAGGAGTACTAATCAATTGATTAGATACACCCACTACTTGGATGGCTTCTCCCGAGAGGGGTAGGTTTGGAACGTCCACTGTTCTCACAGTAGAACGGTAGCGCCAGTGTCCAACAGAAAAGTGACATCATTTCCGTCAACCTTTCCTTCAATGTATGGTCCGGACTGGTCTACCGGCAAGGAGGCGCCAAGTACGCACTCCTCGTCCTCCCCTCTCAGGCCCCGTCAGTACTGGTCATCACAAAGGAAGGTATCGTTTAGTAAATACTGCGAAGTTGCTGTATTTCTGTTCTCATTGCTTTCCCAGACCTCTACGTCATCACCCTGCGTGGACTTTCCCTTAAATACTTGCTTTGGTGCTCGAGGCAACTGAATCGTTTTTACCTGTGGTTGGGTCTTTCTTGGCCTTTCTTTCTGCGTCTGTGGAGTTAAATCAGGTGTTTGGGCGTTATCATCCTGCAGATAAGGACACTCGTTTCGCCAGTGTCCAATTTCCCCGCACTGGTGGCAGGGAAATTTCTTCTTTGCCTCCTCCCTGCTCATTTTGGGCCGGGGCTTTCCTCCACCCCCTTCCCCAAGACTTTTGTTCTCATTAGATTTAACCATTTTACTCAATTGTTTTTCCTGCTGTTCTGCGAGTTTCACTTGAGCCCACATAACCTTCTCCTTAAGAGCCTTTTTCTTTTCTGCCATCTCGTCCTCACAGTACTTTGCGTACCGTAGGACCTCATCCATCTTTTTAGTATGCCAACAGATTTTGTTATCTTTTATCCACTGACAAATTTCGGGTCTCAAACCATTTACAAACCTGTAAATAAAATGTGTCATATCCTTCATCTCGATGTTGTCTATACCGCTGTATGTTTTGAACACCTGCAACAGCCTTTCATAAAAGGAGTGCACTGTCTCGTCTCTTTCCTGTGTTGTTCTATCTATCTTGGTCCAATCAGTTTCCTTTGCTGGCACTTTTATTTTCAAATGCTGAATTACTTGTTCATATTTTTTCATCACTTCTTTCGATGGTTCCCCTGTGTTGCCATCTCTCGGGTATTCTTCACTAGGCCAAGCTATGGCTATTTTACACTCGGTCCACAGATCTACCGGGACCACAATGTCGAAAAACCCATCCAGGTCTTTCCACAGGCATTTTTGCACTTTTACGAACCTTTCCACCTGCCGGTACCAGTCTACTGTTTTTTTGCGCAATTTGGGGAAATCGTTAGTAAAGGACACAATCCCCCACATGCATCATTGTGTCTTTTTGCATTTCTTAATTTGCGAAAAATAAGGAATCGCAAATTAAGAAATGCAAAATGATATGCATCAATATTTTCGGTATTCTTTTGGGATTCGGTAAAAATCGCAATTTTTACCGAATCCCAAAGAAATACCGATTTCTTAACTTAATTTTCGCAATTCCCATTGATTCCTATGGGCCAAAAGGCCCATAGGAGTCAATGGAAATTGCGAGTGGCACTTAGAAAATTTCATGGGTGCAGGGGGGGGTCCAAAGGACCCCCCCATGCACCCCTGAAATGTATTTTTCGCATCATGTTGCACACACACATGTCCTAAGGACATGTGTGTCCGTAACATGAATGTTGAAAAAAAAACATTTTACACATTTTACACACTTTTTCCAAATTTACCGAGTGGTTCAACCACTCGGTAAATTTGGCACCCTATTTGCGAATTTTCACTTTTTAAAAAAATGATGCATTGCTTTTAAGAAATCGCACATCTGCGACTTCTTAAAAGCACCCGCAATTTTAGAATTCGCACACATGTTACGAATTCGAAAATTGCTTCATGCATCCCAAAAAGCACTTTTGCATTCGCAAACGGCCGATTTTAAGGAATCGCACCGTTTGCGAATACAAAAATGCTTGATGCATGTGGGGGAATATCCTGTCTGGACCATGGAACGTGCACATATTTCCCACCTGGTACTTCGCGCATAGGGCATAACTGCTCTGGTTTTTCAGCTTCTTTTAGCAAAAATTCTGGAGTTGCCTGCCTAGACCTGGCCTCATCCTTTTTCTTGACCCATCTAGCTTTCCACCTTTCCACATCTCCCCATTTTTGCAATACTGACAATAGTTCCTTGACCTGTGCTTTCTTTCCTGAAGCATTCAAGTTTTCCAAATCTTTGTCTGAGAAATCTGCTCTATATGGTTTTTGCAGCGGTTTTGATCTTGAAATATCTATACCCATGCTAGCAGCAGTGTCTGTCAGTTTTTCATGAAGTACTCGGGTATTTCGGGTGAGACTTTTGCAGATAAACAGCATTTCGTCTTCGGAGTAGGTATTTAATCTGTCTAATCCTACGTTTCCTGCCATCAATTCCTCTATTTCTATTCTCAGCTTGTAGAGATCTAAAGGTTTCGTTGGGGACGTTTGCTTTTCCAATTCCTGACTCCATCTTTCGATTTCTTCAGGAGTCACCAATGTGACACTCCTAGTACCCGAGGTCGATTCCATCTGAATTGCCCTCGTACTAAACGTGTGCGGCTTCGGGATCCTTTTCCCAGTCTTTCTAATGGGCAGATCTAGCAGAGAGACCTCCGACTCGCACTCACTGGTCTGATCATCTATAATTAAGGGTTCTGGTCTGGTCGGTGCAATGACAGGGGTAATTACGGGAGTTTTTGGAGTCCCTTGATGGTCCCCGTACAGCGGAACCACCGGTCCGATTGTTACTGGGATCGTCAAGGCTTCAGGACTTGCATTTAGCTGTGACATTTTCCGTATTATTTCAGCTCGCTGATTCCCCAGCGCTTCTCGCTCTTTCTCTTCTAATAACCTGTCCAAGGAGTTTCCATGTAACACCTGCGGGGTCAGAATGGGAGCATAACTCGGGGCAGTGAGATGAGTCTCACTCGGCCCTCCGCCATAATTAGGTTTCTTAAACAGACTTCCTGTGCCTAAAATTCTCTGATCTTCCTCATCCCGGGACTGTAATCGTGGCATTCCTGAACTCAAGGACCTCACCTCACCTCTGTAGGGGGGGTGAGAGCAAAAATCTCCTACACGTGAATATCTTGTCTCCTCCCTCACGGGTCTCCTGGGGTATATACTCCTGGTTTCTATGGGTCCCAGATTCTCAGTATAAGGAGGAACTATATAATCCCCTCCTACACTTGCGGATCTGACCTCTTCCCTTTGTAGGGGTCTCCGGGGAATATCTCCTGCACTCGAAGGTCGGTGTCCCTCATTATAAGGAGGCGGACTTCTCATGCACATGTCATCTAACAATTCGTCATCTGACTCTCCCAGGGGCCCCCAATGTTTAGTCTTTTCTGTTCTTTTTCCCCCCCAGGAGGATCTTCTGCTGGCATCATGGGAAACAGTCCCTCAACAATCATGCTCTGTCTCCATTGTTTCATCTTTTTATCTCGGGATTCTTGTCTCAGTTTTGGGTAATACTTTGTCAGCCCTTTGTCCATTCGGGGCTTCTCTCTTTGGAAAGCCTCAATCTCCCATTCCTCTAATGCCTCATACTGCGTTAGTCTCGGTCTGGGATGTAATTCATTCATTCGGGTTCTTAAGTTGAACAAGATCCTACCATTAAAGGTACCTTCTAACGGAAAGGCCATTATTCCGTCGTCTTTTGTGTACTTCACCCAATTTTCTAACCACACACACGTATTGTACCCTCTGTCAAACACCATGAAAGAGGCGGGAGTATTTGGTGGTGGAATAACAATGCCCTCTCTAGTTTGAATCGGCTTGTCCTTTTTGAAGTCATTCTTTACCTTTTTTACAAGGGACATTTTTCTCTTAGTTCCGTACATAATATTGTATCTATTAGCTTTCCACTGATCCCTTTCAAACCCTTGGTTTCTTGGATCGGGTCTAGTCTCTGGAGAATACGAGTGCCACATACGATTTATACGCTTAACTTTGTTTACAAATTACCTCCAATCAGAATGCGTCTTGTAATTCCGTGCGACCAATGGGTGCACGTGTTCCCAGCGCGGCACGGAGTGACGTCAGAGACGCTTCGCGACTGACTCCCTCCCTTCACAAGGTAACGGAAACTTTCTTTCTTTCTAAAGTGCTTAGTGCTTGGTTATTTTACAACGAATACACATTCGCCACAGTGCTCAAGTGTCTAGACAGGAAAGATTTCTTTTTACTGCAAGTAAACTACTTCCATTTACTTTTCACACGCTGCGGGTAGATCTCTTCCGCCCACCCTTCACTCTAGCATCAGTGACCCTGTTACTTCCCTAGACCCATCCACTCTTTCCGGGATATATCCGAGTCTAAGGTTTCCCAGCGGACCCCTTTGCTTTCACTCAAGCTCCGATGAACCTGCTACTCTTCCGATGTGACCCTTATTAGGTTACGCCACTATTGGAATTTTGCCAATGAACCTCGTTACTAACATTTATTCACATATGTATTCAGAAAAACCCTAGTTAGTGCTTCCTGGTTTTACCTAACCTGCACCTAACTTTCCTTGAGCCTGCGACCTCAAGGCAATGGATTCTATTCACCACTTGCCTATTCAATTCCCCGGGGAGTTCAGACAACACTTAACGATACGTTTTACATACGCTTGGATTAGTACATATAACAATATAAGAACAAAAATAACAATTTTAAAACAATTCATAAATTTCAAAAGCAGCGCATTCTCAAGAGAGTGATCAGGCCCCTCGAAATGGCCGCTCTTATAGCAGCATCAATATACTAGCAGCTACCGACTTGACTTAGCTTAACTAGTCCTACCTAACCTTTAACTATTCCCTAACCATCCTCTGCTTACCAGAAAATACTGATAGAGCGCGCGGGTCACCCGACCAATAATTTCGCCACTTCTGGCTTCGGGCCCATATATTTCAAATCACCATATACATTGATCAGATGACCTCACGCTCTGCTATCAGGTATTTGTGAGTTCCCTTCGTTATTCTTCAGCGTACCCGACTTACCATCCACCGACACGGGTACCTATGACTACCATGGATCAGGGAGCTAGCTGTAAAAGGAAAGGCAGCAAAATACAAACCCAACAAAATAATATTCAATACCTTTTGTAAAATGACCACGGACAACTGGAAGTTTTAAAGTCTTTATCTAATTTAGTAAAATTCAGAAATCATCAAATTCACAGTAAATAAGCAATCGATAATCAGAAGAACAGAAAGTACATAGCTGAATAGCAAACAAGTCAGTGTAACCATTTATAGACTAATGGAATCAGGACACACTTAAATGAAGGATCGGGAATTAGAACGTTTAAGATGACTCACTAAAGATGGGATAGGTTTTGATTAGGACTAGTATTCTAGAATTATCTCAAGGAATAAGACAGGAGTTCGGGACTTTTACATCTATAGGAGAGTCTATGGAGAGAGACACGCTATGCTTTAAGGCAAAAGTTCTTTAGACAGTTTAAGTAAGGAGGTTCTAGACCATAACAGGAAATGACAAACTGCAATGCAAAATATAATTTCTAACAGATAGGATAACATAGGAACACGTTATGGAACAAATGCAAATGACTTTATCATTAAATGGTTGCAGAAAAAAGCATGGAAAGTTAACATATGCAAAGGTATGTCTTTATTAAAGCAAAGACAGAAAAATAGAAAGGTGCAGTTTAAGAACTCAGAGCGATATTTACCTAGACTGGTGTGAAAACCAAACCCTGGCCACGGGTCAGTTAAGGACAGGAAACCCTCAAGGAAGGATACCCCTCAAAGGACAGCAGGTGCAGAATGGACACCCAGGACAGGACAGGAAACCCTCAGATTAGGAATCAGGACAGGACCTCTCGGACAGGACCCTCAGGGTAGGACCAGCACCCGCAGTTCGGAAGCAACGCCTGCGCTCCACCCTCTCTGCAGCTATCGATCAAGACCCCGATTGGGTCAGCGAACTCCCAGCAAAGTGCTCCGCCAGCACTTTAAGGTTTAGTAAAACCTTAGTCTATGGTCAATTTCGGACAGAGTGCTCCGCAGTACTCTGTATCTTCAGTCACCTATTGAGTGCGTTGGGTCAGTGACAGGTCAGCTAAACCAGACAAGTCGGACGACTTCCCTAGGTGAACCCAGGGTAGTTATACTGTTTGGGGACGGTGTACCACCGTCCAATGTTGCAAAGTGGCAGAATCCCTCAATTTGGATTGGTCCTAAGGTAGGCTTTGGGTAACACACCAATCAGAATAGACTATTTGGAGGCCTAATTTACATCTCTGGGTACCGCCTAGCAAGATTGGGGTTCCCATGAGAAACTGCACGGCAAATAGTAGCGCAACACACAATGTATCATATAAGGAGCAACTTTCTCCGTTCTTGTAGGGCAGAGGTGGCTTTCCCATGAGCATCTTGACGGTGGCTGCCAGCTGGCTGAGTTCCACTGTCCATTGTTGCCACCTTTCAGTGCACCACGAGTCTGCGCAGAAGAGACCCTCAATATGGCTCCCAACCGGTTCGGACCCCCATTTCCCGCAGTACATGAAAAGTAAGCGAGAACAAATTAATACATAGAAATAAATGTATGTAAACACATCATTGGTCTTGTACTTCAACTTATCACTATAAAAATATACTATGCAGTTTAAATGTTAGCAACATATACACGCTCACAAGAGCATTACCACGTTATTCACGAAAGCTGTGTATTACGCATGCGCACCCTTTCCCTCCAAAACTTATAACTACGTCAGGTCACGTGAGTGTGACTGACGCATGCGCAGAAGCACTTTTCAAGCGGCGGCCAGGTTTTAGAGACATTGTTTAGTTGTATTAGAAATACACGTACGCAAGCTTCCTCTACCTTGTTCGAATATGAAAATAAAAGATTAGTAAGACGAACAATTTATTAATTTATTACACACGGGCGAGGTTCTTGACTCGAGCAAGTCGCGATGCGATGCTTGCTCTATCAATACCTAAGCTAAAAATCTGGTCATAGCATAGTGTGCCGCCTGACTGGTATTTTGCTGTTTCTGTCATTGCATCCAGATATATCATACAACAAGTAACATCATACCTACAAGAAGTAAGGACTTTTGGCTTTGTCAATGGTTGTTAGTTGCATAAGATAAATAAGCAGCAGCTATGCCTTGTATATAATATTGAAAAAGCTTCCAATTAACCCCTCCGACGCTCATGGCGAGCTCAGCTCGTCATGAGCCACGGTTCTCGTGTGCTCATTACGAGCTGAGCTCGTCATGACCGTTAGAACGCTCAGGTGTGGGGCTAAATCCCATGGGCGTAGGAAGTGTGGGGGACGTGTGGGATATGCCCCCCCCAGATTTTGGAGTGGGGGGACACGGGGGACAAGGGTGGGGGGGACGAGGGGACTAAATAATTTCCCCTCTCCCTTCTGTTATTCAGCAGGGCCATTAGCACGCGAAAGCGCTACCTAATGGCCCTGCACTTGACCTGCCTGGAGACCAAGAGGCCACCCGCCCTCTGCCCTTTGTTTTGCTGCAGGAAGGCTCAGAGGCCTGGGAAGGGCAGAGAAGGGGAAAAAAACTGTCTCTTTTCCTTCATACCCATTTCTGTCTTTGTCTCGCTCCTCCTTAAGTTCTGATTTAAGAGCTCTTATTGCTCTCTCTTGCATCTCCTTTTCTTCATTTGTTTCTCTGTGAAATCAATCCAAAATAGGCGGACACTGGCTGGATATTTCCTCATTTACTGACCGTTTTATAATTCCAAAGAAAAACCTCGGGAAGGAGAGAAAAAAAAATGAAATACCTAAATTAAGCAATACAGAGTGGTCAGCAGACAGGCCAGATTGTTATTTACACCCACACACATTAGAACCACTTTCCAGAGTTTGGCAGTGAAAGCGCTACTTTCTTTTTTTTCTTCTTTCTTTGAACAACATTGTTTTCCCACGGGAAGTGCACCATTTCTAAAGGGACTGCAATACCTGGTTGATGAGTGGAGTGGAAATGTGAAATGTGAAAATGTTTAATATGATCGTTTTCAACTGTTTTAATTATTTTAGCTTATAAAATGTGTACTGCGGCTCTGTGTTCGGGGATGTGATTTTTTTTTAACCAAACTGCTTACATTTTGAAAGGATATAAGCAATGGACATTGATTCGGGTCCCTTCCTGGTCCTGTAGCCATGTCCTGAATTTTTCAGGCAAAATCACTTACTGATTTCTGAATAATGAGTTTAAAACTGTTACGGTAACCATGTTGTTTCTGAATACATTTCACATGATTTGCTTATTCTTGCATTCCTTATGAGTGTTTGCTTTTTTCAGGGTATTATTCATTTTTTTTCAGGCAGCATTTTACTGTTGTCTAGTGTATAATTTGAATTTAGTTGCAGCACAATTCAGTTGTAGCTGAAGGCAGTGCAAGTTTCTCTAAGTGGGGCACTATGGTGTTCAGTGTGGGAGAGGATGTGGCACTCTGGCCAGAGCTGCTGAATTCGGAGCTGGAGCACCATTTTCAGCCTTCATGACCAGTCCACCAGACCGCACACCTGACAGAGCTCATTCCGATGCTACACCTTAGAAGGCCCGATAGACCTTAGAAGCCCTGGTGTCTTAGCACCCGCAGGTGGACCCTAACGGTGGCAAGTGTGGATTAACCTGGAAGGCCTGTCCACCACAATCCATACTGCAGTTCACCTCCAGTCTTTCAAGCAGGCATACAAAGAAGCACACCCTAGATCGACAGTGACTGTCACTGAGGTCACAAGGTCCTTGAGGCCAGTCCACCGCACCCATTGGTACCTCCATTGGCCTTTTTCAGCAGTAGTGGTGCAACTTACCAGGGGTTGGCAATGTAGGATTTGCATGCACACCAAACTTAGGGGGTGATTATAATGAAGGTGGAACCGCCACGTCACCCCATCATTGGCGGTTCCACTGCCATTGGCGACTGCATCAACGCCAACCATATTACAATGGCGGGTGCTTTCCTGGCGGTCGGAAAGACCAACCGCCACGCACCCGACTGGCTACTTGAGCCCGCCAGTGCGGCGGAGGGGCTCTTGGTTCCTACAATGTTGGTGGTGCCTACCAGGCACCACAGTAGGGCTTACGAAACCCCTTACCCGCCAGCCTATCCATGGCAGTTCACCCGCCATGGAAAAGTTGGCGGAAAGGGACATTGGAGGCCCATAGCGGGCCCCTTTCCCCACAGCCCCCAGAGATGGGACCTGACAGAGCGTCCACCTCCCCCCTTCCGCTCCAAAACCACCAAGATAATCTGCGGTGTACCCCAAGGCTCATCCCTCAGCCCAACGCTGTTCAACGTCTACATGGCACCACTCGCCCACGTCGCCTGACAGCACGACCTAAACTTCATCTCCTACGCCGACGACACCCAGCTAATCCTCTCGCTGACCAAGGACCCCAACACTGCCAAACCTAACCTCCACGAAGGAATGAAGGCTGTTGCCGACTGGATGAGGGACAGCCGACTGAAGCTGAACTCGGACAAGACAGGGATCCTCATCTTCGGCTCAACCCCATCGGCCTTGGACGACTCCTGGTGGCCAACCGCAGTAGGAGCACCCACCAACCATGCACGAAACCTAGAGTTCATCCTCGACCCCAGCCTCTCCATGACAAAGCAGGTCAACGCCATCTCCTCCACCTGCTTTAACACACTCCGCATGCTTCGCAGGATCTTCAAGTGGATCCCCACCGAAACTAGAAGGATGGTCACCCAAGCCCTCGTCAGCAGTAGACTGGACTACGGCAACGCACTCTTCGCAGGAGCCCCGGCCAAACTCCTGTCACGACTGCAACGCATCCAGAATGCCTCCGCATGACTGATCCTCAACATACCCTGCCACAGCCACATCACACCCCACCTGAAAGACCTGCACTGGCTCCCCATCAACAAGAAGATAACCTTCAAGCCCCTCACCCATGCACACAAGGCACTCCACGACACTGGACCGGCGTACCTCAACAGATGACTCGGCTTCTACACCCCCGCCCGCCAGCTCCGCTCCGCAGACCACGCCCTCGCCATCGTCCCCCGCACCCGAAGAGTGACCACCGGTGGCAGATCATTCTCCCACCTCGCCACATGGACATGGAACACCCTCCCCATCCGCCTACGACAAACCGAAGACCTTCTAACCTTCAAGAGACTCCTCAAGACCTGGCTCTTCGAACAGTAGCAGTTTCCACCCCCCCTAGCGCCTTGAGACCCTCACAGGTATGTAGTGCGCTTTACAAATGCTATGATTGATTGATTGACACGTCAGTTTTTACATTGTGGCAGATGATGCAGCCAGCAGCACCTGCTGTAATGTAAAAGATAGGCACTGCGAACGCCATAGTGGTGTCATGATTTCCCAGACACTGCTCCCTTCTTAAATGTATAATCCTGAGGTACACCTTTAAAAGGTATAATTCAAGACATTCTTCTAAATTGAAACGCACCCCTGTCCCGTGCACCCAGCACTCCAGTTATTCATGTATGTAGTTATTGGGTAAATATGTTTGGTATCAATGCTTGTTGTTTCTTTTAAATCATGTCAATGCCTGAAAAGGTGCAGGTTTTATATCAAAGTATTCGTGCCAGTGATTGATCTTTGCATATGATAATTGTGAGCTATGTTCTGGGCATAAAGATCTGTTTAAGGTCGAAATTGGCAAAAAACAGCAAATAGAAAAAAAGATGCACGTTTAAATTCTGCACGCTTTCATGAGAAAGGCTCTCGCGTTGTGTGATGTGCAACACAGCAATCAATCAATCAATCAATCACCGCATTTGTATAGCGCACTACTCACCCGGAGGGTCTCAAGGCGCTGGGGGGAGGGGGGTCCGCTACTGCTCGAACAGCCAGGTCTTGAGCTGTTTCCTGAAGGCGAGGTGGTCCTGGGTCAGGCGGAGGTGGATCGGAAGGGAGTTCCAAGTCTTGGCGGCCAGGTAGGAGAAGGACCTTCCTCCAGTGGTGGCTCTTCGGATGCGGGGGATGGTGGCGAGGGCGTGGCTGGTCGATCGAAGCTGGCGTTTGGGAGCGTAGAAGTTGAGGCGGCTGTTGAGGTATCCTGGTCCTTGGTTGTGTAGGGCTTTGTGTGCGTGGGTGAGGAGGCGGAAGGTGATTCTCTTGTTGACCGGGAGCCAGTGCAGGTCTCTCAGGTGTCCGGAGATGTGGCTGCGGCGGGGGATGTCCAGGATGAGTCGTGCTGATGTGTTCTGGATCCGCTGGAGTCTTTTCTGGAGTTTGGCGGTGGTTCCGGCGTAGAGGGAGTTGCCGTAGTCCAGTCGGCTGGTGACGAGGGCCTGGGTGACCGTCTTCCTGGTCTCGGTGGGGATCCATCGGAAGATCTTGCGTAGCATGCGCAGGATGTTGAAGCACGACGAGGAGACGGCGTTGACTTGTCTGGTCATGGAGAGGGAGGAGTCCAGGATGAAGCCCAGGTTGCGTGCGTGGTCAGTTGGTTTGGGTGCGCTGCCCAGGGCGGGGGGCCACCAGGAGTCGTCCCAGGCGGAGGGTGAGGATCCCAGGATGAGGACTTCCGTCTTGTCTGAGTTCACTTTCAGGCGGCTGTTCGACATCCATTTGGCTACGTCTGTCATCCCTTCGTGCAGGTTGGCTCTGGCGGTGGCGGGGTCGTTAGTGAGGGAGAGGATCAGCTGGGTGTCGTCGGCGTAGGAGATGATGTTCAGGTTGTGCTGGCGTGCGATGGCTGCGAGGGGGCTCATGTAGACGTTGAAGAGTGTTGGGCTGAGCGAGGAGCCTTGAGGGACGCCGCAGATGACTTCGGTGGCTTCCGATCTGAACGGAGGGAGGCGGACTCTCTGTGTCCTTCCGGCGAGGAAGGAGGTGATCCACTCCAGTGCCTTCTCCTGGATTCCGACGTTGCTGAGGCGCTGTACTAGGGTACGGTGGCAGACAGTGTCGAAGGCCGCGGAGAGGTCCAGGAGGATGAGGGCCGCTGTTTCTCCGTTGTCAAGCAGGGCTCGGATGTCATCTGTAGCTGCGATCAAGGCGGTCTCGGTGCTGTGGTTGGCCCGGAAGCCAGACTGCGAGAGGTCGAGGGAGCAGTTCGTCTCGAGGAAGGCGGCCAGTTGCTTGTTGACGGTCTTCTCGATGACTTTAGCCGGGAACGGGAGCAGCGAGATGGGGCGGTAGTTCTTGAGGTCGGTGGGGTCGGCTGATGGTTTCTTGAGTAGAGCGCTGAGTTCGGCATGCTTCCAGCTCTCCGGGAAGGTAGCGGTGTCGAAGGAGGTGTTGATGATGTCCCGCAGGTGGGGTGCGATGACAGCGTCGGCCTTGTTGAAGACGTGGTGGGGGCAGGGGTCGGTCGGAGATCCGGAGTGGATGGAGTTCATCGTGCGGATGGTGTCTTCGGTGCTGATCGGGGTCCAGGCGCGGAGGGTGGTGGTGGGGGGCGGTGGTTCCGTCGTGGCGTGCGTCGGGTGAGTGCTGAAGCTGTTGTGTATGTCTGCGATCTTGTTGTGGAAGTAGGAGGCGAGGGAGTTGCAGAGGTCTTGCGAAGTTGTGATGTCGTTGTTTCCAGCGTTGGGGTTGGAGAGCTCTTTCACGATGTTGAAGAGTTCCTTGCTGTTGTGTGCGTTGTTGTCCAGTCGTTCCTTGAATGCGGTTTTCTTGGTGGCGTGGATCATCTGGTGGTGTTTGCGGGTGGCGAGCTTGAGGGCAGTCATGTTGTCCGGTGTTGGGTCTCTGCGCCAGGTTTTCTCGAGTGCTCTGCAGTTCTTTTTGGAGCTCTTGAGTTCGTCGTTGAACCATGGGGCTTTCTTGCTTCCGGGTCTACTCGGCGGGGTCTTCAGCGGGGCGAGGTTGTCTGCGCAGTCGCTGGTCCATTTCGTGAGGTTGGTGGCCGCTTGGCTGGGGTTCGTTGTGCTGGTGGGAGGGTTTTTGTTCAGGGAAGTGGCGAGCTGGTCTGCAGTGATCTTGTTCCAGCTTCTGCGGGGAGCCTGTTGCTGGTGATGGTGGAGCGTGGTTTTTCTGTAGCTGAAGTGGACGCAGCTGTGGTCCGTCCAGTTGAGTTCCGTGGCGTGGCTGAAGGCGATGTCTTTGCTGGAAGAGAAGATCGGGTCGAGTGTGTGTCCGGCGTAGTGGGTGGGGGTGGTCACCAGTTGCTTGAGTCCGAGGTTGGCGAGGTTGTCCAGCAGGGTGGTGGTGTTGCGGTCGTTGTTGTTCTCCAGGTGGAAGTTGAGGTCCCCGAGGAGGATGTAGTCAGCGGAGGGGAGGGCGTGCGGGCTGATGAAGTCGGCGATGTCTTCGCTGAATTGTGTGCGGGGTCCCGGGGGACGGTAGATCAGGGTGCCTCTGAGGGTGGTCTTGGGGTTGACGTGGATCTGGAAGTGCAGGTGTTCGGCGGGTGCGAGGGTGTCGTCGGTGTCGGTCGTGATGCGGATGGTGTTCCTGTGGATGATGGCGATGCCTCCTCCTGTCTGGTTGACGCGGTCCTTCCGGATGATCTTGTAGCCGTCCGGGATGGCGATGGCGATGTCGGGCTCTGAGGAGGCGTTCATCCAGGTTTCCGTGAGGAAGGCGACGTCTGGGTCTGTGGTGTCAAGCAGGTTCCAGAGCTCGACGGCGTGTCTGTGGACGGAGCGGGTGTTGAGCAGGATGCCCTTCAGGTGGTTGCTGTTGCTGCTCGTCGAGGTCTTGAGCGCTGGCGGAGTGGAGCCGGTCCGGTTGCAGGTGAACTTGCAGGCGTTGCAGATGAAAGGTCCGTGGGTGCGTCTCGGTGTGGCTCGGTAGCAACCCGGGGTTCGGCCGGTGTTGAGAGCGATGAGTTCGGTGGCGTCGTAGGTCCGTCTGGTCGGCTTCCGGTGGTGGGGGCCAGGGGTTCTGGCGCTGGGCGCGGTCCAGGCGCGGACGGGCGCAGACGGGCTTACCTTTGGCGCACCTTCGGCGCTCAATCGGTGCTCCCGCTGCGCGCGTCCGCTGCGCGGTCGCTGAGGGGGCGACATAAGAGGGGAGCCGGGAGGGCGGGTCAGCTGGGAGGCGGGGTCGCGTCCACCAATCGTGTGGCGAGGGGGCGAGGGCGCCGGCAGGAAGTGGCGGGAAAAACGGGATCGGTTGGAGCGGGCGGCCCTGCGGCGGCTGGGGCGCTGCTCTCGGCGTAGGAAGGTCTGGCACTGCAGGGGTCTCTGAAGCAGGAGCGCGGAGGAGCGAGGGGGCAACCAGGCCGGAGGCGCGGTGGTCACAGCGTAAGGGCAAAAGTCATGCGTGCATCTTCTAGAATAACCTGGGGTGTGGCAGGGCTATAAAAGCCACACCCAGGAGTCCAGAAGGTGCTTAGTCTTCCAGCTTCAGCCTCGGAGGAACATCGCACTTGAAGACTTCTCCAGCCCAGCAGAAACCCACGAACCGGAATTCAGGCCTGAGACTTCAATAATTCATCTGGAAATAGCCTCGCAGTAATTCTTCCTCTGACAAGAAGAAAAGCTAAGTAGCAATTATTCTTTTTTTGAGAAAATAAGAAAAGGCGCCCAACGCTAGCAAAAGAACACTAGTTGGACATTCTAATTGAAGAAAGAAAGCTTCGACATGGATATTTTTTGAGACTTTATTTCCTAAGATTCAAGTTCAACGTTGTTAAAGGATAATATGTTTAGAAGCCATGATGTTGATTTCGATTAAGCACTAAGAGAAAACTTGTGTAGGCATGGTGTATTAGAATTTGTATAATTTCTTTATTCCTAAAGAGAGAAGTCGTGAGAACATCAACAGGGGATTGTTAAGTGAGTAGATTTAAAGGAAGCTTTGATTTTTAGGTAAAAACTATTCTAAGGGAAAGTGCAAATTATTTCTTTTGTTATTTTATGCAGAATATTTAACATTCAGTCTAAAGATCAGGGGCGGACAGTTCAACCACCTTCGGACTTAAGAGAACAGCATCTCTTCAAAGCAGACTTCACCAAAAGACGACTTCCAGGACGCGAAGCCAAGTCTAGTAGATCGCAGGTAGGAATTTACAACTTGACGTAGAACTATTTAGAAGAGAGCTAAAAGAAGTAGGAAAGAGAACAAAGGAGGAACTAAGTCTAAGGAATTTCTTGTTGCTTCGCAGGTCGACTACAAGAACATAATAGCGTCAGATTCCGGCCTCTCTCCCTGATTTCTATCCATCACCCTGCTGTACTAAGAAAGATCACAGGTTGTAAGGTAGGGTTTCTGGGAGTTTGGCCCATAGCGTCTCTGCAAAACCGATCAAAGCACCTTACAGGTAAGAGATCGTGGGAACACAGGTAAGAGTGCTTTGATCCGCCTGACAGAAGACTAAGCCCACGGAAAAGTTTTGCCCAGACGCTATGGACGAAAATCCACAGATATCTCTGCAGGATATAGCTGCAGTGTTATTAGAAATAAGATCTGAAAATGCTGAATTGAGAAGAGATTTAACTGCAATTCAGAGTAGGTTACAGCCCCCTAGTCCTTCAACTTGGACCTTCACCTCAGACAAAAAATCCAACATAAAACCTCCAGTTTTTAAACCAACCATGCAAACCCTGTATGGTGGGAATGCCACATCTGAGCCTTCGGCTAGTACTCAGATTCAGGTAGTAACCCCAATTTCTGTACCTTTAGCACCCCCAGAGAGATTCTATGGAGATTGCAATACATTTACGATATTTTTGAATCAATGTCAGTTACATTTTGTGGCAAAACCTACTGCATTTCCCGATGACTCTTCCAAGGTAGCCTTCATATTATCTTATTTAGGAGATGATGCCGCCTTGTGGTCAGTACCATATGTGGAGAGAAATGACCCGCTTCTAAATGATTTTAGACGTTTTAAAAGAGCCATGAAAAAATTATTCGCTAAACATGTCTTTGTACAGTCAGCTGATCATGAACTACTTAATTTGAAACAAGGCTCTTCTGATCTTTTACATTATATTTCAACTTTTAATAGACTAGTCATAGAAGCTGAATGGCCAGAAGAAAAAAGAATATCTCTGTTCTATCGTGGTTTACGTGATGATTTAAAAGACATGATAACACAAATCTTAGATCCACCAACCGATTGTGAGGACTTTATTGATCTCGTTGTAAAACTCAATCATAGAATCTCCGAAAGAAAGGGTGAAAGAGGAAAATCAGATTTCAGGATGATGGTCTTTAAAGAAAGGGGGACCTCGAAACCAGAACCTTCCTCTGCTAAATTGGACCCAGTAGAACCAATGCAAATAGGGACAATTAGAGGACCACTTTCCAAAGATGAGAGGGAAAAGCGTAGGAAATTAAACCAGTGCATGTACTGTGGGAAAGCTGGACATTTCATAAAGGACTGTCCCACTCGACCCGTAAGACCAAAGCTAAAAACTTCCGAGATAGCAGCAATTCAGCAGTCGGGAAACTAGGAAACTCGGTAGACAATTAGGTCAATCTATTGAGTGCACATACCAGTTTGGCCTCTCTAACCCCAACAGCCACTCATTGTCACCTTAGTATGCGAGTTCTTCTTCAATCACTAGAGGATAAAAATCGATCTTGGTCTATTGACGCTTTAATAGATTCTGGAGCTACAGGCAATTTTATTGACACTCAATTATTCAACAAATTAGATCTACAAAAGGTAGTAAAAGACTCTCCAGAAATCATTAGAGCGGTAGACGGAAAAGAACTCACTTCAGGACCAACCCAACATCATACTGAGAAATTAACGATGACTTGTGCTGAGAAACATAAAGAGGAAATAACTTTCGACATAATTGATGCTCCTCAATTTGGTTTAATACTGGGCATTCCTTGGTTAGTGCTTCATAACCCGTACATTGATTGGACTAACAGAAGTATATTATTTAAATCTGATTATTGTCATGCCAAGTGTTTTCAACCGTACCCAGGTTCTGAGTTATTAATACAAGGTTACGATTTTCCCAAAAATTCTAAAAGTGTTATGGTTGTTGCTGGAGTACCTGATGAGTATCAAGACTTGGTGGAAGTGTTTGATAAAAAAAAAAGCTAATACCTTGCCACCTCATAGGGACTTTGATTGTCAGATAGATTTAGTTCCCGGTGCAACCTTACCTTGTAGCCGCATTTATGCGTTAACAGAAAAAGAAAATGAGCATTTACGTAACTACCTTGATGAATATCTGGAAAATGGATTTATTAGACACTCTAAGTCTCCGGTCTCTTCTCCTCTCTTTTTTTTTCCAAAAAAGGGAGGAGAATTGCGCTCGTGCATTGACTATAGAGCGATTAACAACGTGACAGTGAAAAATCGATATCCATTACCATTAATACCCACACTATTAGATCAAATCAAAGACGCCACTATTTATACAAAATTAGATTTGCGGAGTGCATATCATTTGGTGCTAGTCTGAGAGGGAGACAAATGGAAGACAGCTTTCCGTACAAAATTTGGATTGTATGAATATCAGGTTATGCCTTTTGGACTCTGCAATGCTCCAGCCGCATTTCAGTTTTTCATAAATGAAGTGTTAAGAGATTTCTTGGATATCTGTTGTATCGTCTATATTGATGATATACTCATTTATTCAAAAGAGAGATCTGAGCATGTAAAGCAAGTACGAGCCATCCTTCAACAGCTTTTACAAAATTATTTATTTGTAAAACTGGAAAAGAGTCTATTTCATGTTAACACTGTGGACTTTCTGGGATACATCCTTAGTCCTGCAGGTATAGAAATGGACCCAAAAAAGGTTCAAGCAATCATAGATTTGCCACGTCCTACGACAGTGAAACAAGTCCAAAGTTTTCTGGGGTTTGCAAATTTTTATAGAAGTTCATAAACAATTTCTCACAAAAAGTAACTCCTATCACTAAATTGCTAAGAAAAAATATGAAATTCGAATGGACCTCAGAAACTGATTTGGCCTTTCAGGATTTAAAAAAACAATTCATGACAGCTCCTATATTAAAACATCCTGATCCCTCTCAGCCTTTCATAGTGGAAGCGGATGCCTCCCAATTTGCTATAGGAGGCATTCTGTCTCAAAGGTGTAAAAATACCGGACAGATGCATCCAATCGCATACTATTCCAAAAAATTGTCTCCCACAGAACAAAATTATGCCATTGCTGATAGAGAATTATTGGCCATAAAAGCTGTGTTCAAAGAATGGCGACACTACTTGCTAGGGGCTCATTATCCTGTCACCATTTATACTGATCATAGGAACTTGCAGTCTCTTAGATCTGCTAAAGCTCTGTCTCCTCGTCAATTGCGTTGGACTCTGTTCTTTAATGATTATGACTTTATCATCACTTATCGCCCTGGTAAAGATAATAACAAGGCTGATGCATTATCCAGAATAGGTATAAGCGATGATTTGAGCGCTAAAAAAGAAACTGTACATCCAATTATTCCTGCAGAGCGTTTTCAAATAGGAGTTATTGACTCTGAAGTTTTATCAGACATAGAAAAAGCTCTACAAAATCAGACAAAGGAAGAATGGAATAAGAGTTACCCATTATTGCAATGGAAAGAAAATGTTTTATGCATAAATGATCAGGTGTTCGTCCCTAATGAATCTGTACAGGAAAAGGTGTTACAAATCTATCATGATTCAATTCTGTCTATTCACCCAGGTGTAACGAAAATGTACCAATTCATTAAAAGGCAATTTTGGTGGCCAACTATGCTCAAAGATATCCAAAAATATGTAGAAACTTGTGCAATTTGCAGTCAAAATAAACCAACTCATCAATCCCCGCATGGTTTACTTTTGCCTCTGCCAATACCACCACAGCCATGGCACACTGTATCCCTTGACTTCATTGTAGAATTGCCTCGTACTAGGTCTGGTTTTACCATCATTTTAACTGTTGTAGATCATTTTTCTAGATACGCTCATTTTATTCCCCTGAAAAAACTCCCTTCGGCTGTTGAATTAGCGCACATTTTTGTAACACAAATTGTTAAGCATCATGGAATTCCTTCGGTAGTGCTCTCGGACAGGGGATCTCAGTTCATATCACATTTTTGGCAGAATCTAGGAAAGTCTCTGAACATGGAAGTGCGTTTATCATCTAGCTATCATCCACAAACTGATGGTTTAACAGAACGCACAAATCAAACAATTGAACAATTCTTGCGATGTTTGCTGGCCACCTGTGATCAGGAATGGTCTGAAGTTTTATGGGCTACAGAATTTGCTTACAACAATTCTGATCATTCCTCAATTGGTATGTCTCCTTTTTTCTGTGTTCATGGTTTTCATCCTAAAGACATGTTAGGTGTAGGGAAAAAAGTAACAGCTACTCCAGCAGTCACGGATTATGTAAACCATTTGGTTTCAGTTCAACAAAAAGCTCAATAACATTTGATTCAGGCAAAAGAGACTCAAAAGAAATTCGCAGACAAACATCGCTCTAAACCACCACTTTATTCAGAAGGTGACAAGGTTTGGTTGTCTACAAAAAATTTAAAATTAAAATGTCATAAAGCCTTCCGTCCACGATTCATAGGTCCTTTCATTATACAGAAAGTTATAAATCCTGTAAGCATGAAATTGAAGTTGCCAATTACTTATCGAGTCCATCCAGTATTTCATGTCTCTCTACTTAAACCATGCAATCCAGAAACCAGATTGTTGAGTCGTCCTCCAGCAGTGGAAGTGGACGGTATACCGGAATATGAAGTAAAGGCAGTACTAGATTCCAAAAGAATTAAAGGCAAGTTGTACTATCTTATAGATTGGAAAGGTTACGGTCCTGAAGACCGCTCTTGGGAACCCCCCTGCTAATTTGAGAAATTCTCCCCAGTGCTTAAAAACCTTTCATAACAGATACCCAGAAAGACCAAAACCAGTTCCCACGGTATTAGGGGGGATTCTACGGGGAGGGTACTGTCATGATTTCCCAGACACTGCTCCCTTCTTAAATGTATAATCCTGAGGTACACCTTTAAAAGGTATAATTCAAGACATTCTTCTATATTGAAAGCCACCCCTGTCCCGTGCACCCAGCACTCCAGTTATTCATGTATGTAGTTATTGGGTAAATATGTTTGGTATCAATGCTTGTTGTTTCTTTTAAATCATGTCAATGCCTGAAAAGGTGCAGGTTTTATATCAAAGTATTCGTGCCAGTGATTGATCTTTGCATATGATAATTGTGAGCTATGTTCTGGGCATAACGATCTGTTTAAGGTCGAAATTGGCAAAAAACGGCAAATAGAAAAAAAGATGCACGTTTAAATTCTGCACGCTTTCATGAAAAAGGCTCTCACGTTGTGTGATGTGCAACACAGCGTAAGGGCAAAAGTCATGCGTGCATCTTCTACAATAACCTGGGGTGTGGCAGGGCTATAAAAGCCACACCCAGGAGTCCAGAAGGTGCTTAGTTTTCCAGCTTCAGCCTCGGAGGAACATCGCGCTTGAAGACTTCTCCAACCCAGCAGAAACCCACGAACCGGAATTCAGGCCTGAGACTTCAATAATTCATCTGGAAATAGCCTCGCAGTAATTCTTCCTCTGACAAGAAGAAAAGCTAAGTAGCAATTATTCTTTTTTTGAGAAAATAAGAAAAGGCGCCCAACGCTAGCAAAAGAACACTAGTTGGACATTCTAATTGAAGAAAGAAAGCTTCGACATGGATATTTTTTGAGACTTTATTTCCTAAGATTCAAGTTCAACGTTGTTAAAGGATAATATGTTTAGAAGCCATGATGTTGATTTCGATTAAGCACTAAGAGAAAACTTGTGTAGGCATGGTGTATTAGAATTTGTATAATTTCTTTATTCCTAAAGAGAGAAGTCGTGGGAACATCAACAGGGGATTGTTAAGTGAGTAGATTTAAAGGAAGCTTTGATTTTTAGGTAAAAACTATTCTAAGGGAAAGTGCAAATTATTTCTTTTGTTATTTTATGCAGAATATTTAACATTCAGTCTAAAGATCGGGGGCGGACAGTTCAACCACCTTCGGACTTAAGAGAACAGCATCTGTTCAAAGCAGACTTCACCAAAAGACGACTCCCAGGACGCGAAGCCAAGTCTAGTAGATCGCAGGTAGGAATTTACAACTTGACGTAGAACTATTTAGAAGAGAGCTAAAAGAAGTAGGAAAGAGAACAAAGGAGGAACTAAGTCTAAGGAATTTCTTGTTGCTTCGCAGGTCGACTACAAGAACATAATAGCGTCAGATTCCGGCCTCTCTCCCTGATTTCTATCCATCACCCTGCTGTACTAAGAAAGATCACAGGTTGTAAGGTAGGGTTTCTGGGAGTTTGGCCCATAGCGTCTCTGCAAAACCCATCAAAGCACCTTACAGGTAAGAGATCGTGGGAACACAGGTAAGAGTGCTTTGATCCGCCTGACAAGTGGCGGTTGCATTGTAATGCCTATCGTCGGGCCGCCACCTTGAAGGCCAGCGGTCCCATTCCCCGATTCGATGGCAGATGGACTGAAGTCTGCCTGCCTTCGTAATCAGCCCCTAAGCTTGCAAACTTCATGGTCTCTGCTTCATGCACAAACACTTTTAACATGTGCAGCCTTCTTTCGGGCCACTGGAGTTATGCAGCAATGGAGGCCAAAATTATGTTGCAGTGTTGACTAAATGATGCAACAATAAAAAGGCTGCAGCGTAATGCGGTGCATTTTATGATACTTTATTATTTTAACATATTTATACATACTAACAGCCTCTGCAAAGCTTTTGCCTCATTAGTACCTGTGTAACATACAAATGCAGCACAGGAAAAGGTGACCAGTCAACCTTTGCAAAGGGCCCTACATTTCACAGCAACATAAGTCACATTTCTTTTAGTAATATTTGAACCATTTGAGCTACAAAATTGTTTTGGGTCAAATCGTTAGGTTATGCAGCAGATGATGTATTATGTGGCAAATATGACACAGCCATAGTTTAGTGGAATTTTATTTTCCACTTAACTTAATTTTGCCCCAGCATTGCAGTTGATCAAGTTATAAGTTCCCCAAACCCAAAAGTCGAGTTTGTGCACAATTTGCATTTTAGAAGCAGTCCTACAACACAAGGCTACTTTTAAACTGACCTCAGGCTTCAGCAGTGCACACATGCAAAGGCAGAAAGGGCTGCTGGCCTCTAAACTTCCATGCCCTAATATATTCTAGGGACTTAAAGGTAGTTCTAATCTCCCTGCCCTATTATGAACTAAGGCCTTATAGGAGAGGTCATGCCAATCATAGGGGTACCCTAACCCATAGTGCACCCTAGTGTATGTAGGTGTTTTCACAGTATTTTTAAGTGTCTCTTTCAGAATAGCACTGGCCCTGTGCCTGTTCAGGCAGAGGCCAGGGTCAGTCAAAGTCAGGTACCACCAGTACCAGCCAGCAAAACGTTGGGGAGTGCCCAGGGCACAGGATGGCTTTGCAACACTAAAGAAGCACACACTCAGAATTTAAAACATAACACCATGGTTGGGGGATTCTCTTTAATAATCAGAATTGATTTCTATCCTAATGAACCCATTTTCCAACATTAGGATAAGGAAATACTGGGGAAAAATCATAATGTTCTAAGCTATACCTTGAAGTTTTCATGCAGCTCTTTGATGACGGTTAATAGCTCACTGTTCAATGTTAGTATTTTAACTTATAAAATGCAAATACCAACAGAATCTCTCAGATAAAAGCAGTAACTCACTGACCAATTTACATGATATGCATTTTGTGATCTGCGTGGTACACATTCTTTGCAGCATGCATATTAACCCACTGTGTCTACCTTACCAAGAGTCAAAACTTCCACTAGACAAACCTTCGATCTCTATCAATAAAGAACATTAATCACCAAAGTTATCCTCACATTTTTATTGTTGCCTGAAAATTGCTGGAGACCAGGAATGCAGCAGCAGGTACTTTTCAAATCATAATGCACTTGCAAACACGACACCCCCACCCTAAGTCAGCCACCTATGTTTGCTTGGTGCATCAAGATGATTCATATACATGTTTTTTTTTACATTTGGTCTGATTACTATATGAATGCAAATAACAATAAAGCATAAATTAAAAGTGTGACAACATGGCCGCTTTTCTTAATATTTCACTTCGAATGTATGCGATTGTATTTGTTTAACGGGCGGTGATTTGTATAGGGTCACTGGAAAGTCCACAAGGTTGTCCCTGTTCCCCCCAGAATTTTTGTGTCTCCTACGCCCCTGCTAATTCCCCTGCTGTGCTGGGCGTTCTAAGGAACGGGCGTGGTCATGACGAGCTCAGCTCGTCATGAGCACACAAGAAACGTGGCTCATGACGAGCTGAGCTCGTTATGAGCACCGGGGCGCTGGGTGCGCCCCCCCCTCCCCCCAGCACAGCCAGGGAATCGGCCCTGCAGCCAAGGGGTTAAAGCCCTGGTGACACCATGACAACGTTGCTGCTCCTGAGTTTCAAAAAGAGAAGGGAAATCCAGTGAGAAAATAACTCTCTTTAAAGGATTTCCCTTCCCCTACAACGCTCACATGTTATAACAGACGTCATACCCTAACTTCTCCACTAGTGAAGAAGTGAGCAGTGTGAGAGCGCGCACATCAATTTGCCTTCTGTCACTGCAGTTTGGAAAAAAATGGTCCGCCTGTGCCAGGGCACAAAACAGAGCCCGAAAGAGAACTGTTTCGAGCTCCCTTTTAAAAAACTGATGGTGCTCAGCACCGGTGAGACCCGGCCTACTTAATGTCCTCACTAACAGTGAGATAGATGAGAATGTTATTTGCGCCATACAATCAGCACAATCTCGGAACTCCAGAATGTCCACTAGGATGAAGCTTTTTCTCAAACTGAGCCTATCACATTTTCAAAAACATTACATTGACAGTGAACCAGATTTTGCCTCACAGTAATGACAGAGAGGATTACATTTGCAAACAGTAAAGGTTTATTAACAAATTAGTAAAATTTCAATTTCAAATCAATAAGGCATAAATCAAAATTCACCTGGATAGCATACATGAATATGAGCCAAGCAAATCAATTTAATAAATGTGACTATTTCTTTATTAAAGACCACATATGCAAATAAAAGCAAAGTCCTGTTTCCGTAAAGGAAACTCCCAAATGCTAAGCTAAGGTCATATTCTGGTCGGGGAAGTTCAGAAGCAGCAGGTGTCAGCAAATTTAGCATTGAAAGAAGAACCACATGAAGCCTCCAATTAGACTGAGAAGTAATCTGCCTGCTCTCAGGAGTAATTCTAAGAGCAGAAAAATAAGGTGCATTGGTCTCGAGAGAGAGAGGGAAAGAATGCCCACCTGCAAAGGTGGACAGTAGCAAGTGATCTAACTAATAAGTTTCTCTCAGTTAAAACATGAAATATCATCAAAAATAATACATTGCACAGGTTCCTACCAGGTAGGTGCCAATCAAATAACAGTGTTGTCACTGTACTCGGTGTCAGCCTCATCACAGTTAATACAACGTCAACTTATTCGGTCGTCAAGGCTCCACAATATCTTGCAAAGGAGTTTTCACCTCCTCTCCTCCCATCTTGCAGTTGCTGTGAATCATCATCCAAACTTGTTAATGGCTACACTACGACCTTCAAAATGTAAGCTAATAAAAAAAAAATTCTACATGAGAACATGGTGGATCTTGTGCTTGAAACAGAAAATGTGTTTTACACAACAATCAGAAATACCATATTTATTTCAATATGGAAGGAGGCGCCCACATCCACTCATGTCAACTTTAAAATGCATATCTCCTAACTATAATTAATCATAACATATGAATCACTTGTTTACCTAAATGTAAGTGTGCAATACCACGTGCACACACTTAAGTAATTGCTTAAAAATGTACTAAATTAACATCATAGATTATGATATTTGGGCACCAGTATTGAGTCACAGGACACAAAAAAACAGGCTCATTGTAGTATTGTGGTTTCGTTTACATCCTTATATTGTTTACTCTATTGGCATCATTACTAGATTTGTTCTGATTCTTAGGAATTAAGAATCAGAACAATTCCTAGGTATTTATTGATGCATGCTAGAATGTTGGTGATTCCTTCACTGCTTCTCGGTCTGGTTGGTACTCGTAGTGGGGTTATTTTTTACTCTATTGGAATCATTACTAGATTTGTTTTGATTCTTAGGTCAGGTGCTCAGGTTTGTCAGGTGCTCAGAATGTGATCTAATAGGTCATTTTACTAAAGCTTGCATGCGCAAAGGTAAGAAGATGGGTAAAGGTAACATTTCTTTACAAGTCACTGCCGATTCTGGGTCTCCATACACAATCATTGCAGAAAATATCTGGTCTAGTCAATTTATTGACGTTATTGGTAATCATCTGGAGCCTTCTGACATTTCCCCTGAAAGTTATACTGGTGAAAAGATAGGTGTTTTAGGTTTTAGAGAATTCATTTTCAGATTTAAGGGTAGACATGCCCTCTGCAAATTGTATGTGGCTAAGAAGGGATATTTTTAAGATGGAAGGATCAGAACAAACTCAATATTATTATTGATCCAAATAGCCCAGAACAAGTTCTTGTAGCATGTGATGGTGAGGACACTAAAAATTGGGTTCTCCTGAGTTTCCTGATGTGTTTAATGGCAGTGTTGGCAAGTTAAAATGTTTTACACACATGATCAGATTAAAACACGATGCTACACCTAAAATCCACAAATCTCGCAACATCCCATTCATTGTCAGAGCTGATTTAAGGCTGAGTTACAAAAATTACTTGATGCACGCATTATTGAACCCATTGAAGCCTCTGAGTGGATTTCACCTTCAGTCGTTGCCTGACGTGCCAACGGTAAAGTTTGTCTATGTGTTGATTTAAGAGGTTTGAATGATAATATTGTAGTAGACCAGTTCCCCTTACCCCACATTGATAAAATGTTAATGTTAACCAGAGATGCTAAGTGGTTTTCCACCTTAGACCTGTCGTGGGCTTACCACCAAATAGTCCTGAACAAAAAATCCAAACATTTGACAGCGTTTTGCACACCATTCGGCTGTTACCAATTTAAGCGCAGGCCTTTTGGGCTTGCGTTAGCAGCAGCCGTATTTCAGAGGCTCATGTTTGAACTCTTTGGTAACATAAAAGAAGTCTTATTTTTTCAAGATGACATAATAATTATGGGTAAATCTAAACAACATCATGATGAGGTATTAAGAAAGATTTTATCTATTTTATCAAAAAAAGTTTAACTGCAGAAATAAGTAAATGTAAGTTTGCAGAAAAAAAGTCACTTTCTTAGGACATGAGATTACTGACGAAGGTATTAAACCGAAAGAAAAATTAGTTGAAGCCATCAAACATGCCCCTGCACCCCCCAACAAAGGTGAATTAAGTTAATTTTTAGGGTTAGCTGAGTTCTACACAAAGTTTGTTAAAAAAAATTCTGAGTGTACGCACAAAATGCCAATTTTGCTGAAAAACAAAAGCAAATTTGAATGGACAACAGATTGTCAAAACTCATTCATTGACATTAAATGTGCCATCAGTAAAGCCACTAAATTACAAGCCTTTGATCCCACTGCTCCTACTTTTGCTACCACAGATGCTAGTGGGAAGGGTCTAGGCAGTGTTCTGACTCAAAAAGATGACAGGGGTTCAGACATTGTGTGGTGATGTGTATTGTGCAACATGGAACTACATTATGTCACTGAGAATGTTCCTCTGTGAGTGTTCTCGTGTAGACAGTTATTATCCTTGCCTTCGCCTGTCTGCTGGGACGGCTCTCCTTATCTCTAAATAAACTAACTACAAAGAATAACTTCCCTGTGTTGAGCATACATCATTTCACTGGCGACTGAGGACGGGATATCCTGCTGCACAGCACCTTCACATCACTGAGAAGAATTATTTCTGCACTAAAGTACCGACCTTCGCTCTTCTACAATTACTCAGCCAAATTTTTTCACTGCGCACAACTGTGAGTACATCTTCAGTATTTCTACTATAATTCAACTGGAGAGCCGTGCCCATTCTTAAACTGTCATCAACCATCTGCTTGACACAGTAAAGCGAGCTGAGCAGTTATTGGAATTTAACTTATACTCGACTTTCAAACAGAAAGCTAAGCGAGAAAGAAATGTCCTGAACTGCTCTACTAATTCAAAGCTAATATATTAACTGTATCAGCATGGTGAAAAGCGTGAAGAGAAACAAGAAAGCAATTGACTTTTGAAAATAACGCTACGATCTCTCACCTTGTCACTCGATACTCAAGAGACCCTTCCCCGGCGCTGCATCCATACAAATGATGACGTGGTCGAACCACAACTAAATGACGTAACCGTCATCTACACATCATTAACCTATCACAATCTAGATTCACGTCTTGACGCATTGACGTACCCTCTGAGAAGCCATTTTCTAACCTTCTAGCTTTGTTGATGTCTCCATAGCAACTGACATCGACCGAAGATGCCGTTTTAACCTCCCTGAAACAACCATTTCAAGCTACCACTTCAAGAAAAAGTGATGTCGAGTCCCACAGACATCACCAGTAATCTGTAGTAAGTGACAAATTACTTTTCAACAATACAAGTTACCGCGCTAAGGACATAAGCGCATTATTTCCCACCACTTCCTATCTACTTTGTGATACACTTGGCAACTACTGCTCATTTTCATTTGGCATTTCACTGATACGCACGGTTGTTTTTGCATATCATATTTCCTACTTATTACATTTATTATTGACTTCAGATCGACGAATTTCTACTTCGTGGAATTTATGGGATTTTCATCACTTTACAATATCCTATTCTGTCATCTAGTGGCCATTTTAAATAAAGAAAAAATGATTTTCCTTATAACCAACACTATTCCTTATCATATAAAGACTACATATAGAGAAAGCAGAGAACTACACTATATCCGTATCTCCTGAATTTTTCTTCAGACTTGTTTTTTTTTCTCGTGACATTTTCTCAACAATTTGTACTGTGTGTCTCTACTGTGATTCACACACAAGATCTTCAAGCAAATTTTACCATCACATCACTATCACATAAGACACTTCTGGTTACAACATGCAAAGGGTCACTCCACCTGCACCATTTTTGCAAGTACCTGGTGATCCTCCATTAGAATGGAAATTATGGATTAGGTCTTTCATGGCGTACTTAGGTGCAATTGATGGCCAAAGGTATAGACCAGAAAGAAAAAAGAACCTTATGTATTACCATTTGGGAGTGGAAGGCCAAAATGTTTTTGACCATCTACCGCAATATGATCCCCCTGAAGGTCAAGATCCAGATGATTTTGAAATAGCCATAGCAAAATTAGAAAAGTATTTTACCAAAACTAAGAATTTAGTCGTGCATAGGTATACATTTTTCACAAGAATGCAAAAGAGTGATGAAAACATTGATACTTTTATAACTGCTTTAAAGATGTTAGCCGCAAATTGTGAGTTTGACAGTTTCACGTCATAACTCATCAGATCAGCTTGTTGCACGATGTTTTTGCAAAGAGATTCAAAAGAAATTACTTACATGCAAAGATCCCACTTTGGATAAAGCAATTGATATCGCTAAAAGTATAGAAACTTCCATGGAAGATGTAAAGCAACTAGAAACAGCTATATCTAACACCACAGTCTCTGGTGCTGTTTCTAGTACTTCTGCAACTAGAACTCCTTTTGTCCCACGTAGCAATTTCAGAAGGCCTAATATATCTAGAGGTGGTAGATTCTCTGCACAGAATAGACAATTTGATTCTAGGATGTTCTGTTATAGATGCGGTTCATCTTTTCATGTCTCTTCTTTTAAGAATTGTCCTGCCATTAATCAGCAATGTGGTCAATGCGGTAAGATGGGACATTTTGCCAAAATTTGTATGAGAGGTAGAAGAGGAAATGTAAGAGGAAATGTTAGATGTGTTATTAATGACAATGATGTTAATGACAATGGTGACAATTTTTCCAACTAAGGTGATCTTTCACATGAGGACATCTTGCATCAGGAATATGTTGTTGTAGTCAAAGATTCTGATGAAAAAGGAGATTTTCAACATTTTTCTGATCCTGAAGTTGATGTTGTCATTGAGAAAGATCATGTTCAACTGCTTGTAGACACAGGTGCACGCATCACCATTGTATCACAAGATAAATATACCAACTATTGGCCTGATAAAAGTTTATTTCCTCCGGATATCCTTACTGTAGCTTTTGAAGGAAGTAGGATTGATTTACTCGGATATTTCTGGGCTAACATTAATGTCTTAGGAGTGACCATCAAAGGTAAAGTGTATGTGGCCAAGCGAGGTATTAATGTTCTTGGTCTTATCCACCAAGCTGAAATTGGCTTGACTATTAAGCCTGGGTTAGCCAATCCAGTCTTCATTGACAAACAGTTTAAACAAGATGCATCTGTTACTTCGGTAACTGATTCTACATCCAACACTCATATCGATAGTTTTAATTGGGAACAAAAATTTAGTAAAATTTTTGAAAACCGTCTTGGTAAGATCACCAACTTTCAACACTCTATCAGAGTTAAAGACAATGTTGTTCCTATCAAGCATAAGTTACGCAATGTTCCTTTGAGCATCAGAAGTGACCTTTCTAAGCATTCACAAACTCTATGTGATCAAGGCATTATTGAAAAAGTTGAGTCCACCCTCTGGCTTTCTCCCATTGTTTTAGCCAAGAAGAGGTCAGGCGATTTGAGAATGTGTGTGGATTTACGCACTCTCAATGAAGCCATTTGGGTTGATGGGTTTCCTCTGCCACGAATTGAGGATCTTATTGCCAAGGTGGGATCATCTTCGTGGTTTACGAAACTTGATCTTAAAGCTGCCTATCACCAAGTAGAATTACACCCTCAATCCAGATAGCTCACTGCCTTTGTCACCCTCGATGGTGTTTTTCAATTTTGTCGTCTTCCTTTTGGACTAGCATCGGCTGCAGCAGTCTTTCAAAGACTCATGTCGGAAATGTTTGCCCACAATCCTAACGTTGTTGTCTTTCAAGATGACATTCTCATTTTCACGAAAACAGAGAGTGAACATAACTAGGCAATTAGTGAAGTTTTTAATGTACTCGAGAATAGAGGTTTAACACTGCAGAAGAGTAAATGCATTTTCAAAGCCAAGATTGAATATCTTGGACATATCATTTCAGAAAATGGTATTATACCTAGACCAGGTTTAGTTAAAAGTATTATTGAAGCACCTGCTCCCCAAAATAGAGAGCAATTCATGTCTTTCCTTAGTTTATGTAAGTTTTATGCTAAATATATGAAAGATTTTGCAAAAACCACTGAGTGTTTCAGGTCCTTGTTAAAAAAAGGGGCTGTTTTTGATTGGTCAGAAGAATGTAAGAAAGGTTTTCAAATTATTAAAGAACATATACTTTCGGCTCCGGCCTTACAAGCGTTTGTTGAAGGTAGACAAACTTTTGTCACAGTTGATGCTTGTGAGTACGGACTGGGTGTAGTTCTCTCTCAAAGTTTTGGAGGGAAAGAATACACAGTAGGGTTCGCCTCTCGCACCCTCCGTCCTGTTGAACGGAAGTATTCCGTCATTGAAAAAGAACTCTTAGCTTGTACGTGGAGCGTAGAGAAGTTCAAGTCATATCTGTGGGGTAGGTCATTTATTCTCAAAACAGACCATCGACCATTAGTCGATATCCTAAATGGTAAAAATGTTAAACGCACAACAGCTCGTTTGGCAAGGTTATCCACAAAGTTACTGGAATACACTTTTAGTGTGGAATACATACCAGGGGGAAGAAATAGTAGGGCAGACTGCCTTTCTAGACTTCCTATTTCTGATAATGATGAACAAGATTGGGAGACAGAAGTGGAGGAGCGTTTTGTAGCTAACGTCTGTCAAGAATCCATATCGTTTCTAGAAGATGATTGGATTAGAGAACTAGGTAATGATGTTGTTCTTAAAGAAGTTTCCTCTCTTATAAAAAGAGGTTGGCCGAAAGAGAAGTGTCTTTCTCCTGATCTTCAAATGTTTTGGAAAATTAATACTGAACTCTCAATGGAAAATGATATAATTGTCCGAGGTGATAAACTAGTCCCTCCATCATGTTACAGAGAAAAAATCATCCTAGCAGCACCGTCGGGTCATCTTGGTGCCACCATTACCAAAAGAAAAGTGAGATCTGATTTTTGGTGGCCCAAAATGGATTCCCAAGTAGATGAAATTGTCAAACAATGTCCACGTTGCAATGCCAGCGACAAGGTACTAGTTTTAGAAGGCCTTGTGGAGTCTAAGGTATCTATTCCTAGTAGAGCTTGGCAAAAGTTGGGAATGGACTTTCTGGGACCGTTTCATGTTCTCCCCAATAACTCAAAATATTTTTTAGTTCTTATTGATCATTTGTCAAGGTGGGTAGAAGTTGAACCAATTAGCATACCGAATTCTAAAAGTGTTATTGACTGCTTGAACAGAATATTTCTGAGAGAAGGTCATTCAGAAGAGATTTTGACCGATAATGGAGTTCAATTCATTTCACATGAAATGAATTCCTTTTTGAAATCACGTGGTATCAAACACACTAGAACTCCCTTATATCATCCACAAAGCAATGGCAAAACAGAAAGATTTAACAGAGTCGTTGTAGAGTGTGTTCAAGCAGCTTTCAAATCTAGGAATTGTGTATTTAAAGCAGTCAAGGATCTTGTGTGGTCATATCGCACTTCTCCTCATTCTGCTACCAATTACACATCTTTTGAGCTCATGAGAGGGAGGAAAGCTTGTTCGCAGGTATATCCTTTTTGGATGGTTAAAAGTTTTCATCAAGGTGTTGACATGAGCAATATGTGGAATGCTGCTTACAAAAAAACATCTGATGTTTGTGCTAAATGTGTTAAACCTGGAAAGAAAGTTTCTCACAATATTCAAATAGGGGATTGGATCAAAGTTAAGAATCCTGTTATAGTCAGAAGAGTTTATTCAAAGTTTTTAGATTCCCAACAAGTAGTGGATACTCGTAGAAATGCTGTTAAATTGTCTAATGGCAATTGGTGGTGTACTTCTCAAATTGCCAAAGATCCTTCTAGATCTGGACCTCCAAAAAATGCAATCTTCAAAAATGTTTCAGAAGGGAATGAGGTTAGGAAAAGTACCAGAGTGTCAGTCAGACCTAGCAAATTACGAGATTATATCTAACTCTTATGTATTCATTATTTGTCTCTCCCAGTTACAATTTCTATTTATTTATTTTGCTATTTATTGTTCTTCTCATTAAAAGAAGGGAGGTGTGGTGATGTGTATTGTGCAACATGGAACTACATTATGTCACTGAGAATGTTCCTCTGTGAGTGTTCTCGTGTAGACAGTTATTATCCTTGCCTTCGCCTGTCTGCTGGGACGGCTCTCCTTATCTCTAAATAAACTAACTACAAAGAATAACTTCCCTGTGTTGAGCATACATCATTTCACATTGTCATTGCATTTGCCTCCAGGACTCTATCTCCCACTGAACAGAAGTATTCTGTGATAGGGAGAGAAACTTTAGCCTTTGTCTGGGCCTTAGAGCATTTCCGTAAATTTTTGTGTGGAAGGAGGTTTACGGTTTGCACAGACCATAAACCTTTAACAAAATTACTCACTTCTGATGGTGTAGTTAGGGCTTCAGCAAGAATTGCTAGGCTTTCCATGCGCTTTCAAGATTTCATGTATGATTTACAATATGTTCCAGGGAAACTTAATGTTACCGTTGATTTTTTAAGCAGGTTATCTTTACCTCTCAGAGAAATTAATTTGAATCCTTGGAACGATATTTGTGTTGCAAGCATTTTCTCAGCTAATGAAAGAAAAGGGTTACACAGAATAGAATGGGAACAAGCTGAAGAGGAAAATATTATTCTAAAGCTTATCAGAATCAAAATCCAACATGGTTGGGGCACTGTTAAATCTGAACTTCTTGGTGAAATGAAAGCTTTTTGGGAGGTAAGAAACGAATTGGGCATTGATGGTATGTTTCTTGTCAGAGGAGATAAAATCATTCCTCCGTCTACTTTAAGGACCAAAATTATTTCTCTTTGTCATGAAGGCCACAGTGGCATTACACGCGCTAAGAAGAACATCAAATCGTTGTATTGGTGGCCCAAAATTGATTTGGAAACTGAAAGATTTGTGAGATCATGTAATGAATGTGAGAGTGCTAACAAATCACAAAAAACGCGAAACCCTCCTTTAAGTTCATTAGGGTGTCTTTCTCTTCCTTGGGATTAGTCAGCATGTGACATTATGGGTCCTATCAGTTGGAGTGATGGTTCAACCAAATTCATTCTTGAACTTGTAGATCTATTTCCGAAATGGTTTGAACTCAAAATAGTTGAAAAAGCTGATACTAAGAATGTCATTGACTTTTTGGGCAGTGTTTTTATTCGGGAGGGTTTTCCAAAAAACATCCTCACCGACAATAGTGTCCAATTTAAGTCATGTGAAATGAAAGATTTTATTGATGTTGCTGGAATTTCACACACATTTTCTGCTCTCTATCATCCAAGGGGCAATGATGCTGTGGAGAGGGCCAATAGAATTATCAAAAGTGTTCTTCAAATGGCCATCCATAGTAAAAAACAATGTGGAGCATGAATTGATGAAGATGCTATGGACATATAGAGTTACTAGTCATGTTTCTATTGGTGAGACCCCTTTTGGAGTCATGAGAGGTCGTATTCCATATTCCAAGGTCAATCCTGGGTGGACGGACATGAGCAAACAGGTAATGTGGGCTGCACATTAAAAAAAAATTGCATGTTAGCCTCTCAACGTAAAAATAAAGAATATTTTGATAAGAGGCATGGTACAAGTTATGACAAATTGGCTGTCGGACAATGGGTCCGGGTCAAGTCTAACAGAATGGTCACTAAAGGTCAAAGCAAGTTTAGCTCTCCTGTGCAAATTGTGAAAGTTATGAAAAATACTGTCAAATTAATGTATGTCATATGAGTCATTTGTCTTTGGTCAAAAGTGATTCCACTCTCAGTGATCCTAAACAGTTTGTGTCTGGCGCGCAACTATTGGCGGATCGATATTCATCCTGAGTGTCCTTCCTCAAATTACATGGCAGATGTATGTGTTCCCTCAGTTGTAGATCTTTCTCCTTCTGAGGTCTCTTCTGAGGATCTTCCCACTACTGAGGTATCTTCTGAGGATCTTCTTCAGTCTGATGTTATTTCAGAATTAGGTCCTTGTCATCCTCAGAAGGTTAACACTTTTGGAAGGAATATTTTGAAACCAAAACGTTTTGAAGATTATATTTGTGAGTCTTAATTCATTTATTTTTTTTGAAAGAAAGAGGATGTGTTGTATTGTGGTTTCGTTTACATCCTTATATTGTTTACTCTGTTGTCATCATTACTAGATTTGTTCTGATTCTTAGGAATTAAGAATCAGAACAATGTGTGTGATCCTAAGTATTGATTGTTGCATGCTAGAATGTTGGTGATTCCTTCACTGTTTCTCGGTCTGGTTGGTACTCGTAGTGGGGTTGCCGAATAAAGAAGAAGATTACCTTCACAACTGTTTCCAGTGTATTTACTTTACTTATCAAATAGGCGTAGGTGGCACAGAAACAGAGGGCCTGAAAAAATGGGGCAAAAAGTAATATGGTGTAGAGATTGGGGACAGTTCCAGTGGAAATAAAATGCAATGCCGATACTGAAACGGGATTAAAGAAAGTAGCCACAGGCTTGGTGCATAAAGAGACAAGGGCAGTAGGAAACTGGGAAACTGTAAAGTGAAGAAGAATCAGGTAGCCGATGTTTGTATATTAAAAGATGGTATTTATTCCGGTTTAAGTAAACAAATAGAGAACCCCCACCAGGAGCAGTCTGTATGCCACCAGCCCATAGACCAACTGACTCCAGCTTACTAACATTTTAATTCCCAACATTCCAACACACACATAAGCAGGCTGAGCATCACATTACATCATCTCTCTTTTTTTAATAATGAAAAGGAGAAACTGAAAAGGAGAAACTGAGATGACAAGATAAAGTAGTGATGAGGATCACATTACATCATCTCTCTTTTTTAATAATGAAAAGGAGAAACTGAGATGACAAGATAAAGTAGTGAGTGAAGGAAACAATGAGGAAGACTGGAGAAACAAATAAGAAAGACAGAAGGCACTAAAAACAACTCAATCACCCATCTCCCTTTTCCCGAAAACAAACAACCAAAGCACTCCCACAACACGAACAAGAAACGACTCAGGTACAAAGATCATGAAAGCTGGCCGGGCCGACATGAAATGATACAAGAGTACAATCTCAAAAGAAAACATGACACCATGTAACATGTGGCAAAGTACAAATGCGTGTAAAAGATATTAAATGGGGACACACCACATAAGTAGATGTGAGGACACACCATAAAACAATATACACACAAAGAAACGTATAAAAAAGTACAAATGTGAGTTGAACACATTAAATAGATGGGACACAACACATAAGTAGATGTGGGGACGCACCATAAACCAGTATAAGACACAAAGAAATGTGTACAAAAGTACAAATGTGTTAAACACATTAAATAGATGGGGACACACCACATAAGTATAGTCAAATAGTCAAAACAAACTTTATTTCGATTGAATTTACAATCATAAAAGTTCATTATAAAAAATTTTGCAACAGTTAAAAGGACAATATTGATTAATATATACAAAGACATAAATTGAATATTACTAACAAGTCAACTGTACAATGATATCCTATGTGGCGAAAGACT
This sequence comes from Lissotriton helveticus, assembly GCF_964261635.1. Lineage (NCBI taxonomy): Eukaryota > Metazoa > Chordata > Amphibia > Caudata > Salamandridae > Lissotriton > Lissotriton helveticus. Next base: position 1,029,399,506 of record NC_136067.1, read on the forward strand.
GAGAGTTATACGCACAATAAACATAATATTTTAAGATGCAGAAACAGCAAATTGAGAGCGAATTTTCAAGCAAGCCTTTAAAAAGCAAGCTATAGATTTGGCAACATATGGAGTATCTAAGTACTGTAATGCCAAAAGAGCAGGTCTGCATCTTCTCAGCCCAAATTGTCGAAGTAGTGGGACCAACCAGCGTTTACGCGGGGTCTCGTACAAGCTACAGAATAATATTACATGCAAAGTGGACTGGATAGAACAATCGTCACAGGGGCATCTGCTTAGTTCGCGGGACCAATCTAAAGGCTCCGGGAACGAGACAAGACAATTAAAACAGTCAAACCGAAATCTGGTTAAAACATATCTATCGTAGTTTGATAAATAAAAAGACAGATATGGTTGGATACCGTAGGAGGATTGTGCCGTCAATAAATGGATATTTGTTTGTTTGCCAATTTCAGAACACAAGCGTAATTCTCTTAAGTGGGTGACACATAGGTTCTTCAGAGTCTTTCTTGGTATAGACATTAGTGAGACAGGATTTGTAAAAAAAGCTAGGCAATTCAGATCATTCAAAAAATTAAAAACATACAAAAGCCAGGGGATCCTTTTCCAGTGAACCAATGACAAGCAGTCGGTAATTAACAGCCGAGTAAGGAGACATTGCTCCTTAGTCCAAATACGATACCAGAGGAGGATCGGTTGGTATCTAATGGTGTCAGAGAGATAATCCCAACCGAGCTCAACATGGCTACCGTAATTAGGGGCACTGCGAGGAAGAGCTAATACATATTTCAGGAAATCGTTTTCAATTACTTGGAGCTTATTAACAGGAGTGTAGCCCCATACGCCCGCTCCGTAGGTGGCCACACTCACGCATTTTGCTTGGTATATTCTCATTAGTACAGCAGGAGCGGGTTTACCCAATTTCCTTGAAAAAAAGGACAGAGCACCACATAAGTAGAAGTGGGGACGCACCATAAAACTTGTACAAAAGTACGAATGTGTGTTAAACACATTAAATAGATGGGGACACACCACATGAGTAGATGTGGGGACACACCATAAAACGTGTACAAAAGTACAAATGTGTGTTAAACACATTAAATAGATGGGGACACACCACATAAGTGGATGTGGGGACGCACCATAAAACAGTACAACAGTACGAATGTGTGTTAAACACATTAAATAGATGGGGACACACCACATAAGTAGATGTGGGGACGCACCATAAAACAGTACAACAGTACGAATGTGTGTTAAGCACATTAAATAGATGGGGACACACCACATAAGTAGATTGCAAGCAGCCCTGTGGCAGGGGGCTGACGCGCAATAGCTGGAGCGCTGCCTTACTTGCCTTGACCCTATCTCTGCTGATCACGAGCAATTTCATTTTACCTCGGTCCTGCTGATTACGAGCAGCGATCTTAATTTTTAAAACATTTTTAAAATATCCTCACCTCTTTCCCGCTGATTACTAGCGGGGACACACTCATTCCCCGACTGGACCGCCACCCGCGTGGAGGCCAGGCCGCCTGCTGCGGGCTGACCGACTAACGGGCTCCCCAGCGGCCGCGGGCGCCATCTTTGAACGGGTTGGCTGCGAGCTAGAGCCTCGCCACACCCCCCTCGCCATCCTCCTATTTTAGGACTTCCTGCCTTTCTCCCAGTGATTGCAAGCAGCCCTGTGGCAGGGGGCTGACGCGCAATAGCTGGAGCGCTGCCTTACTTGCCTTGACCCTATCTCTGCTGATCACGAGCAATTTCATTTTACCTCGGTCCTGCTGATTACGAGCAGCGATCTTAATTTTTAAAACATTTTTTAAATATCCTCACCTCTTTCCCGCTGATTACTAGCGGGGACACACTCATTCCCCGACTGGATCGCCACCCGCGTGGAGGCCAGGCCGCCTGCTGCGGGCTGACCGACTAACGGGCTCCCCAGCGGCCGCGGGCACCATCTTTGAACGGGTTGGCTGCGAGCTAGAGCCTCGCCACACCCCCCTCGCCATCCTTCTATTTTAGGACTTCCTGCCTTTCTCCCAGTGATTGCAAGCAGCCCTGTGGCAGGGGGCTGACGCGCAATAGCTGGAGCGCTGCCTTACTTGCCTTGACCCTATCTCTGCTGATCACGAGCAATTTCATTTTACCTCGGTCCTGCTGATTACGAGCAGCGATCTTAAGTTTTTAAAACATTTTTAAAATATCCTCACCTCTTTCCCGCTGATTACTAGCGGGGACACACTCATTCCCCGACTGGACCGCCACCCGCGTGGAGGCCAGGCCGCCTGCTGCGGGCTGACCGACTAACGGGCTCCCCAGCGGCCGCGGGCGCCATCTTTGAACGGGTTGGCTGCGAGCTAGAGCCTCGCCACACCCCCCTCGCCATCCTCCTATTTCAACGGCCCCCATGGGTCAGCGCAGCGGACAAGCGCAGCGGGCGCGTCGTAGGTGCGCCGGAGTCACGCCAGAGTCCAGCCCGTCTGCGCCCGTCCGCGGCAGGCCGGGGCAGGGGGCATCTCACTATGCTCCCCTGCTCACCTATTCTCCTTCCCATCTCCTGTCATATTGGACTCCTGGATCCATTGGTTCGTCTGTCACCGCCCTCCTGACTCACCTTGGGCTACTCTCCCTCCCACTCCGCTCCCCCCCCGTTATCATATCACGTTTGACCCCTGTGCCTCCCATCGCCCCGCCCATCCCCCCCGCCCCTTATATCCCTGTATTCAACAACGCGGCCACGCTTCTAAACACTAGATCGGCGGTTCTCCATCAGCACGAGATATTCGACTATATCGACACTTACAGGCCAGACCTCCTGTTTTTAACGGAGACCTGGCTCAAAGCCGACTCCCTGCCCAACGTTTTAGCCGCACTGCCCCCCTCATACTCTATCATCCGAGCGGACCGTCCGGAGGGCAGAAGAGGCGGCGGAGTGGCTTTGATAGCCCGCACGGACCTTCATTTCCAGACCCTCCCCTCCCCCCCCATTCCTGAAGTAGATTGTCTGATAATCCGATCGAACTCTCATCTGGTCCCCCTGACCTCTGTTCTCATCTATCGTCCCCCGCACCCCACTCCTTCTTTTATTTCCAGTCTTCAAGATCTCCTTGCCACACTGGTAGTAAACAACTCGTCAGTGCTAGTCCTAGGCGACCTTAACTACTGGCCTAATGACCCCGCTGAAAGCTCCCTTTCTAAAGACTTCACCGACCTTATGACCAGTCTCAACTTCACCGACCTTATGACCAGTCTCAACTTCACCCCCCATATACACAGCCCCACTCACTCACAGGGTCATTCACTCGACCAGGTCTGGACCTTGAACATCCCCGTCACACCCCCCCTTATTTCTCCCTGCTCTTGGTCCGACCATTTTTTAATTTCCTTCTCCCTTGCCTTAGCCCCAGTGATCAAGCCTCCGCTCCCTAGGAACACCTGGGTCAGAAAATGGGGCAAAGCCGACATGCCATCTCTATGCTCGTCTTTGGCCAACTCCAGCCCTGATCTTTCCGGCCTCGCCGCCCCTGCCCAGTTGGCCACCATTAACGATTGGTTGACCCAAGCGGGCGTCGAATTTGCTCCCCTGAGGCGGATCACGGTTAAGCGAGTCCACGCTGCTAACCGCTGGTTCACCATAGATCTCAAGGAGAAGAAGCTGGCCGCACGGAGAGCCGAGCGAGCCTGGAGAAGAGCTTACTGCCCTGCCCTAAAAACCATCTATCTATCTGTCCTTAAGACATACAAGCAAGGCATTCTTGATGCAAAGACCACATTCTACTCTAACAGGATATTGGCAGCGGAGTCTCAATCAAAAGAAATCTTTGCCACGGTGCATGAACTGGCCTCATCTGATAGAGCTACGGCCACGATCCCTTCTTCCCAATCTCTTTGCGATTCGCTCAACGATTTTTTCGTTGAAAAGATCGCAAAGATCAAGATCAATATCCCTCTTCCATCCGCCACTTTCACTAATCCTTCCCCCCCCCACCATTTCTAAATTAACTTCCATCCCTCTTCTGACCATAGCCACACTTCTCCCTCTGCTCCAAAGAGTGAAGTCGGGTTCTCCCCTGGACTTTGCCCCTGCTCACATCCTGAGAGAAATCTTCCTAACTTGCCCCACTCCGCCCCTCACACTTCTTAACGACTCACTCAGTAAGGGGGTGGTCCCCATCCCCCATAAATCTGCAGTCGTCATTCCTATCTTAAAAAAAGCTGGCATCGACCCTTCATCCCTTTCTAACTATCGTCCCATCTCCCTTTTGCCTTACCTGGGCAAGGTCTTAGAAACTCACGTGACCAGCACCCTGAGCACCCACGTGGAGACTAATCACTGCCTCTCCCCCTGCCAGGCGGGCTTTCGGCCCCTCCATTCTACGGAGAAGGTGGTGATCTCAGTGATGGACAGCCTACGCGAGGGCGTTGACACCAACCGTCCGCAGGTCCTCATCCTTCTAGATCTGTCCGCCGCTTTTGACACGGTGGACCACTCCATCCTCCTCACCCGTGTCAGGGCGGCGGGCATTGAGGGCCTAGCCCTCGCGTGGCTTGAGTCCTTCCTGAGCGAGAGGGCTCAGGCGGTCCATCTTGCCGGTTTCGCCGCCGCCTCTCGCAGGGTAGTGTGTGGTGTTCCCCAGGGCTCTTCACTTTCCCCCCTTTTGTTTAATTTATACATCTACCCCCTCATCTTTATGTTGCAGCAGCTGGAGGTCACGGTGTTCAACTACGCCGATGACCTCCAGCTAATCTTTAACCTTTCCCACTCCCCCTCATCCACCCAGAATGTCCAATCAGTTATGTTGTTCATTCGGGATTGGATGAACTGCAACCACCTCAAACTCAATCCGGACAAGACGGAGCTAGTCCTGCCCGGAGGTGGTTGCAGTCCCTGGTCCCCATCCCACTGGCCCCTCCCACTTGGTGCACCCCCACTCCCTGTTTCCAAAGTTAAAACCCTTGGTATCTTTCTTAATCCCCAACTCTCCGTTCACCCCCAGGTCAGTTCTGTTGTGTCTTCCTGCTTTCTCTCCCTTAGAACAATTAGGAAGATCTCCCGTTTCTTCTCTCTTCCGGCTCTAAAAATCATAGTGATGGCAATGGTGCTCTCTCGCCTAGATTATGGCAACATAATCTATAATGGCGCGCCGGCCTATGCGATTCACCGTCTGCAACTAGTGCAGAACCAGGCTGCCCGCCTGATCCACGGCCTGCCTAAATTCCACCGTGCCACCCCTTTGTTGCAGGCTCTACACTGGTTGCCTGTGAAAGAGCGAGCCCTATTCAAGCTCGGCTGCCTCACCTTCCAGGCCAAAATGGGCACCGCTCCAGAGTTCATATGCTCTGCCATCAAGCCTTACATACCGGGCAGAGAGCTCCGCTCCACCCACATGGCACTCCTGACCACCCCCCGATTCAAAAAGAAGAAGGCTGGTGGAACAAAATTTGCGGTCCTTGCCCCTGCATTCTGGAACTCCCTCCCTGTGGAACTCCGTACTTCACCATCTTACACACAGTTCCGGAAAAGTCTCAAAACCCTGCTTTTCTCCCGTGCCTTTGCTGCTTAAACACCCTTTGCTTCTGCTGCTGCTTCGCAATCTGAAAGCGCCATGAAACCGCGTGGTATAAGTGCGCTTAATAAGTGTTTTTTAAATTCAAATGTGGGGACACACCATAAAACAGTACAACATGTGCATTAGGTTGCAAGACATGAAATGTACATGAGAAGCTTAAAAGCTTGGTGTGGTTAACAGTACACAATCGAATGCATTTGCATTTCTAAAGGATCCACACGTAAAAACATACCATAAATTTAAAGAAAACAGTGCAGTCTAATGCATTTTCATTTTTCAGGAAACACACGTAATAAATACCATAAGTTAAAAGAACAGTGCACAGTTGAATGCATTTGCATTTTTAAGGAACCACACGTAATTACATACCATAAATTTAAAGAACAGTGCACAGTCGAATGCCTTGCATTGGTGTGGTTAAAATCGCAGAAGAGAATGCATTTGCATTTTTTAAGGAACCACTCGTAATAACATACCATAAATTTAAAGAACAGTGCACAGTCGAATGCATTTGCATTGGTGTGGTTAAAATCGCAGAAGAGAATGCATTTGCATTTTTAAGGAACCACACGTAGTAACATACCATAAATTTAAAAAAAACAGCGCAGAGTCGAATGCATTTGCATTGGTGTGGTTAAAATTGCAGAAGAGAATGCATTTGCGTTTTCCCTTTTTTCTTTTTTAAACAGTAGAATTATCAATGTAACTGTAAATATATAATGTAACTGTAAAAATATAATAGCAGAGGAAGGTGCTAGGATCTTTATAAAACAAAACTTCTGCTGATGGAGACATCGGAGCTGAGTTTCATGTAGAGCAGTAAATTTAATGGGTAGAAAATCTGCATTATGAGTCCCTAATTCGCATAAGCATATGAATTCATTATTGAAGTGCAACGATGGAAAATAACCATTAGGTGGCAGTGTTGTGACAGAGTACTGTACTTTGAAAAACAGCAGATCGACATGACGAGTTTCCACAGAAAACGAACTCAGTACCTGTGGAAGATCTGCGCTCCAATGCTCTTGAGAAAAACAATGGATAGAAAGCATGCCGGGAATCTGTGGAATGCAAGACTGGAGAAACTGTGACATCGTGCCTATCGCTGCGATGAAAATGCTGAAATGCACTTGAAAAGACTAAAACAAAGCGTGCCTATCGCCGTAGAGAATGCTGACATGCAATAGGCAAATTAATAACAAAGCGTGCCCATCGCAGTAAAGAAAACTGAAATGGCAGATAGATTGTAGAATGCACATGAGATGATGAAAAGTGTCGATCAAAATCGCGGCACGTCGACGTCAACGTGGGAGATACCGGAAGGCTCCCGTCAACAGCGTGCTCCCCAATGACACTGACAGCAGACTCACGTCATAGAGGAGGATGACGGTGGAACGGTGGCATGCGCTGAGTGCGTGCGCTCGATGAGAAGCTCGAGCGCGTTTTGAATGTGGCAACGGCATTAAACTGCCAAGTGGTAGGCCATTATGAAAACTTGTCAAAAATGGTTAAAAATAAACTAAAATGTCACCGTAATATGCCGTGCCACCGTTGATGCGAAAATACACAAAAGAAAGCACTCAGATAAACGCTGCTAATAAGAGGGGCTCGCCTGAGGTGCGATTCATCGCGGAACTGAACCCTACCTTTAAGTCCGATACAAGACTTATGAATTGTTGGCTGTCAGCAAAAACTAAAATGTTCTTAGGCTGCCGGCAATTGAAAATGAAGCCTTGAGTATTTTGAATAGCAGGCAAGGCGGTTGAAACGCGATGCAGCTGACAGATCTGTAGTTCAGAGCGATCTGTGTCACAGGAACACGAATTCACCGTTGTCCGTGAATTGAGTAATCAGCTGATGGCACAATTGATGTTGAGGGCGACCGATGACAGGTCACTGGTGGGGTTCTAGGTGCCAGTATGCTTGAGCTGCTTAGTTTAAGCTTCCTCTTCGGTTTAGATCCTTATCTTAAGTTTCTCTTTTCATTCTGTTTCTTTTTTTAAAAGTCTCTTGAAAATTGACACGGAGGTCTGTTTTGTAAATCGACGCTAAATGTAAAGTTAAGAAGAATCAGGTAGCCGATGTTTGTATATTGAAAGATGGTATTTATTCCGGTTTAAGTAAACAAATAGAGAACCCCACCAGGAGCAGTCTGTATGCCGCTCAGCCCATAGACCAACTGACTCCAAGCTTACTAACATTCTCATTCCCAACATTCCAGCACACACATAAGCAGGCTGAGCATCACATTACAGAAACTAGGATGCACTTTATGAGGCAAGGCAAATGGAGATGGAGTGCACAGAGACAGTGGGCACAGAAACAGCACATGACATATATATTGAGACAGAGAGGCTGGATACACAGATAAATAAAAAGACATGGGAGACGGATGGCTCAGAGATGCAACATGCTAAGAGACAGAAAAAGACTTGCACAGTTATGAGAGCCAGGCAGAGTGCACCGTATGAGAAGGATTAAACATGGAGAGCCGACTGTGAATGGAGAGAAAGCAGCAGAAAAGAGTCAGAGCGCATGAAAAAAGACAGGTGTCCAGAGATGTGAGATAAGGTTAGAGAGAGGAAGCGGTAGACATGGCTCTCAGAGACTGATAGAGGGAAAGGCACAGGCATAAAGAAAGATAGATTTAGGGCGAGATGGATTGAGAGAGTGATGGTGAGAGAGAGGTGGGGCACAGAAAATCACAGGCACATAAAAGATTTTAAGAGAAAGATGGGGACATAGGCAGTGGCACAAAAATAAACGGGGGGAAAGGCAGGGCCAGAGAGATTTGGGTTACCACAGTGACTAAGTTAGGCAAACCAGAGGCATGTGAGCATTTCCTTTTTTTATTAGGAGAAGAAAAACACAATTCCTTTTACATCTTGCCTCAAGTATACACAGTAAATGGGATAAAGTGTGCCCTACCTTACAATATAAAGATACTGCAAGTCTCCAAGGAGTTCCAAGACCATATAGAGGAACAAAGAAGAATGGTCATGGAACTCTGAGATTGTCAACCCCCAAGAGCGATGTTCACCCAGATTGTCAACGCCCACAAATGTCTACCTCTGATACTCCTTACTTCGGCGATACGGAATCCAATGTATATTGTATGTAAACCAGATCCGTTGCCCAAGTTTCGACAAAATCGCACCAGTCAGGGAATCTGAGTACCTGTGCTACGCCGGCTACATTTCAGCATACGTTTTTTAGGGGCTGCTGACGAATTCATACGCTCTCCTAGTGATGGAGCGAGATAGAAAACAAAATTTTGTTTAAACTCGCAAAGTCACATTTCCATAACATGAATAAAATTATTAATGATTTGTGATATGTCGTGCTAATACAACCTAGATTAAACTTTACACGTGGGGGGACTAACATGTGTGCTCATAAACGTGCATAATTGTTGCATCTTTTTGTTCGTGCAAAATAATAAAATAATTTATTGTTTTCGTTTTTGTCATTACTAACTGCTGCAAACTTAAAATAAGCATGTGCTTGTTTTGCTTTTCCTTGTCTGTGTGATGTCATTTCTACTATTCTAGGTGCATATGGGTCTCATTGAAAAACGGAGACTGGTAAATATAAACGCTGCTTTATTTGTTTGCAATGGCTAGGTAACATTTTGATTAATCGGGTGGGCTAATTATTTAGTAAACCATGGGGTGGATACAGAATATACTTTATTTCTTACATTAATACTTTTCTTGTGTTTGTTTTATACTAGAGATCATAAGTTGCCTGCTTTTGAGGCCTAGCTATTTGAGCCGCAAAATGAGAGTTGAACTATAATTCTGCAGAAAGTCACGAGACGCCCATTCTGAATTAAAACGTTTATTGAAGCTGCATTCACAAAGCAAAAACTGATGAGCTGACATCATTCTGTCGGACATGGCCAAGGTCGAAAGTGAACTTTTTGTCAGTCCTTAACTTGGCATCCGCGGAAGTTGCACTGTAAGACTATGGAAGCTGCGAGGATGACTTAAAACAAAGTTGCAATCGCAGGAAGCCTCTGGCTTCACGTGGAAGAGACAATGGTCTTTGTAAGACATGATTTTGTGGAACTTTTTAAGAATCGGGTGACATGTCACTTGTCACTCTCAGCCAATGGGACGTCGAGTATTTCTGAAAACTTTCCTTTGCTAGTTTAGTTAGCGTAGAAAGGTATAAAAAGTCATGCCCTTAGGGTTGGGCTGGCTGCTGCTTTCTGACTTTCCGATGAGGGTGATGTGCTGCTGGACTTTGCGTGGAGCACGTAAGAATCCTCAAAGAACTTTACTTTAATTTCTGTCTATTTAGCTCAGTTAGGGAAATAGGTTTTAGAAATGCTAAACTTTATATAATTTCTTTAAATTAATTCAATTGCTTAATTTGTATTTTTCTTATTTCCTACCATCATGCTTGCTTTATTGCTAATAAATTTCATTTATAAAACTTTCAACATATATACCATAATTTAGAAAATAAAATCTTACTTTTGACAAACAAGCTGGTCTTGGTTATTTAGAAGTATAGGTTACCATTAGCTAGATCACGTCGCCTATGGTGGTCGTTTAAATGGTTGAGTTTTATTCTAATGACAATATTCTTTCTGCAAATGTATAAAAATGTATATTTTGTGTAGATAATGTGTATATAGATTTATTCTGACCACCTGATTCAGTAGGCCCAAAATATATCAGGTTCATAAATGGGTCCATGTTTAGTATAGAATTTTGTTTATAGGTTATGAAGTTGGGTAGCGTAGTTTATGATATATTTTCTATAGCCCGCTGGATCAATTATCTGGTAGCAGAAATTGATGGTTGCTAAGCGGTAACCAAGGTAACATGTTGGTTGCTAAGGATTGCGTTATGGTATGAAAATAGGATCAATGTTTTAACACTCGTTAAGTTCGTTTTTCGTGCCTATCTGTAAGCTATACCGGTATAGATTGTGTGGCGAGAAATTAGTCACGCAAGCCATCTGTTCGTTTGTAGTGATATCGCCGAGTATCACAAGAGGTATCGCCGTGTACCATAGTGTTGTCGCCGAGCAGCACAGTTTTAGGGCTAGGTCTGAATCTTGTATAGTGAGGATTTTCTAAGAAATCAAAGCAGCATGAGAATAGGGACAAAGCGCCTTCCATAAAACTCACTGTGATGAGAGTATTAGTTATATCCAAGCTTGAGTGAAGGGTAAAATTAGCGTCGGTGCATGATTATCTATAAACAGGTTAGAGTCCTGTACGGGTACATGTTTCATATCTATAAACAGGTGAGAGCCCTGTACGGATAACGTCGTTATTTTGCTAACGGTGCATGATTTCTATAAACAGGTGAGAGTCCTGTACGGATTTCGTGTATGTTTGAATTTAGGGAATTTTCCGTGTAAAAGTGCGAGTTTGAGTTGTATTTTATGTTCAAGTGGAACTCTTAGAACTTTCACTTCGCGGTGGGTTCAGAGCAAAGCGAGTTCATAATTATACGTGTTAGAAGGGTGGGGTAAGGTTACTCTACTGACAATTGAATATTATCCTTAGTGTGAATAGCGCCGTCTATTCCGAAGTGTGGATACTTGAATGTATGTAAACTATCCTAATTAGTGAAACGAACAGATGTTGTCTTTATAAGTCATTGTTAAGAATTAATTTACACTGAAAAGTGTTCTTAAAATGGCGCTGTGAAAAGATTTTGTGAAGGAGGGGTAAGCGCCAGGAGTGAGAAGCGAGAAACCGCAGCTGCTGTGTACGTCACAGAGCCGCGCTGGGATTGGGTGACCTACGTCACAAGCTGTATTCTGATTGGCTCCTGAGTCTCTGACGGCCTGTGAGCTGATTGGTCCTTAGGAAAATCTCCAAAATTATTGGTTGAGCAGGAAACTGACGTAGCTCAACTGCCATTGGCTTGTTGGTGTGTTTCGCGCACGGATTGGTTGTTTTGCGGAACATCCCGGAAATATTTTACGAACGATTTTGTGAAATAAATTTTACTTTTGAAAATGAGTTATCATTTTAAACATGTTGAGAAGAAGACAACATTATTTCAGAAATTTAAGAATTTATTTTCACCTGACAAGAAAATCGAAACGCGAGGTGGTAAACTACTTCATAAGTATAAAACACCTGCAGCGTACATGGAAGGTGAATACGGATATCATACTGTCTTATGGTTCGACAGTTGGAAACGTTATACTAAAAACGATGGTGTTTTGGCTTGGCCTGATGATGGTTCATTTAATGTAAGAGTTTTAAGAAACTTACGAGAGAAAATGAATGCTCTTGTTCCAAAACCGAGACCAACTCAATTTGAAGCTTTAGTTGAGTGGGAAGATGAGATGTATCAGTTACAAAGAGAAGCTAGTGGAATTAAAAGACCTTCTAAAAATCCATCATGGAAAAGAGAAACTCATGAAGATAGATTACGAATGTGGAGACAGGGAAACATGAGTGAAGGATTGTATTTAATTCATGAAATGGTAATGGGTTCTCCTACAGGAAAATCTATGGAAAGTGAATCTGAGGATGCAATTATGGAAGAAATATATACAACTGCTAGAAATAAACAGCCTAATCAGCCTTCGAGACCTCCTAGATCATGGTCTACTCCGGTGGTTTCTACTGAAACTTCACCGAGTGCACCTCCAATTAGTGAAGCTCCTAAACTTTATCCAAATAATTGTGAAATCACTGAAACTCCTAGAAGACCAGAATTTGAGAATGCTCGAAATGAGGGTAGACATTTTTCAATGACACCAAGAGCAAGGGAACCTCCAAAAGATTATACAAGAGAGACAAGAAATGTTGAGGATGATGATTATAATGAATACTTAAGGTCTAAAGAAGAATTAATCAAAAGAATGACAAAAGGCATGGAAGCTGTCACAGTTCCAGTAACAATAGGTCCTGTTCAGCCTGTATTTGATCAAAGAAATACAAACAAAACTGGATTAACTATTCCTTTAAATACAGAAATTCAAAAGCCTGCTGAAAAATTTTATTCAGATTTGACAGAATTAAACACTTCTAGATCGAGAATGCCTGATTTAACCTTTAATGAGGATTTATCTCCAAAAACACCAATGGGTGCTATGTCAGATGTAGGAAGTCCTGAAGTCAGGGTAACTACACCAAAGCTTGATGTGGCCAAATTAAAAGCAAATATTGAAGAATTAATAATTGGAACAATTGGCCCAGATAGTTTAAATTACTATCGGGATGATGAACTATTATTCATTTGCAAAAGTATTCAATGGAAAACGAAAAATAAATATGATCAATTAGAGGATCTAGCTGCAGAACTTGAAATCGATGTGAGTAAACAAAAGAATTTTGCAAAACATTACAGATTAGATTTTTCAGAAAGCGACATTGAGAGTTTGAACTCAATGGGAAGAATAGTTCACATTAAAGATTTAATTGTCTATATCAAAAAGCTAGGAGAACTGAACAAATGGAGAGTGAAATGGACTAAAAGGAAGGAAGATGAAAGATTAGAAAGAATGTCAAAACAATTTCCAATGAGAGAAGTTGCAGGTGGAGGATATGTTCATGTCCCATGGTCGAGACAGGACATTCTGTTATTCACAAATGATTTTCCTAAATTAAGAGAGAAACCTGTTGAGTGGTACAGACAAGTCGATAGATTTATCAAAGTATCAAAAGTTCTGTGGATTGATTTGGATGGATTTTTTGACATTGTTGTTCCATCCGATCTTTGGACAGAATGCAAAATATCTATTAGTTGGCCAAAAACAGAACCTGAGCGAATCAAAGAAACAGGTGCCCCAAATCCACTTGTAATGGATTTTTACGAGAAAGTAATTGTTTGGATGAAAAACAAAATTCCACCCAAAGAAGTTGATTGGGTTAAAATAGAAAGAACAGAGCAGGAAACAAAAGAATCAGTTCATTCTTTTTATGAAAGACTACTGTTAATCTTTAAACAATACAGTGGTTATGAAAAATTAGATGAGAAAGACATGAGTCATTTTATCTATAGATTTGTTTATGGTCTAAAACCTGAAATTGGAGAAATGATCAGAACTAGTATTGTCGGATGGCAAGCACTATCTATTGATGATATTCTGAGAAAGGCAAAATATTGTAGCGATGAATTAGAAGTAAAACAGAAGAAGCTGAAGGAGAAAGCCATGTGGGCACAGGTAAAAGTGGCTGAGCAACAGATTGCCAGCATGGGAAATAAGAACACTAATTTTGTTCAAACTGGAAATACGAACCAGATACAAGGAAAGTTTAAAGGTAATAATTTCCAAAAGAAATTTAGCCCAAAGATAGAAGAGCTGAAACAAAGATTACCTTGTTTTAATTGTGGCGAAATTGGACATTGGAGGGACGAGTGTCCTCATCCTCCTAGAAACTTAAAGAATCCCTTATTGAATCCACAGATGCAGAATGGTGTTAACGTGCAGCAACAGCTACAGATGCAACAGGGGTTAAATGAATTTAATATTCAGCGACAATTACAACAACAGCAACAACAACAGGTGAATAATCGTCAAGACCAATTGCCACAACCACCTTTTCCGAATTGTGGGGGAGTTCAAAAATATAATCCAAACGTGGGATTTCAGGGATGTGAACAGGTAATAAAACCACAAAAACAGCAAAAGCAGCAAAAGGTTCAAATGCAAAATGCTTCACAACAGTTTTTATTGACAGAAAGCCAAGACAGTGATTCTGATGATTATTGCTGACGGTGCCCGAGAGAGGAGGAAGAGTGTGTTGTTGGAGCCACTCTTGAGGTTGACCAGTCTGGTCCTTATGTAAACGGGAAAGTTAATGATGTAGACATCACTTTTCTAGTGGACACTGGTGCTACCCGTTCTACTGTTAGATCAGTGGAAATTGAAAACCTACCTCTCTCTGGGGATACCATCCAAGTTGTCGGAGTAAGTAATCAGCAAATTAAAACAGATTTAACTGATCCAGTACCAGTTGAAATTGGAAATTACAGAGACAAACACAGATTTGTGGTTTGTAATAGTAGTCCAGTAAATCTATTAGGTAGAGACATACTATGTAAAAAAAATTGCAGAATATATTGTTCTCCTGAAGGAGTTGAATTACAAACAATGGAGGAAGATGGTTTGTACAAAATGACAATGATGATGATGGAAGCAGAAGAAACAAAATTGTTTCCTGCATTTGAAGAAAAAGATTTACCTGAAGAGCTAAAAGAAACAGTGAAATCTGAAATATGGGATTTTACTGGGAATGAGATGGGTCTGATGAAAAACGTAGATCCTGTTAAAATTGCATTGAAGCAGGGAATAGAATTTCCAAACACTCCACAATATAAAATGAAAACAGAGACAATTGAAGGTATTACACCTGTAATTGAAAAATTAATCAAGCAAGGTGTATTGGAAGAAATGAAGAGTAGCTCTTGTAATTCACCAATTATGGGAGTTAAAAAGGCTAACGGAACATTTAGGATCGTACAAGATTTGAGAAAGGTTAATCAAATTGTTATTCCATGTTGTCCTGTGGTTCCAAATCCAGCAGTGATTCTATTTCAGATTCCATATGATGCTGAATGGTACACAGTCATTGACCTTTGCAATGCATTCTTTACTGTTCCTCTACACCCAGACAGTTATGAAATCTTTGCTTTCAGATTCCAAGGTAAGACCCTTGGATGGACAAGAATCCCTCAGGGCTATACAGAAAGTCCTTCAATCTTTAACGAACTGTTAAAAAGATCATTAGAAGATTTAGACTTACCAGGTAGGTCTACGCTGGTGCAGTATATTGATGATTTGTTAATAGCTGCTAAGACAAGAGAAAATTGTGTAACAGACACAATAATTCTGTTAAATCGCCTTGCAGAAGAAGGACATAAAGTGTCCCCAGCAAAACTACAGTTTTGCAAACAGGAAGTGAAATATCTTGGTCACAGAATTGCAAAGGGAAAAAGACAAGTAACAATAGAGAGAATAAAAATGATTCAAGCAATGTTACCGCCAAGAACACAAAGACAGGTCAGAATGTTCCTGGGAATGGTAGGTTACTGTCGACAATGGATAAGTGGATTTTCAGTAATTGCGAAACCACTACAAAAACTGACCAAATCAGATGTAAAAGATCCAATTATTCTCAATGATGTTGAGATGGAATCTTTTGAAAACTTGAAAAAGAGCTTATGCCAAGCTCCTGCTTTGGGTATGCCAAATTATGAGAAAGATTTTGAACTGTATTGCAGTGAGAGAGAAGGATGTGCATTATCTGTGTTAATTCAGAGACATGGAAACCTAAAGAAACCTATTGCATATTTCTCTGCAGTTCTTGATCCAATTGCAAAAGCATTACCAGGTTGTTTAAAAGCAGTTGCAGCTACAAGTATCAGTCTTGAACAAAGTGAAGGAATCATTATGGGATTTCCTGTGAAAGTTTTTGTGCCTCATTCAGTTGAAATATTACTGACAAGAGGTAAGACTCAACATTTAACAAGTAGCAGATTGACAAAGTATGAGAAAATCATACTAGGAGCAGATAATGTTTCGATTTCAAGATGTTTGAATCTGAATCCTTCTACATTACTGCCTGATTCTGAAATTGTTGATGACATCGAGACAGAACATGAATGTTTAGATGTCATGGAATTCTGCACAAAACCAAGAAAAGACATCAAAGACAGACCTTTGCCTGAATCGGATTTTGTCTACTTTGTAGATGGCTCGTGCTTAAGATCCGAAGGTGGTGTCTTGAAAGCTTCATACTCAGTTTGTACAGTCGAAAACATTAAAGAAGCATCATGTCTTGAAGGAGTTCGTTCAGCTCAAGTAGCTGAATTGATTGCTTTAATTCGTGCATGTGAAATATCAAAAGATATAAGAGTTACCATCATTACTGATAGTCAGTATGGGTACGGAGTTGTGCATGATTATGGACAACTCTGGTCACAGAGAGGATACATGACATCAACAGGATCACCAATTAAAAATGCAGTTTTCATTAGAAGATTAATTGAAGCAATACAATTGCCAAAAGAAATTGCCATAGTCAAGTGTGCAGCACACACTAGAGGAACTGATTATATTTCCAAAGGAAATGCCTTCGCAGATGAAACAGCAAAGTACTGCGCAAGGAAAAATTATTCTTACAATCGGAATAGAAGTACAGAAACTGATTCAAATTCATTAATGCTAACAACTATTGTAGAAACATGGAATGAGATTAGAGATTTACAAAACGAAGCAGATGATGAAGAAAAAGACCAGTGGTTAAGATCAGATTGTAGACAACGTGATGAAGATGGAGTGTGGGTTTACAAAGATGGCAGAGTAGTTTTACCAAATTGCATGATTTCTGACATGGCCAGATTATATCATGGTCCTGCACATTTAGGAAGAGATTCTATGGTCAGACTGTTTAAAGAAACATGGTTCAATACCAAATTTAGAACCATTGCAGAATCTTTTTGTCAAAGGTGTTTGTCATGCCAACAAATGAATCCAAACAGAAAATCAGTGGTGGGGACAGGAATAATTGGTCGAGAGGGTGGTCCTTTTACCAGGTTACAAATAGATTTCATTGAAATGCCCTTACACAACTGTTTGAAATATGTACTTGTAATTGTATGCTTGTTCTCAAGGTGGGTAGAGGCTTTTCCTACACGACATTGTGATTCAATTACAGTAGCAAAACTAATGCTCAGAGAAATCATCCCAAGGTACGGTTTTCCAGTCACTATTGAGAGTGATGGAGGAAGCCATTTTGATAATAAACTGTTGAAGTTAATTTGTGAAGCTATGAGTATTGAGCAGAAAATACACTGTGCATACAGACCAGAGGCATCAGGTGTAGTTGAACAAATAAATGGAACTATCAAAAACAGAATTGGAAAAATGTGTCTAGAGACAGGAGTTAAGTGGACTGATGCTCTTCCACTTGTTTTGATGTCAATAAGAAGTACACCAGATAAAAAGACAGGTTTGAGTCCTCATGAAATTTTGATGGGAAGAGTTATGAGGCAAGCTTTTGTACCTGTAGGTAAACTGTTGAGCATAAATGACAGTGCAATTTTGGATTACTGTAAAAGGTTATCTGATATGGTAACTTCTGTGTCTAATCAGGTGGGAACTGAAGCACAATCAAATGACAAAGTTTTGACACATGATCTGAGACCTGGAGACTGGGTCAGAACGAAAGTACATCGGAGGAGGAATTGTCTATCTCCTAGATGGCAGAAACCTAGGCAGGTAATCTTGATCACTACTAATGCTGTAAAGTGCAGAGGATTGAAGCGCTGGATTCATCCAAGTCATACTATTCCAATACCAACTCCTGAGAATTCTGATGTTGAAAGTGATACCACAGATGACTCTGATTCTGAAGTAGAAGACAGAACAGAAGGTGAAGTAATTCCAGATTCTGAAGATCGACAAGAAAGTCGACATCTGGAAAATGTGCCAGTGAATGGAAATCTGACAAGAAAGGACTTAGAAATAATTGAAATAGATTCTGAAGGTGAAGAGAATCTGCTAAAAGGAAAGATAACTGAGGATTCGGTTGTCTATGTTGAAGACAGAGAAGCTGAACCAAAAGAAGTTTCAGACCAGGAGAGTATCGAAAGGCAGAGAACAAACTCTGAAGTAAGGAACAAAATTCCGAAATCTGGGAAGCTAGAGGTAATTGAGGAAGAGGAAGAGAACGAATTACCGAGTACCAGTGATGGAAGACAAAGTGAAGTTCCTGAAGGAGTGAAATTGCCGTATAGAGAAGTTCCTGAGTCAATTGAAATTTCAGACTACGAAACTGAGGAAAGTGACGTGGAAGGTGGAAGTGAAAGCAGAAAGAAAAGGACTTGGAAATCTGAATCGAATAATTCTGAACCAAAGAAAAAGTATGTGAGAAAAGCAGACTACTGGCCTGGTGGAAGATTGAGAGTCAGATTGATTAAAAAGCCAATAGAACAAGTTGAAGAAATCAGTAGTCAAAAGAGTCCTGGAAAAGAGGTTGGAGTTGGAAGGAAAATAGAAGTGATATCAAGAAAAGGGAAGAGAATAATTAGACCAAACCAGAAATACAAGTCTCCTGAGTGGACTTACTTAGTAATTCCACCTGTTATTGACATATATGATAGTAGTGAAGAAGAAAACGAAATCCAAGAAATTAGTGACAATGATTGAAGTACAAATTTATTAAATTGGCATAAGGCTGAAGAAATCCTGTTAGTTGACACAAGGTCGAAGAAAACTGTCTAATAGAAGAAAACTTATGTATGACATAAGGTCGAAGAAATCTTGTTTAGGGTTATAAAAGAAAAATATATTTTAAAAGGGGGGTGTATATAAATTTTAAAATTTATTTTTTATTTTTATTTTTTTGAAGCTAAAACTAACCTAAAAATGCCTTACATTAAGGAGAGCACTTCAAAATGCTCTGTTTTTAAAAGATGCTGTAAGATGACTCTGGTGTGTCTGCTCATTTTAGTTCTGCTCTGGTTGATACTAGCTGTGATTATACCTTTAGAAATGAATAGAGAATTACACAAAGTTAACTTAACAAGCAAAGCTCTGGTTAGCCAAACTAAACATAGTGCATCTGCAAAAGTAATTGATCATCAGCCTAACATTCATCAAGATAAATCAATAGGTGATTTTTCAAGCAATACTTTCACAAAGCTTTTGAGTGAATATGTAAAGGTAATGGATGCAAAGGATTGTTATGTATGCGTTAAGTTACCCGCTTCTGTTTCTGAGGGAGTAACATATAATATGCTTCCTCTCACTTATGCTGTTACATGTAGTGTATTAACTAGTTTATTTTATCAAACTGGTCGTTTAGAATATTACTATTCAAATTATGATGAGATTTTTGCTAATGTCAAGATTGATAATGCTTTAAATAAGCATAAGAAAGCTAAACAATTGAGAGAATATTTCCTTGTTACTAATGAACTCACTTATGAGTATGCTTACAAGAATAATCTAACATGTAAATTAAGTGCTGAAGGGAAGAAATTTCTAAATATGGTTGAGGAGAGAAGAGCAATTTATAAGAGAAATGAATTAGTCAAGCAGACTAAGTCATCATTCTGGCAAAAAGAGGATGAGAAACTAAATGGCAAAATGCTCGAAAATATTGCAATTCACATAGACAAACCTGTTAGTGGAAAGCTTTGCATTAGAAGAGATAACACACTTTTTGATAATTATTTTGTAGGTGCAAGCAACTGTGAAGATACTTATCAGATTATGGGAGGTTGGGGATTTAAAGGTGGAAAAGATCCTATCTTTCCTGGAATTTATTTTGTTTGTGGTGACAAAGCCTACTACAACCTTCCAGACCATTGGTATGGAACTTGTTATGTGGGAATTGTTTTTCCTAAAGTGTTTCATGTTGACAGAGATTCAGAAGGATTATTTAAAATTCATAATTATGTAAATAGAGCTAAAAGAGAAACTTTTACTGAAGTTCTGGGAGATATTTTTCAAGCTGTAATACCTTTTGTTGGTATAACCCTAAATGCAGGGAGAATCAGAAAATTGTCCACTATAGTTGATAGATTATCAACTGACACTGCTGATGGGTTTCAATTAGTGAATGTTGAAGTTATTGCAATTAGATCCATGGTAATTCAAGACCGTCTTGCTTTAGACATACTCCTAGCAAAAGAGGGAGGAGTCTGTGGCATTTTACATGTCCAACATTGCTGTACATATATACCAGATGAAAGTAAAAATATTGAAATGTATATTAAGAATATTACACAAATGCATTCTGAAATAATTCCTTTAGAAGAAGAAGATTTTACTGGGAAACTTTCAAATAGGTTTCAAGCAATTAAAAACTGGTTTCATAATATCGGAAGTTCAATTCTTGGCAAGATTCTGGCACCTTTGATTATAATAGTATTCATTTTTATTTTGACTAAAGTAGGTTGTTTGTTGCATAAAAGAAAGAAGCATATGAGAGAAAAGAAGAGAATCTATAAACTCAGAAAAGAAGAGGAAAGGGAGATTGAGTTGCAGGAGTTACATAGAGAGCGTCATGTTAATTGCAAGGATTATGCTGAAACAGACTTTTAGGTTTACTAATACAATGAATTTGAATCGATTTCTTATAAATTAAATTTACCAAAATTTTGAGTGCTGGTGTGGTGATTTGTTAATCACCAGATGAGGGAGTTGATGGAGCGAGATAGAAAACAAAATTTTGTTTAAACTCGCAAAGTCACATTTCCATAACATGAATAAAATTATTAATGATTTGTGATATGTCGTGCTAATACAACCTAGATTAAACTTTACACGTGGGGGGACTAACATGTGTGCTCATAAACGTGCATAATTGTTGCATCTTTTTGTTCGTGCAAAATAATAAAATAATTTATTGTTTTCGTTTTTGTCATTACTAACTGCTGCAAACTTAAAATAAGCATGTGCTTGTTTTGCTTTTCCTTGTCTGTGTGATGTCATTTCTACTATTCTAGGTGCATATGGGTCTCATTGAAAAACGGAGACTGGTAAATATAAACGCTGCTTTATTTGTTTGCAATGGCTAGGTAACATTTTGATTAATCGGGTGGGCTAATTATTTAGTAAACCATGGGGTGGATACAGAATATACTTTATTTCTTACATTAATACTTTTCTTGTGTTTGTTTTATACTAGAGATCATAAGTTGCCTGCTTTTGAGGCCTAGCTATTTGAGCCGCAAAATGAGAGTTGAACTATAATTCTGCAGAAAGTCACGAGACGCCCATTCTGAATTAAAACGTTTATTGAAGCTGCATTCACAAAGCAAAAACTGATGAGCTGACATCATTCTGTCGGACATGGCCAAGGTCGAAAGTGAACTTTTTGTCAGTCCTTAACTTGGCATCCGCGGAAGTTGCACTGTAAGACTATGGAAGCTGCGAGGATGACTTAAAACAAAGTTGCAATCGCAGGAAGCCTCTGGCTTCACGTGGAAGAGACAATGGTCTTTGTAAGACATGATTTTGTGGAACTTTTTAAGAATCGGGTGACATGTCACTTGTCACTCTCAGCCAATGGGACGTCGAGTATTTCTGAAAACTTTCCTTTGCTAGTTTAGTTAGCGTAGAAAGGTATAAAAAGTCATGCCCTTAGGGTTGGGCTGGCTGCTGCTTTCTGACTTTCCGATGAGGGTGATGTGCTGCTGGACTTTGCGTGGAGCACGTAAGAATCCTCAAAGAACTTTACTTTAATTTCTGTCTATTTAGCTCAGTTAGGGAAATAGGTTTTAGAAATGCTAAACTTTATATAATTTCTTTAAATTAATTCAATTGCTTAATTTGTATTTTTCTTATTTCCTACCATCATGCTTGCTTTATTGCTAATAAATTTCATTTATAAAACTTTCAACATATATACCATAATTTAGAAAATAAAATCTTACTTTTGACAAACAAGCTGGTCTTGGTTATTTAGAAGTATAGGTTACCATTAGCTAGATCACGTCGCCTATGGTGGTCGTTTAAATGGTTGAGTTTTATTCTAATGACAATATTCTTTCTGCAAATGTATAAAAATGTATATTTTGTGTAGATAATGTGTATATAGATTTATTCTGACCACCTGATTCAGTAGGCCCAAAATATATCAGGTTCATAAATGGGTCCATGTTTAGTATAGAATTTTGTTTATAGGTTATGAAGTTGGGTAGCGTAGTTTATGATATATTTTCTATAGCCCGCTGGATCACTAGCCAAGGGTAATCTAAGAACAGCTGCCGCTAAGGATAATGTAGTCATGTGAGGTGCACTATATTTCAGCAAATGTGTTGAGGACTCCATGCAGTGTTGAGTATACAGGGTATACTAGAGTATATAGGGGGTTTGCCTGCGCATTTGTTTGTGAGGACATGGGGATCTTCCTGGAAGGAATGTACAGACTAGTCCCCTCCTTTATGGGCGTCATGGTCTGTTATCCTTCTGATGACCTTGTGTTGACTGAGACTAGTTTGCAGCCTTGTACCCACACTAGTCAGTTCATCCTTGGGACCCCTTAGATTGAGGAATGATGCAGCTGACCTGACTTCAATTTCTGGCATTAGAATTAAAGTAATAGTTCCTCAGTAAAAAGAGGGGCACCTTGTTAACCTCAAAGCTTAGGTTTCGCAACTTCCCTGTGTGATCTCAAAAGATTTTATATTATTCCCAGGATACCCAGCACATCCTGATTTTCTCTTTGTCGCCTTCTTTGTCACACGTCAGAATTCCAGGATAGGAAATATTGTTTGAGGTCACATCATGGAGGCCCTCCAATGATTTAAACAGACAAACTGAATTGCCCCTGTTCAAGATGTCACATGGCCCTTTTAAGATATACTTTAGCATCAGATCATGTTTGAGGGTCCTGGAAAACCCATGGGTCACAAATTTCCCCAAAAGATGGACCTGTATTTTTTCAAATATATCTGGACAGAAACACAACAATTTAGCCTGTAATGAATTTGTAAAATAATAACAAAAAATAACTGTAAACAAATTGTTTGCACAAATGAAAAAAAAACTGTGTTATGTGTTGCATACAATTTGGGTTCGGCATTGCATTGCTTGTTGTATGACAATAAGTTATTGTAGACCTATGAGTAATTTTGAAATTGGATGGGGAAGGCAGAATTAATTTTGTCTGTATAGCTTTGTGAATCCTGCATTGGTGGGATTTGCCGGATTGCCCTTAGCGTAAGGGCTAAAGATGTTATCTCTGATATTGAGCGCTGACTTGTTGACCAGCCCGTTGTGGAGATTTGGGTGAGACAAGTTCTGATGAATATATCCTTGGAGCACCTCCTTCATATATTCTGAAGATACTACTATGGTTATTGCAAACCTGGCTGATGGAAACTAGGCGAATCGTGATGAGTATTACCCTGGTTCTTGATGCTGTTCGCATTTCTCTGTTGTTATAGGGAGTTGTGATGGAAAATGGGATACAACGGCAGCAGTGGAAAATTTGCCTAACAGTTTGAAACAAGCGCTCTCTAGGCGTGGCATATACAACCAAGTTTCTTCAATTTACAAAGCTTCCTCAACTTACTTTTATTACAGATATGTATAAACTCATCATTTGTTGGTAAAACATTGTCACCTACCACCACGTCTAGTCTTGATCTTTATCTTTTTTACTCAGTGGATTTATTGCAGCTTGACTCTCCTCTTTTCTTAGATTTTAAGGTTATGAATTCTGGTTCTAATGGGGTGCTGTGATGTCCCTCTGTTTCTGCAGAGTCCTGGCACCTATTATTCTACATTTAGCTAGGTTGATTTCCTATACATGGACAACATAGAGGCACTCTTTCATCTCATGGTCTTGAGGTCTGTCATCTGGCATTTGGCTGTTTTTGTTCGCGTAGCTTAGATCATGAGCAGGCGAGGGCTGGGCGCGTTGCATGAAAGACTCCCTCTTGCCCAGCCATGGTGTAAGATACATATTTTCCAGCAGAGTGGGCAGGAGTCTAATCTCTTTGTTGACGTTGTTGGACTAAAATGATTAGGATACACCTGGTCAAGTTTGGCACATTTGTTTAGTTGACTCCATAGTTCAGTTGAGTTTATCCAGAGAATTAGCAAGTCGTATTAGCTTAGCAGCTGTAATTCGATTTTCCGACTCTCAATATAGACAGGGAAACGGAGTCAAGAATCTTTGCAATTTCATTCATGGCTGCAAGAACTGGGTAGCCTGATGGACCATCATCCATCACTGGTACTATCTGGGGCATATAATGGCTCCCCTGCCTATGCAACGTTCATGAGTCCAAGTTACCATTGCAGCTTCAGAACCTCCAGGCTTGGCTACATCTTCAGTCATGTCTTCTTCAGCATGTAGTATTCAACATTTGGTGATGTATACAAAACAGCAAATTTACTGTTCGCTGTATGACTTTAATGGACTACATATTGTGCAGTTGTTTGTATACCAACATACCGGAGCAATATTTGATTTACTGTTCTTTGTTTCTGGTTTAGTACATGGGTGTCACTTTTTCACTTATCTCAGTGTGATTTCCACCTAGTTATAGTTTATGCTGTAAATACACCAGTTCTTGTAACTGGAACGTATATAATACTCCCTTTGCTAGGCATACTATTTACAGTAAACTTGCTGGGCTGTATACATCACCACATTTTGAATGAGGTTGGTGTGACCCACTGTCTCTTTGTATATTTAACTGTCCTTAGCTTGTACACAATATGCTTGTTGGAGAAGTGTGGCTCAATGGTTAGAGCAGGCAGACCTTGATGCAGAGCTCTGGCCAGGGACCAGGGTTCGATTCCCGCCTCGGCGGGTCTCTGGCTCATTAATTCCCCTGACTGGATATTCTCGCCTCAGTGCCTGTTCTGATCATGGGTCCCACGCTGCAACTCTGGGCAATATCTTGCTTAGTCTCCACAATGGCCCCAAAAGCGCTGGGATGCCTGGCTGCACCTGGGGGGTGCCCAGGAGTGGACATTTCCCAGGAAAACCAGGAAGGGTTCCTAAGCGGTATACGGACAGCGCCGGGACAACTCCGGTGGAGGTAGCTGTGCGCTTTACAAATTCCGACATTTACATTTACATTTGTTCCCGCCTCTCATCATGCTCCGTCTCCATTCTTATGGCATGTTCCTCTGCTTGATCATGTATCCGGGTCATCTCTTCAATCTCATCAAGGTTGTGACTTTTCCGTAGTAGCCGCCTTCTGAGGGTTTCTGATTGGCAAGCTTCAATTATTCGCAATCTTATGGCATCTTCTGTGGAGAATGTATCAAACTCACAATACCGAGACAGTCGTCGTAGTCTCATTATAAACGTACTCATCAATTCCTCTTTTTCTTGACGGGCTTGGTGAAACATGTACCTTTCATAGTCCACATTTCTCTTATGTAAAAATCTTTTGTTCAAAGCATCTCGCACCTTGACATATGATCCAGTTTCGGCAGGCGGCAATTCCTTGATTAACTTACTGACTTCTTTCCCAACCAGATTGTGTAATGCAATTAACTTTTCTTCTTCATCCGTGACTTTTGATCCTTTCATATAGTCCTCAAAGTCCTCCAACCACTCCTCCCATCTGGGTCCCATGCCCCCTCCAGCTATTAGGGCCAGTGGTTCTGGAATACGCAGATATGAGACACCGGTCGTGAGTGGCGTGGTTGCTGCCGCGTCCCCCGCGTTCCGTTGTGGTGACGTCGCCATCTTTGATTTCTGACTTGGTCCGTTTGCCTTTGCTCTTGCTTGTATGTCACTCTTGCGTTTGCTTGTGCTTGTTTCCTGATCTTGCCTCTTGTGTTTGCCTGTGTTTGTCTTCTATTTTCCTTTGCATTTGCTTATGCTTATTGTCTGATCTTCTCTTGCAGTTGCTGGTGTTTGCCATTCAATTGCTTGCTGCCTGACTTTAAGACGGCCACCCTATGCTTTTAATAAGGACTGGGACCACTGCCTGACTTCAAGATGGCCGCCGGTGTGGAAATCTCGTTTTCCACGAGATTTCAGGCTCAGTCACTCCCTCGAGTTCACTCTTCAACTGGCACTCACCGGCAGTCGGCTCCACAGCAAGCAATTCCTCCACACGCTCCTTGGACTTCGGAGCAGCAGGTAAGATCGGGGTGGGCTCCCGATCTTCGTTTCCTCGACCACCCTCCGGGACCTCACGCATCCAGGGTGGGCACCCGGTTCCAGCGCTCGACTGCGCTGTTCCAACGGGCAATTTCAGCGCTCAACAGCGCTGTGCTAATTAGACTTCCCCCGCCTGGGCTCCACGCGAACATCTGATCGCGGAGCAGCGGGGCTTACCGCTGGCCGTACACTCTCGGCGGCGGTCTTCTGCACAGCACACGTGTCGCGACGGCGACTTCCACGGTGTGCTGTCTGGGACGGTTAGCTCGTCGTCAGGGTTTCGGGGATGGTAGACTGCACCATCCCACCCTCGTCGCCAGCTGTAGCGTTGTGCTACTGAATAATGACGCTACACAATGGTTCTTATTCACAAGCTCTTTATTCTACCTCTTTACTATTTCTCATCCCTACTCTATCTGACCCTTTCCTGTCGCCACTCCTCCTCTTCCTGTGTCCCCCTAACTCCACCCACCAACAACTAGACTGCACACAACCTTACAATCCCCTCTGGCACTATGGGTATGCTAAGCGTGGCTTGTTTGACATAGACAATGTGTGGGCACCAGGATTCTTCCTAACCAGAACCTTTAGGAGAGGGGGAATGTCAGCATGGACTGATATACGAAAGGAGTACACGATTGTCTGAGTGAAATTCCCATTCCGCCTGCCTTCTTTGAGCTTAGGTCTTCAAACTGTGCGTGACTGCACTCCAGAGGGTAGAGGGAGGGGGGGGGGAGCAGTGGTGGGCGGTGACCCTCAAAAGTTGAGGGGGGACCGAGAGACAAATCCAGTGGGGGGGATAATTAATGGGGGAAAAAAGTACTTACCCGTGTTTCGCTCTCTATGTTTTCTTCATTCTTCTGGCATCAGAGCAAGCTAGGGTTCCTCGCGGAGCCTCAAGCAATCCCTTTCTGCAAATCTCGACGCTGTTCTAATACTGCAGATGAGACAGCTGGGTGGAGAGGTTTACACGACGCATGTCCGGCTTGCCGTTACAAGACAGCCGGCCAAAGGGACTTGCGCAGTGTAAACTGGTGGTGTGAGCACCTGTCCCCTGCTGCCAGTCAGCAGAAATGCCCCGACCACAGACACTGCTCAGACTGGGAGCAGTGGAAAAGAAAATGGTAATTCATTTCATTATAGTTTTGTTTTTTAATTTTGCTGCACTGGCAACAGGGGAGTGACACTCTAATATAATGAAGAAATATCATCTGATTTCTTTTCTATATCTTTAGTCTGACACCCACCAAGACTTATGGCTGCGGCTGCATCAACTGACATTTCTTGTGTGACCCAGTTCAAGCACACGCTCTCAGTGATGTCAAATCATTCTCTAGAAAGAATGTCAGTATTAAAGAGAAACTACAGCACATCTTCCTTATATAATAATAATAATAATAAATAAATAAATAAAAATAAAAGAATAAACAATAAAAATATCCAACACAAAATATACAATGCTATAAGCAGTGCAATAAAAGTCATTATTCAAGACAATAATCTTGAAGATCCACAGGTGACTTCTTAACTCTGATACTACGAGAAAAAGAAGAACCAGGAACATCTTTGTGATTGCAACTCTGCGGCACATCAATGCGTGGCAGACTCTTCTGAAACTCATAACGAGATTGAGACTTGACATATCTATCCTCCTTCGTACACTTTGCCAAACGAGACATGCTCCAAACATCTCCCCCAGCAAGCATAACAACATTTTTCATAACTTTAGGAATGCGCTTTGGTCCAAAATATTTAGACTCACCTTTAGGTGACCAGACTGCTTTCTTCACATAAACAAAATCACCCACATTCCAAAAACATTTCTTCGCCCCCATTCTGACATCAAATCTTTGCTTATATTTGTTCTGATCTCTTTTAATCCTCCAGTTGGCTGAAAAACAACCCCTGTCCTTTATACTCAACCATAAAGGATTAAGTTTAGAACCAGCAATTCTACCTTTTAGTTTCTTAAAAGGCGAACAACCAGTCACACTATTAGGAGTATTCCTGTGTGCCCAAAGTTTTTCTCTAAGTACCGGTCTAAGCGGAACTTTCCTCTCCAAAGCAGACTGCGCAGAAGCTCTGATTAACCTGTTCATGCTCTCGACTAAACCATTTGCCTGAGGAGCATAAAGCGCGGTCTTATGATGTTTAATGGACAGGTCTTTAAGAAAATCCGACATTTCCTGAGAAGTAAACTGAACACCGTTGTCAGATACAAGGATATCAGAAACACCCTCGCAAGTAAAGGAGTCTTTTAAAAATTCAATTATATTTATTGTCACAACTGAACTCATGCAAGCAGCAGAAACCCACTTAGACTTATAATCCACAAGGACAACAACAAATCTTTCAGAAGGAGTTACATTCTCAAATGGACCCACTATATCAATTGCAAGTTTAGACCAAGGACGTTCAGGTATAGCAACAGGACAAAGAGGAACAATTCTTGCTTTCCTGGATTTGTCATTCCCAGCACATATAATGCAGTCCTTGACTATTTCTTCAACATGACGGTCAACCTCAGGCCGCCAATAAGACTCTCTGATCCTAGCCTTAGTAAGACTATGGCCAAGATGCCCTTCATGTGCAAGATTAATGGCCTTCTCACGTAACTGACATGGTGGTATTAACCTATCACCTCGCAAAAGCTCACCTTTCACAATATTCAATTCCTCACAAACATGCCAATAACCCTTGGCACACTCAGGAACATCTTTCAAACAAGGCCAACCATTGACAGTAAAATCCATAACTATTTTCCTTGCCTCATCACTAATTAAACCATTCTGCCATTCTTCCTGGTTAATGGCTGATTCCTTGACCCAAGAAACATTTACACAATCAGCACTTGAAACAGAGTATTTTTCCAAAGGCATTCTTGCAAAAAGTCAGCCGTAACATTCTTAAGTCCAGGTAAATATTCAACACGGAAATTAAATTCCCAAAGGCCTTCGATCCATCTTTTAATTCTCGGTGTGGTGCTCTCCACATTCCTACAGGAAAACATCTGTACCAATGGCTTGTGGTCTGACCTGACTAAAAAAGGTAAACCCCACAAATAGAATCTGAAATGATTAATAGCCCATGAGCATGCAAGAGCCTCACGTTCAATTACAGAATAACGCTCCTCTCCTTCTTTTAATGACCGTAACGCAAAACCAATGACTCTTTCTTTTCCATCAAAGATCTGGGGCAAAACTGCCGCCAACCCACGCACACTTGCATCAGTGGTCAAAATCGTTTTTTTATGCACATCAAAATGTCCCAGTGTTGGCATCTTCGCAATCTCTCTCTTTACTTTGTCAAAAGCATCCACACACTCATCATTCCAACAAAAAACACTCCCTTTCTTTAAAAGGATTCTAATAGTTTGCATTACACTAGCAAAATTACATACAAACTTTGAATAGTATTCTGCTAAACCCAAAAAAGATTAAACTTGGTCCTTATTTGTCAGAGGATGTGCTTGGAATATCGCCCCCGCAAGATCAGCTTTTGGACTAATACCCTCTCCAGAAATAGAGTGCCCAAGATAAGACACTGAGTTGACTCTGAATTTACACTTTTCTCTTTTTAAAGTGAGACCATACTCTTCCAGTCTAGACAAAACTTTAAATAGGGTTTCATCATGCTTAAAAGTATCTTGACCATGGACAAGGACCACGGTGGTTAAGGCTCTTTTGAAAAAGCCTAACCTCGACCCCGCCGATCTCGCCAACTTTCGGCCAATCTCCTTGCTGCCGGGTATCAGTAAGGTGGCGGAGAAGCTGGTGAACAGCCGCCTTTCGAACTTCTTGGAAGCCAATTCCCTCCTGAGCGATTCCCAAACGGGTTTTCGCCCCGGTCAGGGGACTGACACCGCCCTACTGGCGGTCGTGGAGAATGCGAGGAGCATGCTGGATTCGGGGGGATCAGTGGCAGTGATCCTCCTGGACCTCAGCGCTGCTTTTGATACCGTGGACCATCTGGTGCTTCTCCAACGGCTGTCGGGGGTGGGGGTCACGGGTCTGGCCCTCAAATGGTTCGCTTCCTTCTTGGAAGGTCGTACATTTGAGGTGTGGGAAGGCCAGGAAAAATCATCGTCAACCCCTCTCCAGTGCGGTGTGCCACAGGGCTCTTCATTGAGCCCTACTTTATTCAACGTTTACATGGCCCCCCTGGAGAGTGTGGTTCGGCCGCTGGGTATTAAAATCATCAGTTATGCTGATGATACTCAGCTGGTGGTTGGCCTTTCCCAGTCGGCGCACCATCCCGACCGGCTGCACTCATGTCTTCAAAAGATCTATACGTGGATGTGCAGCTCAGCCCTAAAGTTAAATGGCTCCAAGACGGAACTGATGCTGCTGGGGAACTCTTCTCCATCTTTGTCCCCCAGCAGCTGGCCAGACTGTCTGGGTCCGATGCCTCCCCCCAAGCAGGAGATCAAGAGCTTGGGGGTATGGCTGGAGCAGGACCTATCGTTTAAAACCCACGCCAAAAAGACTGCTGGCGTGTGCTTTGGCCTGCTCCGCTCAGCCCAGAAGATCTTGCCCTTGCTCCCAGTGGCCACTCGAAGGCTCCTCATCCAGGGACTTATCATCTCGCGGCTGGATTTCAGCAATGCGCTATTCCTGGGCGCACCCGAATCTACCCTGAACAGACTGCAGCATGTGCAGAACGCGGCTGCTAGGCTTTTGACGGGTCTCCCTAGGCGTCAATCTGCCCGTCCAGCGTTGAGGGCATTGCACTGGCTCCCTGTGAGGGACAGGGTGAAATTCAAGTCACTCTGCATTGCCCACAAAGTTCTGCACGGAGTCGGTCCACCCATCCTGGATGAGATGGTCCAGCCCTACAAGGCCTCTCGTTCACTTCGCTCTGACCACCAACATCTCCTTCAGGTTGGCAGGGTGAAAAAGGCAAGAACTGGTGGCAGAAGGTTCTCAATAAATGTGGCTTCCCTGTGGAACTCATTGCCCTTACATCTGCGCTCGGAGGCTAGTCTTCTTCGCTTCCGTAAGCTTTTAAAAACTTTTCTGTTTTCCGTTTAATCTTTGCATCTTTTTAGTAGTGTTATGTTCTGGTAAGCGCTGGGATGCCTATTGGTAACCAGGCGCTATACAAAACTCAGAATAATAATAATAATAATAATAATCTTGAAAAAATATGACAGAATCGATTCCAGACAAAACATTCTTCATAACTCTCTGAAAGCAGGCTGCAGCACTTGCCAGCCCAGAAGGCATCCTTATAAATCTGTAAGCCCCCAGAGGAGTTACAAAAGATGTTAAGTGTCTTGAATCTTCATGTAGTAAAATCTGATGGTAAGCTGCTGATAAATCCATAACACTAAACACCGTAGCACCCCCAAGTTTTTATAATGTCTCAGCAACATCGGTATCCAAGAGAAGGCACTGGAGTGGATCATCTCGTTCCTCGCCGGAAGAACACAAAGAGTCCGCCTCCCCCCGTTTCGCTCCGAGGCCACCGAAGTCATCTGCGGCGTCCCGCAAGGATCTTCACTCAGCCCCACCCTCTTCAACATCTACATGAAACCTCTCGCAGCCATCGCACGCCAGCACAACCTCAACATCATCTCTTACGCCGACGACACCCAGCTGATCCTCTCCCTTACCAGAGACCCCGACACCGCCAGAACCTGCCTACACGAAGGGATGAAAGACGTTGCCGAGTGGATGAAGGACAGCCGCCTGAAACTGAACTCGGACAAGACGGAAGTCCTCATCCTGGGATCTTCGCACTCCGCCTGGGACGACTCCTGGTGGCCCCCAGCCCTGGGCACCGCACCCAAGCCAACCGACCACGCACGCAACCTGGGCTTCATCCTGGACCCCTCCCTCTCGATGACCAGACAAGTCAACGCCGTCTCCTCATCATGCTTCAACACCCTGCGTATGCTTCGCAAGATCTTCCGCTGGATCCCGACCGAGACCAGGAAGACTGTCACCCAGGCACTCGTCACCAGCCGACTGGACTACGGAAACGCCCTCTACGCCGGAACCACAGCCAAGCTACAGAAAAGACTCCAGCGCATCCAGAACGCCTCCGCCCGACTCATCCTGGATGTCCCCCGACGCAGCCACATCTCCAGCCACCTGAGGAACCTGCACTGGCTCCCCGTCGACAAGAGGATCACGTTCCGGCTCCTCACCCACGCACACAAGTCTCTCCACGACCTGGGCCCCAAGTACCTCAACGACCGCCTGACCTTCTACACGCCCACCCGCCAGCTACGGTCCACCAGCCTCGCCCTCGCAGCCGTACCACGCATCCGAAGAGCCACCGCCGGAGGAAGATCCTTCTCTTACCTGGCTGCCAAGACTTGGAACTCCCTCCCCATCCACCTTCGGCTGACCCAGGACCATCTCGCCTTCTGGAAACAACTCAAGACCTGGCTGTTCGAGCAGTAGCATACCCCTCCCCCCAAGCGCCTTGAGACCCTCCCGGGTGAGTAGTGCGCTATACAAATGGCATGATTGATTGATTGATTGATGTTGGGAAGAGATTGTCTGTCAACCCAAATGGAATTGTTGAGGCTTCTCAAATCCACACACATTCAAATTTTTGTTCCTTTATCCTTGGAGGCCAAAACAATTGGTGCGAGCCATTCAGAGGACTCACTTTCCTTAATCACTCCTAAGTCGAGTAGTCTTTCAATCTCTTCACGAAGTGGTTCCATCATAAGATTAGCTACTTTCCTAACTTTATGCACAGATGGTTTTGCACTGTCCTTTAATATTATTTTGTGTTTGACACCCTTCAAAAGACCAAGTTTTCCACTGAAAACTGCAGGATACTTGTCAATAATATCTTGGACATCATTCTGCAAGGAAATTAACATGATTTGTTCTGGTGAATTTGGATTTAAAATAATGCCAAGATTTCTTTGGTGACGCCAACCCAAAAGACTATCTCCACGCTTGGCAACATAAACCTTACCTACTGTTTCCCTATCTTTGAACAAAATAGTTTGAATCGAATAGCCAATTAAATCAATTTTTTGTCCTCCATAACCCACAGGATTAATGTCAGGTGCCAAAAGTTAAATTTTCTTGTTCCCAAAAGTTTTAAAACAAAATTTGTCGCTTATCAATGTATATGGGGAACCAGAATCTGCTAAGACTGGAACAATTTCATCCCCAATACATACATCACACTCCTGTGGCCTAATAAGGGTGCAGCGGCTGGCAGGTAGGTCAATGCGTCTACATGGACTTGTAAATTACGATGGCCTGGAAGCAGTGAGCTTTATCTGGCTCGTTTCCTGGCTGCCTTCATTTAAATGCAGAGCTTAAAGTGCATACAATCCACGCAGTTGAAATCCTGAGTGTCCTAGGGCACAGT
This sequence comes from Lissotriton helveticus, assembly GCF_964261635.1. NCBI lineage: Eukaryota > Metazoa > Chordata > Amphibia > Caudata > Salamandridae > Lissotriton > Lissotriton helveticus. Next base: position 1,029,432,998 of record NC_136067.1, read on the forward strand.
CAGTGAGTAGGGTGACGTGGTCAGATCAGATATGTGGCTAAAAATATTGAGTAACTATTTTATCTTTTACCGCCAGGTAACTGCATATAAACAGAAACACACACACATTAAATGAACAAATCATTGCAGGTTAACCTAATCTGTGGAAAATGTACCCTTGTACATTATAAACCTCAGTTAGCTAATGCAATCACTGAAGAGGTCTGTGTGTGACCAGAGAGTCACCGAATAGAATCCTGGTTTTCACAGTGGGAATAGTAACTTGTGTACTTATAGCGCTGCAAGGTCCTAGCCTGCGGTAAAAAGCACTGTAACTCCTTCAGTTAAAGAATATACTAGCTCCTATGCAGCTTTCATATTTGGTGCTTAATCAGTTGCACAGGGTCCAGCGGTATGAGGGACCAACTAAACCCAGGGTCACTCAATTATGCGACGGGGGGGACCAATGGGAACGCCAAATCATGTGACAGAGTTGGCTAAATTATGTGGCAAGAAAAAACACATTATGCGGCGTAAAGCAGCACATTTTGTGATAGCATTACTTCGTCATTTTGAAATGTTTACATTTGGTAACACTGTCTGTGCATAAGGTTCACCTCATTAAGACCGGTTTAATACTCAAATATAGCAATAAGCAACAGAATGGAGACCAGTCATCCTTTGCGAAGGGTATTTCACTATGTGGCAAGATGTCACCATGTTTTCAGTACATTTTGATCCGTTTGAGATAGAATTTCTTTTGTACTAACATCTACAAATTATGCAGCAGGTGATGAATTATGTGGCAAATAGGGTGAATCCATAATTATGCAGAAGTGGTCGGAGAATCTAATAATTCCAGTGGCCCTGGCTAATCTAAAAATGTATCTGTTTTAGTATCTTTCCTTGCTTGCAGGAGGGGTCAGTACACACTTGCTGTGGCAGTCTTTGATTGGGCATCAGAATAATGACCTACAGGAGGGACAAACTGAAGGAGAGGAGACACCTTAGTTTGAGCGCCAGAGAGATAGCAGCAAAGGGATGGGGCAAGATGGGGGTCCATGTTTTTAACAAATGGCAGAGGAAACAGCCCAAGTCACAAGGCAGTAGCTATCATTAGTGAAGCAGGTCTGTGAGACCCACTGGGTTAAGTAGTCTGAGGGATCCACTGAATCACACTTCTGTCTTTCTCCAAAGAAAAAACAATTGGGGGGTTAATTCTCTTTAATAGCATAGAGCTGAAAGCACCTTTGCTCCAAAAGGTGGGGGAAACACGTTGGAGCTCATTTTGTTTCTAAAAGGGAGGAGATGTGGCATCAGCTCACCTTTGTGTGATTCTGGGCAAATCCTTTAATCGGCCAGTGCAAACAAAAAGGATCTGACCTTGTGTAATGTAACCAGTGCTCATGTAAAGTGGCTCAGTGCCTTGGGCCTAGGCCACGCTACTTAAAACTACCCCCCCCCCCCCCCCCCAAAAAAATGATAGAGAGCATGTTTTAAGATTGGAGTGATGGCCGGGAAGGGGCGAAAGAGGCAAATAAGATATACTGCTTCTTAGGGCAGTATATCTTGCCAAATTGATTAGGAGGGGAAGCCCTGACTTCAAAGCATTTTGCTTTGGCGGGCTCATAGCAAAAACATATGAAGACCTCTGTGTTAGAGCCTAACACTAATGAATTCTCAACAACTTCAGTGTTGGTCCATACATGAGGGCCTGAAATCATCTGTGTAGGGGTTAGAATACCGAGATCGAGGGATGGTGTCAAGAATGTTGAAGGTGACAATGGAATCAACAGAAACAGTATTAAGGATAGCCGGATTTCTTATCAGTCAACATGGTATGGTGTTTACCCCAGAGACAGTGGGGACATGTAGGTGTTCTGTATGGAGATCTGAATGAACTGGAGCTGCGAGATTCTCCTTCTTTATGTTTTGACTTAAATCAACCTGGGCTATGTACTTCTTAGAACAAGTAAACATGATGGCTGAATTTGGCCAATCTTTACAGTGGCATACTGGAATGGCTAATAAGCTTTTAGAAGTGAGATCCAGTGTGCTCACAGTCAAAGACAGAAACTTAATATGATTAATCTAGAAGGTAGACTGGATCTGGTGGGGACTGCATAGTGTGTGGTGAGATGTGCGGAAATGTCAGGACTGCTGCAACCAAATTTGTAGATTTTGTAAAAGAGAAGAAGATTAAAATTAAAAGGGAACAGTGCGTTCGCTTACCTCTGTCTATAAGAACATATATTCATGGGGTTTGTTTTTCCTTTTCTTCTGAAGGCAGTTGAAATTAGCCTTGACTATTTTTATGTGTAATTAAGAGGCGCAAAAGGCTGTCGCTCACAAAACCCTGAAATTTGATGTTCAAAACTAGCATTGAGGAGATCCCCTCAGCCCTAAAAACTGCCACCCAAGTTCAAATAAAAATCTTTAAAGTAAATTTGGATAAACCCTGTAAGGCCATTTGCTGTGGTGCTCGGCGGTCAGAGATTACTGGCTAGAATTGTGATAGGGACTGTTGTTTACTAATTTCAAAGCCACTAATACTATTGTGCTTCAATTGAATGAGTAAGTTAGTCCCTTTCGTCACTTGACTTTCTCTTTATGTAAGGAGGCAAAAAGTCAAGATCAAGCCTTACTCCAAGACTCCAAGTAGTGGCATGGATGAGAAACCCAGATGCAGCTTGACAGTACATACTGCTTAATAGCTATAAAGAGTAGAAAAGCTTTTATTTAGTTTGAAAAACAGAAGTTACTAGGATCTGCAAAGAAAGTTGTAGCTCCTTCAAGAGCTAAGATAGGGCTCCAAACATTGTATATGTCCTACACAATGGTCTTTCTAGAACATCAACCCTAGCCCTATTGGGGTCCAATCAGGTCAGGTCTGTAAACCCTGCAAGAGTTTGAGACTGAGTGTAAGAGAAAGAGATACTCACTTTGGGCTAATTTTATACACTTGCTCAATCTTTGAGACTGAGATGGGCTACCTAGGGGATGAGACCTCAGATGCTGTCTTTCCAGTACCAAAATAAGTGTCTCACAAAATTCCCAAAGCCCGAAAACCCATAACTCAAACAAGGACTCACACCCAATGAACTCAGGCATACAGTTCTGTAATCCTTTATTGAAGTCATGGTGACATGTTTTCCTGACACTGGTATGCACTGGTTTGTACAAAGTCCTAGTCACTGAAGTTTCAAAAAGAAGCTTAGTATGCAACATGTTTCTATTTTAATCAATGGCATATATATATTGTACTGGGCTACCACTATGGAGTCTCATAAGGGGTCCGGCACAACCAGATAGCCCCAGTTTCTGCTTTGTGCTTTTAGGAGCTATATTTACCTAAATCTTGGAAGTTGCATATCTCCGATTCTACTGATTTTTGGCATTTTGGTGTCAAACAATGTATTACATTTTACTCTACTTTTCTAAATTAGTGTGGATTTTTTCTTGTGTTGTTTTTTAAATTATTACTAGTTAAGTGCTGCATAAATACATAACACATTGCCTTTAAGTTAAGCAAGACTGATTTTGTGCTAATCTACTTGAGGATTAAGCACAGGTTGATTTAATGACTCTTTGTGGTTCACCCTGGTAATGATTGTAGCAGTTGCTTGTGAAGGGCTTACACCCCCCTCAGCCAAAAATCTATTTTCTTACAGTGGGGGGGATCTAGTACTTGTGTTTGTGCTGTACCATACAGTCATAAGTGCAACAATACAAATCCCACATAAATAATGTGACACCAGATTTGATTTCTTTTTAAATTCCACTTAGTTTTTGATTTGGCTATTTTATTCAGTTTTCCTAATTTAAGTTACCCTACCATCTTTGCTACAATGGAGATGAAGGTCATCAAGATAGATGACCTCAGCTTGGCTGAACTTCAAAGACTCTGCAAGTAGAGGGGGTTGAATGCAGGAAAGGAGACCACAAAGGTGGACCTCTAGATGGCCCTCCATGCTTATAAGAGGATGCAGTCCACCAGAGAGGAGCCAGAGGATAATAAACCTGAGGAGGGTGAGGAGTGCTCGGATGAGGGTTCGACCACAGTCCCTGAGCTGCAGTTCCCTGGGGATGACATCTTGCCTACAGGAGACAAACCCTCTGCCAGGGCAGGGAGCAATGTGTCCGCCCTCAACCTGTTCCAGGAACAGGTGGATAGGAAGGCTGAGAGGGCTCTCTGGCTGCAGATGGCCAAACTGAAACTGCAGGCAGTCAAAGAGGAGGCTGCCGGCAAAATGGCCCTAGGGGAGCAGAAGTTGACCCTGGCGAAGGAGCATGGGCTGAGAGGGCCTTGGGGGAGAGAAGTTGGTTCTGTCGCATGAGGTGAGCCTGAAGGAGCTGGACCTTAAAACTAAACAAGCAGCAGAATCCAGTCACAATGGTTGCAGCATTCACCCAATGGAGAGGTGAGAGTTTGCATACCTCCAGACCTGGTGCCCAGCTATGTGGTGACAAATGGTTTCATGCCTATGATGTAGCCCTTAGAACGCACAGGGTCCCAGATGATTGGGGAGCAAGCTTATTGAAAGACATCCCCACAGAACAGAGAGACAACTTTCTGACACTAGAGGAGGGGTTTCAGATGGTTTATGCTTCTATCAAAGCCATTTTTACTTTCCAGGACTGTGTTGGCCCCCTAGAGGATCACCTCAGGTTTAGGGATATCCATAAACTCCCAAACTTTGTAGATTTCTTGGACCACTCCAGCAAGGCACTGAGTGGTTGAGTGAGGGGCAGCAAGGTTGATGATTTTACAGGGCTATGCAATCTGATTTTGAGAGAGCACATGCTCAACACCTGTTTTACAAAGCTGCACCAACACCTAGTTTATTGTAAGCTCACTGACCCCCACTGGAGCTTGCGAAGGAGGTGGACCTCTGAGTCGGCACCAGCGTGTTAAAAAATGCACCCGGGGGAATCCCAAAATGGTCTCCACCAGAAGGAAGAGTGGGGAAAAATAAAAACAAGAAATTATCTTAAGGCCTCCAAAATAATTTACAGTGGAAAGGAGCCCAGCCCCATTCTGACCAAAATAACAACATCTTATTTGATAAGAAGACAGGTAAGTTTGTCCCCAAGTGCCGGGCATGATACACCTATGGGCAAGTTAAAGGGCACGCCAAGTGTCCCAAGAGGGCACACCCCCCACTGGTGGGCAGACCCAGAGTTGGCCTGTGTAGCACTTGAGCAGGAGATTGCTTCAGTTAATGTGTGGGAGAGAGTAGATGTTACCCTAGTGTCCCTGGCTGTCAAGGGGATTGTGCCCAAAGCCTACATGCCTTACAATACTTCCAAGTACAGGCAGTGGGTCACCATCAATAGGCAGAGGTTGGAGGCTCTGAGGGACACAGAAGCCAATATGTCTATTGTAAGGTGCCATCTTGTGTCAAAGCAGGTAATACCCAATACATTCCACCAGGTTGTAATGGCAGGTCACCCGGGAGAGTCATTACCCAGTGGCTCTGGTTCCCTATGAGTGGGTGGGTGGGGGGGGTCCTTATGTGTTCTAAACATAGCTTTGAGCCCTGCCATGCCTGTGTCTATTAGTTAATGGTCTGGAGCACACTACTTGGAAAGAAGTGGAGCTCAGGTCACATCACTCGTTGCATGCTTGTCCATTAAGGTAGTCGAGGTAGTCTGGGAAAATGGCCAAGGCAGCTGCCAAGAAAGGGAAGGGCAGGGGTGTGTAAACCAGCCCCTACATCTTCTATGTTCCAGGTCAAAAGGGTACCCGAGGCTGCCACACAGCCTACCGGGGAGGACATTTCTTTTCCTAGGAGACCTGCCTGAACTTGCGGGGTTGCAAGTTGAGGGTGGACCCACTAGGAAGGAAATCGTTAAAGCACAGAAGGAGTGCCCAACTCTAGAGTGCTTGAGGGGGCAAGCTGAGGTCCAGGAAGCTGGTGACACCTCTGGAGATCACCGGACCTATTAGAAGAATAACCTTCTACATAGTGAACCTAAGGTTCCTTAGCCTGGGGCAGCCTATGTGTTGGTGGCACCCCCAGTGTTACAGAGCCTTCCTACTGGGGCTGGCTCATGACATACCCCTTGTAAGACATATGGGGCAGGACAAGACATTTGCCAGGCATGTCACCCACTCCTAGTGGCCCGGGATGAAGACAGCCTCAGATGCATTCTGTAGGTCATGTCCCAGCTGACAGGCCAGTGGAAAAACAGGGAAACAACTCAAGGCTCCTCTGGTTCTCTTTGCTGTTGTTGGCACCCCCTTTGAAAGCACGGGAATCAACACTGGTGAGCCCCTGTACCCCAAAACTGCCTTAGGCAACAGGTTTGTCCTAGCTTTACTCAACTTTTATAAATTAGAGTGGAACTTTTCTTGTGTGGTGTTCTCACTTTATTACTTTTCAAGTGCTGCATTAACACCTTACACAATGCTTGTAAATTAAGCCTGAAAGTTTTGTGCCAAACTATCAGAGGGGTAAATACTGGTTAATGTTGGGACTCCTTGTGGTTCACCCTGACAATTATTGTGGCTGTTGCTTAAGTAGCGCTCCTCCCCCTCCCAACCAATAACCCAATTTCTCAGATAGCGCCTATTTCAAAATATATGGGAAACAGAGGTGGGGATTAGGCTTTTATAGGACTGAACTATTTTGTCTGATGCCCGATGGAGCTACCGGCTTTAGCTATAGGGGATATGGGCCGTGGATTCCCTCCTTGGTCGTCACCTACCTAGTTGGTCTTTAGACAGACTTCATTTCGTCTCTCCTTGTTGTCTCTTCCCTTATCCCCCCTTTCTCACCTCCCGTGCCCCCTCCACTACTTTTCTCTCTCCTTTCTCTCCTCTCCTAATTGTATTGCTGTCACAAATGAAGGTTCACTAACCTCTATGCCGGGTACAACAGGAGCGACGCTGAATTACCAGTCCCCCTACTCTGGCAACACCTGTGAGTCAAGTCATAGAACTCAACAGATAGATACCACAGCCGGGGAAAGGGTAAAAAATGGACAAAGGAAACAAAAACGTGGTGCAATAAATCAAGAAGATTCGAAGGAAGGGAGGATAGCAGTCTTCACTTGCCTTGGTACCCCTGAATACCTGCAGGTGAATAAACAAACAACCAGTAAGTGAACCCCTCCCTACTCTAATAAAGTAGGTATCAATAAAAGAGGACACACCCAACTGCACACTTACATATAATACTGCGCCACTAGCTCCAAGCAAAACAGTTCAAAAATAAAAATAATAAAGAAAACAAATGAAAGGGTTTTTTACAAGTTCTTCAGTCCATAAATCATCCAGGTATTTAACAGCTTGACCTTTCCGAAATAGTTTCCACTTTAGTAAGGTCAAATAAAAGTACTTAGCTGCCCATATGAATGATCACGTTTACAGGTGACTCCAAAGTTCCACACATGCAACCCTGCGCCGCTTCTTTCTTCAGGAACAGCAAGTTCAAAGGGAACGTTTTTTCAACTCCAATTAACGTGTCTAAATTATAAAAATAAATCAAGTCCTTTCCAATCGTAAATGCTCCAAGGCAGACAAAAAAATAATGTTCTGTGTAATCCGTGTTTATCTTCGCAAAGCACAGCCTCAAAAGCGCACCAGCGCTACATCCATTCTCGAGACTCCAAGAAAAATGCTTTTCTGCACAAAAGCGCTCCAGCGCAGCTCAAATAGTCCCGAACAAACAACCCTTAAACCCTGGAGATGTACAAACAAGAACTCAGCGAGGGAAAATCCAGGAAGTCTTCAGGTGACAAGCACCAGTGAAAGGGAGGAGCAGGTTTAGATAGGCAAAAGAGAGTTGAAAGGAAAGTAGGACAAGACTTCAGGCATTCTGGGAGATGTAGTCCATTACTTTCTCACTACTCCCTGGCTTAATCGTGACAGAACCCCCTCACTACGTCCGACGTCTCGGCGGACCACCGGGCTTACGAGGATACAAGGTGTGAAATCGTCATAGGAGACGCGGACAATGTAAGTTACACTTGGGTTCCCATGTGCGTTCCTCGGGGCCATACCCCTTCCACCCCACGAGATACTGCACTCCACCTCTCGTTCTCCTAGAATCCAGTATAGCCTCAACTTCATACTCATCCTCACCATCCACATCTATAGAGACCGGTCTCACAGGCACTCTAGACCCAGGGAGGCATGGTTTGAGAAGGGAAACATGGAACACTGGATGTATACGCCATAGGGAGGGAACTTTCAACTCCATAGCTACAGGGTTGATGATCCGAACAATGGGATAGGGACCTACGAATTTGGGCTGAAGACGTGTATTACCCTTAATCCTCAAATGTTTAGTACACAACCAAACCCTGTCTCCCAACTGGTAAAGAGGCTCTTGAATCCTCTTCCTATCAGTATTAGCTTTATCCCTTGCCCTGGCTGCTTCCAAGTGTCCTTTGGCTTCCACAAAGACTTGTTTCAAGTGTACATGATGTTCTTGCATCATAGGATTAACCGATGTACCTGGCAGTTCTAATGGCAACATGTTGGGATGGTAACCGTTGATGCAGAAAAATGGGGAACAACCTAAGGACGAATGCTCAGCGTTGTTATATGCGAACTCTGCAGTCCATAGTAATGTTCTCCATTCCTCACCATGTTGAAGTGTGAAGCATCTCAGGTATTGCTCTAAGGTTTGGTTTAACCTCTCTGTCTTCCCATCTGTCTGTGGATGGTAGCTGGTAGAGAGTCTAGCGTCTATTTTCAAGATGGCACACAAGGCCTTCCAAAATCTAGACGTAAATTGAGACCCTCTATCTGTGATAACGATAGAAGGGAGGCCATGTAATCTCACTATATTTTGTAACACCACCCTAGCCAATTCACAAGAGGAGGGGAGTTTAGGTAAAGCTATAAAATGACCCATCTTAGTTAGATGGTCCACCACCACTAGAATGGTTGTATTACCAAGGCTGAGAGGCATTTCGACTATGAAGTCCATAGAGATGGTATGCCAAGGAGCAGGAGGAGTAGGTATAGGCCTGAGTAACCCACTTGGCCTTTGATGTGAAGTCTTGGCTTGAGTACAAACGGAACATTCTGATACATACTGTTCAGTGTCTTTTCTCATAGAGTCCCACCAAAAATATCTAGATGCAGTTTGTAAAGTCTTCTGCTGTCCCAAATGCCCACCTTGGACAGAATCATGAGTCCATTCAAGAACCTGCTGTTGTAAAGGCCCTTTTGGCACATAAAGTCGTTTATCATAAAACAATAGTTTGTCCTTGCTTGAATGATGAGTGGGATTCAAAGCGATCCAAGCATTGGTGTCCTGCGTTTCCAGTTGTGTCTGCACTGCTTCCAGAAAATCGGTACTCGAAATAACTGCCACCTGATCTTTCTGAAATGATGACTCTTGCAGTATAGGGGGAGGCTCTTGAAGACTAGTGGGTTCCTTCACGGTATAGGAAGGATTCTGAGATAGGGCGTCAGCCTTGCCATTTTGAGGCCCTGGTCGATATTTAATCAGGAAATCATAGTCTGCAAAAAACAGAGACCACCTTAATTGTCGTGGTGTCAATGCTCTGGTGCTTTTCAGGAAGAGAAGATTTCTGTGATCTGTATAAATCTCCACGGTATGTCGAGCCCACAGTAAATGATGTCTCCATTCCTCACATCCTTTTTTATTGCCAATAGCTCCTTGTCTGTTATGCTATAATTGGCTTCGCTGGTGGTCAGTTTCCGAGAAAAGAAGGCTACCGGGTGGAATTGTCCCGTGTCAGGATGTCTTTGAGACAGAATCCCACCCACAGCATGATATGAGGCATCAGTTTCCATCAAAAACGGTTGACTTGCATCCGGATGACGTAAGATAGGAGCACTCATAAATTTTGCTTTCAACGTTTGGAACGCTTGTTCTGCTAGTTCATTCCATCGGAAAGTAACACCTTTTCTCAGCAAAAGTGTCAATGGCTGGATGATGTTGGAGAAACCCTGGATGAATCTCCTATAGAAATTTGCGAATCCAAGGAAACTCTGAAGAGCCTTTACACATAAAGGTGATTCCCATTCCACAATAGCTTGAACTTTCTTCTGATCCATACACAATCCAAGGGGACCGATGACATACCCTAGGAATTCAACCTCGGGGGTATGGAACAGGCATTTCTCCATCTTGGCATATAATGCATGTTGTTGTAACCGTTCCAGTACCGCCCGTACATGGACATGATGTTCACTCAAGGATTTGGAATATATAAGGATGTCGTCTATATAGACTATACAGGAGACATCCAATAGCCCACGCAATACATCATCCATAAAATATTGGAAGGCGGCAGGGGCGTTACAGAGACCGAATGGCATTACAAGATACTCGAATAGCCCAAATTTTGTGCGGAACGCAGTCTTCCATTCGTCCCCTTTTCTTACCCGAACGAGATGGTATGCACCTCTAAGATCCAACTTGGTGAATATCGTAGCTCCTTTTAACTGGTCTAATAAGACCGGGATCAAAGGTAAAGGGTACCTGTTCTTCCTGGTCACCCTATTTATGGCTCGATAATCGATGCACGTTCTCAATCCACCCTCACGTTTCGGAATGAAAAACAAAGGCGAGGAAGCAGGGGAGGATGAAGGTCGAATAAACCCTGTCTTTAACATCTTCTCCAGATATTGCTGTAGATAGGTGTTCTCAGTCTCTGTCAGTGCGTATATCCTACTGCAAGGGATGCTGGAACCAGGTTCAATCTCTATCACGCAATCATAATCCCGATGCGGCGGTAGCCGACTGGCTTCTTGTTCACAAAACACAGTCCGGTACTGTTGATATTCCTCAGGCACGGTGGAAGTAACACAAACACTGGGAGTACAACAAGCACTGGCCAGTATTTTTGCCGGACTATCTTCCTGGTCCTTTTTCTTCAGTAGGGCTTGGGTACAATGTTCCACACAAAACGTTGAATTCAGATCGATGGTACGAGCTGCCCATTTGACTAATGGGTCATGCAGCGTAAGCCATGGCATACCCAAGATAAGCTGGAAAGTAGGAGCATCTATGAGATCGAATTGAATATATTCGCAATGAGTTGATCCTGTTCTCATCAATATTTGCAGGGTATGAAAAGTCACAGGGCCCGACGTCAAATCGGTTCCGTCTACAGCCTTCACAGGTTCAGGTACAGCCTTCTGAATACATAGTACCCCGATGCTTTGGGCATATTTACGATCCATAAAATTACCAGTAGCTCCCGAATCCAATAATGCGTGAACAAGCACAGGATCAACAACTGCCCATTCCAAAGTTACACAAACGTTCATGTGGGGTGCAGTGTTTTGAATCGCATTCGCCAAAGCAGGAAAGACTTCTTTATCATAAACACTCAAACAAGGGGTCTCCATTTTGTCTGAGCTTCCTCGTTTCCCGACAACTCCAGCTGACTTTCCACCACCAACACCTTACTTAAGTCCTTCCCATCTTTATACCTAGCATTGGTCTTGGTCTAACAATCCCTAATAAAGTGGCCTGACTTCCCACAGTACATGCACAACTGTTGTAAACGCCATCTGTTTCGTTCTTCCATACTTAACGGTCCACGTACCCCACTTATCTGCATGGGTTCACTTCCATCACTAGATTGAGGCGACTCTAAGACCACAGGTTTCGGTTTAGGAAAAAAGAATTTGCCATCATAACGCTGTTTAGCTCCTCTCCATTCTTGTAGGCGATGATCCAGCTGAACAGTAAGGTCTATTAACTCCTCGCAGGTTGTAGGCATATGAACCACTTGAGCCAGGACGTCTTTCAATTCGCCTCTCAACCCTTGGTAATACAAGGAGACTCTCTTCTCAATAGGCCAGTCTGTTTCAACTACCAACCTATTAAAGTTGGTAATATACGTTAACAAATCCAGGGAGCCTTGTCGTAAGGTAATTAGTTCTCTGTCTAAAGAGAGTAAATGGGCTTTCCTATCAAACAGTTTGCTCATTTCAACGCAAAACGCTGTGAAATCACTTAGAACAGGATCATTTCTCTCTATCAACATAAATGACCAACTAGCCGCATTCCCCCCTAGGTACGACATCATAAATGCCGTTTTTGTGTGATCATCGGGGAAGACAGCAGGTTTACACATAAAGTGTAATTTACACTGTCCTACAAAAATACCGAATTTCTTAGGATCCCCTAGAAATCTCTCAGGAGGTGCTAATGGCAGAGTATGAGGCTGTATTAATTGGACCAGGGATGTACCCACTGCTGCTTCTGGTGCAGTAGAACCAACAGAAGAAGAGGGAGGAGGTAGGGTCCAACTCCTGATATATGGTTGCCCTCTAGTACTAGTGGGACCCGTGCGTAACAAGCCAGCAATCTCATTCCGCATGACCCCCATCTCATTCCTCATCTCATGGTTCTCCTCTCTGACTGCGTCTACTTCTAGTTTCAGGGCTGTCATGGTTTCCAGTAATGAAGTAAGTACTGCGTTTGTATCCATCGCTCAGGTTGTAAATCAGCGTGGGCTTGTCACTCTGTCACAAATGAAGGTTCACTAACCTCTATGCCAGGTACAACAGGAGCGATGCTGAACTACCAGTCCCCCTACTCTGGCAACACCTGTGAGTCAAGTCATAGAACTCCACAGATAGATACCACAGCCGGGGAAAGGGTAAAAAATGGACAAAGGAAACAAAAACGTGGTGCAATAAATCAAGAAGATTCAAAGGAAGGGAGGATAGCAGTCTTCACTCGCCTTGGTACCCCTGAATACCTGCAGGTGAATAAACAAACAACCAGTAAGTGAACCCCTCCCTACTCTAATAAAGTAGGTATCAATAAAAGAGGACACACCCAACTGCACACTTACATATAATACTGCGCCACTAGCTCCAAGCAAAACAGTTCAAAAATAAAAATAATAAAGAAAACAAATGAAAGGGTTTTTTACAAGTTCTTCAGTCCATAAATCATCCAGGTATTTAACAGCTTGACCTTTCCGAAATAGTTTCCACTTTAGTAAGGTCAAATAAAAGTACTTAGCTGCCCATATGAATGATCACGTTTACAGGTGACTCCAAAGTTCCACACATGCAACCCTGCGCCGCTTCTTTCTTCAGGAACAGCAAGTTCAAAGGGAACGTTTTTTCAACTCCAATTAACGTGTCTAAATTATAAAAATAAATCAAGTCCTTTCCAATCGTAAATGCTCAAAGGCAGACAAAAAATAATGTTCTGTGTAATCCGTGTTTATCTTCGCAAAGCACAGCCTCAAAAGCGCACCAGCGCTACATCCATTCTCGAGACTCCAAGAAAAATGCTTTTCTGCACAAAAGTGCTCCAGCGCAGCTCAAATAGTCCCGAACAAACAACCCTTAAACCCTGGAGATGTACAAACAAGAACTCAGCAAGGGAAAATCCAGGAAGTCTTCAGGTGACAAGCACCAGTGAAAGGGAGGAGCAGGTTTAGATAGGCAAAAGAGAGTTGAAAGGAAAGTAGGACAAGACTTCAGGCATTCTGGGAGATGTAGTCCATTACTTTCTCACTACTCCCTGGCTTAATCGTGACAATTGCCTATTTGTTGATGTATTGTGTAATTGTTGATCTTTTTCTGTAACATTGTTGATTCTCATGTAAAGCGCTCTGATACCTTCGGGTCTAGCCAGCGCTATATAAAACTCTTAAAATTAAATAAATAAATCAATAGGAGAATATATTAACAAGGGTGAACAAAGTTACTACCGCCCAGGGCAGGGGAAATCATGTACAAAATCTTCTACATCTCAGGATGACTTCACATCACAGACGAAACCGAAAGTAGTGATGACAGGAAACAGCAATTGGTGGAATGGATGCTTTTAGGGATGGATAAGCTATTTAGATAAGGCCCACATATATTATGGGCCTGGCCTAGGCTAGCCGATTTCTTGTGGGAAGCTTTAGTGGCTACTGAGAAGATCACGGGGTCACAGCTGACATCATGTCTCAATACTATTCTGTTAGATTCAACCTCTGAGAATTCCTACCCTTTATATTACAAAAAGGCCAAAACAATATTTAAACCTCTTCCTTGGTGCGTAACAAGACATACTAGTGAAAAGAGGGTCTAAAGACCCCCTCTCGGGGGGAGGGGATCGTTGCTGCAAAAATTATGGGGAGCCTCAAAATCGACTAAATGACGAGGGTGCTTCAAAGGGGGCAGCACAATTTCTAAAAACAATGGAGTATTCTTGGAGAGTACCTGGTGACAGACTGTGGAGAACTTCACTGCCCGGTTTGTTTTCGAGTCCTATATACTGTGGAAGTCTTAACGTGGTGCTGGGAAGCCTGGACTACTGGGGAGTGAGAAAGAAGATGACGTAGCGCTATGAATTTGGACAAATTGGGGTGAAATGCAACCAAGAATCTATATGGAAACTTGGTTAAGCTAAGCTTTGAAGCAGACTAAACTGGGGAATGGTGAGTGAGGTGGGAGAGGACAAGTCCATTGAAACTTATTTGGTATGTAATACATTGTTTCTTACAAGATTTGAATAACAATATTGAAATGTAAAAGTTCAAACATTCCTCCAATCCAGCTGATCTTAAAAAGTTTCACTGAGCTGAAGTTATCAAAACTCAGACTAGTTTGGACTTTCTAAAGTGGGCTGTTGGCCATATTGAGCTTCTGTTAGCTAAGAGACCAGAAACAACACAGACTGATATAGGCAGGCAAAAACCAGCTCTAAATAAATGATTGAATTGGTAAATACCCCCACCCACCTCGTAGAAGAGGTTTGGGGGAATGCAACATGGAAATAATTACATGCAGGCTAGCGTGTTCAACATGTACATAGCAAGTTTTTCCAAAGGAAAGTCATTCCACTCTGCAGTTTCACATGGTATTGATAGAGATCGCAGGTCACCCGGCCACATAATTTTACCATTAACGTACCAGGCCCATAATATTTTCCTAGTTTATCATATACCTTGATCGGGTGACCTAACACTCTACTACCAGTAATCCTAGTTTTCCTTTCCTATTTATTTCTAGTGTAACCGACTTACCAATCCACCCTTACGGGTACCTATGACCACAATGGATCAGGGAGCTAGCTGTAAAAAAAGGCAGGCAAAAACAAATACCAACTTTACGACTCAATATTTCATTAAATGAACACAGACTACTGAGAAGTTTTAAAAGTTTATCTTAGAATTCAGAATTTGATAAAATACAATTTACCGCAAGAAGACAATCTACTATCAAAATGACGAAAATCACATAACCATACAGGAAAAATATAAGGGCAATCATTTATGAGTCTATAATGAGGAGAAAACAAGGAAAAATGCTAAACAGCTTTTTGGAAATGGAATCCAAGAATGTACATCTACGAATGAGCAAGCTCTTGCACGTACTAGAATTTCACTATTGGGATGTACTTTATGAGTGAGAATTTAGGAATCCTATCCAGCTATAGGAAGGGTAAAAAATGGAACCCGCTATAATTCTGGCATCATTACCTTAATCAGATTGCAAGAAACAGTACAAACCATATCTATAGTTCATAAACAGGATGGAGAGAATGTGCTCTAAAAGGTAGGGGAACATAGGAACATGCTATGGTAAAATATTCATTTGATTCGTCATATAGTAGATTGCGAAAAGCATGGAAATTTTAACGTATGCAAAGATATGTCTTTATTGAAGAAAAGACACAAAAATAGAAGGTGCAGTATAGACTATTCGCACTATAATTACCTAGACTGGTGTGAAAACCAACCCTGGCCACGGGTCAGTTAAGGACAAGATAAACCCCAAGGAAGGACAGTCATCAATGGGACAGCAGGTGCAGAATGGACACCCCAGGACAGGACCGGAAAACCAGATTAGGATCAGGACAGGACCACCAAGGCACGACCAGCACCCGCAGTTTGGAAGCAACGCCTGCGCTCCACCCTCTCTGCAGCTATCAGTCAGAACCCCGATTGGGTTAGCGAACTCCCCAGCAAAGTGCTCCGCCAGCACTTAAGGTTTAGTAAAACCTTTGAGTCTATGGTCAAATTCGGACAGAGTGCTCCGCAGCACCTCTGTATCAGTCACCTATTGAGTGCGTTGGGTCAGTGACAGGTCAGCTATTCAGACAAGTCGGACAATTTCTCTAGCTAAACCTAGGCTAGTTATACTGTTTTCGGGTCAGTGTACCACCCCCCAAATGTTGCAAGTGTCAGAATCCCCAATTTCGATTGGTCCCCAGGTAGGATAGGCTAACACACCAATCAGAACAAACTTCTACAAGCTCGTATTAGCATTTTATGGAACCGCCTAGCAGGTTTGGGGTTCCCATGACTTATTCTACAGAATACAATAGAGAAATATACAATTGTATCGAGTTAGGAACAGTTCAGCTCCATCTTGCTGGGTCAGAGGTTGCGTTCACAGGAGCATCTTGACTGTGACTGCCAGCTGGCTGAGTTCCACTGCTTAAGGTTGCCTTCTCTCTGCCTGCGCGACATGCGCAGTAGAGACTTTCAAGATGGTTCGCGTCTCCCTCAGACCCCCAATATCGCGGTACATGAAAAGTAAGCGAAAACGAATTAAAACATAGAAATAAATGAATTCGTTGTATACCAAGAATAGTTACTTTATACTTCTTACTATAAAATATACTATGCCATTATGAATTAGTGCAACACACAATAACACAAGAGCATCTGTGCAAGCTTCACCACGTTTAGGACACCAAGCAGCCATTTCGAGGCTAGTACGCATGCGCACATTTTCCCACCAGAACTGCAACTACGTCACATCACGTGAGTGTGACTAACGCATGCGCAGAAGCAAATCCCCAAGCGGCGGCCATATTAGGAACCTGGGTTATTCGTATTAGTAAAACACATAGGCAAGCGTCTCTAAGATACACATACATCCAAAAACAAAAGAATTAGTAAAACGTACAGGTTGAATTATAAGATTAAAATGTTATTCGAGGTTCTTGATTCAAGCAAGTCGCGTAATATGCGAAATCTTGCTCCATCAATCCCCTCTTTGATGATATTTACTATCATCACAAACTAATGGAACCAGATGCCAACTTTTTCTCACACTTTGTGCATTTCCATTACTTCCAACATTCGATTCAATTTCTCTTTCACATCTTTGTCGGGGTGAGAATTTTTGACCTTTTAGTAAATCTGATTATTCATTTCTTCCAATTCAAGCTCATCCACACTCCGTTTCACACCTCTTCTATTCACAGTGTATTTCTTTGTGTGTTTGCAACATTTGCAGCAGACAAATATGAGGAATATGACGAAACCTATTACTCCAATTGGCACCAGTACCTTAAACAATAAACTTTTACCTAAATTAGCAAACCAATGACCTACATTGGAGAGACCATCAATAAGTCTCTTCCAGGCACTATCAACCTCCAGTGGTTTGAGTTCCTTTTCCAAATTTGTAATATTTTTCACATACCTTTTTAGTTGTACACTTTTGTCAGGTATGTAAGTGCAACAATGTTGCGCTTTCAACATTCTACAGACTCCGCCCTCTTTTGCCAATAAGGTGTCCAGCGCAAGTCTGTTCTGCAAAACCATTGATCTGATCGCAACCATTTCGGTATTGACCAACAGAAATCCATGGGCTGTATCAGTAGACAGCACATCCACTATTGTGGATAATTTGCAAATTCTGTGTGTGTTCAGAACCACTCCCACTCCAGGTATCAGTGCACTAAAAATACTACCCATTATTTCACCTACGCTTTCTCTTTTACTACGCACTAAGCCATTAGTGTTTTCATTGCTTCCAGCAATTTCCTTCACGTGGTATATTTTCGGGAAGACAATGCCAAAATAGCAGCTTCCATACCAGTGATCCGGCAATTTGAAATAAGCCTTGTTTCCACATATATAATAGATTCCGGGAAACACAGGTTCTGACCCATTTTTGAAACCCCAACCTCCAATTACCTTGTAATTGTGTTCACATTGACTGGAACCAATGAAAATGTTATTATAATAACTAGTCTTTTCTCGGTGAAGACAGAGTTTCCCTTTCTTTTCGAAATCCAGCAACAAAGCAGCACCCGCCCCACCATTTGAGGTGCTTTCCATGTTTTCAGCCCATTTAGGAGTTCTCTGTCTTTTATCATTTGCCTTTCTCTGGAAACTCTCCCTTCTTTTCTCTGCCATGTTTAAAAACATTTTTTCTTGTTCATGTAATGAACAGGTCAAGTTGTCTCTGTGTGCTTCATTTAAATCTATTGTACCTATAGTCAGAAAGTATTCTCCCATATAACGTGTTACGTCACTTTTGGTATGTACAGGATTCAGATTTCCACGTATAGGAAGTTCAGAAAATATCACGTCAGAGTTAGAGTAGTAGTACTGTAACGGTCCTCTTTTGTAGAATAAGCTAGCTAAAATACTACAGGAAATTCCATAAGTCAAAGGTAGGTGATGATAAGTCACACCTTCAGCTACAGAAGTAGGTAGCTTCATGCAGACATAGCAATCTTCTATTTCCATAGTTTCTACATAATGTACAAAAAGGTTTGCGAAAACATTTAAATGTGTTTGGTTCTTCACTCCGTGATAATGTAGTCCTTCCTCATCTGATGCTTCTAAATCTTGTTTTGTTTGTCTGAGTGCCTTTTCACGTCTTTCTACACTTCGTGTTGTCAGTTCTTCAGGGTCAGTGGTCACAGTCTGTGTAGGATCAATATTAGTATTTTTGCTCACCATATAAGGAATGAAAACTGTTAGTCCTATCCAAATTATTAACACTATAGCTATACTACATATACATACTTTACAGCCTGTTTTGCAACAATTGCGTCTAGGCCTTCCATTCACATTTGAATCAGACATTTTCTTTCAGAAGAAGCTTTCAACCCCTCTTCGTAACTTTGCACAGGTAGCTTACACTGAGCAACTTCAGGTTGGTTCGTCTTCTTCGGCAGAATAATCAGCTGTCTGTTCTTCGTCACTTTCGTCAGTTATATCAAGATCCTCAAACTCCTCCAAAATTAGATAAGTCCACTCAGGATCCTGGTATTTCTCGTTCAGTCTTTTTATTCGATCACTTCTTCTTTTGGAGCTTTCTCCAGCTTGTTCTGTAAGACGAGGACTTTTGCTTTTTTCTGCAAGTTTCTCTTCTACTGTTTTTATTCTCAGTCTCAGTCTCTTGATATATCTGGGTTCGATATTTTTCTTTTTCCTGAGTCTTTTAGCTGGCACTGTGATTTGGCCTTCTTCTAATGCTCTTTTATTTTCGTTTGTTTGTGGCACTTCTTTTTCTGCTCCTTCCCTTCCTGTCTGACTAATCCCAGGTCTTGTATCTGTTTCTTCTGCCTGGTTGCTAAGCTGGCCTTCTTCAGGTGTATTCTGAGTTTGGTTTTCAGGTGTTTCTATTTCTGTGTCCTGAACACGTTCTTCTAGTTCTATCCGATCCTGTTCAAGCACTTCGATCTCTTGATTTTCTTCTGCTCGAACTTTTGCACTAGTACTAGTCTGTCCCTTTTCGATTTCAGGAGTTTGTGGAGGTGTGTCGATCACTTGCTCTGTCCCTGTCTGACCTTCATGTATGCGAAAAACTCCTAGGCAGTCCAGGACTTTCAATAAAATAAACAAGTAAGAGAACCCAAGTCAAGGACAATTGAAAAGCTGTAGGGGTGATCTAAATTCATCAATTTTTAATGAAAACACATATATATTTAATATAAACAATAACACAAACACAATTCAATAATAAAATGACTAAATGACACAGTGCTAAAAATTCACAACCAAGGAATTACGTTAAAAACAATTACAAATTAAATTTATAAAAGGAACACCAATGCTGAAGGTGTCCAGCTGAAAGGACAAAACAGTACTCGACGCGCGTTTCGGCGACTTAACGCCTTCTTCAGGAGCCACAAGGCATTCTGAAATAATAATACAGAAACATGACATAAGACACAATGGATGTCATTTTGAGGCCAGAGACATGTGGAATTGTAAGACGGCCAATTGCATTTATTTTATCATATGTCCTTGCCAACTCGGTTATGTTGGCGAAACATCAAGACCGATTCAGGTAAGACTGACCGAACATCGTTCAGCGATTCGAACGCATAAACTCACAGCACCCCTGGTCAAACATTTCGAAGAAAAAAATCATACCCCGAATGACTTCAAATGGTGCATCATCGAAAAAATCAGACTTGCAGACAACTTAGGTGGCACCAAAGCACGTAAGAAACGTGAAGTCTTTTGGATTTTCTCTCTGGGCACCTTTAAAAAGGGATTGAACTCTGAAATCCCATGGGAGAATGCCATCATTTGACTTAGGTGCTATATGAAATTATGTGATTCCATTTTAGCCCTTACATTACTGTGTAATTGTAAGCATTGGATTCTACTGTAAATATGGTTCACATCATTATGATAAATTTTTGGTCCACGATTTTGGTGACTTCCTATTGAGACCCCCTTTTGATATTAACAACTTTGGGTCATTATACTCATTGAGTAACCAATCGGCATACTCCCTGTTTATTATTTTTCTTTTAGTAATTGCGTGGTATAGTCTCTATGACACTTACTCCATGGGCTCACTCTTATTATAAGTAACAGTAATGGAAGTGTATATTTAAGTAGACTATTCACCCCGTTTAACATTTTCAGTAACGCTTCATTCGAGTCATTTCTTCCTTTCCTTCATTTTGCCCACAGTGAAGCCAGCGCCTCCCCTCGAGAGATCCTCCCCATAATTACTCTTGAAAAAATGAAACTATCGGATCGATCCATACACGATCCCTTGCATCTACTGGGGCACACGATATTTTACACAGGCTCCTTCTTAAAATGCAAATCGTGAAGTGAATGCATTTTTCGTTTTCTGTTCCAACTCGATCACGGGTAAACAACTACAGGGTGGACGGAGTCTTTCATCTATGTCCGTCAGCTTTCTTCCCAACCTTTCTTGCTGTAAGCTCCACCTACCATTTAGTCTCCAGGTGAGGCAAGATATTTAAACAAACTGCCATCCGAGTGTCGGTTGATCATTACCCGACACCCGGACATCCGCACTACCGATTCTCGGAGTGCGCATACATTGGGCATATCCTGCCGTCACCAGGTGAGAACTGCTCCCCTTTCCGCTACCACTAATCGAGAGAGTTTGTTTATAGCCTTGCATTGCCGAGGCTCCATTGGATAGTATACATCTACAGCCAATGGTGCACTTAATGGTGCACATATTGATAGTTCATTTGTATTTTGTAGGTCCGACATCCCGCAACGGCTCCTGGCATTTTTAAAAGCTCATCCTCCTTGTGTATCCCCCCCTATTGGATCTCACCCCACACCTGGACAGTCGCATTAATAGCGTTACTGAGTGGGCAGCTATTGGGCATATCCTGCCTGTGCTAGGTGAGAATTGCCCGCCTTTTCGCCACCTCCATTTTTGAGACGTTCCTTGTAGATTTGCACTAGTCTAGACGATGTTAGCCAGCAGACCCTATCAGCAAAGGGTGCATTTACTGATAGTTCAATTATTATCTTTTGCAGGTCCGACACCCCGTCGCCGATCCCGACCATTTTTAATTGATTTTACCTTACTGGAACAGCGCAATTCCATTGCTGAGGTATTGATGATTAACATTTTCTACAAATATCGTCTTCATAAATATTGCATTAACAGAGAGACATTATGCATGCTTGCACACCGTGTACGCTTGCACCTAGGCGCCCACTGCCTCTCTTTTCTTAAGTTTTAGCTCTATGTGTCTCAGATTCGTTTGTTATCAGTTATTATCTGTTTTTCCCCCTTTTACGTTATTCGCAATTTTGCATTACCAGACGCACTGAATCTTTGCCTTTTTACAATTGAACTATGCTTAATTGTGACACTGAGATAGACATTCCGTAATGTATCTATACCTGATTTCAGGTTCTTTTTCGCCTTGGGCAGCACGTCGTGATTACTGCCTTCGGCAGCACCCTATAAGAAATATCCAGGCACTAAGATATCACTTTGCAGGTATATGGAATTACCTTGTAACCCTCCCCCTTATATTTCATTTTATCTTTTTGTGTGTCCTACTAATCCCGACACGTCTATAGGATAGAGAATAAAATGGACTTTTTTCACCTTTCACAGATTCGTGGTTCTAATTGGATATTTATATGAACCTCTACCTGACAGCATACCCCATTTAGGATTGTAATCTTTGCATACTTACATCAGGTATTAACATGCAATGTAAATTACTGTCTTTCAGTCCTTGTATTCCCTACAGATGCAGATCCCTGTTATTTTATAGATCGATCCTTGGCAACTGTAATTATGTGTTTAAAATCCAATAAATGCATTTGGCCGCCTATATCGATGCCATCACTTGTGCTCAATTCATTCACTGTTCTCCTATCCTCGGGAACACTAGGATTATAACAAATCTCCCCCCCCCCCACCCCTCTTATTTTCTCACCCCATCTAGATTCAAATTGGTCCTCATAGAATTTTACGGTTGAGCATTGACCGAGCAAATCCCTGGTCTGCATGAAGTAAGTTGTTGAATGTTTCATTATTATAGTTAATTGCTTGAACTTATCGAACATGTGTTAGGCAAATATGTGCCCTGTATTTTTTGCCTAATTAACAATACATGTGTTGTACTCTCGCACTATTAGCCGATATGCACCAATCAGTGAACAGAAAATAAACAAAGTTCCTTTGAGATCACCTTCGCCCCAAGGCAATTGTATTAGCTGGTATGATAGAATGGTCTTTTTTAAGTTAATTGAAATATGCAACTGTGGATTTTATTATTGATACTTGTAAGAATGTAAATTGTACCGTGTCTTATGTCATGTTTCTGTATTATTATTTCAGAATGCCTTGTGGCTCCTGAAGAAGGCGTTAAGTCGCCGAAACGCGCGTCGAGTACTGTTTTGTCCTTTCAGCTGGACACCTTCAGCATTGGTGTTCCTTTTATAAATTTAATTTGTAATTGTTTTTAACGTAATTCCTTGGTTGTGAATTTTTAGCACTGTGTCATTTAGTCATTTTATTATTGAATTGTGTTTGTGTTATTGTTTATATTAAATATATATGTGTTTTCATTAAAAATTGATGAATTTAGATCACCCCTACAGCTTTTCAATTGTCCTTGACTTGGGTTCTCTTACTTGTTTATTTTATTGAAAGTCCTGGACTGCCTAGGAGTTTTTCGCATACAGGTTGTTTACCCTGCCCTAGGAGTCTAATAGAGCATTACCCAGGGGGTCCTTGTTAATCACAACGCCTGTCTGACCTTCTCCTTCCTCAGACTTGATGTGAATCTCAATAATCTGAGGATCTTCGCCTGTGCCTATCTCTTCCTCTCTATTCCACTCTCTATCTTCGTAGGTTTGACTTCTTGTTCTGATTGGGTCTTCAGTCAGGTCGATTATGGGTATCCAATCATCTTGACTGGTGCTCGGTTGTTCGTCATCAGCTACTTCAGGACCAACGTCTGCAGACCCCTTAGCTGGACAACCTTCAGCTTAATTTTCTCGCCTGGAATCACCTTCTGTGTATGGCTGGCATGGATCCACTTTGGAACGCCCGGCACACTTCACCGCTGTCGTGGTCACCAGTATCACTTGGCGTTGTTTTCCCCACCTTGGTGCCAGGCAACTTGAACGAGTATGTTTCTTAAATACAACCCAGTCACCAGGAACCAATTTGTGGACTGGAGTTGTGGGATTGGCGACGGCGTCTTCCCCAATCTGGCGAGAGATAGAACGCACTTGGTCACCCAGTTGCTTGCAGTACTCAAGTACTAAATCATCAGAAATGCTTAGCAATTTATGTCCTGGTACCCATGCTTGTCTCATCACTCTTCCCATCAGAATTTCATGAGGGCTCAGGCCTGTTTTTCGGTCTGGAATACTTCTGAGTCCCATCAGAACAAGAGGTAAAGCATTTATCCAGTACATGCCAGTAGAATCACACATCTTTCCTAATCTTGATTTTATAGTGCCATTTATCTGTTCCACCACTCCAGAAGCCTCTGGACGATATGCACAGTGCAGCTTTTGTGTGATCTTGAATGCTTTACAGAGCTGATCGATTACCTCATTCTGAAAATGTTTTCCACTATCTGATTCAATAGTGACTGGAACCCCGAACCTAGGTATTAATTCTCGTAGCAAAAATTTGGCTACAGTTATGGCGTCATTCTTTTTGGCAGGGTAGGCTTCCACCCATTTTGAAAACAGGCAGACAATGACAAGGACATATCTTTTTCCCTCACAACGAGGCATGGTAATGAAGTCAATTTGTACTCTCACAAAGGGACCCCCTGATTTCCCAATTTTTCCTAATTCAACCGCTGTTCTTTTCCCAGCGTTGAATTGCTGACATGTCAAGCACCTCTGGCAGAGCGACTCTGCTACCTTCCTGAACTTCGGATTGTACCATGTTTGTTGGAAAACCAGAACCATGGCGTCCCTACCAGTGTGTGAATCTCCATGTATCAGTCGGGCCATAGAAGCAAGCAGATGTCTAGGCAACACAGGCATACCATTTGGGCCCACAATGACACCATCCTCACTTCTCGGTCGACAACCAAGTTTCTTCCATTTTTCCTTCTCTGTTGAAGGCACAGCATGCTGCCAATCTCTCAACTCTTCCCAGGTAGGCACCTCTTCAAACACCATAAGTTGGCAGCTGTTTCCAGGTCCCCCCAGTTTGACATTTACAGACATGCGATTTTTGGCACAATGTTTGGCCACTTCATCAGCAAAGTTATTTCCCAAAGTTATAGGGTCAATGCCAGATTTATGAGCAGCACATTTGACCACTGCCAATTCTTTTGGTAATTGGATTGCCTCCAGTAAATCTTGTACAATTTTCCCATTTCTGATGGGAGTACCTGAAGAAGTCAGAAACTCCCTCTGTAGCCACAATTGGCCGAAGTCATGCACAACCCCATAACAGTACTGACTGTCAGTATATACTGTTATTCTTTTGTTTTTCCCAATGTTGCAGGCTCTTATTAATGCAATCAATTCGGCTACTTGTGCAGACTTCACTCCAAATAAACAGGAAGCTTCTTTAATTTCGTTTATAGAGACTACAGCATAAGCAGCACTTAGGCCTACAAGTTCGTGTCTCATACATGAGCCATCCACGAACAGCTCCTCATCTTCCACCGGCAAAGGCATTTCCTTAATGTCTGGGCGGGGTTTAGTACTGAATTCTGTCAGGTCAATGCAGTCATGCTCGTCCTCTCCCTCGGCTTCTACAATCATTGAGTCAGGGAGTAGGGTGGCTGGATTCAGAATATTACACCGAGTAATGACTACATTTGCAGCACCCACGAGAACCCTCTCGTATTTAGTCAGCCGACTAGGGGTGAGATACTGGGTCTTAGTTCGGGTTAGTAAAATTACAACTGCATGTGGAACATACACAGTTACAGGATGTCCCATAACAATGGATTCACTCTGTTCTAAACTCGTGCACGTTGCAGCTACTGCTTTCAGACATCCAGGTAATCCAGCAGCCACTGGATGCAAAGTGGCAGAAAAATATGCCACTGGACGTCTAGTCAAATCATGCTCCTGAGTTAAGACTGACAGTGCACAATTGTCTCGTGTGTCACAGAATAGTGCAAAGTCCTTAGAATAGTCAGGCATCCCTAAAGCAGGGGCTGTACATAGACATTCTCATAATTTAGTAAATGCTGTTAAGCTTTCATCATCCCATTCCACTGGGTCCTTTGCTCCTTTCTTTGTCATTTTTATCAAAGGCTTTGCCAAGACTGCAAATCCTACAATCCATTGCCTGCAGTAACCTACCCCCCAAGGAACATTCTGACTTATTTCTGAGTACGGGGTAACTGCATGTTTCGAATTATTTTGACTCTCTCTGAGGTAACTTTTCTGATGCCTTTTTCTATCTGGTGCCCCAGATATTTCACTGATTTTGTACATAACTGCAATTTATCAGGGGACACTTTATGTCCTTTTTCACCTAGGTGATTAAGTAAAGCAATGGTGTCGACAACACAATCTCTATGACTTTTAGATGCCACCAAAAGGTCGTCTATATATTGCACCAGAACAGAATTTCCAGGTAAGACTAAGGATTCAAGAAATTTTTTCAGAATCTGATTAAAGATCGAGGGGCTCTCTGTGCACCCTTGGGGGACACGATTCCAAACGTACACGTGACTGTCGAAAGCAAATGAGAAAAGAAATGTGCTGTCTGGATGCAATGGGATTAAAAAGAATGCATGACATAGGTCTATCACGGTAAACTATTCAGCATCCCAGGGAATCTGATACAAGATCACTGCTGGGTTTGGAACAATGGGACAACAAGGAACAACGATCTTGTTTACTTTTCTCAGGTCCTGCACTACCCTATACTTGCCACTAGGTTTCTTGATTCCAATTATTGGAGAGTTACATGGGCTACTCATCACTTCTTGTATGATGTTTGCTTCTAGCAGTCTTTTTAGTTCAATGGCAACTCCTGCTCTCACTTCGACACTCATTTTATATGGCTTGGTATTGGGGTAAACTGCATTTTCTTTCATGGCTATTTTTATTGGGTCTACACTTGCCATTAATCCTACATCCTTTCCAGTAAAGTCCCATACTTCTGGTTTCACTGTCTTTTGGAGTTCTTCGGGTAAGTCTTGTATAGTCATTTGTTTAATTTCTGAGTCTGGTCTGATTAACATTAGTTTATATATGCCATCCTCGTCTGGGGTTTGTATTTCGACGCCCTTTGGTGTGCAAAAGATGGTGCAGTTCATTTTGCACAACAAATCACGTCCCAGTAAGTTTACTGGACTGGTATCACAAACTACAAATCTATGCATTTCTTTGAAATTCCCTATTGTGATCTCCATGGGCTCAGTTACTGGGTTACTAATCAATTGATTAGACACGCCCACTACTTGGATTGCTTCTCCCGAGAGGGGTAGGTTTGGAACGTCCACTGTTCTCACAGTAGAACGGGTAGCACCAGTGTCCAATAGGAAGGTGACATCATTTCCATCAACCTTTCCTTCAATGTATGGCCCTGACTGGTCTACCGGCAAGGAGGCGCCAAGTACACACTCCTCGTCCTCCCCTCTCAGGCCCCGTCAGTATTGGTCGTCACAGAGAAAAGTATCATTCAACAGAAACTGCGAAGTTGCTGCATTTCTATTCTCATTACCTCCCCAAATCTCTATGTCATCACCCTGTGGTGATTTTCCCTTATAACTTGGTTTTGGCGCTCGGGGCAATTGACTTGCCTTTACCTGATGCTGGGTTTTTCTTGGTCTTTCATTCTGCGTCTGTGGAGTTAGATCAGGGGTTTGGGTATTATCATGCTGCAAATATGGACACTCGTCTCTCCAGTGCCCGATTTCTCCGCACTGGTGGCAGGGGAACTTCTTTTTAGCCTCTTCTCTGCTCATTTTTACCTTTGGCTTCCCACCACCCCCAGAGCCTTGAATTTGGGTATTCTTATTCATCTTATTCAATTGTTTTTCCTGCTGTTCTGCTAGCTTTACCTGTGCCCACATAACTTTCTCTTTCAGAGCCTTTTGCTTGTCTGCCATCTCGTCCTCACAGTACTTGTACCGTAAGACCTCATCCATTTTCTTAGACTGCCAACAAATCTTATTGTCTTTAATCCACTGGCAAATTTCAGGTCTTAAACCATTTACAAACCTGTAAATGAAGTGGGTCATGTCCTTCATCTCGATGTTGTCTATACCACTGTATGTTTTAAACACCTGTAACAGTCTTTCATACAAAGAGTGCACAGTCTCATCCCTTTCCTGCGTGGTTCTATCTATCTTAGTCCAATCAGTTTCCTTTGCAGGCACCTTTTGCCTCAGGTGCAGAACTACCTGATCATATTTTTTCATCACTTCGTCAGATGGGGCTCCTGTGTTAGTGTCCCTCGGGTATTCCTCACTAGGCCACCCAATGGCAATCTTACATTCGGTCCATAGATCCACAGGGACCACTATATCAAAGAACCCATCCAGGTCTTTCCATAGGCACTTTTGCACCTTTACAAACCTCTCCACCTGCCTGTACCAGTCCACAGGTTTCTCTCGTAATTTTGGAAAGTCATTTGTAAAGGACACAATATCCTGTCTGGACCATGGAACGTGCACATATTTTCCACCTGGCACTTCACGCATAGGATATAACTGCTCTGGCTTGTCAGCTTCCTTTAGAACGAATTCAGGAGTCGCCTGTTTGGATCTAGCCTCATCTTTCTTCTTGGCCCATCTGGCTTTCCATCTTTCTACATCTCCCCAATTTTGTAATACTGTCAACAATTCTTTGACCTGTGCCTTTTTCCCTGACACATTTAGGTTTTCCAAATCTTTGTCTGAGAAATCTGCTCTGTACAGTTTTTGCAATGGTTTTGATTTTGAAATATCTATTCCCATACTAGCTGCAGTGTCGGTTAGTTTCTCATGGAGTACTCTGGCATTTCGGGTGAGACTCTTGCAGATAAACAGCAGCTCTTCTTCAGAGTAGGTATTTAATCGGTCTAATCCTACATTTCCTGCCATCAGTTCTTCTATTTCTACTCTCAGTTTATATAGATCTAAAGGTTTCGACTGAGGGACTTGTTTCTCTAATTCTCGACTCCATCTCTCGATTTCTTCAGGCGTCACTAACGTGACACTCTTAGTACCCGAGGTTGATTCCATTTGAATCTCCCTCGTGTTGAAAGGATTATGTCTTTTCTGCATCCTTTTTCCCGTATCCCTATTAGGCAAGTCCATTAGCGAGACCTCAGATTCGCATTCACTTGTCTGGTCATCCACGATTAAGGGCTCTGGTCTCGGCTGTGCTATAATTGGGGTAATAACTGGAGTTTTTGGACTTCCCTGTCTGTCCCCATACAGAGGAACCACTGGCCCAATAGTTACGGGGATTGTCAAGGCTTCATGATTTGTATTTAACTGGGAAATTTTCTGAATTATCTCTGCTCTCTGCTTAGCTAGAGCCTCTCGTTCCCTGTCCTCCAATATCCTTTCTTCTGAATTGCCATGTAATACCTGTGGGGTCAAAGTTGGGGCATAACTCGGGCAGTGGGATGTGTCTCACTGGGTCCTTCACCATAATTAGGTTTTGGGAACAAACTTCCTGGGTTTAGATCTCTCAGTCCTTCCTCATACGGAGGTTTTAAGAACGGAATTCCTGAACTGGATGGTCTTTCCTCACCTTCGTAGGGAAGTCTAGAGCAAAAGTCCTTTTCTCGCGAGTATCTTGCCTCCCCACTAACGGGTATTCTTGGATAAATATCTCTTGTACCTATGGATCCCAAACCCTCGTTATATGGAGGTCTTTGACACCCCCCCTCCTACACTTGCAGGTGTGGCCTCATCCTGGGGAGGAGGTCTTCGAGAATCATCCCCTTCATTAGATGGTCTGTGTCCTTCATTATAAGGTGGTGGACTTCTTGTAAACATGTCATCTAATAATTCATCATCCGACTCCCCAATGGGCACCCAATGTTTGCATTTTTCTGTTCTCTTCTCCCCCCAGGAGGACCACCCATTGGCATCATTGGAAACAGTCCTTCTACATTCATATTCTGTCTCCACTGTTTCATTTTTTTGTCTCGGGTCTCCTGTTTCAATTTCGGATAAAATTTTGTTAACCCTTTATCCATTCGGGGCTTATCCCTTTCAAAAGCCTCGATTTCCCATTCCTCTAAAGCTTCATACTGCGTCAATCTAGGTCTGGGATGTAAGTCATTCATTCGGGTTCTCAGATTAAATAGAATCCTGCCATTAAATGTACCTTCTAACGGAAAAGCCAAAATTCCGTCGTCCTTTGTGTATTCCGCCCAGTTTTCCAACCATACACACGAGTGGTACCCTTTATCAAACATCATGAACGATGCAGGAGTATTAGGTGGCGGAATGACAACATCTTCTCTGGTTCTAATCGGTTTGTCCTTTTTGAAATAATTCTTTACCTTATTTACAAGGGATAATTTTCTCTTGTTTCCGTACATAATGCTAGTGTTATGCCCTTTCCACTGATCGTTCTCAAACCCCAAATAACGTGGATCAGGTCTGGTATGCGGTCTATACAAATGCCACATATAATTTTCTGCGAGTGACTTTTGTTTACAAAATCATTCCCAATCCAAATGTGTCTCTTACTTTCGTGCGACCAATGAACTGCACGAATTTAAATAATCTCGACCAATGAGTGCGAGGCCTTTTCGCGAGACAGGTTCTCACGTTTCGGCACTCACCCCTCCTTTACAATTCCAGCTCCGCTACACGCCCGCTGTGTCTACCAATCCCAGCGCAGCATGGAGTGACGTCAGAGCAGCTCCGCAACTGACTCCCTCCCTTACAAGGTAACGGAAACTTAATTTCTCTCTAAAAGTGCAAGTGCTTTTGTTATTTAACAACGAATACACATTCGCCACTGTACCCAAGTGTCTAGACAGCAAAGATTTGTTTTACTGCGAGTAAACTACTTCCATTTACTTTTCACGCGCTATGGATAGATCGCTTCTGCCTACCCTTCACTCAAGCATTAGAGTACCTGCTACTTCTTCGACTCATCCACTTCTTTCCGGGATATTTACAGAGCCTAAAGTTTCACCAGCGAACCCTTTTGCGATCACCCAAGCTCCGATGAACCTGCTACTACTTCCGGTGTGACCCTTACTAGGCTTTATCACAATAGAAGTTTTTGCCAGCGAACTCGTTGCTATCATTTATTCAAACATGCATTTAGAAAACCCTAGTTAGTGCTTCTAGTTCTGCCTAACCTGCACCAACTTTCCTTAGGCCAGTGACCTCGAAGCGAAGTGGATTCTCTTCACCACTCGCTATTCAATTCCCCAGGGATTCCCAACAACATAGAACACTTTAATAACAAATGGATTAGTACATTTATCAATATAACAGTAAGAAAAGTAATTTAAAACATTTCATAATTTTTCAAAGCAAACATTTCACGTGATTGATCAAGTCATAAAAATTGTTTACCCTTGTAGCAGCAATAAACTCTCCAGCAGCATCCAACTTATCTAGCTTAACTAGTCCTACCTAACTGTAACTAGTCCCTAACCATAACTTTGCTACCAGAAAATTACTGATAGAGATCGCAGGTCACCCGGCCACATAATTTTACCATTAACGTACCAGGCCCATAATATTTTCCTAGTTTATCATATACCTTGATCGGGTGACCTAACACTCTACTACCAGTAATCCTGGTTTTCCTTTCCTATTTATTTCTAGTGTACCCGACTTACCAATCCACCCTTACGGGTACCTATGACCACAATGGATCAGGGAGCTAGCTGTAAAAAAAGGCAGGCAAAAACAATACCAACTTTACGACTCAATATTTCATTAAATGAACACAGACTACTGAGAAGTTTTAAAAGTTTATCTTAGAATTCAGAATTTGATAAAATACAATTTACCGCAAGAAGACAATCTACTATCAAAATGACGAAAATCACATAACCATACAGGAAAAATATAAGGGCAATCATTTATGAGTCTATAATGAGGAGAAAACAAGGAAAAATGCTAAACAGCTTTTTGGAAATGGAATCCAAGAATGTACATCTACGAAAGAGCAAGCTCATGCACGTACTAGAATTTCACTATTGGGACGTACTTTATGAGTGAGAATTTAGGAATCCTATCCAGCTATAGGAAGGGTAAAAAATGGAACACGCTATAATTCTGGCATCATTACCTTAATCAGATTGCAAGAAACAGTACAAACCATATCTATAGTTCATAAACAGGATGGAGAGAATGTGCTCTAAAAGGTAGGGGAACATAGGAACATGCTATGGTAAAATATTCATTTGATTCGTCATATAGTAGATTGCGAAAAGCATTGAAATTTTAACGTATGCAAAGATATGTCTTTATTGAAGCAAAGACAGAAAAATAGAAGGTGCAGTATAGAGTATTCGCACTATAATTACCTAGACTGGTGTGAAAACCAACCCTGGCCACGGGTCAGTTAAGGACAGGATAAACCCCAAGGAAGGACAGTCATCAATGGGACAGCAGGTGCAGAATGGACACCCCAGGATAGTGTGATGTATTCCTATAGGTACTGTATCGATTCCCCTATTCCTGACCCTGGTTTGGTTAATAATTAACTAGCAGCCATCCAACGGTGCAAAAACCGTTATCTGATTAAGCCACACCACGGCACAGAAGCGCGTTATCTGATTAGGTCATAACGCATGCCATCTAATTAGACAAGCGATATTCCTCCAGCCCCTGATAAGGCATACGGAGTTCTCAAAACAAATCAAACCTACAGCGACCTGGGAAATTCCCATAGCCATTGTTTTGATTTCACCGAGAACTTCAGCAAAAGAATGTGCGAACGAGCCCGTTCATATGACATCCTTATTGACGTATATATGTCCATCCTTACGTCAATCTCGGCACCTTTCAGGTATAAATATTACCGACATTGCCTTAAGCAAACACATGCGGTGGTGACGAGATTGGAGCAGCGAGACGTGCCGAGGAGCCCAGCAGAGAGCGAAGCCCACAGGCGCTGCCCCGCCTTCCTGACGCGCTGAGAACGAGACGCTGCCTTTCTCCTGCTGAGAAATCCAGCTCCGGCGCTTCCAAGCAGCCCTCGCAGGCAGCTGGAATATCAAGACCTGGGATAAGAGATACCAGCCCTCCACCATTCTAGATCTCAGGTACAGAACTGAATAAACCCTTTGCAGAGAATTCTCGAGTCAGTCCCTTGGCAAAACAAACTTAACTTAAACTGCTACTTATCTACTCCCGCCCACGTATTAGGCTTAGGTCAGGTACACTGGGGTAGGCGTGGTTAGAAGCACCAGTTGAGTATGATTAGTCAAATGTATATATGTATGTATCTATTTTATCCATTTTAAAGTATCATATGGCTCAGAAACCACATCAATGCTTTTACAGTATTATTTTATAATTCTGTCTTTACTGTATGCACTTTACTTAACTATAAGTATTACAATAATAGCGATTCATTTCTCTTGTATGAGAAAGGAGACTGATCAATAAATAACATATTTTATTGAACACGCCCGTCTCTTCCTTTTCTCTACAATCTGGTGAAACTAAGAATGCACTGAACTGACTGAGTAAAATAAGTTGTCTTTTGTTTTCACACGACTCTAGAGATACACTCTTGATTAGGGGAGAGCAAAGTTGTCATGTTCTATGGTTGTCAGAAACTAAATCCCTTCTTGTCTATCCAGGGAGGTTGAAATCCTCCTTGCCTATTCGAGAAAGTTTCTAGTGAACTCTGAGCTAGCTGGCAAACACAAAACTTTAAGTCTAATATCGTCGGTAGAAGACCTAGTTAACCTCTGCCCTAGGTCTATACTATTGAAGATATTATTCCAATGCGCAGAGCCTATTGGGATAATAGGAACTACACTACATGGCGCCCAACGTTTGGATAGGCGATAAAACTAACGCAAGACATTAGAGTAACTCAGTCGTGCTTTTTCACACAGACCCCTTTTTTCCCATAATACTCCAAAGACGTCTGGAGTGGGTGAAAGGTCATAATCCGCCAAACCTCGCAGGAGGAGACTCCTATGTATGGTTCTTGGTTTATTCAACGTTGAAGGATACACTGTTCCAAAATATTGTGCATCTAATCTTTGTTTCCATAAGAAACCTGATCTGCAAACAAACAGAATAACCTTCCTGTCAGTAAAATGACAGAAAGTGAAGAAGAAAGGGAGACAGTTAGAATAGCAGCTGAACTCCTAGTAGCAGACAATACTCTGCTGCAAAATGACCCGGAGGCAATACTCATCCCGGTCAACATAAGGAAATCTATAACTTTAAAACTTATAGAAAATGGGCTGACACCGAGAGGTGGGACAGTCATATTCGTAATCGAGGCACACGAATATCGGCAGACAGAGGTATTCTATTCATGGATAAACTTTCCAGCAGCAAACGCTGTAACAAAGGACTTCCACTATTACAAAATAGAGGAACCTCCTAATGAGTACATTCCTTTCGAGGAGGTGGAAATACCACTCAAATTCCAAGAGCACCTGCTCTTGTTTCATGGCGCCCTAAAACATAATAATCACATCACCAGGCTCGGTCCACTAGGTAGACCAGGAGCAACGTGGCCGGTCCTAGCCGGATACACACCACATCCAGACATTGAAGAAATGCCTGCACCAGAGCTTTTAGCACAGCTAAAACAATTAATAAAAATACATAGACAATTAGTCCAATATGTAATGCGGACTTCAACAATCCAACCAGCAATTAAAATTCCACAGCTGATCACTCATCAGGGGAACACAAATAAAATTACACCACAGAACATACAGTCCTGTCTAGGTAAAGTACCCACAAAACGGGAACAAATTCCTTTCTGGCTAGCACAAAAAATCACTCAAATAGAGGCGGTGTTTCCAGATACCACCCCTGCTGAGAAACATAGGATTCTGACTATCTGTCTTCCAATGGGAATCGCACCACATGTGGAGGACTGTGACACTTGGGGAACAGTCTTTGCTTCCATTTACACAAAAACACATGGTGTACCATCCATGTCAGTAATACCAGATGTGCTAAAACAGATTCAAGATGAATACGGTCCAGAACCCGCTTTAACTCTCGGTATGAAATTACTGAAAGACTTCAAGCAGGTCTCTGCAATATTATTAGCCAACATAAAGGGAGAAGCAGCAAATGTGGCGATTCGCCAGAGGTTGAAAGAGACAAATATAGCAGACCAACCATCTGAAATTGCCAGAATCATAGAAAAATCCTATGAAGAACTAGGAAGAGATAGTTTGGGTGGAATACCAGTGAAACCCCAACTAGTTGAAAGTCCTGAAAAGGTATTTATTAAAAATAATTTAAACACTCAAAAAAAGAGCTGGGATGGAAATAAACAATCCAATCCTAAAGAAAAAAGATTCCAGTCCAGAGGAAGGTCTCCTCGGCGGAGAGAAAGATCTCCTGACCAAGGACGCAAGTCTCCCCAAAGGGAGCCCTCTGTGAAAAAATACAACCTTAGAAATAGGGATAATATAAAAAAACCTGATAGATATCAAGATATTGATACACGTCCCTCTCAATCTTTTCAGACTTCCTCGCAGAAATCGGAAAGAAGAGGACGATCAGAACACAGGGAAGAGCACGTCAAGTCCAAAGACAAAGAACCTGCTCATCTGAATAAAAAATTACAATTTCCAAAAAAGAAGGTAGCCAGTATTAAAGTAATTAACAATGCCGAGAATACTGAGGACACAGCTGAAAAACGGAGAATGGGCTCAGACAATGCTAGACAGCGCAGCAGAAGTGAGCATAGCTCGCAAAGTCCTTATGAATCATCTGGAGACAGTGGACACGAATGAATACATTTAGGTGGAAACTGCAGATACCAGAGTTAGCAAACCTCATAAAATATATGAAATAACATTGCGTATAGAGGGGGATAAGACTAGAAAAATAAGGGGTCTATTTTGGGATAATCTCTCCAAGGGCTATGACATCCTTCTAGCTGAACGAGACTGGCCTCCAGAGTTTGTCAGGGAGTGCCCACATGGCGAAGAAATAATTATGCCTGCCTTCTCAAACCATATTCCAATTCATAAAAAATATACACTTGCAAGAAAGTGGGCAGTAGCTCAAGCCCCTGCCTTATATAAAAATCATGTGGGATTGGATGAGGACTCTCCTCCTCACAAAATCCAGCTAAAATCACAACCTACTGCACAGAGGCAGTACCCGATTAAGCAAGAAGCTAAAAAACAGGTAAAAGAGATCCTAGATCAACTTGAATACCAGGGGGTGATTGAAACTTGCACCTCACAAATGAACAACCCTTTGTTTCCTGTCTCCAAGCCAGACAATTCATATTGTCTTGTTTTGGACTACAGACACCTTAACTCATGTTGCAAAACATTTGCAGTACAAAACTCGCATAGTGCTGCACTAATGAATAACATAGTGCGCAAAAAATACAAAACCACATTAGACATTTATAATGGATTCTTTTGTCAAAATATAGCACCAGAGAGCAGATATTTGACGGCGTTCTCAATAAATGGCACGCAAAAAAAATTCTGTCGTTTGCCCCAGGGGTTCAAGAACAGCCCAGGATTATTCTCAGCGAGAGTAACAGAATTACTACAAACATATGATGACGAGGCATTATCTTATGTCGACGACATCTATCTAACAGATGATGACTTGGATACTCACTTGAAAAGAGTGAACACCATAATACTTGGGTTCGCAGCAGAGGGTTACAAATTTAACTTTAAAAAGTCAAGGATTGCCCATCTAACAGTCCTGTTTTTAGGATATGAACTATCAAGTGAAGGCAAAAGCCTAGCTGACAATTTCCTAGAGAAATATGCTGTAATCCAAGCACCTAGAACACTGAAAAACGTACAATCAATTCTAGGCTTCCTAAATTTCGGAAGAACTTACATTATAAATTATGCAGAGAGAATTAAACCTCTCTATGATCTTATAAAACCAGATTTTAAAAGAATCAATTGGACTCAAAAACACACAGAAATTTTGAGATCTTTACAAACAGATATGTTAATTAAAACAAAATTACAAACACGTGACAATACACGCAACCTTGTGATTCGAGTCATCCCAGGAAGATGCGGATTCACATACCTGTCCTCTAATGAGGGAGAGAAGGTACCAATAGCATACAAATCACATTTGTACACAGAAGCTGAAAAAAGGTTCAGCATTAAGGAAAACATTGTTCATGCGGTTCAAGAAAAATGCCAAGCAGACGGTAGACAGGTTACAGTCAGAACAGCAGAATCAGCTTTTGAGGCATTAACAACACCATGTAATTTACCGACAACTGCACTAAATCCAGAATGGATACAATGGGTAAATTCTGTTGCTACAGACAAAGTAAAATACTATTTTGACCCGGAAATGAAAGAATTAAAATATCTAGAATATGAAAGAGAATACCCTCTGCCAATCGACATTCTGCCTTTAAGACAGTACGCCTGTGTAATATATACAGACGGACATGCTCAACCCTCAGTTTGGGGAGAGCTGGCTTACAACGCCACGTGCGAAATTGTAAAAGAAGTGTGGCGCGGAGGTAAATTAAGACCTCTACTTACAAAAACACACTCAGTGGAAAATAATTCAGAACAACAAACTGAAATAATAGCACTGAAAATGGCGCTAGATAATGCCGATCGCGAATTCCCGACACTTATAGTGTGCGATTCGTATTACTGCGTAAAATCATACAATAACGACTTACAGAAATGGATTAAAAACGGTTACAAAGATGACACAGGTGCAACAATAAAGCAAAAAGTGCTCTGGGAACAAGTAGTTCTTTTACAGAAAGAACTACCAAAAACTCACGTGATACATTCACTGAGTCATCAGCGTGATGGCGTTCACGTTGCAGGGAATTCATTGGCTGAGACAGCCACAGCGGTAGCAAGTAAATCGGCTTCCGTAGCTACAAAAAAGCGTGCAGTAAAACACATTGACGGTGAAACTGTGCTGGCGGTGAAAACGTCATCAAAAGGCGACTGCTCAGCGCTACCGATCAATTATCCACTCAATTATACATACATAATCGATGCAAACTCAGTCCCTTTTGCTCGAATCCCTGGAGTGGGGGATAGAGTAATTCCAAACACGGACAGGAGAGGCTTGTTAATAGCAGACGCACATATGGGTGAGGGTCTCAGACACCTTAAGCTAAAAGATTCTCTGGAAGAATTACAATCAGTGTACTGGTGGCCAGGCATGAGCCTGCATCATCACATTTTTGTAAAAAACTGCCCAGACTGCAATAGAGATCGCAGTGGCGAGCGAGGAGGACTATTGCCATGGCATTTCGCTCCAGATAAACAACAACAATAAGAAAGTACCCATCATGAAAAAGCGTCATATTAACATAAAAAGACTAATTTTCACTTATAATGTAGACCCCAGCGCTCGGCTGACGTCTGGACTGTTATACAAAGATTTGCGAGTCTATAATGGCATATACGCTAGGAGCATGCTACGTTTTGAATAATGTATTCCCTTTAGCCCCCAAGCTTATAGGGAAGCATGGCCAAATGAGCATTGCATAGCGGGACTCTTCTCACTTCCTTCCTGAGGGATACGGGATGGTGTAAAGAAAAAACCAAAGACATAAAGCAATCTATAACGGAAAAGGTATTAGGTTCAGTAGCTGGGTGGGTCAAACATTTAATAAGTGTCCAACGTAGTCTAAATAACCTGCCAAGGAATTCTCTGAAAGGGTTCAGTCCGTACGAACTATTGTTCGGGACTAGAATGATGATCCAAGATCTTGATAGTCAGACTTCAGTGGTTAAAGACAAAATCTTTGATATCAAAGATCGTTTGGCTATTTTGCAGGACTTAAATGAAACAAGAAAAGACCTGAGCAACATAAAGTTGAAACAACAACCAACAACCACTGAAGAGAAACCACCTGTCCCAGCAAGGCCTGTCTGGATTCCAAAAGTCGGGGATCTAGTCAGAGAAAAGATCGCGGTAAAGAAGGAATTTGGGCCTTCTTACAGAAAAGCAGTTCCTGTCTTGTCTATCAACGGGACAAGATCAGTAGTACTACCGCCCCTTGCTGGTAAAAAGGAGAACCGAGTCATATCCATCGACCTGGTTAAACCACAATCATGTGGCCGATAACAAATAGTAGGCCAAGTGGACTCCCAAGAAGTAGCAGAACACCAATGTTTGCTACGAATACAGAGGCTCAAACTGGAAGACTGATCACATTTGGAAAATCTACAGTGAATTAACAAAACGATGCAACAAAGCAATGGAACTTGAACCTCTTAAAACCCAAATCAAAGCTTTTCATCAAGAAACAACAACCTATGATGATGTAACTGCAGACTTTGCTAATGAAACAAAGCAAAATCCAAAAGCAATTGGAACAATTGACAGAACAGCATCCGGCTACTTCATCAACTTCGATGATTCATCTGAAGACCTGAGTGAAGCAAAGAAACAGCCATCAACAAAAACTTTTAAAGATAAAGCTAAGGAACTTCTTCAACAGCTGAAAGAAACCTATCTGATTTCTCCATGGATTGAATTTTGGGTGGCCTTAGGTGCATTTATCCTCATTCTTTGGCTCATCATGGTACTATGCTTGGGACATTTCATTGAAGGAAAATATGCTAAAATGGACACAGCAAGCCAGAAAATCAACTTGGTCCTTAAACCCCACACATCTTCACACATCGAGAAAAGAGAACTTTCTTCAGTGAACTTCACAGCCAATCCTATACCAGGCGGTGTAGCATGGGACAAAACTGATTATGAAATCTATGGTCCGGTTGAAATCCTGAAGTATCCACACCAATTCAAGATCTCATTGAGTGACTTTGTAAAACCAAGCACATTTGCTGATGATTGGGACTTTGAAAGTATTAATGATATGATGTCTGATCTTGTGATGTCTGCTAAATTTACAGAACATGATTATTTGCAGGGTTCGTCTAATTATGATCAAATGTTCTGCTATAACCACTATGGTAACCATTATCTCCATAAATCTGCACAGCCTAGAAATGTTTTAAATTATAACCAATGGGAACATTGTGCTACTCCTCCAAAAGATAGCTCGAAAACATTTTATGATAAATATTCATACTTTTCAGGGTTTAACACAAGTAATGCAGAAACATTTTATTTCAAATTGTCAAATAAGACAGGTATGAAGACCATGCTTACCAACACAAAATTGATATATTCAGATTCATTTTTTGAGCAAATGAATACATTTGGTTTTGATTTCTGGAACAGTAACATTGAAACAAAAACTATTTGGGGTACAAAAGATTGGCAAGTACAAGGTATAGAATCATTGTTCAGAGCCTGCATGATCCCAGAACAAATTATATTTTTGAATGACACTATTCAACAAACTACCTGTCTTGGCTTAGCCAAAATCAAAGATTTGAACAAACCGTCTATTCCAAAACCAACAGTCAGCAGTAATAGCTCTATACATGATGAGATAGACGTAAACCATATATTAAACCAAAACAGAACACATCCTGAATGGAAACAATGGTTGATCTGGCCCACAGACACAAATAACTGTCAAGACAGATTCCTGAACAAAATACAGGGGTTCAAATTGACCAGGCCAGACCCTAGATATTCCCAAAGACAACATCCAGGGATAGTAACCACCTACAGCGTGGGCAAGCTCTGCCTTCAATGGCTACAAACGTCCACACTGGCTGAAATTAAGCAACACCTAACTTCACTTACAGAAGGTGCTGACTTGCGTGATTTCATATTGGGACCACGCAAACAGCGTCAAAAACGTTTCATAGCGGCCTCTATATATGCAGCTTATAACGAAGTTTGGAAAGTAACTCAAATTGAGACAGCAGAAAAAATACGGGAAATTGACCGTATTAATTTGGAAAAATCACTTTCTGTGGTGGACAATGGGTTAATGACTCTGTCCTCCAGAATATATTCTCTGGACAGCATTGTGTCTTCAGCAATCGATATAATATCGCAAGACTTACTGATGTTACAACACGGTCAGTCCCAATTGCGTTCTATTGTACAGCTTGGCTGGACGTTACAAAATCTGCGTTCTGGCTATGTGCCTTGGCGTTTAATCAACACGACGTCATTATTTAATATCTTTAACCTTACTGATAAACAAATCAGTTTGGCACAGAAGGGTGCTGACTATACAATTATGAGCATTGAAAGACTTGGGAGATTACCATTGACAATGTCAGAACGACCTGTCATTGAATGGATAATACATGGAATAATAAATATTCCGATAACTACTTTCCAGTTTCAATTCTGCCAAAAATATATACAGGCAGGCCAGTATGAAAGGTTGGGTAAAGGATACATTAAGTCAATATGGAATTTGCCCTATACACACGAATGTGTCAATAATAAAGGCCAGAAAGTGTTTCTCAGTGGCAATAATTGTGCAAAATCACTAAGCGGTACACTTCTGTGTCAGGGTATTAGCTTGCATGGAGCCTGTGAAGGGACTTCAAATAACCTTTCATGTTACCAGCTAGGCACACCTGCAACATGAATAGAACCATTCTTTAGGAGACTCTCGAACGGGAGTTACATTCTAATAGTAGATCGCAGATGTTGTAGTTTGCTGCCCGGAAAACCTTATCTCATAACCGTGACTAGGAAGGTCATGTGCTGTGAACGAGTATTGTTCCCGAACGATTCTCCAGACAGGGAGGCAAGGTTATGGCCCGATTTGAAAATTGATTCTATTCGAATAGATACTTTAAGCAGAATTAAGACTGTGCTCCTACAGACGCCGACCAGGCTCACGTCATCAAAACAAAAATATGATCTCCAAGTTGCAAGGACAACAGAAGAGATTCATTCATTATTATCAACTAATTCCCCCATACATTTCGCAGAAATACTGAACGAAATCTTAAATATTTCTGATACCACTGGTGTCTCCAGTGTATTTAAAGCAGTGTTTTCGGGTGCTTTAACTCCATTCAAAGCCATCCTGGGTATTTTTTCGGACTTTGTCCATTCAATTTTTGGCGGACTTCCTCTCCTTTTGGGACTAGTGGCAGGCTTCCTATTTTTGATCCTGTTATTTCGCTATGGCAAACCATGTCACAGACAAAACACCTGCGACAAGGGAAGAAATGATCCTAGCCATTGGCTACCGGGACCGCATAACTAAAGTCCTTGGACTAGCACGGCTTCGGGACCTGAACATGACTTGGTCTCTCTCATTTAGACCAATGTGGCAAAGTTGTGTTATGCCTGTATTAAGGTGCTTGCTATGCGGCGAAGAATGCGTGTTGGACACCTGTCTGGCACTACAATCGGATGTGCCAATGGACGCAGATACCTTGTTGGGTCCGGTAACGGCTCATGCATTGTGCTGTCCCCAGCGGCTACCAATCCTGATGACGGCATTCGTGGAGACTTCACCACTACGATTGAGGGGTAGTGAAGTACAAGATGAAAGCAGCATCGATCAGGTACGACCTTCAGTCAGCTATGCTGATCAAAACATCAATGGAGGCAATCATGCTCAGGCTCATGAATGCATGGTAATAACTTTTTCAGAATTAGTGGAACTTACGCAAAAAGCTGTTGACAGTTTTTTCAACAGTCTGAATGATATGATGTTTTCACCAGAGCAGCAGGAATAACTTTAAGCAAATTAGCACTTGGAGTTCCCTACATCCTGAATTTGGCCTTCAACAAAAAAAAAAAAAAAGCGATATGAAAATTTTTCTCATCAGTTTGTTCAGACTGCAAGAACCTTTTTCCCCAATTCCAAAATATTTATGATTTTTTGGGACACTTATCTTCTGCTTAAAGTAGACATTATTCTTAGAGAACTGAATTTCTATTTTTAGGTAGTCACGAGACATTAGCTATCCTCTAGCGCTCTCATACAAAACTTTATGATTGTGATGAAATGGTCTCGCACTTTTTTTTCTGTATTAAGAGCCATTTCATGTGTGGTTTTCGCATTTATTCATGCTGAATTTAAAAATATGCGTTATGTGTTTAGCATTATTAGACTGCTTGTGCATATAGTACACGTGATAGTACATGTGATTGTGTTTCGTATATTTCATAATCCCAATTTTCAGAATACATATGAATGTATTTTGGGGTGGTACGGTATACACAAACGCTACTGGTTTCACTATGCCTAGATTTGTAAATATGGACATAGTCTACGTGGAGTGGGTGTGATGTATTCCTATAGGTACTGTATCGATTCCCCTATTCCTGACCCTGGATTAGTTAATAATTAACTAGCAGCCATCCAACGGTGCAAAAACCGTTATCTGATTAAGCCACACCACGGCACAGAAGCGCGTTATCTGATTAGGTCATAACGCATGCCATCTAATTAGACAAGCGATATTCCTCCAGCCCCTGATAAGGCATACGGAGGTCTCAAAACAAATCAAACCTACAGCGACCTGGGAAATTCCCATAGCCATTGTTTTGATTTCACCGAGAACTTCAGCAAAAGAATGTGCGAACGAGCCCGTTCATATGACATCCTTATTGACGTATATATGTCCATCCTTACGTCAATCTCGGCACCTTTCAGGTATAAATATTACCGACATTGCCTTAAGCAAACACATGCGGTGGTGACGAGATTGGAGCAGCGAGACGTGCCGAGGAGCCCAGCAGAGAGCGAAGCCCACAGGCGCTGCCCCGCCTTCCTGACGCGCTGAGAACGAGACGCTGCCTTTCTCCTGCTGAGAAATCCAGCTCCGGCGCTTCCAAGCAGCCCTCGCAGGCAGCTGGAATATCAAGACCTGGGATAAGAGATACCAGCCCTCCACCATTCTAGATCTCAGGTACAGAACTGAATAAACCCTTTGCAGAGAATTCTCGAGTCAGTCCCTTGGCAAAACAAACTTAACTTAAACTGCTACTTATCTACTCCCGCCCACGTATTAGGCTTAGGTCAGGTACACTGGGGTAGGCGTGGTTAGAAGCACCAGTTGAGTATGATTAGTCAAATGTATATATGTATGTATCTATTTTATCCATTTTAAAGTATCATATGGCTCAGAAACCATATCAATGCTTTTACAGTATTATTTTATAATTCTGTCTTTACTGTATGCACTTTACTTAACTATAAGTATTACAATAATAGCGATTCATTTCTCTTGTATGAGAAAGGAGACTGATCAATGAATAACATATTTTATTGAACACGCCCGTCTCTTCCTTTTCTCTACAATCTGGTGAAACTAAGAATGCACTGAACTGACTGAGTAAAATAAGTTGTCTTTTGTTTTCACACGACTCTAGAGATACACTCTTGATTAGGGGAGAGCAAAGTTGTCATGTTCTATGGTTGTCAGAAACTAAATCCCTTCTTGTCTATCCAGGGAGGTTGAAATCCTCCTTGCCTATTCGAGAAAGTTTCTAGTGAACTCTGAGCTAGCTGGCAAACACAAAACTTTAAGTCTAATATCGTCGGTAGAAGACCTAGTTAACCTCTGCCCTAGGTCTATACTATTGAAGATATTATTCCAATGCGCAGAGCCTATTGGGATAATAGGAACTACACTACATGGCGCCCAACATTTGGATAGGCGATAAAACTAACGCAAGACATTAGAGTAAGACCCCTTCTCGACGAGGGCAACGCGGCAGGAAGCAGTAGTTCCGGTTTCGGAACTCCATTACGCTCTCCGGCGTGGAGAAAGCAGCAACGCCCCTGCTTGGCCGTAAATGTGTTTCAGTGGGCGGTCGGCCAGAACCTGTGTTCCTACCTGCTACGGGACCGGAGCTGAGCCACGGCAACCCCCGGAAAACACTCAGGAGTAAGCAGTGAGAAGGTGCGCGGCAACGGGCAGGACATTGATTCCCAGGTACCCGTTTGTCGTTTTTGGTGCTGTTTAATACACTAGCCAAAGCATATAGCGCTTTACGAAATGGCCGCCGACAGACTACGCAATCGTGCACAGGCTGCAGAATCCATGTTTCGTGATTCCCCGGCTGGGGGGTCAACTAGTGCCACACCACCAATACAGGACACGGGAACCCCTACAATTAAAGACCTCTTTAAACAACTTGAGCGATTAATGCGAGCAGAGCAATCCAAGTGGTGGGAGCATCGTTCTCTCTCCCGCTATTTGGAGGTGGGGCGGGTACCGAGGGGTTTGCGTAGCACCATTGCCCCCAGCTACGACGACCCAGACCCGGCTATGCTAGCTGAATGGGCAGAAGCCAACCTTGACTGCTCAAAAGTATACTTGCGCATTTTGGTAAAATATGCCGAAAGCGACCGCATAAAGCTACAGTTGAAAATAGATGCATTGGAAGATGAGATTTCCAAACATGAAACCAATGATGCCATTGCCAAGATACGGGCAGATATGATGAATCGCTTGGCTAAGGAGGAAGAAACAATCAAAAGAAGGAAAACATTTAAGTTCGAAAGAGATAGAGCTGACTATGCGAATGGCCAGGTCTTTACTTTTGCCAAAAAGTATGACGCTGTTAAAGCCAAAGC
This sequence comes from Lissotriton helveticus, assembly GCF_964261635.1. Classification (NCBI taxonomy): domain Eukaryota; kingdom Metazoa; phylum Chordata; class Amphibia; order Caudata; family Salamandridae; genus Lissotriton; species Lissotriton helveticus. The sequence continues at coordinate 1,029,477,977 of NC_136067.1, forward strand.
ACGCTCCAATTTGACGAATCAACAAGCAAGGGAAGAAACCTTGCTCCCAGCAACTTCTTTTTCAAGTTTAAGTTCGGCGGTGGAAAGTGACCCGGAAATGGACCCCAGCCGTGATGCAGGTTTGGGGTTTACCAAACTATCCTTGGCGCAGGAGGTGGATTGCCTGTGTCAGGATCGACGGGAGACTCTCCGTTCACACAAAGCCCGCGCTCCAAAAAACAGCGGGCAAACCGCAAACGCTGGGAACGCCGGAAACGCTGCTCCAGGAACATCAAAAGACAGCAATCAGGGCAAGTCAACCTATTGGAAGCGCAATCAGAAAAGAAGTCGCAAACCCAAACAAAATCAGTGATTAATCTCACAAACTTGGTACTCACACCAGCAGAAACAGCGGTACTAAGTTTAGGACTTTCATACTGTCCGCCTTGTAACATGAACTATGCGGACACACGAATGGATCTTTATAAATTCACGAGGAAATTGAAACTTAAAAAATTCTTCGAGTTACATCCAAAAGATCCTTTGCCACCAACTATAACATCGAGTCCTACCTTCCAGAGTACCCAAAGCCAAGCCACCTTCAATACCATATGGGATTTACAGCAACAATCTTCAGCGGGCAACTTGAGGGAAGTCCCACTTGTACCTGTTGGGAGTTTAACGACATCTTTTAAGCCCAAATCTACTTTCCAGCCAATTATGGCCCATGATAATTTGGATTCTTTTCAAGAGATTGTAGTGAGTGATATCAAACAACTATACACCGCTATCAACAAAAAGAAATTTCAAATTTCCAAACAAAACCAATGTTACTACCAATTGACCAAGAAATTAAGATCCAATAATGACATCATTGTAAAAGAGGCAGATAAGGGCGGGAATGTCGTCCTTTGGCCGAGAAAGATGTATCTTGATCAAGCGGAACTGCAACTAAACGATATTTCATGCTACCGCAGGAGTAACATTCAAATTGTGAAGAACTCATGGACTGAACAAATTAACAAGCTTCAGATTTGGCGAAGTGCAGGGCTTTTATCGCATGAGGAGTTTAGATACCTCAAAAAAGAACATCCGGTAATTCCCTCCTTCTATTTACTCCCCAAAGTGCATAAGGACAGTTTGACACCGCCCGGACGCCCTATCATTTCGGCAATAGATAGTTCCCTGGAACATGTATCTAAATACATTGATTTTTTTCTTCAGTCCCATGTCAGGAACCTGGGTTCTTTTGTAAAGGACTCTTTTGATTTCCTGGCAAAACTTGCAGATTTCGCATGGGATGATGATATGGTGCTCATGACTTTGGATGTTTCATCCCTCTATACGTCTATCAGGCATGTGGATGGTCTCAAGGCCTTGGACCATTACCTCAACAAAGATCTACCTCATCCAACTGCACATAACAAAATGTTGATCGAAATGACCAAAATGTGCTTGGAACAGAACTTTTTCATTTTCCATGGCGTAATTTACCATCAGATAAGGGGTGTGGCAATGGGGGCCTGCTTCTCTCCCAGCTACGCGTGTTTACACGTGGGGCTGTGGGAGGAGCAGGTCTTGGCTACTCAATACCATGAGATTTTGTGTAACAACATTGCCCTTTATCTTCGCTATATTGATGATGTCTTTATTATTTGGAGAGGTAGTCAGGAAAATGCCAGGGCTTTTGTTAATTTGATCAATGTGAATAATGTTAACCTCAACTTTACTGCAACTTTAAGTTCTGACGTGATTTGCTTTTTGGATGTGGAGGTTTTTGTGAGGGATTCTACCCTTAATACTAGGCTCTACCGGAAACCGAGTGCTGGCAATACCATACTACATTCGAATAGCCAACATCCCGCCCATTTGATTCGAAGCATTCCTTTCGGGGAAATGCTCCGAATCCGGCGGATTTGCAGCACGGATGCCGAATGTGCTATTGCACAAGAGGCATGCAAAGGACGTTTCCTTGAAAGGGGCTATTCCTTAGATGTTATTACGAAAGCTATTCGTCGTTCTAACTCTACAAGCAGGCAAGAGGCTCTTATTCCCAAATCTATGAGAGATAACATGGTGAATTCCATTTCAGAAGAGGGACAAATGAGTGCTCCACGACTTATTCTAGCTTTTAATCGTCAGCATGGAGCTTTACGTAAAATCGTAAATAAAAACTGGAACTTGGTCCGTAGTGACCCTGTAATCGGTCCTAATATTGGTACCAAACCCATCCTGACCTTCAGGAAGTCCCCTTCCATGTCCAAAATCTTGGTGAGTAACACCTTAGAGCCCAAGATCTCTACTACTTGGGGGGCATTAAGGAAAGGCTTTAAAACATGCCCTCAATGTAAAGCCTGCCGTCAGGGTACCAACAGAACCCATTTCCAAAGCCCCTTCCAACAACATCCAACCCCCATTACTAAATGGCTGAATTGCAAAACTGAGTTTGCTATTTATGTGTTGGAATGCCCTTGTGGGCTTCAATATGTGGGCAGCACTAAGCTGCCCGCCCACAAGCGCATTCTTCAGCACATACGAGCAATAACGGGGCACGACCAGAACTACCCGGTTGCCAGGCACTTTCAGGAGAAACACTTCGGTGTCCCTGATAAACTCCAATATTTCCTAATTGACTGTGTTGAACCCTCAAGGAGAGGAGGAGACCGTGAGGCCAAACTCCGTCTTCTCGAGACAAGATACATCTTGGAGCTTAATACCAAGCACCCAAACGGTCTCAACGATAGAGAAGATCTTTATACTTGTTTATAGGATTTTGGAATTTCTTATTAAGACCTGTCCGGGTGCAATTTACTCATTGATCTGTGTACATATTTCCCTTTTTCTGTATCATATAACTGTATTCAATGATGAATTGATTCTTTTAGAATGGTTTAGATTGTTGGCACATGTTTTTAATATTGGATAATTTTAAATAACTATCAGCACTTTAATGATCTTTGCACTATCTCCTTCTTGCACTTTTTTGACTATTCCAGTCTTTCAAATGTGACATGCCCACTTGGGCTTCATTTCAGAGAATTAATTATCAAAGGCATTTGACTAACGCTGCTGCATTCGATTGAAGAGCGATTGTTTTTAAAGAGGGTTCTTTTCTATGTAAGCGAACATTAGTTGTACATAGATAATGTTGATTATCATGTAAATATATCAATTTGTTTGCTTTTTTCTTTCATATGAATTTTCCCCTATTAACATGCTCTTCTTTCTAAAAAGTCGGGTTACATGATTTTTCAGAATGTGCATATGGTCATTTATATTTGTGGTTTATTGTAAGCACTTTTTGACTATTTTTTGCACTGCAGCGGCGTTTCTATTGTATAGTATTTTGTCTATGCCTATGATTTCATTAATTGCACTGTCACTTTAAATAGCTTCATCAAGCTTGTGTAGTTTGTCATGTGATCAAGCCTCCCTGGAGGCGAAACGCGTCATGGCGGCAGCGCTGGCTTTATTGGAATAAACTTTCTTTGCACCAGCAATCTTTGGGTCGGCTCTTTGTTGTGGAATACAGAAGGTGAGCTTTCGGCCCACCAGAAGCAACAACTTGTGAAATGTATATATGTATGTATCTATTTTATCCATTTTAAAGTATCATATGGCTCAGAAACCATATCAATGCTTTTACAGTATTATTTTATAATTCTGTCTTTACTGTATGCACTTTACTTAACTATAAGTATTACAATAATAGCGATTCATTTCTCTTGTATGAGAAATGAGACTGATCAATAAATAACATCTTTTATTGAACACGCCCGTCTCTTCCTTTTCTCTACAATCTGGTGAAACTAAGAATGCACTGAACTGACTGAGTAAAATAAGTTGTCTTTTGTTTTCACACGACTCTAGAGATACACTCTTGATTAGGGGAGAGCAAAGTTGTCATGTTCTATGGTTGTCAGAAACTAAATCCCTTCTTGTCTATCCAGGGAGGTTGAAATCCTCCTTGCCTATTCGAGAAAGTTTCTAGTGAACTCTGAGCTAGCTGGCAAACACAAAACTTTAAGTCTAATATCGTCGGTAGAAGACCTAGTTAACCTCTGCCCTAGGTCTATACTATTGAAGATATTATTCCAATGCGCAGAGCCTATTGGGATAATAGGAACTACACTACAGGACAGGACCACCAAGGCATGACCAGCACCCGCAGTTTGGAAGCAACGCCTGCGCTCCACCCTCTCTGCAGCTATCAGTCAGAACCCCGATTGGGTTAGCGAACTCCCCAGCAAAGTGCTCCGCCAGCACTTAAGGTTTAGTAAAACCTTTGAGTCTATGGTCAAATTCGGACAGATTGCTCCGCAGCACCTCTGTATCAGTCACCTATTGAGTGCGTTGGGTCAGTGACAGGTCAGCTATTCAGACAAGTCGGACAATTTCTCTAGCTAAACCTAGGCTAGTTATACTGTTTTCGGGTCAGTGTACCACCCCCCAAATGTTGCAAGTGTCAGAATCCCCAATTTCGATTGGTCCCCAGGTAGGATAGGCTAACACACCAATCAGAACAAACTTCTACAAGCTCGTATTAGCATTATTGGAACCGCCTAGCAGGTTTGGGGTTCCCATGACTTATTCTACAGAATACAATAGAGAAATATACAATTGTATCGAGTTAGGAACAGTTCAGCTCCATCTTGCTGGGTCAGAGGTTGCGTTCACAGAAGCATCTTGACTGTGACTGCCAGCTGGCTGAGTTCCACTGCTCAAGGTTGCCTTCTCTCTGCCTGCGCGACATGCGCAGTAGAGACTTTCAAGATGGTTCGCGTCTCCCTCAGACCCCCAATATCGCGTTACATGAAAAGTAAGCGAAAACGAATTAAAACATAGAAATAAATGAATTTGTTGTATACCAAGAATAGTTACTTTATACTTCTTACTATAAAATATACTATGCCATTATGAATTAGTGCAACACACAATAACACGAGAGCATCTGTGCAAGCTTCACCACGTTTAGGACACCAAGCAGCCATTTCGAGGCTAGTACGCATGCGCACATTTTCCCACCAGAACTGCAACTACGTCACATCACGTGAGTGTGACTAACGCATGTGCAGAAGCAAATCCCCAAGCGGCGGCCATATTAGGAACCTGGGTTATTCGTATTAGTAAAACACATAGGCAAGCGTCTCTAAGATACACATACATCCAAAAATAAAAGAATTAGTAAGACGTACAGGTTGAATTATAAGATTAAAATGTTATTCGAGGTTCTTGATTCAAGCAAGTCGCGTAATATGCGAAATCTTGCTCCATCAGTATCAAAATATACCCTAACATTCAGCCCACAGCTGAATGACCAACAATACACATATTCATAAGCATCCATGCTTGTCCCATGCAATATAAAGGCAATTGACTCTAAAATGGGGATCATAAACCTTTATTAGGGAAGAACAAATAGGCAGTCTCATTAGAATGGTACTGATGAACATAGCTGCCAAGTTTTCACATTGCTTATAAGTGACATTTCTATGGTTTCAGTATACTTGAGTGACATTGTACAGAAACTGTGTGTCACTTCGAGTGACATTTTATTTTATGAGTAGTACAATTTCCAAATATTGACTTGCATAGTCACAAGGTTTTCTCAGTTGCAGTCTGGGACTTTGTTGCACTATAAATACCAAGTCACTATTACCCAATGCACCAAACAGGATGCCATTCTGTTTTTTTCTTAATACACCCAAGAAAGACCAGTGTTTCTGAACTGAGGTGCCACCACAAACAGTCACCATACAAAATTGGTTAAATGACCAATGGCCAGCTTCAACACATCTCTATAGTTCTGTCATCCCAGTAATTAAGGATAACACACCAGTGAGAGGAAAGGATGGGGAGTTTAGGAGCACTAGGAGAAAGAGGAAATAAATATGTCCAGTAATTAATGTGAGTAATAACTTCCCATACCCCTAGCTCGTCCCATTCCTTACTTTGGAAGACATACACAAGAATCGTTCTATGTCCAGACCTCTAACTTTGCATAAGAAATATAATTGCCACAACACGGTTAAGCAAACACAGCAATGTTTAATGCACACAACTAAAAAATTGAACACCTCTGACCTGTTGAAGAAGAGAACTCTAACAAGAGGAGCAATATGCAAATAATGTAAGTGTATGTCTTGGTCTTGCTAGGCTTGAAAATCCTAGAAATACAGAAAAAGGTGGACAACAAGTCATCGTCTCTCTAAGTGTTAATAAAATGTTCATGACCAAAGGTACGTCAATTAATTTGTTGGAACAATCATTAAAGATGCAGGGGGTATTGGCCGCACACTCCCATTTGTCCCTCTGCTTATACATTTGTATGAACATGCCTTGGAGGAGTGCACATTTTTAATTCCTGGGTGGTTTGAAGTTAGCAGGAAAGTTAGAATATATAAATCAGTTTGCAAGAGTGGTTGCTGATGATTTATTCTCGGGCTTCGCAGACAGCATCACTCACTTTGAAAGGACAGGTTCCGGAAGTTCATCTCACTACTATGTTGACCCTCTAAACCGGAGGGGAGACTGCAGAGGTGAATGATGTTGTCTGATGACCAGGCTCACTCTTTCCTTCTGTCCTAAAAGGGGGCATAGGACTGATCAAAAAGAGGTAATGCTATGCTATAAGACTTCTGAGGTCTGGCAACAAAGAGGGACACATGAGTGTCCGACACTGCTTTGCAGAAAATCAACAGGACCACATAAACAGCACTTTTAGGAACAACTGGCAATTGGGAGAGTATCCATGAACAGGGTATATTTTTTTGTTTGTTAAATTTAGAAATGCGTTGACTTACAGAGAATGGGGCAAAGGTGCCAATGCATCTTAAAAATGATGGGTTCTCAGCAGTCACGTTTTAAGAGTTGTCCCGATTGGTCGATTTTAGCTCGAACTTCAAGACTACCACATGACCATGAAAACAAAGTACTCAACCAACAGCATCCAGCCTTACTCCACATTAGGATTTTGCACTGCAGAGAAGAGTAAAGGGAAAACTATTGACTGGGGCAAACCACTCTCTATTAGCTGTTCCTCACTTCAGCACCTGTTGTCGGCTAAGCTTCTCTAAGGGTCAGGCCTTAATAGTATTTGACCAGGAAAAACCTGCAACCTCCATCCATCCTCACTCCGTCGTTTGTCAACCGCAGATGGTTCCAGTGTACCACATATTTTAACTGACATTTGATTTTGACCCTAACAGATTTGCATAGATGATTTTTACATGTTCTTAAAAATAAAAAACGCACCTGATACCCTTAATTGTTTTTTGTCAATTTTCTTTGTTTTGTTCATTATATTTTCTTTTTAATTCATTGGTTTGGGAAGTTTCACTGTTTGATTTCTTTTCAGTAATGTTTTTGGGTGGTAATAAAGTAATTTACCTGCATTTTGTCCGATAAAATCATCTGGCAGAAGCCACAACCACCAAGAGTAGGACTAAGGTTTGTCACAGACACCTGGTTTAACTTTGTAGGTGATCTGCCTTTGCTCACACCAAACACACAAAGAAGATAAGAGGAATGCTTGCAATAAGTCTAACCACTGGTAATCGCTTGAGGGTAGCATTCCAACCCTTCCTTCCTTTGCCCACCATGCCATCTAAATTTGGGCCCAGCCATATGCAAATCAGTGCTGAACCTGCACCAATAGGAACAGTTGAACCCAAACTGCCAGACTAGGTCCCGCTGACCTGGAACACAAGCAACACAAGACCATTTTCTGACTGACTGGAGATTGTCAGTTGGGTGTTGATTGGTTCTAATAGCACAGTGAGCACGAGACCACGCCTGGGCATAACTTCGCAACTTAGAGCAGTACGTCAAACACAGGAAAGGTGACGGAAGGATTGCTTGCCATAAGCCTAAACATTGGAAATTGCTCAGGTACCATTCCAAACCATCATTGTTTCTGCCAACCATGCCACCTCGGTTTGGGCCCATACATATGCAAATCAATCTTGGCCCTGTTCCAAAAGGAAATGTACAACCCGAACTGCCAGGTCAGGTCCTCTACGAATCGAAACCCAAGCAACTCAAGACCAGTTTTTCCGTAGGGCTTTTCAGTTAGGTGTTTGGTTCCAGTGGCACAATGAGCACAGGACCCCTTGTACTCAGTTCCAGCTGAACTGCTCCTTTTGGACCAGGACCAAGGCTGATTTGCATATTGCTGGCTCTAATCAGAGGTAACATGGTGACAAAAATAATGATGGACTGGGATGCGGCCCTGAGTAATTACCAGTGGCATTCCATCCATCGCTGTTTTACTTTAGTTTGATACTCTAATTGTGACAGGTATGCCCAGACGTCAGTCCCAAGCTAACTGTGCCACTGGAATCAAACTGCACCTGACTGATGAGATCCTATCAGGTGCAAACTGGTCTTGAACTCTTTGTGTTCAGGTTCAGAGAGGATCTGGATTGGCAGGTGAGAGCTGGACTGTTCTTATTAGAGGAGGACCAATGCTGATTTGCTTATAGCTGGGTTGAATCTGAGGTCGCATTGGGGGTAAAATATTGATGGAATGGGATGTAGGCCTGGGTAATTGCTAGTCTCTGAGATTAATTCAAGCATTCCATCCATTGCTGTTTTGTTTACTTCAAATAGACACCTTAAGTGTGACTGGTATGGCCAGATATGTGCCCTTTGCTCACTGTGCAACTAAAATCAAGCTGCATCCGACTGACAAGCCCCCATCTGGGCAAAACCAGTCTTTGGCTGATTGTTTCTAGTGCGGAGAGGACCTGGCTTGGCAGTTCAGGCCGGACTGTTCTATTGGAGCAGGATCAAAGCTGATTTGTATATAGCTGGGTCTAATCTGAGGTGGCATGGTGAGCAAAATATTGATGGACTGTGATACAGCCTGAGTAAGGGGCTGCAATTGCACAACTCTTCCTACAAATTGTGGGGAGACTTCCCTCAGAAATGTAAGCCCTTTCACCCACAGTTTGTGGCAAGATTTTTCCCCATTGTTCCCACACCCAGATCGAGGTTCATGATCTCATGGACTCGACCACCTGATGTGGGAGCTAGGTTGTTTTTAGGAGGTCCAGAGACGGTAGAAGGTAAAAAAGTATAGGGTTATCCACTGTACTTACTTTATACGGGGGTGCCCTAGATGAATTAAAACACAGTTAGTGTATAGACGGACTTGTTATAATCACCCTACCGTCTCTAGTATGTCAACCTTTTCAGACGATTTTTGGTTGTGGTTCAGCGGCCTTCATCAGGATGTCAAGTCTCTGGCTATATATGAGATGTTAGTAAGACATTCCAACATGTAGCATGTATATGGACACTGCCACGTGTACAACAAGAGTACAAACGGGTAATAAGAGTATTACTCATATTTTGTTATGTGCTCTTGATCTTGTTATGCGCAGTGCCTTTCATTTCCCATAGAAAAGTGTCTCTGAAATTTGTAGGTAGACATGAGCAATTGTAACCCCACTCTTTTACTTTAATGATGTGAATAGCTTTGGAGGGTGCAAGTACATCTCTCCCTTTTCTTTACAAGTTTAACTGATACATACTCCTATACAAAGGCTTGTTTGTGTTCAAACATATTCATGCTCTGACACTCTCCGGCTCAAGCACAGAAACGTACAAAGGGACAGTCACACATCATATTCGCAATATGGCCTTTCTCGTGGATCACTATAATGTGCACTGACCAATCTATTTATGTAAAACAGACACTGCATTTTTTCAGTAGTTTCCTTCTTTTAAAAAATAAATCACCAAACAAGTGTTTCAATATGCGTGGCAGAGGTATTGCCTTGCAGATGGATTTTTTTACTGTGCTTAGTGATGAACCTTTTCCTTACCAATAATGTTCATTGCTCTGATTCAGGACATTCTCGTTCCCGCCATCGCCTTCGCAATTAAATAATTATTTAGGCTTCAAATAGCGAGCTTCGCTTTGGAGAGCCTCTTGTTTAGAACTGGTTCTCTTACTGAATTGAAATGCTACTTTGTAGTAAATACATTCATAGTTATTGGTCCCAAGTATGGTCTGGAAACCAAACGAATACAGCTCACGCACTACACAGAGCCCACCCGTTTCCTAATTCCTCACCCCAGCCCAATGCATGAGGGGGTGCCCAATTGGGCTCCACCGTGCTGAGGACACCACAAGCCTAGCTGGCCACAATAATCAAACCAACACAATTTAATGCAATTCAATTCAATTCAATAGAGACTTTATTTCGGTTTTGATTCAAACCATAAAAGTACATATACGACATAACATTTTTAAAAATGCATTGTAAAAACAGTGGTAAAGTGCTGATAGTGCAAGGGTCAAATATATTCATACAGTAAAAAAAAGAGAATTCATGAGAGATATAAATCATCATGGGAGCATCACTGATCCAAACAATTTCGCAGCTTTATACAAAGTTTTAAAAATTCAGTAACTTGAAGGATACTGTCCTTATGCAAAAGTTGTAAGTACATAAGGGCTGGTCTGATCTGATTAAAATTGAGTGTTTTTAAAAGAGCAACCAGATAGCGTTTGCGAGGGTATTCATAAAAACTACATAAAAATATAAAATGCAGCAAATCCTGTGGAGACTTTCCGTCGCAGCCACAGGGCGCTGCAGATTTGTTAAAAATGTCACTTTTTGGTCTAATAAGCAGATGATGGAACAGATTCAACCTAAATCTGGTTAACAAAAATTTCTCGTGAGAGGACAATGAGCCAGACAAATATGGCTCCATTGATTCACATGTTTTAAGCATAACAGATTTTCTTACAGTTGGTTTTTGAAGCTCCTCACATTCCCTTTGCGTACTCCTGTCCATAAGGAAAGCCCGTTTAATCATCTCCACATCCCCTTTAACAATCCTGCTCGGATAATCGAACAATTCCAGACGACCGAGCCGGGAGAAACTAGATTTCAGATACTTTAACCAGGGAGTGTCCAGTGCCTTATCCTGAGATAAAAAATCTTTCATAATCAGATGAGTCAGTGGAATTTCCTCGTTTAGCCACAGGTTTAGCCAACATGTCAGAGGTCGTAAGGAAAAAATGGCATTTCCCCACAGTTCACTGCCATAAACAGCAGTAGCCACTGATTTTGCGTTATATAATTTCATCATGGCACTAGTAGGTTTTTTTCCTAATTTGGCCGCAAAGTTAAAAATGGAGGCATTCACCCTAGCCAGTTCACCTTTCTCCTTGGCAAGATGAGGACCCCAGCTAAGTTTATTATCGAAAGTAACCCCAAGATACGAGAATGATTTTGATACAGGGATCACTACATCATCTAATTTAAACAGGAAGTTTCTGCTTGGCTTTTGACCAACTTGCATTATGAATGATTTAGAATTGTTAATCAATAAATCTCTGTCAGACATAAACAATTTAAAAGCGTTAAGTAGAGTTTGCAGACCCCTCTCAGTTCTAGAGATTAAAACTGCGTCATCTGCGTATAAAAGGACAGGAATACCCCGCCTACCAACTCTAGGACAGTCAGCATGTATATTCTGCAGATCGCTCTCTAAATCATTAATATAAAAATTAAAAAGAAAGGGGGCAAGGATACAGCCTTGACGCACACCCTTTCTAATATCGAAGTTACTAGTTACGCCCAGATCCTGAGAATACCTTACATTGGCACTAGTATTACTATGTAAGTCTTCAAGGAAGTTAACAATCCCGATATCAAGACCCTTTTCCCTCATGGACTGCCAGAGCCTTCCCCTGTTGACACAGTCGAAGGCAGATGACAAATCCATGAAGGCGTGGTGAATTGTACCCCTCCTTGCTATAGTATGCTTACTTAAAATTAAGAAGAGATTAAGGCACTGTGTTATAGTCGACCGCCCACCGCAGAAGCCATACTGAGCAATAGATATGATGTTATTTGTCATTGCCCAGTCTGACAGTCTCTGCAGTATAATTCTTCCTGCTATTTTGACCATAGAATCTATTAATGAAATTGGCCTATAGCAGAGTGGGCTGCCCCTATCCCCTTTCTTAAAGACCGGGACAATTGTGGAGACCCCCCATGAATATGGGAAGACAGCTGACGCAGCCGCATTAAAGACCGCCTCCAAGATGGGTGCCCAAAAGTTAGGATCCGATCTATACAAATCAGGGGGAATCCCGTCCGGACCCAGCGCTTTCCCAGCTGTCAATCCTATTATTCCGTCCAGAATCTCGCCTCTTTCAAACTTGATAATGCTATCCCTATCACAGGATGGATAATTGGGGATTTCTGTCGACGTGCAACTGTATAAACTTTTAAAGTGGTTTACCCACTCATCCTCAGTTATGCAACATTCCAAGCCATCCCCAGGAACCTGTACCAGAAAAGGTTTCTTTACCAGTGCCCAAAACCTGGAACTACACTTCAAGGTATCAGGGTCAAGGATCTCAGACCAAGCTTCTTGTCTTGAGGTATCCTTACGTGTGGTAATAACAGATTTATCATTTTTCCTACATTCTTGTACAGTCGATTTAACTCTGGGATTAGCTCCCAGAGCCAGCCTTAAATTGTGCGCTGCTTTAGAGCAGTCCTGGTTAAACCATCTAGGACCCCTGTCGGCTACGTTATTAGCAGGGGCCGTCAACAGCTGATAAACTTTGTGCGACAAGTTATGAAATGCACCCAGGACTCTAGTTGGTTCATTCCCAGCTATGGTACAGTGCAGGATTTCATCTGTGCAAGTATCTGTTATATTTTTGTACAGCCGCTCGGCGTCGATCATAGACCATCTAAGACGACGTCTTCCGTCAGTTGTGCTAAGCCTTCCAGGGACACCCTTCCTTGTTTCCTTAACTACCCAAGGACCATTCAACCGGATGGTAAGGGGGTTATGATCACTATGTTCATTGTTTCTAATAGAAAACGAATCCACAAAGGACTGCATTGACAATGTAAGTAGCATATAGTCAATAAAGGTTCCTCGACCATGCCCTTTAAAAGTAGGGGTATCAAAACACTTGGTAGGGTCCCTCAGTTCCATAGCTACTATTAGATTTAGATCATTCAAAAGGTCATTAAGTAAATCCCCTTCAGTAGTATGTTCCATATGCAAACCCTGTGAACGTACACATTGCACATCCGAGATACATTTCAGCAAAAGATCACCGCATGGGTGAACATTAAAGTCACCCATAATCAAAAGGTTGTGAATACATTCATTCATAGAAGCTGAGATAAAAGCATTTAGTGCCACTACTTGGCTCAGAGCTGAGCATAAGTGTATACCATTATAAAAATTGACCAAAGCTGCCGAACAATTATCTTTAGTTAGCATCAAGCCAATAATGCCTGGATTATCCGTTTGAACTCTACGTATGTTACAAGGTAAATCAACAGAGATAAATGTAACTAATCCCCCCTTTGGCCTACCCCTGCTAGATGGAGACGCAGGAACATAGAATGATTTATAGCCTTCAAGGAAGAAGTCACATTCAATTAACCAGGTCTCTTGAAGACAAATGATCTGATATTGCTTGATAAAGCTGATCCAGTTACAATCTCCCATCTTTGAGGCTAAGCCCGCAATGTTCCAGCAAATTACATTACTACCTTTCCTTATGTCCGCAAAAGTCCCTACATGTCCTTCATCTGCCACATGTTCATTTTCCTGCCCCACACACCCCTTACGTCAGTCACACGCCTCCAGACCAGAAAGCAGATCAAATCTGTTCCGAATGTCCACATTGAAACCATTCCCACAATGAGTACCAGGATTATGACCAATAAATGATTCCACATTAGGGACATTCCTGCAATGTGCATTAACATTATACAGATAGGAAGTCTTAGCTGCCGGTGTCAGGGAGTGAGACTGTGGTCTAAATTTCCTAGGAGCTGAGTGGGCTACATTCAGATGGGCATAAAAATGACCAAGTGGGCGGACACAAACACTGTTCTTATTATATACTAGAGAGGCCGCCCTTAATAGTACTGTTGCCACATGTTGGGGGTGCCTAAAATTTACAACAATACAGTCCCCACTAGTGGTCTTACCGGACGGTCTAATCCAATTCACCCTACGCGTTGAAAGGACTTGATCAGAGAATTTAGATGGAAAGCCACAATTTTTACTCAACCACGCAACTGTTTTATTTTTTAAAGAATCATGAGACTCCCCATAAGTCTGAGCAGAGAAGTCATCAATAGGCGGAACATTCGTTAGAACCACCACATAGGGAGCACAGTCAGGTGGCAAGTTAATGTGGTTGTCTAAGCTGTTCAGTTACTAAAGGATGAGCAGAAGAAGCAGTTTCAGTAGCAGATGTTTGATGACTGATCTGCTGCACGGATGTATGACATTACAACGCATGCTTTTACATCGCATGCCTTTACAACGCGGTATTTACAACGAATACCTTTACAACGCATAGTGCTTTTAGGCGCTGGATAGTGAATTGTTTAATTTAGTATTCCAACTCCAGTCCCCGTGGATAGTAGGGAAGGTGTTGTATAGTACATTAAACCTATTCTCTATCCTAGAGCGCCCCACAGCGCAATGCGTTGTAATGGTTTGCGTTGTAAAAGTTGCGTTGTAAAGGCACTGCGTGGTAAAAGTTGCGTTGTAAATGTTGTTTACCCTGCTGCACTTTCTCACTCATAACACTCTGGCCCTTGTCAGCTACCTTGGGTGGAACAGCTGTAGCAGTAGCCAGAAATGCTGACACTAATCCACCCAATCTATCCACTTCTAGCGACACAGTGTCCAACTTGGTGGTCAGCGGTCTCAGCATCTCTTCTATTTTAGCCTCTATTTTTGCTACTGTTAAGCTTATAAGTAGGGTAAATTGTTCCAAATCTATAAGCGTACCCCCCTCTTTATATCCATTCTCAGGGCAAGAACCAGAAATAGGGCCATTACAGGCAGATCGTGGAGGTTCCGCTCTTTTTTTACTATTCTTCCCCCCACGTTTAGATTGCTGTTTTCTGCATAGTCTCACAGGTCTAGTAGCTGGTAATGTCTGCTCTGATTCTTCCAAGGAGGTATCAGGCAAGACGTCCAGAGTCTCCCTGTGTACCTGTGCTACTGTAGATATAGTAGCCCGGTCGCTTGTGACATCACTGTTACCCAGTAAAGAAACCCCAGATGGGGGCAAAACCTCGTCAAGTAACCGAGGTGGACTTACTAGGCCCAAAGAGGCCCTTCTTTCATTATTGATTTGGTTTACTTTTTTAACCAAAAAGTTATCCATAGTGCCCAGACCAGAGGCAGGCTTATCTGATTTAGATTTAGACATTACACACCCTTATCATAGCACAATTAAAAATATATGTAATGATAAAATAAACAGAAAATCGAGGCACCTTTCACGTTTTTAAAAAAAACATTAAACACCTAACACCAAAGGCTCACAGGAATCAAAGAAATATTATTCAAATCCAGACCAGGGTCTATGGCCCAGCCCAGTCTCTTCAGGCCTCTGAAGGCCACAGAGGGCCCGACCTTTGCCCGGGCTTAGCCCGGTGCCGCCCGCGCTCGTCCCGCGATGCGGGAGAGAATTAGTATCTATAAGGAAATGACGATAAGGGGGCGGAGCCTCGGTCACGGTGTTGGCCCTGCGCTCTCCTGGGCCTCAGTGCACCAACAAGGTCAGTTTATGCGTCCCCCAACGTTGCGCCTTACTTCTCAGGCGAAGCGTCTCCCGCGGAGCGGGAGGCGCGAGCAGTTTTCGAATGCCCCGGTGAAAAGGGGGCGGAGCCTCGGTCGCGGTGTTGGCCCTGCGCTCTCCTGGGCCTCAGTGCACCAACAAGGTCAGTTTATGCGTCCCCCAGCGTTCCGCCTTACCTCTCAGGCGAAGCGTCTCCCGCGGAGCGGGAGGCGCAAGCAGTTTTCGAATGCCCCGGTGAAAAGGGGGCGGAACCTCGGTCGCGGTGTTGGCCCTGCGCTCTCCTGGGCCTCAGTGCACCAACAAGGTCAGTTTATGCGTCCCCCAGTGTTGCGCCTTACTTCTCAGGTGAAGCGTCTCCCGCGGAGCGGGAGGCGCGAGAAGTTTTTAAATGCCCAGGTGAAAAGGGGGCGGAGCCTCGGTCGCGGTGTTGGCCCTGCGCTCTCCTGGGCCTCAGTGCACCAACAAGGTCAGTTTATGCGTCCCCCAGCGATGCGCCTTACTTCTCAGGCGAAGCGTCTCCCGCGGAGCGAGAGGCGCGAGCAGTTTTTGAATGCCCCGGTGAAAAGGGGGCGGAGCCTCGGTCACGGTGTTGGCCCTGCGCTCTCCTGGGCCTCAGTGCACCAACAAGGTCAGTTTATGCGTCCCCCAGCGTTGCGCCTTACTTGTCAGGCGAAGCGTTTCCCCAATTTAATGCAATAATGTACTCACTTTCAGGGACGTGCGAGATAGCTCGGAAAACAAGAGGCAACTAAGCTTGCAGAGAGGAGGAGCCTCATGGAACAGCCCTTAAAGTTGAAGAAGGACTATTTTGTTTTAAAAAATGACATAGGAAGGCGCTGACAAGGGTCCAGACCCTTAAGTGATAACTGGGACGAGGACCGAAGATGAGGAGGTAATGTGCCATGCTACCAGCCTCTAACAACCAGGCCACTTGTTTCTTCCTTCTGTTCTATTTGAAAGTGACACCAGACTACCAAAAATGTTGCACTAAATAAATGCCCCTGTCACATAGGAGGTGATGCCATAGGCTGTGGAAGCAATCCTTTTTGCTATAATGCGCAAGCAGATAAACAAAGTGGTTGCCACCTGCTTTGGTACACTTAAACGGCTAAGGAAAATTCTGACATGCCTTCCAGTCTCTGCCCAACGAACTGTAGTCCAGATGTTGGTGATTTCCAGACTGAACTACATCAATGTTCTGGGTGTAGAAAAATCTTTGCTAAAAAGGCTCAAAATCGTCAAAAATGCGGAGGCTCTACTTCTTTATCCACCCAGGTTCACCTCTTCAGGCAGTCTGCTACATACCCTGCACTGTTCGCCCATTGAGCGACAATGTCATTTTAATTCCTTGTGCTACATGCCCAAGTGTCTTGCTAAAACAGGGCTTTTGTATCTGAGACGTTGGTGTCTGGTTATCTTCCAAATCACAGACTCCGATCCAGCCATCAATATCTAGCAATGGTTCCAAGGATTAAGAAGTTTTTCCAGGGTCGTCGTTTCTCAGCCCTAAACTCCGGATTGATCTACCACATTCACTTAGAACCTGTAAATCACTCAAAGTTTTTCGGAAGCAGTTAAAAACCTGACTGTTTCCTCCTCTATAACTTGTAATGTGACTGCTGACCATCCTTGGTTTGGTGAGGAGACTAGTGCTGGGAAACTTTTTCGGTAGCCATATGCTTTATAAATCACCATAACATAACTACTGTCCAAACAGCAACCTAATCATGGTGAAGAGCTCCTGGCTTATATTGTTGCCTGTGCTACCTTCATCCCCTCAGTGACAGCATTGAGTGTGCTAGTGCCAGACACACTAAGCAGCAGCTCCTTGTCAGTCATGGTAGACACAGTGCACTTATTATCAACCTGTCATCTCAAGCCCTTGTATTTTTATATCAATGTATTTGGTAAAGTGTACAGTAAAGTGTATTCACTTCCCAAGCAATTTAAATTTACTGGGGCAGATCTCTCTCTCCACCCCTCGAGAGGGCTGAGGATGCTTGTGAGTAACCCTTGAGGTCTAGTTGAAATATGGGGAGTGTTACCCCAGTTCTGTCCTGAAAGAAGTTAAGTTCTAGAGAGACATAATAAACGTTGTTTGAATGGTTTTAGTTTGTGACACTGGAGTTCTGTGCTAAGTTCTAACTGCAATAGGCCATTTGATGTTACCGATGCTAAACAAATTCTGGGAGTTTCAGCACTTTTTAAAACAATGACTAATTCAATTTCACACAGAGTTCCTAATAAGTGGTGCTGGTTATCCTTGGCAAGGTGGGGAATCCAGAATGACAACATTCACACACATCAGAGTGCAAGACAATATAGCGCAAGCCATAACTTCCACTGGATCAAGACCTTTAGCTTACCTTTATAAATCTGCATAGAGATTACTTTCTGACACTGATAGAAGGTAACAGAAATTATCCAGGACATTTTTATGATTGACAGGATAACTGGGGGCACTAAGAGGGTCTATGGATGTAATCCCCCATGATTTATGGCCAGCATCAAAATAAAACCAAAATGACCCACTTTTGGACAGCCTTCTACTAATCACTACACGAAACTGTCCCTGCTATTGCAGCAGAAGTGACTACCACGGAAACCACTGCATAGCTGCATATAAGCAGGTGCTCCATGCTGTGTGGGCTGAGTCTCTGCGTGCTGCTGTACCCACAGCTGTCTGTGGTGAAGGGATGTGTGGAATGATTGGCACTGTGGGGAGAACCAGCCTCTGGCACAGCAGAGACAACAGAAAGTCAATGCTAGGATGCATGCCTTGGCGACAGGTGTGCAACAGCACCAGAATGTTCATCGTAAGGCCAGCAGCCATGCTCATAAGTGTCCAACTGTAGTAAGGCCTTTCTCGAGACTGCCACCCATTCGCTGGGGCTGGACAGAACCACTGAGACGTTCAGAAACTACTGAAGCCACAGTGTCCCAAGGACTTGATAAGTTAAAAGTGCAAAAGGGACATACTACATCTCATGCAGATCTCCTTTCCACATGTTTGTTCCGCAGGTAAAACAGTAGAGGAACTGGCTGTTCAAGTGGGTGAGCATAAGGAATAATATTTTTCTAAAACTACAGAGCAAATAGCAATTTTACAGCAAATTACAAAAAGCAGGCTTTCTGCATCAAGATGTAACTTTCTGCCAAATTTAGTGTAATTCCTGTTAGAAATTGGATTTCTGGTTGGCTAGGGCTTGCGCCTAAGCCAGGCAGAAACCACCATTCTAGTCAGGGCAAGGGAGTTACACGCCAAAAATAACCCATGCTCACCCCCTTGGTAGCTTGGCACGAGCAGTCAGGCTTATCCCGGAGGCCATGTGTAAAGCATTTGCGCAACCCACACAGCAACAACAACCTAGGCACACCACAAAAGGAACTCCACACAAGGTTATATCAAAAATAGCCTTTGTATTATCATTAAAACACATTAGAATAGTAATCATACATTATACACTGTGCCAACTGGCACTGGGCAGTATTTACAGGGGATTATATACACATGACAGGGCCACTTGGACCACTGTCAAAACCATCACTTAGTAAAGATAGTAAAGGGAGAACATATAATAAGATTAGAACACAACCCGTAATTACTGGCAAACACTGGACTCAGCGTCATCCGGTAACATAAATCATATTATGCACAATATCACATTAGGGGTGAAATATATCCTGCGCCAACCTCATAAGCCTAAACATATTAGACCATAACCTCCTAAACATTAATTCACATTAGGAAATAATCTCACTAGCATAAACCACAGTAGAGGATAACTCAAAAATAAATACAGTATGCAAAACCTCGTAATCATAAAACCACATTTAGAGGCATAAAACAGGGTGCGTAAATCATACTTCATAAATCACATTTCCTAGCACCACATCAATCACATAAGGGCCTGGCACCCGACAAACCTAGCAGTCCCCCTGGCCTTCTCAAGGGGCTCAAAATGCCCTATGTCCAAAATGTCAGGGCGGCTGTCAATGCAGCAGAATCCATGTGCGCAATTGCGCAGACCTAAACGGTGCAGCTGGCACTAAGTGCTGCACAGCTGTGAAAGTACAGGGCTTAAAGGCAGGAACTCAGCGGCACAGCTCCTCAGCTGCAGCGGCCCACGGCAGCGATGATTTTCGTAGTACAGCAAATGTGGGCACTCAGCAGCACAGCTCCTCAGCTGCAGCTGCCCACAATAGTGGTAGCAATGATTCTCGTAGGACGACAAATGCGGGCACTCACGGCAACAGCTCCTCAGCTGCAGCGACCCACAATATCATTAGCGATTATTCTCGCAGGACGGCAATGCGGGCCCTCAGTGGCCACATCTCCTCAGCTGCCGCGGCCCACAACAGCGATAGCGATGATTCTCGTAGGACGGTAAATGCGGGCACTTAGCGGCAACAGCTCCTCAGCTGCGGCAGCCCACAATATCGATAACGATGACTTTAGTAACACAGGCAAATGCGGACTCTCAGGGGCAACAGCTCCTCAGCTGCGGTGGCCCACAACAGCGATAACGATGACTTTGGTAACACAGGCAAATGCGGGCTCTCAGCGGAAACAGCTCCTCAGCTGTGGCGGCCCACAATAGCGATAAGGATGACTATGGTAACACAGGCAAATGCGGGCTCTCAGCGGCAACAGCTCCTCAGCTGCGGGGGCCCACAATAGCGAAAGCGATGACTTTCAGCCCGCGTTCCCCGCAGTAGAACCAGAGGCTCTGGAATTCTCAACAGAGGCCTCACCTGCAAGTAGAATTCCCCTCAAATAGGAATCCGGGCGGCTGATGGGTTAAGTCGAATGTCCCTGAGACTTCGACAGGAGGCAAGCTCAAATCAGGCCCTTGGGTAGTTGCTTCAGCAAGATAGATGAATGTTTCAAAGTTCTTTCCCTCTCGTTACACGGACAGAGGTTCGTCTTGACATCCAGAAGTAACACGTTCTTCCTCCAGGAAAAAAATTAAATATAGCGCTCACCGTGCGCAGGGAGCCATAGCTCCAAAAGCAAAAGTCCTCAGTAATCAAGGGGGCAATGCAGGGCCCAGGGAGGCAAGCCCTCATGGCAGTTCCTCCTGGGCCCCAGCAGCAGCATGCCCCAGCAGGATCAGGAACAGCACATCATCCTAGAAGAGTACCATGGAACTGAACAATTTCAATGGGGTCACAGCCTGTTAGACCTGTCAGCCTTTTGGTGGTCCCTCCTAATTATTTATTTATTTTGTCCCCTTTTTGCCCCTCAATCTTTTTATTTTTTATGTCCACTGAATTTTTCAAGTGTTGACCTAGGGGTTAGGTGCTCTTTGCCCTCATAGTTTTTCCCTACGGCCTAGATGCCTTTCTGACTGGATTTACTAGACCCACAAAATGGTGGCCAGTAACTGCCACAACTGCCACCTCAGAGACTGGACCCATAGGGTAGAATAGGAACATTCCAGAACCTTCTGGTCCCTTTAGGACCTTCTGAGGTCAGCCTATATAAGGCGGAATGTGGGGCGGCCATTTTAGAAGGTGACAGGTAGAGAAGCATTTTTCAGGGAGCTGACTGGAGCGCAGACTGCTATGAATTGGGAAGGGGGATCCTGTCTGGGTTGATGGTTCTGTAGGACTGCTGCCAGAGCGGTGAATCTGCCTCCCTTCCTGCTGATCTGGCCCAGCGGAGATAGTGGCTGAGGGGAAGGAAATTGACCTCTTTCAGGAGCCGGCGGCTAATTTCCCCTTCCCTAACTCTAGTTCTGGCCCCGCATAGATAAGCTCTCTTGAGACTGACTTCAGAGTCACAAACCGAAGAGAGAACTGTAGCGGTGAGTGTGGCCTGGGAACACTGTCTGGTTGCGTCTGAGGAGTAGGGGCTGAGGTGATTCCCCGCCCTCACTATCCAGCAATAACGGGACTGATAGGGTTTCTATCCAGTTGTAACCCCATTCACTTACCCAGGATCCCGGGTGTCGGGGAGCGCTGGGAGGTCGTCCTGTTGCCGAGCCTAGGAACACCTCCGTAGGGGCCTTGCTGAGGAGTAAGGATTGGCAGTGTCAGCAGGCCGGGGCATCTCCCTTCGGAAGTCCGTGGCTTCGCCTGGCGTACGGGGAGATTGGCTCTTCTGCTGAAGCCCGGTGGAGGAGGGTCTTGTGGCGGAGGAGAGGGCGTTGCCGTGAGTAGCATTCTGACGGCTGCGCAAGACAGGAAGCTGGGAAGGCCTCTCTCCCGGAGTAGGCAGTATTGCACCGCAGTGACCCCTCTCCCACGCACTCTCAGTGAGGCAGCGCTGTTCTGTAGTGTCTTCCCTACTGCGCAGGACCAGCGAGGGGAAAGGTTTGACTTCACCCAGCAGGCGCCGTTCAAAGACAAGACATCGACTGGCGAGCTGAGGGAGGCCCCCGCCTCAGCTGACGCACCAGGTGAACAACGGAGGCGGCTCGCTGTTGTGAGGAGCTAGTTAGAAGGCCTGTATTCCCACTGGGAGTCTGTGGTGAGAACGGAGACTCCCGGCGGCGGTGAAAGAACAAAGATCAATACTTCAAGCCACAAGTAAGCTGGGGGATTGGGGCTCTGGCGGGACCCAAATGTGGTAAAATTGTTAACGGATCGGCTGACGATCCCTGGTGCAGAGGGAACAGGTGCCAAGGGTTTGTGAATAATAAAAGGAACCATACCTCAGTGGCAAGAGACTGGCCAAGCATAAAACGATCCTGGGAACCACAGAACAGAAACCAGGGAATCGTGGGTTATCTGCTCAAGGTCAGAGTTCTGGCAATGACTGATTCATATTCTGTTCCACTGGGATTAATTGTAATTCATTACGACAGTATTATTGCCTGTACCGAATCTACAGAAAAGAGCATGTGAGAGTATTGTATTGCTAAGTAGAGGCACTAACCTGGTTCACTAGACAGGAAGAGGCTAGAGAATATTGTAGAAAATTACAAGGTGTCTTCCTAGGAACCTTAGCATTATGTGAGATTTGCTAGGTTCATTTACTGGAGGGAGAAAGTGTAACACTAAATGTAATGTAATGTTAAGTTTTCTTGTTATTGATGTAATTGAACAAATGGAGAAATATGTGATTTAAAAAAAAAATAACAAAGCGGATTGATGAGATAAATAAGAGTAAACAGAGTATTTTTATAAAACAGCTCTTATTTTCCTAAAAAGAATTGGTGTAGTGTCCTTTTTGAGTGGATGGACGTTATGTTGCTGAAGGGTGTGACGCAAGCTTAACATTGTTGCCTCTAGGTTAGACCTTCCTACTCTGTGTCAGGCTACCCTATGTGACTTGGAGACCCCAGGTCCAACACAGCCCCTTTACTTATACCACCAAAAGACTTTGTTCTCAAAAGTCACAAGTCACTGAACCCAGCCAGAACCAGTTCAGTGTGGTCCTGAATGATTTGGTTTACAAGGCTGCATCCAGCCTTTGAGGAAGAGGGGTCTGCCATCAGCCAAACAATGGGAGGTGGAGCCATCATTCACCTTGCCAGGCACAGCCCAGCTCAGATCAAAGGGTCACCCCTCCCCACACTCCAACTGCAGATCTCTCTATTCAACCCACGTCTGGCTCAGCCTGCCCTGTCCCTCCAAAACCAGACATGCAATTCACATCAGGCAGGCAGATACATAGCACACAGAAATGCCAACTTCTAAAAGTGGCATTTCTCACATAGTCATAATAAATCTGCGCACACCATTGCGCAGCATTTATTCTCACAATTTCATACATACCAGACTTGACCATACTGCTACTCTCATAACAGGAATTACCACTGACACACACTGAGCAGGGAATCCCCCAAGCATTCCTATGGGAAGGCAGGCCCCTCTCAATCCCACCAAATGTAACAGAGAGCGCACGCACTTTACACTGGACCACAGGGCTAAAGTGCCCAGTGGCCTAAACCCACTAACACTACACAGAGAAAAAGGCTGGGAGAAATGCAAAAAGTTTAGGGGTGAACCTGCAAAAAGGGCCTAGTCCAACAATTCTGTTCAGCCATTTGGGCTGTAGCGCTGTTCAAAAATCCCTATTAAAATTGTATGGAAAAATTGTTATGTGATCCTTTTTTCTCAACCCCCGCTTGATGGATCACCTCAACCACTACTGTGATCCAGGGGCGTAACACAGGCCCCGCAGCCCCCACAGTGTGGGGAGGCCCCAAAGCTGCAGGGGGCCCCCTCAGAACTGTACTGACGCCGGAGAGGTCTGGATTAAATCCAGAGTGGGGGGGGGGCATCTGCGTACCTTGCAGGGGAACCCCTTCAACTTTCATTACGCCACTCCTGTGATCAAGACACACTCCAAGATCAGTGTTGCCAGCCTGTGGAAAATACAGCAGCATGAGGGCTCAACGCATTTCGACTCGACCAGCAAGTCTTGTTCACCACAACCTCACATCTTGATTTTCCATCTTTAGATCTACAACTTCAGTGCAGGTGAACAAATACTTTTTCTTAGTTTCTATAGAATCTTATTTCAAGGATTATTGTATTTATTTATCAACTAATTACAAAAGTAAGTTTATAATATGAATCATACTGTTCAATTCCAGAATTCAGAAAGGGGTAAAAATAATGAGTCATAGCGATTTCTGTCGACATATATGGATTATGAAGATATTAGTTCACAGCCAAAGTGGGAATAAAAATCGCAAGCTATATATATATTTTTTTTAATCAAATGCATAAATCTGCCAACAGCATGGAGATTCATTTTTACAATATTCTACTACAAAGTTGTTCACCACAGAAAAAGGGAGAGACAAAAGCTGGAGGAGACATATCTGGTCCACATTCTGTATTCTTCACATTAAATTAACATTCTGGTGATGCCGCTTTTTCTAATGTCTCATATTTTTTAACTGCCTATGACAGACTGGAGCAGTGTTAATCCCCTAAGAAATGTTTTCTCCACAGCTGGATCTGTCTAACAAATTTTAATGCAAATTGCAACGTGAACAGTAAAGAACATTCAGCTTTACAATGAGCCTGTTACTGGAGGATAAAAGTGGTGCGGGGGCCTGAGGCGGACAACACAACCCACTGGGGTATTCATTTTACAAAGAGGTCTGAGCACGCCAGCTCACTGCAGCAATAGAACGCAATACATTGCCCAGCAGGCCACAGCAGTGGCCGCGCCCACATGGGCGGTACCAACAACGTTCATAAGGTGCAAAGATGAGCGTGTCGAGATCGTGAAGCCTGTGTCTCTGATGAAGTGGTTTACACGAAACGCGTTAGGCGGAGGCTTGAGATTTTCAGTGAAGTCTTTTCCATGTCCTCGCAGCAGCCACCAATAAAGATCGTTGGCATGATACTCACCTGTGATGTGGCTTTCTCTATCAGCAGGCAAACTTTATTTGGGGATATATATATATATATATATATATATATATATATATATATTCACTGAAAAAACCATAGGTTATAGACCATATATAGTTAGGAATTAGCATTTAAAAAACCTTATTTTACTCACACAAAACCATTGAAATTCCATATATAGTTAGTTGCACTAACTATATATCGCGCACCCGCAATCCACTGCTGATCATGTCACATATTACATCATTCATGACATGGTCAGTGACATCACTGATGACATCACTGATGACATCTCAAATGACATCACTGATGACATCTCAAATGACATCACTGATGACATCATCTAGTGTCTGTGTGGTTTTTGTAAAGTTTAAATATGTTTTACATATTGAAGAATGAGTGGATGTATAAGTGTCTGGATGAAGGATTTAGTAGGTGCGTGACTGACTGTATGAGTGAGTGATTAAATGTGTCTCACTGAATGCATGGGTTAGTGACTAAACTGTCTTAATTTGTGCATCATTATGTCTGTTGTTCTGTAAACTGCTGCATGTGTTGATCATTAGCTATACGAGAGGCTATATGTGTTATTAATTGGTTGCCCAAGTATTTCTATGGGAGATTGAGTTTGTGTAGGGGTGGCTGGAAGGTGTGTGACTCTATGCATAGATGTGTGAGCAGTTTATTCACTAGGTGTATGAGTTCAAGAGTGCATGTGGAAACAGCTACATGGGCAGTTGACTGTGTGCATGAGTGTATTGATGAGTGAATGGATATCTCAATGCTACATGTCATAGTAAGTACATATGTAAAACACAGTACATGTGAGAGTTGGCATATATAAATAACTGTGCATGAGAGCCACTGAATGAGTGAGTAGTTGTATCGATCATTGTGAACTTGTATCAGGGATTGTATAAGAGAATAAATATGTGTTAGTATATGTTTCAATAAGTAAGGTGTGTTTAACTGTATAGTTGAAGAAATGGAGGTGAGATTGTTTCTTTGCGTGACTGACTGGGTGTGTGAGTAACTCCATGGATGAGTGGCAGTGTGTGAGTGTCTGTATACACTGAGTGTATCTAAGGTTATATTAGAGTCTGAAGAGGTTTATCGTATTAGCACAAGAATGATGTCAAATGAGATGTCATCAGTGATGTCATCAGTGATGTCATTTGAGATGTCATCAGTGATGTCATCAGTGATGTCACTGACCATGTCATGAATGATGTAATATGTGACATGATCAGCAGTGGATTGCGGGTGCGCGATATATAGTTAGTGCAACTAACTATATATGGAATTTCAATGGTTTTGTGTGAGTAAAATAAGGTTTTTTAAATGCTAATTCCTAACTATATATGGTCTATAACCTATGGTTTTTTCAGTGAATTTTCAAGGTTTTGTAAATGCTAATTCCTAACTATATATGGTCTATAACCTATGGTTTTTTCAGTGAATTTCAATGGTTTTTTAATAGCAAATATCATAAGCTGTCGAATGTCAAGTACGTGGTAAGTGAAAACATTTTCGTGTTTATGCACACTGATCTGCTTTGAATGGTGCCCCCCCTCCCCTCATTTCTATTAGGAGTACTCTCTCTTTGCAGATAGTGAAAGGTAGTTAACGCAGGCCTTTGCCCCCATTGTAATCCGTCGTGCCTGCTTCTCTCTCCATTTGATTGATTGTTATCCAAGTATTTACTGTTTTAGAATTAGTTCTCTTTGGTTCATTCTCTATTTACAAACAAACACAGAGTCGCAATACTCTGTTTAGTCTTTGCAGATAACGAAAAATCGTGTAAAAAAAAGAAAAGGAATCGAGCAAAATCAGTAGGCCACTAAGGGGATCTCTTTTTGACCTCGCTAAAATAGAAACATTAGGAACAACCCCTCATGACAAATACAAAACTAGTGAGATGAACTGAACTCCACACAATGATGGCTGCAAAACAGCTCGGCTCCGCCACCCACCCCGCCCAAAATAACGATAAAGAACGGCTGCCATGATTGGTTGCGGAATGACCACGACGGAGCTACGAAATGGTGCTGCTCTCATGCTAACCCCAGCTTCAGTCTGAAACATCCAGAAACACTGTAGACTACCAATTCGATCAGTTCCGGTAGCGCCCCAATGTAACCCGGTAGAGAAGAACTAGCCCTCCCCTCTTTGACTGATGGTTCTTGTTGCCTGTCCCTTCTGTTGTCATTTAACAGAACTATTTAGCCTGCTGAAAGGGGTTGTGTTCCGACCGCTGGTTGGTGGAGACATTTTGACTATATTCTGTACCTGCGTTGTCGCGTAATGCGTCATATGACGCGCCGCGTTAGCGCATCCGGAAGTCATCCGGGGCGCGCAGCGCGTAACGTAAGCATAACAAGTCATGTGACTTGTTAATAAAACTTTTCATTGGTTCATTTTACTTTTCTTATTGTAATGATGAAAGGCTTGGTCATATGACCTAAAAATTACGCTTTTCATTACTTCCGAACATTATTTTTTCTTAAATATATGTTATAATGTTCCAGGCTAATGTACTTTCCCGGAAATTTTACAACTGTCCTGCAAGTAAAATATATTCTTTTTTCGAGAAAAAGAGCGTTTCTTCGTCCCATGACGGAGCCGTTGAGCAAAAGAGGGTCGACCTGCTGTCTTAGTCGCCGATACGCCTGAATATGAGATTCTTATCGATCACTTTATGTTGCAGGAATAGAAAACACAACAGCCCTTGACCATTTATCTTTACTGCGTTCCTTCGTATTATACCTTTTACCCTTCATGTAATTGGTCTGCTTTATTTCACTTGCCTTTTAATGATTCTAAAACAGTCACTATTATTAAAAACTTTACCAATGTATATACTACTACCATGTTTTCTTTTAAAAACCTTTATTGTGAAAATTTCATTATACAAATAGGAGCCTATAACCACGTGGGCCTGCCACAGAGCAAACTGTAATCGTATATGATGAATAGACATTTACACTGTAGAGGAACGTAACGGGCGGGCCATTAGGTTGCAAGAACTAAGGTGTCTAACAGTTACGGAATCGGTGGACGTACATTTTATAATTAAAATACGACAGGGCCAGTTACAGTAAAATTATCTAGATATACATTTGCGGGCAAGTACCATGGGTGACGTTAATTCGAACTTTCAACAGTACAGTAATCAATAACACATCAGAACTTAATATCAATAGGGATGTCGAAATATTCAATCAATTCTCGTCCCCGCCCGCCATGTGCTTCAAAACTGCATACGTATCTCGTGATTTCAAGGTTCTGCAACCAGTACACAACAAGGAGTTACGAGTCCCATTTATTCCGGCGCCATTTTGGGCGAGGACGGGCAGGTCCAGGATATAGTCAAAATGTCTCTACTAACCATCGACTATGATGATGTTCATATGCTGTATTTATTAGAGTAACACTCATCTGTCCACATGAAATTAATTTGCCACAATCTAAACATGTCATTTTAATCTTTCCAAAGTTCTTCTAAATATTTGGGACCGTTTCCCTTGCCTCTGAAGCTCTCAGTGCCACTTCTTTGATGAAGGTACTAGCAGGTCAGGGGTTCTCCTCCAAATCTCTCTTTTATGCAGCACTATAATTAATTGGTGCCACCTCTCCATATGACGATGCATGGTATAGTTACCACAACTATATTTTTTTTCGGTTCCTCTGGAGAGTTCATCGTGGCAGATGAAGCGTGTAACGTACCGGGCATTTACCTTTTTTTGCATGTACAGGAAAGGAAAAAAAAATCGAGCGTCCGAGTTCTAAGGTGTCCCAGGGCCATTTTAGTGGACCAGGCCCAAATCCAAAGAACAGGCCGCCATTTTGAGAGTCCTCTTGCAGCCGCCTGTCGCTGTAGCATCAAGAGCAGCCGAAACTCAGCTGAATGGCAACTGAAACGGTAAAGGGGCGCCCCACTACAGCAGACGAGCCTCCACCTAGGAAGGCCCATTCACGCCGGCTCCCCCCCCCTTCGGGCACCCCACGCCGTTATTCGGAGCAGTATTGTAGGATGGCCACACCAGTGCGGCAACTTGCTAGACATCACCTCGGTGGTAACCGAATCTCAACGCCTTGTGGTGTCTCCTATTCAGAAAACATTGTTATGCTGCCTTCGACCTATTCGCCGCAAGTGCGCACACAACTCAACTGCATAGCTTGCTAGACACCACCTCGGTGCCATCCGGATCTTGGAATGTCAGCACCTTTTGGTGTCTTCTCTTCAGAAAATATTGTTGCGCTGCCTTTGGCCCCATTCGCACATCGGTCCGCTACTGACGCCATCTCACAGGCTAATGGGGCGCCCCACGCCGAGTTTCAGCATTGTAGAATAACCACACCAGTACAGCAACTTGCTAGACATCACCTCGGTGCCATCCGGATCTCGGCGCCCCACTGCAGATGAAGTGCCTCTCAACTATGAAACCACCACGGTGACATCCGGATCTTGGCGCATTGTGCTGCCTTCGGCCTATTCGCACATCGGTCCGCTACTGACGCCATCTCACAGGCTAATGGGGCGACCCACGCCGAGTTTCAGCATTGTAGGATGACCACACCAGTACAGCAACTTGCTAGACATCACCTCGGTGCCATCCGGATCTCGGCGCCCCACTGCAGATGAAGTGCCTCTCAACTATGAAACCACCACGGTGACATCCGGATCTTGGCGCGTTGTGCTGCCTTCGGCCTATTCGCACATCGGTCCGCTACTGACGCCATCTCACAGGCTAATGGGGCGACCCACGCCGAGTTTCAGCATTGTAGGATGACCACACCAGTACAGCAACTTGCTAGACATCACCTCAGTGCCATCCGAATCTTGGCATCTCAACGCCTAGTGGTATCTTCCATACAAAAAATATTGTTACGCTGCCTTTGGCCCCATTCGCACATCAGTCCGCAACTTAGACATCACCTCGGTGCCATCCGGATCTTGGCATCTCAGCGCCTTGTGGTGTCAGTCAGAAAATATTGTTGCGCTGCCTTTGGCCCCATTCGCACATCGGTCCGCTACTGACGCCATCTCACAGGCCAACGGGGCGCCCCACGCCGACTTTCAACATTGTAGGATGGCCACAGAAGTGCGACAACTTACTAGACACCACCTCGGTGCCATCCGGATCTTGGCGCGTTGTGCTGCCTTCGGCCTATTCGCACATCGGTCCGCTACTGACGCAAACTCACAGGCCAACGGGGCGCCCCACGCCGACTTTCAGCATTGTAGGATGGCCACACCAGTGCTGCAACTTGCTGGACACCACCTAGGTGCCATCCGGATCTTGGCGCGTTGTATTGCCTTCGGCCTATTCGCACATCGGTCCGCTACTGACGCCGCCTCACGTGCCAACGTATTTTCTCCGCATTTTATACCCTATGCCGCATAACAGGTCATGTGACTTGTTTATAAAACTTTTCATTGGTTCATTTTACTTTTGGTTTCCTAATGATGGAAGGCTTGATCATATGACCTAAAAACAACACTTTTCATTGGATGAAAACTTTTTTTTTCCCCCAAACGATGAAAGCCCCACCTTGTTTCTGGATGTTTCAGACTAAACTGGCGTCAGCATGAGAGCACCACCATCTCGTAGCTCCGTCGTGGTCATTCCGCGAGCAATCATGGCAGCCGCTCCCCACCAGAAGCCTGCAGGAGTCGGGGCCCCCAAAACTTTTGATGAATTCTCAAGGCGGAGGGGACGCTTTCGAGAATGGGGTCCAAGACCTAGCAGACAAGCGTCCGATTTCCAAGGTGTCCCAGGGCCATTTCAGTGGACCACGCCCAAAAAGGAAAGAGCCTGCCGCCATTTTGAGAGTCCTGTGGCAGCCGCCTATCGCTGCACCGCAAGAGTGGGCGCAACTCAGCTGAATGGCGGATTTTGACACAGTGGACCAAAAGCGGACGGAATGGCAACTGAAACGGTAAAGGGGCGCCCCACTAAAACAGATGAGACTCCACCTGGAGAGGCCCGTTCACGCCGCCTCCCCCGGGGCGCCCCACGCCGTTATTCGGAGCAGCATTGTAGGATACCAAAACCAGTGCGGCAACTTACTGGACATCACCTTGGTGCCATCGTTCTGCTGCCTTGGAACTATTCGCACAACAGTTTGCTACTGATGACCCACCCCCCGCGACGCCCCACGCCGTTATTTGCTGGGTGGCAACTTACTAGACATCACTTTCGTGTCATCTAGATTTCGGCGCGTTCTGCTGCCTTGGAACTATTCGCACAACAGTTTGCTACTGATGACCCACCCCCCGCGACGCCCCACGCCGGAAATCTGGACGTTGTGCTGCGTTGGGACTATTCGCACAGCCGACCGCTACTTCGTTGTTTTTCCCTAAAAATGTTTATATGTTATTACTATTTTTGTTTTCTTGTATATATTTATAAATTATTAAAGTTTTATAATCTTACTACTTTGTCGGAGTGCTATATATTTTTAATGTGACACATAATTGTAAAAACTTTGATGTACATAGAGTCATCCCTGGAATCTTCCGCTTCACGCTCGGTCCCCTCCCCAATCACAATACAGGATGGTTTTCAGATAATAGCAACGCTTCTGCTGTGACGGATCTCATCGAGTGTGGGCCTTGATCTACTATAACTCCTTTGAAGAGGGGTGATTCTTTACAGCTGTGGCCATAAACTACATCTGCAGGGCTAGCTGATAGCCTAGGACCGGCCTGGACAATCGGACACAGAGGAAAAGGAGTGTCAGAGGGTGCGGTAGTGAATAGGGCGAAAGGGAGGTGTCGGGCGGGCACAGGGTGTGATTCTCAGGGAAGAGCAGCGCAGATGGGGGGAGGTTTATTACCCATGCATAAGACAGAGAGCGGGGGTGACCACTGCCTGGGTGAGATGCTTGCGAGGGTGGGGAGCCATGCTAAGGATCGACAGCGTGCACAGAGTGGGTCTGGTCAAGGCATCTAAAATGGCTGCCGTGCACGACAAAAGTGTGGCATTTGAAAAAAGACAAGATGGCGCACACAATGTTTTTCAACAATTCCTGATTTCCTTCGAATCGAACGTTAACAGACGTTGGGGCATATTACCAAAGTTAAGCGATATTTATCCCTAACGATGCATTGCAAAGATTTTTTTACCGTCAGAAATTATCGCAGATAAACCTTGCTATTATCAAGGTTTATCGCAAATACGATAAAAAACGACCGCAATGCATTAATATCGCTGAAAACTCAGCGATATTCATGCATTACCGAGCTAATGCTCTTAGCCATGTTATCCACCTCCCATTGGATAACATGGCTAAGAACTGCTCAGGGCAGCTGTTACTTTTTGGAGATATTCGCGCTTATCTCGAATATTTCCAAAAGTTGATAATAGGAGATAGCGATGTTAGCGACTGTTTCCAGTCGCTAACATCTTGGCATGCCCACTTTGCATGTCATTAGTGATAAATATCACTCACATGCAAAGTGGGACCCAAGATGGTCGCTATCTCCTACTAGCCGTCGCTAACTGGTGATAGCAACAGCTAGGTAATACAGATATAATTTTATCTCCGCGAAGCGGAGCGCTGTTACAGATATATATCTTGTTTTTGAATGTTAATTTCTCAAAATGCACTGAAGCACATATATTGAGACATAGCAAAGGCACATCGGGCTACCAGTCCCTAGGAGATAGCGATGTTAGCGACTGTTTCCAGTCGCTAACATCTTGGCATGCCCACTTTGCATGTCATTAGTGATAAATATCACTCACATGCAAAGTGGGACCCAAGATGGTCGCTATCTCCTACTAGCCGTCGCTAACTGGTGTTAGCAACAGCTAGGTAATACAGATATAATTTTATCTCCGCGAAGCGGAGCGCTGTTACAGATATATATCTTGTTTTTGAACGTTAATTTCTCAAAATGCACTGAAGCACATATATTGAGACATAGCAAAGGCACATCGGGCTACCAGTCCCTAATATTTTACCAAGTTTCGTGCAAATCCATTCAGCCGTTCGATTATTATTATTATTTTTTTTTTTGCCCCGCGGGGCCCTTTTAAAACCTCCACATCAAACCTAGGGGGTCAGCGAGGATCTACTATGCCCCCTTATGGTCATTTGCCCCTTCGCTTTGGCCTCCTCTTGTCTCTCGATCCTACCGAGAGACAAGATGGCGGCCGCTACGTACTGTTTGGAATGTTTACAGACACCGGAGAGCCAATCAGCTTCGCTTCGCAAAGCTCCGTAACGCGAAAAGTACGCGAAGCGGTGCGCTGTTACAGATATATATCTTTTTTTGAACGTTAATTTCTCAAAATCCACTGAAGCACATATATTGAGACCTAGCAAAGGCACATCGGGCTACCAGTCCCTACAATTTTGCCAAGTTTCGTGCAAATCCATTCAGCCGTTCGATTATTATTATTATTATTTTTTTTTGCCCCGCGGGGCCCTTTTAAAACCTCCACATCAAACCTAGGGGGTCAGCGAGGATCTACTATTCCCCCTTATGGTCATTTGCCCCTTCGCTTTGGCCTCCTCTTGTCTCTCGATCCTACCGAGAGACAAGATGGCGGCCGCTACGGACTGTTTGGAATGTTGACAGACGCCAGAGAACCAATCAGCTTCGCTTCACAAAGCTCCGTTGCGCGAAAAGTCCGCGTCCTGGGCCGCTGCCCAGTCCGCTGTTACAGATATATATCTTTTTTTAAACGTTAATTTCTCAAAATCCACTGCAGCACATATATTGAGACCTACAAAAGGCACATCGGGCTACCAGTCCCTACAATTTTGCCAAGTTTCGTGCAAATCCATTCAGCCGTTCGGGCTAAAAGTGAGGCCAACCGCCCTATGGAAATTAACATGGGAAAAACACGTTTTGGGACCCCCCTTTTTTCTCGGCCCCCCCTTGACGAACCCCCCCAAAATTTTCAGGGGCTGCTCAGAAACAAAATGTGCCATTTTCCTGAAAATTTCAGCCAATTCCGTCCACAAACGCCAAAGTTATTAGACATAGAATTTTCAAAAAACCCATAGAGAAAAAATCCTAACTATATATACCTACTGGCGACCGCCAGTAGGTAATATATATATATATATATATATATTCACTGAAAAAACCATAGGTTATAGACCATATATAGTTAGGAATTAGCATTTAGAAAACCTTATTTTACTCACACAAAACCATTGAAATTCCATATATAGTTAGTTGCACTAACTATATATCGCGCACCCGCAATCCACTGCTGATGATGTCACATATTACATCATTCATGACATGGTCAGTGACATCACTGATGACATCACTGATGACATCACTGATGACATCTCAAATGACATCACTGATGACAACATCCAGTGATTATGTGTTTCTGTAAAGTTTAAATATGTTTTACATATTGAAGAATGAGTGGATGTATAAGTGTCTGAATGAAGGTTTTAGTAGGTGCGTGATTGACTGTATGAGTGAGTGATTAAATGCGTCTTACTAAATGCACGGGTTAGTGACTAAACTGTCTGAAAGTGTGCATCAGCATGTCTGTTGTTGTGCAAGCTGCTGCATGTGTTGATCAGTAGCTATATAAGTAGCTATATGGGTTATTGATTGGTTGCACAAGTATTTGTATGGGAGACTGAGTGTGTGTATGGCTGGCTGGGAGGTGTGTGACTCTGTGCAGATCAATGTGTACTTGTATCAGTGATTCTATAAGAGAGTAAGTATGTGTTAGTATATGTTTGAAAATGTAAGGTACTCTATGTTTAACTGTGTAGATTAGAAAATGGAACTGTGATTGATTCTTTACAGGACTGACTAGGTGTGTGAGTAACTCCATGGATGAGTGGCAGAGTGTGAGTGTCTGTATAGGTGTATGAGTGCATATGATAGTGTTGTAAAGATGAGTGATTGTATGTACGAATGATTGTATGGGTGAATGAGTGAATGTGTGTGTAGACGTAGGAATCAGTGAGTGCGTATGTAGTAACTAGTATTGGTGTGTCAATGGTTTCAAAAATTATACTCTGTATTTAACACTGGGTGTAACAGAGGTTATATTAAAGTGTGAGGAGATGCATTGTATTGTCACATTAATGATATCATCATTGATGTGACCATTGATGTCAAATGAGATATCATCAGTGATGTCATTTGAGATGTCATCAGTGATGTCATCAGTGATGTCACTGACCATGTCATGAATGATGTAATATGTGACATCATCAGCAGTGGATTGCGGGTGCGCGATATATAGTTAGTGCAACTAACTATATATGGAATTTCAATGGTTTTGTGTGAGTAAAATAAGGTTTTCTAAATGCTAATTCCTAACTATATATGGTCTATAACCTATGGTTTTTTCAGTGAATTTTCAAGGTTTTGTAAATGCTAATTCCTAACTATATATGGTCTATAACCTATGTTTTTTTCTGTGAATTTCATTGGTTTTTTAACAGCTAATATCTGTAGCTGTAAAATGTATTCTTCTTTAAATCCAAAAATATATTTTATATGTTTATGAATAATTTTTTTTTTTAATATTTTTTTTTCTACGTTCCCGCTTCGCGAATCGGGAAGCTTCCCGTTAGCTGACCTTGATGCCGCGAAATAGACCGCGAGCCGGTAAACGTTTCTTTACCGCAAGTGCCGCGTTAGAAAACAACATCGTGACGCCTCCCGTCCGCATGACGTTCCACGTTGTCGCGTGATACGTCATATGACGTGCTACGTTAGCGAACTGGTACGCGAAGCGAGTCGCAAAGCGCAGGTTTCTGGAAGCAAACCGTGAGGCCCTGCAAAGCGCTTAACGTAAACACAGCAAGTCATGTGACTTGGTAATAACACTTTTCATTGGTTCATTTCACTTTTGGTTTCCTAATGATGTAAGACTAGGTCATATAATCTAAAATGAACACTTTTGATTGGTTGAGAACTCTTGTTTTTCCCAAATGATGAAAATCCCTCCTTCTTTCCTCACTCTGACTTTCATCATTGTGAGAGAAAGACCCTTTGTGATCACTGAGCAATGGCTTCTTTAGTAGCTTCAGCTGGTGCTTCCCCACCACCTCCACCACATCCAAGGAAGAGTGGACCACCTGCTCAAGTTATAATTCAACAAGAAGAGGAAGAAGAGGAACAGGACGACGAGCACGAAGAGAGGCAGTTTTTGCCTGAGCAGTCCAAGACGTCTCACCGGAAAGAAAACTTCATTTGGCAATTTTTTAAAATTCCCAAAGGTCAGAAAAAAGTAAATGCAAGATACGTAACTTGCCTTATATGTCAAGATAGACTGTCCAGAGGAACCGAGAAAAAATACAGTTTCGGAAACTACACAATGCATCGCCATATGACTAGGTGGCATCCTAACAACTACAGTGCTGCACAGTTTCGGAACGACCTAGATAATCTCCCTATTATGGCCAGAAGATCAGTTGTACCGGAAGTAACGGGACCAGAGGGCAGGGAGATGGTGCCAAATATACAAATGAAATTTGGTGAAGTAAAACACACCTGCGTATTTTGCGATGGATTCATTTCCTACGGAGAAAAAAGCATCACTCTGATCAACAGAGCTATTGACTATCATATGCAAGTTTGTACGAAACGCCCAAAATAATAAATACTTCTTTTTTTGTTTTGTTGCTCCTGTTGAGCCCTTTACAATGAATCGTTTTCATTGCCCCCTCCAAGAAAAACCCAAAAAAATATAAAACCTCAGAAAAATTCAAAAAAAGTAAAAAAATGTTCCGAAAAATAATAAAAAAAATATAAAACAACAAAAACAATAAAAAAAAAAGTTCTTTTCAGAACTACCTCCCCGTTATTAAAAAATTGGTACAATATTTGGAACTGTGCCAACCTCTATTTCTCTTAGTTCGCTTCCCAGTTCGCTCGCCGGTACGCGAACTAGAAGCGAACCAAAAACAGTAAGTATAAGGGAAGGAAACAGACACTTATGTTAAAAGAAAGACAGCTATAGGGGAGTAAACTAGAGATACTATTACCCGTAATCCACTGCTGATGATGTCACATATTACATCATTCATGACATGCTCAGTGACATCATCAGCAGAGGATTGCGGGTTTTTTGGCAACGTGCCTTATCCACGGTTTAATAACGCTGCCTTTTGCTTTATATAAGTTTTCAAATTGTATGAAATATATACCAATAGGTCGTTATGAACCTTTAGGTAGTGCTTTTCTTCATGAGGTCTGGTCGCTTCCATACACATACAGATGTTTCAAAGATGATCAAGAAGTTTATCTGAATGGAGAGGAATGCACTGAGACGCCAGATCATTCACTAATGTGTAGGCACATACAGTTACACGGTTCATGCAACAAACACCGACCAAATATGGCTTGCGTGTTGCAAGGCACGCCAGTTCCTGCTATCATCCCCACGTTCAAGTTGTTGGAAAATGGTAGTTATTTGATGCTCAATAATGAAGATTGTTCTGAGTTAATTGAAAAGGGTCTGCACCTCTGTACGGGTGTTCGCTATGTGAAGCACGAAAGTTTCACGGGCCGAACTCAAGGCCACCTCTCTCTGAGACAAAAGAGCTCTTATTCTTGCCATGCCGTTGAAATCTGTCCCAAGGTTGGTATTTGTGGCCAGATTGAAAACTCCCTATGTTCATGTGTGGGAGGAAATAGAACATTTCTGCAGCAAATAACCCGTTCACTTACTGTTACGATAAAAGGAATACTTTTAATTCAGATTTGCCTTTCAATTTCAGCAAGATGGTTCCGACTATCTTTAACGCATCCTCCACAAAGACCCTGGCGCACTTTTTTAAAGTTGTTACCAGTGGTCTCGTGACTTCATTTGAGAAAATCTTTGGAGTCATCCCTGCTTCCTTTCATTCTATTTTCTCCACTCTGGTTCGTGGATTGGCATTTTTACTTGCATTACCAGCGGACGCTCTTGTGCTTTTTTACATTTTTAAATATGGATGTCCCTCCTATGCAACCTCCCACCCTGCAGCTGCTGACACTGTTCCGCAATCGCATGCTAGAATATTATGGCACAATGCCGTTGGCGATATTAAGCACGGCATATGGATTATC
This sequence comes from Lissotriton helveticus, assembly GCF_964261635.1. Lineage (NCBI taxonomy): Eukaryota > Metazoa > Chordata > Amphibia > Caudata > Salamandridae > Lissotriton > Lissotriton helveticus. The sequence goes on from NC_136067.1 coordinate 1,029,515,938, forward strand.
TTTTCGATTCTCCTACTTCACCTGTGTCCAGCCTGTATTTCACTGCCTGACCTGTGATTTCGATTGGGCCATTGATTTGTGTCTCTGCGGACTGGTTTCTCCTGACGTCGACTTTAATCAGCTGATGACTCCTATCATTACTCACGAGTTGGTTTGTCCTGGCGAAAGGATTATGGCTGTGGCATTGATGCATGGACTACTTGGTCCCTGGAATTTACTGGCGGCAGCACAGTCTTTCTTGGAACAGAGCTTTCTTGAAAACCCACCGAGCTGTCCTCTGATGGTGATAGAGGATCCGGTGCTGGGAGAGCACGTATGTTCTTTTCCGCTTTTAAATTGGATGGCTGAACTGTTTTCGGATGAAGACGGTGACTTCCTATTGGAGGCTGTTGCAGCTTATTTTGCATACACAGTTATGTCATAGACCTTTTTCATGTTTGATATGCTGAGTACTAGCATTTCATTGACAATTCATTGACTTATTTGTCAAGTTTTTATTATTTACCTTGCCTATTGGCTTAAGACTCGATAAAGTACTTGGCTGTTTTATTTTTCTTTAGCATTAAATTTTCCTAGTTTTTAATGCTTTACCTTGCGGACCGTCCACATATAAACTTGCAATCTACTCTCATGAGATGGCACTTCTATTATCTTATTCAGTTCGTTTCCGGATCATGGGGAGGTGTCATCTAGGTCCTGGATATCTTTACACCGTGTTAAGTTAGCATGGGCTCATTACCGGTTTAAACGCCATTTTTCCTTTTTTGCAACTTCTGCACACGACACTTAGTTGTTGCTTTAGCTTTCCACCTAGTAGTTCATCGTGGTTTACATGAGAATAATATGTTATTGCTCTACTATCTGCTTTGCTTGTTAAACTATATCTGTACAGCGAGTGCTAAAGTTTCAAGAACAACACGATACAGAATTGTTATGAGGTCTGATCTCCACGACTTCATACTCATAACATAAGTGCAACTTCTGCCAATTCTGGGCATGAGGCGGGTTTTATATTGCTTTGCCGAACACACATACACAACAGTTGATGCGGTTCACATGAAGAGAGAGCTGGTGTATGCTGATGTGATTCCTTCAAATCTAAGACACTAAAGTATGGGCACGCCCTAAACCAACACAAAGAGACCTTCTTAGCAAATAATATAATATGTGTATTAGGGAGGGTGAGATATAAGCAGCCGCGGGCCGTGGAGGGAGTTACGGTGAGGCAGGGAGGCGGGGAGGGGGAGAAGCAGGGTGGAGCCCTCTCTACCCTGCCCCTCCCCCTCCCCGCCTCCCTGCCCCACCGTAACTCCCTCCACGGCCCGCGGCTGCTTATAAGTGTTGCTAACTCTTATTCATTTACAGCATGTTAACATACTGTCACCATTCGCTTTTTATGTACTAGTAACTATGCTGGTAATTTTGCTACTGATAATATGTGTACTTGTATTCTCCACCCTGCTTCTCCCCCTCCCCGCCTCCCTGCCTCACCGTAACTCCCTCCACGGCCCGCGGCTGCTTATAAGTGTTGCTAACTCTTATTCATTTACAGCATGTTAACATACTGTCACCATTCGCTTTTTATGTACTACTGACTATGCTGGTAATTTTGCTACTGATAATATGTGTACTTGTATAATCTAAGATACTACGCCTCAGAAGACGGCATTAGTAAATAAACATTTCAAATACACATGTGTTCTTCTTAACTCCATGTTCTGGTTTCTAAGAAATATATAACGACCGACTGTTCATGAGTTCCACGTATCCTGAGGTACTATAAGTTCATATTCTGGATTGTCTAAACATTGAGAGTTTGTTATATCCAATGTGACACTGTACCTAGCTTGCTAAGGAGTTTTTGATTACTAACATGAGTTTTGGGACACCCTAATTCGCCGAGGTTCCAATCCTCTGTCCACAGTTCTGTGTGAGAACAGAAACCCTGCGACAGGGGCACCCCCGACCCTTGCTGGAGCTTCATCACACTTGCGATACAACTCCAGCAATGCGCCACCTTTACGGCACAGATACATCACGCATCTGTGCTGTTTTTGCCCCATGATGCGCCGCATTGTAAATGCAGCACACCATAGGTGACGGAACAGCGGCACAGAATGACTAACACATCCCTGGTGATGCGCCAGTCATCATAAATGTATCCCTATGCTTCTTATCTTGTTAGAGATGAACCGCCATATGTATCATCAAAGTTTTTTGCATTTCCTAAATAGCGAACTTTAAGGAATAAATAGCGATTCTTTACCATTCCTAGTTTGCGATTAGCTATTTGCTAATTACAAATTACCCATTCATTTCCTTCATTTCCATAGGGCGGTTGGACTCACTTTTAGCTCGAACGGCTGAATGGATTTGCACGAAACTTGGCAAAATTGTAGGGACTGGTAGCCCGATGTGCCTTTGCTATGTCTCAAGATATATGCTCCAGTGGTTTTTACGAAAATTAACTTTGAAAAATATATATTGGGCTACATTGGCCTATATATATGTTGGAGCCCAAATGTAGCCCAATGTAGCCCAATGAAGCCCAATGTAGCCCAATGTAGCCCAAAGATGGCCGCCAGACACACAAAAAAACAAATGTAGCCCAAATATCAGCCAGATGTAGCCCAACTATAGCCCAGTGACAGAATGACCAATCCGCTTCGCAAACCTCCGTTACGCGAGGCGGAGCGCTGTTACAGATATATATCTTTTTTTGAACGTTAATTTCTCAAAATCCACTGGAGCACATATATTGAGACCTAGCAAAGGCACATCGGGCTACCAGTCCCTACAATTTTGCCAAGTTTCGTGCAAATCCATTCAGCCGTTCGATTATTATTATTATTTTTTTTTTTTATGCCCGCGGGGCCCTTTTAAAACCTCCACATCAAACCTAGGGGGTCAGCGAGGATCTACTATTCCCCCTTATGGTCATTTGCCCCTTCGCTTTGGCCTCCTCTTGTCTCTCGATCCTACCGAGAGACAAGATGGCGGCCGCTACGGACTGTTTGGAATGTTGACAGACGCCAGAGAACCAATCAGCTTCGCTTCACAAAGCTCCGTTGCGCGAAAAGTACGCGTCCTGGGCCGCTGCCCGGTCCGCTGTTACAGATATATATCTTTTTTTAAACGTTAATTTCTCAAAATCCACTGGAGCACATATATTGAGACCTACAAAAGGCACATCGGGCTACCAGTCCCTACAATTTTGCCAAGTTTCGTGCAAATCCATTCAGCCGTTCGGGCTAAAAGTGAGGCCAACCGCCCTATGGAAAACTCAATGTTAAAAACACGTTTTGGGACCCCCCTTTTTTCTCGGCCCCCACTGGACGAACCCCCCCCCCCAATTTTCAAGGGCTGCTCAGAAACAAAATGTGCCATTTTCCTGAAAATTTCAGCCAATTCCGTCCACAAACGCCAAAGTTATTAGACATAGAATTTTCAAAAAACCCATAGAGAAAAAATCCTAACTATATATACCTACTGGCGACCGCCAGTAGGTAATATATATATATGTATATGTATATATATTACCTACTGGCAGTCGCCAGTAGGTAGTTATAGTTAGGACCTAGTTTCCATAGGAAATCCTCAACATTCTATTTGGATTAACTTTGGCTCTGGTGGATGAATCTTTGCGAATTTCTCAAAGAAGATGGCTCGGTCCGCTGCGCTCCTTCCCGGAAAGTTTGGGGGGGATTGGTGAAGCGGGGGGCTGAGATAAAAGGGGGGTCCCAAAACGTGTTTTCTCCATGTTATTTTCCATAGGACGTTTAGACACGGCTACAGGTCGAACGGCTGAATGGGTTTATAAGAAATTTGGCAAAACTGTAGAGTCCGGCTCGCAGATTACGCTTTTTTTGGAATGGTGTAAATCCGTTCAGTAGTTGCTGAGAAAATTTAAGTTAAAGTCAATTATATTTTTTTTTGCTGCGTGACATGTGTTAACGTTTGATTCGAAGGAAATCAGGAAGTGTTGACCACCATTTTGTCACTGCGAGTAAATATATTGTTCATTTGAAAGCGTTGGAACATGGAAAGGGGAGAAGGTAGAGATTGTTTTGCTGCGTAGGTTTTCTCAGGGTGTGCAGTAAGGTCCTTAAAGGCGAAAATATATATATATATTTTTTTTTTTAAAGTTGCGGGGTGCGCGCACTCGGGCGCGCACACTTATTTAGAAGAGAGTGAAAATGGAGATAAATCAGAAGTTTGAGTGCTTTGATATAAGGTGGCTCTGAAAAGAGCCCTTGTGTTAATTGAGTTTTTTCTGCATTTATAAGTAAGTAGCGATGCAGAGCCGGATGTTGCAGAGGAAGATTCTGTTTCTGTCTTCTTTCTTACTTAGTTATGGTTTTTTCACTCTCACTCCAGGCTTTTAGTCTGTGGATGGAAATCCATGAACCTAGACTCACCTATGAAAATCATACTATTGATGCTTGACTGAGGCCAAGGAGATCAGAGTGCATGTGTGTGTAAGGTGATGTACCTTTGGGGAGATGATGTTACGTTTAAACGTAGCCTCTGAGTGCTTAGTTCGGTTCTGTTCTCTCACTGTTGTTGATTTAGAGCCCCAAATACAAAGGCTTGTTGTTGCTTGTGAATCCCCAAGTGTATATTTGCTCATACTGATCCATAACGCCCCGGCGTATCCATGTCGTAGGCTGCACGAGTGGGCGAAACTCAGCTGGCCGAGCAAGACTTGGGGAGGGGGCAGGAGCCAAGAGGAAACAAGGAGGGGTTTTCATCATTTGGGACAAAAAATATTTCTAAACCAATGAAAAGTTTTATTAACAAGTCACATGACCTGTTATGCTTACGTTACGTGCTCCGCGCCGCGCCCCGGATTGCTTCCGGGAAGCTGCGCTTCGCGCCTCGCGCACCGGAGCACTTCCGGGTGCGCTAACGCAGCGTGTCATATGACGCATTATGCAACAACGCGATACGTCGTTGGGGCTGCACCGGAACTGATTGAATTGGTAGTCTACAGTGTTTCTGGAAGTTTCAGACTGAAGCTGGCGTCAGCATGAGAGCACCCCGTGGCTACGTCGTGGCCATTCTGCGAGCAATCATGGCAGAAGCTCCCCACCGGAACTCTGCGGGAGTCGGGGGCCCCGGTGACTCTTGTAGAATCTTCAAGGCTGATGGGACGCTTTTGGGAATGGGGCCCATGCCGTAGCAGTCAAGCGTCCGAGTTCCAGGGTTGTCCAGAGCCATCCTTGCAGGCCAGGCCCAAGTCTGTGGAGCCGACCGCCATTTCCTGAGCTCCGTGGCAGCCGCCTGTCGCTGTACCGGAAGAGTGGGTGCAATTCAGCCGGATGGCGGGTGAGACGCTGTAATAGCAAGAGCAGGCGTAATTCAGCTGGCCGAGCGAGGCACTGTGCCGCAGGAGCGGGCGCAACTCAGCTTGTCGAGTGAAGCGCTGGGGTGTAGCTGAGAAACCTCCACCTGGGGAGGTGGGGGAGGCTCGTTTGCGCCGCCTCTCCCTTCCAGTGCACCCCACGCCGTCTCCTGGCGCAGGTATATGTGATGGTTGGACCAGGGCACCGCAGGACGTGTCTTTAGGTCAAACCCTCAACTATGGCACCCAACATCCAGGACTTATGACATTTGTGGAAGGCAGTGACATCGAAGAATCTCAGGGACCAAGCATATCCACAGTCCTCCCCGGGGTATTTGCACAACAGTCCTCCACCCCTAGGCCGCCAGCTATGCTACCTTGACAGGAACAGTGTCATGCATTTGGATCGTTGTTGCAGCAGGCTGCCATGTAAATAGTTATTTAATTAAACGTTTTACCCTGTTACTTTGTTGGTGTGTTGTATATATTTATAATATTTGCATAGGGTTTCTCGTTATTTTGGGCGGGGTGGGCGGCGGAGGAATTTCACTGAAAAAACCATGCATTTGGATCGATGTTGCAGCAGGCTGCCATGTAAATAGTTATTTAATTAAACGTTTTACCCTGTTACTTTGTTGGTGTGTTGTATATATTTATAATATTTGCATAGGGTTTCTCGTTATTTTGGGCGGGGTGGGCGGCGGAGCAAATTCACTGAAAAAACCATAGGTTATAGACCATATATAGTTAAATATCTCAAGTCCATCTCTGCACTCGATGGAGATACAGGTCGTCGATCAAAAAATGTGCTGGCCACCTCTAATGGTAATAGCGTGGCCAGGGCTTTTGTCAATCCCTCTGCAAATGGCACAGGGTGCTCTTGTTTGACATGCCGCACCATGGTATGTATGGAAAAGGAATATTTTTTTGTTGGATTTCCTCTTGAGAGAAACGAGTCACATATCGTGCAGGTTACTTTTGGTGCATTTACTTTCTTTTGATCTTCAGGATAAGTGAAAAATTGCCAGATGAAAGATTCTTTTTTTCTTCTTAAAGGTAGTCGATCATTTTGTTCAGATTCGGAAGATGAATGAGATACGGTAGCCATTTCACCAAAGTCTTCCGAAAAATGTAGGACGTTGTTCTCTCTTGAGAGTAGAAAAGATAGTGAGAGAAGTGGGTGGAGTGCTGCGTGTAAATTCCAGAATAGAAACTAGTAAGAACCAATTGGAAGTGTTGTTTTCATGTTGCAGCAGGCTGCCATGTAAATAGTCATTTAATAAAACGTTTTACCCTGTTACTTTGCTCGTGTGTTGTATTTATTTATAATATTTGTATAGGGTTTGTCGTTATTTTGGGCAGGGTGGGCGGCGGAGCCGAGCTATCTTGCAGCCATCATGGCGTCGAGCTCGGTTTCTCTCACTAGTTTCATATTTCTCATGAGGGGTTGTTCCAAATGCTTCTATTTTAGCGAGGTGAAAAAGAGATCCTATCAGTGGCCTACTGATTTTGCTCGATTCCTTTTGTTTTTTCTAACGATTTTTAAGTTAAAGTTTGCTAGCACGATACAGCGGCTAGTCCGCATTTTATATATGTCTTTTTTATTAAGGGTCTCCTCCGGTGGAGTCGGACGATCTACCTCTAATAACCGGTAAGTGTTCCTCTGAAGGAATGCGTCTTGAAAGTGGCTGACTGTAATGTATGATATTTCACTCAGTGACTTTCAGGCCCATGCTGTTTCAAAACTGTGCATGTGCTTGAAGCAGGCGTAGGTATTGACGCAGCATTGTGAATATAGTGCATTGGTGAGCCTTGCTGGAGCTGCATCACAGTTGCGATGCAACTCTAGCAATGTATTAGTTTTTCAGCACAGATGTGTTACGCATGTATGGTGTTTTTGTACCATGGTGCGCCACATTTCAAATGTGGCACACCATGGGTAACGGAGCACTACCATACTGTGGTGCACATTAACTGGTGCATATCTGGGTATGAAGTAGTTAACATGAATCTGCCCCATAGGTTACAAATCCGCGTTTAGTAGACTGTTTGGCCTTTGTAGTTTTATGTTTTTTCTGTTATTCTATGTAGGTATGCAATATTGCAAGATTTTTGTCACGAAAAAGAAGCCATGAGTATTGGGTTTGTGAAAGATTGCAAGATTTTTAAAATTAAAAAGGAAAAATCATGGCATTGTTTAATATAGTATTGTAAATACTTATCTTTAACAATGATGAGAGAGTAAAAAAAGGTTAACCTGATGTTCGAAAGTTATTCACAGGCTTCTTTAGAGGAAGTATTCTATTTGATTGTAGCGTGGGTGTTTCACTTTTTTTATAGGTAATAGAATGCATTCTGCAAGCATGTAGTACTCCTCCTGCTACAGCATAAATATTCTTCAGTGCTTATTTTCATTTCGTAAGTGGTATTGAGACCGACACAGAACTTCAATGGATCGGAGGGGCAGTTCCTGTGCATCTGGAGGACTGCCAAGCCGTTGCAGCAGTGGGAGTGAGGCCTCTCACGACAGAGAACTTCAATGGATCGGAGGGGCTGTTCCTGTGCATCTGGAGGACTGCCAAGCCGTTGCAGCAGTGGGAGTGAGGCCTCTTACAGGGGCGTAGCGCAGCTCCTTTTGATGTTCACAATTGCAGATAACAGGGTAGAGATGTGAGAGAAGTGGGTGGAGTGCTTCGTGTAAATTGCAGAATAGAAACTACTAAGAACCAATTGGAAGTGTTGTTGTGAAGTCACATGACTTCACATGCGCGTCTCAGGACGTGTACGCGGTGATAGTATCTGGTCACGTACGCCATTTGGAAGTAGCGGTCTAATTCAGCGAAGTTTCAAAACGTGAAAAGGAGTAAATCCAAATATATCCGGATTTAATATATCTTCTGAGCTGAAATCAAGCATACAATTGTTAAAGTATAAAACCTTTTATATTTTTTTTTAAAATACCAAGGTGTGTACATTCGGTCACACACGAAAGTTTAAGAAGACATTCGGCTCCATTTAATGAAAATTTTCATAATAATAAAAAAGAAGCCTAGGTTTACTGTCTTTGACGTAGTATAAGTTCTTTGATGGGTCTATGAAGAAATTTAATAAGTTGCAATCGCAAAGTTTTCCCGAAATATATAGGCGGGTGCGCGCACCCGGTCGCGCACGAACGAAAGCCAAAAAAGGGGAGATAAACCCCCTTTATAATATGCTCCTGGAGCTGTTTTTGGTACAATGAGTTAGTTCTGAAAATAACTTTTTTTTTTTTTTTTTTTTTTAAACAAGTGTTATGATGTTTGATTTTGGACCAGGGCACCGCAGGACGTGTCTTTAGGTCAAACCCTCAAGTATGGTACCGAACATCCAGGACTTATGCCATTTGTGGAAGGCAGTGACATCTAAGAATCTCAGGGACCAAGCATATCCAGAGTCCTCCCCGGGGTATTTGCACAACGGTCCTCCACCCCTAGGCCGTCAGCTATGCTACCTTGACAGGAACAGTGTCATGCAGTTTTTGATTTTTTTAACTTGCAACAACATTTTCATGTGTGACACAGGATCAAAATGAAATGAAGAAATTTATCTTTTCTCGGGGCATTTATGACTCTCAATTTTTAGTTTAGTAAGAATGAGGCTCTGCTCTCCGTACAGAAGAATTTCTCCACACTCGTTGCATTTCATGTGCACCTTTGCAAGATATGGTCTCAAGTCCATCACAGCACTCGATGGAGATACAGGTCGTCCACCAGAAGATGTGCTGGCCACCTCTGATGGTAATAGCGTGGCCAGGGCTCTTGTCGATGCCTGTGCAAATTCCACAGGGTGCACTTGTTTGACATGCCGCACCATGGTATATATGGAAAAGGAATATTTTTTTCTTGGATTTCCTCTTGAGAGAACCGAATTGCATATCGTGCAGGTAACTTTTGGCGCATTCACTTTCTTTTGTTCTTCAGGATAAGTGAAAAATTGCCAAATAAAAGATTCCTTTTTTCTTTTTAAAGGTAGTCGTTCATTTCCTTCAGATTCGGAAGATGAATGCGGGGCGGCAGCCATTTCAGCAAAGTCTTCTGAAGGGTGTTGAACGTTGTTCTCTTTTGAGAGTAGAAAAGATAGTGAGAGAAGTGGGTGGAGTGCTCCGTGTAAATTGCAGAATAGAAACTACTAAGAACCAATTGGAAGTGTTGTTTTCAAGTCACATGACTTCACATGCGCGTCTCAGGACGTGTACGCGGTGATAGTATCTGGTCACGTACGCCATTTGGAAGTAGCGGTCTAATTCAGCGAAGTTTCAAAACGTGAAAAGGAGTAAATCCAAACATATCCGGATTTAATATATCTTCTGAGTTCGATTCAAGCATACAATTGTTAAAGTATAAAACCTTTTATATTTTTTTTTAAAATACCAAGGTGTGTACATTCGGTCACACACGAAAGTTGAAAAAGACATTCGGCTCCATTTAATGAAAATTTTCATAATATTAAAAAAGAAGCCTAGGTTTAGTCTCTTTGACGTATTATAAGTTCTTTGGTGGGTCTATGAAGAAATTCAATAAGTTCAGATTGCAAAGTTTTCACGAAATATATAGGCGGGTGCGCGCAGTTGGTCGCGCACGAAAGCCTGGAAATGCGCTATCCATTTTATTGAGAACTGTTGCCGAGAGTGCGCACACCGGGTCGTGCACGAAAGTTTAGAAAGGCTATTTTTATTTACAGGCAAATTTTAATGCATTGAAAAAAAGGCAAGGTACAGACTTTCTAATTCTGTATCGCTTTACAAGGAGTCTCTATGCAACTTGAACAGTGAAGAAAACGGCTTGTTTCTGAAAAAAATATTGCCAGAACTTTATTGACAAAAGTATAGGTTGTATACACGAGATATTTCTGAATTAGCATTTTAAAAACCAATGAAATTCACTGAAAAAACCATAGGTTTTACACACGTTATAGTTAGGAAGTAGCATTTACAAAACCTATGAAATTCACTGAAAAAACCATAGGTTTGACACCAGTTATAGTTAGCTGGAAATTTTACTGATATAAAACCAATGAAATTCCACGTTATAGTTAGTTGGACTCACTATAACTTCCGCGTGTAATGCACTGCTGATGACGTCACATATTACATCACTCATGACATCACTGATGACACCATCCTTGTGACACAGTGACAGACCTCCTTTCACTGTAATCTAACCCTTGAAACGCATATTCAAAAATAGAAACTAAAATGTTCAAAAAAATGGAGATACCCATACCAGTTACAACAACCAATTCAATAATTCCACCATCTATATACACATGCACTAATTCACCAACAGTTCTATATAGTCAGTCATACATATATTCACTAATCATATGTAGTGATACACGTACACATCCTGTTACACACCGACAGTCATCCAAAAGTTATTCACACACATACTCACACATGCAAATAAACTATTGAACATCCATTTATTTGCATAAACAGCTATACACACACTACCACTTTACTTCTAAGGAAACTTACACATACTTACTCTCTTAAAAAATCACTTATAGAAACACATACTAATTTAAACAGGAACTCTTACAATCCCTCACTCTCACATATAGTCACTTATATACATCAATATTCACATATACTACATTAAAACATATGTAGTTACTGATAAAGACACTAATAAGACAGTCATTCACTCACTAACACAGACATATGCACACTAATCCACCCATACAGTCGTGCACATATGCTGTCTTCAAAACACATACAAACAGAGACTCAGTCATTCTTGCATCTATGTAGTAAGTAATACCCCCACCAAACCATGCAAACACTCATACTGATACTAAGAAAAACATCTAATAACCTATATACATACACATGTACCTACTCATCAGTCATTATGAAAACATGGTACAAAAATATTACGGCATGAATGCCTGGTCTCACAAGAACTATACATTAAATCAATAACCAATGAATAGTTGGGCCTTGATAATTTGTGTTTACAGGAAAAAATATATATAAATATATAATTTGACTGAGAATAGTAAAAAAATGATATATACAAATACATATATATATACAATTATATATACTATCTACAAAACAATTCATCTATGTACACAATACTATACACCTTCTTTATTGTATTAGATCCTATTACAGTACAAATATTTGTCAGTATTTTCAGGGTTTGATGAAACATTCCCTGTTCCTGTACTCAGACCTTAGTTCTCTAATCGGTGGGATAACTAGAAAAAGGGCCCCTTGTGAGTTACCTCATAATATTGTACCGAAAACACATTTCAATATAGAACATGTCTGATGATTGTATTCCAAATCAAACGTGACCAGTGCAGAAAATAATGGTGATTTTTATCTGAAAGGATATCATATTCCAAAAAACACAGATACTCTTAAAGCACAAAAAAAATCAATGAATATCATTGAATTGATCAGTTACACCCTGTGCAGTACTACTAACCCAACTGATTAATCATTAAATAACAGTACTTATATATCCGTATAAAAAGTGTATAGATACAATATACAAAAGTGAGGAAAAGAAATACTAATCAAATATAAACAGTATTTACATTATACAGTTTGGTTTGTGATAATGACGGGTAAATCAATTCAGCTCTATTTTCTTTTTTTCTGGTCGTATCGAATCCGACCTATTCGCCAGTGATGCATTAGATCGTCAAACTGTATTCCTATAGATACCCATAGATATTGTTGGATTGGTGATCCCTAAAGTTGGAAACATAAATTGAATACTGGGTTCAGAGGAAGATATGTAACTCATATGTATTTAATGTAACAGCTATATATTTTACAGAAAGTGATGTAGGTCCTCTGTGGTGTTGAGCCCGTTAGGATATTTGCTGTCTAGCTCTACAATATACTGCGTCTCCTTCTTTCTTAGTAGTTTTTCTCTATCACCCCCTCGTTTGAGGGGGGCCACTACATCAATGACAAAATATGTCAAGTCGCTCAGATCATTATTGTGAGTGGATCGAAAATGGCGAGCTACTGGGTATGTTCTGTCATTATTGACTATTGCGCGGAGATGCTGTAAAATTCTGACGGGCACCTGTAATTTTGTGCTGCCTACATATCGTAGGCCACAGGTGCACGTCAGAACATATATGGCAAAGTCGCTATTACAATTATAGTTACCTCTAATAGCTTGCCTGACTTGACTGAAGGGGGTGTTATAATGCGTGGTATTTATACCAAATTTGCAGGCTCGACAGGATGAGCACTTGAAGAAACCATTTTTCTGTTTGAGCCAGATACTGCCACTACCTAGCTCAGGACTTGTTTTAACTAGGCTGTTATGCATACTTCTTGCTCTTCTGTATGTTATTGATGGTGTTTCTGGAAGAATGTCACTCAGAAACCCATCGGTCATGAGAATTGGCCAGTGTCTCTTGACAATTGTTTTGATTTGTCTTTTTTGTTTGTTATAAGCAAGAATTAAGCGAGGAATAGCATTGTCATTTGTGTTATCTTGACTTCCCGGTTGTAATAGGGACTCTCTAGGTCTCTCTCTACTTTTAGCCATGTTGTATTGCTATATCCTCTAGCACTGAGTCTGGTTAACATAACTTTGGCTTCCTCTTCAAATATTTCGGGAGTGCTGCTGATTCTTTTTAAACGCAACAGCTCTCCATACGGAATATTTTCAATAACATACCTGGGATGTTTGCTGCTGGCATGCAGTATGCTGTTGCCAGCTGTGGGTTTGCGAAAGAGTGATGTCTCTATACTATTGTTATTTATTGTAACATGAACATCCAAAAAGTCAGCCTGCTCTTTGCTGATGTTCGAAGTGAAGAAAAGATTTTCTTCGTTACAATTTAAGGCTTTGACGAATTCTAGAGCACTTTGTTCGTCACCCTCCCAAATGCAGAAAACATCATCTATGAATCGCATCCAGTATTTAACTTCACAAAAGCCAGGTGTGGCGATGAAACCACGCCCCTCCCACCAGCCCACGTGTAAACATGCGTAGCTGGGAGAAAAGCATGATCCCATCGCCACACCTCTGACCTGTCTCCAAACTTCTTTCCCAAACATGAAGTAATTGTTGTGAAGGCACCAATGTACAAGTTCACACAGCATCTTGTTGTGACTATAATACTCACATGTTTTTAAACCCAAATAGTGTTTGACTGCTTCTACACCTTTGGAGTGATCAATGCAAGTATATAATGACTCGATGTCAAGAGTCACTAAACACCAATTCTCCTGCCATTGAATCAGATTCAATTTATTCAAAAAGTCACCAGTGTCTTTCAGATAGCTCGGTAAGCTTTTGACAATGTCTTGAAGAAAAAAGTAAATATATCGGGAAATATTTTCTCCAATGCTATTGATGGCCGATATAATTGGTCGGCCTGGTGTTGGAACTTTCATCTTATGCACCTTAGGAATAAGATACAGTATCGGTATAACCGGATGCTCAACGTGCAGAAAATCAAATTCTGTTGATGAGATGAGGTTCAGTCTCTTGTAAGATAATAACATTTTTTTCAGTTCCTCCTTAGCTTTTTTATAGGCCAGGCCATTAGATCTTACAAAGCAATTGGTATCGTTTAATTGTCTCATGGCTTCTGTAACATAATCCTTCTTTTGCCACAAGACAATATTTCCGCCTTTATCAGACTTGTTGATTACCACTTCCTGATTTAGGCTGAGTTTCTTCATTAGCATATTATATTGATTACCTTTGGCATTGTGCTTACAATCTTGTCCCTGAACCTTGCGGTGAAGTTTTTTTAGATCTTCTACTACACATTCATGATAAATGTCTACCGCATCTTTAGGCATAACAGGCAGAAAAGTGCTTACCGGCTTGAATGGACTGTCGCCGGCTCCCTTTTGTCGAACATCTACATCCTGCAATTCACGCTGAGTATTGGGAATTTCAGTAGTCGTTACATTTCTTGTGGGGTTTCCAGATTCCCCTAGGTCACAGAGTGTTAATAATAGCCTTGCATCCCGTGCAGCTGGGATAGTGGTAGTACAGCTTTTAGATGGCTCAAGACTGCTACTGCGCTCAGTTGCTTTGGGTAGTGGCTTGGAAGAGAAAAACTTCTTGAGTTTTAATTTACGAATAAAGCAAAATACATCCGCTCTTGTAGTGGTATAGTTGAAAGTGCTCTCGGGGCAATAGTTCAATCCAAGAGATAACAATTGCTCCTCCGCCACAGTCAGTGTAACGTCAGAAAAATTGGTAATGGTGCAATCCTGCATTACTTTCTCTTGTTGAACCATTGTTTTTTCCGTTTTTGCGTTTGCTGTTGCTGTGGCTTTGCGCTTTTTTCCTCTGGCATGGCGTTTTGCATTGCGCCTTTTGCGTTGTAATTTTTCCGTAATCTTGGGCGCAGAGTTTGCAAACGATCCTCCACTAAAAAAATCCATCTCTTCGCCGAGATCAAGTATCTTACCTCCCGATCTTCCATCGGTACTGCTTGTTTCTTTTTTTAATTTTTTTATACCTACTGGCAGTCACCAGTAGGTAGTTATAGTTAGGACCTAGTTTCCATAGGCGCCATTTGACGAATCTTAAGATTATTTCAAAACAAATGGTTCACTCAGGTCAGCTCCTGTCTTCAAAGTTTGGGGGCGATTCATCAAGCGGGCCGAGAAAAAAGGGGGGTCCCAAAACGCGTTTTCTCCATGTTCATTTCCATGTGAATTTTGAAACAGGCTACAGCTCGAACTGCTGAACGGAATTATACCAAATTTGGCAAAAAGGTAGGTCTTGGTTCAGAAAGCATGCTTTTCTAAAAAATTGTATATCCGTTTAGTAGTTGCCCGATAAAAGTAAAAAAATAAAAATATCGATATCTGAGCACCGTGGAGGAGTCACAAACCCTCCCGGGCACGAGCTTCACTCTGATTTGCTGTCAATACTTCAAAAAACGAAGTGTTGGCAGCCATCTTGTGACTCTGTACAACCGAGTTACAAGAAAAAGGGTGAAAAAATGATAAAAAACAAGAAAAGGGGGCAGGGAAGAAAGACCCTAACCCCCTAGGCCGGCTCAGGGTGTCCCCCAGGAACAAAAAAGCATTTATTATTTTTTTTTAATCGGCAGATTTCGCACTGGGTGCGCAAATCCTGAAGATAATTTTTTTTTAATGAAGCGTGGTCTCCCGCGCTTTGTTATCTGTAAGCCCCCGTTTGGGCCAGGTCCTGGGGGCAATGTCCGGTTAATTAGCGGGCGCCTGTGGGGCCCCCTGCAGCCACAAGACTGCCACCTCCCCGGGCCCATGCTAATTATATGCCGGGGTCACACAGCCCCCCGCAGCCCCAGGGAACGCCACCTCCCCAGGGTTTGTTTAATAAGATGTAGGGGGACCCTCCCAGGGCCCCCCAAGCCCGGAGACTGCCACCTCACCGGGGCTTTATTTAATAATGCGCAGTGGGCACGTGGAGCCCCCCACTGCCCTGGGGACTGCCTCCTCCCCGGGCTCAAAATACATTGAAGTGTGGGGGGGCTCCTGCCCCCCCATACTGTCCCGGGGACCATCAACTCCCCGGGTCACACATTTTATTTAAGGGCACGTGGCCTCTTGAGCACCCCACAGCCCAGGGACCGTCACTTCCCAGGGGCTTCAATAATAAAAATGTGTGTGGGGGGCTCCTGCCCCTCCCCACACTGCCCACCACCACCCAGCCCTGGGCACCATCACCTCCCTGGGGGTATGCAAATGAAGGGAGGGAGGCCGCGCGACCCCCCTCCTGGAGCCCTTGATGGCGCTGGGGCCTGCCACTCCCCAGGGCCGGTTCCTGCAATGTCCTGGGGTGCCCACTCCCGGGACATTGCTTTTTGTATTGGCAGGGCGGGAGCAGGCTCCCATCCTGCCATAACAAACTCTGCTTTGCTACGTTGAAGCGAGAGCAGGAATCCTGCTCTCGCTTCAACGAAGCAAAGCAGGATTGCTTTTGAACAAGGGGAGCAGCATGTTAGCAGCTCCCCTTGCTTAAAAGCAATCCCGGCACCCGCAGGAGGCGGGGATCCAACTGGGACCATGGGGGTATTGGGGCTCCCCCCACGGTCCCCAACGCTAAGGGCCAGCCCTGGAGGATAGGGTTCCCGGGGCCGAAATCAGCCTGGGGAGGAGGGCCGCGCGGCCCCCACTTTACTCCTGCGGGACTTTGGGTCAAAGAAGCCCTCCTGGTACCTCCTGTAAGATCTATGCAGAGTAATTCCTGAGCGCTGGTCAGAGGCCCAGCACCCTTTCTCCATCACTCTGCAAACACGTCTACTAGTTAAAGAAGTGTTTGCAATGCAATAGATTTCGCATTTGCGAGAGTTAGAGCTAATGGCGTTTTAAATTTAAGAGTTTTTTACTCTTTTTTTTCGAGTGGAGTGGATGTACGTTGTGTTTAGTGGAATTATGTTTTAAGTTGTGCAGTGAAATTATGTGGATAGAAAGTATGTGGTATTTAGTGTGTAGGAATTATGTAGATTGGGATTATGTGTTATGGAGAGTAATTATGTGGTATAGTAGTCTTTGTTGTGGAGTGGTAACCTCAGGTTTAGTCTTCCTCATTTCCATTGAAGCTCAACTCTGAACTCAGTGAGACAAAAAAGAAGGAATCACTGAGGAGCACTTGCGGACCTAGTCAGAGGAATGAGTAGGGCCATTTGGAATTATGCGAATGTTTGGCTGCACCGACTTTCGCACAATTATGCATTTTCCGCATTCGCCACATAATCCATCATCTGCTCTCTAATCTGCAGGTTTGAACAAAAAAAGCCTTTTTTCTAGCTCAAACCTTGCCAAAAATGCAGCGACAAGTGTTACAGAGTGGTGGAAGGCCCTTTGCAAACCTAGAATTTATTGCTAAATGTGGGTGTTAAATTGGTGCTAATGGTGTGCAAGCCGCTCTTGCTTCCTTCTGCACCTCTCTTGCCTCTTTCTGCATTTCTGTTGCTTCTTTCTATAAATTTCTTTCTTTTTCTGCACTTCTCTTACCTCTTTCTGCAAATCTCTTCTTTTTTCTGCACATCTCTTGACTCTTTCTGTACCTTTGTTGCCTCTGTGTGCACCTCTCCTACCTCTTTGTGCACCCCTCTTGTCTCTTTCAGCATATCTGTTGCTTCTTTTTGGACTTCTCTTCCTTCTTTCTGCACCCCTCTTGCCTCTTTCTTTACCACTCTAGCCCCTTTGTGCACCTCTCCTACCTCTTTGTGCACCCTTCTTGTCTCTTTCAACACCTCTGTTGCTTCTTTCTGTACTTCTCTTCCTTCTTTCTACACCCCTCTTGCCTCTTCCTGTACCCCTCTTGCCTCCATGTGTACCTCTCCTACCTCTTTGCCCACCCCTCTTGTCTCTTTCAGCACATCTGTTGCTTCTTTTTGCACTTCTCTTCCTTCTTTCTGCACCCCTCTTTTTTTTGTCAAATCTGTTTATTGGCATTTCAAACAGAGGTTCACAGTACATTAGACATTTCAAGAGTGTCAGCTCAGTGATTTGGCATGTTCAATACACAGTCAGCAACATCTTAACATACAAAGAAGGGATGTTGTGTTGCGTGCGTGGTAGGTAGAGTAGATAACCGCCCAACACTGGCACAGGCGCAGATTGCCGGGGCAGCCGCCCCAGAGTAGGTCCATGACTGTCCACGCGCCAAGCTCGTTGACCTTGGCTAAATTGGGGATGGATCATCCCATCACCCGACATATGCATAAACATGACTTTACTACAACAACAGTAAATAAGCAAGAAAATGGAAAAAGGAAGAAAACAATGGCGACACAATCAATGATCTTGACGCATGATGATCCTCTAACACACCCCCCTTGACCCCACCCCGGCACATGCACACATTCCATTTGCACTTGGGCCTACATCTGAAACCAACATAACCTCAGAAGAGAAAGACAGCAGCAACCGCTTACTAGACCAGGAGAAGAGCCCACGGTGCACTACAATTATAGAGGATGTCACCTAGCTCTCCGCCGCGCTCATGTCCCCAACCTCTCCAGGTGACTGCAAGACGCTTAGCATGCGCTCCCATCGCTCCACCATTGGTTCTTTTCGGAGCCCCACCGTCTCCTCCCTCCGTATGGCCGTCCACTCCGCCCAAGCCCACGCCTGTAAGGAGGAGGTCCACGCCTGTATACTCGGGGGGTCACTCGCCTTCCAATGCCTTGTAATGAGGCGGGAGGCCATTACCATCCCCAGGTCTAAAAAACGGGAAGTCGCCCTGTCTTTAGGCGGCCTCTTAAATTAGTGCAGGACGTACTCCGGCCAGTCAAAGGGTATAATGCGTCCAGTGCACCTGCGAAGCAACTCGCCTATTGCACTCCAGTAGGAACCCAGCCTAGGGCAATGCCATAGAACGTGAAGAATCTCTGCGTCTATCTCCCCGCATCTAGGGCAAGACACATCTGTATGGTGGAAGTATCAATTAATGAGTGCAGGCGTGAGGTAGGCCCTGTGAACAACATAAAGTTGTATCTGGCGGAAGCGTAGATTTCTGGGGATGCGCACCGGGCTCGTAAGAAGTCTCTCCCATTCCTTATCGTATAGTTGCCGGCCCAAATCTCGCTCCCATTTGCCCCTAAGCGGAGCCAAGCTAACCCCCGTGTGTGTCCTTAACGAACCGGCAAACCAACGGACCAGGTGTTTGCCCCTCCCTATGATATGTAGGTATTGCATGGTTAAGTGTTGTTTAGGCTCTGAGGTCACGGATCCCCACCGGGCAGTCATTTTCGCCACTATGGAGCGATGCAACAGGAACCCCCCAGGAGGAAGCCCATCTTCGAGGACCAGCGTCTCATACGCCACCAATGCACCATCTCGGAAGAGGTCAACCAACGTCTGGATGTCTGCTTCTCATCAGTGTGCCAACATAGGGCGCGTGAGGACTCCCTCGCCCACGAGAAAGCCCTCCGAAGGGACCGCCGGTGCGTAGGGATGCACCTGTCGGGTAAGAAAGAGGACTCTGCGGAATCACTTATACGCCACGGCCAGCAGCAGCGGGGTGGGCCTCGCAGGGGCCGTCAGAGGGTGAAAAAGCCTGACTACCCGTTCCAGGGAGTACGGGGACTCAGCTGTGGCCATATCATCTCTACCTCTATCTGCCAGCTAACGGGTAATCCATTGGAGCTGTGCGGCCAGATAGTAATGTTCAAAGCAGGGAGCAGCTAGCCCACCCTCATCTGTCGGCAGGAACAACTTTGTCAGTGCCAACCAGTGCCGGGACGTGCCCCAGATCAAGTCCCGCATCGTCTTGTGGAGCGACGAAAAGAAGGAGGCTGGGACATAGAGGGGCAAATTGGCAAAATAGTACAGGAGTCGGAGAAGCATGATCATTTTGGTGAGAGCCACCCTGCCCGTTGTGGTTAGCGGAAGGGAGGACCAGAAGCGGATCTGAGACTGGAGCGCTGCCCCCGCTCTCCCTAAAATACCGTCGAAAAAGTTCAGCCGACTGCCTATAGACCTGGATCCCGAGATATTTGAAGGTGTCGGCCTGCCATTGGACCCTCGTGTCGCCTAGGCAGTACCCCGGATCCTCTATCGCAGCATTAAACGCATAAAGGGACGACTTTCCCACATTGACCCGGAGGCCAGAGACAACCGCAAACTGTTCCAGCAAGGAGGCCAGGCCCTCTGGTATGCGCGTCACATCTTTAACAAACACCAGCAGGTAGTCAGCATAGAGTGAGACCTGGTGGACCGCGTCTCCCAAGGGGATTCCTGCTCCCAGACCCTGCCGCGGTGCCACCGCCAAGGGTTCCACGGCCAGCGCGAACAATAGTGGGGACAGAGGGCACCCCTGCCGGGTGCCCCGACTCACCGCCACTGCATCCGAAATATATGGGCCCAGCTGCACCCGAACCACAGGGTTAGTGTAGAGGAGCTGAACCATCTGTAGGAAACCCACACCGAGGTCATAGCGCGAGAGCACCTCAGCCAGATGCCCCCACTCCAGGCAGTCAAAGGCCTTTTCCAGGTCTATTAGCAGACATCCCGCTCGAGGCCACTCCTTGGTTGCCTCAGACGCCACCCTAAAGAACCTCCTGAGGTTCAGGGATGTGGTCCTTGCCGGCACAAACCCATTTTAGTCCGAGTGCACTAGATGGGGGACCACTTCCGCAAGCCGCTCTGCCAGAATTTTGGCGAAGACCTTGTAGTCTACATTAAGCATTGCCAGCGGCCTGTACCAACCCAAAGCAGTAGGGTCCCTGTCGGTCTTGGGTAAGGAGACCAGGAACGCCTCTCGTAGCGACGGGGGGAACGAACCGTCATCAATTGTGATATTATACAGCCGGAGAAGCAGGGCCGCCAAGACATCCCTATTCCCTTTGTAGTATTCAGCAGGCAGGCCATCCGGCCCGGGGGTTTTCCTGGCCGCCATGGCCCGGATTACATCTCCCACCTCCTCCAGAGTGAGGGGGGCATCCAGCTCACCCCTGTGGTCTTCCGACACCACCTGCAAAGTGACAGCATCTAGGAACTCGCCCAGTACATGCCGAGGGCCAGTGCCTTGGGCCCGGTACAATTGCCTATAATGGTCGATCAGAGCGCGGTGGATTTCTCGCTGTGTATATACCATTCCCCCCTCCGCCGAGCACAGAGCTCCTATGGGGGCTCCACATCCATCTCCCCGTACCAGCCAAGCTAGCAGCCGACCAGCCCTGTCCGCCACAGCATGCGTCCTGGCCGTATGAGCCGCGTAATTATGGCAGCGCAGTTGCTCCATAAGCGCTGCGTGCTGTGTGCGCAGGTCACCTAGTACGTGCAAGTGCTCACCCGACCCCTCACCCTCCCTCTCATCCCGGGGAGGCCGATAGTGATTTACGTATGTTCCATGTGGCCCCTATGCAGTGTCCCCGAATAGCTGCTTTTGTGCCTCCCACTCCACCAAGGCGCTGCTCGCCGTCCCCTCATTGGTCTCAAAGTAAGTTAGAATGGCCGTGCACAACGAGGATCGGAACTCGGGATCCTCTAGCGCAGCCGGCTGCAACCGCCATGTGGGGACAGGTGGGCGTTCCGCCTCCCAGCTAATTCGAAACCATAAGGGGTTGTGATCTGAGTGCGTTCTCCCTAAATATTCTGTTTTGACGAGGAGCGGGAGCAGCGACTGGGTACCTACAGGCGGACATGCAAATCATGAACGGGGAGTAGTAGGAGTAAATTCTATCCGCGGGATGCTACACACGCCAGAGGTCATGCACCCCCAATGCGTAAGCCAATCCCTGAAAGCGTGCGCGTTAGATGCAACCGTCGCTGCCCGGATTGGGGGGAAGGACCTGTCCAAGTGCACGTCTTGAATCATGATAAAATCCCCGCCAAGCAGCCAAGGGAGGCCAGCATACAGGTGAAGGATGCGCCTCAG
This sequence comes from Lissotriton helveticus, assembly GCF_964261635.1. Lineage (NCBI taxonomy): Eukaryota > Metazoa > Chordata > Amphibia > Caudata > Salamandridae > Lissotriton > Lissotriton helveticus. Next base: position 1,029,537,643 of record NC_136067.1, read on the forward strand.
GCCTTCCAGATAGGCAGGCTGGTCTGTGTTTGGGGCGTAAAGGGATCCCAGCAGAATTTCCTGACCATTCAGTCGCCCCCGCGCTGGGGAGTGCCTGCCCTCAGGATCTACCAATGTTTCCGTGCAGATGAAGGGGACACCCGCCCTCACCCAGATCAGCGTGCCATGGGCGTGGGCTGAGAAGGTAGTGCCGAACATCTGCCCCCGCCAGCCCCTGCGCAAGGTTCCCAGCTCGGTCAGTGTCATATGCATCTCCTGAAGGAGTGCAATCCCCACCCCATGACGTTGCAGGTAGGAGAACACAGAGTAGCGGCTCGAAGGGGTGTGCATACCGCGGATGTTCCATGTCAGTATGTTAGTGTGTGTCATGTGTCAAGCCATGTCGTGCACGCGCAGGGCGAGAGAGGGTCACAGGCGGGGGGCCCAAGAGCGCCAACAGGGAGGGGGAGTTAATGTGCCGCAACTGAAACATAGAAAAAATCGTGAACAGCATAACAAAAAGGGCGAGTCCCCAAACAGGGTGTACGTCCAAACTTCAACAAGATCCATCTCACAGTGTAGGTCTAACTCAGCGCGGCTGCTGTTTGGGTGCGTGCGCTGCCAACAACCGTGATACCCTATACCCCTAATCCATAGCACTAAGAAGTGCAGGAGATGCTTCAAGTATCTAGGGCTTGTAGCCTTGTCCGGTCAGTGTGGGACGCCCGCAGGGGAGCCCGCCAGCGGAGAAAGCACTGAGCACCCGCCAACCCCGGCACCGCTGCAATATCCACATTCAACCCATCTCGCAGCCCGCCGCAGCAGCGCATGTGCGCGTGGAAAAGGCAAACATAGCATCTCAGTGCACATAAGGAGAGCATGGGAATTATATCACAGTCAATTGGATGAGCAAAGACAATTGGATGAGCAAAGGGACGGCCTCTGAATGTCTACCACATGGTTCATCACCTCAGGAGGTCCGCAGTTTGCAGCGTCACCACCGGCATGACCACATCTTCAGCAAGCCGGGCTGAAGACGGCTGGAATGCCAGAAACCGGTCCTCGGAAGCTTGTTTCCGGTCCAGGGAAAACATGGCTTGGCAGTTCGGGTTGGACTGTTCCCATGAGGCACAGGGTCAGACTGATTTGCATATAGCCATGTCTGAAATGGGGTGGCTGAGTGGGCTAAAGAATGGTGATGGATTAAACCCAGATCAGTTGACTGGGTGTGAGTGTTTGATTTGCTCAAGCGCTGCGTCCATCATCCCCTTTTGTATCGCTTTGTTCGCCCTATGTGTGGCAGGGTATGCTCAGACGTGAGTCCCTTACTCACTTGGCCACTGGATTCAAGATAGCCTGGCTGATGAGGATTATGAATCCGAAACCGGTCCCAGGATGCTTGTTTCCGGTCCATGGAAGACATGGCTTGGCATTTCGGGCTGGACTGCTCCCATGAGGCACAGGGTCAGACTGATTTGCATATAGCCATGTCTGAAATGGGGTGGCTGAGTGGGCTAAAGAATGGTGATGGATTAAACCCAGATCAGTTGACTGGGGGTGAGTGTTTGATTTGCTCAAGCGCTCCGTCCATCATCCCCTTTTGTATCGCTTTGTTCGCCCTAAGTGTGGCAGGGTATGCTCAGACGTGAGTCCCTTGCTCACTTGGCCACTGGATTCAAGATAGCCTGGCTGATGAGGATTATGAATCCGAAACCGGTCCCGGGATGCTTGTTTCCGGTCCATGGAAGACATGGCTTGGCAGTTCGGGCTGGACTGTTCCCATGAGGCACAGGGTCAGACTGATTTGCATATAGCCATGTCTGAAATGGGGTGGCTGAGTGGGCTAAAGAATGGCGATGGATTAAACCCAGATCAGTTGACTGGGGTTGGTGTTTGATTTGCTCAAGCGCTCCGTCCATCATCCCCTTTTGTATCACTTTGTTCGCCCTAAGTGTGGCAGGGTATGCTCAGACGTGAGTCCCTTGCTCACTTGGCCACTGGATTTAAGATAGCCTGGCTGATGTGGATTATGAATCCGAAACCGGTCCCAGGATGCTTGTTTCCGGTCCATGGAAGACATGGCTTGGCAGTTCGGGCTGGACTGTTCCCATGAGGCACAGGGTCAGACTGATTTGCATATAGCCATGTCTGAAATGGGGTGGCTGAGTGGGCTAAAGAATGGTGATGGATTAAACCCAGATCAGTTGACTGGGGGTGAGTGTTTGATTTGCTCAAGCGCTCCGTCCATCATCCCCTTTTGTTTTGCAGTTTCAAGGAAGGGCCCGCTTCGCTCCGCCGGCCCCCCGCAGCGCCCCTGCACCAGCCCTTTACAAAATGGGCTATGGAGGCACCTCCGCAGGGTAAGTTTGAACGATAATTAGGGGCTGTGCAGCAGAGCTTCGCTGGAACGCGTACGCAATGTTGGCTGACTAGCCACGCCCCCCCTTTCTGCACCCCTCTTGCCTCTTTCTGTACCCTTCTAGCCTCTTTCTGCACCTCTCCTTACTCTTTCTGCACCTCTCTTGCCTTTTTCTGCAGTTATCTTGCCTCTTTCTGTACCACTTTCGCTGCTTTCTCTACTTCTCTTGCCTCTTTCTGTACCCCTCTTGCCGCTTTCTGCACCTCTGTTGGTTCTTTCTGCAGTGCTCTTGCCTCTTTCTGCACCTGTTCCCTCTTTCTGCACCATTCCTGCCTTTTTCTGCACTTCTTTTGCCTCTTTCAGCCCCTCTGTTGCTTCTTTCAGCAATTCTCTTGCCTCTTTCTGTACTTCTCTTGCTTGTTTCTGTACCTCTCTTGCATCTTTCTGCACCTCAAGTGCCACTTTCTGCACTCCTTGTGCCTCTTTCTACACTTATCTTGCCTCTGTCAATACCTCTCTTGCCTCTTTCTGCACCCCACTTGCCACTTTCTGCTCTTCTCTTGCATCTTTCTGAACTTCACTTTCTTCTTTCTTCACCTCTCTTGCCTCTTTCTGAACCTCTCTTGCCTCTTTCTGAACCTATCTTGCCTCTTTCTGCACCTCATTCGCTTCTTTGTGCATCTCTCTTGCCTCTTTTTGTACCCCTATAGCCTCTTTCTCCAACTCTGTTGCTTCTTTCTGCACTCAAATTCCTCTTTCTGCACCCCTACTGTCTCTTTCTGCACCTCTGTTGCTTTTTTTGCACTTCTTTTCCTTCTTTCAGCACCCCTCTTGCCTCTTTCTGTATCCCTCTTGCCTCTTTGTGCACCTCCCCTTACTCTCTCTGCACCTCTCTTGGCTTCTGCAATTCTCTTGCCTCTTTCTGCATCTCTTTTGCCTCTTCTCTACTTCTCTTGCCTCTTTCTGTACCCCTCTTGACGCTTTCTGCTCTTCTGTTGGTTCTTTCTGCAGTGTTCTTGCTTCTTTCTGCACCTCATTTGCAATTTTTTTATCCCTCTTACCTCTTTCTGTAACCCTGCTCCCTCTTTCTGCACCTTTCCTGACAGTTTCTGCTCCACTCTTGCCTCTTTCTGAACCTCACTCTCTTCTTTCTGTTCCTCTCATTGCCTCTTTCTGCACCTCTCTTCCCTTTTTCTGCACCTCACTTGCTTCTTTCTGCATCTCTCTTGCTTCTTTCTGCACCTCTATTGCCTCCTTCTGCACCTCTGTTGATTCTTTCTGTACTCCTCTTGCCTCTTTCTGCACCCTTTGTGTATCTTTCAGCACCTCTGTTGCTTCTTTCTGTACCCCTCTTGCCTTTTTCCGTACATCTCCTACCTCTGTATGCACCCCTCTTGCCTCTTTCTTCACCTCTGTTGCATCTTTCTGTACTTCTCTTTCTTCTTTCTGCACCCCTCTTGCCTCTTTCTGTATCCCTCTTGCCTCTTTATGCACCTCTCTTGTCTCTTTCGGCACATCTGTTGCTTCTTTTTGCACTTCTCTTCCTTCTTTCTGCAACCCTCTTGGCTCTTTCTGTATCCCTCTTGCCTCTTTGTGCACCTCTCCTACCTTTTACTGCACTCCTCTTAACTCTTTCTACACCTCTGTTGGTTCTTTGTTCAATGCTCTTGCTTCTTTCTGCACCTCTTTTGCAAGGTTCTGTATCCCTCTTGCCTCTTTCTGCACCCCTGTTCCCTCTTTATGCTCCCTTCCTACCTGTTTCTGCACCTCTCTGGCCTCTTTCTGCACCTCTGTGGCTTCTTTCTGTACCTTTCCTGCCTGTTTCTGCACCGCTTTTGCCTCGTACTGCAGCTCTGTGGCTTCTTTCAGCAATTCTCTTGCCTCTTTCTGTACTTCTCTTACTTGTTCTTGCACCTTTCTTGCATCTTTCTGCACCTCAATTGACTCTTTCGCTACTTCTCTTGCCACTTCAACACTTATCTTGCCTCCTCATATACCTCTCTTGCCTCTTTCTGCATCCTACTTGCCAGTTTCTGCTCTTCTCTTGCCTCTTTCTGAACCTCACTCTCTTCTTTCTGCTCCTCTCTTGCCTCCTTCTATACCTCTCTTGCCTCTTTCTGCACCTCACTTGCTTCTTTCTGCAACTCTCTTGCCTCTTTCTTCACCTCTATTGCCACTTTCTGCACCTCTGTTGATTCTTTCTGTACTCCTCTTGCCTCTTTCTGCACCCTTCTTGTATCTTTCAGAACCTCTGTTGCTTCTTTCTGTACTTCTCTTTCTTCTTTCTGCACCCCTCTTGCCTCTTTATGTATCCCTCTTACCTCTTTGTGCACCCCGTGTGTCTCTTTCAGCACACCTGTTGCTTCTTTTTTCACTTCTCTTCCTTCTTTCTACACCCCTTTTGCTTCTTTCTGTATCCCTCTAGCCTCTTTGTGCACCTCTCCTACCTTTTACTGCACCCCTCTTAACTCTTTCTACACCTCTGTTGGTTCTTTGTGCACTGCTCTTGCTTCTTTCTGCACCTCTTTTGCAAGGTTCTGTATCTCTCTTGCCTCTTTCCGCACCCCTGTTCCCTCTTTATGCTCCGTTCCTACCTGTTTCTGCACCTCTCTGGCCTCTTTCTGCACCTCTGTTGCTTCTTTCCGTACTTTTCCTGCCTGTTTCTGCACCTCTTTTGCCTCGTACTGCAGCTCTGTTGCTTCTTTCAGCAATTCTCTTGCCTCTTTCTGTATTTCTCTTACTTGTTCTTGCACCTTTCTTGCATCATTCTGCACCTCAAGTGACTCTTTCTCTACTTCTCTTGCCACTTCAACACTTATCTTGCCTCTTCATATACCTCTCTTGCCTCTTTCTGCATCCTACTTGCCAGTTTCTGCTCTTCTCTTGCCTCTTTCTGAACCTCACTCTCTTCTTTCTGCTCCTCTCTTGCCTCTTTCTGCACCTCTCTTGCCTCTTTCTGCACCTCACTTGCTTCTTTCTGCAACTCTCTTGCCTCTTTCTGCACCTCTATTGCCACTTTCTGCACCTCTGTTGATTCTTTCTGTACTCCTCTTGCCTCTTTCTGCACCCTTCTTGTATCTTTCAGAACCTCTGTTGCTTCTTTCTGTACTTCTCTTTCTTCTTTCTGCACCCCTCTTGCCTCTTTATGTATCCCTCTTACCTCTTTGTGCACCCCTCGTGTCTCTTTCAGCACACCTGTTGCTTCTTTTTGCACTTCTCTTCCTTCTTTCTACACCCCTTTTGCTTCTTTCTGTACCCCTGTAGCCTCTTTGTGCACCTCTCCTACCTCTTTCTGTATTCTTTCTGTCTCTTTCAGCACCTCTGTTGCTTCTTTCTGCACTTTTCTTCCTTCTTTCTGCACCCTTCTTGCCTCTTTCTGTATCCCTCTTGCCTCTTTGTGCACCTCTCCTACCTTTTTCTGCACCCCTCTGTATCCCTCTTTCCTCCCTCTTTCTGCACCCCTGTTCCCTCTTTCTGCACCATTTCTACCTGTTTCTGCACCTTTCTTGCCTCTTTCTGCACCTCTGTTGCTTCTTTCTCTACTTTTCCTGCCTGTTTCTGTACCTCTCTTGCCTCGTTCTGTAGCTCTTTTGCTTCTTTCAGCAATTCTCTTGCCTCTTTCTGTACTTCTCTTACTTGCTCCTACACCTCTCTTGCGTCTTTCTGCACCTCAAGTGACTCTTTTTCCACTTCTATTGCCACTTCTACACTTATCTTGCCTCTTAATATACCTCTTGTGCCTCTTTCTGCATCCTACTTGCCAGTTCCTGCTCTTCTCTTGCCTCTTTCTGAACCTCACTCTCTTCTTTCTGCTCCTCTCTTGCCTCTTTCTGCACCTCTCGTGCCTCTTTCTGCACCTCACTTGCTACTTTCTGCATCTCTCTTGCCTCTTTCTGCACCTCTATTGCCTCTTTCTGCACCGCTGTTATTTCGTTCTGTACTCCTCTTGCCTCTTTCTGCACCCTTCTTTTTTCTTTCAGCACCTCTGTTGCTTCTTTCTGCACTTCTCCTCTATCTTTCTGTATCCCTCTTGCCTCTTTCTGTACCCCTCTTCCCTCTTTGTGTACCTCTTCTACCTCTGTATGCATCCCTCTTGCCTATTTCTGCACCCCTGTTGCTTTCTGTACTTCTCTTTCTTCTTTCTCCATCCCTATTGCCTCTTTCTGCATCCCTCTTGTCTCTTTGTGCACCTCTCCTACCTCTTTCTGTACAATTCTTGTCTCTTTCAGCACCTCTGTTGCTTCTTTCTGCACCCCTCTTGCCTCTTTCTGTATCCCTCTTGCCTCTTTGTGCACCTCTCCTACCTCTTTCTGCACCCCTCTTGACTCTTTCTACACCTCTGTTGGTTCTTTTTGCACTGCTCTTGCTACTTTCTGCACCTCTTTTGCATGTTCTGTATCCCTCTTGCCTCTTTCTGCACCCCTGTTCCCCCTTTCTGCAGCATTCCTACCTGTTTCCGCACCTTTCTTGCCTCTTTCTGTACCTCTGTTGCTTCTTTCTGTACTTTTCCTGCCTGTTTCTGCACCTCTTTTGCCTCGTTCTGCAGCTCTGTTGCTTCTTTCAGCAATTATCTTGCCTCTTTCTGTACTTCTCTTACTTGTTCTTGGCTATTTCTTGAATCTTTCTGCACCTCAAGTGACTCTTTCTCTACTTCTCTTGCCACTTCAACACTTATCTTGCCTCTTCATATACCTCTCTTGTCTCTTTCTGCATCCCACTTGCCAGTTTCTGCTCTTCTCTTGCCTATTTCTGAGCTCCACTCTCTTCTTTGTGCTCCTCTCTTGCCTCTTTCTGCACCTCTCTTCTTTGTGCTCCTCTCTTGCCTCTTTCTGCACCTCTCTTGCCTCTTTCTGCACCTCACTTGTTTCTTTCCGCAGCTCTATTGCCTCTTTCTGCACCTCTATTGCCTCTTTCTGCACCTCTGTTGATTCTTTCTGTACTCCTCCTGCCTCTTTCTGCACGCTTCTTGTAACTTTCAGCACCTCTGTTGCTTCTTTCTGCACTTCTCTTCCTTTTTTCTGTATCCCTCTTGCCTCTTTCTGTACCCCTCTTGCCTCTTTGTGTACTTCTCATACCTCTGTATGCACCCCTCTTGCCTCTTTCTGCACCTCTGTTGCTTCTTTCTGTACTTCTCTTTCTTCTTTCTGCACCCCGTTGTGCCTCTTTCTGTATCCCTCTTGCCTCTTTGTGCACCTCTCCTACCTCTTTGTGCACCCCTCTTGTCTCTTTCAGCACATCTGTTGCTTCTTTTTGCACTTCTCTTCCTTCTTTCTGCGCCCCTCTTGCCTCTTTCTGAACCCCTCTAGCCTCTTTGTGCATCTCTCCTACCTCTTTCTGCACCCTTCTTGTCTCTTTCAGCACCTCTCTGGCCTCTTTCTGCACCTCTGTTGCTTCTTTCTGTACTTTTCCTGCCTGTTTCTGCACCTCTCTTGCCTCGTTCTGCAGCTCTTTTGCTTCTTTCACCGATTCTCTTGCCTCTTTCTGTACTTCTCTTACTTTTTCCTGCACCTCTCTTACGTCTTTCTGCAGCTCTGTTGCTTCTTTCTGCACCTCACTTGCTTGTTTCTGCACCCCTCTTGCCTCTTTCTACACCCCTCTTTTCTCCTCTTTCTGTACCTCTCTTGCCTTTTTCAGCAGTTCTCTTTCCTCTTTCTCCACCTCTTGTGCTTCTTTCTGCACTTCTCGTGCTTCTTTCTGTACCTCAGTTGTTTTTTCCGCACTGCTCTTGCTTCTTTCTGCACCTCTTTTGCAAATTTCTGTAACCCTCTTGCCTCTTTCTCCACCCCTGTTCCCTCTTTCTGTACCTTTTTTGCCTCTTTCTGCACCCCTCTCCCCTCTTCCTGCACCTCACTTATCTCTTTTTGCACCCCTGTTCCCTCTTTCTGCACCTTTTCTGCCTGTTTCTGCACCTCTCTCGTCTCTTTCTGTACCCTTCTTGCCTCTTTGTGTACCTTTCCGACCTATTTCTGCACCCTTTGCGCCTCTTTCAGCACCTCTGTTGGTTCTTTCTGTATTCTCTTGCTTCTTTCTGCACCTCTTTTGCAAATTTCTGCATCCCTCATGCCACTTTCTGCACCTCTCTTCCCTATTTCTCCACCTATCTTGCTTTTTTATGCACTTCTCGCTTCTTTCTGCACTGCTCTTGCTTCTTTCTGCATCCCTCATGCAAGTTTCTGTATCCCACTTACCTCTTTCTGCACCCCTGTTCCTACTTTCTGTACATTTCTGCCTGTTTGTGCACCTCTCTTGCCTGTTTCGGTGCATCTGTTGCTTCTTTCTGCACTTCTCTTGCCTCTTTCTGTACCCTTCATGTCTCTTTAAGCACCTCTGTTGCTTCGTTCTGCACTTCTCTTGCTTCTTTCTATAACCCTCTTGCCTCTTTCTGTACCCCTTTTGCCTCTTTGTGCACCTCACACCTCTCCTGTCTCTTGCTGCACCTCTCTTACCTTTTTTTGCACTTCTCTAGCCTTTTTCTGCACCACTTTTGCTTCTTTCTGCACTTTTCTTGCCTCTTTCTGTACCCTTCTTGTCTCTTTCTGCACCTCTTTTGGTTCTTTCTGCACTGCTCTCGCTTCTTTTTGCACCTCTGTTGCAAATTTCTGCATCCCTCTTGCTTCTGTCTGCACACCTGTGTAGAAAATAATTGGGGGGCGCTACCAACCAGAATATAAGATCCTTAAGTATTGCCCGGCGGTGTCGCCTCTTGAACCCACAAAGAAGTTAAACTATTGAAGAGGCAGGCGCTGGAGACTGGAAGGCAGGAAACAAGGTTTTTATTCTCTCCGGAGGAGAACACAACGAAACGGACAGAAGGTATCGTTCTGAGGTGCTCTAACTGCATCCCTGAGGCCTGGCCTCTTATACACATGTTTATCTGTTTATTGCATGTAACACATTCTCGTCGATACTTTGATGTACGGAAAGACATCCTCAGAATCCCCCCCTTTCCCAGCCCGTTCCCACGCAAGGTTACAGTGGAAGTCCCCGCCCCGGTCACAACAGGTGATGATCATCGCGCAGCTGGATATTCCGCCGATTCACGGAGTGTGTGGGGTTTGATCGGGTCTCGTAGGGCGGGGGGCTTTGATCAACCCGGGGATCCCTTGCTGGGGGGGAACTTTCTATTGTACGGGGAGGGGCAAGGAACAGTATCGGCAGAGCTGGGTGTCGGCCTGGGAACGAGGAAGACGAACGGGCACACGGGGAAAAGGGGTTTGCATCAAAGGGCCGGGGATCATAAATGGGAAGAAGGGAGGTGTCGCGCTGGGACCAGGACGAGGGCCTGGGGCAGAGCAGCGCTGAAGAGGGGTTTTATGATTCGCGGCAGGTGCAGGCAGGGGGGTTGTCAGTATGCGGGGGGGGGGTGCCGGCGAAGCTAGGAGTGGGAGAGAGGCGCGCTGGCTCTCGGCGGGAGCAGGGAAGCCATGGTGTTCAAAATGGCGGCTGTTTTACGCGCACAAAAAGGTTAAGGAGAGCAAGAGGGCGCCGATAATGTTGACGGTCTCAGTCCAACTTTCAACAGTCCCCCCTTTTCAACATATCTAGCCACCTTGCTTTACTCAATGTCAATTTTCATCAAATTCCTAACTTCGGTATCATACAATGCTCTCATATGTTCGCTTCCAATGTCCACAGTTTTGGGAAAAATACAACTCGCACATAAAGAACACATAGGTGGCAAACATTGAATTCCTAAGCATAGGCCACATATTATAACTACGGGAATCAGGATAATGGTGAGCAGTCTCCAGCCCCAGCTTTTGACGGTGTCCCAGAACCAACCACCAAGCGACCATTCTTCTTGCTCTTGGTGAACTTCCGAAGAGAGTCTGTGAAGATGTTCGATGGCTTTGTACACTGAGGGTGAGTTGTCCGGTATGTATGTACAACAGCTGGACCCAATAATGCGGCATGCTCCTCCACGGTCCGCCAGAACCACATCTAGAACGAGGCGGTTCTGAAGAGCCACCAAACGGACCGCTTGGAGCTCGGCAGTGTTGTTGGCAAAGATGCCCGCTGTGATGTTCATGGTTGTCTCGACTGCCTGAGTCAAATGTCGGATGGCACGGCTGTTTGCCATCGGGCCCCAGAGGGGGACGAGTCCTTTCATAGCATCGAGGAACTGCGCCCCTGTTGAGTCGGCTTGCTCAACGTCTTTGGCTCGTTTTTGCCTGTGGTGATTCGCTGGGGCCACATAAGTTGGAGGAAGGACGAAGGAGATGTAGCAAGTGCCCCCCCAGCCTTTGGGGAGCCAGGTGTAGGCCTTCGTGCCGCAGATGAAATACATGTTTGGGGATGACACAAAGGAAGGTGGATCCGTGGAATCCAGAGTTCTGGTAAAGCGGCAAGCGCTGCGACCCACCAGTTGTGTCCCAAGTCCTTCTACACACATGTGGCCTGTGACGTTGATGACCGTCAGGGCCACAGTCAGAGTGGCAGCCGTTCGTTTCCGCAGATAGGAGAAGGTGGGTCTGGTTGGATTGTTGAACACCTGCATTTCGATTCGTTCTTTAGCCGGGATGTCCATTTGGTTCGAGTCGCTGGGGGTCAGCGGGCAGAAGTGTGTCTTTGTCTTGTTTCGCCCGGCCCCATGAGAAGAATGTGCTGCAGTTCTGCTGGAGGTGGCATTGCCCGTATAGCTCTCTTGCAGGAGGATCAGCCAGGCAAGGCAGGAGCCGTGGACAGAGAAGGGTGAAGGGATGAATGGTATTGAATGTCCAGTGGCATGGGGTAGCAACCCACAGATCCAGCAGTTGGTGGTATTGGTGGCAAGATTGTGCTGGTGAAGTAGCTGCACGAAAGAGTTGTTCCAAAACTCCTTTCGCCTCTCTCTTAGTTGAGGAGAGAGCGAAATTAGATAATGTTCCTTCATGGTGGTAGGCTGAGCAGTGGTTAGGAATGTTTCGTGAGCAGGTGCGTGTTCTTCCATAATCCAGAGCGTAGTCATGAGGAGAAAACAGAGGAGGATTACGATGAAGAGTGCAATTGTCTTTGAGCTATGGAGTCTGTCTATTCTCGGATTTCTGTAGTGGGTATTTCCTGCTGTCTCCGTCGGCTTCTTATTTGGCGCTTCCATCATCTTCTTATCTGGCGCTTCCATCATCTTCGTCTTCAAGGTGCTCGGTAGTGGGCAGGACCACAGACTTAGTTTTAGCTTCTCTCCGGGTAACCCTTGGTAGTTTGGGTCACCGTTCTGAGATCCTTTAACCTAGTCCGTGGCCTACTTAGCCGAAGCTCCCTCCTTTCGACGCAGGAAATACCCTTCTCGAGATGGCACAGTGGGGTCAGGATGTTTTGAAAGTTCAAGTGTCTCAGTATCAGGGTAGCAGTTCAACGATGGTCGGTCCTGGTTCAGGAGCTCTTCTTGGGTGTTGACGGTGTCTGTCGTGGCCAGGGCTGGAGAGACCTTTTTGCAGTGATGAGCGTGCAGCCAGTGTTTCTTCCCCTCCACTCGAAGTGCGGTCCGAGTGGTGATCAGCACTTGCCAGGGGCCCGTCCACCGGGGTTCCAAACTCTTTGATCGCTGAAAATTTCGGATCAGCACGAAGTCCCCCGGCTGGAGGGCGTGACCCGGACCCCTGGAAGCATCGGGGATGGCCTGCTGCACCTGCTGATGAAGGACAGACAAAGTTTCAGTCAATTTGTACAGATAATCAGACATTAGGACATCCGGAACGTCATGAATGGAAGTTGGTTTCGGGGCAGACCAGACGCTCATGGGTCGACCGAAGACAACTTCATAAGGGGTTAAGTGATGTCGGGTGGGGGTAGAGCGCATCGATAGCAATGCCAATGGGAGGGCGTCTGGCCATTTCAGGCCCGTCGTAGCCACTATTTTGGCCAGTTTAAGCTTTAGTGTGGCATTGTGTCGTTCGACAAGCCCAGCAGATTGAGGGTGGAAGACTGCGTGGAATTTCTGTTTAATACCCAGCCCATTTAGGATGAGCTGGATAACTTTGGCTACAAAGTGGGGGCCATTATCACTCCATAAAACACGACAGAGGCCATAACGGGGGAAAAACTCCTTTAACAGAACCTTTGCAGTGGCCATAGCGGTGTTGTCACGGGTTGGATATGCTTCCACCCACTTGCTAAATGCGCACACCACGACGAGTACATATTTCAGGCCTTGGCATCTGTCTAGCTGGATGTAGTCCATCTGCAGGACTTCAAATGGGTGGTTTGGGACCCCAAATCCCCCCCGGGGTACTACAGTTCCTTTCCCGGGGTTGTGTTGCAGGCATATTAAGCATTGTTGGACCAGGCGTTTGGCGGAATCTGGGATCTTGTCATTGTGCCAAACCCTGGAGACAAGTTCGATCATGGGGGCTGATCCTATGTGGGCAGGGGAGTGTGCCATGGTTAATATGGGAATCAAGTACGAATCAGGTAGCAACCATCTGTTCGTGTCTTTTGTCCGCCAGCAGCCTTCATCGTCTTTCAATCCCACCCGTGTCCATTCAGTCAATTCGTGTTGTGCGCTAGCCGTTTGTATGTCTCTAATTGTGTCCTTGGCGTCAGTCCAGTTTTCTGCTTGTGACCTGGTCACGTACATATGTGTTGTCGTTCTATTTTCAGCTGTCGTTCGGGCGGTGATGTCGGCTAGTGCATTTCCCTGTCCAATAATGTCTGTCACTTTCTTGTGTGCCTGGCATTTGATAACGGCAAGTTTGTTGGGGAGGAGGACAGCTTCGATTAAGGCGGAGACTAAATCCCCGTGCAAAATGGGTGTGCCGTGTGAGGTCAAGTATCCTCTCTCCCTCCAGAGGAGCCCAAAATGGTGAACCACCCCGAAGGCATACTGGCTGTCAGTGTAAATGTTCGCTGTGGTTCCTGTTGCCAGGATGCAGGCTCGCGTCAAAGCAATCAGTTCCGCTGCCTGGGCAGATCGCTGGGTGATGCGGGCTGTTTCTACTACAGTTCGAGCCGTGGTGACTGCATAGGCAGCGGAAGTGGTACCGTCGGAGAGTTTGATGCAAGAACCGTCCACCCACAACTCCCCGTCGGGGTCAGGGAAAGCTGTGTCTCTGAGATCGACCCTACTCCTGGTCTGTTCGTCCGTAAGAGTCACGCAGTCATGTACGGGGTGCACATTGGGATCGTTCTCTGGCAAGGGTAACAGAGTTGCTGGGTTCAGTGTGGTGCATCTTTTCAGGGTGATATGGGGGGCAAGCAAGGTCAGTTCGTATCCAGTCAGTCGTGCACTCGTCAGATGTTGTGTCTTGGTTTGGTTCAGGAGGGTGTCGACTGCATGGGGTACCAGTACCGTGAGGGAATTCGAGAGTACAATCCCCTCACTCTGTCGGATAGAGACTGCAGCAGCAGCTACAGCTCGAAGGCAGGCAGGCAAGGCTCTGGCGACAGGGTCAAGAGTGGCAGAGAAGTAAGCGCACGGTCGTTGCTTAGGGCCGATGGCCTGGGTCAGGACAGATAAAGCGCACCCCTCCCTTTCGTGAGTGTAAAGGGAGAAGGGCTTTCTGTAATCAGGGGTACCCAGGACAGGGGCTGAGCAAAGAGCATCTCGCAGTTCTGTGAAGGAAGTTTGACACTCAGGAGTCCAAGGGAGTGGGAAAGGGACGTCTTTGTTTAGCAGAGAAAGCAGTGGTTTTACAACGAGGCTGAAGTTTGGTAACCATTGTCGGCAGAAGGAGGTGAGGCCTAATAGGGAGCGAACCTGCTTCTGGGTTTTAGGGACAGGGGTATCTAGAATGGTTTGGATTCGATCAGGGGTGAGTTTTCTTCCATCTTTGGACAAAAGGTGGCCTAGGTAAGTGACCTGGGGTAGGCAGAATTGCAACTTCTTCTTGGAGACCTTGTGGCCATTTTCCGCAAGGAAGTGCAAGAGTTGAATGGTGGCGGTAACCGCTAGAGGGGTGGTGTCGGCTGCCAAAAGGATGTCATCGACATATTGTACCAACACCACCCCGTCGGGTAACTGGACTTGGTCTAGTTGTCTTTTGAGGGCCTGGCTGTAGATGCTAGGGCTTTCCGTGTAGCCTTGAGGCGCTCGGCAAAACCTATATGAGCGGGCTTTTAGGGTAAAGCCGAAGAGATATCGGCTGTCTGGGTGGATGGGGATGGAGAAGAATGCGTTCTTGAGGTCGATGACGGAAAAGGTGGTGGCAGTGGATGGAATCAAGGTCAGGATGGTGGTGATGTCTGAGACCACAGGGTACTGGGGTACCACCACTTTGTTGATCTCTCGGAGGTCGATGATGAAACGGTATGCTCTCTCATCTCCCTCTCCCTGCTTCTTGATAATGGGCAAGATAGGGCTGTTGCAAACGTTGCTAACCACTTCCTCTACCACTCCTGCGTCTATCAGTGACTGGATAATCATTACCAATGCCTTCTCGCCCTCTGGCGATATCCGATATTGTGGGAGTTTTGGGAGTGTTGCGTCTGGTCGGACAGTAATGTGCACTGGGTCAATTAACATACGCCCTACGTCCGAATCCGCTTTGGCCCACAGATACGGAGGTAGAGTGTCAAGCAGGGACGCGTCAACGTCGGTGATGGAAAACATGTGTCGGGGGGAACAATGTCTAAGCAGAACGGGGTTGTCGTAAAGAAACACTCGAACTCCATCTTGAGAACACCTAATCGTCGCTCGGAAGTGTTTCAGTAAGTCAAGTCCCATAATGGCGTCAGGGCTATTGGAGGAAAGCAAGAACGTGGTGTCGGTGGTGTTGTTTTCTACGTCAAAGAGAATCGGGGCAGACAAAGGGTTGGTGGAGGGCATTCCATCGAAACCTGTCGATGTTATGAGTGAGCCAGACAAGGGTGCCCTTGGAATCAGTCGTTTAGATAACGCACTACGTGTTGCGCCAGTGTCTACCAGAAATGGAGACTTGGTACCCAGGACCTTAGCAGTGACATAAGGGCCCTGCTGGTCAACATAGAGCTCGACTGGATCCCTCCCTCGCCCTTGGCTGTCCTATGCGAAGGTGTGAGTGTCGTCATAGTCAGATTGTTGATATTGGTTCTGCCTGGGTCGGTCGAACGTATTTGGTCTGTTTGATCTGTCATTAGTTGCGTCATTTGGGGGCCCTCGTTGTTGTCCCTTAGGTCTCGGTCCGTTTGCTACATCCCTGGGGTCTTTGTTTCTGATCATTTCCAGAAGAACTGGGCACTGGGATTTCCAATGGCCAGTCCCTTTGCAGAAAGCGCACTGGTCTTCTCTAAGGTCTGTGCGTCCACTGTAGGAAGTCAGAGTGCGGTCCTGGGGAAATGTAGTCTTAGGGACGTTTGTCTGGTAGTTTCCCCGGTATTGGTCTCGTCCTATAGTCACCCCTTGCAGTTTGGCAATCATCACCCTCTCTTTTAAGTCCTTCTTCTTTTTCTCTGTCGCCCTATCGTTTTCATTTTTCTGATGCTCATAATATTGGGCCATTTGGAGAATCGCTGTAGGTTTGGAGGCTGCCCAACTACTCTCGCTGGCCTGTAGTTTCTGGGAGATTTCCGATGATAGGCCCTTAACATAATTCTGGACAAACAGATGGTGTCCGGTTGCAGTGGTCATGTCCTGGCCGCTGTAATCGGAGAACACCGTTTCAAACCGGGAGAAGTATTCCGATACATCCTCCTGGGGTTTTTGGCGACAGGCTGTTACTATCGACCAGTCCACTTTCTTTTCTGGGATTAGGGTTTTTAATTTCTCTACGATTTTATCTGGGAGGTCTAGAATGGATTTCAACGGCTTTTGTCCTGGTCCCCGTTGTTTGTCCAGGTCATCGAGTTGTGACCAGGTATGTCCAAACAGCTCAAGGTGGTCGACTTTCCGGATTTGCTTCCACACATCAGCTGGTAGACATAACCCGAAGAACAAGTCGATGTCAGCCAGGGTCATGATCGTTGAACCCAGGGCTGTACCAAATTCAGTATAGAAGGCAGTGGGGTTTTTACGTAGGTCGGGTAGAGATTTCCGGAATGTCAGTATCTCTTGCCGGTCCCATGGCTGGTAGACCCAGTTGTATACTACCCTTCCCTTCGCATCTTGGTTGTTTGCATCATCGTGAGTCCCTGTACCCCGAGGAGGAACCCAGTAAGGGGCAGCCTCACGTATCGGCATCATGGTGTTAGATTGCTCGGTTGGTGGTTCGGTCACTACGGGGGCTGCGGATTTAGCTCCCGGCTTTCGTTCAGTGAGGTGGCGGAAAACCTCAAGCGTACGCGTAAGGAGGTCCGACACATCACACTCGCCCTCATCCCCGATATCGACCTTCCGGTACAGAGTCCTTAGGCTCTCGGGACCTTTGTCTCGATATCGGTCCTCGTATGCATTCAAGACATGATAACACAGTCGTACGGTAAAATGTCGTCTGTGACTCCCTGTATACGAGCTGAACATATCTGTGATGTACTCTTCATCATCCTTCCTTTCTACCAGTGTCCTTGCTATTTTGTCGATCCCCGCTCGCTCATCTTTGTCTAGTCTGTTTGTTCTTGCAGGGCCAGCCCCTCGAGTCTCATGGTCGTCTAACGTCGTTGTTGATGCGGGTTTTAACACAAGGGGTTCGGCTGGCACAGAGGCCATTGGGGCCGACGCTGTGGCGGTACCTTCGTTTGTACCTGGGGGTGGCGCGTGCTGCGCCACGGGTTGAGAAGGGGCATATGGAGGGGGCATGTAGATGATAGGAGGACCTAACAGCAGGTCCTCATTGGCTTGTCGTTTCGAGGGTAAATCAGGGTAGAGCATGGAGGGGGTTCTAACCGGACACTGGCTTGGCGTTTCCATTTCTAGTTTCTGTTTAGCTTTCTCTCTTTCCTTTATCTCTTTTTCTAGTTTCTGAGCAGCTTGGTGGGCTGCTTTTCGCAGCTCTTTTTCCAACCTACTCTCAGTTTTCTTTTTACGTTGTTCAGTTTCTTTTCGCCACATGCCGAAGCTGTCAAGCATAGTAGGTGTTGTCTTGTTTTTACCCAGGGCAGTTTCTAGCGTTTTTATTTTATCATCATCGAAGGATCCTATCAGGGGCCATTGACTTTCTTGACCCTTTTTTGTATATTTATGCCATAGTTTACTATAGGCTATAGCGGTCAATCCATGCTTCATGAACATGTCCTTATTAGGGGTGCCTTCCAGTGGGGCTGGATGGTCCATCTCTAATAGGCGGTCCGGGCTAAACAGGCTACTAATCAGTGGGGAGAAGACAGACATGACGGCTCGTAACGAGGGACTAAAAAGTCAGCACTGCCTATCTTATCACTAGGTGCAAAGACTGGACAGAATATTTCTATTCTACGTTGTTTGCAGGCAGTGAATACCTCATGGATCAAAAATAACAAAAGACCAATAAATAACAATGGGGAGAATGAGCAGGTCCGCAAAGATCTGCGTTACCTACCCTTTTCACTATCTGCAAAAAGGGTGGTCTCTTCCCTGTTTGCAGACAGGGAATCTCCAGGAAACAATAGTTTTGCGAACAACAGTTCAGTTTCAAGTGATTATTGAGTGGGGGAGAAAAAATAAGCACGGCTGCTGCCCTACCTATCCTCCACTGCTTGCAAAGAGAGAGCCCGTTGTTTCTCCGTTTGCAGACAGTGAATCTCCAAATAAATAAAAAGAGCAATACTAGTATTTTTAAACAAACAAGCAATCAAGCAATTATTTCGCGACTTGTCGTGGTTACACGACCTTACCCGGACCGCATGGACAGTTTCCTGTCTTCCGAATCCAGCGCCCGATCGTCCTCTCTTCTTCGTTATCCTCGCGGCACTCCTGATGGTTCCCAGTCAGGACCGTAGATCACTCGAGAGAGGTCTGTTCGGAACCAGTGAAGTTCGGATGATCGGCTGTCAGACGAGGGTCTATCGGACAGACGCGTTCCCGATCGTTGCAGTCGTTCACTTTGTCGTCAGGACCTCTCCCACTGGATCCATGGGTCGCTGATGGGCCCCACGCTTGGGACGCCAATTGTAGAAAATAATTGGGGGGCGCTACCAACCAGAATATAAGATCCTTAAGTATTGCCCGGCGGTGTCGCCTCTTGAACCCACAAAGAAGTTAAACTATTGAAGAGGCAGGCGCTGGAGACTGGAAGGCAGGAAACAAGGTTTTTATTCTCTCCGGAGGAGAACACAACGAAACGGACAGAAGGTATCGTTCTGAGGTGCTCTAACTGCATCCCTGAGGCCTGGCCTCTTATACACATGTTTATCTGTTTATTGCATGTAACACATTCTCGTCGATACTTTGATGTACGGAAAGACATCCTCAGAATCCCCCCCTTTCCCAGCCCGTTCCCACGCAAGGTTACAGTGGAAGTCCCCGCCCCGGTCACAACAGGTGATGATCATCGCGCAGCTGGATATTCCGCCGATTCACGGAGTGTGTGGGGTTTGATCGGGTCTCGTAGGGCGGGGGGCTTTGATCAACCCGGGGATCCCTTGCTGGGGGGGAACTTTCTATTGTACGGGGAGGGGCAAGGAACAGTATCGGCAGAGCTGGGTGTCGGCCTGGGAACGAGGAAGACGAACGGGCACACGGGGAAAAGGGGTTTGCATCAAAGGGCCGGGGATCATAAATGGGAAGAAGGGAGGTGTCGCGCTGGGACCAGGACGAGGGCCTGGGGCAGAGCAGCGCTGAAGAGGGGTTTTATGATTCGCGGCAGGTGCAGGCAGGGGGGTTGTCAGTATGCGGGGGGGGTGCCGGCGAAGCTAGGAGTGGGAGAGAGGCGCGCTGGCTCTCGGCGGGAGCAGGGAAGCCATGGTGTTCAAAATGGCGGCTGTTTTACGCGCACAAAAAGGTTAAGGAGAGCAAGAGGGCGCCGATAATGTTGACGGTCTCAGTCCAACTTTCAACACCTGTTCCCGCTTTCTGTACCCCTTTTGCATGTTTCAGCAACTCTCTTGCCACTTTCTGTAGTTCCCTTGCCTCCTTCTGCAACTTAGTTGCCTCTTTCTGCACTTCTCTTGCTTCTTTCTACACCCTTCTTCATTTTTCTGCTCATCTCTTGTCTCTTTCTGCACCTCTCTTGCCTCATTCTGCACATCTCTTGGTTCTTTGTGCACCGCTCTTGCCTCTTTCTATACCCCTCTTGCCTCTTTGTGTACCTCTTTTGCTTATTTCAGCACTTCTCTCTCCTCTTTCTGAACCCCTCTTGGCTCTTTCTGCACCTCTGGTGCTTCTTTCTGCACTTCTATTGCCTCTTTCTGCACTTCTATTGCCTCTTTCTGCACCTCTCTTGCTTCTTTCTGTACCCTTCTTCCGTTTTGTGCATCCCTCTTGCCTCTTTCTGCTGTTCTCTTGTCACATTTTCTGCACCTCTCTTGCCTCTTTCTGCACCTCTGTTGCTTTTTTCTGCACTTCTCTTCCTTCTTTCTGTACCCCTTCTGCCTCTTTCTCTACCCCCTTGCTTCTTGGTGCACCTCTCCTACCTTTTTTGCACCCCCCTGGCCTCTTTTTGTACCTCTGTTGCTTCTTTCAGCAATTCTCTTGCCTCTTTCTATACTTCTCTTCCTTCTTTCTGCACCCCTCCTGACTCTTTCTGCAACTCTCTTGCCTCTTTGTGTACCTCTCCTACCTCTTTCTGTACCCCTATTGCCTTTTTTCACCTCTGTTAGTTCTTTCTGCACTTCTCTTGCTTCTTTCACAACCTCTGTTGCTTCTTTCAGCAATTGGCGTGCGTCCCTCTGCACTTCTCTTGCTTGATTCTGCACCTCTCTTGCGTCTGTCTGCACCTCTGTTGCCTCTTTCTGCACTTAACTTGCTTCTTTCTGCACCTCTTTTGGCACCTCTGTTGCTTTTTTCTGTTCTTCTCTTGCCACTTTCTGCACCTCTGACTTAGAGATAGTTTTAACCCCCCTGCCCTATTGTGTACTAGGGCCTTACAGGGGGGGTTGTGGCAATTACAGGGGTACCCCAACTCATAGTGTATCCTAGTGTATGTAGGTGTTTTCCCTGTATTCTAAGTGTCTTTCAGCATAGGACTGGCTCTAGGCCTGGTTAGTCAGAATCAGTTACCACCAGTACCAGTCAACAAAAAGTTGGGTGCACAGGATGACTTTGCAACAATGCTTCTTTCTGCACTTCCGTTGGTTCTTTCTACATATCTCTTGCTTCTTTTTGCACCTTTCTTTGTCTTTCTGGACTTCTGTTGCCTCTTTCTGCATTTCTCTTGCTTCTTTCTGCTCCTTTCTTCCTCTTTCTGCACGTCCTACCTATGTAGGCATAGTTAGAAATTCACTGAAAAAAAACATAGGTTTCAGGGACGTTATAGTTAGAAAGTAGGATTTAAAAAACCTTAGAAATTCACTGGAAAAAATCATAGGTTTCAGGAATGTTATAGTTAAAAATTAACATTTAAACAACCTTGGAAATTCACTGAAAAAACACAGATTTCAGGGACATTATAGTTAGTTGGATATTTCACTCGTACAAAACCAGAAAAATGTGGCCGTTATAGTTAGCTGAGCTAACTATAACTTGAGCCCCCGCAATGCACTGCTGATGACATCACATATTACATCATTCATGACATGGTCAGTGACATCTCAAATGACATCATGCAGTTCTTTGTATTTTTTGTTTTATTTAGGTTGAGTGTGTTACTATGGCAACTATTCAACCGCTGATTCCGGGCTGCACGCACACAGACTACATTGATTAACTGGAATTGAAAATGTTGAAGACAGGTGTGCACTTGGACATACACCCATTTTTAGGATAACTATTCAACCTCCACAATTTTTTTTAGCTGATTTAGGTGAACCCCCTATTGCTTGGGATTTGTGGATTGATCTTTTTGAAGGGTATGTAGAAGTACTTGAGGAGGATGAGTGTTCGGAAGAAAGGAAATTGTCACTTCTTAAACACAGATTCGGTGCAGTGGGTTTGCGGGAATTTAAGAACTTACTGTCGATTGAGAATGCTGGTGACATTGGTGTTTATCAATATGCTATTAAACAAATGCAAAAGAGGTTTGGTAGGAAGAGCAATGTAGTCATGGAGAAATTTAACTCTAGAGCTCAGAAAGTGGATGAAAGCATTGATCAATTTGTGTCTGTTTTTAGAGGTTTAGCAGTAACGTGTGAATCTGATCGTATGACTTATGATAAAGTTCTCCGTGATCAAACTTTGATGAAGACTAAGGGGCACATTAGGATGGTGGGCGGACAAAGTCCACCCGCCATCCTGACGCAAAAAGGGACCGCCCGCCATAAGGGCTGGGGTCCCGTGGGGACATTACGATGCACCCGCCACAGTGTCGGGCGCATCCAGCATTCCTGACATTGTGGTGGGCGGTGCAGTCAGCACTGCCTGCCACAATGCCAGGAAGGCATGTTGTGCACTTCCAGGCACAACATGGCAGGCACTGCGCGGTGCCTGCCATGTTGTGCATGGAAGTGCTGGGGGGTACCATAGGTACCCCCCATGTGCACCCCCCACTCCCCAGAATCCCTAGGGGCCCGCTACGGGCCCCCAATGTTAAGAACCTCCTGCCTTTCCGTGGCGGCGTTGCCTCCACGGAAAGGCACATGCCAGCTTGCACAGTAATATGGATGGCGGTGTCTACCAGACACCGCCACCATATAACCTGCTTTTCCGCCCGTTAGGCAATCGGGCGAATTGCCTACCGGCGGAAAACTGCCGGACGGTCTTCCCGTCCACCGGGGTCCCCCCGCCATGATAATGTGGCAGGGCAAATTAGAGGCGGGCGGTGGTTTTTGGCAGGCGGATCGCCACCGCCACACGGGCGGTGGCGATCCGCCCGTTATCATAATGGGCCCCTAAGTCTAAGAAAATTCTAAAGACGTTATGGTTGTGTGGTGGAATTTCTTTGAAAGCTGCTGTTGATGTTGCCAGGAGCGTTGAAGTTTCAGATGAGTGCATTCCTGAGGTGAGGAATGAAAAAAGTGAGGTGAGGATTGAAAAAAGTGGTTCTCACCAAGTGAGAGTTGTGAATAAGGATGTTAAGGTAAAAATTTAAAGTGATACTAAGACGGGGGAGAATATTCCAAACAGAAAATGTAATGAATTGCAAGGGTTTTTGTGTTACAGGTGTGGTTCCAGTAGCCATTTCGCTAATTCCAAATGGTGCCCAGCATTAACTAAAGTGTGTACTACTTGCAAAAAGAAGGGACATTTTAGTAGTGTGCAAGAGTTCAGGGAAGAAGGTTAATTTCATTCAAGATGATGTGAATGATGATGATTTGAATGTAATTCGAGAAGTGTCTAGTGTGCATGATAAATTGGTTGATGAGGTGGGCAAGGTTAAAAAATTGCGCATGTGCACTGTGTGCATTGATGGTGTGGAAGTGTGTACAATGGTGGACTCTTGTGCATGGTATACTATCATGGGTTAGGATTTATTTTAAAAATTATGGCCAGGTAGACCTTTGTTGGAGCCTGATGTGAGACCTGGCAGTTATTCTGATCATAAAATCTCTTTAGACGGTTTTGTGTGAGCGGACGTGAGTTTTGGACATAAGTCATGTCCGGGAAAGGTGTAGGTTGCAAATAAGGGTGCTACCATTTTGGGTTGGCCACACATCATGGATTAGGGTTTAAAGATTGTTGCGAGTTTGGAGTGTCCTGTGTTTGTGGTACAGTGTGAGAATGAGGATGAGAAAATACCTGCCCATGCTGATTATTCTGAACTTAAGAAAATTTATTTTGATGTTTTTACTGATGGTGTGGGCAAGATGGTGAAATTCAAACACTAAATTGTTTTGCGAGATGGTGTGTGCCCTATAAGACAAAAACGTAGGTAATGTTCCTATTAATTATCGTGATAAGTTGGGAGACATTTTTAAAAAAAATGTGTAAAGATGAGATTATTGAGCCAGTGGAGAGCTCGGATTGGGTTTCTCCAGTGATAATTTCCCTTAAGGCCAATGGCGATCTTCATTTATGCGTGAGGTGTTTGAATGAGGCAATTTGGATCGATACGTTTCCTTTTCCTAACTTACAAGAGTTAACGTCTTCTATTGGTGATGCTTCTTGGTTTTCTAAAATGGATTTGGCAAGTGCGTATCACAAAATTGAATTGGATGAGAACTCAAAGCATTGCAGAGCTTTTATAACTCCTGAAGGCATGTTTAGGTACCAACATATGCCCTTTGGATTCTAAGTGCTTCAGTGGGTTTCCAGAGGGAAATGACAAGAATTTTGCATGGGATTGGTGGAGCAAAAGTCTTCCAAGATTACATTTTGATGTTTGGCAAGGATAAAGAGTCCCATGAAAAGTATTTACAAACAGTTTTGAGGGCTCTTAGGGAACATGGTTTAACTGTTAGGAATGAAGAATGTGTATTTGGTGAATGTGAGGTTGAGTACCTTGGCCATGTAATACCCAAGGATGGTATTCAACCTAAAATCAGTCATTTCATTTTGAGGCGGTCTTGTCTGCTCTAGAACCAAAGAACAAGGAACAGTTAATGTCTTTTTTGTGCCTCACCGAATTGTACTCACGTTTCGTTGAAAATTAATCATCCAAAGTGGAACCATTTAGGGCTTTACTCAAGAAAAATGTGAATGGAAATTTCTGTAACTCCTTGTTTGAAATCCTTCACGCCTTCAGCCGAGTACGTGTTGTCTGTGAATGCTTCTGGCTATGGTATTGGTGCAGTATTTTCGCAACATACTAAGAATGAGAAATGAACGATACCCACCTATGCCTCTACGGACACGCATTTCAGGGAATACGAACCTGTAGGCCCTTGTACACTACACCCGTAACTCCCCTCACCGTGTTCTTGTTCCCATTGAAGATATAGCTCAGTCACATGAGGCTACAGCTCCCTGACGCATAATAATCACTATATGTACATCTATGCTTGATTTTTGATACCCTCTGCTTCTGTTAAAATGTGTAACGCTCTTGTGCCTTACCCCTCTTGGGGGGACGTATTATGAGAAAATTTCATTAAAAAATGTTAACAAAAAAAAAAAAATACTAAGAATGAGAAATGGGTGGTGGCACATGCTTCTTGTACTCTGAACATAATTATTCCATAATCGAGAAAGAATTACTTGCAGCTGTGTGGGCTGCTGAGAAATTTCAGATGTATGTGTGGGGGAGTAAGTTTTTTTTTTTTTTTGCAGAGTTTTATATAGCGCGAACTAGAACCGAACCGAATCAGTTATCAGAGCGCTTTACATAGCACCAGTTACGTTACATGAGGACACACTTTCATTTTTTTTTTTTTTTTTTAGGCACGGGGAGATTAAGTGATTTGCCCAGAATCACAGGGGGTTTTTGGCGTCGTTACCGAGACTCAAACCCAGATCCCCAGGTCCGAGGTCGAGCGCCTTAGCCGTTAGGCCAACCCCTCTCCCAAGTTCAAGATTTTACTGATCACAAGCCTTTAGTGAATATTTTGAGACCTGAAGGAGGAAGGAATTTGACTCCTAGGTTGGCCCGTTTAGCCTCTAAATTGCAAATGTTTAGTTATGAAATTGAAAATATTCCTGGGAAGGAGAATCTGGTTGCTGATGGTCTTTCACGGTTGCCTAGAATGGTTGCAACTGATGTGGTGGAAGGAGTAAACGAGTCTGAAGTTGCTTTTACTTTCAAGGATATTTTGACTATTGACTATTGATGATGGGGAGGAGGTACCGTGTAATGTATTGTCTGAAGAATCATGGTTGCATGAAATGGATAAGGATGTTGTTCTGAGAGAGGTTGAGAAGTATATTGTGGGTGGTTGGCCGAGGGAATCTTCTTTACGAGGAGAGTGTTCTGCTTTTTGGAAGGTTAAGGAAGAGCTGTGTTTGTCGAATGGTATCATTTTGAGATAGGGACAAGATTGTGCCTCCATTAGGCATGCGTAATGGTATCATTGAGAAGAATCACAAGGGTCATGGTGGTATGTCAAGTACCAAAAGAAGAATTAAGGAAAGTTTTTGGTGGCCTGGTGTTGATTCTATGGTAGATCGTTGGTTCAGGAATTGCACGATTTGTGGTGCTAGTGATAAGGTGGCTAAACCTTTGTGTATACCCTTGACCATGGTGGAGTTACCTGAGGGAACGTGGCAAAAAATTGCTATTGATTTTATGGGTCCATTTTCTGCTGTATCGGCTAAAGATTGTTATGCTATTGTTTTGATTGATTATTACTCTAAGTGGCCGGTGGTAAGGATGGTTAGTAGTGTGACTATGGATGTGGTCATTGAATTTTTGGAAGATGTGTTTTCAAGGGAAGGTGGACCAGAGATTTTGGTTTCGGATAATGGGTCCCAGTTGGTATCGGACAAGATCCAAGACTTTTTAATGGAGATGGGTATCAAGCATGTAAGGTCATCATTATATCATCCTAAGAGGAATGGACATGTGGAACGTTTCAATCGAGTGGTTAAGGAAGCGCTTCAGTTGGCTTTGAGTGCAGTATTAGCTTGGAGGAAGGCTTTGCAAGAGAGACTTATGGTGTATCTTGTTACTCCTCATTCGGTGACAGGTAAAACACCTTTTGAGGCATTGAGAGGGAGGAAACTTTCGACTGTGTTAGTTCCTTGGTGGTTGAGGAAAAGGAATACTAGAATGAGGTCTAATGGAAGTGTGCTTGATGAGGAGATTAAATCTAAAGTTAAGGAGTTACAGGAGCGCACTGCTCGTTCTCGTGGTGGTAATTACCGTTGGCCTGTTATTAATGTGGGTCAGATGGTACGTGTGATAAATCCAAGAGGTGTCTTGAAAAGTGAAGCTGTTTGGTCAGGGCCTTTGAGAGTGCGGAAGGTGTTGGGTGTGCAGTTGAGCTGGAAGATGGTAGGAGAGGGAATCTTTGCCAGTTGAGTTTCTGTAATGGACGGAATAGTGTCCCTAGTGGTATGGTGTCTGTTGAGGAGGGGTGCAGTGGATACATGTTGGGGAAGGATTGTGTAGAGTTGCGCAGTGGTGATGATGGATTGGAAGAAGCTGCCATTCATTGGTCTGGTGTTGATGGCGATGTTCTGCATCGAAGTGGCAGGTTGAGGAGGATCCCGACACGTTTTGCTGATTTCAAATTGGGATAATTGTTGTTGTTTTTCTTGTTTCTTCTTGTTTTAAGTTATGGATCCTTGTAGGGTCAATGTTTTCCCTGTTTCTAGTCGTTGTCTTTTGGTTGTGTGGGTTTTTTGAAGTGGGTAGGTGTGTGGTAGTGGGCTAGTCGGTGTGTGTCGCGTGAGGCATGTGGAATGTGTGCGGAAAGAATGTTGAGTCTGAGATTCGGGAGTAGACGGTTGGGATGAGCATTGAAGGCTGATGTCTCCGGTGTCGCTTGTGCCTACTACCAATAAAAATCTACCCATCAACGACTTACCGTCTGGAGACTGCTTCTTTTCCAAAGGCCACAGGGCATGTACTGCAAATATCTTGGAATTAGCATGAATAAAACATTCAGTGCTGTGCGTCTCAGGACCCTAAAATGTTGCCAAATTCAGACCGCTCCCCTAATAATAGAATACAGACATATCAGATCATTTAAGAAGCCAAGTCTGATGAGACACCCGGCCCAAATTGCCTTAACAAGAGCATTATATAAAGCATGTCTGAATTTTTGGTCAACTAATCTATGCATATTATTTAATACATATCTGCTTGCTAAGGTCATACCAGATACCTGGAGAGGTACTAATCATCATCTTATCTACGAAAGTGGTAAGAGACAATCCAACCAACTATTGGCTTATTGGCATTATTCATGTAGAGGCCAAGTTCTTTCCTGCATTGTAATGAAGGACTTAGAGGAGTGGGTCTCAGCAAGATTATTGATTCCACAAAACCAAACTGGTTTTCAAAAAGGCATTGGCACCATAACAAACGCAATGGCTCTTGGAGTTGTTATTGAGGCCTCAATTCAAAATCAAAAATCAGAAATTGATACGGTCTCGCAGAAGGCTAAATTAAGCTATTGGGGAAACCCCTAGCATTACTCTGTGCCATTCAGCTCTTATAACACCTGGTTAAGAGTAAAACTGGGTTATGGTCTAACAAATACAAAGAGGATCCAGATGAGTGAGGGTCTCAAACAGGCCTGTGATCTTGCTCCACTGTTATTTAACGTATTCATAGTAGATCTCAACAACAGTCTGAATGAGGTTTACTTGGATTCTCCCCGGTTAGCTCTAACTCCCCTCCACAGCCTTTAATATGTGAGTGAGATAGTCCTGCCTGCTCAGCAGGACTATAAGTCTGCAACGTTTGATTACGACTTTTCCTGAATATACCAGGAAAAATGTATTTGAAATTAATAATAAGAAATAAAAAATCATGGCATTTGGTAATCACCACAGGATAAAAATCAGAAAAGCTGGATACGACGAAGATGTATACATACTTAGGAGTCTTTTGAGTATAAGTATAAGTTTATTGACTATACAATTAGTTAAAATCATTACAGTAAAGTAGCTCAGCATATTACGGCTAAAACAGATAATTATTAAAAACTGTTGTTTATGACAGAAGTTTAAAACATATTTTGATTTAAAAAAAAGTTTGCCTCCCCTCCCCAATTCCATCAAAGTCAATCTTCCCCAGAGTTTGTGTTTATGGAGGTGTGGCTTTGGTGGCAGTCCGGGATCCCATGTTGTTCTATGGGTAGTATGGGTAGCATTAAGGAGCTATGATTCATTCCCATTGGCCTCTGATCCATTAACAATGAGTGGTGCTTTCCTGGAGGGAATGCCAGAAACCGGTCCTCGGAAGCTTGTTTCCGGTCCAGGGAAGGCATGGCTTGGCAGTTCGGGCTGGACTGTTCCCATGAGGCACAGGGTCAGACTGATTTGTATATAGCCATGTCTGAACTGGGGTGGCAGAGTGGGCTAAAGAACGGTGATGGATTAAACCCAGATCTTTTGACTGGGTGTGAGTGTTTGATTGGTTCAGATGCTCCGTCCATCACCACCCCCTTTTGTACCGCTTTGGCCGCCATAAGTGTGGCAGGGTATGCTCAGACGTGAGTCCCTTGCTCACTTTGCCACTGGATTCAAGCAAGCCGGGCTGAAGACGGCTGTAATGCCAGAAACCGGTCCTCGGAAGCTTGTTTCCGGTCCAGGGAAGGAATGGCTTGGCAGTTCGGGCTGGACTGTTCCCATGAGGCACATGGTCAGACTGATTTGCATATAGCCATGTCTGAACTGGGGTGGCAGAGTGGGCTAAAGAACGGTGATGGATTAAACCCAGATCTTTTGACTGGGTGTGAGTGTTTGATTGGTTCAGATGCTCCGTCCATCACCACCCCCTTTTGTACCGGAAGTGCAGACAGGCATCAATACACGGTCAAGGCCACCTCAACGCTCTTGCGCTGGTTTTGTAATGTACTTCTCCAGAGTTTTATTTTGTTCATTTGACGATTTTAGGGCAGTCCTGATGTGGTGACATTTCCCCAGTCTGGCTAGGGTCATCGTGCTAAGCTTGGAAAAACACATGTCCGACACTTTGCTACAGGATTTTGTTCCATTGATGGTGCAAATCGGACGCAAGAGTTGCCTTTGTTCCTTGATAAGATTGGGGCAACAGCATAGAAGGTGCAGCCACGATTCCCTCTTGTATGGGCAGAGTCTACAATGTATGGCTTCCCCTCTTCGCGCCCACGCAGGGTTAAAATCCGTGATTCCTAAGGTGATTAGTCTCATGAACAGAATTTTGCTTCGGGCTGATGGTGTGATAGCGTCACTTAGGTAAGCCTGGGCTTTGCCCGCTGTGTAAGATCTATTTAGCGGGTCTAAGAGTGGGCTTGAACGGTCCAGATCAAATGAGATTTCGGACACTTGCTTATGACTTTTTTTCATGTGTTCAGAGGGATCTCCAGCCTCAGTATGCTTTCTTCCACTATGTTCAGTGTTTCGATCGCTTTATCAAGGGCGGAGTGCCAGGGCGTGCATGGCTCTTCGAAGATTGATCTTAATTGATATTTTAAGGTGTTAGCTGGAGCCCTTAAATCCTGAGATAGAGTTTTATGATGTCACCCTGGCACATCAAGTCCGGCCTCGCCACTCCTACCTCCAGCTTTAGCCTTGCATTCCTTGGTGCCCTTGGAATTTGAAGCACTGTTTTATAAGCTTTAGATTGCACTGAGTTTAGGCAGGCATGCTGTGACCCGGGGAAAGCCTGGTGGCCATAGCTGATTGCTGGTAGGAGTTTCACTTTCAAAACTTTCAGTATTGGGCCGGCAGTCGGGCTGATCAGATGAGGGTTTTGTTGCTTGAGTAGATGTATGACCCTGTTAGCCCTGGTTCTCTGATGTTTCAAATGTGCAGGCGCCTTAGCCCGTTCCGTCAGCCAGACTCCTAGGTAATTGTATGACTCCGCCGTCTTGATTTGCAAGTGCCATTGTGCTATCTTTTTCTGATGGGGGGTCCCAAAGATGACAACCATGGTCTTTCCATGGTTTACTGCCAGATTGTTGTATGTATGTTATTAAAGAGATGTAATGCAGTTAGGGCTCTTTGTAGGCCCACCTTTGTGTGATCCATTATGGCAGTATCATCGGCGAATTGAAGCACCAGCAGCCTCGTGTTTCCTAGTCTTACTGTTACTAGGCTAGCTCCTTTTAGGGCATCCCCCAGATCCGCCGTGTATAGATTGACGAGAATGGGAGCCAACACGCAACCTTGTTTCAGCCCGTTCTCTGTGTTAATTTTTGGGGACACTGTGCTGGCGCTAGTTTTAACTCTTACCCAGGTGTCTTCGTAGAGCGATCCTATTGCCTTCAATAGGTTCGGTGGGATGCCCCAGTTTTCTAGCTTCGACCATACTTAGGAGTCATCTATGATTGGCAACTTCAGTACACCCCACATTTGCAAAGTGTAAAACAAAAATCAAACTCACTATTAGTCCCATATAAAACACTCAAATCTAATTTACCAGGTCCAACGATGATTCCCACACGCAAGACAATCAAGGCCAAATTAATGCCATCAATCACATATGGCTCAGTAAAAAATGCAGGGTCCAGACAGCAACCTATTAGATACAATCCAGGCTAATTTTTTTAGGCATCTTTTTAGACTGCAACCAAGTACAACAAAGGCACAGATAGACCTGGAATTCAGCCTAGCTAATCAGGTGCTGTCACGCCAGGGCACATTTATTAGATTCTGTAAAAAACTGAAACAAGTGCTCATTAACTCTCTAGCCTCGCTTATTTGGCACGAAGTTGGTTTTGGTAAAATAAACATTCCATGGGATGATTACTTTTCATCCTCACTGGACCCATTAGGGCTTAACATGTTATGGACTTCAGAATCCTTTTTTTAAGCAAGCTTTAAATAGGTCAATCAGACTTACCTTGTATCTTCAGTAGAAGAATCAATTAGCTAAAAAAAAAAACGTATCCATGGATGGTTATAAACAACTACGGCTGCTTAAAACCACAGGCTTGAGTACCATGTCTTCCTACTACATTAACACAAAATTCAGGAGACTAAGGATAGGTGTCCTCCCATCAAAACATTTAATCCCGCAATGGAAGTGCACTTGGTCAACACAATCCTTTCAGTTATCTATATACAAAGAGGAAACATTAATTCACATATTGTGTATTTGCCCAAATTTGTTGGATGCACGTACGTAGCTCCTACGAAAGCATTTTAACACTCTGCAAATCAGATTGTGTAGGCAAGTTATGATTCATTGTCTAAGTGGGGACCACCAGCAACTCATGTAATTTTGTAAAATTCATGTATTATGTTGAAACCAGGATGTAAATGTAAATGTGCTGGACTTGTAAAGCGCACAGCTGCCCGTGAGCGTCCCGGCGCTTGCTTAGGGAACCCGTCCTGGTATTCCCCTGTGAGAAACCCCGGCAGGGTGTCCACAAGGTGAAAGCCAGGCATCCCGCCGCGAGGGGCCGTAGTGGAGATTAATCAAGCTATTGCCCAGAGTCGCAGAGTGTGACCCCATGAGTTGAGTAGGCACCAGAGCGAGAATTGTCGAGTCCGTGGAATTTTTGAGCCCGAGACCCGCCGTGGCGGGGAATCGAACCCTGGTCCACAGTCGATCTCAGTTTCCGGGTCTGCCGCCTCTAACCACTGAGCCACGCTTCTCCACTGGATGACACACATGTATGGAGTTTGCATTAACCTCGCAATATTTGCACCCACAATCATTTTTAAAATTGTTGTGAATCATCTAAATTATTTTAATAATCTCGCTGCATCTATATTTTAACTGTTTGCCTATTGTAGTATCCTCAGACCTAGAGACCTCTGGGTTATAGTGCGCTATATGAATCAAATAAATAAATAAAAATAAATAAATAAATTTTGTATCACATGTACTGGTTTACTCTGTTGTTTCTTTATTTCCTATTAGGATATTTCCCTTAAAGTACTGTGTTCCTTTTCCTTAACGTTCAAATTCCCTTTTGGAACTTGGTGATGGGAAGGCAGTGATTATTCGCCTGACGTTCCTCCTCTGCGGTTCAGGTTGTGCCGTAGATCCTGTTACTTTTATTCTTAATGAAAATAAATCCCAGCTGTTTCCTGCCTGCAAAGACTGCATTCTTCGTAGGCTGACCACCACAACACCTAGGCTGTGGATGTTGTGCTAAATCCCCTCATATTGACATGAAGTGAACCTGTTGTATTATGTATGTATTTCTAAATAACAGATTTTTACATTGATAACTGGATGAACTTGTGATGGTTTCTATTAACGATATGCAATAAAATGTATCTGAATCTGGAAGGTGAAAAAGAATTTGCGAAAATCTATCAAGATGCTTTTGCTACATATCAAACAAGTAACAAGTCGTTCTATAAAAATTTAGGCATTTCTCAAATAATTTTTAACTGATTTCTTTGTGTGCACGCTGATTTGTTTTATTTCTTGCGATTTTATATAGTGTTAACTCAATATTTTACCAGCATGTGCTCTCTTCCACCCCAACATTATCTTTTTGAAAAAAACAACTAACAGACTCACATGTCCACCACTCAGTTCCCTATACCAACTCCCCACTAATCCATTTTGGGTTCCGGAGTAGTGTGCTACTCCGAAAAGCACGTCGACGCCTCATCAGGAGTTGTAAGCACTATATAAATACAACTAATAAATACTAAAAATGCAGCGCAAGACCCTTCTATGTCCTGTCCCCAACAAATATCCGTTTTGCCCCTTTTCCACATCTTTCCATACCGCAGTCCTTTTTGCCTCTCTCCATATACCCATCTCTTCTAAACCATGTCGAGGTGGACTTTTAAAAAAAAGCAATATCAGGGCTTCAGTTTTTCAACAAGCGCGGCAGTTTGAAGCTTGTGACTATAGGGCAACAATTACCGATGTCAATGTTTTAGCCAATGGGAGCCGTCTTCCCTTTGTTACACGTGTATAATACTTGTAGCCAATGAGAGCTAGTTTTGTGTGAACCAATCAGAAACACACCGGTTCCAGGGCACAACCGAAGACCAAAAAAAAAAAAAAAAAAAGGGAAACTGAGACAGTAGTGACGCGACTCACCGGAAGTGACGCGAGGGGATTTGAAAGTTTTAGAAGTAGCAGCTGAAAGGAGGCGGTGTCATTGTTTTAGCAGCTGGGAGGCGGAGCCTACGTGAATTTGTTTAGGAGTGGAGAAAAGAGAGTCTGCCTTAAAAACAGGTGAGACAGGAGATGCTTGTGAAGCGGGTGAGATAGGCCATAGTACTCCTCCATCTACAGACCTATAGTCGCCGCCTAAGAAAGTTTAAGCCGTACTCCTTCAAGACTGCTGATGCACCTGTATTGAGTACATCCGAAGGTGAGGGGAGGGGGGAAATCCCACACCTGTGTTTTACTCGCATTGAGGGATTGCGCATTGTGTATTCTGTGAGGAAGAGGAGGAACTAAATGTTTGGAACCGAGCTAATTACTGAGCGATCGCGCCGACGAAGAATCCACACGATCGAGTCTTGAAGCATTTTTGCCAGAAGCTTCGTTTAAATAGACACTCTGTTTCTTCTGAGTGACTCTCCAGTTAAGTAACTAAACTTGTTCCGTTTTAACAATATACGAGTTCTTTATTTAGTTTTCTCTACCGCCCACATGTTCGCGTTTTATGGTACTGCAAAGACCAGCACACGCTTCTTAAGTACAGCTTTACTATATATGAAATATCCTGTATTCAGTTTTCACATTATTCTTGCCAGGCGTCATTCGGGCTGCCATAGTATAGATTTTAAAGGGATTTCTTCCAACCTTTAATTTTTAAGTCATGTACTTATAAGAGGGTATAATACTGGCATTAGGTGATTTTTCTAATCATTTTACCGACAGGGACATTAAAATGCAGATTATGCAAGTATAAAACCGGGCAGGTGCATCACTAGGACTCTGTCTGCTGTATGATATTTCACCAAGTCTTCGTCTCTGAACAACGCAGATACCTCCAGGGAAGCTTGTGAATGAGCATCACCCTCAAAACTTATGTTTTGAAGTGCGAACGTTTTTTTTTTTTAATTTACACCTAAAAATTAAGTCTTTTATTAAAGCTTAGTCCCTTTGGAAAAGCTCAGGTTCAAATCCATTTACTGAATTGTTTTTTTATTAACCCAATGTGGCGTCTTATCTTAAGCTGCTTTTGTTTGTCGACCGAAATAAAGTATTCTCTGAGAATGAGCATCAAGCAGACCTGTCTTACGGATTCGGAGTTTGTGAGGGCTATGATGATGCATGGAGTCGCCTAATGTCTGGCTTTAATCATGTTGGATGGTTTACTAGTTTTACTTAATGATTGGGGGGGGGGGGGGGGTTGCACTTATGAGCTTTATCTCTTCTGCCTCACAGTCCGCTTATCCTGCATGCCTGTCGACTTCTGCTTCTCTGACACCAACCTTTTCTGACGCCTCCTCCTTCACTCACCTTGTTGCAGCTACTTCTGTTCTCCTTCACCCTTATTTTTCTTGCACCCTTCTTTTTCTTGCACCCTTCTTTTTTCTCCACCTTGCCATTTTCTCGCTGTGCAGCGACCTCCTCTCTCTTCTTCGCCATCTTTTTGCCTCGTTCTCTACACCCCCTCACACACACTCCTCACTGACTCTCCCTCACCCGCTCTTTCCTACATAGCCTTCTCTCCATTCAGGATCGGATTGGAGCCACAGTTCTGCCCGGGGACCCCCAAAAAGTGGCCCACATTTGCAGATCGCAACCTTTCGCAATACACTGCTTAGTTAGGATCATGGAGCTAAATGTTGTCAAACATTTGCAGTAACTGTCTTTTAGGGCTTATAGGGCCAGTACTTAAATTGGATATTAAGTACTGTTGACAATGGACAAAAATATATGTTGGAAGCTCAGAATTATGAAAAATACTAGCAACTTGTGTTGAATTTCTTTTTTTATTACTGTTGATGGTTTGGCTAGTGTCCGCTGGATAACAGGAAGGGCCACAGATCTAGGCTACCTTTTACACTCACGCTGGGCTTCTTAGATTTTAACTTTCTTTTTTTGGGAGCTTAAGAGTGGCCTTTCGATGCTCAGAGACTGGTGAAAGGTGCATCTGTGTTTTTTTTGTTTTTTTTTTAACTTGCTGCTAGCATCATGCATATGTTTAAATAAAGGGAATGATGCTTGTGTAAATGCTAAAATAAAAATAGTGTAATTTTCCTCATATATATGGGGTTTTATATAGCATGAAACTGGCTGAGGGGCATTGGATTGCTTTACATGATGCCAGATACTCTACAGAAGGTCAGAGTCAGTTTTTGGGCTGTATAGTTGAAGTCATTTGTACAGGATGTTGAGCTGATGCTGGGACTTAAACCTGGTTTCCCAGTTTCAAAGACTAGGCCTGGGTGGTAAATTTCACGTTCCGCGCGGAATTGCCAAAAATTCTGGAGCTTCGTGGAATTTTACTTGTTCGCCCTATCATAATGCTTGTTCGCAGATATTCCCCCCCCCCCCCCAAGCACGCAAACAGCGTTTGCGAACAGGAAAAAGCATTGCGAATGGGCGGAAAAAGCAATGCTGCGTGCTCGCAGAGATTTTTTTACTGTTTCGCAGAGCTTTGTGCAGAACGACTACGCAAATTTGTCTCTGCTTGTTCCATGCCGGTAAGAGAGGCAAAAGTAATTGAAGAGCTTCCTTGCTGGCCCTCACCACTCACTCCTGTCCTCTCTTCTTCCAGAGGCCCCCGTAAAGCAAGTACTAATGGCTTTCCATCTGCAGCTCCTTGAGGCCTCTGTCACACCAGGAGGGACCAGCGGGCGGGCACACGTCTTGCTGTGACTGTCGGAGCAGCCCATTGTCATTCTGCCTCTGACAGTGAGGTGCCCTGTCTTAATGTGCATCACGTCAAGCTCATTATATGTATGCAAAGGTGTTAACAGCCACTGATGTTTTGCCATTATGGTCGATACACTCCTTCAAATTACACTCCCCTTTCTTTGCTTCACCATGTCACCTCTCCATCACATCCTTACTGTCCGACTCCTCCTCACTGCTGTTCCATATGGTTTAACAATTTTATGTATTTAAAGGAGGCTTTAACTGCTACCGATAGCGTGTTGTACTTGTGTGGGTGTCAGGCTTGTGCTCCTGTTGCCCTGTAGATATTCTACACTGGCTGTTCAACACTTTAAGTAGTTGCAGCACCAAGCAGTCGATTCAATAGAGCATGCTCATGAGCTGCAAAGGCCCTGGGACCCTGTGTATTTTTATATCTAGAGTAAGGTTCTGTGTAACTTTTAAAAAAGTTTTTAGATGGTGCCTGTTGGACCCTACAACCTTGGGAGGGTTTTCCTCTGAATGTTTTTGCCTGCATTTTCTGTACCCATTTTTGCTGGCTCTAGGACTGCGCACTTTATTGCTTATAATCAGTGCCAATAGGCTTATGCTCTCTCCCCTCACGTTATAGTTGGAAAATAACAGAAACAAAACTAAATCATTTCACCAAATAAACAATGGTTACTGGGATGTTCTAGTTAGAAAATAACATTACAAAACAGTAGAAATGTACTGAAAAAAACAAAGGTTACAGGGATGTTATCGTAAGGCTTGCATTTTACACACACAGACCAGTGAAATTTAGCAGTTAGTTACCTTACCTAACTGTAACTTGCACTCCAGCAATACTCTGCTTATGAGCTCACATATTACATCACTCATGACATGATCAGTGACATCTCAAATTACATCATTCACAGAACCACTCACACCCCCACACAGCCACTCATCCATACACCCACTCGCTTACACAGCCACTTGCACACCCACACACTCACTCGTATAGCCACTGATACACCTACTTATTCACAGATACAGCTACTCCCACACCTAATTATTCACCCCTACATCCACTCCTGGATAGTCACACAGCCACTCACATAATGTGTTAGAAATAGTATCACTTAATGGTATACTAATTTACTCACACACCAATCTCAAACTTGTTTACAAGTTTTAAGCCATGAACGTAATTGCTCACACCTGTTCCAAGCACTTCAAAAAGGCCATGGCATTAAGTTATACAATTTGACAGAGAACATGAGGCTGTCTGTGCACATGAAACTTTACTAAAACCAACAGAATGTCTTTGTAATTGTAAATGGGCACTGGAAAGGTATTGGCTACCTCGGAAAGCCTGCAAACCCCGCCCCCTCACCCCAGAACTGGATCTGACATCGATCATCCTTTCTTAGGCCTATTGGTCGCATATTTTGTTTGCTTGCCATTTTCCCTCTGGGCTGATAGGAACGACTCATCCTCTCTGTCTAAATGAAGACTGAAAAGGACAAGCATGTTTTGACCCTTTATTAATTGTTTAAAAGTATACTCTCCCATCCGTAATAGTTGACAAGTACACTCCCACCCCCTACATGCTAACTGGTCAGAAGTGGCTACTAGCTAAGAGCCACGCTTTATAAACCAAATTCTAATTTAACACAGTCAATGAAGCTTGTAACAACAATTCCAAGAGACCTAAGATTGAGTAGTATGTGACAACCCCAGTGGCAAATTGAAGGACCTCTGTTGCAGGTAGTTGAGCATTGTTTTGAAGGGCAAAAAAAAGGTTGCCAGTTTGATTGTATTGTTGATAGCCTTGCATTTTAAGGTTCAGTTTAGATTTTTTTTTTAGTTTTTTAGTTTTCTATTTTTAGTACTCGCCTACAGATTGTTATAGCTTTTTAATGAGGACTTCGTCCGCACACACTAACACCCACCTAAATTGCAAAGGGCTTTTGAACATGCCCTTTTGGCCACTGCCTCCTGCAGTTCGGCGGGCTTTAGACATTGGCTCACATGGCTGTTCATCAGCTTTTTTTTATCAGCCTACAACATGTTGCGAATGGGGACATGGGAGAAGTAGTGCCTCTCCTCAATGTGACATTTCGTCCGGACAGCTACATTCATTCGCGCTACTGGGGTCTTTTATTTCTGAGGCTTGATCTTTTGCTCTTTTCATTGGGCTGCTAGTTTGTGTTTGTCGGGTTAGGGCTAGAAAAAATGTATGTGCAGGCACAGAGTACTGCATGCATTCACAGTGTAGTAACAACACTTGGGGGGTCAAATGGATCATTGTTTCACACACACACACACTGGTTTGAAGAGCACTTTGGATTACTTGTGGATGTGCGCAGTGAATGCAGAAAAATACATATCTTTGTGATATTAATCATGTCTTAGCAATAAATATATTATATAGATATACGTGTATTTATCAAGCAGTTTCGAGTTCTTTAAGTACCTTTCGTCATTTGATGGAACATCTTAACTTTGTATGATTAGTAATCCAGATGCTAGAAAAACTGTTATGAGTTCTCCCCTACTAGACAGTCTGAGAGATTTTTTTAGCTTATAGTTGGTTTAGAGCCTTCCCGTTGGTTGGCTTAATAGTCCTTCTCATTTGCCTGCTTCATATTAGCTCAATTGTATGGGCTTTCTTTACTCTGTTTGTTTGTCCCTCCTCTGCTGCGTGAGCACACTATGTCCTTACACTGCCTGCTTTTTCAGGTCCTACTTTTCAGGTCTCGCCTATGCAGTGCGCATGCCCTGCATAGGAGACCTTTATCCGCCGTGCAGCTCTTTTTACAAAGCACATACTCGTGCCTGTGGCGGCCTACGGCTTGCTGGAGTGCGCAGCCATGCGCCACAAGCACTAGTATGTGCTTTGCAAAAGAGCGGGATGCGCACGCCTGCACCTTTGCCATGTTTTTTGTTTTTCCTTTTAGAGAACTCGCACACACCACTCCCAGGCTTGTTAGCTATGTCACATAGCACAAACTTTCCCACGGAAATAGGAGTGCTTCGCCACAGACTACTTGACACTTAAAAATTTTTTTTTTAACCGTGTAACTGGGAGCTGTGCCGGATTGACAGGATGCTGAGGCCAGGTTCGGACCGTCCTCCCCATGTTACATGGGCGGCATTTGTAGTCACAAAGCCGTGCAGCCTCCCCTGAAAGCTCTTCTCCTTTTGGGCTTGAGCTGCGCCAGAGCCAAGAGTCAGTTAGGCTCGGGCCCGGCTCGAGTGTTCAATGACTCGCTCATCTCTAGCCCTACCTCACCAACACCTTTCTTATTCTTCCTCTCGGTTTACCTACATCACCTCCACCCTCCTCCTCTCTTTCACTCTAAGTCACTCTCCTCTCTACCCCATCTATTTTTTTCCCCCACAAAATATTTGTGTGCCTCATCTTTCTTTCTATCCTCTATGTACCTCGCCACCTCTTTCCTCCATGTGTATAGCACAGCCATGCCTCTGTATCGGGCCTCTTTTTAACTCTACCTTTCCCTCTCATCCTTTCTATTCCAGGTTGTTTCCTTTTACCTCTAATAATCTCTCCTTTTGACTTTCCCTGTACATCGCCTCTCAGCTACCCGCTTCTCCCCACCCACTGTCCTGTTCTCCAATACAACGCACTTCAGAACATCTCTTTACCCTTCTTCTCTCGTTTTCTCAGCTCTTACTTCCTGTTTTTGACTACCCTCTTCCTCTCTCCACCTCCCGCCCCTCTACCTCTCTCTACACCTTTTGTCTCTCTCTTCGAGTCACCCCTCTTTCTAGAACCTTTCTTCTGTGCCTTTCAGGCTCCTTCCTCACCAGAGGCGGAGGGCACTGATGAGTGAGGTGTAGAGCGAGGGAGAGGAGTCTTATGCACGCTTGTGCCCACAGCCAATCAGCTGCAAGTGTGGCTTGGCGGCATGGGCATGGAATGTTTCATAAAGAAGCCTGCGTTTATAATGACACATGCCACTGGCGCCCACAGCCTAAAGCACGTGGGGCCTGGGGAAGTTTTCCGCTTCCCTTCTGATGCTAGTAAACCTGTTTTACGAACAAATGACTTTCACAATATTTATTTAAAGTTTCTCTGTTTGTTTTAAATAAATAAAATATAGCTGACCACCAAAACGTAAGTGAGGAGCTAAAATAAACAAGACTCTCAATGCCAGAGACTGAATTGGGTTTGAATGGGGGACAAAAGTAATTGTGAAGAAGATATAATAAGCAGCAGCATTGAAAACGTAAAAATGAAGCCTTTGGTGATTATCCGAGGTATCATCTACATCATCCTAGATAGATCAGTGGGCCTACATAAAAGTATTCTTAAACTAGAGGCCCAGGACTTTTGTGATTGCAATCACAACAAGCATTAGCATAGCCAATAGGTCTCGCCTTTGGGACCTTATAGGTGTTTAGCCATGCAGCAGTTGATGTTGTTGCACTAGGATATTGTGCTGCATAACTAAATACTTATAAGATCCCAAAAGCGAGACCTATTGGCTATGCCAATGCTTGTTCTTTTTGGTTTAAGCACTCCATGAGAGAGATGTATTTTTCAACTATCTCCCTATTGTGCCTTTGTTCCCGCTTGTGCTGTTGTCGCCCGTGTGCTTCTTCCCTGCATGCTTCTCCCCTGCCCCCTCCATGATGCCCTTGCTCGCCCCGATCCACGCTGCTTTATAGTTTGTGTGCTTCTACCACGTTCTAGCACCAACTCCTCTCTTTTTTTTTTTTTTGGGAGTTTTATATAGCGCGAACTAGACCCGAACCTAATCAGGTATCAGAGCGCTTTACATAGCACCAGTTACGTTACATGAGGACGGACACAGCTCATTTTCGCTCTCCCTCATAACTATTTTCACCCTTTCCCGTGCATTCCATGCTGCCTCTGTAACCCTGTATTGCTTCAACCCCCCAACTCCCTCCAGTCCCCCCCCATGTTATTTCCGCGTTCCCTGGCCCACGGTGATGCTCCCCCACCCACTGTTTGTCCTCCCTCCCCACACATTCCAACAAAAAAACTCACTTTTTTGTGTGGCTAATTTGGATTGAGGAAAATAAAGTTGCTGCATCATTTTGTAGGTGTGTGCCCCCACAAAATAACACCCTGCTTCACAGCATTGGGGGTGCTGTACATCATCAGCATTGCTAAAAACCATTGACCAATCCACACGTCCAAAAGGTGGGAACTATTAGGAGCAGACAAAGTTTGTCCCCTATCTCCCCACCCGAGCTGCCTTATCATTAACTAAGGGTGTGAATTATTATGACTTAAGTGTCAGTTATGATTATGTGTTGTATATAGCAGAGGAGTGGAATCAAGGCGGTGCTGATTTTCTTTTTCAATACATTTTTGATAGCCTGGAGGTAATAATGAATAGTATGCAGTTTTTCGAAATTAACACATGGTCCTTAAAGAAGGGAAAATGATCATGCTGGAAACTTGTAAGTAGGTGGCATCTTACAGTTACCTGACATTTTCAACATATTTAATAGTTTTTTCATTCACTAGTTGCTATCAGATGCTGTTTTATTTCACTGCCTTTCCCACATGAAAAGTCAGAATCCATCAGGGACCAAGTGATGGGATACTGCCCTGACAACTTAAGGAGGAAGCGTGGCACCCCTTCCACCCCCCTTTCTTACTCTCCTAAAAAAGAAAGAAGGTGATGTGTTCCTCCTCACGAAGATCCTAGCAATCACTAATGCCCCGATTACTTACCGGTAATCTTCATTACTCCGAGTTAGTCTTCCAAGCCACATGATTAACAAAGTGAGCTTCAGCTCCACACCAGAACCCTCCAAAGCACAAAAGTCAGCCTCCCATCCCTTCCCAATATGGCCGACCCATACACTCCATGACCACTATAAGGGGCGGGCCGGCCCAACCCCAAAGCCTGACACTACCAAGCCCAAACATGAAGCCGATAGCCAGACAGGGGGGGAGGGATGGGAACTCATGTGGCGAGGAAGACTAACTCGGAGTAATGAAGATTACCGGTAAGTAATCAGGGAATTACCTCCTCGTCAGTCTTCCTCGCCACATGATTAACAAAGTGAGCACATACCAAAGCCAAGAGGCTTCATGGAAACTCACAAGAAACCAACAGACCAGAAGGGTATGCCCACAGAAGCGGGCAAACCCAACAGACCAGCCAGAGTGGCAGGACCACCCTGGAGAGACAACCACGAGTAGGAAGAACCATCCCGGGACCGAAAGACACCGGGAAGCCGAAAACCCGGACCCCAGAGACACCAAGTGCCACCAGGAAAACCGTCCTAAGCAAAAGCCGAAGGAGGATAGAGAAAGGCATGGGACCAGACTGCATGGGACCAGACCGCACGTAGCCAAAGACTACAGAAACCAGG
Source organism: Lissotriton helveticus (assembly GCF_964261635.1). Lineage (NCBI taxonomy): Eukaryota > Metazoa > Chordata > Amphibia > Caudata > Salamandridae > Lissotriton > Lissotriton helveticus. The sequence goes on from NC_136067.1 coordinate 1,029,579,466, forward strand.
AACAGAAAAAGTGCCAGCTGGACCAAACACACCAGGACCGCCCAACAAGCAGCCCAAAAGCGAGAGGGGAGCGAAAGTCCAGAGAGGAACCAAACGAACAGAGGACATCCCCACCACAGCGACTCAACAAAAAAGCCACAGCAGAAAGAGACAGTCCGACAAACACAGCAACACCGCAAGGGTGTCCACCACCTGCGAGAGAGGTGAACCAGAGGAACGGGGCAGCAGCACCAGACGCAATCGAACAGACTGGCAAGAGGCGCACGAATGGAAAGTGGTGGAGAAGAGAAACAGAAGGGGGATAAACCCCTGTCACACAAAGGACTCCCGCCCCCCCCCCCCCCCCGGGAAGGGACCGCGACCCCAAGGAGAGAACCTAGGGAGGCACATGGCAAAATGGACCCAAGAAGGTGCCGGAAACGACACCGAAGAGACCGGAGGAAACTGTGAAAAGCGGAAAACCCACAGGTCCGCCGACGTTCGGAAGGGAGAAGGGGCACGGCGGCCTGAGACCGCCCAGCACAGGGACCAAGCAGACCCTCCCAGGAATGTACCACAAGAAGGAAGCGAGCCGCCGAAGTGAGCACCCAGGCGGCCATACAGACAGCCAGCCAACAACCAGGACCTGCCCAGCCAGACAAAGTACCGACCAGAACCGGAGCGCACAGGGAGTAAAAAGCCGCTGGCGAAACACACCAAAGGCGAGAAGGACAGAAGGGCAGGGCGAAAAGGAGCCCGAGCCACCACAAGACTACCAGGGTGCCACCAGAGCCAACAGGTCCCGGGACCCCAAAACCAGGGGAAAAAACGTGGAAATAATTCACACCGGAAGCGCAGGGCCCCGCCAGGAAGGAGAGAACCGGAAGTCCCAGCACCCCCGGAAACCCAACAGCACAGCCGGAAACAAAAAACCAGCAAGGGAAAAAAGCAGGGGAAGGACACAAAACCAGCGCCCCAACAGGCAAAACAAGGACCAAAGAGCAACAGGGCCCAAGTCAACCACCGCAGACGCCAACGGAGATGCAACCAGGCGAGCACCACCAACAGGACAAAAACCCAGGCCAAACAAGCCCAGGATCCCTGGAAGAAAAAGAACCCCAGGAAAGCGCAAAGCCGGGAGCCCAGACGAGAAGGCCGAAGAGCCAACACCGGGGACTCAATGGAAGCAGACAGTACCAGACGGTCCCAGGAGAACCTCGAATGAGAACCCCTGAGAACCGTAGCATACAGGGCTAGAATGGCCCAGGTAATGACAGCACCAATGTGCCAAAAGCCAACAGGGGCGAACCCTGCAAACACCCCGGGGCACGAGGCAGGGGACAAAACCACAAGAATGGCAACAAAGAAGCCCCAGCAAGGCAGGGGAAAACCCCAGAGAAGCCAAGGAACGGCCACCAGATGGGAAAACCGCCCCCGGGAAAACCACTGACCCAGCACAGACCTGGAACCCAAGCATGCCCTCAGGAAGGCATCGCCAACACACGGGAAGGAGGAACCCAGCCTTACCAGGAGACAGAGCGGGAAGGGCCGGGGGCAAAAAGAACCAAGGAAGAGCCAGACCAAAACACGACTCGGGGAAGGCCCCACCAAGGCAGCTCGTCACAGAAGGACCAACGAGACCACCAAAAGCGACCCCCGCAAAAAAAAAAGGTAACGCACACCCAACCAGAGGGGGGGCGCCAAACCCCTGGCCTGACCAAGCAGAGCAACCAAAGAGCCACAGCACCATGGACAGGAGCAAGGAAGTCCAAGAACCGACCACCGGAGCAGGCAGGCAGAGGGCAGGAGCCAAGGAACCGTGCCACAGAGGATGAGGGGGAGGCGACAGAAGGACCGCAACAAAACCCCGACCCCAGGAGGCGATAAGCATGGGACAGTAGGAAGCCAACTGGAAAGGGGTGCAGGAGCCGCCCGCCTACACAGCGAGCCCGCCAGGAGCAGAAACCGCCAGAATAGACACACCAGGAGACCACTGATGCAACCCAGAGGCGGGCGGACAGGCTTCCACCGCAACCAGCCCACACCCCCAGGAGCCTGCCTGAGGACTACCACCAAGGAACTGACTGGGACAGCACAACAACGGTGGGAACAGGAGTCCACAGGACGAAATGACCGCAGGCCCAAAACCCGAAAGGGAGGAAGGACGGGACAATACAGTAACAAAGAAGCAGAGGCCCTGCAACCCAACGCCACATGCGCTAACATGCAATCAGTGTAAACTCTGGAGCACAAAATCAACCCCAGAAAACACGAACCAAAAAAATCGTGAGTATAGAACCGTAAAAACCACATGTGTACGTGTAATGCGCACGTGAACCACTACGGGCATCTAGACACAGAATAACAGACGTTAGTTGTGATCCCACACAATGGCACTCCACTTACCAACCTAAGACTGATGATGGGCAGAGTGGACACGCTGGGATATGAACCTGTGACCATGGGGGCTAACACAGGCCCCTACAGCAGAAGCATTAGTCCACTGAGCCACCAGACCCATCCCGAAGAACTGAACGTGGCAATGATACCCAAGGCAACAGAACTTCGTGAAAGGCAGAGAGAACAACCCAATGGAACCCGCCGAGGCCAACATAGAAGAAAACCAGAGGAGGAAAACACCTGGAAGGCCCAAATTAGGGCCACGCAGAGCATAGAAGGGCGTACGAACGACACCACGATGCCGGAGCCAAAGCAGCAGAAACTGCAGCACCAAAACAGAGAGAAGTCCAGAAAAACCCAGACCTGGGCATTTGCAAAGCGCCGAAAAACAGATGAACATTGCAACCAAACACAATGGAACACATTCCATCGACCTCAGAAGGATGAAAGGCAGAGAGAACCTGCCGGGAGCTGAGCCCGTGACCACGAGGCCGAACACAGGCCCCCGCAGTGGATGCAGTAGTCCACCGAGCCACCAGACTGGGCGCCTCGTAAACCGCTCCTACACCCTACAGGCCCGTTACCACCAGAAAATAAGGAAATCAACAACCAAAGTTAGGACAGTACCCCCAGATCCGAACCCGACAGCGGCAAAAACGGGACAGCACAGGACACGGCATATACACCAGGGAGACAGCCAACAAGAGAGCTGCCCAGAATCACAGGAGGGATGAGCGCCGTAGACTAAACACTAACCAGAAACTCCAGCTCCGAGGTCGGTCGCGCTAGTTGGAAGGATACCACCTCCACCCCGAGAATAGGGAAGCGTGCATGCGTGAGCAAGAAACCACACACAAACGAAAACCATGGAAAAGGTGGCCCCACTACCACACCAAAGGAAGGCAAAGAAAACATCAGCAAGACCCACACGAAGGACCAGAGTCACAGTGGGATACATGTCAGGCCACAAGTTGCATGTGCAATTGCAAAGCTGGAAAGAATGCTGCTCCGCAAGGGAGAGAGCCCGACACAGGCAATGGAAGAAGCGAGTGGCCCCTCGCTGAACGTGTGCCCGCACGGACCGGGAGAGGGCTCGTGGAAAATGAAGGCACGACCGAGGCAGGAGGACTCAGCACACACGAGCCCAACAGCTGTCCGTCCAAGGGACAGAGCCGACATCGTGCCTACAAACGCACCGAGACAGTAAAACAAGCCTCGGAGAAAAAATAGCACAAAGCTAGACGAGGACAACCACGCTGCCGAAAAGGGCACCCCGCACCCAAGAAAACTCACAGGAGAGGCCCAGGGTGGAAGCAATCGAAAAGCAGGTAAGCTCCGGGGAGCCATGAGAAACACAGCTCGCAGGACCCGCTTCGAGTAGGGAGAGCCCAACCCACACTCCCAATATATCCAAGGAATCATGGCCGTTGTCGGGAAGTAAGCCAAAACTGGCGAAGCTTGTTTGTTTAAAATGCACGTTGTCTATCACGGGCGCGCCACACAAAGTCCGATAGCTCCCCTTGGAAGCTACAGTTAACAGTTACCAAACCGTTTCCCCTAGTTGCATAATGTGGTGCAAGAAACTTTTGGACGCAAGTCTGCACAGCCAGCGCGTAGCACTGCCGCCCGCTGCAACGCCCCGAAGGGCAGGCGGGAGGCGAGAGCAGGATGAGCAGGTACCCAGCGAGGCATAACACAGCCGCTGCCACCGAAGGGAAGATTCAGAAAAGGGGGTGGTGATGAACAGAGTGCCTGAATTAAGCAGACCACTCTTACCCAGTCCAAAGATCAGGGCTTGATCCATCACCGTTTTTTAGCTCACTGCACCATCCCAGCTCAGAACTTGGCTATATGCAAATTAGTCTGTTCCTGTCCCAGTGCATGATGGGAACAGGGCAAACCAAACTACCAAGCCAATTCTTATACTGGGAAGGAAACAAGCTTCCGGGGACCGGTTTCTGCCATTTCAAGCGTCGTCGGCCCGGCTTGCTTGAATCCTGATGGTGCAATGAGCAAGGGACTCACATCTGAGTATACCCTTCCACGCTTATGGTGGACAAAATGATTCAGAAAAGGGGGTGGTGATGAACAGAGTGCCTGAATTAAGCAGACCACTCTTACCCAGTCCAAAGATCAGGGCTTGATCCATCACCGTTATTTAGCTCACTGCACCATCCCAGCTCAGAACTGGGCCAGGGACAGACTAATTTGCATATAGCCAGGTTCTGAGCTGGGATGGGGCAGTGAGCTAAATAACGGTGATGGATCAAGCCCTGATCTTTGGACTGGGTAAGAGTGGTCTGCTTAATTCAGACACTCTGTTCATCACCACCCCCTTTTCTGAATCGCCACCGAAGGGAAGGCGGGTCGTGCTGGTGCTGGAGCATACCCTGACGGCAGCACACCCATCAAGTAAGGGAAAAAGAAAGCCGAGCCGCCACCCGCCGTAGCGCCACGAGGGGTAGGCGGGTGGCGAGACAAGGTGCAGGGAAAGAAACAAAAAGCACAGCTGCCGCAGCGCCATGAGGCAGGCGGGCGGCAACAAACCAGGCCCAGAACAAAGAGCACGGCAGGGCGCCGGCCTCCCACCCAAACCGTACCCCGGCCACCCCGCCTCGGCAAGCCCACAGCCTGCTGGAGCAGAGCCTAACCGGTTACACAGAACACACTGGGGGAAAGTGGGTGGGGGAGCCCAAGATCCTAGGGTCTGCTAGAGCAGGACCTCCAACCCGAGACCCAGGTACCTGCTACTGCAGGCACCACTTACCTGACGCATCTGGAAAGACGTGCGCAGAACTAAAAAAAACAGGCTTTGGGGTTGGGCCTCTTATAGTGGTCATGGAGTGTTGGGTCGGCCATATTGGGAAGGGATGGGAGGCTGACTTTTTTTGCTTTGGACGGTTCTGGTGTGGAGCTGAAGCTCACTTTGTTAATCATGTGGCGAGGAAGACTGAAAAGGAGGAAATGCGGTACGTGTAGATGCGCATTGCACCCCAATTATGACGGTCTTTTACTACTTAATTGGAAGTTAACTGAGCATTTCCCTGAATTCAATTATGGCTAGTTGTTTATTTATCCCACTGCTCCTGCACCCACAGCGCTTTCCTATGCTGATTTAGTTACCACATGACTCAGCTGCTCATTAGCCCCCTCCGGTTCCATCATGTTCTCAGTTCCTATTTTGGGTCGAAGCTTACTAGACAGTGCAGCTGTCTGGTTTACCAATGCCATCCAGGGGACATTCAGAAACCTTCCTTGGGAATGCATTCTGCCCATTGCTTACCATTGGGTTTGAAGTTTGTAACTCACATTTGTTTGCTTTCTGTCTGCTCCCTTTATTTGTATTAGGTTGTCCAGCTTGAGTTCCTGCCTTTTGCCCAACTCAATTTACTGTATTCTTCCACGAGTAATGGTTTTTGGTAAACAGGCCTTAATCTTGTTCTTACCTTGTTATGTTTGCTGTGCATTCAAAGACTGGGGTCAAATATCAGGCTGTCTTCCAGGCTGCTTGGTATTTGCTTTTCTTTCTCTGACTTCAAATTGAGAGGATTTATGTAACAATCATGCAGGCTGCTGAGATGTTGCTTGAGAAAGGCAGACAATGTTGTTTTTTTAGCACACAAGAAAAATGTAATATCTGTAAATTAACTGGGCTGATATTTCATACTATATCAGAATGATAAAATCCTAAATGAAGCACATTTTTTGGCAACTCTGAAGTGTGGTGGGAATACGTTTTAATTTGTTCTAAACAAATCAATACACTAGGTGATGACATGTCCACACATTCTGTGTGCTGCATACTTCATTGGGAAAACTGTCTGTGCAAATGTAATTGTCATTTCAATTGAATGTCAAATCAATTCAGGTGTTTGTTAAGCGAGACTACTTACCCGTAAGGGTCTCAAGGCGCTGGGGGTGGGGGGCGGGGGGGTTCGCAGGGTCCAGTCCATCAAGGAGGGGGTCTGTTGAAGAGCCAGGTTTTTAGGTTTCTTGTGAAGATGAGGAGCAATGTTGGCTGTCTGAGGTGGAGCAGAAGGTCGTTCCATGCTCTGGCGGTGCGGAAGAAGGAGCGGCCTCCCGATCTGGTCTTTCTGGTGCGGGGGCCATGGTGTAGGAGAGCTGGGCTGATCGTAGGGTCCTTTGGGGTGCGTGGTATTTGAGGTGGCTGTTCAGGTATGCTGGTCAGGTGTCGTGGAGGGCCTTGTGAGCGTGGGTTAGCATCTTGAAGGTGACTCTAGCTTTGATGGGGAGCCAGTGGAGTGTGCGCCGGTGCTGGGAGATGTGGCAGTGACTTGGCAGGTTGAGGACCAGTCTTGCAGCGGGGTTTTGGATGTTCTGTAGCTTGCGGGTGGGGTTTTTGTTTATTTCGGCATAGACTGCGTTGCCGTGGTCGAGCCTGCTGGTGACCAGGGCGTGGGTGAAGGTCTTTGTGTTCGCGGGGGATCCATTTGAAGGTATTGCGTAGGAGGCAGAGGTTGTGGAAGCAGGAGGACGAGACTGAGTTGATCTGACTGTCCATTTTGAGCTTTGAGCCAAGGATGATTCCCGGGTTGCGTGCGTGGTCCGTGGGGGTAGGCGGGCTTCTGAGGGCGGGGGGCCACCAGGTGTTGTTCCAGGCATCTGGGTTTGGGCCCATGATGAGTACTTCCGTTTTAAGTTTAGTTGTAAGCAGCTGTTTTCATCCATTTGACTACCGCTTCCATGCCTTCTCGAAAGTTGTCTGGCAGTGTTGGGTTTGCTGGATAGGGAGAGGATGAGTTTGGTGTCGTCTGCGTATGACACAATGTTGAGTCCGTAGGCTCTGACGATGGGGAGAGCAGAGCCATGTAGACGTTGAAGAGTGTAGGGCTGAGGGATGACCCCTGTGGGACTCTGCAGGTGGTAGGTGTGGGGTCTGAGAGGAAAGGGGGTAATCTGACCCATTGCGCTCTGCCGGAGAGGAAGGAGCGGATCCAGTCGAGCGCCTTGTCTTGGATCCCTTTGTCGTGGAGTCTGTGTATTAGGGTGCAGTGAGAGACTGTGTTGAATGCCGCTGGGAGGTCGAGGAGGATGAGGGCTTCTGTTTCTCCTTTGTCCAGTAAGGTAAGGATGGTGTCTGTTGCTGCAAGGAGGAAGGTTACCGTACTGTGGTTTTTTCTGAAGCCGGATTGGGAGGAGTCGTGGATGTTGCCACATTCATGTGGCGAGTTGGCTGTTGATGGCTTTATCAATGACTTTCGCTGGGAACGGGAGCAGGGAGATGGGTCTGTAGTTTTTGAGGTCGGTGGGGTCCGCCATGGGTTTCTTCAGGAGGGGGTTGATCTCCGCGTGTTTTCAGTCAGGGAATGAGGTGGTTGCCAGGGAGCGGTTGATGGTGTGGCAGAGCATGGGTGCGACGGTGTCGACGGCTCTTTTGAAAATGTGGTGGGGTCAGTGGGGGCCCCAGAGTGGATTTACTTCATCGCCTTCAGTGTGTCTTCGGTGGTGAGGGCTGTCCAGTTGTCGATCGCTGGCTTCACGGTGTCGGGTGGTTGGTGAGGTTTCAGTGTGTTGGTTGGCTTCGTCGAAGTTGCTCTTGGTGGAAAAAGGTGCTGAGTTTGTCGAAGAGGTCCTGTGAGGAAGGGATGTCGGTGGACTCGCTGGTGGGTTGGGCGAATGCTTGATGATGTTGAAGAGTTCTTTGTTGTTGTGTGCATGAGTGGAGATTCTGTCTTCAATCGTTTTTTTCCTCATTTTTCTGTGATGAGTTGGTGGCGGCTCTGAAGTTGTTGTGGGCTTCTGTGGATTTGGTGTTCCTCCAGGCCTTTTCAAGGTGGCGGCAAGTGCGTCTGGACTCTAAGTTTGGTGGTGAACCATCTAGCTTTCTTGGCGTGGGTGTTGTTGTTTTTCTTGAGGGGGGGCTAGGGTGCTGGTGCTGTCTGAGATCCATCTGTGCAGGGTTCGGGCTGCGGTGTTGGCGTCATCGTTTTCCGCAATGGTTGGGGTGGAGTTGCTGAGTGATGAGGTTAGCTGGTCGTAGGTGATTCTGGTCCAGTTTCTTCGTGGGAGCAGGTGCTGGTGTCTGTGGATGGTGGGTGTTCTGAAGGAGAGGTAGACTCATTGATGGTCAGTCCATGGGAGTTTGGTGGTGTGGCTGAAGGTGATGGAGTTTCCTGTAGTGAACAGGGGGTTGTGGGTGTGACCTGCTGAGTGTGTGGTTTTGGTCACGATCTGGCAGAGTCCAATGTTGTGGAGTTTGTCCAGGAGGGATGTGGTGCTGGGGTCCAGTTGGTTGTCGAGGTGGAAGTTTCAGGTCTCCCAGTAAGGTGTAGTTGGTGGACACGATGGCATGCGGGGAGATGATGTCCGTGATGGAGTTGGCGAAGAGTCTGCAGGGTCCAGTGGGTCGGTAGATGAGGGTTTATTGAGGGTGGAGGTAGGGCTGGCCAGTATCTTGCAGTGAAGTTGTTCCATTGGGTCTGTGGGCTCGTCGGGGAGTGTGCTCAGGCAAAGGGTGGATTTGTGGACGATGGCAATTCCTCCTCTAGGGCGGGTGGGGCGGTCCTTCCTGGAGATCTTGTGTTCTTGGGGAATGGCGATGGCGATGTCTGGTCACGAGGTGGTGTTGGTCCAGGTTTCGTTAAAGAATGCTACGTCCAGGGCAGTGCTGTTGAGGAGTTCACAGGTTTCGGTAGCATGTTTGTGGAGGGATCGGACGTTAAAGAGGATGCATTGCAGAGTCTTCGATCCGGTTGTGTTCTTGCGGGCGGATTGAGCTGGGTCGGTGGCGGTGCTGCAGGTGTGCCGCAGCGGCGACAGCTGAAGGGTCTGTGGGTGTCAACTGGTGATGCTAGCTTGCATTTGTTGCGGCCTGGGTTGAGCGCGTGGAGTGCCGCTGGGTCGTAGCGTTGGCGGTGCAGAGATTCAGGGTTCCTGGTGCTGGTCGCAGTCGGGTCGCGGACTGGCGCAGACGGGCTTTCCTTTGGCGCCCTGGCGGCGCAGCTGCTGCGTGGCCGCCATTAAGTAGGGGTCGGGGAGGGCTTGACAGCTGGCAGGTGGAAGTGGGGTGGGGAGCTGGATTGGGCCTGTCGTGCTGGGGGGAGGGGCCGTAGGGGCAGCAGCAACTGGGGAAAAACTGGCAAAAAGAGAGAAGTGCAAATAAGGCAGCAAAAGTGCAAGAGTGGAGGAAAGACACAGGACACAGAGTGAAAGGGGGAGATTAAGATGAGGGTAAAAAAACGAGTGAGAAACTGTGGAAAGACACAGAAGGAGAGTTAGGGGGGAGCTTGAAATGTGGGGAAAACGACAGAAAATGGAGGTTAATACCTAGGAGAGTGAAGGGGGAGATAGAAGTGAGGGGAAAAAACTAGTAAAAAAGGGGAGAAAAAGCGGAGCAAGAGAATGGAGACAGAGGTCCACTGGAACACCAGGTATGAGGCGCAGGTAAACTGGGTGGAAGAGGGCCTCAGGCCAACACTCAAGTGTGCAGGGGCTCGGGGGAAACCTCACTTAATGGTGGAGCTGTGAGGGAGGGAGAGCAATTTCACTGACAATGAGCCAGTGGTCTTGCTCGCCTGTCCCTGCAGTGGCTGCCATTAAGTGGGGGTCGGGGAGGGCTGGACCGCTGGGAGGCGAGAGGGGAGCTGAATTGGGCTGGTCGTGCTGGGGGTGAGGCCACGGGGGCAGCAGCGGCAGGAAAAACAGGCTAAAAAGGAAAGTCAAAAAGAGAGAACTGCAAATAAGGCAGCAAAAGTGCAAGAGCGTGAAGGAAAGACACAGAGGACACAGGACTGAAAGGGGGAGATTGAGATGAGGGTAAAAAACGAGTGAGAAACAGAGGAAAGACACAGGAGAGTTAGGGGGAGCTTGAAATGAGGGGAAAACGACAGAGTGGAGGAAAGACAGAGGACACAGGAGAGTGAAAGGGGTAGATTGCGATGAGGGCATAAAACGAGTGAAACATGGAGGAAAGACAAAGGAGAGTGAAGGGTGGAGCTTGAAATGAGGGGAGAACTACAGAAAATGGAGGTTAAGACCCAGAAGGAGGGTGAAGGGGGGAGATAGAAGTGAGGGGGCAAAACAAGTAAAAAAAAGGAGAGAAAAAGCAGAGCAAGAGGATGGAGACAGAGGTCCACTGGACCACCAGGGATGAGGCGCAGGGAAACCTGCGGGTGGAGGAGGGCCTCAAACCAACACTCGAGTGCAGTGGCTTGGGGGGGAAGGCCTCACTTAATGGTGGAGCTGCAAGGGAGGGAGAGCAATTTCACTGACAATGAGTCAGTGGTCTGGTCAGGTCCGTAATGACAGTATGCTACTCTATTTACTCTATGCTGCTACTCTATGCATTGCACTCTACCCTACACCACCCTGAAAAATGTACTCTGTTGCGCCACTCTACGCCACTACTCTAAACCAGTGCACTGTACGTCAACTAATTTGCACAACTGCACTCTGCGCCGCTATACTATACTCTGCATCACTCAACACTAAGCCGCTACACTTTAAGCTGCTACACTCTACTCTGTAACACTCTGCGCCATACTGTCACTGCATTCTACACCACTGCACACTACGCCAATCTACTCTGCACCACTGTACTGTACACAAATTCACTTTATGCCACTGTATGACATTACAAAATACTCCTCTGATGCTCTACTCCATTACACACTACTCCACACTAGCGTTCTACACAACTTCCTCAATGCCGCTGCATGCCTCTTTACTCCACTCTACTCCGCTCTATTCCATTCCACTCCACACTCCATGCCACTCCATTCTAAAACACTCTACGCCATTCCACTCTCACTCTACGACAATCTACCCTGCTCTGCCAATCTGCAGCACTACTCCACTCAACACACTGCCACTCTAATCTGTTCTGCAGCACTTCACAACACTTTGACACTCAACTCTTTGCCCTTCCACTCTACGACACTGTAATCCCTCCACAACACTGTCACTCCACTCTACGTTGCTGCACTCCACGCCACCAAACTGTACGCCACTCCATGCAACTCTACTTTACCCCACTAACTTTTAGCCATGCCGAACAGCAGCCACGCTGATGTACAATATGGCTACAACATATTGACAAAGCCAGTTGCTCTTGCATAGGCGAGACCTATTGGCTTTGCCAATGCTTGTTATGCTAGTGGTCCACATGCTATTCTTTTTTTTTTTTTTTTTTTTTTTGCGCTCCCACATACTTTAACCCATTGACCGCAGCGCGAATTCTGCCGTGATGCGGACGTTTTAATCAGTGGGCGGGGTTCAGACTGCCCCCGGCTGTCCTCCGCACATGCCCAACGTCACGTGGGACAGCCGGGGGCCGTCCGCAGCACCAAAGGGGTTAAAGGAAAAACATTCCAAGATGGCTATTATGTACGCTGGTGTTCCATGAAGTACCGGAGGCCATTTTGGATTTTCTACTTGACAATTCCAATAGGACAGGTTTCTAGTTTACAGGAGAAGTAAAAATAAGTGACATAAACCAGCATTGGCAAACCAAAAGATTACTCCTTTTAACGGCATGATCTTCTTTTTTCTTTGCCACTGCTTGTTCCGTAGAGTACTGCCATTTTTATAGTTTATAGTTTATGCTGTAATTGCGCTGCAAGGGCATTAACTCCTAAGGATTTAAACTTGTAACATATAAATTACAGGTTTCTGATGCAGGTGCCTTAAACTACTCCATGGCCTGGTAATAGGTGAATTAAAGATAAGTCACATGTCGACAGCAGATGCATTAACCTTGAAGTTGCGCAGGAGGATTGCATCTTGTGGTCCTCTGGTATCATTTGGTTGGGTGTATTAATCAACATATGCAGTACTTTAAGTGGGCTGGGTCTCAATGGGTCTGAGCATTGTCAGTTTTTTAAAGGGGGCCTCGAAACGGGTCTCTATCGGGCTCTGCTTTGAGCCCTGGCTCATATTAGTATTACTTAATTATTCTGACGAATTTACACTGGGCATTAGTGCACCTTTTTAGTGCCAGTTTAACTGCCCAAATTAAAAATATAAGTAACATAAAGATGACCAGTTTAGCTTTGCAAAGGGCCCTCCAGCGCGTGACAACGTGTAGCTGCTTTTGAACTGTTGGAGCTAAACTATCTTTAACAGCTGCAGATTATGCAGCAGGTGGTGGATTGTGTTTTACGCGACAAATGTATAATTGAGAAAAACGCCCCGGCCGCACAATCGCATTATTTCCACTGATCCTGGTCACACCCGGCAAATTCCTCGAATCACCCCCCACCGCCCCTGAAGTGAGTTTGTGTATTTCTAAAACTTTAAACTTCACTATAACAAAAGTAATTGTCTATGCCAGTGCTTTTTCAGATACGTTTACATTTTTCATTGCTTTTTTACTTCGATTACTTTTGTTTGGTCTGCTTATTTCAATATGGAGTGAGAAACGACAGCGAAAATTTTAGCCTGGAGATCGCAAGTAGAGAAGCACCTCACTACAGACGAAGTACTTGAACGTAATCTCGATGCGTGGAGGTATTTTTCCTAACGACATTCCCGTACCAGGATTTCCTGGTTTTGTTTTTGAGTAAACATCAGCATTACTCGGACACAGTGCAGTTATAATTTGCACAGAAAGTACACTGGCCAGAGTTATTTCCTTGTTTGAAACAACCTCTTCACAGATTGTTTTCTTCAGGCGCTGATGCTTTTATGTCCGAATGCGACCTCGGGTTACGTTTTCACTCTTCTCCCTGTTTGTGTTGTGAACTCTATCTGCCTGCCCGTTTGTCATATTTTTGGGGCTTTTAATCTGTCACCCCGACGCCGCACCTCCGCCCCTGCACACACTTCCTACAACAACTGCCTGGATAAAAGGCTCGTCAAAAGGTTATGTGGTTGGTTTTGCTTGCACTGTTTAAATAATATTAACTAACCGTATACCTTGTACATTTTAATGTACAATAGGTATAGGACTAAAAAGCATGTGTAATATTCACCGTGACCTCTTAATCCCCATCCACCTTCCGCTGTTCCCCTGCCTGGTCATGTTTGATGGGATAGCTGCCAGTTGCTGTGCCGACGTCACCCGTTAAAGAGCTTGGTTTCTACTTCTAAAACCCTCCAAGGCGTCGCCTGTATGCGCATTGCCTCACTCCCCTGCCTAACAAAGCCGCACACGGAGCCACTCTGCGAAACCAGATTTGGAATGCATGAACGCGTCCCGTAAAAGTTAGCAAAGCATCCTTAGCCGTGCACTGTACTCTACAAGACTTGAGGTGGATAAAAAAATAAAACTGGTACTGATGGCAGATTAAGAAGCAATTTGCCTCCCCATGCCATATATTCAATCCGAGCATTTCCTTCACTTGATTCGCGCTAACAGTTCTCTGTAGTAATGTAGCTACTCCCACCCTCTCTGGGAACTTCTCCTATTCACAAACTACATTCTGTAAATGGCAATCCTTTTATTGTGCGCAAGTACACGCGTTTTAGCTTAGTTTATCCTGGCTCTTGTTGAAGGGGGGACTTTTGATTACTTGGTACTTCCTCTACTTCAAATGATATTTAATTACAAAGCTAAATAGGACTGTAGTGTCCTGGACCTGTATTATAATAAATGGTGATGGTTCTTTAGTAAGAATATGCTAGTTACCATTGGACAACGCACCATTTGTTTGATCTGTCCCCATTTTCTAACTGAAATTGACTACTTTTTAAAGGTCCTACCTATAAGGAAAACTGGCGTTTCCTCATTTAACCTCTTGAATAGGTTTTACTTAATATAAACCAACCATTCACCCTCTCCACCAACCACTTCCAAGTTGAGGTGTTTTTTTTTTCTAAGGAGGAATCCATGTTTTTAGGAGAGTAGGCTACATCCTAATAAAGAAAATGTCCATGGGATTTTTTTCTAATGGAAAATAGTTGCTTTAATATAAATGTACGGTTTACTTTGAAAGAAAAGGGCCTTGCAGCCTCTTAACATAAGATGCCTTTCTCTTAAGGGAAGTAGCTGCTTTTAGAAGAACAGTATCTCCTGTTAGAGAACAGTCTTTGTCAACGTCAGTGTAGTTAATTTTACTCTGGGGAATGGTATTGGGTATAGCTTGAGTACAAACCAAACCTTATTAAGTCCAGGGGGCAGATTTATGATGACTGGCGCATCCCTGGGGATGCGCCAGTCATCCTGCGCCGCTGCTCCGCCACCCATGGTGCGCCGCATTTATAATGCGGCTCACCATGGGGCAAAAACGGCACAGATGCGTGACGCATCTGTGCCGTAAAGGTGGCGCATTGCTGGAGCTGCGTCGCAAGCACGACGCAGCTCCAGCAAGGCTCGGGGGTGCCCCATCTCCACAATGCTGCGTCAAGACCTACGCCTGCTTGAAGCAGGCGCAGGGTTTTGACGCAGCATTGTCCTGAAAGTGACTGAGTGAAATCTCATAGATTTCACTCAGCCACTTTTAGGAGGCGTTCCTGCGCAGGAACGCCCCCCCCCCCCCCCGCGCCGGAACGCCTCCTTAAGGCGCAGGGCTTTACAACGTGACGCATCTCCTAGATGCGTCACGTTGTAAATAGGGCGCATTGTTTGCGCCGCCGTTGCGTCAAATAAAGTGACGCACCGGCGGCGCAAGGCCTTCATAAATCTGCCCCCAGGTATTTAATTGCTGGATTCAGGACAGGAAGAACAAAATTACAAATGACAGAATGCACCAAAATAAAATCTGTCTAGGAAAGGAACTTTTTTTAAATTCTTTATTTGCGACTGCGGAGCATGATATTGTACATTAGTCTACATTTTCAGAGATTTACAGTCTTTTCTGTTTTCTCCCCTGGCAACTGTGACCGGTTGAAAGGTTAACAATTACACGCCACCCCTATAATCTATCTTCAAACGGACCATAACCGAAATAATACATCCAAATATCTGTGATACTGTGGCCCGAACCTACATTAGCAGGTATTATCTTCACATTATGCCATATTAATCACATATGAAATAACCTTTAACCTTTCCCTGTTTCGCCCAACTCCCCACCCTCCCCGTACGTCTCCTGTTCCCTCGGCCTACAGTATCAGCTGTCTGCGTTACAAAAGGAAGGTAAACCATTCTCACCTAGTGAAGCTTGTCTACACTCATCTGGTCAACCTGCATATGTACTGATCAATTCCTCTCGGACATCTCTACTACCACCCTCCCTCTATTCCTTAGGATGTAGTACCTGCTTGTGATGGCACCAAATCTAGTTCCTCCACCTCCAGCAGCATTCGGTCCCAATCTTGTGCAATAGGATACTTTCAGAGTCCTCTCCCGTCTTCCCTACGCAAAGCTGCACTCTCTACTCTGCCCCATTTTAACCGGTCCGAGCGCCACAACTCCACCCCTGGGGGCCTGGTGGACTTCCACCTCAGTCAAGACTCTGGTTGCTAACAACAATGACCAGTCTAAAAACTTCAATTGGGCTCTGTGGGTCTTGGGACGTTTCCTATGTCCTATCAGACAGTATGTTGCTTCCTCTGGAACCTGCAGCGATGTGACCGTGTGCAATATATGGCAGATTGTCCCCCAGTAGTTACGCAGACTGGGACACGACCACATCATGTGAAGGAGGTCTGCCTCGTCTGCCCAACAACGGGGACAACACTGTGGAGTCAGGGAACATAGCAAAGGAACTTTGTTATGACTTCATAGCACCAGCAAGCTAAATATTTTATTGGTAAAGCATTACTATTGCCTCATTTGCTTTCATTCTGCAAAGTGCACGTCTAGTGAGGTTATATATAGAATTATGTATTGGCTGTATTTATAACGATCAGAAATGTAATGTGGACTGGATCCCGGGAAAACAAACTCCATTTCCTTCCTACGATATATGCTTTCTGGATGTTAAAACTGAAAAGACCAGCATTGAACCTGACCAGAAATTGTGAAGTGGATTGGTGACAATCCACCATTAATTATGAGCTGGACACAGACTGGCAATCGCTATGGTTTGAGGGTTTGTAAGATTGCCGCATCACCACTATGCCCTTCTAGGCCTAGACCACAACTTTGCTTTGACAGCAACTCATTTGTGGTGTCAGGCACCTTGAAGTTATCAATTACATCCCTGGGATGCTTCAGAGTGCAGTACAAGATGGCCACCATTTAAGATCGCTCTAGTGGTCCGAGCTACAATCAGTTTAAATGGTTCTGCCCAAATGCTTAGTGGGAGCAGCTGTTGGGCGGCCCTAAGACTGAAAGAGATGTGATGCACTGACATTGCTGCAGACGTTCTGGGCAGTGATGGCAGTGGGAGAGAGCCATGCCTTGTGACAGCCCATGCTGCCCACCAGTGGGAAGCGTGGTGGCAGCTAGCACCGAGGAACTCTTCACATTGTGGATATTGACTGAATCGGACAGGACATTGGTGAAAGCTATCAGACGGGAACCTGTTGTACGCAGTGATAAGTGAGAAGACGTGTCCAACCCGGGAAGACTCTGCTACCGCTGCCCTCTGCTGATGTTGCTACCGCCTGCAACAAAAGACTTGGCTATACCGGTCTGCACAGGTAGAGTGAATGTTCTAAGACACAACTGATTTCCTGCAGCAGCGAACAAAAACACTTGCTGACCTTTACAGGAAGGGATATGTAACGGCCAGCACCAGCTGGTGGACCTTTGTGGGCCAACGGAGATATTTGCTGCACAGCCCAAGTAAATCATTTATCTGTTGACAGAGGGACTGGGGGTCGCTCCCCTGTAAGCCTGGTGCTGTCCCTGCGGTGTGTCTATTAGACATTAAGAGCGGGGGGGGGGGGTGCTGGGAGAGATACCTAGATGACATGAAAGAATTGGCTTGATGGACCTCAGAGTTGGTAGATGAGGCTGCAGCTCAGTCCATGCTAGAAGAAGAAGAGTTACTATCAGAAATGTAGAAATTCAAGGATAAAAACGAGGAATTAGAGGCACATTCTCAGAGTAGCAATTAATGTTGATGGAGTCCTGGAGTCTATGGCCATGAGTCATGTAGATGGCTGTTAGACCTGACACCTTTTAGCGTGGTTCTTCCCCCATCTTTTTGCCTCTGACTCATGTGTTTTGATGCTGTGCTGGATTTCGTTTTTGCTGATTTAGATGCTTTGGACACTCTGCCACTGCTAATCAGTGTCAGAGTGTAAGTGCTCCCTCTGTAAATTGAGATATTGATTGAATATACCTGATTGGCATATTTGTATCACCACGAAGTCCCTAGTAAAGTGCACTGTGTGTGCCAGGGCTGGTGATGACAAATGCTACTAGTGGGCCTGCAGCGCAGATTGCGCCACCCACATGAGTTGCTTTAAAATGGTGACTCAGGCCTGCCAGCGCAGAGCCTGTGTGCAGTCAGTGACTGCCATGTGAGCCTGGCCAGTGTCCCCACTGGCTAGGCCTAACCCTTCCCTGTCTGTGCACATCAGTCACCCCTATGGAAGGCTCAAGGTACCCCCCTGGGCAGGGTGCAGTGTATGGATAAGTTAGAGCATGTACTAGTGCAGGTAGTATGCTCTGGTAGTGGGCTGCAGCCATGTTATGTGCTCACTGCTGAAAGGCTATCTTGCTCCATAGAGTAACATGGAGGAGGCTGGGCCCATGTGATACCAGCCTATCTTCCCATAGGAACAAGATGGGACATAAGTGAAAGATATCCCTTAACTCAGAATTTAATGACACATCTTTTAGTGAAGGGTGTTTTCAAATCCTGTGTTGGAGAATAGCACTTTTAGAAAGTGGTTGTTCTCTTGTCTAAACCTTTCTGTGTGCCTGGGTTTGTGGAATGCCTGCCTGGTCTGGATGTGACAGGGGGGGCTGCAGAGCCCCAGAGGAGAGGGTCGGAGCCATCCCGGGGATGAAAGGGCACATCTGCCTGCCTGGGAGGTGGGAGGAAGGAATGCCTGATAAGTGCTGGGCTGTGCTGGTCTGCCTCCCACTGCTAGCCCCCTCCTGATGGTCAACGGACACCTCTGGCCCTGAAGCTGACAGGAAGAAGAAAACCAGAGACACCTCAGTGCTCCGCAACCCCCAGAACTGGTTTAGACTGGACCAAGGGCCTCCATGCACAAAGACTTCAAAGGACTTCAAAGACATTGAGGGGTATAAGGAAAGGACCCCTGACTACAGAAGTTTAGATTCTGAAATTCTGCAACCAAGAAGGAACCTCGGCTGGAAGGAGGACGGCTAGAGAACCAAAGGAAGATTGCCTTGCTGTGTGCTCTAAGGGCTGACCTGTTCTACTGTCTACCTGGAAGCTGAGGAGAAGAAAGGGGCTTTGCTGTGTGCTGTGACCCTGCCTGCTTGAAACTGCAAGACTCTGCTGTGTCTACCACTGAATCTCCAAGGGCCTGAGAAGAGCTGGCCTCCTGTTGGGAACCCAGGGCTAAAGGTTCCTAAAGCTATCCCAGAAAACAGCTGCAAAATCGTGCTGTTGTGACCTGAGACGCGTGGTGCTTGACTGCGGGGCGTGAGGAGGATATCGGTGTGCTCATCGGCACATTACCAGTGAGGGTCGGAGGCTTGTGGAGCCTCCCCTCGTGAAAAACGCTCCAAAGTGGCGAGGAGGTCGAGAGGGGGGTCTAGTCGTGACCAGCGCCCTTGAAAACTCTTTGCCGCCAAATCACCACCGCGGACCGGGCCAGGAAACCCCCCCCCTCCCCGTAACTTGCTCCGAGATCCAGGAGCTGCCGCGGCGAAGAACGAAGCCGCCGCGCTCCCATTGGTGGAGGGAGCCGAGCCCCCTCACTAACGCCGCGACGGGATTGGGCCGTGCGGCGCAGCGTCATCGGCGAGGCCGCGCTGCCATTGGTTGGCGGCCTCGCGCTCAGAGGGGCTCGTCTGAAGGGCCAACGGGATTGGTTGCCTGGGTCGAGGCGGCTGGAAGAGCCGAAGAACCTCCGTGATCGCCGCGGGGAAGTGACCTGACCCCGCCGAGGGATTTTGTGGCGTCCGTCACCCCTGGCCAGCCGTCCCCCCCCACAAGGTGAGCCTCACCGCCTCCCCCGCCGCTCGTTGGATTGTCGAGAGCGGGCGGGAGAGACAAGGGGACCGGCCGGGGCGGGGGCGCGTGCAATCTGACCGGCCTGGTGCGCCGGAGTCTCAGGAAGACGCGAGGCTGCCCCTGGGACGAGAGTCCCTGGGCCTCGCGAGGAAGCGCGTGCAGCGCTTAAAAGCCACAAGTAAGATTTCAACGCTGGCATTGCTGTAACTGCTCGTTTTGAGAGCGGATTGAGTAGAAATCAGGGGCATTATTGTTAGACCCCTGATTCGAGAGACTTGAGACTGTTTTGTTTCGATTCTGAGAACTGCCTATTTACAAGAACCATTAAGAATTAAGTGCAACCCTTAAGATAAAATGCTACGTTGTCTAAAGAAGTGATTATCATGCAACTGCTTCATTTACATGCTGAAACTAGATAAAGCTATATATTTTTATAAAATATACTTACCTGTGTGGTCTCAGTTTGTGGTGGATTGGGGATTATTGTTGTGTTAAGTGCAAATGTTATCCACGTTGCCTCCGAGTTTAGCCTAGACCGCTCGCGCCATGCTACCTAGAGGGTGAGCAGGGGTTATCTCAGAGGGTTATTCCGTCACCCTGACTGGAAGTGAGGGTCTCTACTTGGGCTAAGGTACTTACCTCTGCCAACTAGAGACTCCCGGTTCTAACAATGGCTACATAGAACAAATGCTAATCAACATTTTCTTTGGGCAAGACACATATCGCAACTATTTCTGGTGGTGTGAGTGCAAACTGTCCGGTCTCACATTCCAATCAAGGGGGCGCCTCCTTGCCCTGTTAGCACCAAATTGTTGAATAATGGAGATGGTGACAAAATCCTAAAAAATGGCCACAGGGCAACTAGTCAGTGACCAGTAATGGAACTGAAGGCAATGCTTGTCCGACATCCCTGTTCCCCTGAGAGTAGGAGGCCACCATCTTTGACTGGCAGTGTCTACTAATATTTGTCAGCCTTACAACAGCAACCCAATATGTTATCTTCCAGTTAAACCCAGTTTGCATCGTGGCCCAAGTGGGAAAAAATGTGGCTGGCACTAGCGAGCATAGTTGCCAAAAGAAATATAGCGAAAATATGGGGTAGCAATGTTTTACCATCAGTGGAAGATGGGGGGAAAGATCTAGACTCGTGCCAAAGAGCTGAAAAGGTGATATATAAAAGTAGAGGATGTCCCAAGAAGTGGGAGAAAATATGGGCGGCAAGGAGAATGTACAGGGGGGGGTCTACTGGAAAGCCAGTCCGACTCCATAACCTCCTAGCGCTATGCATGTATTTTTGCATTTGTATGCAGACCGAAATGTTTGGAACTGTAATATAAGTGATCTTGTCTTCTGTGTGTCCACATACTATCTTATGCTGCCACAGTATGCAACTGTTTTTGGAGCCTGTCATGATTGTTTATTTTAATAAAAAGAATTTGAAAAAAAAAAGTTTGCATCAGAACAACCCTATTCAGTTGTGTAATATGGCTAGTGGTACGTAGGAGTTTGCTTGATGTATTGAAGGCTCCCAGAGGCTGTTCAGGAGTGCATCACCACAATTGATAGGGTAGTTTCCACAGTTAAATATTGCTGTGGCTAACTTGCACGATGAGCCATGCAGATGTCCCTACGCGGAGCCAGAGACTGCAACCCTTTTCGCAATATAATCAGGGATCTGTTAGGGGTTAGTTCATCAAGTAGTTTAGAGTCTGTGGGTGTGCCGAGGAAGAGAGGGAGGATTGTTTATGGCAGCAATGTTCTGTTGGAAGTTTGAGGAAACCGACGTAAGTACACATGTATGTGTTAGTCAGTGGCATGATGACATTGTTAATTCAGGTAGTTGGCTTATAATGATAGACCAACTCCCACAGACGCATGTAAATTAAGGGTGTTGACGTGGAACTTGAGGATATTAACAATCACTGCTAGGCAGGTTATAGCCTACCTTTAGAGGCACAACATGGATACTGCGCTCATATAGAAGACTCAGCAAAAATGTGCCTTTTTAACTTCGCTAGCTTTTGGGGCTTGCATATGTTTTCTCCTCCTATTCTATTTTCTCAGAGGTGTTGCCATCTTGATAAAGAGGTGTACAGTTCAGGCATCTAAACAATGACGTAAATGAGGGTTGGTATTTAATAGTGCAGGGGATTCTTGCGGTGTGACTTGTTACACGCCCATAACCCAGCCGTTGATAGCTCCAATTTTAAACCTCTGTAATGGAATGTGCTGGTCTTTCACTTCTCATCACTATTTGGGGAGGATACTTCAATCTCTCTCTGCATTCCTAATAGGATAGCACTGGCAGAAGAGACGAGCGCGATAAGTTCTGCTTAACATAATGCATAAAAATGAATTGGCTGATCTATAGTGCATTAGATATCCTGCCCACTCCATCTCTGCCTGGCACAATGCTATAGTCTATAGACCGTAGTGGTCTATAGACTCAATCCTGGCACCAGTTCAAAAGTCTCTGCCTGGCACAATGCTATAGTCTATAGACCGTAGTGGTCTATAGACTCAATCCTGGCACAATGCTATAGTCTATAGACCGTAGTGGTCTATAGACTCAATCCTGGCACCAGTTCAAAGGTCTCTGCATTAACCTTAGTCTATAGACTATAGCATTGTACCATAGTTTGCATAGTCCATTAACATTTTTGGCACCCAGATATAAATGGGGTAATATTCCATTTAGATAAAAAAGACCGGATTGACCTAAATGTCTCTTATAGAGCTGAATCCCTTAGTTAGTCAGAACTCTCAATCCGCATTCTACAAGCAGCTTTCTGTCACGGGCATACTGACACCTTGTGCTATTTTTCCTTGATTTGAAATTCTGAAATAAAGAGCAAGCCAAACTCTACTTGGAGTTTTATCATTCTGACAATATCTTTTTATTTATTAATTAATGCACTTACAGAACAGAGTTCTGGTTGAAGCGAAACATGATTAGCATGCTAGCAAAAGAACAAGGCAACCCAGAATAACTTATCACTAACTGCACCCACTGAGTTGCCAAACGCTGAAGAGAACTGGATGCTTTAATATATTTTTTTCTTGCCTGTTTCAGTCTAGGAATTTGTCCATGCAGGCCTTCTCCGTCACCAGCATCAGCAGGTTCTGTACTCCGGTTGCTCCTTCTTGTATCCAAGTTTGTAATATGCTGCTGTCAAAGTTGCCAGCGGGAAAACAAGATAAACAGATCCCATTCCCCTCGTCCTGCAATAAACAACGCAGGTGGGGCCGCCTTGTGGATGCTACCAAAGGAAGGGGAGTCAACTCCCCCCTCGCTGGAGACGTCATTTAGGAGTCTCAACTGCTACCCTTTTCTTGGTAACCCACCACATTAGCTCTCAGATACCAGTGGTCACCAACTTCCTGGCTGCTGTAAAGACTCGATTGAATGGAAATATTTGCAGATGATGATTGAGAGAACGTGTTTAGGAAGGGCCTTGTCACGGTGGGATAAACTGCTCTCTACAGACCTGAAAGCAATAGAATAAATTATTCTATCCTTCATCCCCTTCTTGATTGGCACAGGGACGTGACAAGGCTGCCCTGTGACACTAATTTTGTTTGCCCCCCTGGTTAGTATCCTCTGGGAATTCCACCACTCTTATGGAATTACATTTGGAGGCCGTTAGATAGTCCTATTATTTGTGGTTGATATTGCGATACATCTCGAAGACCTAGAGCGCAACTGAACCCCATAATTCGGGAAATTGTTACTTTTGGCAGATGGTTAATGATATTTTGGTCAGAGTCTGTCTGGCTGCTCCAAACGAAAAACAACCTGGTCCCAAAATTTCTAGGAAAATGGCATTAAGACCCAGTAAGCTACTGACAATCCAATACCACTGCGGCATGGATAAAACAATGCTAAATGCAGCACAACTGCAACTTCCCTTGCAGGGAGGGAGATCAGACATTTGAATTTTTTTTTCTTTTTTACAGTAGTAACGGAGGCAATTCACAAGGCATCTACTTGGTACAATCATGGTATGTGTTCTTTTTTTACATCTCATGTGAGAGAGAGCTGAATATCACTTCATAATATTGCTCCATGCCAGTGAGGATTGAGTTGGTGTTTGAGTCTCTTTTTCCGTGATGACAATTTAATTGAGTAAATGCAGTGAACAACGACCTAATGAAACTAACTTTGTGAAACTAGCAAATTGGGGATATCTGAGTGCATGCAGTAGGTTGGTAAACAAACCAGCCTGACAGTGGAACCCATAAATCCACAGCACCTGAACTGCTGTCACTCTATTATTCTAGCCCCTCTATACTTATTGGGGTCTGTGTGCACACTGTAACACACCCACCGTCACAGTGCAAGTCCCCATGGGATCATAACAATGTAAAACATAAGCACAGGTGCACTACACGTCCATTTCAAAAAACAGAAAAAATAATTGTGTAATCCGTATACAACACACATTATTAAAAGTTTTCCTTTTATTCCAATTTCTATTGCTTTAAAAAAAAAATGTGGTCTGAAGGTGTGAAGGAGGTGCATTTCCTTCAGGTCCCCTTGATTGACACCCTCTCTTGGAATTCAGTAAGGACACAGGTGTCCTTTGCAAAAACAAATCAGTACATTAGGACACTTTTCCTTAATACAAAGTTCAAGACTCTAGTGGAATACATGTATTGGGCACAGTGCATATCCCTGGATGTGCTGACTTACCAGGGACTATACATATGAGGCCAAGGAAAACCCTGGTCTGACAGGTGCACAGCTTGTAGGCTGAATGCCTTCTCAAAAATTATCTTTGTTACAAATGCATATGTGTTGAATATATAATCTCATTTTATTTGAAACTCAAAATTATTCAATGTTATTTTTTACAGATACACAAACATAATCAAAACATTACTTGAAATGCATTGTTCTTTGCAAACCAGTATTATTTGTACTTCAGACTGAAAAAACGTTCTTGAAATCAATTCAATGATAGACACATATGTTGTTTTACATTACTAAACAAACTAAACATTGTTAAACTATTGTGCGTTTAACCCAATGCATTTCGGGTTCAAACTGAACCCTTCTTCAGGGGATGCACAGTTCAAGAATATCTGATGCAAGCCTTGAGATGATGCAGTTTCGTTTTCGAAGTTTTTGAAGTTTTCTACGGGACCTAAAAAACAGCAACACATGGATACGTCTCCAATATTTACATGTAGTGACATATTTGAGGATTCTAACTGTCTTAGTTGCTGTGTCGTGGAACCCGTAGCTGTTCCAAATTCCCTAACTTCTTTAACTAAAGCGTATATAGTCTCAGCTTCTTCAGTAGAGTAGACCTTAGTGTCTGCCTGATTTGTGGTTAAGTTTGCAATGTCTTGCCAAGACATATTGATTCTGTGGGTGCTGATACACTCAGTGGCACTCAGGGTATGACTCTAGGTGAAAAACACTTTTTCACCTAGAGACTTACCAGGGACGTCAGTGGACGATGGAGGAGATGTCATATACTTTACCTGCTGACTGGAAACTAATGACTTTGCTAATTTCAAACCTTCTTCCGTTCCATGTTAATCAATAAAATGTAAAACCCTATAATGAAAGATGGTGTTCAGCAGCTTCAACCCAGAGTTAAATGGGTACAAGAACTATGCCAGGTTTACAAGTGCCCAGTGGGTGTATTGTCAACAGACAGAAGAAATATCAACTAATGGTGGGCTTAGGCATATTCATTTCAAATGCAGCCATAGTCTATTACACACCAGTCAGTATGATGTGGTTTGGTTTGTCTAAAAGTTCGGACTGCTGGCGATGTGGCTGCAAATTTTCAGCACCCAGCATTCTGTTATCCGGTGGTCCAGTCCTTCTGGCTGAAAGATATTGGGGCAGTGCTACAACGATTGGAACGTGTCCAGTGCCTAATCAATTAAAATTTGAGGAATGGTTGGGAGACTTATCTATGTGCAAGCTTCTTGATCGAGAGATCTTTGGGCACCATTAAGGACATGTATAGCAGGGCAAACTACTTGGTGACTTGCCGGTTTTCTTGGGCGATTCCTGAGGAACGAGGGGAAAACTAATATCATCCGTACTGCGAATTAGACACGTGGTAGCTGATTGAAATGGCTCGAGTCTCGCGGAGGAAAGCGGCGGACAGTGATTAAGTGATATTTATATTGCAAAGTGAATCCCTGGATTAATTTACGTATTCCAGCGCAATGGAAGGAAAAGAGGAATTATATGTTTAAATTGCCCTAAAGTCCTGACGAAGCCTGGAATTCAACAGAGGCTGAAACGCGTTGACTGCTTGGTTACGGCATCAACATAAGATAAATGAAATTAGATATAAAGTATAGAAAAGGAGTTTGATACCAATAGGGGGAGAAATAATTGATCCTTAAACTCCTATATACTTGTAGTTGGTGACCCGAGTACAGGGAATGTTTGGATATAATTGTTGGATTAACATCCCTGACTTGAATCGATTGTGGGCATTTAAACCAGAAAATAAGGTTCTTGATTTAGGTTTAAACTTTTTTTGAATGTTCTTTTCATGATTTTGAATTCTTTCTTATGTTCGTATTTTGTGTATGTATAAATATTGTGTATATATATTGGTTTTTGTTTGTATATGTATGTGTTTTCTAAATAAGATCAATTAAGAAAAGATACAACCAACCTATAAATACATTTTCAAGAAATTATTTTTCTAAATTCCTTACTTTTCTCCAATTCATGAACCTGATGGAAATGCATATATAGGAATATAGTTTGTTTTCCTTGAAAAAATGAGTTTTGATCTAATTCTAAAGACAACTAAGTGTGTCAGGGAAAGGTAAATAATAGTATCTGTCCCACGATGATTCAAAAATAACTATACCGTAGGCATCAATTTTTCTTACTTATTGTTTTCTTGGGCTCAGCACACCATTGAAACTATGATCTGTGTTGTTGAAAGACCTGATGCTTCACATATAGAGCCCTGAAACACTAGCCATATACGTTTCATTACTGTAACTTGACTAACACCTGCCTAATTCTATCAATAACTATGCACGCTCTTTTTTTTTAATTTTATTTTTTATTTCAAATGTTTTTATTGAATTAGATTTCACATATACAATGTATACAGTTGTCTGTCTTGGGCTGCTCTTACAATGTGTACTTAGCCTAGTGGTGCCAAAGAGAGAGAGAAAAGAGAAGAGGGGGGAGGGGGGGGGGGGTGGTGTCACTGCCTCAAGCTTACGTTTCCATTCTATAACTCACTGAAATTTGAAATACACCCCTTACCACACCCTCCCAAGTCTCGGAGTAAGTTATGACCCTGAGAGTGCTAGTATTGCTTGCCAGTTATAGCTTGCAGTCTTGATAAATTGGCTTTGACTTATACACGCACAGTTCCATATGACCTGCATAGCATACTTTTGCTGGTTTAAAATCTATTGTTAGGTTTTTTTTTTTGACAGTAGAACACATGGGTCTGCAAACTTTTCTATAATCAGAGCTACTTAAGTTCAATGGAAATAATCTAGAGCTGCTAATATTAGTGTTATAATAGTGACCATGCCAGACAAGTTTACAATGGTAATTCTAATTGTAATTTCCCGCAGACACAGCTTTCCTAGAGCATACATTGATCTCCATATTTTATGACAGTCTCCATGTGTCTCTTGGCAACGTTTTGAGTGATCGAGCAGTTTTGATTTTTGTTTCTCTATACCTTTCTATGAGCTGCTGGACGTGACTGGTTGAAGAGATCCTTTGATTGACCTAGCTCAGATCCCAACCTAATAACTACTTGGACAAAAGGAATTAAATTTTCCGTGAAGTGATACTTATGCAGTTGGTCCCTCTAGAAACGGAACATAGGATCCATCTTCTGCTACTCCTGGCAAAGCTGACACATGGAGATAGACAGAACGCTAAACCTTTTCAGACACTCACCCCCAGTCACTATAAGATTGTTTAGAATCCATCATCGTTGTTTAGCTTACTTCCCTACCCCAGTTTAGACTAAGCCATATGCAAATCATTATTGACCCTGTTCCTCACAGGAACAGTCTAGCCTGCACTCTCAAGCCAGGTCTTCCCTAGACCGGAAACGAGCATCCTGGGACCTATTTCAGGGTAACAACCCTCATCAGCCAGGCTAGCTTAAATCCAGTGGCAACAAATGATGGATTTAGGGTCGGATCTCTTTACTGGAGGGAATGTTTGACATTGTTTAACAATCTGGCCTTCAATTTTTCTTTTTGCTTCTCCTGGCGAGGCAGACTGAATGTGTGCTAGGGCAGGTGCATGAGTCTGCACACTGCAACGGATCTGGCCCAAAAGAAGCTGCAGGAATTAAAAGAACTGCCCCCCCCCCTCCATTCCCTCAATTGGAAAGCTGGCCTTGCTTATTATATCTCCAGGAAGTGGTTATTCCTTTCCCTCAAGTTGGATACAATTTAATTATCCAGTTTAGCACCCATACCGGTCACCCCCAAACACCAACAGATGGCTAAAACATTTATATTGTGGTAAGAAATCAACTTAAATTGGCTATAAACTAAATGTTTTCAAATACCCGTAGATAATTATTTCACGTCTGATTTCTTTTTTCATGTTTACAGACTAAATATCATTGACGTTTGTTTTTCAGTGAACTATGAACAAGCCTTTTTACATAACTGAGAATGTGAAGCTGGCTCGTGAATATGCCCTGCTGGGCAATTATGATTCTGCTACTGTCTACTACCAAGGAGTTCTTGATCAGATGAACACACACCTTTTCTCAATAAAGGAGCCTCAACTACAGCTGAAATGGCAACAGGTAAGGTGTCCTGGGGATTTCAGACCATGTTCGTTTTTAAGAGGAGCATTTGAGACCTATTGTATATACTTACATGTGTATGTACTTTGTGGGCTCCGGAGATGAGCCCTTAGGAGTGGTCTGCTTCCATTTAGGGACTTTTTTTCTGTTCAACTGCCTCTGTTTAAGTGCCTCGATAGAAAACGACCAGTAGAGGTCCTCAAAATACCAGAATTGCTTTTTCTGAGGGATTTTTTTTTTTTTTTTTTTAATTCTTCTTACAGCTGCGTCTAGTTAACTTTCTTGATAGAAAACGACCAACAGAGGTCCGTAAAATACCAGAATCACTTTAGCATTCTCAGCAGCTTCCGGTCAATTTCCAGAATCCCTTTTCCAGCTAAAGCGTTGGAGAAGTTGATCAACAAACAATTGAAGGATTTAATAGCATCTAGAAATCTTCTGGATCAATCACAATACAGGTTTTGGGAGCAGCACGGAACTGAGACAACTTTGGTCATGGCAGCTGAGGGTCTTGTCATGGCAGCTGAGGGTCTTGGGAGTATTCTGGACGCAGGAGGGAAGGTCGCCCTGATCCTATTAGATCTATCGGCGCCCTTTGACACTGTGAACCATGAGATCCTCCTGGCTCGTCTGGATGAATTGGGAGTTCAAGACCGTATTCAGTGCTTTTGGGAGAATTTACTTCCAATTCCTTTAGGGCACCATGTGGAGTGCCTCAGGGCTCTGCCTTGAGCCCCACTCTTTTCAACATTTATGTTGGTCCGCTGGCCTCGATCATCAGGAAATGTGGGTTCCTACCGGTCTCGTACGCTGATGACACCCAAATAGTGGTGTCAGTATCTGGCAACGTAGATGATACTGCAGACCGCTTAAGGGACTACATGATGCAAGTGAATCCATGGATGCAGCATAACTGTTTAAAGCTGAACGGTGAGAAAACCATACAATATACAATAGGTCTCAAATGCTCCTCTTAAAACCGAGGTCGTGCTTCGGGGCACCAACACAGACTTCTGGTCCCCCAAATGGTGGCCTGACAGTCTGGGCGCTTGCTCAGTCGCAGTAGGTAAAGTCAGGAAACTTGGATTCATATTCGATGACAAACTGACCTTTAACGCCCAGACCAATAATCTGTCCTCTTCAATTTGGTATATATTAAAAATGAGCAGAAGAATGTCTGTTTATCCCCCTTGATTCACGCAAAACAGTGGTCACGGCGCTCGCCCTGTCTCGATTGGACTATGGCAACGCTTTTATATGCAGGGATTCAAACCAATATCTAACTGAACTGCAACGTCTCCAGAACGCAGCAGTAAGGCTACTGCTAGACATTCCTAGACCCGAATCGGTCTCCCACAGACTGAAGGCCCTTCACTGGGTGACAGTGGACAAAAGGATAAAGTTTAAGTCTCTCTGTCCGGCATATAAGACACTCCATGGGTCAGGACCACAGTTCCTTAGAACTCATTTCAAATAGTATGTCCCAGCAAGAAGTTGAAGATCCACTCATGCAAAACTGGTACTTGTTCAAGCAGGCTAGGTGGGGAGGAAGAAGTTTCCTGCGGAGGACAACCAAGTTATGGAACCTTCTACCTATCAATATAAAAGGTAGCCAGTCGCTTCTGGCTTTCAGAAAGGCAGTCAAAACATGGCTGTACCCCTGTTAAGCTAGAACAGCATCTCTGCAGTAACCTGAAGTGCATCTAACAGTAGTTCCAAGGCGCCCTCGGGCATTCGCGTGCTTTCCAAGCTTACAAATCAAACCGTAGATTCCAGTCCATAGAAATTGTCTTCCACGAGCACCCATAGACCATAATATTTTTTTAAATCTTTTTTCAGTGATCTGACCACCGAAGGCCCTGATTTTATACTAAAAAATTAGCTTTGGACATTTACAGCTGAAAGGCAATTTTTCTCTCCATGTGTTCCCATACCTGCCGTGTCGCGCAGTTTGGTGCTTTCATTCCCTCCATGTTAAAGAACAGTAGATGTGTCTGCACCCAGGCTAATGTGCTGCATGTCCAAATACTTGTAAGGTCCCAAAGGAGAGACCGATTGCATTGCAAATGTAGTGCTGATAGCTGCCTGATTTATGTGTGTTGGGCATCCTGGTCAATCAAGCCTTACTGCACAGTCTTCACTCTTAAAACTTTTCTACGGCTGAGGTATTCTTTTTCTGCCAGATGTTAAATGTGTATGTGTACGTGTGACTAATCTTGAAAGGAATGTTTACTTTCACTGTTTCCTGCATTTTCCATCTTTGCTTTTTAAAGGGTGTTTCACTAATTATTGTTGGTAGTATTTCAATAAAAAAATTCTCTGTAAAACCGGAACTAATTATGCTACACATGCATTTTATCTTCATGATACTGGTGCTTAATGCGACAAAAACACAAGTGAAGACCAAGATATTTACTTGAAATTGGAAATAAACTTGCTCGTTCTGGCCTGCTTCTACTATTGCCTTTTTGAGAATATTGACCTTTTGTAACCAGGACAACAAATCATTTTGAAGTATCTCCGAAAACTGTGTCGATCAGTAGGCTCTTCATCATCCTATAGCCTGCACCTGTATATTCCCCACCATTTTTTAGGCTATCTGAAAAGCCCTATTTTATTTCTGAAGAGCATATACACATGATTTGATTGTGGGCTACATAAGCATTCTGGGACGCAAGCACTGCATTCATAACTTCAAGCACTAACTTCCCCCTTGTAAAAAGAAACCTCATGCTACTCAGTTGAGCCATCAGCAACCGGTGACATTACAGAGAACTTGTGAATACTTTTATGCTTCTTGATAGAATTTCAGCCTGGGATTCGAGGTATGTTTCAGATGAATGAAATGTATTAACTTTTAAGCAAGTTTTGGGATATCTTCTAATTTTATGATGAACATCCCTCACCTGCATTTTCACTATCCTGTATTATGTATATCGTTCTAAAATGTATTCTGGGGGTATATAAAAACGCATACTTAAGCACTCATTACCAGGTCACTGACTAATGGTTTTCAAAGGATCAAGCTTGTACGGTAATGCTCACACTGATTTACTCATCAATCGCTTGTGTCGAATAAAGTGCTCAAAACACTCAAACTTGATAAAACGTTACCATTGGTAGCCTTTGAGGCCCTATTTTGTGCCCTGTAACATGCAACGTTTAAATAAAATAAATTGTAAAAAAAAATAAACTTTGAAGCATTCCTGTTACCAGTGTGATGGTTCAGTTCATCATTAGGCTAACTTTAAACTGTTTCCACCCATGCGGCATTCATCAAAGCAAAGCCCCTTTCCCTGGTGACACATACTTAGCATTCATGGGCATGAAGCAATGCATTCCTCGGTGTCCCTGGTCGTTTAATAATAATTCTTGTCACAGAAGAGGCGCTATTGAGGTATTCTGTTCTGGGCCATTTCCATGCTGAGTAATCTTGCCTGCTCTGAGGAGAATTTTACCATTTTCAGGCTCCATTGCTCATGCAACAGCATGAGTGTTTTAGCTCTGCCTGCATTGTTTCCCCTGCAATTCCTCTTTTTAAATATATAAATAAATGTAAAAATAAAATAGGCAGCTAGTCTTGAGCTTTACATAACAAGGAAGTATGTATTTAACTGATCCGTTTCTTACAAAGTTGTAATTCTATAGGTGTACCTCTGTTGCTAAAGAGCCACTGTCTCCACCTCCCTTTGGGGATTGTAACTTTGCAGTTATATCTTTAATGTTCATAATACTGCTCTCAATAGGGAGCCTAGTTTAAATGTTTTGTTCTCTAGCTATTTTAAGAAAGTCTTCCTCTGTGGCCTCCCAAAGCCCTGTGAGTTCCCCCTCCACCTACAATGCTGTTAACCAGACTGAGGCAGCCATCTAGAAAGATGAAAGGTAATGTTGCTGTACGAACAGGGGACACCCCCTCCCTCCCCCACAGCCCTTATTGATCCAATCTTCAGGGTTATTTAGAAAGGTCTCCCATCCACCTATTTTCCAAGATGGATTGCAGGTATTTGTTCAGATAATAGCCACTCATTCTCCATAGCTTTGTTAAAATTACATCTGTAATTCAAAGGCAGTCCTCTCTGGGGGAAAATTAAGTCCATTCTCTGTACATCTTGGGTGGTCCCTATGCGTGGTTCAGTTCACGGTAAATGTAATTGATAACTTCTTTGGCGGGGGAAATGTTTTCCTGCTCCTCTGACATAGGCACCTTGCAAAGGAGAATCTACTAACCTTGGGTCTATTAAGCTTGACCTCACCTTGCCCACTTTTCTGCACTTGATGGTCTGCTTTCCAGTGTTTCTGAATGCTCTTGCACCATCATAGACTTCAAAGTCCTGGAAACTCTGAGCTAGATTTTAGGATTGGGCCTTAGTGTGACCCTGATCCTAAAAAGGTCTGGGATGAAGGCCACATCCAACACACATTATTGGAAGCTGCTTGTCTCTTTCCTAAAGCAGCAGACATAACAGAATTACCCTAATCTTCTAATGAAATTCCATTGACTCTTGCATCTTTTCAGAGTTTTTCTTGCGTTTCCTCAAAGAAATCCTGATACTGCCGTTTCCACCAACTCTGACAACAGATTTTTTGGGAGGGTTTCTCTAGAAGGGTTCTTGGCATAAGGGAAATAAACCCTATTTGGAAGGTTTAGAAAATATGTTTGGTTCTTTCTGACAGTGGTTTTCAAGAGCTATGGTTTTTTAAGAGCTTCCTTGTCCTTTGGCCGCTTTTTACAGATTTATGAGTTCTGATTGTTCCAGTTTCCTAAGACCTTGGGCTGCTGGACCTTTTCGATCTCCTTGACAGCACTTCTTCTGGTGTGCCCTCAATTATATCTTACCTCTACCCCTTTAAAGGTAGGAGGCAATCTGCCTCCTTTATACCGCAAGGTGGTCCCTTAGGCCACTGAGTTCTCCACTGGCTAAAGTAGAGTGCTTTCAGGCTGTTCCATTCCACTCTTTCCCCCTTCGATCTCTCTGTACTAGAACTTTTGGTATATCCGAGGTTGCAAGGTCTAGTTTTCAAGGGAACCGTAATCGAGACACCCCTATCTTCTCCTAGCTTGATTAGGCTTGTTTACAGGAACCACAACTTAATTTCTCCTGGGGTCTGCTTTTCATTTTCTGAGGATTTCCTAGCCATCTATTCCTCTGGTTGGGCCATTCGTATCTTAATGTTTATATCCTCCTCCTTTATGGCCTACTAGTTTTTTTAAGTGTTACAGTTCGCTGTGACGACCTTCAAGAAAGAAATGTATAAAGTTAGCCTCTGCTTTTTCATAAAATGATTTCCTAACCATGACGTGTAAAAAAAAAAAAAAACAACAACAAAAAACCCATCATTGTGCTTTGAAGCAAAACGTCTCCTTTTAGCTATGCATCTTGCCATAGTAGGTGTAACATAGTTCATATCCGCAAACACAGGATCTAAACTATTTGTAGGTTAACAAAGCCAGTCACTGCTATTGAAGAGATGGTTCTTCGTTTCTAGACCCACTCAATTTTGGGTGATTTCAGCTGCTCAAAGAAGAAACTTGACTGTGCTGACATCACCTGCTTTGCAGCTCGACAACCGCTGAACAAAAATGAGTTTATAAAATTCAGTGTTCAAAATCAGCTCCAGTACATTCAGAAATTGCAAGGTGAGTAACATCCTATAGTAAATTATGGTTAAATGTGCATAATGCCTCGCAGAGAAAGATGGATATTGCAATTGTTTCATAGTTTATGAAAAATACTCCATTATCAGGGAGCATGATTCTTTCAGAGCCAATAATTGAAATCCCCAACTATCTGAATTCTAGTTTGGTAGTGGTTTACTAAGATGGGTTTGTTTGTTGCTTTCTTGATATTTTTCAATAGTCTTTAATTTTGGCCATGGTTTGTCAGTTTTGCATGGTTAGCTTTTCTTATTTGTTCACAGGTCAGACATGAAATAACGACGGAATCTAACCATGTCAAGACTATCATGTCAACATTGGAAAGCCTTAAAGTTGCCTCCTCTCCATTGCGGTCACAGCAGGAGATTCCTGTTCATGATGCAGAAGTGTGGTCTTTGCCTGTACCAGTTGAACGTAGGTACGTGAAGGAGATAAAGGCTTGTGCTAGTCCATAAGTAGGACTTCGCAAGTCCAAAACCAGCACCACTTCATCTGACACAGGAGACTATCGTTCATTTTTGCTTCTTCAAATAGGGTGTTGATTCTACCGCTTTATTATGTGTAGGCTTATAGCAGCCATATAATTGAGAGGTGAGGGGGAATGAGTTGCTTTTTACTGATACTGTGGTGAAAATCTATTCTTTGTCTACAGATTTGAAGCCAGCTGCCCACCCCCTAATGCTGCCTCTCCTCATTGCCCTTCTTGATTGCTCTTCATCTTTGCTAACAATTTTCTAAACTTTCTGAGCATGGACAACACATGCAAAATCTCAACCGATAACTTTAGGAAGAATGTATCTGCCTTGAGGCCCATATGGGTAGTGTTTTGATGTAGTTGAAGTTGAGAGTATTAAGTACGTTTGATGCTTGACCTCAATATGTAGCTTTGGTGAAAAGAAGCTGAAACTAGAGCTCTTTTGCATTCAAGCCGATTTTGGGAAGTGTTTTCTAGCAAATGCAAGGCAGAAAGCTCAACCCTTGTCGCCAAATGCTTGAGGTTGTGCATATGTTTAGGAAACCGGTAAAAATACAAACAGTCATGCAAGCTAGTAGATACTGTCCATCTTAGAGTGCTTTGCATTATATGGTTTCTACCACTTGGAGGTGATAGTGCTCTTATTGGTTGTTGAGATGGGGAAGGGTACCTTGCATGGTACTTGAGAGTATGTGCCCATGCTTTGATGTCTCCATAACAAACTGTTGTGATCTCTGTCTGAGCACACATGACTATCATGCGTGTGTGCAGGAGCATTTTCTAGATGTGGATTGAGACCCATAGTGGTTGTGTATAGTTGGGAGGGCCCAGCATGTCCCCCAACTAGTCCTTGGAAAGTGACTACTGCTATTTCCACATACTGTAGCGAATGGACCATGATGGCATTGAAATTATTCTAGTTTAACGTAGGCTTGTTTTCGCCTGTTGCCTGCTTTTGTAGAGCAGCCTTCAACATTTGAACTTATTCCACCTGTCCCCTATAACTGTATTATTCACCCATCCATATGAAGAATTAATATTGTGGGAGTATGTTGAGACTTCCACTGAAGCTTGGCGGGGTCACACCAGTGGAGCAGGGTGGCCTCGCTGAAAGCTGTGCACACTGGCATTGCATGTGAAAGGATGTCCAGTACTTCACCGTCGGGATCTCTTTCCAGGCAACCTAGTGTTTTCGCCACACAGACCCAGTGTGTTACAACAGAAGACTGTCCAATAACATACCTAGGGTACTGCTCTCAATAGTGCACATTTAACTGGCCAATGCTACTTTGTGTATTGGGATCCTTTTTCCTTGTGTGTGGAAAAGTAAGTAGTAGCTCAATAGCTTTTTTACATTTTTTTTCTCCTTTGCTTGTAACCCTACGACAGAGTGCTGAATATGTAAACCCAACATCTCCTTCCTGGGTAAGCGTCTGGCTTCCCTACGTTGCTACTCTGAAAGTAAAGTGCTAAATTGGTGTACTTGGGTAATAAGTTTGATCCACCATGAAGGAGAATCCTCTGGACACCAGTGGTACAACTGCTCTGGTTGATGCAGTTAAAGCCCAAGGACCCATGAAAAAGTTCCCACAGTAAAGCATGCTTCCATTGAAGAATGTAAAATAAACTCTGGAGTCCACATGGGAGAGGCAGAGGTGCAACCAGTGAAATGGGTGTATACACAAACCAGCAACCTCAAATGTTTGTGGGTCGAATTGTTGTTCAGGGAAAAACTGAGGAGCAACAGTTGGGAATGGAATATGCTGTGGGGAGTCCACACATGTGGCATACAAGCAGTGGGACAATGAGGTCAGCCCTTGTACTCATTTGGGGACAGCCCAGGATAAGGTGGACACTATGGTAGTGGTTGTGAGCTCTGCTGAGGAGCAGATTAGGGTGCACCTTGTTACATATTTGGTAGAGCTCACAGTAGTGGGCTTCTGAGACCAACTCAGTTGTTAGATGGGTTGTGGCCTCTGGAAATGTAAATGCAGTCCAGTGCTGTGGGCCTAAAGGGGCATGCCAGGTGCAGATTAAGCGCCAGTTCTGAGAAGTTAATAATTTCCTCCGCAGTAAGAGTAAGGGTCCATGGATTGGTCGAGGGACATCTCTGAGGAACTGGATACACTTTTATGGATAAGGAGCCTATGAATTAAGGAAAGTAACTGTTTATTCAACCCTGAAAAATCTTTAGTTGTTTAGGTTAGGCTTTACCTTTTTTAAAGTGCACCTCACCATTGATTAGGACCTCTAATGTATTGGTTGGAGTTGTATGTACCTCTGCTGTCTGGTTAGCAGGTCCCAAAATAAGACGGGCAACTGGCGGCTGGACTTTATTTAAGTTTTAAATGTAATGGTCAGAAAGGTATAATTAAGCAAAGGCATAACCTATTTATGAAGGAATGATTGGGTTGTAAAGATCAGGGCAGGTGAAAGGCAAAGGTATGAGGGCAGGAGAGCAGCAGCAGCTCCTCCACTATGGTGGAGGAATGTTGCTGCTGCCTCAAATTGGCAGGGGAGGATACATAAAACTATAATAAACATGCCTTATTATTGTTTTTATTTTTCCTGCCGAGTTTTTCTTTGGGTAGGTCCAGGGTGATGACAATAGCCTCAACCCCCAACTCTTGCACAACTCCGGCCACTACTCCAGGAGGGGCTATGCTAAGCCTTTTCTAGAAAATAAAATGTATACCGAGTGTTTATGCTGAATTTGAGACCTGATTTGGATAGCTGATCTCGCATAAGAATGACGTGTGTATATTTTGAAGTGTTTTTATAGTGATGTTGCATGTAGTTTAAGAATAGTAGGTTTCTTTTTTTAAATGATGGTACATGTTCTTTGATAAGCGTATTGTTGGATTTTGGGTAGGTAGTTCCATTTTAACCTAGTTTTTAAACTGGGAGAGGCAAGGTAAAATAACCCTTCCCTCTGAATTTTTCTTCTTGTGGAACCGTTTAGTAGATCGTGTTGGTCCATTTCTGGTGTCTTTACTCTTTGAGTGGGACACTGTGTGCGCCATCTTGTTTTGGCATTCTAGTTGTTAAGCTGCTCTGCTGCTTTATTGTGCATACAGCTTGGGGGTTATAATAAGCACTCATGATGCGTAGGTGCGCCCAACCGGCAAACCAAAGGCAGGTCCGTCCGTGCTCCGCCCATGGTCACTGCCAGCAGTACTGCCCATTTGTTACCCAAATAGCCACTCAATCTGAGGCTAGTTATTCACTTATTCTAGAGAGGCGCTATTGCCTATTGGGGAGAAAGCAGGCTGGGAAAGTTACTTTGGGTGAACTCCTATATTCGTTCCTCTCACCCCGGCAATGTCGCTTGGATTGAGGACTTGCTCAATTCATCTTTGTGCATCTTAAAGGGAAGGTCCCATGATGATTACCGTACTTTGCTGCCACCTGTTTCGGAAGTAGAGGCAGCATATGATGGAGTGTCGCTTCTTGCTAACAGCTCCTCCTATGCTGCGTCCTCAAGAAAGGCTGTTTAAAAAAACAAAAAACAATTGAAATGGGGTTGTCCTTATTAGCTCCCACTCCGCAGTCAAGCACACCGTTTTTCAAGCTATTAAACTGGAGTTTGAAATGCTATTTTTGACATAGACTTGGTTCCCTGATTTATCCACTCCTGACTTAGCTGCCCATCGGGTTTCCAGATTCTCAAGCACGCCCACTCCTTTGTGAGGTGGAGGGGCGATTGCCATTATAGTCCGCTCTAACCAGTCTGTTAAAGAACTCTCATTAGGATTCTCTATCCTTTCCTCCTCTCCCATTTTCGATGGGCTGTATGCTATTGTCCTCTGTAGCCAGCTGAGGCTTTTGTTACCTCCGACTACATCCTAACTCTGGCCTTCTCCCACTCGATAACTTGCGCATGGTGGGGGATTTTAACATATGGACTGAGGCATCCCCTTCATTTCAAATAATTTCTGACTATCGATGGTATGGAGTCTGAGCTATAGCACCTTCAGTAATTGCAAGTCCAAGCAAGTCGTCTATGGTATTCTATGTCCCTGCCTACAGTTGTATATAGGTAAAACGAGCCAAGAGATACGCCAACGTATCTCCCAGCATAAATCGAGACTGAAGAATAAAGTGGAGAATGCTCCTCTAGTCCTACATTGGACAAAAATGCAACATGCAATCAGCGACCTCAAATGGACTGTGATCTCAAGAATTGAGAAGAACCCTCGCGGAGGTGATCTGGATCTACAACTCTCAAAACGAGAAGCCCTTCTAATTGTAAAATTCGACACGGCTATCTCTGGCCTGAATGAATTGAGTGAAATTTTCAAACTGTAAACACACAGTTCTTACACCATTCCATCCAGATGGAACCTTGACCCTGTGGGAGCACATGGTCCACTTGTAACTGTAGACTTCTGAAATTTGCGGTTTTTACCTCCAGAGGTCGGCAAACAGCCGAGAGATTGGAGCCTGTGTGGTTACTGCGGGTTACTCTCCCGTTCTATGAAGCGGCATTATTTATTTATTTTTCGAACGGCATCCCTTTAAGAAGGAGGCGACCGTGCACCTGCTTGCCCCTTTAAATACCGGCCAGTGTCTGACCCCAGCATGCTATGCGCATGTCTTTGAAGTCAGTGCCGACTGGAACGCGAGCTGATTGACGTCGTGTGACTTAAGAGCAAAGTAAGTACTGCGAGCCGGCGCCCCATACTCTTTTTCTGTTAATCTTGGAAAAAATAGGCGCTAAAATGTCTTTCGGTTATTTAATCTAGTAACCGCTGAAGAGCCGCCCGAAGGTCTCTATTGAGCCAGCTGGTTGGAAACCGACTTAGACTATGGTGAGCTTTCACACTAAATCCACAATTTAGTCGCGTCTTTTGCCATGCAGTTCTGTGATTTTAAACCATGATTCCATCTTGTTACAGGATTAACAAGGTGACCCACATTCGGCCCCCAAATTTAATTCATTTTGCCGTGAGAGAACGGGTTACAAGCGCGAGCGATCCGGCTCCCGCGCAACTGCCAGCTGCGGCCAATCCGCCCCCGGGTGAGTACAAACATCGAGCCCAGTCGGGAGAGTAGGGCTACTAGCTGAGTGGCACTCCCTCGCCGGAGGTCGTGACCGATAGCTTGGCTTTAAGCAGTCACTCGGTCGAGTCTCTTTGCATAAAGGCAGGTTAAAACTAAAAAGCTCACTTTGAGTTTTTTACATTAACAGAGAGCTGCACCCCGGATGCACCCTCCGCGCCACTCTAACACCACCAGAACGGAGTTAAGACACGAACTCCTGGCTTCCCTCCGCCCTGGAACATTTCACCAATCGGTAAGCTCCGGAGTTGGTGTGGGACGGTTTGTCTGGTTAGGTTCTTGAGAAGTGGTCATAATTAAATTATAATCAAAACTGACTAAAAGCCAACCCCTGATGTGCTTAAGTTGTTCTTTGTTGTCACACGGTATGTTTGAGTTATCAATTTTTGTGTTTTTTAACCCACGTTTGTGTTCTGTTTAGATACTGCTTAAGGCCCTGAAGAGAATCCTATGAAAACAATCGGGATTCGAAACGCGTAGGCTCCTGGCCACACTTTACCTGCGAAGAACGGCTTGGCTATTTAATTTTCCCAATCCGTCTGTACATTACAAAGAAACTCCACAAGTTGATCTACATAATTATTTGAGACGAATGTACTTGCGTTTAGAAAAACGTTCTGTTTATTAACATAGTATTTTGCCCGCAGGCTGTGGCGTTGTTGTTCTTTTTGTGAAGCTAATGTGCAAATGTATATATATATTTTTTTAAACAAAATATTTTCTAAGTCTTTACAGCTTTTTTCCCCTGAATGGTATGAAAGTGTGTTGTATGTGTGTGATATGGTTGGAATATTGAATGATTGAAGATAAATGTTTTGCTCTTCCTCAAATTGTCCCTTTTTTGTAAATAGTTTTTCTTATACTATTTGAAAAAATAAAAACTGATCTTTCTAAAAAATATTGCAAATAAAAAGCTATTAACTAGCAATTCCCTTCCTTGAATTGTTTTTTCAGGGTCAGGTTAGCACATTGTTGGCCGAAATTGTGTTTATCAGTATTGGCATTCTATTTTTGTTTTTCGATAATAGCTATAGCTATAGCAGAAATTGTCTGGCCCTACACATCATAAAGGCAATATCTTGGATTTGATCTTTGGACCTACCGAGTTGGTTGAATGGGTGGAAACTAGTTCTTCTGCTTGTCCATGTCCTACTAAAGCCTGGACAGAGGAACCCTCCTAGGCAACATAGCTTTAGGATACCCAACGTCCAGCAGCCCTGCAGTAAATGCTTTTCTTTAACTCTGGCAGTAGGATGAGGCTGAGAGACCCTCGAACGTCTATTCTTTAGAAAATATTTAGAAGTGCAATGAGTAGAAACTGCATTGGCAATTGTCTTGCTCCCCCACCCCCCCACCTCAAAACATACTAGGCCTTCCGCCCCTTGGTACACTATGGCTTCATCTGAGACTAAAAAAATGGTAGCAAGAGACTTGAAAGAGTTAGGCATACTGATTACTCTATAAAAGCAAAATTAGAATTCAAGCAAACCTTGTCGAACTATAAGAAATTGAACACCTCGGCTAAAACTGAATTTTATTGTAAACTAATACTAGCCACTAAACTCCTTGAAGGACGTTTTTAAATTAGTGGTGTCATTCACTTCACTTAGTTGCGTGTCCCCTATTATTGAGCATTCACAAGGGCTTGCAGATCAGCTTTCTCAATACTTTGAGGATAAAGTGAAGTCTATCTGTGCCTCGCTGGGCTCCTCTGAAGAGGTAACTTTATCCAACCTGGGGGTGGTGTCCATCGCTCCGTGAAGTAGGTGTCAGCTGGGGGTTCCTGGCACTTATGCTGGCATGTAGGAGTCTATTCTGTTTCCTTGGATGGATCATTTTGAAACATTGTCTCTGGAACAATTCACTCCTGTTACAGCAACCCTCAATACAGGCTCTCCCCTGGATCCCATTCCTCTTAGGTTTTGGAAGGAGGTGAGGTTGGCTCTTGCACAGCCTCTCTTGGCGTTTGTAATATTTTCTTTAATCAATGCTTGGATACAGACAGAGGAGAAGCTTTGATTAATTGTCCCCCTTTTGAAAAAGCTAAAAACAGATCAATCTGTTCTTGCTACTTTTTTGTCCCATCTCACTTCTTCCTTTTGTGCCAAAATCTTCGAGAAGTATGTCAACTCATTGCTTTCAGATTTTATAGAGCACCATATATCCTTGAACTGGTACAATCTTGCTTTCATACAGTAAACCTGTACTGAATCTACTTTGTTAGCAGTTCTAGTTGACCTGATGCTGTCCGCTGATAAGGGGGAGGGAGAACTATTGGAGAGGAGGGACCTAAGAAATTGAAAGTGGAGACAAAAAAATGAAAAGGAGAGAAGCGATGTCTTTAAGGCAAAAAAGAGCAAAGCGAAAGAGGAGTGAATGGAGGGACAAATATGGCAAAGGGAAATAAAAAATTAGAGCAACAGAAGAGAGGGAGAAAGAGATAAAAAGGCTAGAGGAAACCTTCACGGAGAAAATGAGGGGAGCAACAGATAAGCACAGAGTGGTGTACAAATTTAACTAAAGTTTATGGCCAAGATCAGGCAGCGCTACTGTAATTTTAAAAATGGAGATCAGCAGCCAAATATTCTAACTGCACAAAATTGCCAGGCAAAGATGGCCCATTTAGGCTGCGTTCAGAAGAGGTGACAGCAATGGAGGACGCATTGAGTGGTCCTGGAATGGAACAGCTGGCCCCAGGAATTACATGTACTATTTAGTTCAGGCCATGGATCAGGTCTTAGTGCAACAAACAAATTAACTAAACTAGCTTTGACAAAGCCATTAGTTCATGGCTTTTGGATGGTGTCTATGAACACCCCCTCCCGTGCACTACATCTCAGCATTCATTGCAGGATTCCATGCTCCCCTCACAGTAGATACAAACTAGGCTGCAGTGACACTAACGAACTAACAAAGAGAGCTCATCCACCATGGGTGGAAGGTATGTTCTACACAATACAAGCTCGGCTTGAGCTGAAGGAATGAAACTCACACAAGTCCACAGCTTTCCTCAGTAGTGCAAACATTCCTCAGACACAGAGGTACCTCAAGGGCATCTGCATTGTAGGTTTCCCTCAAAATCAAAACTGTTTTTTACATCCATAAACCTTTGATTCGGCACTAGCCGACCCAAGTAGTTTGCCTCAACTCCACACATTGTATGCTGCCTGGCGTTTTGTAGTAGCAGAAATACACTCGTCTGCTTTGGCCGACATATTACCTCGAAATTCATAAAAACTATGTTGGATAAGCAGTAGAATAGTAACATCATGAAATTGGAGTAAAACCCTATTGTTACTGAAAACACTTTCACCTAAACTAAGATTGTTAAAATGTTTGTAAATGTGCTTGTTATGACAATGCTGCCTGCTCAGTGTTTAAGAATGCGCCGACTCGGTTTGTAGTGTCAATAATTGCTCATGCAGTCTTCCTCCAGTGCGTGCGTCACTGCGTTTTATGATCATATATGGTAGTTTTTTGAATGACCATGTCTGGTTCTGCCGGGCTGTGATCGAGAAGCGAGGATAATGTAGGAAGTTAAACTCGAAATCGTTTTAGGCCTCATGGGAGTACACTGTAAACGGAATTCTTTTGTAACGTAAAAATGTGAGCGAAAGCAAGTATAGGCTGTGACGTGGCAGCCTTTAAAGATGCAGTAAAGCCATGCTGGAATTGCTTCACAACGAGGCGTGTTTCTTTACACTGGACAATATTTCCGAGAAGAAACAGCAGTGTTTACTTTATCGCTTTAGGACATTGAGCACTCCTTATGCCAACAGGTTGCATAAAACACTGGAAAGAAAACTGCGGTGGGAAAATGTTAAATATTTCGGGTACTTTTTCCATCGCACAGTTCTCC
The DNA here is from genome assembly GCF_964261635.1 of Lissotriton helveticus. NCBI lineage: Eukaryota > Metazoa > Chordata > Amphibia > Caudata > Salamandridae > Lissotriton > Lissotriton helveticus. The sequence continues at coordinate 1,029,622,634 of NC_136067.1, forward strand.
TGTAACTAAAATTTAAAAAAAAATCCCACTCCACAAGATGGAAATAAGTGTGGCATGCTGCAGCATATATGCAACCACCACCATGTCGCTTTTGGGGAGATGCTGGTGTGCTGGGATCCTCCATCTACACATAAAAAAAAAAAGAAAAAGAATCAAACTGCCTATAACCGTGCCTTTGACTATTTCTTCTTTTGCAACCAGAAAAACACATCTAGTGAAAAGCATCACACCTACCTGTGGGCATGGCCATAACTCTTCCTGATGTCAGTATTGAGAGGAATCTAAATTAAATAGAGGAGCCAAAGATCTGGTGATGGAATACTACTTTCAGAGCTCGAAGCCTACCAGACAGCGCAGCAGTCTGGTTTGCTTGCAACATCTTGAGAACATTCAGAAAGCTTCACTGGGAATGCATTCTGCCCATTGCTTACCATTTGACTTTGTGGTTTAGCACTCGGATTTGCATGCTTTCGATTTGCTGTTTTTATTTGTTTTATGCTTTCCAAATTGTTTGTCCTTTCTCTCTGTCTATTTAGTGTATTCTTCCCCCAATACTGAATTTCTGCAAGCAAGCCTTTAAATCTTCCTATCTTGTCACATTTGCTTTGCATTAAAAAACGGAGGTCAAATGTCAGGCTCTGTCTTCCTGGGAGCTTGGTGTTGACTTTTCTTTTTCGGACTTCGAAGTGAGGATTTATGTGGCAATCATGCTGGTTATTACATGGGTGCGTAGGGAAGCCTGTACAATGTTTTTTGTCTGGCACACAGCAACATTTTAATGTCTGCAAATAAACTGTGCATATAATTCAGAATTGGAGAAGCACAAATGAAGCACTTTTTGGGGAAATTCTGCAGTATTGTGGAAACAAATATTTTATTTCGATCAAAACACATCAATACAATAGTATTTCCACACATCATTTGGGCGCTGTATGCTTTTATCGTGCTTTTTATTTTTGTGAATATAATGGACAGTAGGTCCACCATAGATATTTTACCTAGACGGTCTGCTAATATGTTGTATCGAGTATGAGTAACTTTTGGAACATGTGCTAGTTATTAATATTATTAGTTTTTGTGTTTTCCTACATGAGTAACTATTGGTTATAACAGGCTGTGAGTGCTACTCATGAAGTTGTTTGCAATCACAGTATCTTTAGGCTAGAATATTCAGCTAGTTTTATATATTTCTTTGGTCGCATCCCTAGTTATAAGTATTCGCCTATTCTCTCCCTTTCTAGTTTGACAGACCGCTTACTGGTTTTTCCTGTTGCATGTTCCTTTACTCTGCATTATTTTCATTATGACACACACAAGAATTAGAATAACTGCCGTTAACTAGTGTACACGACTGTTTCTTCCTCTTATTCTAAAATACAGTTTTGTTTTATTTACATAGGGAGCATATATGACTACCGGTTATATGGTTTTCTCTACGTACCAGGTTATCGATACTTTACTTACTTTTTTCATAACAATGAACATCTCATGTTTTATTAGGTTGGGCAAAATATTCTTGCATGCTGAACAGTATGGTTCTTTCCTTTGTCACTCTTTGTTATGAGTATATACTTTCAGACATCTGTTAACATATGCCTAACGTTTATTATTAGTTGCGCTGTAATTGCAGCTATATGGCTATTTTGATAATGATGACTGATTCAGACTGAGGAAACTTATGTGTTGCACTCTGTTTTGTCCAACGAGCCTTGGTGTTTACCTACTGTCACATCTTGTGTTCATTTATTTTCCTTTTTGTTTGACACCTATGCTGGGTGATGGTATTTGCCAGTTATATTTATGCTTGGTCTGTTTTTGATATTCCTTATTTAAATGTTTACAGCCCTGAAGAAGTCGAGGTGTCACATGCCTATCGACAAAACCCGTGTTGGCTGAACTGACTTGTATTGGCTGTGTAAATCCTACTATGGTTGGACTATTCTTAGTGGCTGTGTGAATTTTCTACTGGTTTCATGTGAAGATATTGTGGATAACACCGCCTTTGGCTCGTACTGTCACATTGGATTAAAGTGGACTTTACAGTATCAACTTTTGGATGGAATAGCTGACTTTTTTTCAACTATTGAGTACTCTGATTTGTAGAATACATGTTGCCCTTTTTATGAGGGTCCTGTTAGGGTTGTTTTGGTGGCCAACCCTTTTCCTTTGAGCACTCTTCAGTAACATTGTGGCTTTACTCTCCCCTTATGTAAAGCAGAGTGCCTGTTGCTCTTTGACCTGGTTACCAAAGTGTGTTAGTGGCCATTTCATTTGTCTCTAATGGCAGTGTGCTACCACACCAGGCATATTGCACTCTATGCCACACCACACTGCGTCGCTGCATCCTACTCCACACCGCTCTACACTACGCCATTTCACTCTATGCCTCTCGACTTTACACCACTCAACTCTATGCTAATTCACTCTACTCAACACAGCTGCACCCTGCGCCACTCTACTCAACTGCACTCTGCCACTTACACCATTGCGCTCTGTCCCTCTAATCTACTCTGTGCCGCTGCCCTTGACTGTGCGCCTCTCTACTTCACTATGTGCCACTACACACCATTGCGCTCTACGTTACTGCATTCTACCACACGCTGTTCTGCAGCACTGCAATCCAGTGTTTCTCTTAACAACTGCACTCTACTCTGCGCCGCTGCCTTCTTTGCCACTCTACTTTACATCACTCTACTCTGCTCCACTGCACTCTACGCCATTGTGCTTTAAGCCACTACATTCTGCTGCACTGTTTTACACTGCGCCCTACTCTTGAACACTCTGCATCTTTCCACTTCACTCTACGTCTTGCACTCTAATCTGAAACAATTTATTCTGTCACTGCACTCTATTGTGCACCACTCTACTCTTCGTCACTGCACTCTGCCATTCTTCTGTACACCTCTGCTCTGCCCTGCAGCCTATAATACCCCACTCTACCCCACCACCCCCACGCTCCTTTACCTCATTAACTTTTAGCCATGCTGAGGACCAGCAATAGCTCTTGCATAGGTGAGACCTATTGGCTATGCCAATAGTAGTTTATAGATCGTACTATTTTCCTGGTCACCTAGAGCTTGTCCTCTACACACAATATATTTGTAACTCTCTCATCCTCACTCACCTCGAGTATACTTTTTCATGTATGGCTTTAAAAGTAGGTTTTGCACAGTGTGTATGTTAAATTTAAGTTCTAAATATCAAAGGTTTGAATGTAAAAAAAATAATTAAAATAACATTTCTATGTGTTAAACAGAAATCTATTTTTCAACTGTTAATTTAGTGGATTAAGTATAAGAAAAGCCCAATTAAGTTTAAATGTGTTTTGCTAAATCTTTCCAGGATTACTTGGGAACACCCTTTGGCCATCCTAGCTTGTCAGAGCTCTGATTGTTTAATCATACGTAGTCCTTCATCCGTAGGATCCCCATTAACCTTATTTTCCCTTTACCCACATGGAATGAAGAGTAACTGGAATAGATTGGTCCTTTTCAACAGGACCCAGGAATCTCATCTCGTCAAGTGGATCATTGCTTGGCCAGCTTAACCTTACCTGCTAGGTAGACCACAGAATATCTTCAAAATGACACATCCCAATTCACTGTTTGCCTTCAGTAAGAAATCCTTTAGCTGCCCCTCCTCTTAATGTCTTGTGAGGTCATAGGAACCTACAGCATAGGTCTGATCGCCGTGATCCCTACTGCCATTCGTCCTACCCAAAGATTTTTTTTTTTCGATAGATGCAGATTATATGAAGCCTCAAAGGCAGAATCCCTAGCCCAACTCCGGTTCTTTAAGAACAAACCAACCAAATCTACACAAAATTAGGCCTTTTTGGAAAGTATGCAAGATTTACGTTTCAAACAAATGCCTGTATATCTATCCTATGGCGACTAATCAGCTGGCTCGATAGTGTCTTCATCTTAAGCAATGAGCACAAGCATATCCTATTAAGGTGTTCACATAGTATCTTCATGCTACTGTTACCCAAATCACCAGTACTCATTTCATCACACTTCAAAGGATGAAAACATAGGTGGGCCCTGTGAAGTAGTCAAACTTGTACCCTGTAGGCCATTTACAGAGGTCTTCTGCAAATTCTAGGCTCACTGAGCATTCTAACTAGATAGCTAAAGTTCTGTATTATATACTTGCATGAGAGACCCTGGTGTTTTATGCAGACATCCTACAAAAGCATGTAATGCACATTACGTATATACTCTGCTTGGTGCTGGCCCTGATATTGTAAATGGATTGGGGGGGGGGGCTTATTTAATCACTTGTCAGTTTAGCATATATTTGTGCCCCTGCACACCTGGTCTGTTAGAGGTGCCTGCTAGAACTGCAGGATGTCCTCTAATTGCTTTCTTCACCTCTGGTACTGACCGTATTATGCTAGGTCTTTATTTTAATTTTTGTTAGTTTTCTCCATTATGTAGCTTTCCCCTGTCTGCATTGAGTCACAAAAGGAATGAACAGTAATTTCTTGTTTTCACCTTACACCTAGCCTACTTAACTGATAACAGAATATTAATGTGGTTTTAGAACCGGGGCCAGTAGCTCGTGGACACTCAGCAGAACAGTCTAGTGGGACGAACACCTTTATCACCAAGCTTGCACTTCTAACCTCTACCAATTGACATTACTCCAGCCTTGTCCATTTCAAAGGCCTCATATGCGTTTTTGAGCTGGTCTATACCATTACTTCTCACCTGCTCGAATTATAGTTCTTTCCGTACTTCCAAATCCTCAATTGGTCCCTTCAGCTCTCCTGTGGTGGTTCTTTTCTCCTTATGTCCAGTTTTTGGGTCCTCCTCTAGGGTTCGGTTATCCAAAGTGTCAGATCTGTGTACATCTAAGAACTGTCACGTCTTTGCTTGCTGTAGGCTATTAGTTTAGTGCGCATGTGGTTTGTTTTTGTGTAAATTCGGCTGTGAAAACGTTTACACTTGCAAATTTAGCTTGTAGAGAACGAGGTAATGAGGCAGTAATGCCAGTTTCACAATTTTTTTTGATGGTGTATAGTTTCAACAACGTCCATGCTACAAATATCTTGTGTTTATTCCGCCCAAGCTAACTCTGTATAGGTGACCTAGATTAATGCTCATCACCACTTTTTTTTTTTTTGACCGCTCTATACTTCCACAAATTCTGTTTGTAAGTGCTCACCGAAATTTGTTGGGCGATGTGTGGGGTTTGTGAATCATTCTTAATGGCAGAAGATCGTTTCAACTCTTTTGATTGAAGCTTAGTTAGCAATTGCAGTCTTTTTCCCACTGTTGTTCGCTGGGAAGCCTCTCCCAACCAAATTTGAAAGAGTGCAAATGGGACGATGTAGTATGAAAATGACCACCTTCTTGATTAATATTCTTCCTAATTTTCACGTCTTCAGAACTTTCAGAAAGTGGCAACAGATTTGGGTAGAATTGTGTTCCTGTTTGGCATTCTAAACTCTTGTGGAGGCAGGAGCGCTTGCACTTAGCTTTGTAATCCCCGTTTCGTGCTTTTTCTTTTTTTTTTTTTTTCATCTTTTCCTATGACCTGTGCATGACTCATATCTCTATGGCTTCTGTTTTAATTCCTAATCAGCTTCTCCTTTAAAATGGTAAGATTGTTTGTGCACTGAACAAGGACTAGTTTCAACTTTGAAAAATTGAGGAGATAGCTAGATTTTTAGGGTGACTAGTGCACAACAAAACTCTAAGCAGACTAAGTGTAGCATGAGCAAGCATGCATACAATAAAGTCTGATGTGTGCTTGTATTTTTATGTTTGACTTGGTTGGGAGTTTCACATATTTTTACACTATTTAAAATATGGCATTTTAGACCCTTTAATTTTTTCAATATTCCTGAAAAAAATAAATGAAGGATGTTTATTTTTATACTTGTTTATTCGTAAGACCATCTCCAGGACCCAGAAAACGCCAGTCTGCACTATGCAATGACCCGCGACCTCAAAATAACCGGATAAACAATGCTGCTAGACCCTTGAACCGCCCATCATCGCGAAATGCAAATAACGAAAGGATCAAGCCAATCCGTGTCAAGGATAAGAAGGAACCACTGAGTAAAAGCAAGGACGAAAAGGTAATTTCTTTTTGGTTCAAAGATCAAGAAGGTGAAATTTGTGTCATTTTGCAAAATTGATCAAGGATAAAGATGGAGAAGATATTAATGGTGTTCTGCTAAACTGATCAGGGATCTTTTTTAACCCAGCCATAATTGTAGAGTCCAACTAATCTCTCACAGCAGTTTCAAATATTGGTGAAGTTAAAACATTTGCAGTGTAAACCCCGGGCTTGGTTCTCAGTTTTTTTTTTGTTTTAAATCGTCTTGTAGATATGTCCATGTGTTATGCTATTGAATGCTTGGCTCCATCATTTGGATGTCTTCTCTGTACCCGTTTCAGGCAACACTGAGGTGTAACTAAGAAACCAAAAATCAGTAGCGTGCACATACTACACTTTTTTTTAGTTTACTTGCAATGTCCATTTATGCCACACTTTAAGAAACTGAGCCTTGATGTAGGCAACACAAAATGTTCCCTCTTTGTCGTGTTTCATTTTAGTTTAATCAGAATAAACAACAGTATCCCAACAGGTATTATTTCAAAGACAATTAGATATATGCCATAGACCTAATCAGCAAGGAAATAAGGAGACTCTTAGAATATTTGCAATGTGCTCAAGGCATCATGTTTATCAAGACGAAATAAGGCAAATTACAGTTGTAGCAGCACTGTAGTAAAAACAATGCATACAACCCTAATTGTACTTGGTGCTCAAATTGTGCAAGTGGTGGACAAAGTGGCGACGCAAGTGACAATGTGATCAGCATAAACGGCACATAGTGACTGGTGCTAAAGATATATACAGTGAATAAAAGAACAATGTGGCTCCAGATGAATTTTCAGAATTCGTGTTCCAATTTAGATTCAACCACATTGTGAGCTGCGCCTCTTATTGTGCTGGGTGGTCGACGGTGTTTCGATCCTCGTTGATTGGGATCTTCATCAGGACAGGGTTGGTGTTGATACGGTGCTGATGGAGTGGAGCATTCCAGGGGTGATGATGGGTAGCAGATATGAATATCGTAACGTCTGGGTGGAAAGCGGGCCGTATACATCATTTTAGTTTAAGGCACATTATGCATCTGGGAAAGGGAAGATCTTGTGTTTGAACATTTTTCTGCAGTACTCAGGGAAATTACCCTTTTAGGCATAAAACAAAGGGACTAACTGCTTTGAATTACTGTGACTGGATGAAATACTTTTCAACCTTAAAAATGCGCAAAAAGAAATGAAAAGGCTGCAAAATTGAAATGAAAAAAGCATTGGCAAAGTAAAATATTGCCACACCAGCCTTGTCACCAGGGGCGGATTGGCACAGCGGGAACTCTAGCATTGGCCAAAGGACCGGTGTCTCAGTGCCCTCTGTGGGCCGTTTTTTCCCTCTTTACCAGTCCACAGAGATCCCTGACAGGGAGAGGAAAGCAGCTTTGCTGTGCGGCTGGCCGTTCAGTGATGATCAGCTGTGGCCTCTCCTTGACCCCCTGCCCTGCCAAGCAATCATGCTGATGGTGGGCTGGGGAGGGGTGATTGGGTGCCAGAATCTGCCTCCTAGGGGGTCAGGTGTTGCTCAGGCATTTGAGCCATTTTCACCTCAGCCCCCCTGGGGCCCGCCCACCCCAGAAACAGTGCTTGCATTAGTCCTCCACCACAGCCCTTCTCATTCAGGGCATAGTGGGCGAGGAAGAATGGGTCTCACTATGGGGGCCAGGTGATATGGGGAACTCGCACCATCGTCACCTCAGCCTCCCCACCCCCATGGATGGCCCAGAAGCTGTGTTTTTGCTTTATCCCCTCTCCTGCCACGCCATTGCCCTGAGGCACTGAAGGGCTGGGGAGGGGGAGTAATTTACAAATAGCTGGGACCTCGCTGTTTTCAGGTGCTCCTGCGCTGGAGGGCCGGGGAATACATTTTTAATAGAAAGGAGCCTCACTGTTTTCGGGTGCTCCTGCCCTGGAGGGCTGGGGAATCATTTTGTAATAGAAAGGGGCCTCGCTGTTTTCAGGTGCTCCTGCGCTGGAGGGCTGAGGAATAATTTGGTAATAGAAAGGGGCCTGGCTGTTTTTCAAGTGCTCAGCTTGTAGGACATGGTCACCTTGGCCCTGTGTCCTTCCCAAGAACAATATCCTCCCACTTACATTTCTTGTGTGTTTCATGAAAGGCCACGCCCTGCGAATGTGGGCCACGCCCTGCGAATGTGGGCCACGCCCTGCGAATGTGGGCAACTTTTTTCATCAGTGCCCGGGCCGAATTGTGATCCCAATCCGACCCTGCTTGTCACTGCTTTTACGCTAATGTACACCACATTGTCAGGCAGGATGCCAGCTGTCCCTAAACGAAACAAGAAGCTCTGGATCACTCATTAAACAGAAGTTATGAAAAGCAAGCCCATTAGGAGAAAAGTAGTGCAGAGGCTTGAAGATAACGCACAAGTTGCCTTGATGCTGAGCGGATGAACGATTCCTGTCAGCTAAGGATCACAGGCAAAGCTGATGATGTCCTTACTAGCAGTGGACGAAGGTCTGAGGCTACTGTCTGGCAGAATTCTAACAAGTGCTTATTGAGGAAGGCATTGAAAGATGCTCATTGCAACAGCATAGGTAACCCCAAGCACAGCCTGGAGTCCATATGTTCAAACCCACCCCAAGCAACACACTACTGATCAGATGCCACTCTACCACACTACTCAGCACTGTGGAACCACCACTAATTGTTTATTAGTGACCTCTAACCATTCAAGTAAATCTTAGTCTAGGCAGGAAAATGAAACGGGATGTACCAGTTTCTCTAGCTCCTTATAACTTCCCGCTATCAAACCGCAAACAAAGCGGTCCCAGTCACAATCCCAAAATGGGGCCTCCTTAACTAGTACACAGCCTAGTGGCTTCCATCCAAGTGCAAAAAGGTCCAAACTGTAGTTATAGATGCTTCAGGACTTTAAAAACATCTCCTGTCAGAATCTCCCATTACACTTGATCAAGTGAGACTATGGCAAATCTTTCTTCCCATGCATTTTCCATACTAACTAAAAAGCTATAAGTATCAACATGCACTGCGAAAATTCTTTCCCTGCTGAGATGTCCGCATCAGATAACTGATTCAGAAAAGGGGGTGGTGATGAACAGAGTGCCTGAATTAAGCAGACCACTCTTACCCAGTCCAAAGATCAGGGCTTGATCCATCACCGTTTTTTAGCTCACTGCACCATCCCAGCTCAGAACTTGGCTATATGCAAATTAGTCTGTTCCTGTCCCAGTGCATGATGGGAACAGGGCAAACCAAACTACCAAGCCAATTCTTATACTGGGAAGGAAACAAGCTACCGGGGACCGGTTTCTGGCATTTCAGCCTCGTCGGCCCGGCTTGCTTGAATCCTGATGGTGCAATGAGCAAGGGACTCACATCTGAGTATACCCTTCCACGCTTATGGTGGACAAAATGATTCAGAAAAGGGGGTGGTGATGAACAGAGTGCCTGAATTAAGCAGACCACTCTTACCCAGTCCAAAGATGTAGGACCGGTCGCTCTCTTCCCTTTGGTCCCTAGACTCAGACCAACGCGCAATAATAATGTGAGCTGCTTTGATCCTTGAATGCCCGTGAAGTCTGACACCACGCTCAAAGTTCTGCTCTGCGTTAACTGCAGGTGTGACCACGAATCACGACATACCTACACTACGGCAATCTCTTGTGCCCACGTGCAGAATCTTTCTCCAAGTCCCCGTCCTGAAGAGAACCTCGAACATTGAGGTTCGAAACGCGTCGACAATACCACCCTGTGGCTACAACTAAGGGTGCCGCTAGGATGTAAATCATACTTCCACTCTGTACCCTAGCTTCGTAACCCTGAAAAACATTTACCACAGGCTTTTGTAGACAGGCAGGCTTGTTTTCAATCTCAATCCCGCCTGTCACCTGGTTCTTCAATTCCTAGGACTGGTGCCCGTTTTCTGTTTATGGACTATTTTTTGCACTGTATATAATTGCAATTCATTTGGACTATTGTATATGTTATTGTTTTCTTTGGTGTGTCAAATCATTTTTGTTTAATTCATTGTTGCAAGTTTGTAAATGTGTACATTTGTAGATACTGTATATATGAACCTTTTGATCTGACAGTGGTTCTGTTTGTGTCTGTTTTCCAAAATTTGTTGACAAATGTATAAAAAAGAAAAATAAATTCGTTTGGAATACTAATCCAGGGGTCACATGGTACAGATTGACTGTGTGACTAAGGAACTGTTGTGTGAATAATCCTGTCCAACCACCCTGTTCTGTTTTCCCAACTTTCTAAAAGTAGCATTTGCAAGCACAGGATATTAAAATAAAATTTACTAAAAGAAGTATTTTATTATTCTGCGTTCAGGCATACCAAACTTGACCTTCCACCATGTTCCCTGAGCGGCTGGGATTATAGAGTGTAATAATTCCAGCAGCCCATTCTGGCCTATGTGAACAGGTAGCCTTACAATAGTGAAAAACGAAAATGGCTGTAATTCACTATTAGGACATGCCACACACATCAGGGCTTGTCCTACCTTATGCTTACAATGCACCCTGCCCTAGGGCCTACCATAGGGGTGACTCGCATGAAGAAAAGGGAAGGTTTAGGGGCTGGCAAGTGTGTGCACTTGCCCAGCCAGCATGACAGTACCATACTGCACGCTGGTTCTGCAATGGCAGACCTTAGACATATTTTAAAAGGCTGCTTCTGTGGGTGGCGCAACCAGCGCTGCAGGCCCACTAGCAGTATTGGTATTTACAAGCCCTGGTACTCCTGGTGCACTTTACTGGGGACTGAAATCCAATGAACCAATCATTGAAATCAATCACATATACTTTTTATAGTAGGAACAACATATGCACTTTAGCACTGGTCAGCAGTGGTAAAGTGCTCAGAGTCATTAAACCAACAAAAACAGATCAGAGAGAATATTGGAGGAAGGCAAAAAAGTTCAGGGATGACCCTGCCAAGAGGGCCAAGTCCAACTCTCTCCCTCTCCCTGTCTTCCTGGCTCTCTCTCTCTGTCCTCTGTGTGTCTGTCTCTGTCTCTCTGTCTCTCTGTCTCTCTGTCTCTCTGTCTCTCTGTCTCTCTGTCTCTCTGTCTCTCTGTCTCTCTGTCTCTCTGTCTCTCTGTCTCTCTGTCTCTCTGTCTCTCTGTCTCTCTGTCTCTCTGTCTCTCTGTCTCTCTGTCTCTCTGTCTCTCTGTCTCTCTGTCTCTCTGTCTCTCTGTCTCTCTGTCTCTCTGTCTCTCTGTCTCTCTGTCTCTCTGTCTCTCTCGCTCTCTCGCTCTGTCTCTGGTCTCTGTGTGTCTCACTCTCTCACTCTGTCTCTGGTCTCTGTGTGTCTCGCGCTCTCGCTCTGGTCTCTCTGTGTGTCTTGCTCTCTCACTCTGTCTCTGGTCTCTATGTGTCTCACCCTCTGTCTCTGGTCTCTCTGTGTCTCGCGCTCTCTCTCTGTCTCTGGTCTCTGTGTGTCTTGCTCTCTCTGTCTCTGTCTCTGTTCTCTGTGTCTCGCTCTCTCTCTGTCCTCTGTGTGTCTCGCTCTCTCTGTCCTCTGTGTGTCTCGCTCTCTCTCTGTCTGTGTGTCTCGCTCTCTCTCTCTGTCTGTGTGTCTCGCTCTCTCTCTCTGTCTGTGTGTCTCGCTCTCTCTCTCTGTCTGTGTGTCTCGCTCTCTCTCTCTGTCTGTGTGTCTCGCTCTCTCTCTCTGTCTGTGTGTCTCACTCTCTCTCTGTCTGTGTGTCTCACTCTCTCTCTCTGTCTCTGGTCTCTGTGTGTCTCGCTCTCCCTCTCTGTCTCTGGTCTCTGTGTGTCTCGCTCTGTCTCTGTTCTCTGTGTGTCTCGCTCTCTCTCTGTGTCTCTCTGTCTCTGTGTGTCTCGCTCTCTCTCTGTCCTGTGTCTCGCTCTCTCGCTCTGTGTCTCTGGTCACTGTGTGTCTCTCTCTCTGTCTCTGGTCTCTGTCTGTCTCGCTCTCTCTCTGTCCTCTGTCTCGCTCTCTCTGGTCTCTGTCTGTCTCGCTGTCTCGCTCTCTCTCTGTCCTCTGTGTCTCGCTCTCTCGCTCTGTCTCTGGTCTCTGTGTGTCTCGCTCTCTCTCTGTCCTCTGTGTGTCTCGCTCTCTCTCTGTCCTCTCTCTGTCTCGCTCTCTCTCTGTCTCTCTGTGTGTCTCGCTCTCTCTCTGTCTGTGTGTCTCGCTCTCTCGCTCTCTGTCCTCTGTGTGTCTCGCGCTCTCTCTCTGTCTCTGATCTCGGTGTGTCTCTCTCTCTCTCTCTGTCTCTGTGTGTCTCGCTCTCTCTGTCTCTGTGTGTCTCGCTCTCTCTCTGTCTGTGTCTCGCTCTCTCTCTGTCCTCTGTGTGTGTCTCTCTCTCTGTCTCTGGTCTCTGTGTGTCTCGCTCTGTCTCTGTCTCTGTTCTCTGTGTCTCGCTCTCTCTCTCTCTCTCTGTGTGTCTCGCTCTCTGTCTCTCTGTGTCTCGCTCTCTCTCTGTCCTGTGTCTCGCTCTCTCGCTCTGTCTCTCTGTCTCTGGTCACTGTGTGTCTCTCTGTCTCTCTGGTCTCTGTCTCGCTCTCTCGCTCTGTCTCTGGTCTCTGTGTATCGCTCTCTCTGTCCTCTGTGTCTCGCTCTCTCTCTGTGTGTCTCACTCTCTCGCTCTCTGTCCTCTGTGTGTCTCGCTCTCTCTCTGTCTCTGTGTGTCTCGCTCTCTCTCTCTGTCTGTGTGTCTCGCTCTCTCTCTCTGTCTGTGTGTCTCGCTCTGTCTCTGTTCTCTGTGTGTCTCTCTCTCTCTCTCTCTCTCTCTCTCTCTGTCTCTCTGTCTCTCTGTCTCTGTGTGTCTCGCTCTCTCGCTCTGTCTCTCTGTCTCTGGTCACTGTGTGTCTCTCTCTCTGTCTCTGGTCTCTGTCTGTCTCGCTCTCTCTCTGTCCTCTGTCTCGCTCTCTCGCTCTCTCTGGTCTCTGTCTGTCTCGCTCTCTCTCTGTCCTCTGTGTCTCGCTCTCTCGCTCTGTCTCTCTGTCTCTGGTCTATGTGTGTCTCGCTCTCTCTCTGTCTCTCTGTCTCGCTCTCTCTCTGTCTCTCTCTCTGTCTCTGTCTCTCTCTCTCTCCTCTCTCTCTCTCTCTCTCTCTCTCTCTCTCTCTCTCTCTCTCTCTCTCTCTCTCTCTCTCTCTCTCTCCTCTGGGTGTCTCGCTCTCTCGCTCTGTCTCTGGTCTCTGTGTGTCTCACTCTCTCACTCTGTCTCTGGTCTGTGTGTCTCACCCTCTGTCTCTGGTCTCTCTGTGTCTCGCGCTCTCGCTCTGTCTCTGGTCTCTGTGTGTCTTGCTCTCTCACTCTGTCTCTGGTGTCTATGTGTCTCACCCTCTGTCTCTGGTCTCTCTTGTGTCTCGCGCTCTCTCTCTGTCTCTGGTCTCTGTGTGTCTTGCTCTCTCTGTCTCTGGTCTCTCTGTGTCTCGCTCTCTCTCTGTCCTCTGTGTGTCTCGCTCTCTCTCTGTCTGTGTCTCGCTCTCTCTCTCTGTCCTCTGTGTCTCACTCTCTCTCTGTCCTCTGTGTGTCTCACTCTCTCTCTGTCCTCTGTGTGTCTCACTCTCTCTCTCTGTCTGTGTGTCTCGCTCTCTCTCTCTGTCTGTGTGTCTCGCTCTCTCTCTCTGTCTGTGTGTCTCGCTCTGTCTCTGTTCTCTGTGTGTCTCTCTCTCTCTCTCTGTCTCTCTGTCTCTGTGTGTCTCGCTCTCTCGCTCTGTCTCTCTGTCTCT